>NC_092132.1:124019694-125269694 GCF_043159975.1 Macaca nemestrina | reverse complement strand
GATTTTCCAGATCCTAAAAACAAGGAAATCAGAGTTACTATTGTCTCTTTGAGAAGTTAAATATATAACCCTCTTTCTGTTGCTCATAATAAATTATAAACACTTAGCAAAATGCAATGAAAAATACATCCAAATATGAGAATAATAAATACACAAGCTTTCTTACTGCACATGAGAAAGTGAAAAGCAAATGTCCTTTAGAAAGAAAAATAGGCAGGGCACAGTGACTCATGCCTGTAATCCCAGCACTTTGGGAGGCTGAGGCGGGCAGATTGCCTGAGCTCAGGAGTTCAAGACCAGCCTGGGCAACAAGGTGAAACCCCATCTCTACTAAAATACAAACAAACAAAAAAAAAATTAGCCTGGCGTGGCGGCGTGTGCTTGTAGTCCCAGCTACTCGGGAGACTGAGGCAGAATTGCTTGAACCCAGGAGGCGGAGGTTGCAGTGAGCCAAGATTGCGCCACGACAGTCCTGCTTGGGCTATAGAGTGAGACTTCATCTCCAAAAGAAAAGAAAAAGAAAAAGAAACTTCTTTAATCATCCTCATACTTTTAGAAAATACCTAAAACAACTGAGAAATAGTGAGGTCTAAAAGTTTTCTGAAATAAGCTGGAAGAGCCATATAATTAATACTATTGTGCCTGCTCCCAACCAGTGATCACAGCACAAAAAAAATAGGTTCTCCCTGCAGACCCCAGAGCAAATTAACTCACTACCCTTTCACTCTAGTATGGACACTAAAGAATAATCTTATTTTTTCTTATATAAAATTATTTTCTTGGCTGGGCGTGGTGGCTCAAGCCTGTAATCACAGCACTTTGGGAGGCCAAGGTGGGGGGATCACCTGAGGTCAGGAGTTTGAGACCAGCCTGGCCAACATGGTGAAACTCCATCTCTACTAAAAATACCAAAAAAATTAACCAGACACAATGGCAGGCACCTGTAATCCCGGCTACTCAGGAGGCTGAGGCAGGAGAATCGCTTGAACCTAGGAGGCAGAGGCTGCAATGAGCAGAGATTGTGCCAATGCACTCCAGCCTGGGCAGCAGAGCGAGACTCCGTCTCAGGGGAAAAAAAAATGCATTTTCTCCTTTGTAAAAGAAATGTATATTAAATAAAATTTAGAAAACATAGGAAAATAGAAAGAAAAAACTTAAATTACCATAGTCCTACTGTCCAAAAACAAGTAACTACCGACACTTAAGTATAATTCCGTTTTTAGTACCAGTGTTTTTGCAAACATGCTTTTAACCTACAAGTTGCTGCTTTTGTCACGCAACATTTTATTGTTATCATAATACCTAAAGCTAATGTGCCACATTTCCTAAGTACCAGGACTTCTGTAAAAAGTCTGCACATGGGAACTCGTTATGACAACCCTACAAGAAGGTCTATGATCATCAGCCTTTCCAGGTAAGGACACTAAAGGGCAGAGAGGTTAAGTAACTGCCCAGGTCTCTCCACTGGCCAGCTGCAGGAGCAGCACTGGAGCTGTCGCCACTTGACCCCAGCTTTCTGCCCTTTCAACACGACACAAGGCTTCTTGAAAACATCTGACACATTCTTCAGTGAGAACATTTCTAGTTGGACAAGCTGTACGCTTTACTCTTATAAAAGTAACAAGTTCACTTCAAATAGATTTTCTTTTCTTGACCACAGAGATGCAAAAGCCAAAAAGCTTATTAGTTATTACTGGAGAGACATTAAGAAGTACATTCTTTTTGGTATTTTCTCTGTTAAGATTCTGAAAGCCTTAAAAAAGCATGATCTATAGGCATGGCTAGTAATATGTTCAACGGTCATAGCTCTGTATTTTTTTTTAAAAACAACCCTGCTAGTGCCTTGTGAGAAAAATCAGTAAAGATAAAAGATCCCAATCCTAATTTTATCACATTCATTCTAAAATAATGTTATTGACTACTTTCAACATCTACAATACTTTCTGAAAGCAAAAATAACAAGGAATAAATCAGCAATGTTATTCAGTAAAATACACACAGTTCTACTTTCTCCTTCATTGATGGTTATGTGATTCCATGTTATTTAACATTACCAGTCTGTCCATAGGCAAAGATACATGCATTGTAGCCATCAAAAGCATTCTGCAGGATATTCTCCCCAAGGCACTTGAAAACAATATCTTGACCTGAGAGAGAGAGAATAAGAGAAAAGACATTTTAAGCCAAAACTACATATGAACAATTCATAAAACAAAAACAAAAATCTCAAAAACGTATAATGTGCTTATTTATCTCCAAACAAGATTTTTAAATTTGATGAATGTTCCCAAAGGCTTATGCCTTCCAGGTTATTTCTAGTTAGCACATGAGGGAAAATCAGCTCCCTGTACTACATACTTGAACAAATAAACACTAGTAAGAATCCCCTGCAATGCAGAGCCAATGAGCTGCTCACTTTATAATCAATGATTATAAATATCTGAAATTTATACTTGGAACCCAGGTGTACCTGGATTTAACTATTTACCACTCAGCCAATGCTTTTATTCAGTGGGTACCAGAGTTTAGAACAATCATATATATCAACCCCCTCTCCTTTCCCTCAGTGACAATTTCTAATTACAGGATCTATAATACATACCAGTTAGGACAGGGAGTCAGAGCCTGGAAATTTCCCCCAGTTTTCATCATGGACATAAACCACAGAGTCAAGTTTATGTCCATGGAGATAAATGAGATATGCCATTTCCCCCCACAGGCCAAATGAGATATGTCAATAGTCAGTAATCGAATGTGAATCTGACAAGTCACCCTACCTCACTTAGTCTCAATACCATATGGAAGAACTGGATGCTTTTATGTTATGGCAAGGGTATTCCATTATGTCTCTTCTTTTTTTTTTTTTTTTTTTTTTTTAAATACCAGTTAATTTATACTTCTGATATTGGGCCACCTAGACCAAATGAATCTTAACTTCCAAACAGCCATAATATTCATCTTTCTCATAACAGAAGCCAAAACAATATGATGCTTAATATTTAAAAGAGATTGTTTAAAAACAGGTGACAAAAGCAGTTAGGAATAAAGGCAATCAAAGGCTGTCTCTGTAGTCCTAAACTTGTGGTGAGATGGGGCTAGAGACAGTCATCATTTAGAATAGAGTAACAGACTTCCAGAGCCAAAAGAAAATTTAGAGAGAATATGGTATCTTCCTCTTCATCAAAGAGAGAAAACTGAAGCTCTGACAGGTGAGGTGGGCCTAGGGTTCCTTTTCTCCTTGGCCGGTGCTCCCCTTCTTTCAGTATGCCTTCCTGTCTCTCCCGCCCAATCTCAGGCCTCCAGGGCAATCTAAGGAGCAACCTTGCGCTCCCAGCCTCATGTAAGAGCTGGGGATTGTGAGTGTGGAATAGCCACTGTGTGCACTAGTCATGTAATTTCATCAGCATATACCAAGAATGGCACATCGTGAGTCTCCCATTTTCTAATCAACATTAAAAACTCTAATAGCAAACACGGGAGGGTGTTGTCTGTACTTTCTAAAGTTATGCAAAATAATGCTATGGTACTCATATATATCCTATGGTAAATATACAGATATAGGTTACCATCCACAGTTCCTGGCTCATTAACCCTTGTTGCAGTCTTTTACATTGCTGGGGCACTTTAGGCCTCAGGAAACGATCTGATCTCCTACCCTCCTTCTACCTGCCCGAGGCAAGATTCTCCTCTGATTGTGGGTCTAGAGCTTCTCATTCCACAGGTCCTGCCTCATATCCTAGAGGAAGGAATGCTACACAGAATGGCCAAGAAAAGTCTGAACAGACAGGACACACTGTGTTCAGATCATGCGCTTTATGTCTAATCACATTTCTAATCAGTTGACCATCATGCCTACGTAAAGAAGTCTCCATAAAAACCTAAAAGGACAGGGTTCAGAGAGCTTCTGGATTGCTGAACACACAGGGCCCAACAGGAAGAACTCATCCAACACACCGAGAAGGTGCCACACCACCTCCACGGGGACAGAAGCTCCGGCACTTGAGACCCTTCCAGACCTCACCCTCTGTATCTCTTCATCTGGCTGTTTACCTGTGTCCTTTAAAGAAAATCCCTTGTAATAAACCCCTAAACATGAGTGTTTCCCTGAGTTCTGCGAGCTGCTCTAGCAAATTAATCAAACCAGAAGAGGAGGCTGTGGGAACCCTAACTGGAAGCCAGTAGGTCAGAAGTTCTAGAGGCCTGGACCTGCGCTGGTGGGAAGGAAGGAGCAGTCTTGTGGGACTGATTCCTCAGTCTGTGGATCTGACTCCGTCCCCAGGTAGACAGCGTCGGAACTGAATTCGAGGACGCTCAGCCAATGTCTGCTGCTTGGGGTGCAGGGAAAACCACCCCCATGTTTGGTCACACACAGTCATCTTCTGTGTTGATGATTGTTATTGCGATGTGACAGCAGATGAAACACATAGTTTGGGGGGTTTGCCAAGCAATGTAAAGGAAAAAATACTGAACACCTCTTCTATACGATCAGTAGCTGACAGGATGCTGGATTCTATTACCTGCATACTTTTCTTTGACAGATTCATCCATAGACCAGAAACAATGATCATAAGCAAACACCTGTTGAAAGTGAACATAAGTGTGTATTAAGAAAACCTTAACATTACTTACAAACCATAACTGATAGAACTGTTCATAATAGTGAAATACAACAACTTATTGTCATACAATGGGAATTAATTATGTATGTAGAGGCTTACAATGAGAACTAAACACCCTATAGGTGATATGACTCTATATTTTACACAGAAAACTATTCACAAAGTAACAAAAGAGGTTACAAAACAAAATGTGTAATAAAATGGCTATTGCACACACACATGCACCTATAGTCACACACACAGTTACACCTATAAAGTTTATTTTTTTGCAACAAAATTAGTGATCTTTGTTTTATGTTTTTATATGTTTTCAATATTTTTATTTTTGTAGTCAAAGATATTTTTAAATAACATTTAAAGATGCTCACTACAGCATGTCCAAAATAGCTTAAAATAGCAGAATGTTTAAATAAATTATGACACGCCCATGCACAAGTATAGATTTGAGGGTATAGAAGACTTACTGATTTAAAAAAAAGTTTATGTTAATGAAAAAGTTATAAAAGTCCAGAGTATGATTCTATATTTGTACAAAAAAACTATATGCATAAAAAGCAGGCACAATCTGTATTAAAATGCTACTTGCTGGGATCTTACAGATAATCTGTTTTGATCTTTCGCCTTATCACCACTTTCTAGAATATCACATAGTTCTTTTGCATTGTTTGAAAAGCTTCTTTTCACTAATTATTTCTTTTTCTTTAAACCAACGAAGCAAAGGCAAGTTTTTCACTGACTGCATCTTTCACTTTTTCAATTTCTGACAGTTTCAAATCTACTTATTCGTGTTTTGTGATTTTACCTCCTTAAAGATTTTAAATGCAATTGTTTTAAAATGTATCTCGGTTCCCATTTTGCCACACTCTCCCACTTTACGAGTCTGTTGCTATGCTTCCTGATGATGGTGTGCATGTTAGTTTGCAGGTGCATCTTAGCAGGGAGTGTTTATTTTATGGTTTACATGATTGCTTATTTTTTCCTCTCCTGATGGCCACCTTTCCATGACTAGTTTATGCTGTCATTTCCATTACCGAAGCCCAGATTTTGGTCTTCTCAAGGCCCAATGTCTCTATCCCTTCCAATTAACACAGACATTAGCTCAGTGTTGGTGGCCAAAAACTGATTGTAAGCCCACACTCACAGAGAAGGCTCACCCAAATCAGTTTTCACAAGGTGAGCTTGGCTCCAGTCCCCAACTATACACCAGTGCCCCCATGAGTCGGCAAGAGTTGAACTTCCAATCACCTCCAGGCACCTGGTCTGATTCCAAAGCCCTCAAAATATGTCACTTCAGCCCTTGCTTACTGCTGGTCCTTGAAGTTATATATGTTGTTGTTGTATTTTTCTAATTTTGGGTAGAGATGGGTCTCACTATATTGCCCAGGCTGGTCTCAGACTCCTGGCTTCAAGCAATCCTCCAGCCTCAGCCTCCCAAGTACTGAGATTACAGCTGTGAGCTACCATGCCCGGTCTAAATATGTTGTTTTTGAGTATGATAACATGATTTTCACATTTTAAAATATTTTATCTATCCCTGCTATAATTTTGGTGTTGGCAGGAGAAGGTTTCTGTGTAAACTCTCAAGATTATTTGGACCAGAAGTTTAAAGGTTAATTTCTTTAAGAAAGAAAATTAGGTTAAGATGGTAAATTAAGAATGCATACTGATATCCATCACCCAGCTAAAATTAACTCAAAATGACAGGGGGTAAGGGAAGTGGGGAAAATGCCAAAAAGGGAGACAAGGGGGGAAAAGAACAAGTTTTTGAAACCAAGAGTACTTGCTTGTGCCTGGATCAGAATTGAGAAACTCCTGAAAAAATAGTTCCGATGAAACTGATGGGGGTAAGGGTGGGGGCCTGCAGGGAGAACACAGGCTGCAAAGCCAGTGAGCAGTTCTGAGAGGTAACAGGAGGGCAACTAAAGGGGCAGGGAGAAAACCCTGGCAGCAACCAAGAGGACAATTGACTCAGCACCTCTGGACAGCTGCGGATCAGCACACCTGCGTCTCTGTGTGAAACAGCAGGCAGGGGAGACACCTGTCCCCTGGAATGGGGTAGTGAGGAGGAAGCAAGGCCAGGAAGTGAAAGCAGACCCCCAGTGGGTGACAGCTCCCAAGAGCCCTTGGGCCCAGAAGATGTCATCCAGCTGCAGTGCTGTGTTACACACTGCTCACCCTCCATGTTTTTCCAAAGCTAAAATGTATTATCTATCAGCAGTGGTGGCTCACTAAGCCATTTTCAAACAGAGAGGAACAAAAGGAGGAAGATGGAAGATGGCCCCAAAGGACTGGGCATCAAACTGGGAGGAACTACCTTGCAAACTCCAGGTGTCAACCATAGTGAGAATCATTACAGCAGAGTAGGATTAAATAAAACGTGGAGCTCAAACGAAGTTTCTCCTGCCCTAGCTTTCCACGCTCATCTCCATAATTTTATTTAATTAATTCTGTTCTTAATAAGGCTAAGTAGAAACCATCCTGATTCTTGTAAGCTTAGTTCTCACTTCAAAAGCCCCATCTCCACATGTGTATACAGTTGTCCCTTAGTATCCTGAGGGGGACTGCTTCCAGGACCTCCTATGAATACTAAAATGCATGGATGTGTAAGTCCTTGTATAAAATACTGTAGCATTTGCATATAACACATAAATATCCTCCTATCTACTTCAAATCATCTCTCGATTACTGAAAACACCTAAGACAATGTAGATGTATGTAAATAGTTGTTATGCTGTACTGCTTTTGAAATTTTTACTTTTTTTTTTTTTTTTTGAGATGGAGTCTCGCTCTGTCACCCAGGCTGAGTGCAGTGGTGCTATCTCGGCTCACTGCAAGCTCCACCTCCTGGGTTCACACCATTCTACTGCCTCAGCCTCTCGAGTAGATGGGACTACAGGCGCCCGCCACCATGCCCAGCTTTTTTTTTTTTTTTTTTTTGTATTTTTAGTAGAGACAGTGTTTCACTGACGATGGTGTGCATGTTAGTTTGCAGGTACATCTTAGCAGGGATGGTCTTTATCTCCTGGCCTTGTGATCCGCTCACCTCGGCCTCCCAAAGTGCTAGGATTACAGGCGTGAGCCACAGTGCCTGGCCCTAAATTTTGACTTTTATTGTATTATTTTTCGTAGTTTTTTAAAAACTATTTTCAACTCGCGGTTGGTTGAACCACAGACGTGAAATCTGCAGATACAGAAGGCCGACTGTATATTTACCAGAGATAGGTTCTAAATGGCACTCTCCTCTCCATTATTATTGGGTTTTTTTTTTTATTTGTCTTTCTTTTAGGGATTTAACAGTGACATTTCTTATTCCCAATTTGAGTTGAGAGGCTATCACCGAAGCAACCATACCGGAGCTAAGCCCCTGTGCTCAACATTGTTCAAAGGAACCTGAGGAACAAAGAAGGTAAGCGCCTTGCAGCTAGCAGGTTGCGGTGCTGGGATTCCAGCCCACAGTCTAGATCCAAGGTCCCTCCTCTGCACCACTAGGCTAGCCTAGCTCTATTCCCCAATATGAAAGTGCCAAAGCCTGGCACAAAGTTGGGGACTAATAAACACTTTTTATTTACTCCAGCACTCAATCTCCTCTTCAAGGCTTAGCAATTTCATAAATTATTATAGGTATCTTCCAGGCAATGATTTCATAAAGTGGACAAGCCTTTTCTTTCCAAGTAAACACTATAACAAATTCGAATAACATAGAAGCATAAAGGAAAAATCAAGGTCTCCCTGTTCAACAAGTACACCTCTCACCAGAGGTGACCTCTGAGGTGTTTAACCTCCCATGTGTTTTAAGTCAACACATTTTCTCTAAACATGCAACTGAATTAAATAAAATATGAACAATTTTTAAATAACCAGGCAATGGTTCCTTCATATCTTCAATGCAACCTCCAGCCTCTGCACCAATAAAAATAAAAAAACAGCTGGGCATGATCACTCACACCTGTAATCCCAGCACTTTGGGAGGCCGAGGCGGGTGGATCATTTGAGGTCAGGATTGACCAGCCTGGCCAACATGGTGAAACCCCATCTTTACCAAAAATATAAAAACCAGCCATGTGTGGTGGTGGGCACCTGTAATCCCAGCTACTCAGAAGGCTGAGGCAGGAGAATCACTTGAACCCGGGAGGCAAAGGTTGCAGTGGGCCGAGATCACGCCACTGCACTCCAGCCTGAGTGACAGAGCGAGACTCCATCTCAAAAAAATACATAAAAATAAGAAAACAAAAATAATCCAACACATTTTCAGTAGAAAAGATGAGAGAAAGTTTACATATATAAAGAAACCAGCGCCCTATTCAACTTTTTCTTAATAATGTTTTATACTGACAGGGTGACTTTGTTTGTCATTCAGTCCCTGTGGTTAGGGGGAAAAAATTTAATAAATAAAAGATCTTAAAAAGTCAGAGTCCCAAACAGCCATGTCTATAATACACATTTTAGCAATAATAATAGAGAACTGAATTACAATTCAGCCACGGGCTCTAAAGGAAAAACAAAACCCCAAGAATGGAGATTAGCAATCTAAGTTTCCTGGAAGTTCCAAGTAACTTCATGGTCAGATAAGAAACAGTCTTTGTGCTCACTTCAAGCAGGGCTCCACAATCCCTAAAAGACAGAGGCGAAAGCATGTTCCCTTGAGGCGGCTGCGGCTGCACAGGCTTCTGTTGGCGGGGAATGCAACCCCAGCTGTCTTGGGAGCAGGGAGGATGAGTCGGTTTTGACCACAGTTTGGAACTACCAGTCTTGAGCCAATCTATGGAGGCAGCTTGAGGCCACGCAGGTTTCTGTTGGCCGGGAATGCATCCCTAGCTGTCTCGGGAGCGGGGAGGATGAGTCGGCTTTGACCACAGTTTGGAACTACCAGTCTTGAGCCAATCTATGGCACAAAAGGAATCTGTGTTGTAGCTGCTAGGAGACCAGCCAGAAGTGGTCAAAGTGCAAATACAGCTTTTCCATAAACCTCCGGCCCTTCCCATGCCAATAAATGGCTTCAGATTTGTGAGTAGGCTGACAGCTTGCATTACTTGTATAAGATGACAGAAAATATTTTCCTTTTTGAGAAGAAAAATTCTAAGAGTTCAACAATATGCACATAAGATCTTTACAAGCATCACGTAACAAATCAAATCTCTTACCTTCGTCTGGCCCCTGAGCTCCCAAAACAGATGTCGTCATTGACATGAAAGAAAAGTTAAAACAAACAAACAAAAGTTAGTTTAGAAGACTTTTTTTGAAGGGTAAAATAATAAACATTATGTAAATTCACAGTAAGAATATAAAATACTACCTTTGAAGCCACATAGTAATTTAAAGGATAAATGAATGTCTATAAGCTAGTAAGATAGGCTGCTAATCATAGACAACTTGTGTCTCTCTGGCAGAAGGAGGACTGAGCACAGATAATTGCAACAGTCCTAATATTTCTGCCTTATAGATTTAGCTTTTATCTTTGTGTATGCCTTATAAATATATATTTTTTTAATCTTTTACTTTTTTATCATCTGGTTTCAGGTCCAAGTAGCTTTCTCTGCTTTGAAAAAGCAACAGATACTCTCTTATCTGTTCAGGCTCTTCTACAAAACAATGAATTCTATTCTGGCCAAGGAAAAAAGGCGAAATTAAAGAAACCACTAATTTCTTGCCAGTGAGTTAACCCAGCTGAGTATCCCTCATCCAAAATGCCTGAAGTGTTTTGGGTTTCATATTTTTTCTGAATTTGGGAAGACTTGCATTATGCTTAACAGTTGCGCATCCCAAATCGGAAAATCCAAACTCCAAAATGCTCCAATGAGCATTCTGTTTGAGTGTCACATGGTACTCAAAAAGTTCCAAATTCTGGAGCATTTTGGATTTTCTATGTGGGATGCTCAACCTGTACTTACTGAATTACTCACTACTTATTCCTCTCTGCACACATAAGCACTTCTAACCTCCCACCTTCCTCCCACTGAAACTGCCACTTACTGACATCTCATCAGGGGACAGGAAAATAACTCAATGTATACAACCAATGTAATCCTGAGATAGTTTCAAACTTACAGAAAAGTGGTAAAAAGTACAAAGAACGCCCATAGACCTTCCCCCGCAATTGTTAACACTGCCATGACTGCTTTTCTCCTTCTCCTTCCCTTTCCCCCCAGGATTTATATGAATAAATACACATACACACACACACACACACACATATATATATAAAATATACATTTTTTTTTTTCTGAACCATTTGAGGGTAAGTTGCAGACATGCCTCTTTTAACAATCCGGGTGTCCGAAACAGAGAAAACAGTCATGGGTTCCTGGTTTCTGTTTCCGGTTGGGCCAGTAAAGCCCCTTCCTCATCCCTCTTTTCCGCTTATCACTAGAGATAGAAACTAAAGACCACGGCTTCAGGCTGCTAAAAGCCTAAAACAAAACAGAACAACAACACAACAAACTAAGGCAGGTCGGACAAGCTTTTCTAAACTTCCTAAAAACGATGATGTTCACTTACATAATAACAGGGCAATACTGAAATCAGACAATTTTAAGAATAAAGGAAAGTACTTTTGAAACTGGAATAAAATAGGAACAATAATAATTGGCCCTTCTCAGAGGATCAAAACTCAACCTTCAGGGCCTGAAATCTGAAAGGAAACTGTACATGAAAATGTTTGTTTCCAATTGTCTTCGACCATCTCTTTGTTGCTTTGTCTTCTAAGATTTTCTTCTAAAAGAAATTTAATACTTATTTGTATCAGATGATTTCAGACAAGAACATTAAAACACCACAGAAAGTCTAGCAAATGAGTGATACCTGTTTAAGAGATTTTGGAGTAATATCCAACAGCTAATACATAAAAGAAAATAATTTCTCTGGAATAACAGATGTGGAAGAACTTCCTGACAAAAAGACTTCTGAAATGCTTATACACTACTGGCAGATATTTAAATTAGTACAACCTCTATGTAAAATAGTATGCAGGGTTTTTTTGTGGGTTGTTTTTTTTTTTTTAAAGACAGAGTTCTCACTCTTGTGGCCCAGGCTGGAGTACAGTGGCGCATTCTTGGCTCACTGCAACCTTGTTCAAGTGATTCTCCAGCCTCAACCTCCCAAGTAGCTGGGATTACAGGGCCATACCACCACATCAGCTAATTTTTTGTATTTTTAGTAGAGATGGGGTTTCACCATGTTGGCCAGGCTGGTCTCGAACTCCTGACCTCAAGTGATCCGCCTGCCTCGGCCTCCCAAAGTGCTGGGAATACAGGTGTGAGCCACAGCACCCAGGCAGAGATTTCTTAAGGAACTAAAAGTAGATCAACCATTTGATCCAGCAATCCCACTATGGGTATGCACCCAAAGGAAAGTAAGTCACTATGTGAAAAAGACACATGCATACGTATGTTTATTCTAACACAATTCCAGATTGCAAAGACCTGGAACCAACCTAAGTGCCCACTGACCAATGAGTGGGTAAAGAAAATGTGGTATATATATGCCATAGACTACTATTCAGTTGTATAAAGGAATGAATTCTTGTATTTTGCAGCACCTTGGATGGAGCTGGAGGCCACTATTCTAAATGAAGTAACTCAGGAATGAAAAACCAAATATTGCATGTTCTTACCAATAAGTGGGAGTTAAGCTATGAGCATGCAGAGGCATACAGAGTGATATAATGGACTTTGGAGACTCAGAAGAGGGGGAGTGGGAGGGATGAAGGATAAAAAGATTACATATTGGGTACAATGTACACTACTTAGGTGAGGGGTACACTAAAATCTCTGAAGTCCCTGTTGTATAACTCATCCACGTTACCAAAAACCACTTGTACCCAAAAGCTATCAAAATAAAAAAAAAATTTTTTAATAGAAAAAAGTTTTTGAAAATTTAAAAAAAAAGACTTCTGAAATGCTAGAGAGGTTACTGACATGCTATCATCTTTTCATTGTCTTTATAAGCAAAGCAGTTTCTCATCAATTGCAGGTGGCTTTGCTATAAACCTAGAGGGAGGTAAGAAGAGAATTCAACATGGATGAAAGGCCCCACTTTAGGCCAGGTGCACTGCATGCTACATGACTCCATTCTCATGATAACTTTGCAAGATACTATTAGGATTTCAGTTTTACAGATGCAAAAAATAAGGCTCAGAAAAGTCAACCCGTCTAGCACATACTACAGGCTAAACATCCCTGATCTGAGAATCCAAAATGTGAAATGGTCCAAAAATCTGAAACATTTTGAGCACCAACATGATGCTCAAAAGGTCATGTTCAAAGGAAATGCTCATTACCTAAGTATAATGCAAATATTAAAAAAAAAAAATCGAAATCCAAAACACTTCCCAAGCATTTTGGGTAAGGGATACTCAACCGGTAATAAGCAGGATGGATCTGGGATTCAAAACTAGGTCTTCTGACTCCCAAAGTCCACGTTCTTGCCCACACTGATCAAAACACTCTCAACAATCTATGAATCACACATTAACCACTGCTCCTGCTAACATTTCCCAATGTATTAATTTCTCTCATTCTAATGATTACCTAATAAAAGGTTAGCACTTGGTGCTTATGCTAGAGTACATTTACTATTCATTTTATTTATAGAAACTCCAAAGTGTCTTTTCTGAGGGGAAAAATATATATTGTGTGATATTTCAAGTTTAAATAAAATGTTTTCGTACCAAAAATATCAACTCTTCCTAAGAGACAAACAACAACTATGAAATTCAATACCATATGACACATAGCAGAAGAATCCACGGGACTAACCTGAATTCACATCATAATAAAAACAGAAACAAACCAGTAAATTAATTACAGAGCTAAGTTTGCTGCTAGGGATTCTGGTAGCTACGACAGCGAAGCTCAAATAACCTGCACAGGCATGGGACACCCAAAGATGTAATTACAACCCTGTACAAAAATAAATAAGTAAATTAATTAAACAAAACCTTGTCAAAGTGTAGCTGCAATTCAATACAGTCATGTCTCACTCATCCCAAGATCCCTTAATTAGAAACCTCAACTATCCAGATCACTGTGGAGATTCAGGAAGCAAAAGCAGCTGCTGACCAATCTAGAGAAATGTCTCAAAGTGCAAGCACTGAAGCTGTAATTTCTCAGCTGAGTTGAATTATTTTTGTTGTTGTTGTTGCTTAACTTCATTTTGAAATACTTTCAGGCTTACAAAAAGCTCCAAAAATAGTACAAAAAAATCCTGTACACCCTTCTCCAAGCTTCCTCAAATGTTAACCACCAAATGTTTCTTATAACACCACAGCCACAATGACCAAAACCAGTAAATTAACCATCAACACAGTTTATTAAATAACCTATAGATAACCTCCTCCAAATTTTTGCCAGCTACCTCCACTAATGTCCTTTTCTTGGTCCAAGACCTTGTGTTACATATACTTGTCATGTCTCCTCCAACCTGGGGCAGTTTGTCTCTCATGACCTTGACACTTGAAGAGGACTGGCCATTTATTTTGTAGAATGTCCCTCAATCTGGGTTTACCTAATACTTCCTCCTGACTAAATCCAGATTGTGCATTTTGGCAAGCCTACCACAGAAGCAACATTCGCCCTCCTTGGTGCATTATACCATGAGGTATATGTGGCGCATGTGCCATTACTGATCATGTTAATTCTGATCACTTGGTCAAGGCTGGATCTATGAGGTTTCCCACAGTAAAACTACTATTTTTCCCTTTGTAACTAGTAAGAATCATGTGGGGGATAAACTTTGAGACTATGGAAACACTCTGTTTCTCATCATACTTCAACCTGCGAATGTTAGCACCCACTTGTAATTCTTGCCTGCAACAACTATTACCTCCCAAATAGTGACTGTTTAGTTACTGGAGACCTCCCCAGCCCAGGTAGATCATCATAGATGAATGTGCTTTTTTGGGAGCAGGCAGCTTGGGAAACAACAAACGATATGGCTGCATATCTGGGATAAAGACAGTTATCTATGAATAAACTACCTTCTTCCTTTTTACTGATCTGCCTTGGGGGCTCGTGCTCACTTCTCATTGAAATAACAAATCACATCATACAAAGAAATCAAATTATATCTGTAATTTCTAGAATGCCAGAATACGAAGAATTTTATAAACTGATCACCTCTGAAAATGTTGTAATACTTCTGTCCATGACACACAAAAAAATTGATATTGCGTCCAAAAGTAAACCACACAGTATCACATATGTGTAAAACACAAAACAACGTCAGTAGAATGGAAAGTTACAGATCAATTACTGTTATCAACTACCAAAATAAAATACTGAATCCAAATCCCATCACCTCTTTTAATTCTAAAGGTCTGAGTTGCTGAAATCTTCACAACTGAAATATATGGAATCTCTGTTTCAACAAGACCCCACCCCAACCCGCTGTATAACAGATGTATACATCACAAAGAGCTTATTCTAATACAGCCATCCTACGTCATGATACTGTTGCTTTTTTGAACTTAGCTGGCACTACCAGCAACCAAACAACAATCTGTGTGATGAGCATGATTTTTTTCTTTGTCACTCCTCCCCCAATGTACTTTCCACACGCGGAATGAAGCCGACCTGACTTGAAATTTAGAAAGTGACTACACTCACAACAGAAGCTTCTCAACGTTTGCTTACTCCAGCCAACTCTCTGTAAGAAGTACAAATATCACAAACAGGCCCGTTCGCTGTGTTCTCAATATCTAGAATTTTCCATCCACTTTTGAAGGATAAATTCTAATAGCAACATTGATAAAATAGAGTATGACTGGAGAATAATAGCATTCAGGAAGTGGGGGGATTTGAAAACTCTACCAGTGAAAGAAGTGGAAATGCCTGGAGTGGGTAAGATGAGAGGAAGATAGGCTGCCCACCCTCGAAGCTGACGGGACTCATACCTGGCAGGGGAGCTGACTTGTTTTAGGTCACTTCCTTTGCATTCAGTAAAATCTACTGGGAAAAGCTGCCAGAAGTGGGATATCTCTTTATTTTATTGTTGTTTTGAGACGCAGTCTTGCTCTGTTGCCCAGGCTGGAGGGCAGTGGCAAGATCTTGGTTCACTGTAACCTCTGCCTCCTGGGTTCAAGCAATTCTTCCACCTCAGCCTCCCAAGTAGCTGGGACTACAGGCACCCACCGTCATGCCCAGCTAATTTTTGTACTTTTAGTAGAGGCAGGGTTTCGCCATGTTGGCCAGGCTGTCTCAAACTCCTGACCTCAGATGATCTGCCTACCTCAGCCTCCCAAACTGCTGGGATTATAGCAAGTGGGTTATTTCTTTAGTATAAGAATAATTAACACTGTTTCAAGAGACAGCCAGTTCCCCTAGTAGTGGAATGTCTAAGGGGAGAGCAGAAAGCATCTGCTGGGAACTGGCACAAGGAATGTGAAGCTGCCTTGGATTCACTGTACAACTCTTTTCACTGACAATAAGAAAAGGAGCAGTGAGCCTTCAACATCCCTATCAGTGCCACCTGTGGACCACTGGAGGCTCAGGCGTCATCTCCCCCAACACAGCTACGTCATTTCCCTGTACTCCATATACCTACACTTAGATAACACCATTCCCCCTAGCAACTCTGCTTGCTCAAGGCCCACCCACAAGAGAAAGGCTCTTATCACATTTCATCTCCCTCAAACATCCGTCCATATGAACCTATACAAAACTGATTTCCTTCCCCAATTCCTATATAAAGCCGAAACTGTTTCTACTGCTTATGTAGGACCACTCGGTTTGTCTCATGATAGAATAAACTTTCACATGTCATCTCGGCTAGACCGTAAGCTTCTGAAAGACAAAGTGTTCTTCCTTTACGGGAATGTAAGGCTTTTTGCTTATTCCGCAAATATTTCTTAAGCTGTTCAGGTGATCTGGCCCCTGCCTCTATCTCCAACTACATCTTATACTGGTATTCCTTTCACCCCCGTGGGACTGACCCAGGTACCCATTTTTCAGTCTCAGGGCTTTCATACATGACTATTTCTGTCTTGGACTCTAGAGGCTAACTCCTATTCAGTTATTAAACTTCATTTATTCATTTATTAAACTCATGATGATTAAATTTCTCAGTTTAATCAGGAGTTCCCTAGATACTATCTTTCCTAAACATCCTATGTTACTCTTGAAAAAGTACTATGGGGAGAATAAAACCACTTCCACCACCATCCTCTGTCTCTAAAATCATGCCCAAAACAATAAAGAAAACAATGTTTCCATGTTCAATGAAACGTGGAGATATTTACAACTGAAACATATGACATCAAGACAGAAAATGCATCCACAAAATACAAAAAAAGACTGAAACTGAGTGGTGCCAATTACCCCAGAAGGTAGAAGGGGAGGGGACCTAGAAAAGGAAGGTTGTTTGAAAAGAGTAGTTACACATTTCCTGTGTCCAATCTCAGGACAGTCGGTAGCTACCGGTAATTTACAGTCCTTGGAGAAAACTTTCAGAGAAGAAAAAAGTTTGACAACCCCGTTCTACTAGAATCTTCCACCCACACAAACAACTGGTTGAGAACAGAGGGATATCCAAGCAATATGGCCACTGAACCACAACTAGTATATTTCACAATCACAGGACTTTAGAAATATGAAGACTCTGATGTATAAATTCCATAATTTCAAACTGTCATATGCTGGGATAGCATACTTGAAAGAATACACTCAGTAGTAACTCAATAACTTGCAAATCACTTGTCTTTTCTCATCTGTCAAACACACCGGCAGAGTAAGTTTCATTTCATTGTCCACTTTCACTATAAGAAAGCCTAAATCTAGCCAGGTACAGTGGTGTGGGCCTGTAGTCCAGCTACTCAGGAGGCTGAGGTGGGAGGATTGCTTGCGTCCAGTAGTTCAGGACCAACATTGCGAGATCCCCATCTCTACAAAAATGTAAAAGAAAGGAAAAAAAAAAAAAGTTTAAATCTGGCCAAAGAACACTGACTCATTTGCAGAGGGTTTTTTGTGAAGTGTATTTCATGTCCCACATTCACAGGGTAATACATACTCATTTTAATCATGGCAAATTCAAATAACTTCAAGGTATTCTATATACAGAGATTAGAATACATTATTGAGCTGAGGCCCTGGGGCCAGACATCTGGCCTTGGGAGACAGGCCAAAAAAAAAAAAAAAAGGACAGATTATTAAGATATTCTTAGACTACAAGCAAAGAAAGCTTATAATTTTTATTTCTCTCAATATTTGTGCTTTTCAATTTAATCCCTATTTTCCATTGTGTTTCTTGATCAGATTAATACGACTGAATTTCTAATTGATTAGATTGAACTGGGGAAAGTGTTCACTGAATATGAAATTAACTAATTTCCCCCAGCCCTTCACCTTTTCTACACCTCTATCTCCAAACCAGAGGCCACACACTCAAGGTCTACAGGCCTGCCTGGGCAAAGTGGCTCACACCTATAATCTCAATATGTTGGGAGGCGAAGGAAGGAGGATCACTTCAGCCCAGGAGATAGAGGCTGTAGTGAGTTATGATCACATCACTGCACTCTAGCCTGGGTGACAGAGCAAGATCCTGCCACCAAAAAAATTTTTTTAAAAAAAGGTCCACAAGCATTTTGTTTGGGCCTCACTTTATTGATCAAAAGTAGAAAATTAGAAGATTTTACATTAGAAAATCTAAATTTTCAAATTCTCTTGAAAACTCAGAAGACTTGGAAATGCTAGGCTTAAGCTCCCACACAGCAGCAACAGGTAGATCTGAACCACTACCACCTCCTACTAGGACCCTGCAGTTTCAAATTCCTCCTATTAAGAGAAAACAGAAAAAAGTTTTCTTTTCTTCAGACTTGAAGAAAAACACCAACTCACAAATTCATAGGAAAATAAAGAGAACACTTCCAAATCCAAGCCCTAAGAACCTAACAGAGCCATCACAATTATGTTAGGACTACATTACAGATTCTATGCACTCCATTAAATACTATAGTCTGCTTTAAAATTCCAAAACCTAATCCCAGCTAGGCTAAACAAGGAATCCCAAATTCAAATGTCCCTCGCAGCAGTAATGTCATTAGAATTAATAGCTATGAAATCAAATTAAACCTAAAGCCTCTGTCTTCACTATAACCAGCAGTAGGTCTAGAGTTTAGATCTAAGCTGGAAAGCTTGGGACTTCAAATTAAAAACAGGTTGGGCGCAGTGGCTCACACCTGTAATCCCAACACTTTGGGAGGCCGAGGTGAGAGGATCACTTGAACCCAGGAGTTCAAGACCAGCCTGAATAATACAGCAAAATTCCATCTCTACAACAACAACAACAACAAAAAAAAAAAAAAACTCAGTGTGGAATAGTGGCACTCACTTGTGGTCCTCAATACTTGGAAGGCTGAGCTGGGAGGATCACCTGAACTGATGAGTTTGCAGTTGCAGTGAGTCATGATTGTGCCACTGAACTCTAGTCGGGATAACAGAGCAAGACCCCACCTTTTTTTTTTTTTTTTTTTTTTTAATAAAGAGGCTGGGGATGGGGGCATGCTGGCTCACGTCTGTAATCCCAACACTTTGGGAGGCCGAGGCGGGAGGATCGCTTGAGCTCAGAGTTCCAGACCAGCCTGGCCAACATAGTGAGACCTCGTTTCTACGAAAAAATTGAAAAGAAAAAAAAAGGCATATGTGAAGTGCCTGGCACATGTATGTTGATGCATGCTTGATAAATGTTAGATGCTATCATTTTTGTGATTCTGTCTCATGATGCAATGTTTTGGGGTTAAGTCAGCCAATAGGTTGAGAGAAACTGAAATTTACTATAATTACTCCTCAAATTGATAGCTTAGCAAAGATTCCCTTAACTTCCTTGAGTGAAAATTCAGTTTCCAAAAGTTCCCCGACTACCTATTTCACTACTTACAAGGGAATAAACAGCTTAAGTAACCAAAGATGGCTTTATCCCTGTCCTAAGATATGGTTTTCACCTTGAAATGTCTCACAACCCCAACCTCCCTTTTTCCTTCTGATAGTCATTCAGCAAATATTTACAGAGTCTGCTGTGCCAAGCACTAATCTAAGCCCTGGAGAGACAGCCTGGAAAAATGGGACAAAAATCTTGCCCTGCAGGAGCTTAAATTATTAAAAATAGAATGAATGAATGAATGAATGTAAATAAATACGTCATATAATAGGTGCTAAGGGAAAAAATAAAGCAGGGAAGGTGGACTGGGTGTGCGGAAGTGGAGGTAGAGTGGAAATTTTAAACATGGTGGTCAAGAGAAGCCTTGCTGGACTGGGCACAGTGGCTCAAGCCTGTAATTCCAGCACTTTGGGAGGCCGAGGCCGGCAGATCACGAGGTCAGAAGATCGAGACCATCCTGGTTAACACAGTGAAACCCCGTCTCTACTAAAAAACAAAACAAAACAAAAAAAAACACAAAAAAATTTGCCGGGCGTGGTGGCAGGCACCTGTAGTCCCAGCTACTCGGAAGGCTGAAGCAGGAGAATGGCATGAACCCAGGAGGCAAAGCTTGCAGTGAGCCGAGATCACGCCACTGCACTCAGCCTGGGCAACAGAGAGAGACTTTGTCTCAAAAAAAAAAAAAGAGAAGCTTTGCTGAATTGACATTTGATGGTGACCAAGTGGAAGCAAGGGAGCGGGCCACATGGCTGGTGGGGCACAACACTGCCCTGCTTCATGCCCTCCTGGTTTACCACGCACCTTCCCAGCTGTGCTCTCACCCAAGCACGCATCTAAACCACAGGTCATAATTTGGCCTCAAATCCCTCAATGGCTCCCGACTCCCTCCCAGATGAAATTCTAACTCCTTAAGCAAGCAAGGCTCTTCACAGCACCACCACCCCCCAACTCTCCAGCCTCAATCTCCTACAGCCGTGCTTATGCTTCCACTGAATTACTCTAAAAGCTCAGCAAGTCCTTCAGGCTCAGTCACTTCCGTCCTTTCGGTTACCAGGGTGCCTCCCCTACTGTTCAGGCCTGATGATGGTCTACTTCTTCAGAACAAAAGTGACCTTCTCTGTCCCCTACTAGTGACTCCTAAGTCCCTCGGGTCTTCTTTTCTAAGGAAGTATCAAAGCTATATTGCCCTCTCTGTGACTGCGAGCTCCCTGAGGACACAGAAGGTGTTTCTTTCCTGGTGCCTGACATCATCTGGTGGGCACTCGATAATGCTTGTTGGACTCTGACATGAAATGATGAGCTTGTCTAAACTGTTCGGTCCCGATTTATGTTGTCCCCATGCCTGCTATAGTTCTCCCAGTGTACTGATACTCATCCAAAAAAAAAAAAAAGTTTCAACAGATTCATTAATACACCTTTTTTAATCCAAAGACTGGAATTCCACCTATCAACTATTCAGAATATACTTGAATCAAAAGCAAAAAAAATGCTTTCAGAGATGGAGAAAAACAGAAGCCATGCTTTTCTCTACAGAAGAGGCCAGGTATATGCTTAATTTAAGGTTACAGACCAGAAGGGGTTGGCTCATCTGCTTCTAACAATCTTAGAGTTTTGGAGGAGTTTGAAATGATGGCTTACTATTATAGAAGCCAACAGTTACTGCTCAAAAAATGAAGAGAGAAACATGAAGGAGGAAAGCATGACAGGCAGTCTGGGGCAGGGACCATGTGAGGAGAGCCCTGACGTATTAATTTCGACATTTCCTGAGAGGCTGCAGAACAGGCACAAGTCCTTGCCCTCAAGGAGCTGACAATCCCGTAAGTCAGGTATCTCAACATTAGAAAATCACATATTTGCGGTCCATCATGAAAAGGATGCTAAGCCATGATATTCCATTAATTTATTCTGATGGCAGAGAAATAAGAACTTAGAAAGCTTTAAATAAAAATTAGTTGAAATAACCAAAAAAATATCCTTTTTGGTGCTTAATGAGGTTACTCAACAGTATTGCACAATATTGACTCACCTAGCATATTACTTACTTGGTATAGGATTAAAGTAGTGCCATTTAAACATATTCGCATATATATTGATTGGCAATTACTTCTAAGGTGTAAGAAAGTGGTAACAGTCTATACACTTCACATGGAATAATGCTGCATCATAGTCACAAAAAAGATAAAATTGTTACATCTGTATAAATAAAATGAGATCCGTGGTGGGCCTCAATGGGTCTGTGAATCCTTGCTACTGCTTTTCGGTTTTTTCTAGGCAGAGGAGTTATATAGCTTTCAGATTCTTGAAATAGTCTAGAGTCTATAACCCAAAAAAGGTTAAGAAACAGTGCGGTAGAGACAATTCATGAAGAGCTATGAGGTTCCATGTCCTAGGTCAGCGCTGGCTTGGGAGAGACTGAATATTCAAATAGACAGCAGGCAGATCGCACACGACCAGAGCTCTAATTCACAGCCTTGGTCATTGGCCCATGAGGGTGGGACCTTGGTCAGTGACTCTTAGCTTCCTTATTTTTCGCCCCTGCTTGCAACCCAGAATCAGAGAGAGAAAGTCAAGTATGCTCCCCACAACAAGCACCTAAGACATCCACTTCTATAAGCCTGCTTCCAGCTCCCCCAGGCCACAGCCTCCTCTCAGAAAACCCTCGAAGCTCTCCTTTTCTCCACCATAAAGTTTCCCACACCCCCACCTGCCTCTGTGCATCTGCCAAACGCAAGTGATGGTGGCCGACTCCCTTGCTGGAGTGCACTCTGGTTAACAGTCTGTTTGTTCTCATTTGTGTGGTCTTAGTTTATTTCCATAGGCTGGTTATCTAACACCTTAGATAAGAAGTAGAGCCACTGAGGACCAAATGTAAACGTAAGACACCAACAGAATAGTAACATTAACTTGCAAGTTTACATTTCTACAATAAGGTAACTTCAAAAGACACTGAAAAAAGGAACTGCCAGAAGAGGAGGAAAACCAGGCGACAGGCACCACTGGGAGGTGAGAGTTTGGATAGAGAAGATGCCATGGGCAGTAGTACCCGGGCTACAGAAAGAACAGGCTCATGGAGGACAAGAAGGCTCCCTATATCTGTCTCTCCGTTCTGATGTGGACTCAACCATATCTCATTTATTCTCTGCATTTCACATAGCCATCCAAACTACCTAAGCCTCAGAAATCCAAGGAACAAGCTCCTGCCACCATCCTATAGTGGTCTGAGTCCAATGTCACAAAGGCCAGTGAAATGGGAGGTTAGCACAGCAGGCCTGGGTCTCTAGCTCCCAAAGACCAATTTTAAGAGCTGCTTTAATTACTCCTTGAGTTCATCTCCTGTGACTCTGTGTGATGATTCCTGACTCCCCTCTCCAGGCAGGGTGTGACTAAGCATATCTGTGTGACAGTCCCTTAAGGTGCTTCTGTTGCTTCACAGCTAACCAACGCGAAGTGGCACAAGCTTTGGACATACAACTAAAAGGTGAGCATCAAGTACACTCTGAACTAGTATCTAGAGCACAAAAAGATAGAGGGTGATCACTTAACAGGATCACTGGCTAGATGTGATGGCTCATGCCTGTAATCCCAACACTTTGGGAGGCCAAGATGGGAGGATCACTTGAGCCCAGGAGTTCAAGACTAGTCTCGGCAACAGAGTGAGACCCCACGTCTACAAAAAAACAAAACAAAACAAAACAAAAAAAAAATAGCTGGGTGTAGCGACGCACACCTCTGTATTCTCAGCTAGTCAGGAGACTGAGGCAGGAGGATCACTTGAGCCCAGTTGGTCAAGACTGCAGTGAGCCATGACTGCACCACTGCACTCCAGCTTAGGCAACAGAGCCAGACCCTGTCTCAAAAAAAACAAAAAAAGAAAAGAAAAAAGGATCCTTGATCCACCACATGAGCAGGGAAGTGGTGGGAAGAGTAGGCAGACTACCATGGATCAAGGAAGAAATGAGAAATATAATTAAAGAGAGAGGGTAATGGATGGAAGGGGATGGAGTCTAAAAATATCTAAAATGAGTTGTAAAAGTTCACAGGATTGACATTCAGTATACCTTTGTGTAAACTGCCCAGAACACTTGAATTCCAGATACCATTCCAGAGCACACAGACAGTCCTACAAATCTACTCACCAGAGAGAGGGCTACAGGCTTCACTGTTTCTAGAAATGACTTGAAGATGGAAGAACTGATTGTCTAGATACACCAGCAGGAACGTGTTCAGATCCTTTCTCAGATGAGATCACACCCAAGCACACCCTACGCCACCTCCTTCCAGCCTTATTGCCCCCAAACAATAAGCCTGAGAAAGCATCTTCTTCCCAAGAGTTTATAGGGCTCTATCTTTCATTTAGTTCGATAGAAACAAGAAGTGTATGGCAGATGACACTTGTTTCAATATGAGAACCAACAAGAAAATATTTGGTCATAAGATATTAAGATGGGATCCTGAGACTTTTTATTTCCATGGTGATTCAGAATAAAATAACATGAATGACCTTTTTCCTGGTCCTTTTCCTTTAACTTTTAGCCAAATTTACTTAACCCCTCTTGTGAATGAGAAATACCAAAGCATGTTTCAGAGAGTTTTCATCAATATGAGCCACAAGTAGAGCACAAAGAGCACAAACGGGTTACAGGATAACAGGATTAATTTGTTTTCCCTTCAGCAACTGACATGCTAAACGCTGCTGCAGGAAAAGAGGTACCTGGTAAAGTGAGACCACCTGGCCAGGGCCTGCAGTTGTACGGTTTGTGTCCTTCATGGAAGCACCTGACCCAGAGGGGAGTGGGGGCTAAAGAGCAGCCCCTGCCACAGTGGGCAGGCAGAAAAGGGCCACAGCCAAGAAGGGGCACAAAGAAAAAGGCACCATGTCCATAAAACTGAGACAGCTCAGAAGTGGTGCCTTCTTCTAATTAAGTCTGGCCAGAGGGGTCACCTTCCTCTCATCTGCACAAAAACATCATTTACTGGTAAGAACCCTGGAGAGGGCATTGGCTTCCATGTATTGTTTGCCATGGGCATCAGACAAGGCATTTACTATAGGTGTGAAGCCCCAGCCATGATAGAACAACTGGGTCTAGCTCTCCTGCCATAAACAGCAAGGAAACTGGGCAAAAGACCTGAAGTGAATGTGTTCAAACAATGGACAACAGGCAGAGTAAAACGAGGATCCCTGAGAGGAGAACAAGGGAAGTGAGCCCTTCAAGTGCTGAGGTTTTCTGCCCATAGACACTTTCCAGATCATGGGCCAGGAAGGGGGAACCCAAGCCAGAACTTGGTGGCCGGAACTGAGTAGACGGGGATTAGAGACCTGAGAAGCTGACGCAGTTACAGTCTGCTGGCCAGGGAGAAGGAAGCAATGCAGAGGGAGAACTCCAGGAATCTGCTCGGGGGCCCTTCAGTCTTTGGCTGAGAAAACTGCACATTCAGGAGGTGAGACACCAAGCAGCTACAAAAATCACCAGGAAACAACTAGTACTGAAGAAGCATGTGTAAGCTGGACAATTCCCAGAGCTCACATGGGGCTTGGAGGCGTGAGTTACAACCAGCCAGAGGAAAGATCTCCTTAAACACCAGGCAGCATTTGGTATAGAGCCTAGTATTGCTAACTGCCACAATTGCTAATTTCTAATTGCTTTGTTCTGTGATACACTTAGCATTATTTATATATATTTTTTTCTTAGTATATTTCCTCTGGGTCCAGGCAACCACTGATCTACTGTCTTTTTTCTGGACATTTCATATAAATTAGATTATAAAATATGTAGCTTTTCTACCTGGTGTCTTTCACTTAGCATGTTTTTGAGACTCATTCATGCACACCCAGCATGTTATCAGTACTTTATTCCTTTTTTATTGTGCACAGTATTTTGTTTATCCATTTACCAGCTGATAGGCAGTTAGGCTGTTTCTAGCGTGAAGCTATTATAAATATCACTGCTTGGAACATTCAAGAATAAATCTTTGTATACACATTTATTTTTATTTATCTTGAATAGATACCTAAAAGTAAAGTTGTTGGGTCACATAGTAAGTATGTTTATACCCAAAAGTATATTTAACTTTTTAGGAAATGGTAAAACAGTTTTCCAAAATGTATGTACCACTTTACATTCCTGTCAGCAAGACGTGAGAGTCACGGTTTGCTCCCCATCTTCACCAACAGCCAGTGCAGCATCGTCTGTCGTTTTGATTACAGACATTCAAGTGGGAGTGTAGGGGCCTCTCACTGCAGTTTTAAACTTGCATTTCTCTAACAACGAATGATGCTGAGAATCTTCTAAAGATGTGTTTAGACTTCATTTTAGAGAAGAGAAAAAGTTTCTCAATTGAGTTTCTCTCCACATTAGACTATTAAAAAGATTAATTCTTATCCAAGTCCAAACTACTTCCTTAGCCCATTCACACTGATTTTTCTGTTCCATATCTATTCAGTCCTTTGACCTCTTCAACCACATTCGAGCTCCTTCATAGTCTTAGTGTAGACATTCGTTATTATTTCCCTTGGGTAACTAAAAGTAGAACAGCTGGGTCATGTGGTAAGCATATATTTGTAAACTTCACAATTACTATTTGTTTTGTGGTCCAGATGCCCAAATTAATAATGCATGTTAATTTATTTTGGGAAATTATATTTGATTTCTAATGTTCATACTAGATAACACACGTACCTGAGGCACTATGCTAAAGTAATCGTTATTCCTTTAGGTCTCAAGTCTCTAACTATTTAAGCATGTATAATCAGATGGCACATGAATGTAACAGTCCCAAGCAGCTAACAGTCTAGTTGATGAGACAAGAGGTAATTAGATAATTCAAGATATTAAACTGTCTTCATGACATGACACTATAAGAAACAGTACTCTACACTAAGAGTAAGCAGCCCTCGTTCAGTTTATGGTCTGCCTTGAACATGGGCTTTAGGATCCTAGGTAGTCACTTAACCTCATTCAACCTCTCCGCCACTTCGGTAGTAAAGTGGGGTCACTATCTACATAACGTACTTCACACTATTGTGCATCGTGGGGTGTGATGGAAAGAACATGGCTTGGGAGCTAGGCAGACTTAAATTCAAATCTAGATTCAATAAATGCTTGTGCTCTTACTGGAACCAAAAGCTATTCTAAGTGCATTTCACTTATTATTTTCTCTAATTCTCACAATAACCCTACAGCATCTATCCTATTATCACCCACATTTTATAAATAAGGGAAGTGAGGCTTAAAGATTAAGTAACTTTACTCAAGGTCCACAAATAAATACAGTCATGCGTTGCTTAAGGAATACGTTCTGGGAAATGCATGACAAGGCAATTTTAACCTGTGCAAGCACCACACAGTGTATTTATACAAACACAGATGGTGCAGCCTACTATGCACACAGGCTGTATGGTATAGGCTATTGCTCCTAGGCTACAAACCCGTATAGTATTTTACTGGAGGCAAATATAACACAATAGCAAGCATCTGTGTATCTAAACATAGAAAAGGGGCCAGGCACAGTGGCTCATGCCTGTAATCCTAGTACTTTGGGAGGCTAAGGCGGGTGGATCACCTGAGGTCAGGAGTTCGAAACGAGCCTGGCCAACATGGTGAAATCCTGTCTCTACTAAAAATACAAAAAAAAAAAAAAAAAAATAGCCAGGTGTGGAGGCAGGCTCCCGTAATCCCAAGTACTCGGGAGACTGAGGCAGCAGAATAGCTTGAAAGCGGCAGGTGGAGGTTGCAGTGAGCTGAGATTGCACCACTGCACTCCAACCTGGGAGACAGAGCAAGACTCTGTCTCAAAAAAACTGAATACGAATAAAATAAAATTTAAAAAAGGTACAGTAAAAATAAGATACAAAAGATTTTAAAAATGGTATAGTTGTCTAGGGCATTTACCATGAATGCAGTCTGCAGGACTGGCCATTGCACTGGGTGAGTTAGTGGGTGAGTGGTGAGTGAATGTGAAGGCCTAGGTCATGACCATACACTACTGTCGACTTCATTAACACTGCGCACTTAGGCTACGCTAAATTTATTTTCAAAAATGTTTCCTTCTTTGATAAACTAACCAACCTTAGCTTACTGTAAAGTTTTTACTTTATAAACTTTAACCTTTTTAACTTTTTGATTCTTGCAATAACAGGTTAAAACACAAACACTATAGAGCGCCACAAAAATATTTTCTTTCTTTATATCCTTATTCTAGAAGTTCTATATTTTTAGAACTTTTTTTAAAAACTTTTTAGATTAAAAAAAAAAAAAAAACCTAAGACACACACATTAGCCTAGGCCCACACAGGGTCAGGATCATCAGTATCACTGTCTCCCACCTCCACATCTTGTCCCCACTGGAAGGTCTTCAGGGGCAGTAACAGGCATGGAGCTGTCATCTCCTGTGATAACAATGCCTTCTTTTGTGGTACCTCCTGAAAGACCTGACTGAGGCTGTTTTACAATTCACCTTTTTAAAAATAGGTAGTAGGCATATACACTAAAATAACAATAAAAAGTCTAGTGTAGTAAATACAGAAACCAGTAACAGTCATTGATGATCGTTATCAAGTATTATATGCCATGCATAATTTTATGTGCTAGACTTTTATATAACTGGCAGTGCAGTAGGTTTGCTTTCACCAACCTCACCATAACCACGTCAGTAATGCATTGCACTACAACTTTACCAATGGCTATGATGTCACTAAGCGACAGTAATTTTTCAGCTCCTTCATAATTTGACGGGACCACCTTCACATAAGCAGTCCACTGTTGACTAAAATGTCATTATGGGGTGCATGACTGTGATACAGCGGTGATCCAAACCAAGGCAGAAGGAATATTTACCTCTAAATAATACTCTGCTGGAGAGACAAAATCAAAACTGTACAGGTCTTGTGACATCATAAGGACTGCATTTTCTCTCCAGGACCTGTTGCTCCAGTGGCTCCACGCTCCCTGCATGAGTCGCATATGTTTGTTTCCCTCCTTTCCCCATCCTCATGAAGCCCTGTGTTCTGAGCAGGCGAACATCCTGGAGGAAATGTGTTCCAGCCTCCAAGTAGAGGGAGTGTTATGTGAGGCAAGGGAGGGAAGATAGAGGGCAGAAAAGACTTTTCCAACCTACCTAACGCAAGCAAAATATGGCAATTTTGGGGCAACACCTGGAGTAGGGAGGGAGGCATAGGAAATGTCTTAGAGAAGCGAAAAAAAACTAAATTCTTTATTTCATGTCTCAGGATCGATTGAACCAACTCTATAGAACAGTATGCGGACCAGGTGTGGTGGCTCACACCTATAATGCCAGCACTTTAGGAGGCTGAGGAGGGAGTATAGCTTGAGCTCAGGAGTTCAAGGACCAGTCTGAGCAACATAGGGAGACTCTGTTTTTACCAAAAACTTTTTAAAATTAGCAGGCATGATGGCATGCGCCTGTTGTCCCGGCTACTCAAGAGACTGAGGCAGGAGGATTGCATGAACCTAGCAGCTCAAGGCTGCAGTGAGCCATGATGGCACCACTGCACTCCAGCCTGGACGACAAGGTGAGACCCTTTTAAATAAGAGTATGCCTTCCAAGTTTATGGTATTTGTCAACTAAGCTAAAAATGTTTTGTAGAAAACAATGGGAATCTTTGAATGCTTGAAGGACAAAGAAAAAAGTGTTTTAAAGTATTAAAAGCTTTGAAAGCAAATTTATAATCTTGGTGGAAAAAAGTAAATGAGGATATGAACAGTAGTTTTAAAACTAAATTGTATACACATACAGGTAACTAGTATTGCCTATAGGAGGTATATCTGAACATTTGTTTTGATCTTCACACATGGGTGTGTGTGCAGATAAACAGACAAAACACCCAATACTGATCACCTCTTTCCCAGAGGAGATAAAGGGAGACTTGCCTGAAAAAACTGTTCACCTGCTTGTTTAAATTTGTTAAATTATGTTTGTCTCTATTTTTAATTGCTTTAGTAATAATAATAGAGACTACCTTTTTTAAACTGCTAAATGTCAAATACCTGGTACACTTTAATACACCAACCCTACAAGGTAGGTCTTATCCTCTCCACTTTATAGAGTAACAAAGAAAGCATATCACAAACAGGTTAAATAATTTGTTCAGTAATAAAGCTAGATTCAAACCTAGGTCTCTCATTCTAAAACCACGTACTAGGCCAGGCGCAGTGGCTGACGCCTGTAATCCTAACACTTTGGGAGGCCAAGGCGGGCAGATTACTTGAGGTCAGGAGTTCAAAACCAGCCTGGTCAACATGGTGAAACCCCACCTCTACTAAAAATACAAAAAACTTAGCTGGGCATGGTGGTGGGCACCTATAGTCCCAGCTACTTGGGAGGCTGAGGCAGGAGAATCACTTGAACCTGGGAGGAAAAGGTTGCAGTGAACGGAGATCCTGCCACTGAAGTACAACTTGGGTGACGAAGTGAGAATCCATCTCAAAAAAAATTTTTTTTTAATTAAAAAAAAAATACAACTATGTTCTTTCTGCTTAAACATTTTGCCCTCCCACCCATGGCAAATGATACAGGAGAAGAAATTAAAGACAACTTTGTAGCAGAAAACTGAATGAAAAGATGCTTGTTTCAAATTATCTTACTTGGACTGTTGTTTTTCCCTTGCCTTCAAATAAAGTGGGCAGCCTGAGACTGGGCTATGAGTAGGGAAACCTATGTGACTAAGTGTAAGCTGTGGCGCAGGGCTGAAGCGATGTGAGCTTCAGGTTCCCCATGCAAATCTTGCCTAGAGGAAACCTGCCCTTTCTCAATATCTGGCCCTGTGTCCATTGACGTATATTCAGTCAAAAAAAAAAAAAAAAAACTTTTTCTTAAGTGCACTGTTAAGTGTTAGGGAAAGAATACTTATTCCTCATTCCTCATGTTTCCATGTGAAAGAACTGAAAGTAGTGCTTCTGATGTCCCTAAACTGTCTCACTCTACCTCTTAGTAGAGGATGCATGAACTATCAAATCAGTGGTACTCAAGAGAAGGAAATGAGTACACACAGGCTCTGCTCCTCCACCCTGTAGAGGAGACCTGCAACTGTCCAGCCTGCCTGTGCCTGCTAAGGGTGAGGGGTCAGCAAGCCTACTTGGCCAATAGACCGAAAGCCATTTTCTCTTACAGCTTTATCAATAACTAAGGTGAAATGAGACAAAGGGAAAAACAGTGGCGAAGACTGGGCTCAGGAACTGAATTGCCTGGTTGTGAATCCCAGCCCCACCACTTACTATGTGACCTTGGGCAACTAACCTAACTTCTCCAGCCTTCAGTTTCCTGCTCTATAAAACATAGCCAACAAGAGAGCCTATTTCATAGGATTGTGATGAAGATTAGAACAGTGCCTGGCACATAATAAGCATTCAGTGTTAGTGTCTTTATTATTTATTTCTTCTATCTCACCGATCCTTGCAACAATCTCAGTTCAAAACTAGGAGGGGGAACAAAGGCGAGCTTCCTAAAATCCCAACAGAGAGAAAGAATTTCTTTCGCCGGGCGCGGTGGCTCAAGCCTGTAATCCCAGCACTTTGGGAGGCCGAGACGGGTGGATCACGAGGTCAGGAGATCGAGACCATCCTGGCTAACATGGTGAAACCCCGTCTCTACTAAAAAAAAATACAAAAAACTAGCCGGGCGAGGTGGCGGGCGCCTGTAGTCCCAGCTACTCGGGAGGCTGAGGCAGGAGAATGGCGTAAACCCGGGAGGCGGAGCTTGCAGTGAGCTGAGATTGGGCCACTGCACTCCAGCCTGGGCGACAGAGCGACACTCCGTCTCAAAAAAAAAAAAAAAAAAAAAAAAAGAATTTCTTTCAAAAGTAAGACAGGAAGAACGTCTTTTGGCTACAGTAGCGAGATGATGCAAATATCTTATGTTACTTTCTGGTGAACTAGTTTGGAGAAAACTTCAGAATAACAGCTGGTCCCAAAGACAAAGCACTAGGGTGCCTAGTTCAAAACCTCCCCCACCATACTCTACCAATGAGAAATTAATTTGCAATGTCATGGTTTTTTCCAGTGTGGGGGGCTATCAGGACACACCCCCCCAAGATGGTTCATTATAATTTTCCATATTAATCAGCTCTATCACTCACTAATACTCAATGTGAGAGTTTGGTGCTTTTCCTGAAACCACCTCTGCTCTCTACTTAGTATAGGTATCAACTGATTCCCCTTCGAACTTCTTAAACCTGTTTCCTATGTGAAATACTCGACGTGTCTAGGAACACATAAGCACAGTGTAAGCTTATTGGATGGGATAAGAGAATTACAGCAATTAAGGATGAAAATATAAGGTTCCTAAACACCTTTAACATCTATTACACGTCATCAGCCACTTACAGGTGATCCTGCTGCCTCCACACCAGCTCCTGCACTGGAAATCCTCAGCAACTAAATTTAGCCCAGTGCCTGCCAAATTGTAGGCATTCAGCAAACATTTATTGAAATCAGAGCCTAGGAATTAGGTTAACCATGACTACAACCTGTCTAAAAAGTAGTTTTCCTCATAAACCGCTCCTCAAATGTCCAGACGCCACTTTTCCTACGTCTGTTCTCTGTCAACATCTTGTCCTTGCTGTACTGTTAGACATAAGATCTTAAACTATGCATTTCCTTAAGAAACCATGAGCTGAAAATTAAAAAGAGACAGAAGATATTAGTTTAAAAGTATTCCTCACCAAATTCCAGACAACAGCTCTATAACAGCAGGTCTAGAGAACAACCAGAAGACAGAAGATTCTAAGATGGAGAGCATTGGAGGAAATTAATAGAATGGCATGGCTAAGAATGTGAAAACAAAAATTTCAAGAATACGCTAAAGACAGAACCAAAAAACACAAATAAAACTACAGAAAAAACAAAAAGCTGTAAGAGAGTCATGGATTATATAAAGCAAACAAAAATGTGGTATACTCTGATGCAACTGATGGGATTTACGGAAAGAATTTATTTAAACTTTATGCTATGAGCCATTACAGTGCCCTGCACTACAGAGACAGCACCACAGCAAGGGAGAGCCTGATGGGCACTGCGCAAATTGCTCCTTGCTGAGAAAAAATAACAAAGCGTGGGCAAAGGAATGGTAAAACATCCTCATATGCAACTTCTGTGCAAACACAAGTGGTGGCAGCCAGAGGCCTCAGTCAACTCCTCAGAGTTTCCTAAGAAGTGCTCAGGAGTTGGAAGGTCATGTCTGCAAAAAGAAAATCTGCAGACATGGCAAAGGCAGAAAAAGAAATGACAAGCTCCATCCCTACTACATGGAACACAAAAGAGAAGTTCCAGGATCCCAATGCATCAAAGAGAAGGAGCCTCCTTGGGCCTTTTTCTTGCTGTGTCCTGAGCACTGACCAAAAATCAAAGGCGAACATCCCAGCCAATCCACTGGCGATGTTGCAAAGAAACTGGGCAAGATGTGGAATAATAATGCTGCTGCTGATGACAGGCAGACCCAAGACCAGAGGGCTGCTAAGCCGAAGGAAAACACAAAAAATCTATTACTGCATATGAACTCAAGAAAGCCTGATGGGGTGAAAAAGGCAGTCATCAAGGCTGTAAAAAAGCAAGAAAAAGAAGGAAGAGGAGGAAGATGAGAAAGATGAAGATGAAGAGGAGGAATAGAAAAGAAAATGAAGATGATGGGTCAGGCACGGTGCCTCATGCCTGTAATCCCAGTACTTTGGGAGGCTGAGACAGTTGCATTGCTTGAGCCCAGGAGTTCAAGACCAGCCTTGGCAACATGGTGAAACCCCGTCTCTACAAAAAATACAAAAAAAGTTAGCCAAGCATGGTGCCTGTAGTCCCAGCAACTCGGGAGGCTGCGGTGAGAAAATCACCTGAACCAGGGAGGCAGAGGCTTTAGTGAGCCAAGATTGTGTCACCGCACTCCAGATTGAGCAACACCCTGTTTCCAAAATAAATAAATAAATAAGGCAAGGCTTGGTGGCTCACGCCTGTAATCCCAGCACTGTGGGAGGCCGAGGCAGGCAGATCGCTTGAACCCAGGAATTCAAGACCAGCCTGGGGAACGTGGTGAAACCCCATCTCTACTAAAAATACAAAATATTAGCCAGGTGTGGTGGTGCATGCCTATGATCCCAGCTACCCGAGAGGCTGAGGTGGAAGGGTCACATGAGCACAGGAGGCAGAGGTTGCAGTGAGCCGAGATCACACCACTGCACTCCAACCTCAGCAACACAGTGAGACCCTCTCTCAAAAAATAAAAAATAAAATAAAATGATGATGATGAATAAGTTGGTTCTAACATATTTTTGTCTATAAAACATTTAAGCCCCCTGTACACAACTCACTCCTTTAAAGAAAAAAACTGAAATGTAAGGCAATGTAAGACTTGTTTTTAAACTGTGCAGTATCTTCTTTTGTATAGTTAATGCACTACCCAATGTGTCTTCAGAGAGCCCTGTCCTGATAGTATTCCCAGTGGTCATTAACCTTGCCTGGTCCTCTACGGGGCTGTAAACTGGCATGGAAATTTAAAGCAGGTTCTTGCCAGTGCTCAGGACAGCTAGTTATATATGCAGATGGTTGTTGCTTTTTCATCTTCAGTTGTCTCTGCTGCAGCTTGTATAAAATAACTGTTGTTCTGTTAACTGAACACTACTCAGTAACTGGCAAGGAGGGGAAGGCGGCAGCTGGTTTGTTGACATTCTGAATCTTTCTAAGTAAATAAAATTTCTTTATTTAAAAAAAAAAAAGTCTATATTAGAACAGTCCCCATGAAACAGCCCATGGGTTTTGATAATAAGCCCACAGAGAAGGACCAGGAAGCCTAAGACACCCTTTGGTCTAGCAATGACAGAAAAAGATGCATATAACATATAAACTAATGTCAACTTATGAATAAAGAAAGGTGGCTTGTAAAAGAGTGCTAGAAGGAGAAACATGGGGTCTCATAATATTGGTAAGAAAAGAGCAGAGAGATAAAGTTTAAGGTTGATTTAACAAGAAATATGGGTATCAATATGTTATGTAAAAACATCCCAAAAAATCTCAGTACTTTGGGAGGTCAAGTCGAGTGGATCGCTTGAACCCAGGAGTTCAAGACCAGCCTGGGCAACACAGCAAAATCCCATCTCTATAAATAAATATATTTTTATATGTTAAAATTTAAATATGTATATACCTTAACTGAGTGCAGTGACATGCACCTATAGTGTCAACTACTCAAGAGGCTGCTGTGGGAGGATCACCCGAGGTGAGGGAAGCCGAGGCTACAGTGAGCTGTTTTTTTTGTTTTTTGTTTTTTTTTTTTTGAGATGGAGTCTTACTCTGTCACCCAGGCTGGAGTGCAGTGGTATGATCTCAGCTCACTGCAACCTCCGCCCCTCAGGTTCAAGCAATTCTCCTGCCTCAGCCCCCTAAGTAGCTGGGATTACAGGCACATGCCACCACATCTAGCTAATTTTTGTGTTTTTAGTGGAGGTGGGGTTTCGTCATGTTGGGCAAGCTGGTCTCGAACTCCTGACCTCAAGGGATCTGCCCGCCTCGGCCTCCCAAAATGCTGGGATTACAGGCGTGAGCCACCGCGCCCGAACTGCAGTGAGCTGTGATCATGCCACTGCACTCCAGCTAGGGCAACAGAGTGAGATCTTGTATTAAAAAGAAAAGAAAAGAAGCACCGAAAAGCACTAAAACTAATATAAAAATGAAATAGGAGAAGAGGTAAAAAGGATTGCACATATGAACTTAATCTTCTTCAGGGAGTCAATAAATATGTATCCAATATGATTTTAATATGAATCTTAATTATTCAAGGTACACATGTATCACCTACAGTAATTCAAGTATTATTGCTCATGTGCCCCAAAAGAATTTTGCGAAGCCTTGTAACTGCTCATACATTTTTAAATCAATGTACAAGATTTTTCAAAATTAAGTTTGAATAGCTGCAAAGGATAATGTACAAAATATTGTTTTTTAAATAAAATTCCTTTCAATATATGCATTGGTATCAAAAGAGCACAAAATTTGGTATTTGGGTATTTCATAGTATTTTTAGTTTTTATATTCACTATTGATACTTTGTAAAATGAAAAACCACTTCTTGAATAGTCAGTAGTTTTGTATCTTTACTTTTTTCCATGAATTCATATTTCCATTCCACTTTCCCCAAAGAATTTTGTCCTAATGTAGAGTCTTATTAGTTAACCACTCTATCACTGTTTTCTATAAAAATATGTACATATGCCAGGCACAGTAGCTCCCAATTACAATCCCAGCACTTCAGGAGGCTGAGGTAGGAGGATTGCTTGAGCCCAGGAGTTCATGACCAGTCTGGGCAACAAAGTGAGACCCCCATCTCTACAAAAAAAGGGGAAAAAATTAGCTGGGCATGGTGGTGTGTGCCTGTAGTTCCAGCTACTCAAGAGGCCGAAGCAAGAGACTGCTTGAGCCCAGGAGGTAAAGGCTGCAGTGAGCTGTGTTTATGGCATGGCACGGCACCATACTCCAGCCTGGGTGACAGCAAGACCCCGTCTCAAAAGAACAAAACAAACAGTACTCTAACATCTAACATTATTATTTTGTTTTCTTTATTTTGGAAATGGGTCTCAATCTGTCACCCAGGCTAAAGTGTAATGTGCAATCATAGCTCATTTCAACACTAAACTCCTGAGTTCAAGTCCCACACCTGGCTTTTTTTCTTTTTTTTTGTAGAGACAGGGTGTCACTACATTGCCCAGGCTGGTCAAATATTATTTTTAATGATCTTTCAGCTAAAGAATGAATTAGATTTCCTGAAAGCAAATAATGGAAAACTATATGGCTTGCAAAAAGAGTTGTGATTTAGATCATAAAAGTCACTCTTTTTCTCAATTTCTTGGATATATGCCAAAGACTTCACCATAACTTTTCAAATCAATTATACCTGCTACTGTTTCACTTAGTGGCACTTTGTTTAACCTGTTATACACAGAAGGGGTTGAGAAGACAAAACACTGTTAACTTCATCATACCTTTGACAAAGTAATATTATGTGACACGATATGTTTTCCTCAAAATGTTAGAGCTGCAGATTTAGCTAATTCAATCTATGGGAAAATTTGTTATGTGATCTAACAATTTGACATATAATCTAGAAAGTAGCTTTATGATCAAAAATTGATCTTTTATATATATTATCAAATCTATATGGCTGGGAGCTATGGCTCTTGCCTATAATCCCAGCACTTGGGAGGCTGAGGCACAAGGATCGCTTGAGCTCAGGAGTTTAAGATCAGCCTGAACAACATGGCAAAACCTCCTCTCTACAAAAAAAAAAAAACTTAGCCAGGCATGGTGGTGCTCAAGTCCCAGCTATTTTGGGGGCTGAGGCGGGAGGACTGCTACAGTGAGCCTTGACAGGAGGTCAAGGCTACAGTGAGCCCTGATCACACCACTGCACTCCAGCCTGAGTGAGAGAGACCCTGTCTCCAAACAAACAAAAAAAATCAGCTAAATCAAACATTTTCTGTACAAGTCGGCCTCATTTTAAAATTCAAACAAAAGTTTTAACAGCCACTTCACAGAGAACTAGATTATTAAATGTTTTATAAGATTACTAAAAGTAACCAAGGATGAATTTGAATTATGTATATCTAACAATTTAAATGGATAAAAGATCAATATGCTATTTCTTAGTAATTAATCTGCAATAAAATTTAACATGTAACTAAAATTAGCAGCTATTAATAAAACAAGCCAGATGATAAAGATAGGGCATTCCTCTGATTAATGTATGTTATTAAGTAATCCAACTCCGGTATATTATATTTTTGAAAATAAATAAGAATGAGAAGGAATTCTATCAATTTTCTTTGAGACAGGCTGGAGTCCAGTGGCATGCTCTTGGCTCACTGCAACCTCCACCTCCTGCGTTCAAGTGATTCTCCTGCCTCAGCCTCCCAAGTAGCTGGGACTACAGGCGCCTGCCACCACACCCGGCTAATTTTTTGTATTTTTAGTAGAGATGGGGTTTCACTGTGTTAGCCAGGATGGTCTCGATCTCCTGACCTCGTGATCCACCCACCTCCGCCTCCCAAAGTGCTGGGATTACAGGTGTGAGCCACCGCGCCCAGCCTATCAATTTTTTTGTTTTTTTTTGAGACGGAGTCTCACTCTTTCACCCAGGCTGGAGCGCAGTGGTGCGATCTCGGCTCACTGCAAGCTCCGTCTCCGGGGTTCAGGGCATTCTCCTGCCTCAGCCTCCCGAGTAGCTGGGACCACAGGTGCCTGCTACCACGCCCGGTTATTTTTTTTTTTTTTTTTTTGTATTTTTTTTAGTAGAGACAGGGTTTCATCGTGTTAGCCAGGATGGTCTCGATCTCCGGAACTCGTGATCCACCTGCCTCGGCCTCCCAAAGTGCTGGAATTACAGGCGTGAGCCACCGCACCAGGCCTCAATTTTCTTAAACATCAATAGTGGGCTTTTTTCCTAAGTATTTAATAAAAGAAGTGAGTATACAGAAGTGTGAACCACTGGCCAGGCATAGTGGCTTATTTATTATTAACTAACAGGGTCTAGCATTGGGAATAATTGCTTCAACTTCAAAGTTGTATTGAATGTCAACATCTAAAGATAACTGTAACAATGAGAACGTGATATGAAAACAGCTGTGATTTTTATTGGTGACAAGGTCACAGGTACTGCTAATACTATAATTCATTACCTATGTTAATAATTGAAGGAATTGCTAAATTTCATTTGTAAGTTGCTGAGAAACAAAAGTGTAACCTTCTCCCCATCCATATTTATAGACCCCCCATTCATTCTATCCACATTAAGAATCCCTATTTTAGAGCATGCATCCTTGATTAGAGGTGGTCATATGCTACCTCATCCACCCTGGAGTGTGTACTCGTAATTAGGATATCAAATGTTAACCAGTTATTCCTCTGTGTGGATTAAAATTAATGCCTGCATCTATATCACTTTTTTGGGTATACTTTAACAGGGATGATGAGACTTCTGTACAAATGAATACAAACAGTGAGGACTTACAAGGAGATCCAAAGGGGTGAGCCATGAAGTGCAGTGCAGTTATGCTGAAGTATTTTAAATTAAAGACACTGTAAGAGGATCTGGCAAACATAAATACAGTAATATGTGTTACAGCAGCTAGGAAAAAAGTGGAGAGAAAGAATGAAAGTCGTTATTACTGTTATTCCTTATTTAAGATTGAAAAAGACATCGCGGAAAAATATGTCACAAGGTCTTTGTTGTCTGTGGTCTGGAGCTGAAGCTGTTTCAGACAGAGAATAGCATGACAGCGTGGGAAGGTAGAAAGGCAGGGCCACACGTGGAGGACAGGAAGGCACAGAAGCTTTTTCCGCATGTGAAGGACAGACTAGTCCAGCCACAGTTATAAGCATTTTATGCATATTAATGGTTTTAGTCCTCACAACAACCCTATTATTTGCATTTTACAGATGGAGAAACAGGCATAGAGAGATTAAGTAACATCCTGAGTCAAAACTAGGTCTGTCTGGCTCCTCCGGACTCAAAACTACTCAATGCAAGATTGAGCTGTTGCTTAGGTGGGAGCATGACTGGAGATAGGAGATCAGGTCAAAGGCTGTTGAAATGATGCTGGCGAAGATACGGTGGAGGTGTACCCTGCCAGTCAAGCATCAGGAACAGGTGAAAAAAAATGTCCAGCCTGGAAATCTAAACATTTGTTTTTAGGCTAGACAGTACCCACAAAATAGGGAATAAAAGTTCAGTGTTTCTGAGTAGAGATTTTTACCAGCAGTTTTAAATATTCCTGTGCCTGGCTGGATCGATTCCTGCAATACCAGCGTCTCCCTCCAACTAAAGAATGTTTGTCTGGGCAGGATTTTATTGTAATCACCAGCTAATGTTTACACTAAGCACCACCTTAGTCCCCTGACCAGATAGGAACAACAGTAACACAGTTTCCAAATGTTCATTATATGGTGACTAAGCTCACAGTTGTCAGATGCTTGCACCAGATAGCAGCAAAGGAAACACCGACCATTTAGCCCATTTGCTAGCAGTTTGCAAGAACTTAAGAGTGAAGCGGGAGGGAACGTTTAAGGTCAAGAGCACGACTGCCTGGCATATAAGTAACTAGGGTCTGTAGCTCTTCACATTGTAGATGGAGTTTCAGATGACTGGAGTTAAATGAAGGTTTTATAAAAACACACCTAACCTACCTTCTGCATTGAATGCATGCAGGATCTAGAGACTGATTGATTCATCTTTGATGTAAAATACAACAAAGTCCCAACTTCCTAGTTGCAGGAAAAGAGAGAAGGTCCTGGCAGCACAGTGAATTCTCTAATAAACAGATTCAAGAGACCATAAAAGTAATTTGAACTTACATGACTGCCTGGCATGTAAGTAATTAGGGTCTGTAGCTCTTCACATTATAGATGGAATTTTAGATGATTGGAGCTAAATGGGAGTTTTATAAAAACATACCTAACTCACCACCTGCACTGACAGTCAGCTGGTTCCTGGTCCAAAAGTCTTTTACTGGGCGGGTTCAGATTCAGCTCCTGGCCTTGTATTTGTACCATGGGAGCCCTTCACTTGAAGGTCATTGTTCAGGAGCCTGTGGGTGGGTAGTCCGGAAAGCCCACGGGTGTCCACTCCCCAGACGCTCACCCACCCAACCCTTGGAGCTATTCCATCACTTTCCCAGGCCCCAGAGAGGTGTCTCCTTATCTAAGCTCTCTGAGATTGCTGGTCAGAATGATTTGTTTTTAACTTACCAGAAAGCAGTGAAGATCTTAAGAACAGTCAAGACTAAATGTTAAAATTTTCACCCTCGTGGTCTCTGACATGTGTTCTTCTCTGCATCCCATGTTTCACTTCCATATTTAAAATTTTCACTTTCATATTGACAGACTAATGGTCTGACTTAAGATTTCTTAGCAAACAGCTTCTGTTTAAGTTTAGTTGTTAATTGTAGTTACTAAAGTGTAGGTTTCCAGGTTGGAAAATAGAAGCAATTATTTTCATCTGTTCTTAATTTATGGGCGTTATTTATATTCTGCTCAAGGTCATCACCAAGGTCTGATTGCAAAAATTCAAAAAATTGCAACCTCAGGCATAAATGGGTTAATACTCATCCCTAGGACAGGCCATTAGTTGGAAGGTAAAGTACTTTGAAACAGCCAAAGTAGGATGACCGATTACTCTTTTAGGATGCATCAGCTTTATGCACAGATACATTTTTGTACCATTTATTTCCGGCTTTTGATGTACCTTATTCAATAAGGATTCAACAAGGTAGTTAACCTATTTTTATTAAATCACAACATAAAATATTTATTTCAATTACAGTCAATCCTCATCTTAAGTTATGAAATATTTAATATTTTCTGCCGCTTATTAATAAAAAGCATTTTATACGAATTGCTATAGTGGTTTACACTTTATTTTTATTTTCACTTTTTTGAGATGGAGTTTCGCTCTTGTTGCCCAGGCTGGAGTGCAATGCGTGATCTCAGCTCACTGCAACCTTTGCCTCCTGGGTTCAAATGATTCTCCTGCCTCAGCCTCCCAAGTACCTGGGATTACAGGTGCCCACCACCACAGCCAGCTAATTTTTGTATTTTTAGTAGAGATAGGGTTTCACCATGCTGGATAGGCTGGTCTTGAACTCCTTACTTAGGTATATTTCAATACATATCTGGTTTCCTTTTTAATCCTATGTATTTTATGCTTTTGGAAGATTATTCTGAAAGGAGTCCATATGATTTATCAGACTGCCAAAGGGTTCATGACCAACAAAAGGTTGCAAATTTCTGCTCCAGGCTGGGTGCAGTGGCTCACGCTTGTAATCCCAGGGCTTTGGGAGGCAAAGGTGGTAGGATCACTTGAGGCCAGGAATTCAAGACCAGCCTGGACAACACAGAAGGAACCAAAAATCTACAAAAAAAACTTGAAAAATTAGCTGGGCATGGTGGTGCATGCCTGTAGCCTGAGCTACTCAGGAGGCTGAGGTGGGAGGATCACCTGAACCCAAGAGTTCGAGGTCATGGTGAGCCATGATTGCACCACTGCATTCTAGCCTGGGCAACAAAGCAAGACTTTCAAAAAAAAAATTTTTTTATGTCTGCTCTCGAAGCAGTTTTTAGTGCCTTCAGCTACCTTTCTTTCCTGATCAACACTAGAATTTTTTTTAACAATTTGTGGGGTTTTTTTTTCCTTTCAAATTTATCACTGGGCATGAACTAGAGGGCTTGTTAATTAGCAAAAGAAATGTAAGAAATAATTTTTCACTGGTAAAGTGCATAGTGTTGAAAGTGTCACTAAAATAATGACTAAAAATATGATACAGGTTCCTCCATTCTTAGGACAGCAAAGTATAAGACTAACAAACCTAGCATCCTGTTCCCTGTCATTTAGTCAGGGCTCTATCCAGACTTGGACTCAGATTCTATTGCATAATTTTGATCAGAAGAGTACCTGAATCCTGCTACATCTGTCTCAAGGGAAACTTCTGGGGAAGGTGTCTGTCTGAGAGCTGTGGCTTCACTAAGCTTACAGGAACAGGTGGCATGACTAATGCTGCGGCTGCTTGCTAATAAAGATGCAGCAGAACCCTGTTAATATCTTGTTACAAATGACCAAAATGGCTTAGATCAGTTCATAACACTCCCGTGAGACTAATAAGGACCATGAAGGCTGGAACCAAATTCTCTTTTGTTTACCAGTGTTTTCTTAGGGTCAACATCCTGATACACACACAGAGGACACTCCACAGTTGTTGAATGAATTAATGAATATGATACACATTTAGCTGTATGTGGGTTTTTCCTAGCTCCAGAATGTCAGTTCCTTTAAACAAAAAAAAAAGCACGTCATATTTATCTTTCCCATGTCAGGACACTCTGCTGGAGTGATGCGTATCAGATGTCAATGAATAACTGCTGAATGTCTTTAGTTCTGATCTAATCTGAATTAACCAGTTACATTTTTCCAAATGTTTGGAGAAGAAACTCTTCTGTAAAATCTTAGAAGGCAATGAGAAGCTGTGATCTCATCTAGTTTTGGAGAGATGAGCTTAGGCAGATCTGAGTTCAGATCCCCACTCTGCCACTTGCTGATCATGTGACCTTGGGAAGCCTTGTAACACCTTTGAGTCTCATTTCCCTTCTGAAAATGTTGAGATAACAATGGTACCTATATCGTTTGTTGTAAAGATGTCATGAGAACTTATACTCCTGCAAAGGCTCTAACACAATATAAACAATAATAATGCCTATAAACAAATGCTGGTTGTCATCAATGAGAAGATCCACAAACTAAGTCTCTATTCACTTCCTGTATTTCCAAGAATGCTGGGCTGGCTGTCTCTGCATTACCGACACCTTCTAAGCATTCAAAGACCTTGACCACGGAGTTCCTTTTCCTGTGATAATGATAGTTCAAGAAACCAACTCTGAGCAATATTATGCAAACTGATGCTCTTCAGAGGAAACCCACAATCCCTGAAATAAACATCTTACAGTTGCTATCTGGAGCATCAAGAAACTACACTTAGATCTACAGCTTAAACAGCTATGATTATTGTCAATTAAAAGCAAAAGGGCATCATTTGTTATTAGAAACCTGGTATTATAATTGACTACATGTCTAACCCAGTTAACATTTATTGAGTACCTAGCATATATGCCAGTGTTATTTGAAAAGAATATTACTTAAAATATGACATGTTTTGATAAATAAAATTTGTTTAAGAGAGTTGACAAGAATAAATAAATCAAGGCAAAATAGCAGCTACCACCTACTAAGTAGGTACCATGTGCCAGGCATTTTACACAAATAACACTCATGACCACGGCAATCTTGCATGATCCATATTACAGTGTTATCACCTCCACTTCACAGAAAAGGAAATGGAGGCTCAGGGAGGCGATATAAACTTCCAAATTTTACACAGCTGGTAAACAGTAGACCCAGCACTCACACCCAAGTCTGAGTCATGCTTCTCTTCAACCAACTCTTGCCTTTCCCATCCCCAGACACAGTGGTAATCATTAAACTCCCTCGCAGCACCTCTGTTCTGCAGCTTGGCTACTGCTTGTGGGGTTGATCAATTTAAAAATTAACCCAATCTATAAATTGGCCTATCCTCTTCCTAATCTTTAAGTTCAGGTCCTTACTATCCACACCAAGTTGTGGGGGGCAAAAGGACCAGATAGGCCCAAAAAGGCCAGGTCAACGGAGAGCCAGCTCAACACACAGCAAGAGAATCCCTGAGGACACAGACAAGGGCTTGCAAGAGGACGTCTTAGTGTGGATTCCTCAGTAAGCAAAAACCAAGGCTTGTGTAGGAGTGCGTCCCAGGCAAGGAGGGAAGGGAGTGAGCGTGAGGAAGTGTCAGATTATGAGCATGTGAAGCTGGCGTGAGCCCAGGCTGAGCTGGCAAAAGCCAGGGTTGAAAAGTGATCAAAGGCTCCGAGGAGAGGTGAGGCCAAGAAGACCTGAAGCGGCACCTGCAAGGGGTCTGATACGGGGCAGAACGATGAAAGCAGAGTCTGAAACCCTAAGTGAAGCTTCTGGAAACAGCAAGGCATAAAGTCCTGGTCCAAAGCCAGAGTGTGACCTAATCTTTTGTTTTGTTTTGTTTTTGAGACAGGGTCTCACACTGTCACTCAGGCTGCAGTGGTGCAATCACACCATCACAGCTCACTGCAGCCTCGACCTCCCCAGACTCAGGTGATCCTCTTGTCTTAGTCTCCCAAGTAGCTGACCACAGGCATGCACCACCATGCCCAGGTGATTTTTATTTTTGTAGAGACAGGGTTTCACCATGTTGCCAAGGCTGTTCCTGAACTCCTGGGCTCAAGTGATTTGCCTGCCTCAGCCTCCCAAAGTGCGGGGACTGCAGGCATGAACCACCACGCCCAGACATATGACTTAATCTTAACGCGTCTCTGTCCCCCATCCTACTTTTAAGCATCCTTCCTGATGTAAATAGATGAAGGCTACCATACGGGTTCGGCCTGATAAATCCTACATTCAGAGAAGGGATTTTCCCACAGTAGGGTTTTCCTATACTACTTATATAACTATATTAAAATGACTAACACAAAATCATACCAAACGTGTATGAAATGTCTGGCTCCTCCCATTGTGTCATATTATACCCAATCCCCCAAAGAAGAGGGCAGGTGGCAAGTGTGGCCATGACTGGCCTAGTAACTAAGGAGGGGTAATCACTGAACAGGCCAAGGATTTCGCTTACACACAGGTTTCTGTTGTGGTAACACTGGATGAGAATGAAATTGAGCAAGAAAGCTTCTGTGCTCCTTACATGTGACTAAAACACCAAGTCAGCCAATCTTCTCTGGAAAGGAATACGCAATCTAACAAAATAATAAAGAGCAATGATAAGAACAGCAGTTACCATGCACTGATTCCTACGATGGTTTGAATTTCATATGTAAAATTTATTTTTTAAAACACAATAATTTTGTAGCTGTTTATATCCTCTAAAAAAAAAAGGAAAAAGGTTTGCTTTAATGGAAATGTACATATATGTGTGTATGTAAACAAAACAAATAACTCCAATCAAAACTTCTTATGCATTATAAATTCCACTTCCAAATTTTTTTTTAAGAATTACAAAGAATCTGTAAGATTCCAGCTACATATTCCAGTCTGTCTGTGGATCTTGAAAAAATAATTTAAAAGAAATTAGAAATATCTGGGTGCAGCTGGTCATGCCTATAATCTCAGCACTTTGGGAGGCTGAGGGAGGCCAATCACTCGAGCCCAGGAGTTTGAGACTAGCCTGGGCAACATGGCAAAGCCCCATTTATACAAAAAAATACAAAAATTAGCAGGGTATGGTGGTGCACACCTGTAGTCCCAGTTACTTGGATGGCTGAGGTGGGCGGATCCCTCGAACCCAGAAAGGTTGAGGCTGCAGTAAGCCGTGACTGCACTACTGCATTCCACTCCAGCCTGGGCAACAAAATGAGACCCTGACTAAAAATAAATAAATTAGAAATAAATAAAATTTTAAAAATAAAATACATATAGGCTTGGCACTTTGGGAAACCAAGATGGGAGGATCACTTGAGGCCAGGAGTTCAAGACCAGCCTGGGCAACCACAGCAAGACCCTGTCTCTAAAACAATAAAAATAGAACAATACACACACACACACACACACACACACACACACACACACACACACATATAAAGAAAGATTCCAGCTACAAAAAAACTCAGAGATCCCGAAATTTGAATTTATACTTCCAAGTAAAAACAAAAATAAAATTAGTCTTGCCATCCTTTTCTCCCTCACAGTGACCACATTCTGCTGACATTAGAAATTTTAGTTTTCTTTTACTTAGGAATATTTTAAAATTTATTACATTACTATAAACTTTCTGACAAATTCACAATTAAATAATTCCAACTTGTTCACAGTAAGCACAACAGTGATCTATCAAAGGTTTCTTGCTTTTTCCAGGACCCATCGTAGATACTTGTTTCTGCCTCTTCTGTCCTCTTAATATCCTGGTAGACACAGGGACTCCACAGCACCCATACAACTGCCCACTCTCACCCCTCCAGCACCTGAAACTCATTTGAAAGCTTTCAGCCAGGGGTGGTGGCTCACACCTGTAATCCCAGCACTTTGGAAGGCCAAGGGGGTGGATCACTTGAGGTCAGGAGTTCGAGACCAGCCTGGCCAATCTGGCAAAACCTCGTCTCTACTAAAAAGACAAAAATTAGCTGGGCATGGTGGCACAGGCCTTTGATCCCTGCTACTCGGGAGCCTAAGGCAGGAAAATCACTTGAACCTGGGAGGTGGAGGGTGCAGTGAGCAGAGATCATGCCACTGCACTCTAGCCTGGGTGACAGAGCGAGACTCCATCTCAAAAAAGCTTTCTAAAAAATCCCATATGACACCAAAATTCCATCTTGGTTCTTCAAATCCCGTTCCCACTATTTACCCACAAACCCTCTCTATCAATAGCAAGAGAACAATCAGAGAGGTTTAGAACCAGGGAATCCTTGCCACCCCAACCCCAAAAGGAGAGGGAATAGCTACATTTCTTGGCATTCTAAGTTGGAATGCTGAACTTATAGAATTACTTGCTCAAAATGTTTTAGTTAATAATGCTATGCACTTCAGAAATACCACAGGTAAATAAGCATGTGTAGTAACCCAGGGATGATTTACACATTTATGTGACATTGCTTATACGGGGAAAAATGTTATAAATGTTCTAAAATTGTGGCGAGTACCTCAGACAATTTTAATTAACCTGTGCTAGCACATTATCTAGATCAGAGATGCTCAAATTTTTTGGTATCAAAACCCCTTTACACTCTTAAATATCAGTGAGGGCAATAACAGCTTTTGTTTATAGGGGTTATAGCCGATAGATATTTTTTGAATTAGAAACTGAGAAATTTTAAAAGTATTTTAGAGCCAGGCACAGTGGCTCATACCTATAGTCCCAGAACTCTGGGAGGCCAAGGTAGGAGGACTGCTTGAGCCCAGGAGTTCAAGACTATAATGACCTATGATCACACCACTGCACTCCAGTTTAGGTGGCAGAGTGAGACCTTGACTCTAATGAACGTATATGTGTGTGTGTGTGTTTTAGTTCACTTAACAATGAGTCATTATATGCTAATATAAACAACATTGTTAAAGAAAAATAGACATTTAATAAGAGTAGCACTGTACATTTTTGCAATATAATGTATTAACTTGAATACTACATTAAGAACGTTTGATAATTTATAAACAAAGTCATGTCAACAATTTGGGAATTCACATGGCTACACTTCTTAATAAGCTAAAGAAAAATCTGAGAACATGACAGATTCAGAGTGCAGAGACTGATGGTCTCGAAAACTAATGTGCGATTCAGCAATTCCACTCCTGGGTCTATACCCAAGAGAACTGAAAGCAGGGTCTTGAAGAGATACTTGCACACCCATGTCCACAGCAGCATTACTCACAAAAGGAAGAAGGTGGAAGCAACCCAAGTATCCATCGGCCGATGAATGGATGGGCAAAATGTGGTTCATCCATACAATGAAATATTACTCAACCTGGCCGGGCGCGGTGGCTCAAGCCTGTAATCCCAGCACTTTGGGAGGCCGAGATGGGTGGATCACGAGGTCAGGAGATCGAGACCATCCTGGCTAACACGGTGAAACCCCGTCTCTACTAAAAAATACAAAAAAAAAACTAGCCGGGCGAGGTGGCGGGCGCCTGTAGTCCCAGCTACTCGGGAGGCTGAGGCAGGAGAATGGCGGGAACCCGGAAGGCGGAGCTGCAGTGAGCTGAGATCCGGCCACTGCACTCCAGCTTGGGTGACAGAGCGAGACTCCGTCTCAAAAAAAAAAAAAAAAAAAAAAAAAAAGAAATATTACTCAACCTTAAAAAGGAAGGAAATTCCAACATGTCCTATAACATGGACGAACCTTGAGGACATGCTAAGTGAAATAAGCCAGACACAAAAAATAGATACTGCATGATTCCATTTACATGAGGTCCCTAGAGTAGTCAAAATCATACAGACAGTAAAATGGTGGTTGCCTGGGCCTAGGGGTGGGAGGAATGGGGAACTCGTATGGAATGAGCACAGAGTTCCAGTTTTTAAGAAGAGTTCTGAAGATGAATAGTGCTATGGTTACAGAACATTATGAATGTATTTAACACCAGTGAACTGTATATGCATAAAAATGGTTAAATGATTTATTTTCTTATGAGTATTTTACCAAAAAAAAAAAAAATTGAGGAAAGAAAAAGTAATGTGAGCTTCAAAACCCAGGGCCAAGGTCAGGAAAGGACATTTTTTGTGACTGAAGCCAGTAAGAATCTACACCAAGGTTGAAAAGGAAAAGGCCTACAGGGGCCTGGCAAATCATATAAATGATGGAATGGATCAGCTGGGGGCCGGAAGAGGACAGAAAACCCAGGATTGCCAGATTTTCAGATTATTTAAGAAACACAATGAATCTGAATCTTTATACAAAACCTGATTTTTAAATGTTCAAACTTCAGGCCAAACAAAACATATCCCTGGGTAAAATATGGACTATGGTGCCTGAGTACGCAATCTCTAATCTATACATTATAAACAGAATTGTTTTATCTTCAGGAAATTCTTCCCAATGGAAATTTATACTACAGTATAATCCTAATATTAGATTGCAAAGAAACATCAAACTTAAAATATAACCTAGCTCTATAATGGCTTAAAAAATAAAAATAAAATATAACCAATGAAACAGCATTGACACGAAAGATTGCTGTCAAAGCGACAAAAGCAAAACAAAGGCTGTGGTGCTTTGGGAGTCTAGAAAGGTTACAGTAATGCAAATGTCACCCTTGTGCACTGTCCAAGCAAGATAATCTATCTAGTGGACAAGGACAGCCACTGCTAGAATACTGAACTCCATAGAGTGGGATGGAGGAAGACAGCTCATCAGGCTCTGTTGTCTTGAGACGTACCCTTCAGAAATTCCAACTCTGAGACCTGCAAATCACCCTTCAAACTACTAATTGAGGGTAATACCAGAAGAGGGAGCCTTTAAGCATGAGCACTAACAGGACCACTGCAATCAATCAAGAGGCCTCTAGTACAGACCACCAAAGACCCAGGAAGAAGCCACAGCGGCCCCCGCTTTCTAGCAGCCACAGCCTGAAGGGAAGGGAGTTTTCAAAATGCACAGATAAAAGCAAAGCAGTACTAATATTAGAAAACAATGTGGGACAAACATATAAAAGATGCCACTTACGTAGTGGCATTTCTCAATGAGGAGAAATCATAAATGCTCTAGATTCAAAAGACAGATTACAGGAAGCAAGAGCAGGCTTGAAGATCAGTCTGGTGATGGTGGGTTCCAGAAACCAGTTAGAAGGCTATGTTATCATCTAAACACAAGGCAATGAGGTCCTTCACTAGGGCAATGTCAGAAGAATGAAAAGGAATACTGGAATGAAAATATTTACAAGGAAAACAAACACGGTTTGGCGTTTGACTCAATGAGGATAATCTAGTTACTGTAATAATTTCACGTATTAATCCATCCACAGGACAGAACAAACAATCCGGCTTCTTCAACGACTGAGGAATCAATAAATTAAAAACCCTATCACCCAACCTCAAAGTGCAGACCACATCTCAATCCTAATCAAAACAAACCTCAGGGAAAAAAAGACCTTATGAGACAACTGGGCATTTAAACACTGAAAATTTGATGCCACCACCTCACTATATTTTTTTCCTCCTCCTTGCACCTAACTATTGTTAATTGTTTAGATATGATAATGGTATTGCAGTTATGTTTACAAATAATAAAAGACACATTAAAACATCTGTGGGTAAAATCGGATCTCCTTCAAAATGATATGGGGAAGAAGACAGGGACGAAGATGTAGCTAGAACAGTAACAGCCACAAATTAATGGTTTTCAGGGTGAGTGACAGGAGCATGGAGGTTCATTATACTACTGTACTATTCTGCCTAAATTGGCATATCTTTTAAATTCTCCATTAACAAAAGTTTTTAAAAATTAAATTGCAAATAAAACTTCTACATATTCAATGATCTTTATATAAATTCTATTTCAATTTTCCTAAAAGTGGAACAAAAGGATTACTGACTTGTATATATAGGTCAAAACATAAAGACAGTCACTACCCTTAATAATTATGACCCATCCTATATGTTTTTACTTAATTAAAAGTATATATAAATTAGGTTTGATAAAAGTAAAGCAAAGGTGAAATTTACCATCTATAAAATACCTATGCTTTTTAAAAGAACTCTGTGGAAGAAGTTTGAGGACTCCAGAGTTCTAAACTCCTTTCTTTGTAAAAGAAAACTTTCTCACGAGAAAATGTACAATTCTCAAAATTAAATAATTTCAAACTTGAGTGTGCAAAATCTAACAAGATGCACAACAGAATAATTTAACTTCTTTTTCTGCTTTCCAGTTTTTTGTTTTGCTTTTTTACTAGTATGCTGAAAGATACATCATGTAAGAAAATGAATAACACAATAAATTTAATGGAACTAAGGATTGGTAAAGATTAACCTAACTCTTAGCTTGATACTTGGCACACTGTTGATGTTCAAATATTGAATACATCACATCAGAAAAAATTATAAACATGTTATGATACAACAACTTTTGTGGTTGAATGGGTTTCTCATGTCACATTTCCTCAAGGAATACTGCTCCCTCCATCTTTAAAACAGAAATCTAGATTCTTTTTGTTGTTGTTGTTTTGTTTTGTTTTTTGAGAGAGAGTCTCGCTGTCACCCAAGCTGGAGTGTGGTGGCGCCATCTCGGCTCATTGCAAGCTCCACCTCCCAGGTTCACGCCATTCTCCTGCTTCAGCCTCCTGCGTAGCTGGGACTACAGGCGCCTGCCACCACATCCAGCTAATTTTTTGTATTTTAGTAGAGACGGGGTTTCACTGTGTTAGCCAGGATGGTCTCGATCTCCTGACCTCGTGATCTGCCCGCCTTGGCCTTCCAAAGTTCTGGGATTACAGGCGTGAGCCACCACACCAGGCCCAGAAATCTAGATTCTTATACAGTGTCTGATTTATATTAGTAACAACTCCTACCCTAGAGATTGAGACAAAGAGCCCTAAAAAAGTACTGTCAAAAAACCTAAGCAAAATAAACAAAACAAAAAAAAAAAAAATGCAATAGTAGGACCTGGTAGTTGCCTAAACTGTGTTCATAATTCGATATTTTATTTAGTATATTATATGCAATCGGACCACTTAATGCTGAATCCAGAATTCTAGGGAAATTCAAAACATGTAATTCCTATTATCCATAACTTACTTAATCAAGAGCTGGCAACTAACCATATACACAAACCCTGAGTCCTCATATCAAATGTTAGTATCCAAGTAGTATTTCAAGCACAGAGGTAAAGATTCTCTTTTCTTGCATTTTTAAAAAAGTTTATTCCTTCTTATTGCTGCACCAATAAAAGTAGTGAAAGCATGAACAATATTTATGTCTAATGATAATGCTAAAATACCAAATTCTATAGTAGCAGTCTACTGTAATTTGTGTTTAGAGAGGTTCACTAATAAGGCTATCAGTTTACTTTGGCAACCAGCTAGACTCTGCTGGTAAAACTTCGCAAAATTTGTATTTGCTGAATTTGACTATCTGCTCCATTAATTATGCAATGATACGCGTTCGACCACACATATTTTCTTATCTTTTTAGCTTTTAAGAGTCTCCCTGATTCATTTTCACAAGTATATTCAAAAGCAGTAAATGATCACAGTATTCTTTTTAAAGGGAAAGGTTGAGAAATCATATACAACTTCTGAGTACATAGAACCATGCTCTCCCCACTATACTCTAACATAATTAGCAGGACAGGCTCCCTGAGGAAGAGCCCCATTATGAAATTAAAACATACCACGTACTATTCTCCAGAGGAGCAGACTCTATTTGAGGAGAAATATTAGCCCCATTCAAGTCATTTCACAGCAGAGAGAACAAACAGGTCTATTGTGGGTACCATAATTACATTTTGCATGACTTCCTTCAATTAAAATCGCTATTTAAATTAGCATCCACATAGCAGTAGAGAAATCTAAAAGGTCATTATCTAATATGACCTAATGATGCCTTCCACTAACAAGGAATTAGTCTGAAAATGGCTTCATGTATGCCATAAGCCCCTCCCCTCAGTAGAATTATGCAACATAATTTGCAAGAGAACTGTAAGGACATGGGTCAAACTCACTTAATTCTGCACATACTTTAAGGGCTCCAATCTGTACATCTACCAGGGTCAGAGTATACTGAAGCTCCAAGGAAGGGCTGGGTGTACTTTGTTCATATTAGGTACTCATTGATTACCTAATGATACTGACTAAATTGATGTCCAGTAAAACTATAAGAAGGAACAAAAAGATTTTCAATGACCTTACTAAAAAAGATGGTGCGATCAACATCTGTCGTCTCATTAGACTGGCAGCTGTTAACCCTTACACTGTCTATTGCTCATTAGGTTAAACATGACACATGGGGGATGGAGAGGGCAGCACCATCTTTTACTGTAAAACTTTAACAGTCTCTGCCTATTTGTGCCATCTGTGGCTACTTTCATCCATGTTAGAGGATCTTCCCCACCTGTTCTAAAGAATAAGTTAACTCACAGAACACCAAAAAAATTAGTGTTCAGGTTAATGAAGATCTTGACACCTACACCTCCAAATGCTTTCAACCTCCAAAAGTTCTGGTCTCAAAACCTTACACTTGGGGGTGGAGAGGACAAAGAAAGAATGAAAATTAGCCAGGCATGGTGGTACATGCCTGTAGTCCCAGGTACTCAGGAGGCTGAGATAAGAGGATCACTTGAGCCTGGGAGGTAGAGGCGGCAGTGAGCAGTGATTGCATCACTACACTCCAGCCTGGGCAACAGAATGAGACCCTGTCTCAAAACAAACAAACAAACAACAACAACAACAACAACAACAAAAAACAGAAAAGAAAGACAGGAGAAACTCTAGGCTGATGTATTTAGCACTGTGTTAATGTGCATACCCCGCCCCCCCACCCCCACCCCCACCCCCACCCCCACCCCCACCCCCACCCCCACACGTAATAGAAAACAGAAGGCTAAGAAAGAAAATGGACTCACACTGGACCAAGCAACTGAAAAATGCAACTTACATAGAGGTGTTCTTTCCTTTCAGGTTTTGGTTCTGATGTTTAAGCAGCACCTCTGAGGAGGTATAGCTCCCTGTTTCAGTCTCCAAAAGAACTAGAAGTGTACATAAGACAAGACGGGAGAGCCTATGTTCTGATTTTGTTTAAAAGGACAAAAGAGAAACAGAAAACCTAATATTGCATGTTCTCACTTGTAAGTGGGAATTAAACACTGGGTACACATGGACACAAAGATGGTAACAACAGACACTGGGGACTCCAAAAGGGGGAAGGGGAGGAGGAGGAGGCAAGAGCTGAAGAACTCCCAGTGAGTACTATGTTCACTGTCTGGATGGCAAGACTGATAAAAGCCCAAACCTCAACATTACATAATATACCCTTGTTTTTTTGTTTGCTTGCTTGTTTTGTTTTGAGACTAAGTCTTACTCTATCGCCCGAGCTGGAGTGCAGTGGCACGATCTTGGCTCACTGCAACCTCCACCTCCTGGGTTCAAGCAATTCTCGTGCCTCAGCCTCTTGAGTAGCTGGCATTACAGGTGCCCACCACCATGCCTGGCTAATTTTTGTATGTTTAGTAGAGATGGGGTTTCACCATGTTGGCCAGACTGGTCTCAAACTCTTGACCTCAAGTGATCTGCCCGCCTAGGCCTCCCAAAGTGCTGGGATTACAGGCATGAGCCACTGCACCCAGCCGCAATATACCCTTGTAACAAACCTGTACATGTACCCCTGGAACCTAAAAGGAAAAAGAAACACAAAAGAGGAAAAAAACAAGGAACAGGAAATTTGATAAAATACCAAGTTTGAGCTTTCTTCCCCAAGCTAAGTAGGTGATATTATTTTTAGCTCCTTTTAACATTTTTTTTGGTCTTTAAAAATCATGCATTATATTTTATAAGAATAGTGAAACTTTTTCAAGTCACCCATCTGGCCTTTCACTAGAAAAAGGCATTCATGTACACATAATACTGGGCAAACAACTTACAAGTATGCTTAAGAAAAGCAGCTGTCATTGTGTGCTTCATCACCACACACCCACAGCAGGAAAAAAAAAAACAACAAGTCTTTTCCACGTAAGAAGGTCCTCCATATAGTGAAAATGTAAAGAAATACAAGGGAAAGAAGATCAAATTTAAGAAAGTGGTGAACTGTAGTGGAGAGGGAAAGGGTTCCTATGTGAACAGAAGGCAGTTCACATAGGTTTAAATTGCATTGGCAAGGATTTGTTAACCTGATAGGTACATAAAAGTGTTTCATTCTGTAGAACTTTTTGTATACCATGTTTTTTAATTTTGCTCAAATTTTTCAAAACATTGTTTTAAAATAAGTAGGTACTGCTCAACAGAGAAGTACACCAGAATCCAGTTTACCAGAACCCAGGGTTCTAAATCAGTAGCCAAGGGCTGAATCTGGCCAGGAGTGTTTAGCTTGGACAGCACTATGTTTGGTTTTGCTTTTTCATTGTAATCTGAATGCCTTGAGGCAGGATATGCACTCTTTAATTAGCCAGAGTTACCTCCATTTTCTTTACAGTAAATGGGAGTTTTTAAAAACTGGAACTCTCACGCATTGCTGGTGGGAATGTAAAACGGTACAGCAGCTTTGGAAACCAGTTTGGCAATTCCTCAAAATGTTCAGAATAGAGTTATCATATGACCCAGAAGCATTCCATAACTAGAAATGAATCTAAGAGAAATGAAAACGCACATCCACACAAAGACTTGTACACAAGCTGCATTATCCAGGAAGCCAAAAGAGTAGAAACAATCCAAATGCCCATCAACAGATGAATGGATAAACAAAATGTGATAGAACAGACTATTTCATTATTAAAAGGAATGAAGTACTGATAAATGCTACGAAGTGGATAAACCTCAAGAACATGATGCTAAGAAGCCAATCACAGAAGACCATATCATGTATGATTTCATTTATAGGAAATGTCCAGAACAGGCAAATCTCACATCTACAGAGACAGAAAGTGGATTAATTAACACAGTGATAAAAATGACGTACACAAGCAGATAGTGGTGCAGGCTGCACAACTCAGTTCACTTTAAAGGGGTGGATTATATTGTATTACGATTATATCTCAATAAATTTTTAAAAAAATAAACCAGGCACATCTATTTGCTTCTTAGAAACTTATAAACTGGATTAAACCCCTCAAATTGTAGTCTGAGGACTCTTGGGGGTTCCCCAGAGCTTTTCAGAGAGTCTGGAGGTTGGGATTATTTACATAACAGTACTAAAGCATCTGCCTTCCTTGCTGTGTTGACATTTGTGCTGGTGGCACGAACATGATGGAGGGGAAACTGCTGGTGCCCTGGGCACGAAGACACCACAGCAAAGCAGCAGTCATTGTACGCTTCATCACCACGCACCCACAGCAGGAGGAAAAAAAAAAAAGCCTTTTCCACATAAGAATGTCCTCCACAAAGCAGAAAGAATGATTATTCGTTTTACTCAGTCTCGGCCCTTGAGTACACAACTACTTAATATTATTGCAGTGAAATGTGAAGATATGAGACAAAATATATTTTTAAAAAAAGATATGAGAAAAAAAAAAAGTATGTTCGAGTTGTGGGTTACACTAGTCACTAGGTTAAACTTTTCACTTGAAACTAACATTTCCTATGGGAAAATGCACTCCATTTTCCAAACTCACCTATGCCTCAACTTTTATAACACAAATGATTCATACAGTGGAGGCTCCCACTCTCCACGAGAAAATGCACCTTAATCCCTTTTAAGGCAACATTTTAAGTATACCAATTAACTTTTTAGCCAGAGTTAGCAAGAAAGGCCTGTTTGGTGGGTAGAGGAGAGAAAGAAGCAAAAACAGAAGATAAAACTTAGCTTAAGAAACTATTTTTATCGTGCCACCGCACTCCAGCCTGGGCGACAGAGGGAGACCCTATCTCAAAAACAAACAACAACAACAAAAAGAAACTACTTTCCCTACCATGGTGACAAGCATTAAAGTTTTATTACAATCTCACCATGGCTTTCAAACAACAACAAAAATTTATTATAGGATAAAAGTTTTAAGTTTTAAGATATAATTCAAATAAAACAAGGCATAAAGATTTAGTCATTTAAAGGGAAGCAATTTAGAAATATATTGCTGACAAAGATTTAGAAAATCCCAAAAACTGATCCAGAAAATTAATTGAGGGGAAAAAGATAATTCCAAAAAGGTATTAATTGTTCTAGCAGTATAAGCAGTACAGCTCTGCATGTGCAAATAAGTGATAAAATGTTTCCATGTGTATCCAGGATTATACACAGAAGAACTACACTGATCTGGCGGATTCAAGTATTTCAGTCACGAGAGTGCTCCCAGCAGTGATGTGGAATAGGAAGAGTTTGTCATTTATCTTTTCCATATTTGACAAAAACGTCCCTTCATTCTTATCCTATGTTCACAGCAATGTTTTGACCTGGTTTTCCAATTCGTTGATACCAAGAAGGAGAAGAGTGGATTGCTGAGATTAATATTTTACTCACTGTAAACATAAAATCAGAGGTCCTGCCTGTCTCCTTAAGAGATGGCATGTTAGTCCCCAAGACTCCACTCAACATTAAGCAAACTGAGCAAAATAAAGTTTCTGACCTTGCAAAGCTGAAATTTCTCTAGAACTAGGTGATTTTTTGGTAGACATGTATACTCAAGTATTGAATACATTTTGGCTTAAAAATGTAGTAACCAGTCAGGTGTGGTGGCTCACGCCTGTAATCTCAGCACTTTGGGAGGCTGAGGTAGGCGAATCACTTGAGGTCAGGAGTTCAAGACCAGCCTGGCCAACATGGCAAAACCCTTTCTCTATTAAAAATACAAAAATTAGCTGGGCGTGGTGATGGACACCTATAATCCCAGCTACTAGGGAGGCTGAGTCAGGAGAATCGGTTGAACCTGTGGGGGGCGGAGGTTGCAGTGAGCCAAGATCTTGCCATTTCACTTCAGCCTGGGCAACACAGCAAGACTCAGTCTCAAAAAAAAAAAAAAAAAAAAAGTAACAACTGGCCCAGTGTGGTGGCTCACATCTGTAATCCCAGCACTTTGGGAGGCTGAGGCAGACGGATCACTTGAGGTCAGGAGTCAAGACCAGGCTGGCCAACATGGCAAAACTCTGTCTCTACTAAAATACAAAAATTAGCTGGGCATGGTGGTGTACTCCTGTAATCCCAGCTACTCGGGAGGCTGAGGCATGAGAATTGCTTGAGCCCAGGAGGCGGAGGCTGCAGTGAGCTGAGATCATGCCCCTGCACTTCAGCCCAGGCAACAGAGTGAGACTCTGTTTCAAAAAAAAGAAAAAAAAGAAAAGAAAAGAAAGAAAAACTTCTTCTCCTGATGTAGTCTCTTGCCATGCTAGTAACGTTCTATTTCTTATCTGGGTGCCACTTATAAGGAGTATGTTCACTATGAAAATTCATCAAGCTGTACATTTTGATATGTCTCTACATCAATAACAATAAACCTGCCCCTGTACAGAACACTTTGCAAGATCTTTTAAAAATCACTTATTTGATCTTTGTGGGAAAAAACCCTTGAGAGATATGTAAGACAGGTTCAAAAAATTAAAAATAACTCACTACAATAAGATAATGAAGGACTCGATTTCAGATTTTCTCACTCCAAATCCAGTGCTCTTTTCAACTCAATTAAACACAACTCAAAAGAACATCTGCAGAGTGCCAAATACAGCACTGTTTCTAGAAGGATTTATGAATCCTACTTTGCACAAAGCCTCATGCCAAACGTCTTTCACCTGTCCTCTCCACTGTCAGGGCCAGTACGAAAACATCTCTGATACAGCTGATCTCCACAAAAGGTCAGCCTATCCCCGCTCTGACCCTCTCTCTACATTGCCAATCAACAACTTTTCCTAATTCTCCTTGATCCTCAATCATAATACTCAAAAACTGTCAAAAACAAAATCTTACTGACAAAAACACAGGCCAAACTTCCTCGTCTGCTTTCCAGGTCTTCTGTAATCTGATCCCAGCTTATTTACTGTCCTCCATTTACTAAGAAAACCCAAAACAATCTTTTCTTGCCCCAAATTCATGTTCTTCCCTTCCCTTTTGTTCATACTACCATCCACATCTAGAAATGATGCTCAAATATTCATCTTCAACCTGAGTCTTTCCCCCAAAGACATTAAAATCCACGGTACAGCTGGAAGTAACAATCCAAAACAATCTATGATTAAATTAAGTAGGACAGATTATAACTGACAGGTATTTAGAGGAAATAAATCACTGAGGGCTGCAGGCATACCTTCATGAAGACAGCACTTGAAATGGGCTCTGACAGCATTTGAACTTGGCAGAAGTAAAAGCCACTATTGCTAAGGAACCGATTTACATCCTAGCTAATCCTCCAGCCAGCTGCACCTCCTTCAAGAAGCCTTCAATTACTTCTCAACGTAACACTCACTGTCTTCTCTGTGCTTCTAATACAATTACTACCTCTAATACTCATTCAGGCACACTGTCATCCCATAGTATAGACTTCATCTCTTCAACTTGAGTACAGGCTCGCAGAAGACAGCAATATGTCTCCACAGGGTAAGCATTCAATATCTATTCAATGCAACTTAATTCTGCAGCCACAGTTGCTTCCAGTTACTTAAACATCCATTGAGCATAGCACTGTTTCTTAACTCACCGGGCATCTCCTTTGGAAAGATTCGTATTTACAGGATTAAGAATAACCTTGTTTGCATCCACATCCACCACACATTTGGTATGCAAGTCAATCTCTGCAGATAGAAAACAAGAAAAACAGTCATTTTAAAAAGTAATTTATTTCAGAAAAGGCATTTGACAAAAATTCAATACTCTTTCATAATGCAAACACTCAATGAAGTAGGAATTAAAAAAACTCCCTCCACCTGATAAGGAGCACCAACAAAAACCCACAGCTAACATCACACTTAATGGTGAAGGACTGGATGGCTTCCCACCCTACATCAGGAATGAGACAAGGGTGTCTGCTACCCAATTTCTACTCACCACTGTACTAGAAATTCTAGTCAGGACAGTTAGGCAAGAAAAATAAACAATGGGCATCCAGATTGGAAAGGAAGAAGTAAATCCTAAGACAGAGAAAATCCTAAAGAATCCACTAAAAATCTGAGAACAAGTTATGCAGAATACAAGAATACATAAGAATCAGTTGTGTTTCTATATACCAGCAATGAAAAATCTGAAACTGAAATTAAGAAAACAATTTCATTTATAATAGCATCAAAAATATTAAAATACTTAGGAATAAATGTAAAAGAAATGCAAGACTTGTACACTGAAAATTCCAAAACATTGTTGAAAAAAATTAAAGACTTGTGAGGGATATCCCAATTACTCTGATTTGAACATCACACATTGTATACATGTATCAAAACATCACATGTGGCCGGGCACGGCGGCTCACGCCTGTAATCCCAGCACTTTGGGAGGCTGAGACAGGTGGATCACTTGAGGTCAGGACTTTGAGACCAGCCTGGCCAACATGATGAAACCCCGTCTTTACTAAAAATACAAAAATCAGCCAGGCATGGTGGTGGGCGCCTGTAATGCCAGCTACTCGGGAGGCTAAGGCAGGAGAATTGCTGGAACCCAGGAGGCAGAGGTTGCAGTGAGCTGAGATCATGCCACTGCACTCCAGCCTGGGAGACAAGGGCAAAACTCTGTCTCAGAAAAAAAGAAAAAAGAAAGAAAGAAAAGAAAAACATCACATATACCCCAAAAATATGTACAACTGTGATATATCAGTTTAAAAAAAAAACTTTTTAAAGAAATTAAAGACTCAAACGGGAAGACACTGCATGTTCATGAATTGAAAGACAATACTGTTAAGATGACAATACTTCCCAATTGATCTGCAAGATTCAAGGCAATCCTATCAAAATCTCAACTAGCTTTTTTACAAAAATCAACAAGGTCTTACAATACATATGGAAATGCAAAAAATTCAAAATAGACAAAACAATCTTGAAAAGCAAAAAGAGGGCACTCACCTTCCAATTTCAAAACTTACTACAAAGCCACAGTAATCAAGACAGTGCGGTACTTACAGAAGGAAAGGCATATATAAATCGATGGAATAGAATTGAAAGTCCAGAAATATATACTGTCACGTTTATGGTCAATTGATTTTGACAACGGTGCCAAGACAACCCAATGGAGAAAGAACAGTCTTTTCAACAAATGGTGAGACACTGGATATCCACATGCGAAAGAATGAAGTTGGATCCTTACCTCACATCACATTCAAAACTCCAAACAGATCAAAGGGCTAAATGTAAGAACTAAAACTATCAAGTTCTTAGAAGAATACATAAGTGTATATCCACATGGCTTTGGGTTAGGAAATGAACACCCAAAACACAGACAAGATAAACTGGACCTCATCAAAATTAACTCTGGGGCTGGGCATGGTGGCTCATGACTGTAATCCCAGAACTTTAGGAGGCTGAGATGGGAGGATCACTTAAGGCCAGGAGTTCAAGACCAGCCTGGGCAATATAGTGAGACTCCCCCACCCCCAGCTCTAAAAAAAACCCAAAAATTAGCTAGGCATGGTGGTACATACCTATAATTCCAACTACTGGGGAGGCTGAGGTGGGAGGATACTTTGAGCCCAGGAGTTCAGGGTTAGAGTGAGCTATGACTGTGCCACTGCACTACAGCCCAGGCAAAAGAGATCCTGTCTCTAAAAACAACAAAAAAAGTTTTAATTAAAAATTTGTGTGCTTCAAAGGACACCATTGACAGTGAAAAAGGGAATCAAAAAAGTATTTGCAAATCATATATCTAATAAGGAACTTGCATCACAATATATAAAGAACCCTTACAACTCAATAATAAAAAGACAAATAGGCCAGGTACAATGGCTCACTCCTGTAATCCCAACACTTTGAGAGGCCAAGTTGGGAGGACTGCTTGGGCGCAGGAGTTTGAGAACAGCCTGGGCAACAGACTCTGTCTCTACAAAAAAAAAAAAAAAAAAAAGTGTTTAAAAATAGCCAGACATGGTGGTGGGAGCCTGTAGTCCCAGCTACTTAGAAGGATGAGGCAGGAGGATGACTTGGGGCAGGGAGATCAAGGCTGCAGTGAGCTGTGATGGCAACACTGCACTCCAGCCTAAGTGAAAGAGTAAGACCCTGTCTCAAAAAAAAAAAAAAGAAAAATAATCAAATTTTTAAATAGGCAAAGGATCTGAATATACATCTCCAAAACAGATAAAAAAATGGCCAATAAGCACAAGAAAAGATGTTCCATATCATTCAACACTGGAATGCAAATCAAAACCACAATGAAATACCACCTCGCACACACTGGGATAACTATAATCAAAAAGACAGATCATCACAAGGGTTGGCAAGGGTGTGGAGTAATTAGAACCCTCATACATTACCACTGAGAATGTAAAATGGTACAGTCACTTCGGATAATAGTCCAGCAGCTCCTCAAAAAGTTAAACAGCATTACCACCTGACCCAGCAATTCCACTCCTAGATACATACCCATGAGAACACAAAACTTGTACACAAATGTTCACAGTACCATTATTTGGATACTCATAACAGCCAAAAAGTGGACACAACCCAATGTCCATCAACTGACAAATGGGTAAATGTGGTATATCCCTAGCGCAGAACACTACTGAGCAATAAAAAGGAATGAAGAACTGTATTAGTCCATTTTCACACTGCGATAAAGACATATCCGAGACTGGGCAATTTACAAAAGAAAGATGTTTAATGGATTCACAGTTTCACGTGGTTGGGGAGGCCTCACAATCATGGCAGAAGGCAAAAGGCACATCTCACATGGCGGCAGAGAAGAGAAGGAGAGCCAAGTGAAAACGGTTTCCCCTTATAAAACCAGCAGATCTCGTGAGACTTATTCACTACCACGAAAACAGTATGGGAGAAACTGACCCCACGTTTCAATTATCTCCCACTGGGTCCCCCCGCAACACAAGGGAATTATGGGAGCTACAATTTGAGATGGGATTTGGGTGGGAACACAGCCAAACTATACCAAGAACTGATACAAGCTACACTGTGTATGAAGCTAACGCTAAGTAAAAAAAGCCAGTCATCAAACACCATACACTGTATGATTCCACTTACTTGAAATATCCAGAATAGGGAAACCTATAGAGACAAAATAAATTAGTGTTGTCTAGGGCCAAGGAGTGACTGCTAACAGGTACAGCTTTCTTTCAGGACTGATGAAAATGTTCTAAAATTGATTGTGCTGATGGCTGTACAACTGGGAGCAAACTAAAAATAACTGAATTGGTTGAATTGTATGGGGCATGAACGATGTCTCAATACAGCTGTTCTAAAAAAGTAAAGACCATGGCTTGTTTATGATCTCATATTTTTATATTCTTATATTTTTCTGACCCAAAGTATGAAACTGTTTCTGTTTCCCTTATCTCCACTACTAAAAGATAAGCTCTGCCAGGCACAGTGGCTCATGCCTGTAATCCCAGCACTTTGGGAGGCCGAGAGCGGTGGATCACTTGACATCAGGAGTTTGAGACCAGCCTGGCCAGCATGGTGAAACCTCGTCTCTACTAAATATACAAAAAATTAGCTAGGTGTGGTGGCGTGTGCCTGTAGTCTCAGCTACTCCAAGAGGCTGAGGCACAAGAATCGCTTGAAGGCCGGGCGCGGTGGCTCAAGCCTGTAATCCCAGCACTTTGGGAGGCCGAGACGGGCGGATCACGAGGTCAGGAGATCGAGACCATCCTGGCTAACACCGTGAAATCCCGTCTCTACTAAAAATACAAAAAACTAGCCGGGCGAGGTGGCGGGCGCCTGTAGTCCCAGCTACTCCGGAGGCTGAGGCAGGAGAATGGCGTAAACCCGGGAGGCAGAGCTTGCAGTGAGCTGAGATCCGGCCACTGCACTCCAGCCTGGGCGACAGAGCAAGACTCCGTCTCAAAAAAAAAAAAAAAAAAAAAAAAAAAAAAGAATCGCTTGAACTCAGGAGGTGGAAGTTGCAGTGAGCCAAGATTACACCACTGCACTCCAGCCTGGGTGACAGAGCGAGACTCCGTCTTAAAAAAAAAAAAAAAAAAAAAAAAAAAAAAAGAAAGAAAAGAAGAAGATAAGCTCTAAGGAAAGGAACAATACCATGTCAGAGTTATTCTGTACTTCCTAAAGAACCTTGGCCAAGGTCAATGTCATATTATAACTTAAGAGTGTTTCCACTCTCAAGAAAGGTAATTGCTTTTTTCACTTTAACTCACGTAATTAAGCCAAATGCAAAAAAGCAAAACAAAACAAAAACTTCCTTCCCTGTGCTAGCCAAAACTTAACTTTTCTCACATCAGTTATTTTACATTTATTCTTAAATACATATTCAAAAAGTACTAAGTAGTTAGTGGTCTCTCTTTTAGCCACACATTTTTCAAGCAAAGAGCAAAGAGAATCAAAAGGAAAACTTTAGAGTTATGTTTTACCTAAATGTGGAACACTAACCCAAAAAAGACAAATCTGTTCTAATGTGGTCAACTAGCATTAAAATCTATTTCTAATGTTTTGTGTTTAAATCTACTCTAGACTATCAATCACAGAAATGCTGCAAGAAAGTCTCAGCCACACTGCAACAATTTTTCAAACACGAAATTTTACCTCTTCACTTCCTCAGGCCCAGAGGTCCATGAGAGTTTCTTAAAACCACTGCTTAATGCAATCTGACCATATTGTATCAGCTGGCTCCTCACAGTCAAATCTATATCATACACAAGCACATTATCAACTCTCCGGAAATCTACTGTGACTCACCACCCACCACAAAGTTGGTCATTAGTTTCTTGCAAGAACATCTGGTCTGCACAGAAGAACTGCAAGGGCAGTTCTCATACAGAATACATCTAGAATGCAGGCCTCAAAAAAATGGGTGGTTCATCAAATATTTTCCCTACAATAGTGCAGTTCCTTCATTTCAAATTATCTTAAGAAGGGAGCCAAACACTGTCCTTCAGCATTCATGTTTCTCTCCTATGCTCTTAACAGCTTCTCCCTCTGCCACCCCCTACACCATGTATGTCATCAGATAAAACCAGTAACTTGGAAGAATTAAATGGTGTGATTAAGGGACCAATCCTGGAAAATCCAAAATAATACAAAAAAAATCACCTAATAACTAATACATCTAACCTAAACTCATTTTGTCCTAAGATGGCAACTTACAAATGTCCCTTACATCCAACACTCATCAAAGATGGCCTTTAATATGTAAACAACTATCTTCACTATTTCAGACAATCTTTTTTGTCAAATAAAATTCCCACCCCAACCCTGTGGATTGAAGGATATTAAGAGAAGGCTTTTCAAAGGACTGTTGAGAATATATACACGAGCAGAACATCTAGGGCACACACCCAAGCAAATAAAGCCAATGAGATTTGAAGCAAGCTTAAGGGTCAGATATATGAAAAGCATTTTAATATGAAATGCATTTCAATATAAAATGCTATAGCTAGTGTACCATCAAATGTTACTAGTTGGTTGAATTAAATTATATTGCTACAAGATTTTAAATGTGACACACTCGCCACTGAAAACTTCTTGCTGTATATAATGCTTAGAGAGCAAAGCAGTGGTGTAGACAACATGGTAAAACCCTGTCTCTACAAAAAAATACAAAAATTAGCCGAGTGTGGAGGTGGGCACCTGTAATCAATCCCCAGCTACTCGGGAGGCCGAGGCCAGAGAATCACTTGAACTCGGGAGGCAGAGGTTGCAGTGAGCCAAGATCATACCTCTGCACTCCAGCCTAGGCAACAGAGGGAGACCCTGTCTGGAAACAGATTTTCTCAAAAAAAAAAAAAAAAAGCAAAAACAATGATTAAATAGCAGTTACAAATTTAAGCTTTAAACTTAGCCTGGAAAAACAAAAAACACCTACCAAAAATCCAAAGGATCAACACCTTTCTCTTGGTTTAAAATACTAAATTAAAAAGAGCCTAGCTGCTATGCACTGCCTTTGTAAAAACAGCACTAAAGTGTGCCCGTGTTCATGGCAGCAGCTAAAACGCGGAAGCAACCCAAGCACCCACTGATAAATGAATGGATAAACAAAATGTATATACATACACTGCAATATTCACCCTTAAAAACGAAGGAAATTCTGACGCACCATAACATGAACCTTGAAGACATCATGCTAAGAGAAATAAGCAAGTCACAAAAGGACTATGATTCCACTTACATGAGGTACCTAGGGTAGTCAAATTCATAGAGACACAATGTAGAATGGGGGTTACCAGGGTTGGGAGAAAATGAGAAAGAGGAGTTGTTACTTAATGGAGATAGAGTTTCAGTTCTGCAAGATGAAAAACATTCTGTAAATAGATGGTGGTGATGGTGATACAACAATGTGAAATGTACGCAACGCTACTAAACTGTGCACTTCATAAGCTAAAATGGTAAATATTATATTCTATTTTACAATTTAAAATATAGCACTCAATACTCATTATAAGTAACACATGGACAAGTTTATTCATAGTGAAGCCTAAAATAGCAAGATTATAATTTAATTAGTACTATGTATAAAAAGCAATTAAAAGCAACAGTGATATTAAGGTAGCACTGTAAGTTTATTTCATGACTAACCAAGCTTTACAATACTCAGAACCACGAATGCTTTGATGTACCCACGAGCCAGGAAAGGAAAGGAAAGGAAAAAGGAAAAAAGGAAAGGGGATGGGAGAAGGGGGAAGTGGGAAGGGAGGAAGGGGAAGAGGAAAGAAAGGAAAAAATTAATACATTCCACCAACATTAAAGATCCGTATTATTTCCCAAACAAGATTCCTTTCCAGGGCAAATTCCCCACAATGAATATTAAAATATCAACAGTTGACAACTCAGTTTATTCAGCCAGCATATTAGTCACCTTGTAAAAGTGAACAATAATTTAAAACAAGTCTTCCTTCGATGTACACATCAGCTATGGCTCGCACCCCAATGACATCATAGTAAAATACGGGCAGGGCCTGGGAGACTCCCTTTACAAAACTCATGTTCCATCTGGGGAAATGCATCATTCTCAGTTTGAACAAAATAATCTGAGTTGCCTACTTAGTAATCTGCTTTTCTAATTCTCCAGAAAATTAGTAATAATTTCCAAACCAAATCTACTATCCAGAAACATAGGTGTACCTCCCTTTACCAGTCAAGTTCCTAAATATCTAACTATAGTTTACTGTTAAATTCACTTGGGTTCATTTTTTAAAGGTAGATAACAAACTATTTGTAAGATTTACTTATTCAACCACAAACTTTGCATGCCACATGTGATCCTATTTTCAACCAATTAGTGTCACATACCCAATACTTTTCCATGTCTACACACGTTCATAAATAAAACATTCATCAATGATATTTATGTAGGAAGGACTTGTTTTCCCAATTGGAATCTAACATTTAATGGCATAGCAGGAAACACTACTTATATTACTCTGTTCTATTTATAAGTCACTTGGGACCCCCTTTTTTATTGAGATCTGCTGACACTGGGAGAAAAAAATCACGTGATACCATATAAGTAAAAAGCAAATTGGTCTTTGCTTTCTAAAAAGAAGTATGTAAAATATCCTAATCACTACTTTTATATTGTTACTAGTAAACATGAAAATGTATTAAATAAATAAAAGGTTAAAATATAACTGAGCTCTAACATGGCTAATGTAAGAATGAGACTCCAGGTTAGGAGAGGAGACATGGTAGTGTGAAAATAATTAAAATAATCCCCCAGCTACTAGGGAGTCTGAAGCAGGGGGATCACTTGAGGCCAGGAGTTCAAGACTAGCCTGAGCAACACAGCAAGAATCTGTCCCTAAAACAAATTTTAAAAAAATAATTAGCCAGGTGTAGTGGCATGCACCTGTAGCCCATCTTCTCAGGAGGCTGAAATGGAAGGATCATTTGAGCCCAGGAGTTAAAGGCTGTGATGAGCTATGATTGTGCTACTGCACTCCAGTCTAGGCAACAGAGCAAGACCCCATATCTAAAAACAAATAAAATAATCCTATGTGATCAAAAACATAAAATGTTCATACTCAAGAAACGAATCAGCTGGGCACAGTGGCTCATGCCTATAATCCTAGCACTTTGGGAGGCTGAGGTGGGAAGACCTCTTGAGCCCAAGAGGTCAAGGCCATAGTGAGCTATGATCACAGCACTGCACTTCAGCCTGGGCAACAGAATGAGACTCCATCTCTAAATAAATAAACAGTTTGAAAAAGAAACCAATCAACCTCAGAAGACTAACAAACAGGTATTTAAAAAACTCATAAGGCACCTGGCCAACATGGTGAAACTCTGTCTCTACCAAAAATGCAAAAATTAGCCAGGCGTGGTGGCAGGCACCTGTAATCCCAGCTACTCAGGAGGCTGAGGTGGGAGAATCACTTGAATACAGGAGGCAGAGGCTGCAGTGAGCCAAGATTATGACACTGCACTCCAGCCTGGGTGACACGAGCAACACTGTCTCAAAAAAAAAAGTCAGAGGACTTGACTCCCAGTTTCAAAACTTACTACAAAGGTAGAGTAATCACGACAGTGTGGTACTTACATAAGGAAAGACATATATAAATTGATGGAATGGAATTGGGAGTCTAGAAACATACTGTCACAGTTATGGTCAATTGATTTTGACAAGGATACCAAGACAATCTAATGGAGAAACAACAGTCTTTTCATCAAATGGTTCTAGAACAACTGGATATTCACATGCAAAAGAATGAAGTTGGATCCCTACCTCACACCACACTGAAAACTCCAACTGGATCAAAGACCTAAATGTAAGAGCTAAACCTATCAAACTCTGAGAAGAAAACAAATGAAATCCACATGATGTTAGATAATGGTTTCTCAGAAATCACAGTAAAATCACAAGCAACTGAAAATAAACTGAACTTCATCAAAATGTAAAACTTTCATGAATCAAAGGACACAAGGGAGTGAAAAGGCAACCCACAAAATCAAGAAAATATTTGTAAATCATCTATTTGATAACAGAATGGTATCCAGAATGTATGAAGAAGTCTTACAACTCAGTAATAAAAAGACAAAAAAACAGTTTTTGAAATAAGGGGAAGATGTGAATAGAGATCTCTCCAAAGCTATACAAATGGCCAATATGCACATGAAAAGATGCTCAACATTATCCACCAGAGAAAGGCAAATCTAAACCACAATTAGATACCACCTCATACCCATTAGGATAGCAATACTCATGGAGAGAGACAAGAACAAGTGTTGGTAAGGATGTGGAGAAAGTGGAACCTTCATGCATTTCTATGGGAATGTAAAATGGTTCAGATGCTTTGGAAAACAGTTCCTCAAAAGTTAGTTACTATATGACCCAGAAATTCCACTCCTATATATATGCACATATGAGAAAAACGAAAACACATGTCTACACAAAAGCTTGTACATAAATGTTCAAAGAAGCATCATTCATAATAGCCAAAATTGGAAACAAGCCAAATGCCCATCAATTGATGAATGAATATAAAACACAGCATATCTGTGTAACAGAATGTTGTTCAGCTATAAAAACAATGAAGCACTGATTCATGACAAAACATGGATGAGCCCTGAATGCATTATACCAAGTGAAAGAAGCCAGATACAAAAGTCCACATAATATAGGATTCCATGTATTAAATGCCAGAATAAGCAAATCCATAGAGTCAGGAAGTAGATTAGTGGTTGCCAGGGGCTGGGGAGTGGGAAATGGAGAGTGACTGCTAACAGGTACAAGGTTTCTCTGTGGGGTGATGAAAATGTTCTGGAATTGGATAGTAACGATGGCTGCACAAGTCTGTGAGTAAACTAAAACCCAGTAATGGTACACTTTGGGGATGTGACTTATATCTAAAAACCAAGAAGAAAAAACTTGGAATGGATGACCCTACTACCCTCAACAGATAGAAAATACAGTTAGGGTCCTTCAACCACATTCCTACACATTCACTACTCAGAATACCCCAGCTCACCAAATTCCTCCTACTTTCAATAACCTCACATTTTACCCTGTCAAGAAAATGAAGCTTGAAATTCCAGGGCTTTCCCATTATATAATTATTCTCTTCCTCCCATATTTCAAAAACTTCTCTCTATTGGCTCTATCTATACAAGGTTCAAATATCTCCAAAAATTTTAAAAAAACAAAGTACCTACCCCTCCAGGTACCACTCTGAACCCTCCCCTTCTACCTGGAGCTTCTTGAAAGAATGTTCTTGAGACTCGCTGCCTCCATACTGGCATTTCCACTCACTCCTCAGCCCACTTCCAATGCCCAACACTAATTCATTTCAGTGAAATTATCCTGAACATTAACACTGACTATCAGAACACCAAATCCACTGAACACAATTCTGTGTTAATCACGCAGCCATTCCTGTGACATGTGATTGCTGACCTTTCACTCTTTTGACACATTTTTTCCTTCTTAGGCATCCACAACATTGCTTTCACCTGATTCTCCTGAGGTTGCTCTTCTTGGCCTCTGTGACCGCCTCTATCACAGACACACCTGAGGTGCTCTATCTTCTACCTACAGTAATGACTCCCAGATCTACACCTAAGTCCAGTCCCTTCGTTTCAGACTCATATTCACAATGGTCTTCTGGATCCATCCACCTGGCTGCACTTCAGACACCTAAAACCCAATTGTGCTGAGTTGCTTCCAGGCACACTGCATCTTATTCATAGTTGCAGGCAAGGTACATGGCACATAAGCACTGATGACATACTGTTGGACTGTCTGAGACTAGAACTCATCATTTCCCACACCTCCACCCTAAAACCTGCTTCTCCTGTGCTTCTGATTCAGCTAATGACACCAGCATTCACCCAGTCATCTAAATCAGAGGCTTTGCAGGGGATTTCCCAAGTTCAGTGATCCTCAGATGCAACACAAATCCACTGCATGTGCAGCACCCATCTGGACTCCTCCACGTCACCTCAGTGGGACTTGGAGCCAAGGGGCCCGGTCAAGCTGTCTTCTGTGCTGTTCTCAAATCCCGCCCCCATTTCTTTAATTCATGATTCGCTGCCATCGGTGCACTAGGTACATACGTTCTTCCAATGAACTTACACATGTATCTCTTATTATCAACAAGACTGGGAGCTCCTTTGGTGGAAGATCAAGACTTACGCTTCCAGTGTATCCTGCACATCTCTGAAAATTAAGTAATCTCAGGATTGCAAGATCCCCTTAAAGATAATAATGTCCAACACTGTAGTAAACGCACAGGTGGGTTTTGTAGTTCTGGGAATGTTAATTAACCTCTCTGAGGTTCTGTTACACAGAAATGCTATAATTACTACCTTTTATTTTGGAGACAGTCTCACTCTGTCACCCAGGCTGGAGTGCAGTGGTGCGATTTCAGCTCACTGCAACCTCTGCCTGCCAGGTTGAGGTGATTCTCCCACTTCAGCCTCCCAAGTAGCTGGGATTGCAGGCACTCGCCAAGACACCCAGCTAGTCTTTGTATTTTTAGCAGAGACAGGGTTTCACCATGTTGGCCAGTCTAGCCTCACACTCCTGGCCTCAAGTGATCCACCCACCTCGGCCTCCCAAAGTGCTGGGATTACAGGGGTGAGGCACCACACCTGGCCTACAATTCCTTTTGAAAGTCTGGTTTGAAGAATAAAATAAAGCATTAAAAAGCACTGAACTCCATTGCTTGCAAATAGAAAGCTGTCAAAAAGCTATTTTCTTTTTCTTCAATCGACACTGTTGAAATGAATGACGAATGGATACCAATTTCTAAAGATATCTTTATCTCCTGAGAGCAAAAGCCCCATACAGTTAAGTCATGGACTTGTGTGGAGTGGACCAGTTAGTTTCATGCACTTCTGGGGTCACAGGGCACACTGCTCATCTTGGCCGAATTTTTTTTTTTTTTTAAGAACGTGCTCTGCCGAACACAAGGGGAACGTGATGAGCAAGCATAGAGATCAATACATCCATTTCCACTCAACCAGCACTTCAATCCATCTCCTTAACTAATAGTTTTGTCAGTGGTTTCTTCCATTTTCAGCACTTAGGTGGAAAAGTCAGACAGTCATCGTTTTATGGAGGTGAGAGGGTAAAAGCTAATGCCAATTAAACAACATCGTATTTTATATTATAAATGTATATTTCTTGAAAGGAGGTCTGGCCAGCCAGGGCAACAAAGTGAGACCCTATCTCTACAAAAAAAACATTGAAATTAGACAGACATGGTGGTGCACACCTGTGTATCAACTCCACAGCAGGCTGCAGCAGGAGCACTGCTAGAGCCCAGGAGGTTGAGGATGCAGTGAGTGATGATCATGCCACTGCACTCCAGCCTGGGCAACAGAGGGAGACCCTGTCTCAAAAGAAAAAGAAAAAAAAACACACACACACACAAGATTTGGGGAAAAGAATTTAAGAGTGTACCTTCTTCTCAAAATGCCTCTGGCCCTATGCGCATATATCCAAATTTCAGTCACTGAGTTGACAGCAGAAACAAAACAATGTTGTAATAGATGGTGTGTCTCATTCACCATTAACGTAGCAAGCAGATGCTGACAAAACAAGTATCTTCTGTTTTAGCAAATTTCCATCCATGGTCCTCTTTGGCTCCACATCTGTCAGTGATCTCTCTGAGAAGACTGAAGAATCACCAATGACCCCAGGGGTCAAAGCCACCTTCTCCTGTCCCTTCATTTCCTAAGGGTCACCTATGTCTTCATCTTCACTGACTACCAGCATCTTCTAAGCTTCCTCGCACTTGCTGGGTTTTTCCTTTGCCTTCTGAGTCACAGCTGCTTAATTCTGACTGGCTTCCTTACGCTGCCCATCCACAAGGCTTCATTTTCAGCAAGCGCTTTTAAAACCTGCCCAGCTACGCCAGAAATCGGTCATCTACTGAGGTTTCCAATCTTGCTTTGAGATCTACCAATTTTTCTCCGTCGTGTTTGTGTCTAAGACCCACACAAGGTCACAAGAAGCAAAACAGAGTGCATGGACCAGCCACCCTAGGTCCAGACTTCTGGCCTGGCCGCATTCAGGGCTTCCTGCAATCCACCTGACCTTCCCGTCCCATCATTCTCTAGCTATCCTCACAGAATCTCCATTCTGGCAGGCAGATCTCGTCTCTGCTGCCTAAACCTGCTTTGCTCATTCTTGTCTCTGCGTCCTCACTCTCAGGCCACACTTCCTCCACGAAGAATCCATGCCCTCCCCTCCCCCGTGCTCACATCATAAGCTTCCTCCCTGGAAGTCCAACCAAAGTTCACCCTCCTCAGTGAAGTCTAAACTCTCGATTCCCTTATTTCCCTGTCATTCGCCTAGCGCTTAATAACTAGCAGCCTGCTACAGCTGTTTATCTTTTAATCTAATCTTTTCACAGGCATTTTCTTTTCAAGCCCATGACAGTCATTTCCTCACAGGCATGAACCATAAAGCATGCTTTAAGAAACTTAAGCCGGGCGCGGTGGCTCAAGCCTGTAATCCCAGCACTTTGGGAGGCCGAGACGGGCGGATCACGAGGTCAGGAGTTCGAGACCATCCTGGCTAACACGGTGAAACCCCGTCTCTACTAAAAAATACAAAAAACTAGCCGGGCGAGGTGGCGGGCGCCTGTAGTCCCAGCTACTCGGGAGGCTGAGGCAGGAGAATGGCGTAAACCCGGGAGGCGGAGCTTGCAGTGAGCTGAGATCCGGCCACTGCACTCCAGCCTGGGCGACACAGCGAGACTCCGTCTCAAAAAAAAAAAAAAAAAAAAAAAAAGAAAAAAAAAAAGAAACTTAATATGATGGTACCAGGCAACCCTAAGAAAACTTTTAGGAAGTAAAATCCCCCTAACAAGAACAATCAATTTCACTTTTTCATGTTTCTTTCTAGCTCTTGCCCATTCCTGTATACATTTTTACATAGTAATAATCATAATAGATTTGATCAGTTACACATACAGCTTTACATTCTTTTTCCACTAACAGAGAAAATGATCTTCCTTGTTAAATGGTTTTGACTGTCATCATTTTAATCGCTGTACAACAGTCCCTCCATTGAGATACATCATGATTACCAAGGCACTGACTCTATTAGACATTATTACATACTTCTGTGTCTTTCACCACGTCAAGTATTGGAAAATGCAAAGTAAACTCATTTGAAATATCTCCTGAAATAAATTTCTTGTCCATGCTCCCTAACACCTGAAATAATCTATTTCACTGTTTCTATCTTCATTTATTTCGTTTCCTGGTTCTACCCCCTTAGTCTAGATAGGTAACAAAGGCATTCCAAACACCTTTTACAGATATTTACTTATTTTGGTAGTTGATCTTACACAGATTTAAACACAGGAAATCCCTTGAGGAAAGGCATTAAGCTCTCATCCTATCTAATATAAGCTAGATACCTGGCAGGCACTCCATAAAAGTTTGCTTAACTATTAAATGTTTTTTAAGCCACCTAAAGTTAGAAAACATCAAATTCCTGGAAAGGAGAATGCTGCTGATCTAACTAATCCCACCAATTATGGCTACAAAACTTTCAGCTCCTGTAATGATTAGACAGGTTAACAACGTATGAATGGGTGTTCTGTGCAGTGCACGGACTGCACACAAGAGTTATCTGTTGAGCTGTACAGTCTGAACAACATTGGAAAACAAACAATATCTGCAAATAGAACTCGAAGATCTTGTGACAAAAACTTACCCCTTTTTCTCTAGTTGTTTCGCTTTGTATCTCAGATGAAGAAAGGCAAAATAAAGGTTGTAATATTAAAATCATGTAAAATTACATACACATGTGAGCACAAACTGGCATGGAAAAGAAAAGCTGTTAGGATGAAGAAAGTATGTGAACTTCTTTCCTTTTTATTTTTCCTTTTGTTAGTGTAATGTTAAAATAAATGTATGACTACAAAAATATTCCTGACAAATTAGCCATTACAACTCTTCCTGTTACTGAATTAGGGCCTAATGCTTAACCTTCAAATAACTAAGGTTCCCAATCCCACATACAGTTTAGCAAAAAGACTAAAACACTTCACTTCGAGGATAACTGTTAAATAATAAATCAGCTAACCACCTTAAAACGCCAAACAGCTAAGCACAACCAGGCACTGAATCACACAAGGACTTAATACACCGGAGTTTTCTGGAAATTTTCAGATTTTCCTCAAAAGATAACTAATGTGATTCCAAATATCAGAGTCTATACAGTAAAACTACATCATCACAGTAATCCATTCTCATCCCCTCATTTGTGGACAGTGATTTATAAGGTTGCTTCCTGCACTTATACGTTATGATAGAAACTATTAGGACTCAAGTTTTACTATTTGTCATAATTATACACTATAATACTAATAACTGTTCAAAGTAATATTCTTTTCAAAATTAAGGGAAAGGTTCCTACAGATCATATGAGGAAGAAAAAAAGAAATTACTGGAAAGAAAAATGGTTTTTAATCTTTTTTTTTTTTTTTTTTGAGACGGAGTTTTGCTCTTGTCACCCAGGCTGGAGCACAATGGCGCAATATTAGCTCACTGCAACCTCCGCCTCCCAGGTTCAGGCGATTCTCCTGCCTCAGCTTCCCAAGTAGCTGGGATTACAGGCGCCCGCCACCACGCCTGGCTAATTTTTTATATTTTTAGTAGAGACAGAGTTTCGCCATGTTGGGCAGGCTGGTCTCGAACTCCTGACCTCAGGTGATCCACCTGCCTCGGCCTCCCAAAGTGCTGGGATTACAGGCGTGAGCCACCGTGCCTGGCCTGTTTTAGTCTTTCTATACAAACTTTAGAGACCAATTTTTAAAAATCACTGGATTTAGAATCCCACCACACTTTATTCCATAATAACCTTTTTATTTATGTTAACAATTACTTCACAGCAAAAATGGAAAAGAACAAATTTATGTGCGGTAATCACTGAAAAAAAGAAGTCCACATGCATGTCAGGAAATATAAGGCTAAGAATGGGCACTAAGTGAACTCAGGAGGTACTTTACTCCAAATAATGCACTTCTCTATATAGGCTAATGGAATCTATGGGTAAACCTCAATTTTAAAATGAGTTGAACCCAAGGATCAGCTCACATCCATTCCACAGCTAAAACTATTATTTCTTTGCCTTCCTCTAAACTCTGATGTTTATTACAACCTTATCAATGGCAATTTATGAGTGAAAAGCATACGAATTCCCCTCAAAAAGTGAAACCAATGGAGAAAGGGAGAGGGAAAGAAGGGCTCTAAATATCTGAGATGTCTTTTGTGGTGGTTGGTTCGCGGCCTCTTTTTAGCACTGACATTTCCAAGTTTTTTGTGAAAAGGAAATTTTAAGAATGTGCTGAAACCATCCTTTCAGAATCAGTTCCCAGATATGTTTCATTTGGCTTCTTTCTTTAAATTATTGTGATGGTAAACTGGAAGTAAACTGAAATACAAATACCTGAATATTTAAAAACTGACGCTTCTGAAAATTTTCAGAATTGCATCGACGTTTGCTTTGTGTTGTCAGAGTACGAGATTAGTGAAGCAAAGCAGGACTCAATCTTGCACTAGTTGAGAACTTAAAGTAATTAAGTTCTTAAGCAAAAAAACTCACCTGACAGCCTTAATCGGACCTAGCAGAAACAGGACAAACCAATTCCCATAGACGAGATAACTCCAAGCGAGAAACCAATTTCCCCGAGAAGGACAAACCAACAAAGCTTATGTCAACTGATTGATCTGTACGTCTCAATATACACAAAAGAGAGCAAAGAAGAGGAAAACAACCTATAATTTCTACATAAAAATTAACATTTGATTTTGCTAAGAAGCTACAACTTCTTAGTTGTCTCTGGTACTTAAAAGATTCTAATTAGTTCAAAGTCTTATCAATGGCAAAGTCATCCCCTGGGACAGTAATAGTGACCCCAATGATAGAACCTTGTATATAAAGCGTTTTCAAATGCATTATCTTATTTAAAGCAACTCGCCCAGTCACGCTGCTTTTTACTATCAAAGCCAAGACCCAGCCCACCTTCTCCCGACTTTTGGGGTTCTCTCCACTCCCTGGGTCTACAGATGACTTCAATGTACTCGGTTTATCTGCTTTCTCTACCCTCCCTGCAGACTTAAGAGAATGTCAGAAAGATACAATTCCACAAGAATCTTGGCACTTAAGCTATTTATTGAGAGATGACCAATGAGACTTCAGGCAAAACCAAAACTTTCTCGACTGTCCAAAAACAACGAAAAAGGCATCTCCTCCACCTGACCTCAATCTCAGGACGCCCAGGTGGAAGGAACTCGCCGCGAGGCACCCACCTGGCCCCCTGCCCTCCTTCCCGCCGCGGGCCGCGGCGGTGCAGGCTTGGGAGACCCGGGCGAGACGCGGGGTCCCGGGCGGTCCCGAGGCGGGTTGCAGGGGCTGGCGACCCGCGCGCGGGGGCGACAGTGACAGCTGGCGGGGAAGGCGCGGGGCTGAGGGGCCAGGGCGAGGCGGGGCGACAGGGCCGAGGGCGCCCTCGGGAACCTCCGGGGGAGACGAGAGGGCGAAAGGGCGCCGGGGCGGGGCGGGCGCAGGCGGAAGGGGCAGCGGGGCCGGCACGAGGGGCCTGGCGGCTCCCGGTACTGGACTGGCCAGGGGGGGAAGGGAGGGGAGAAGAGGGAGCCGGGCGACTCAGCGCGGGCGCGGGTTTCAGGGTCCGCGGGCCCCTCCTCGCGCCCCGCCGCAGACTATAGGGGCGGGGCCGCCAGACCCCCCACGGCGGCCGAGGGACGGGCGCGCCAGGCACCTGCCGCCTCAGCCCCGGCGGCCCGGGGGGGGGGCTCGGCTCTCACCTCGCCGGTTCATGGGTCGGATCCGCACCGCCACTTTCACTTTGGAGTCCCCCATCCTGCGGCCGCCGAGGCACTCGTTCTGCTTCCGTCTGCCGCGGCCACCGGCGACTCTTCGGGGCTGACCCGGCGGGAGGGGGCCGAGGGCGGGGCGGGGCGGGGGGCGGGGACCGGGCTGGGGGCGGGGCAGGAGCGAGCTCCCGGCGCGCGCCGGTGCATGACGGGACTTGTAGTTCCCCAGGGTCGTGGGCGGGGCCGCAGCGGAGGCGGAGGCGGAGGCGGGAAAGCTAGGGCGCGAGTCGTTCGCTGGCACTTACGGTCAGCAGTGAGGGCTTTTGTAAATTCCCGTCTTTACACACCATTCTTGCTCTCGCAAGATGTAAGCCTTCGAGAAGTAAGCCTTCGAGAGCTGATACCTTTTCTGAAAAACAGTTGAATAGATGGCGTCAGGGACCCCGCTACCTCTTCCTGCTCATTTCCTGCCAATCTTAGTGTTTGATCCCTGGCTCAAGTTATTTCCTCTGCCTAGATTGCAGTCCAGCCTTGTCCGCTGAGGACGTCCTTCAAGACAAGTTGCAAATCACCTTTTCTGGGAGTGTCCATAGGTGCATAGGTTAACATTGTCCTATGAGTCGCCCTCCTTTGAGACAGGACTTTGGGCTCTGAAAACCATCTGAGTTCAAATCCCACCTCAGCGCTTCCCACTGTGTGACCAGGGGCAAGTTATTTCACCGCTCTGGGTTTGTCTTTAATATGGAAAGTGGAGATGATGCTAGTACCTAATAAAATAGGTACATTTTTAAATAAGATTAACTTACATGTGTAACCTAGCCTTTAGTAGAGACCCATAAACGTTAATTGCAGGAATGAATCAATGAGGCCACACTAAAATTAGCTTTTTATTAGCCCTGGCAGACATTCTAACAGGTGACCCTGTGGGCCAGAGCCAGCCTGCAAACATGTTCTGTTTAGCCCAACAGTGTTGGCCAACACATAAAAATCAGATTTGTGGCCAGGGGCAGGGGGTCACACCTGGAATCCCAGCATTTTAGGATACTGATGCAGGAGGATCGCTTGAGGCCAGGAGTTTGAGACCAACTTGGGTGACAGAGTGTGAAATCAGATTTGTGCTTGCAGTACTGGGCCTACATTACACATTGGACAGAGTGGATTGGAACTAACTAGCAGCAGCCGCCTTTATCAAAGGCCAGTCTCTCTCCACTTCACCACAGCCTCCCTCCAGGTGGCTTTACCACACATGTGCCTGGACCTTGTGGGTTGGTGACCCCTGCTTAGATGTGTTTAAATGATAGTAATAGAACTCAGAACCATTTTACAGATGAGTAAATACAGAAAGCTGGCAAGACTTGCCCTTTTATCAACCATCCTGTTACTGAACATCTTCAATACAAGCAGTGTTGTCAGAAAAGTTAAAAATACCTTTTTTTTTAGATGGATCTAGCTCTGTCCCCCAGGCTGGAGTGCAGTGGCACGATCTTGGCTCACTGCAACCTCCACCTCCTGGGTTCAAGCGATTCTCATGCCTCAATCTCCTGAGTAGCTGCAATTACAAGCATGTGCCACCCCTCCTGGCCAATTTTCATATTTTTAGTAGAGACAGAGTTTTGCCATGTTGACCAGGCTGGTCTTGAACTCCTAACCTCAGGTGATCCTCCCACCTCGGTCTCCCAAAGTGCTGGGATTACAGGCGTGAGCCACCGTGTCTGGTCAAAAAATACCTTTAAAAGGAAGGAAATTCTGACACATGCTGCAACATGGATGATGGGCCTTGAAAACATTATGCTGGGTGAAATAAGTCAGACACAAAAGAACAACCACTGCATGGTTCTATGTATATGAGATACACACAGTAGTCAAATTCATGGAGATAGAAAGTAAACTGGAGGTTACTAAGCGCTGGGAGAAGGGAGAATGAGGAGTTAATATTCAATGGGTACAGAGATTCAGCTTGGGAAGATTTCAGCTGCAGAAATGAATGGTGGTGATAGTTGCACAACAATGTAAATGTACTTAACACCACCTAAACACTTAAGAGTGGTTAACACAGTAAAGTGTTTTAGGTTTTTTTAGAGACAGGGTCTCGCTCTGTTTGCCCAGGCTGGGGTGCCGTGGTGCAGCCTCAACCTCCTGGGCTCAAGCGATTGTACTGCTTCAGCCTCCCAACTAGCTGGAATTACAGGTACGTACCATGACACCTGGCTAATTTTTATTTTTCATTTTTCAGTAGAGATGGAGTCTTGCTGTGTTGTCCAGGTTGGTCTTGAACTCTTGGCCTCAAGTAATCCTCCTCACTTCAGTCTCCCAAAGCACCAGGATTGCAGGTATGAGCCATTGCACCCAGCCAAGATGGTAAGTTTTTTGTTGTTGTTTGTTTGTTTGTTTGAGACGGAGTCTTGCTCTGTCGCCCAGGCTGGAGTGCCAGCATGATCTCTGCTCACTGCAGTCTTTGTCCCCTGGGTTCAAGTGATTCTCCTGCCTCAGCCTCCAGAGTAGCTGGGATTACAAGTGTGCATCATCATGCCAGGCTAATTTTTATATTTTTAATAGAGACGGGGTTTCACCGTGTTGGCCAGGCTGGTCTCAAACTCTTGACCCCAAGTCATCCGCCCGCCTCAGCGTCCCAAAATGTACAGGCATGAGCCACTGGGCCTGGCCAATAGTAAGTTTTATGTTATGTGTTTTTTATCAAAATTTCAAAAAAGGTTAAAAATAGAAAATGCTACCCCAGAAGGCCCCCTTTTTTAAAAAAAGGAAATTTCTTTCTTAGGGGCACTGCCTCTGCACTTCAGGAGGTCTCAGCTAGACCAGCAGTGGGTTTAGTGTGGCAGGTCCTTTGATTTTCACAGCCCAATAAAGTAAACAGTAACATCAGGAAAACCAAATTAGGATTGCCAGTCTTAGTGTTTGACACTATGACAGCTTCTTAATTTTAGCAAGTATGTTTTTTTTTTTTTTTTTTGAGACACGGTCTCATTCTGTGCCCAGGCTGGAGTGCAGTGGCGCCATCTTAGCTCACTGCAGCCTCAACCTCCCAGGCCCAAGTGATCGTCCCACCTTAGCCTCCCAACTAGCTGGGCCTACAAGCGTGCACCACCATGCCCAGCTGGTTTTTAAATTTTTTGTAGAAGCAGTGTCTCACTATGTTACCCACGCTGGTCTTGAACCCATGGCCTCAAGTGATCCTCCCGCCTCAGCCTCCCAAAATGTTGGGATTGCAGATGTGAGCCATTGTGCTAGGTCATCAAGTAAATTATTTGAAAAGGAATGCACACAACAATCACTACCTACCATCACTATCATCTTTTTTTTCAAAAAAAAAAAAGGTCATAAAGGGTATAATTTTATATTGAAATTGTTTTGCCCTACTGTCCTTTTGCTCTTATTTAGTGTTTGCCATGGGCCCAGACTGGTTATCAGAGGTTGGTACTCTTGTCTTAAACACACATCCTAATTACCACCTCCCTACATTCAGGTTATAAAAAATAAGAGTTTGGAATGTCCCAAGGTTCCATACGTCACTTTATATGTCTTTTATAACCAGGTAAACTTAATTTGTCAGTGGTGTGTCCTGGTGCTAACTTGAATCTGGCTTTTTAAACAGAGTCAAAGCAGGCAGAAAAAGATAACCAGAGAACATTTCTATGGAAATACTGTATTTAAACTTAAGCTGAAACTGAAAAGAGAGGAAAGCCCCTAAGGAGCTCAAGCAAGGGAGGAATAGAACAGAGAAGAAGTGAGGACTTTCTCTGAAGTCCTCAAAACCGCTTAAAATGTTCTGAAAATATTTGGAGGAAAATGACAGTATCCTCCCCCTAGGGACTGCAGGGAAGAGCCCCTGTGAGCTGTTTCCCCTGTTGACTTCTGTTCACACTACTCTGTCTCCTTTGACTTCTGCAGTGAAGATGATTCTTAAAAGAGAGCCCAAGACTAGAAATGCCCGTATCTTCCCATGGAAAGTATTCCTCTGATAGGTGGGAGACAGAGGACCAAGATGCAAGTTACAACCTGCAGCCCGGGAGTTTCAGGGGCTTCAATGCCAAATGAAATTGGAGAACTATCAACAGGCTTCGGGGTTCAGCACAGGCTCCAGCAGGACAGAGAGAAAAGTCCTGGTCTCTCTCTCTTTTCTCTTTTCTCTCCCTTTTTTTTGTTTTCTTTTTTGAGACAGGGCCTCGCTCTGTCGCCCAGGCTGGAATGCAGTGGCACAATCTCGGCTCACTGCAACCTCCACCTCCTGGGCTCAAGCAATTCTTCTGCCTCAGCCTCCCAAGTAGCTGAGATTATAGGCACCCACCACCAAGCCCGGCTAATTTTTGTAGTTCTAGTGGAGACGAGGTTTGGCCATGTTGGTCAGGCTGGTCTCAAACTCGCAGCCTCAGGTGATCTGCCCAACTCGGTTTCCCAAGGTACTGGGATGACAGATGTGAGCCACTGCACCTGGCCAGTTTCTCTCTTTTCAACTATTAGAGGAAAAAGAAACAACTAGTAAATAAGGCATTCCCTTGTACCTGTTTCTTAAGGCAAGTACTTAGGAAATCAACAAGTATTTATGGTATAGATACTACAGCCATTTTGATAGAGCTGTTGAATTTTAGCTGTGTGGATAAGGGGTTTCTCCTTTTTTGCCCTCACATTTTGCAAATCTTGCTCATTCTAAAACTGATTTCTAGTTTACTTTCTGTGGCTTTACCCATTCAATAGTTTCTGGTGGTCCCTGCATAGGCTATGGAAGTCACTTTGTCCTATCTTTTTTTTTTTTTTAAGATGGAGTCTCGCTGTGTCAGGATTTCCCTGCTTGCCTGACACCTACTTTTGTGAGAGCACTTAGTTTTCCCAATTGTAACCATATCTTCATCTGCCTCCCCAGCTATACTGTGCTACTGTGTGCTCTTTGAGCCTGGATAAAGTGTCTTTTGTTTTTGAGACAGGGTCTCGCTCTGTTACCCAGGCTGGAGTGCAGTGGCATAATCATGGCTCATTGCAGCCTCAAACTCCTGGGCTCAAATGAGCCTCCCACCTCAGCCTCCTAAAGTAGCTGGAACTACAGGCATACATCACCACTCCTAGCTAATTTTTGTATTTTTTGTCTCGCTATGTTGCCCAGGCTGGTCTCCAACTCCTAGGCTCAAGCAATCACCTGCCTCAAGCCACCCATAGTACTGGGATTACACACGTGAGCCACCACACCCAGCTTGAAAGTGTCTTTTGTAATTTTTTTTTTTTTTTTTTTTTTTGAGATGGAGTCTCTCTCTGTTGCCCAGGCTGGAGTGCAGTGGCACAATCTCAGCTCACCATGCAACTTCTGCCTCCCAGGTTCCAGGGATTCTCCTGCCTCAACCTCCTGAGTGGCTGAGATTACAAGTGTGCACCACCACGCCCAGCTAATTTTTGTATTTTTAGTAGAGATGGGCTTTCACCATGTTGGCCAGGCTGGTCTTGAACTCCTGACCTCAGGTGATCCACCCATCTCAGCTTCCCAAAGTGCTAGGATTACAGGCGTGAGCCACCACACCTGGCTGAAAGTGTCTTTTTAAAGTCTCTTTATCTCTAACACCTCGTACGGTGACTGGTACTTAGTAGGCACTTAACACATTGGAGAATGAAGATATTAACTACATGGCATCATCATTACTCTCAGATTAAATGGCTTGCCTCAAGCCACACAGCTGGTAGGTGGCAGACTTGGAATGCAAACACAAATTTGTTTGATTCCACAAATCTTTGCCCTTTCCACAAAGAAGGCCCTGTGTGTGCCCTTACATATTTTTCAGGTGTACATTGTCTTTCCAGCATTGTGAACTCCTAGTGAAAGCCTAGATCTCACTAATAACAATGACCTCTTCTAGCTGTTATTGAGTGTTTGTGATGTGCCAGGCATTGCACTTAGCACTCCACACATATGATCTCGTTTTTCACAACAATCCCATGAAATTGGCACTATCATTATGGCCTTTAACAGAGAGGAAACAGGCCGGCGCGGTGGCTCATGCCTGTAATCCCAGCACTTTGGGAGGCTGAGGTGGGTGGATCACCTGAGGTCAGGAGTTCAAGATCAACCTGGCCAATATAGTGAAACCCCATTTCTACTAAAAATACAAAAATTAGCCGAGCGCGTTGGCATGTGCCTGTAATCCCAGCTACTCGGGAGGCTGAGAGAGGAGAATTGCTTGAACCTGGGAGGCGGAGGTTGCAGTGAGTGACCACACTCTTCACACCACCTCCATGGCAGTGTTGTTCTATTAGTCATTCTCTGATACATTCAACCTTTCCTTCTCCATTAACCCCTTATCCTCGGCTGAGAACCTCCCATGGAAAAACAAGAACAAACAGTAACACTTGAAGAAAAAACAAGGACAATTTCCCGAAGTCTTCCTACCTCCTCTGGCGCCAGCCCTCCCCCCAATGTAATAGTCTACACTCACCAGCTTCCCTTCTCCACCTGTCATTAGTCAACCAACAATTAATTCAATCACGCTTTCACCTGCCCTCACCCCTGCACTAAAACTGTCCTGACAAAGCACACCGTTGACCTTCCCTTCGCAAATCCGGGAGCGTGGTTTTTGGTCCTCCTTTGGTGTCCCTGTAATAGTTGGTGTTATTGAGCATCCCCTTCTGGAAGCTTTTGATTCATCCTTGGCTTCTATGACATGGCTCGTTTCCCCCTTATTTTAATTAATATATTAGGTTAGTTAAAACACTTCCCTATTACAGGCTTGGAACTATCTTAAGAGCCTGGGATACAAAGATTTAATTTTTTTTCCCGAAAGACGGAGTTTCGCTCCTATGCCCAGGCTGGAGTGATGTGGTGCGATCTCAGCTCACTGCAACCTCCTCCTCCCGGGTTCAAACGATTCTCCTGCCTCAGCCTCCTGAGTAACTGGGATTACAGGCATGTGCCACCACGCCCGCTAATTTTTGTATTTTTAGTTGAGACAGGGTTTTGCCATGTTACCCAGGCTGGTCTTGAACTCCTGACCTCGGGCCATCTACCTGCCTCGGCCTCCCAAAGTGCTTGGATTACAGGCATGAGCCACCTCGCCTGGCCAGGATACAAAGATTTTTAAAAGACTCCTGGTCTTTAAGGACTAAGAGGTTTGGTCAGATTTCTGGAAATTTGGTAACTTCTTCAGGTTGTATTGCTGCTTGGTACGGAGTGGAAACCCCCTTTAAGGACAAATACCATTGAAAAGGAGGAGGCTCAGTAGCTCGACCTAGGGGAGAACGTGGAAGGCAAAGCTAAGGACCTTCAGGAGTTCCTGGGGAAAGAGGAGCTAGAGACAAAGTGGGCAAGCTGGGCACGGGGGCTCACGCCTGTGATCCCAGCACTTTGGGAGGCCAAGGCGGGCAGATCACTTGAGGTCAGGAGTTTGAGACCAGCCTGGCCAACATGGTGAAACCGCATCTCTATTAAAAAAAATACAAAAATTAGCCAAGTGTGGTGGTTGATGGTGCCTGTAATCCCAGCTACCGGGGAGGCTGAGCCAGGAGAATTGCTTGAACTCGGGAGGCAGAGGTTGCAGTGAGCCGAGATTGTACCACTGAACTCCAATCTGGGTGACAGAGCAAGACTCCATCTCAAAAAAAAAAGAAAAAGGAAAGAAAGAAAAGAAAAGGAAAAAAAAAAAGTGGGCAGCCAAGGAAAGAAAGATGACAAAAGGGTTGGGTGTGGTGGCTCATGCCTGTAATCCCAGCACTTTGGGAAGCTGAGAGGGGAGGATGGCTTGAGGGTTTGAGTTTGAGACTAGCCTGAGCAATATAGAAAGATTCTGTCTTAAAAAAAAAATAAATTTGCCAGGGCTAGGCACGGTGACTCACTCCTGTAATCCTAGCACTTTGGGAGGCCAGGGGGCTGGGTGGGGGGGGTCACCTGAGATCAGGGGTTCGAGACCAGCCTGGCCAACATGGAGAAACCCCATATCTACTAAAAATACAAAAAAAAAAAAATTAGCCGGGCGTGGTGGCGGGCACCTGTAGTCCCAGCTACTTGACAGGCTGAGACAGGAGAATCGCTTGAACCCAGTGGGTGGAGATTGCAGTGAGCTGAGATCGCACCACTTCACTCCAGCCTAGGAGAAAAAGCAAAACTCCATCTCAAAATAAATAAATAAACAAAAAATAAAAGAAAAAAATTAGCTGGGTGTGGTGGTGCATGCCTGTGATCCCAGCTACTTGAGAGGCTGAGACAGGAGGATTGCTCCAGCCCAGGAGTTCGAGGCTGCAGTGAGTCATGATTGTGCCACTGCACACCAGCCTGGGCCACAGAATGAGACGTCAGCTCAAAAAAATAACGGGGACAAAAGGCAAAAGAAAGAAATGCTAGTCTGTATCAGAGAGTAGCCTCAGGGGCATACCATGCAAAAAGTTCAAGTGAGTTTATGTACCTCAAAAATCACATCTCTCTTATCCATTTATCCTGAACCCATTGCCATCAGCTTTCAACAGCTCTTGCTTTCAAAGCCTTGCATGGCCCCTCCCCAAAGATATCTCCTAGGCAGAAAGTATCCCTCCTAACTGTGCACAGGCATCACTTACTTTGTGATAGCTGGATTGCATTTCTCCTGATAAGGTAATACCTGTGGGTTTAGGAGGCTGAATTGAATTGACTTGGAATTTAAGGGACTGGCATGTTTAGAAGGATCTTCTTGGGTGTTGAAGGTTAAAGATGTCCCTAAAATAGGCTAAGGAGAGGGCGAGGTAGCTCCCGCCTGCAATCCCAGCACTTTGGGAGGCCAAGGTGGGCGGATTGCCTGAGCTCAGGAGTTCGAGACCAGCCTGGGAAACATGGCAAAACTCTGTCTCTACTAAAAATACAAAAAATTAGCCAGGTGTGGTGGTGGGCGCCTGTAGTCCCAGCTATTTAGGAGACTGAGGCATGAGAATCGCTTGAACCCTGGAGGCAGTGGTTGCAGTGAGCCAAGATTGTGTCACTGTACTCCAGCCTGGCCGACAGAGTGAGATTCTGTCTATAAAATAGAATAGAATAGAATAAAATAAAATAATAAAATAAAATAAAATATAAAATAAGCTAGGTAGAATGGACTGAGGCAATGCCCACTTTTCCTGGAGTTTGGAATGAGCTAGCATTTACAAGCCCAGAAGGCAAGGTGTACTTTATAAACTAAATTATTTATGTATTGGTTCTCTTTGGGTTTACCCTTTGTGTTTAGTAAATGTTCCTTAAATTTAGGTTTATTTCAGCTGTGCAAGGGGAAGCAAAGGAAAGGACATTACTCCACATGTGGGACAGAGGTTTGAAAAGGAGGAAGTCTAACCTCTGAGGCCAATGTGGTGGGGGCAGTGGGAACTGGGGAGACACCACAGCAAGAGGCAAATCAGAAGTAGAGATTTGGGCCAGGCACGGTGGCTCACGCCTGTAATCCCAACACTGTGGGAAGCTGAGGCGGGCAGATCACGTGAGGTCAGGAGTTTGAGGCCATCCTGGCCAATATGGTGAAATCCTGTCTCTACTAAAAATACAAAAATTAGCCAGACATGGTGGTGGGTGCCTGTAATCCCAGCTACTCAGGAGGTTGAGGCAGGAGAATCATCTGAACCTGGGAGGTGGAGGTTGCAGTGAGCTCAGATGGTACAAGATTCTGTCTCAAAAAAGATAGATAGATAGATAGATAGATAGATAGATAGATAGATAGAAAGATAGATAGATAGATAGATAGATAGATAGATAGATAGATTAGAGATCACTGGGTTTTGCCCCAGGAGAGTCTTCTTTTCTTTCTTTTTTTTTCTTTTTGAGATAGAGTCTTGCTCTGTTGCCCCGGCTGGAGTGCAGTGGCGCAATCTCGGCTCACTGCAAGCTCCGCCCCCCAGGTTCACGCCATTCTCCTGATTCAGCCTCCGAGTAGCTGGGACTATAGGCACCCACCACCACGCCCCGCTAATTTTTTTTTTGTATTTTTAGTAGAGATGGGGTTTCACCGTGTTAGCCAGGATGGTCTCAATCTCCCAACCTCGTGATCCGCCCGCCTCGGCCTCCCAAAGTGCTGGGATTACAGGCTTGAGCCACCGTGCCTAGCCGAGAGTCTTCTTTTCATACTGATCATACAGCTCTGGGCTCTGGGCTCCACTTCATTCTAGAAGATGACACTTCCTTCTATTCCCAGCCCCTATTTTCTCTTCTCTTCCCAACTGATGCAGTCCCTGTAACCCACACTGTTGCTTTAGTGACTTATACTCATGTTGCTACCTTTTCTAGGATGCTCTTTGCCAGTCGAAATCTAACCATTCAAGCCCCATTCTCTCCGTAAAGTCATGCTTCACTTATCCTGCAGACATTAATGTTTTCCTTCTGGAAACTTTCCTAGCACTGTGCCATATTCACATTCGGTTACAAGCTGACTTAAATAATGTACGTAGGTCTTGTCTTCTCCAATTAGACTGAGGACTTCTCAGTAGCAGAAATAATGTCTTCCCTTTTTTGGTATCACTCAAAGTGAAGAGTACACAGCTGACTTAATGAATACTCGGTGGCTGAATAGTGACTTCCAGATAAAAGAAGGCATAGAGGTGGGAGAGCCCGGAGCCAAGGAAGGACTTTAATTATTTTGACTGATGCTCTAGATTGACAAGAAATTAGAGGAATTACATAATCTTGGGTAGTGGGAGTAAAGATCTTTAGAATATTCTTTTGGCCTCTTTATTTAAGAAATTTAAGCCCCTTCTAATCTTGTAACCTCCAAAGAGCTAGAACTCTATTTCTGTCAGCAGCTTAAAAACCATCTCCAAACGCACAGATTTCACACTAAACTCTCCCAAAGTGTTCACTGTCTGGATGAACATCAATTTACAACCCCCATTCCCACGTTGTTGAAAAATGTCTCCAAAGAACAACATCAATAATGAATCTCTGATAGGCCTAGTTCATCTCCATAAATCATTCAGGGACAGAGGTCAGGAGAGAGCATTCTTTTGGTATTATTTAAGGCAGATTGTACAGTTCAGGCCCCATTAGTGAGCACAAAAGGACACCCATAAAATATTCATAGGCTGTGGTACAAACGCATTGACTGCCTGGGGGACCCGCCTCCGGAGGGATCAGATTAGTCAGAAGAACCTGCGGTTGCAGCCTACATGCTCCCTTAAGCTCAGAGGTTCCCATAGCTCATCAGCAAATCTGATCTAGAATTTACAGGGATTTTTTGAAACCACAGAAGAAAGAGTGAGATAAGCTAGAGGTAAAGAAACTATTTTGCCCAGGGCCCCTAGCCTAAGGAGAAGCAACTGACTTTTTTCCCCTAAAGAATAATTTGGAGAAGGAGCAAAGCTCTCCTCTGAGAAATACTGGATAAATTAGAGTTGGAAAAAAAGAAACCTGGCAGAGGTAGGCCTAGGGAGGAATCCAGGCCTATGTTGATATACAAAGACACTCTCCTCCCTGTATTCATTATCAATATTTTAAAAATCAAATATAATTCAGTTTAACCAATATTTGATTGCATATGTAATCAATGCAAAGTACTTGCCAAACCGGGAATTAAAGTGAATATGACACACTTGACATTTCCAGAAAGCTAGAATTTGTTTGAAGATAATTATGCTGTTAAAATGGAATCAAATGTCCATAGAATTCCTACTTTGTTACCAGGCAGGTAAACAAGAGCTTGTTTTCCCAAGTATGTCACATGTTGCACCTGCGGGTGGGTGGAAGTGAGGCCTGAGCCTAGGAGGGGAGGAAGAAGAACCAGTCACCCCGGATTCAGATCTAGAAGGTGTCACTTAGGCAGGAAACATGAGGATGGGTGGGAAATCCTGCTTCTGGAGGGAAGAGAAGGTCGGAGAAAGTGGCACAGGGTCAGAGAGATGTCGCCTGTGGTTTTAATCTTCTGGCCACTGGGCATGAATCAGTTAAAGAGAAACCCAAGACAACTGCAGCCAGGGGCTCCATAATAGCCACACAGAGGAAGCACATAGAGGTCATTTTTCTATGCCACGAAGGGAGACTTGTTTCAGCTGGGACCCAATCTGGACGCTGTTCTGCCCACCAGGAAGCCAGGAGCTATAAAACCCTCCCAGTGCCACAGCAAAGCGTGATTCAGAGGCAGCTGAGCAGGACCCAGAACAGAGGGACGGCTGCTGCGGGCTCACCCGTTTCCATCTTGTATGGGAGGAAAGCAAAACCTCCCTAGAAACAGAGGATGACTTCGCCGTCGTTTACCAATGTGAATTCCAGACAAATGAAATGCTTGGTATAAAAACTTGAAAAACTAAAGAAAAGAAAAGTGAATATTTAGCTGATCTCGAGCAAAGGGAGAAGACATCAATAATAGTAACAGTACTGAGATACTTGCTCAAAGTCTATCTAGGTGGAGCTGGGACTCAAACTTAGAACTCCAGAGCCTCATTCTTTTTTTTTTTTCTTTTTGAGACGGAATTTTGCTCCGTCTGCCAGGCTGGAGTGCACTGGCGCGATCTTGGCTCACTGCAACCTCTGCCTCCCAGGTTCAAGCGATTCTCTTGCCTCAGCCTCCCATGTAGCTGGGATTACAGGTGCCCATCACCATGCCTGGCTAATTTTTATATATTTTTTAGTAGAGATGGGGTTTCGCCACGTTGGCCAGGCTTGTCTCAAACTCCTGACTTCAGGTGATCCACCTGCCTTGGCCTCCCAAAGTGTTGGAATTACAGGCATGAGCCACTGCGCCTGGCCCAGAGCCCCATTCTTTATTTAAAATATATATATTTTATTTTTTAGAGATGAGATCTATGTTGCCCAGAGCTCAAGTGATCCTCCCCACTCAGCCTCCCAAAGTGTTGGGATTATGGACATGAGCCACCATGCCCAGCCCAGAGCCCCACTCTTAACCTTGCATGAAACTGTCTCCTTAAGGAAAAACTAAAAAGAGGTAACTCAGAAGACAAAAACTTCTATAGTATGTCCAAATAACCCACCATAAAGGGCAAGCAACAATTTGAGATGTTTTTGCAATATATGATAGGCATAGGGGTATAGTCCTAAAGAAGTCTTAACAAATCAAAAAAAGACAAAAAGAGGTCAGTGGAAATGTTGGCAAACGTTAAAACCAGGCTGCGCCAAAGGAAGTCATTTGGTAAACAATGAACATGTGAAAAATGTTCAGTCTCCCTAGGAATCAAAGAAATGTACATTTTCTCAAAAGTTATTAATCAAATAATTATTTAACATACATTTTCTTGTCTAACAATTTGGCAAACTTTTTTTTTTAAGAGATGGTATGGGGGGGTGGGTGGTCTTGCTATGTTATTCAGGCTGGTCTTGAACTCCTGGGCTCAAGGGATCCACCCATCTCAGCCTCTCAAAGTGCTGGGATGACAGGCATGAGCCACTACCTGGCTAGCAAACTTTTAGCAAAAAGCTAATGCCTAGTTTTTGGGGTATGGTGACCAGCTTTTTAGAGAGTCAACTGAGAAACAGTCATACCAGACCTATATACACACACACACACACACACACACGTATGTATATATAATATTTACACATATATGTTACTACTTTAACATAAAACATGAAAAATAGGTATTTATTTAAAATTATATATTCTGTGTTACTTTTCTTCCGTAAATGCTATTAAACAAAACCACATAAGACTAGTTAACAGGGGCAATTAGTAGTAATAATAGAAGTAATTAAAAATAATGTGCAAGAAAGTATAATGATATTTTATAATGTTTCTTTGGATTCTCTGATACAACAATTTTTTTTTTTTTTTGAGACAGAGTCTCACTCTGTGACCCAGGCTGGAGGGGGAGGGCAATGGTGTGATCTCTGCTCACTGCAACCTCCACCTCTTGGGTTCAAGCTATTCTCCTGCCTCAGCCTCTTGTATAGCTGGAATTACAGGTGTGCACCACTACACTCAGCTAATTTTTGTATTTTTAGTAGAGACGGAGTTTTACCATATTGGCCAGGCTGGTCTCGAACTCCTGACCTCTAGTGATCCACCGGCCTCAGCCTCCCCAAGTGCTGGGATTATAGGCGTGAGCCACCGCTCCTGGCCTAATATAACAATTTTTAAACTCTTTATTAGATATTTAAATTGTATAGATCATATTATTGTATATTCTTTTTTTTTTTTTTTCCTTTTTTTCTTTGAGACAAGATCTCACTCTGCAGCCAGGCTGAAGCTCAGTGGCACAGACACGGTTCACTGCAGCCTCAACCTCCTGGACTCAAGTGATCCTCCCAGCTCAGCCTCCCAAGTAGCTGGGACTACAGGCATGTGCCACCTTGCCCAGCTAATTTTTGTATTTTTTATAGAGATAGGGTTTTGCTATGTTGCCCAAGCTAGTCTTGAACTCCTGGGCTCAAGCAATCTGCCCACCTCAGCCTCCCAAAGTGCTGGGATTACAGACATGAGTCACTCCACCTGGGCCTCATATATTCTTAAAATACACAAATGTAATACTCTTCAAAAGGAGAGCATGAATACAATAGGACTAGTTAAACAAATATTAACCTATATCTAATAAAAAATAATGACAGTTGGGTGTGGCAGTTCATGCCTATAATTCCGGCACTTTGGGAGGCTGAGGCGGGTGGATCACTCAAGGTCAGAAGTTCGAGACCAGCCTGGCCAACATAGTGAAACGCTGTCTCTACTAAAAATACAAAAATTAGCCAGGCATGGTGGTGCACACCTATAATCCCAGCTACTTGGGAGGCTGAAGCAGGAGAATCACTTGAACCCAGGAGATGGTGGTTGCAGTGAGCGGAGATCATGCCGCTGCACTCCAGCCTGGGCGACAGACTCTGTCTCAAAATACCAACAACAAAAAACAACGACATATTTCTTTCTGTTCCATAATACAGCATATTTTTACTCTTTGTTTCCTTTTCCAATAATATTTCTCTGAAATGCCTGCAGCCTTTAGGATATCCTTCTTTTTTTTCCTGCAGTGGTAAACTGAATATGGTCAAATGGAAAATTCAGTCTGACCTGCAGCTCTGCTGTTATTGATCCCATGGTGTACTAATTTGTGGTGTCGATTTCTTGGGATGACATCAAGCTTAATATCATCTCAACAAAAGCGTGTAAGCGTGGAATCCTTAGGATTTTTAGACTAAGGAGAATTCATTTCCAACACTCCAAAAATGTCCATCTGCTTTGTATCTACAGTCTTGTTTTGTAAACCAGCTGTTTTCAATGAGGCCCTCTGCATCTATACATCCATCATATAGACAATCCACATCTAAGATATCTATCATTTGTAAACATTCCAAAGGACATTGGATGCCGTCATAAGTTAAATCCCTCTCGGGAAAAATGGGTTTAAAGCACAGATGTAACCTGATTTTATGAAATAAAAACTGGATTCCAAATAAGTTGTAGTTTTAGTAAAGAAATGAGAAAGTCCTGTTTAACTTGGCTGCCCTTTTTTGGTAACTTTTTTTTTTAGATGGAGTCTCGCTCTGTTGCCCAGGCTAGAGTGCACTGGTGCAATCTCAGCTCACTGCAGCCTCTGCCTCCCAATTTCCAGCGATTCTCCTGCCTCAGCCTTCTGAGTAGCTGGGATTATAGGCATGCACCACCACGCCTGGCTAAGTTTTGTATTTTTAGTAGAGACGGGGTTTCACCATGTTGGCCAGTCTGGGCTTGAACTCCTGACCTCAGGTGATCCACTTGCTTCGGCCTCCCAAAGTGCTGGGATTACAGGCATGAGCCACTGCACCTGGCCCTTGTCTCACATTTTGAGAATACAACTTTATAGACAATATTTAATTACCTGCCTGTAATCCCAGCACTTTAGGAGGCCAAGGCAGGAGGATCTCTTGAGTCCAGTCCAGGAGTTCAAGACTAGCCTGGGCAACATAACGAGACCCTCTCTCTACAAGTAATAAAAAAATTCGCCGGGCATGATGATGCATGTCTGTGGTCCCACCTACTAGGGAGGCTGAGGAGGGAGGATTACTCGAACCCAGGAGTCCGAGGCTGTGGTGAGCTATGATCATGCCCCTGCACCCCAGTCTGAGCAACAGAGCAAGACCCTGTCTCAATAATAATAACAATAATAATTTTTTATAGCTGGCAGCCAGACAGCTGTCTTATGAGCACATATCTAAGGAAACTATCTCCTTCCATTTTTATAACATCTATTATCTCATTAAGTAATCCTGCAGCTTGGAGGAAACTAACAAGTGACCAAAACTTTCATAATGAAAGCGTCAATGTTACAGGTAACCAAGTCACACTCCTTTTTAGCAATGTGGTGTACAAGGTGTGCAGGATATTGAACAGGAAAGATCCTTTTTATTGTCTTTGGTAAGAAATATAAAGATGGAATGAAATTTCCCAAAATTTATATTTGTACTATTTGCCATATATGCAGATAGACCAGCAAGGCCTAGTTTATATTTGGATAATATATCAATATTAACTATGTATCAATCATTTTGTTGAATATGTTTTCTATAGTTTCATTAAAATCCTCATAGAAATCAAGAGGATGATTTAAAAAAAATTTTTTTTTTGGTGAAAGTACCTAAGAAGTAGAGAGAACATTTTGTTGTTGTTGGGGAGGAAAAACCTTCCCTCCACTGTCTTATATTCAGTAATTGAGGCCTGATAATTCAATGAACAAAAGACAGATTAACAGGGGAAAAGATAAAATTTTTTTTTTAACAGTTACATACACAGGCATTTACAGAAAAGAAGTGAGACTCAAAGAAGCAGGTGCTTATATACCATTTTCACAGGGAAAAGAGTCCTTTGAGCTGCAGCTGCAAGATAAAAATAAAATAAATAAAAACAAAGTGGTTTGGGCTTCAAGGGACAATCATGGGGAGTAACTAGAAATATATAGGGGAACTGGCCAGGTGTGGTGGCTCACGCCTGTCATCCCAGCACTTTGGGAGGTTGAGGCAGGCGGATCACTTGAGGCCAGGAGTTCGAGAGCAGCCTGGCCAACATTGTGAAACACTGTCTCTACTAAAAATACAAAAATTAGCAGGGTGTAGGGGCAGGCTTCTGTAATCCTAGCTACTCTGGAGTCTGAGGCAGGAGAATCGCTTGAACCTGGGAGGCAAAGATTGCAGTGAGCCGAGATCGCACCACTGCACTCCAGCCTGGGAGGCAGTAAGACTCTGTTTCAAACAACAACAACAACAGAAATATATGGGGGAACTAATGCAAGATAAGGGTTTCATTAGTAAGGTCTGTTTATGCAAACTGGTCTCAATGTTTTCTACCTGTATCCAGTGATCAAAATGCTCTTCTCTTCTGGGGCAAGGGGAGAGTTACCTATTTTAAGGGGGGATATGTGCCTTATTTTTAGACAGATAGGAGGAGGACAGAGAGCTCTTCCCACATCTGCTGTTTTTTCAATTGCCTTCAGCTCAAAAGAATCGATATGCTAAAGTGGCATGTTCTGGTTCCCTTCATGGTGACTGTTGTTGGTGTGATCTAACCCATTCTTTGATATACTGGTGTTTCATAGAGCAATCAAGGGAATGATATGATAATGTGTGTTCCTTAGCGTGGTAAGTTCAAGCTAATTATTTTAATTATTATTATTATTTTGAGACGGAGTCTCACTCTGTCATCCAGGCTGGAGTGCAGGGGTGCCATTAGGGTTCATTACAGCCTTGAACTCCTGAGCTCAAGTGATCCTGCTTCCTCAAGTAATCCTACTTCCTCAGCCTCCCTGCAGCTGAGACAGGTGCACACCACCCTGCCTCGCTAATAGTTTTATTTTTTGTAGCAATAGGGTCTTGCTATGTTGCCCAGGCTGGTCTCAAACTCTTAGCCTCAAGTGATCCCACTTTTGCCTCTCAAACTGCTGGGATTACAGGTGTGAGTTACCACACCCAGCCTTTTTGGTGTCTTTTGAAGAAACAGAAAAACTTTTGGCCCGGTGAAGCTGAGGCAGGAGGCCAAGGTGGGAGGATCCCTTGAGCCCAGTAGTGCAAGACCAGCTGGGCAACATAGCAAGACTGTTTCTACAAAAAATAAAAGTATTAGTGGGGTGCGGTATTGCGCACCTGTAGTGCCAGCTACCAGGAGGCTGAGGAAAGAGGATTGCTTGAACCCAGGAGTTTGAGGCTGCAGTGAGCCGTGATCACGCCACTGCACTCCAACCTGGGTGACAGCGTGAGACCCTGTCTCAAAAACAAACAAAAACCCAAAAAACCTTTTGCTTGAGAAAGTCTTGCCTGTCTCACCCCAGACTTGTGAGAATCTACTCTATATGTGCCTTATCTCCTGTCCACCACACCCCACCCATCAAGTATGTGCTGTTTCTGACATTTGCCTCCTTAATCAGGCACCCCTGTCCTTCTATCTGTCATTAAAATAGCACAGTTGCTTAACCTTCCTTTTCAGTGACCACTGGGTCTTGCTGGCATTGGTATTGTAATCTGAACTCTTAGAAAACCTGATCATAATATTCATGGTGTTAAAGATTACACTATCTCAATACAAACAAAGCACGACAGTTACTCCACAGGCAAAGGCGGAGCCAGACTGTCCACGCTTATGGTGACAAAGCACATGAGTTCTACACTGAAGTCCTATCATGCCCAGCAAGAACTATAGCAGCCCTTGTCCCTAGTAATAGTGTCTATTATTGGGAACTACAAATCAGTATCAGTGGCCAATGACCATGGTAGGTGGACAGTCTGTGCACTAACTGCTTGACACCGAAACCAGTGTTGCTTTCAACCCCGCTTTTTCGACTACCATACAAGTTTTCTGCTTGTCCTCAGTCTTCCCCATTCATTGCTGAAAACTGGGACTTCTCATGTCCTGTGGAGGAGTCTTGTGAAATGTGGTGCTTTAACTGCTAAAATCACACATGCACAGCCCCTGTGAACAACACACTTTCAGATCTTTGTGGTAGAAGTTTATATTGGTGCAACTTTTCATCTTTCTTTCTTTCTTTCTTTCTTTCTTTCTTTCTTTCTTTCTTTCTTTCTTTCTTTCTTTCTTTCTTTTCTTTCTTTCTCTCTCTCTCTCTCTCTCTCTCTTTTCTTTCTTTCTTTCTTTCTTTCTTTCTTTCTTTCTTTCTTTCTTTCTTTCTTTCTTTCTTTCTTTCTTTCTTTTTTTTTTTTTTTTTTTTTGAGATGGAGTCTCACTCTGCCGCCCAGGCAAGAGTGCAGTGGTGCAATCTCGATTCACTGAAAACTCCATCTCCCGGGTTCAAGTGATTCTCTTGTCTCAGCCTCCCGAGTAGCTGGGATTACAGGTGCCCACCACCACACCTGGCTAATTTTTGTATTTTTAGTAGAGACGGGGCTTCACCACTGTTGGCCAGGCTGGTCTTGAACTCCTGACCTCAGGTGATCCTCCTGCCTTGGGCTCCTAAAGTGCTGGGATAACAGGTGTGAGGTACCATTCCCAGCCTGGTGTAACTTTTCCGGAGAGCAACTTGAATGTGCATTTCAAGAGTCTTAAACATATTTGTACCTTTGAGTCAGTAATTCCACTTCCGGGAAATTTATCCTAAGGAAATAATTAAAGAAGTTCCTAAACATTTATAGTTATGGATAGTTGACTGGGCTTTATTTATAACATTTGAAAATTGAAAATAGTTTAAATTTTCAACAATAGGGAAATAAACTGTGACATGTATGTAATGTATTAATTTTTTTAACAATGGGATGCAGTCATTAAATACAGTCCTTTTGTTTTATGTTGCATGTTCTAATGAATAAATGCAGTCCTTAAAACTCATGTTTTTAGACCTTAAAACTTATTTATTTATTTATTTTCTGAGATGGAGTCTTGCTCTGTTGCCCAGGCTGGAGTGCAGTGGTGCAATCTCAGCTCACCGAAACCTCTGCCTCCTGGTTTAAGCAATTCTCCTGCCTGAGCCTCCTGAGTAGCTGGGATTATAGGCATCTGCCAGTATGCCCAGCTAAGTTTTGTATTTTTAGTAAACAGGGTTTCACTATGTTGGCCAGGCTGATCTCGAACTCCTGGCCTTGTGATCACCTCTGCCTCCCAAAGTGCTGGGATTACAGGTATGAGCCACCGCGCCCGGCTTATTCTTTTTTTTTTTTTTTTTAAGAGATAGAGTCTTGTTCTGTCACCTGGTCTGGAGTACAGTGGTGTGATCACAACTCGTTGCAGCCTCAAACTCCTGGGCTCAGAGGATCTTCCTGCCTCAGCCTCCCAAGTAGCTGGGACTGAAGATGTGTACCACCACACTTGACTAATTTTTTTTTTTTTTTTGAGACTGAGTCTCACTCTGTTGCCCAGGCTGGAGTGCAGTGGCATGATCTCGACTCACTGCAACCTCTGCCTCCTGGGTTTCAGCAATTCTTGTGCCTGAGCCTCCCAAGTAACTGAGACTATAGGCATAAGCCACCATGCCCAGCTAATTTTTGTGTTTTTAGTAGCAACAGGGTTTCACCATGTTGGCCAGGCCAGTCTCGACCTCAGGTGATCCACCTGCCTCAGCCTCCCAAAGTGCTGGGATTACAGGTGTGAGCTCCCATGCCCAGCCAAAACTCATTTTAACAGTAACTTTAAGAAGCAGTTTACAGTGTGATCCAATTTTTAGTCAAACAATGAATGTATATGAATATATATAATAAAAGAAAAAGAAAAACTAGAAACAAACAATTCACACTATTATATGTGAGTGGGAAGATTATGACGTATTTTACTTTTTTATTATACTTTTCATATTTTCCCAATTTTCTGTAATCAACACTTTTTTTTTTTGGTGCTTTTTAAAAATAATCAAATAAAATGTTTTAGTACTGTCTGAAGGTTGAGTGATTGCTAACTGTGAATATGAAATTTCTGGAATTAGCTGTAAGGCTCATGCTATAAGGAAATGACTTTTCCATTGCAGACTAGAATGGGATGCTGATGCTGAGGTAAACCATGAGAAATAGAAAACTCCAGGCTGGGTGCGGTGGCTCACACCTGTAATCCAAAACTTTGGGAGGCCAAGGCGAGGATTGTTTGAGCCCAGGAGTTCAAGACCAGCCTAGGCAGCCATATTGCAATCCCATCTCTACAGATAATAATAATAATAAATTAGCTGGGCGTGGTGGCATGTGCTTGTGGTCCCAATTACTCAGGAGGCTGAGGAGGAAGTCTTGAGCCCAGGAAGTTGAGGTTGCAGTGAGCCACGATTGCACCACTGTTCCAGCCTGGGTGACAGAGTGAGACCTTGCCTCAAAACAAACAAACAAACAACAAAAAATGGAAATAAGGAAACTCCGCAAAGAAATTTATCAAAGGTTTCACCAAGATGTAGAGAATTTCCCTATATTATTTATTGTTCTGACTTACATAAGTAACTTTAAGTTAATTACAGAGTAAATTGCCCACAGTTCTCATTCCTTAGTGTAGATTTCCTCATTCTTTGTTGTTGTTGTTGTTGTTTTTGAGACCGAGTCTCTCTCTGTCACCCAGGCTAGAGTGCAATGGTGGAATCTCAGCTCGCTGCAACCTCCGCTTCCTGGGTTCAAGTGATTCTTGTGCCTCAGCCTCCCAAGTAGCTGCGATTACAGGTACATGCCACCATGCCCAGCTAATTTTTTGTAGTTTTAGTAGAGATGGGGTTTCGCCATGTTGGCCAGGCTGGTCTCAAACTTCTGACCTCATATGATCTGCCCACCTTGGCCTCCCAAAGTGCTAAGATTACAGCCGGGAGCCTCTGCACCCGACCTCATTCTTGATGCATCTTTTAGTTGATTTTAATGTCTTGAGTTCCCCTGAACAGACTGTGAACTCGGTGGCTCTCAGCTGACAACTGCAGAAGGAATGTAGTGAGCTGATGTGAGAGGTAGCACCTGCTTCTACAGTGGTACTTGTGGCTGTGTCCTGCGAGTCTGTTACACTTGCATGACTCAAGGCAAGGAGGGACAAGATCATGAGTCTCAAGTCTACTGCAGGGACATTCATTAAGAGCATGGCCCTCCCAGACAAGTGGTGCAAGCCTTGTATTAGGGAACTATATACATGTTGAATCCTTGTCACCTGTAACTCTTGCCTACTCCATAGTCCCAGACGGTTCCTTTGATTCTGAAATTTCATTCTTGCTCTGACGGTATAAGTAACTGTGCTTTTCTATTTGGGCTCCTTGTGCTGCGTGTGATAAAATAGGGCAAAGCAAAAAAGGAGGCAGGAATAGATAAGTAGCAGAAACCGTGATATTGAAATGAGAAGATGGTGGGTTTTGCACAGTCTACTGGAATACCCCATGCATTATCCTCAGGTTCCTAAGACACCAAAGAAAAGGTAAATTGTGGCCAGTTGCAGTGGCTCATGTTTGTAATCTCAGCATTTTGGGAGGCCAAGGTGGGAGGATCACTTGAGTCCAGGAGTTCGAGACCAGCCTGGGCAACATAGCGAGACCCATCTCTATTTGAAAAAAAAAGAAAAAAGGAAAGGTAAATTGTGTTGGATCAACCCAAAAGACTCCCCCCGCTTTCCCTAGATTAACTTATTCCAAATTTCTCTCTTCCTTGTTTTTCAATGTTCAGTTCGTCACCTAGTCCTTTATCAGAAGAGTAAGTGGAAGCTGGTGACCTGTAAGGCCCCAGTGGCTGAGGTTGGGGGCTGGTGGGGGCAAGAGGGTTTAGAACTGCAGAACGAAAGCTCCAGTTTGCAAAAGCTGAGAAACTAGAACCTATCAAGGTGGCACTCAGTGGGTGCAGCACCAAGGACCAAAGAAAAATAATCACCGCCCACTCCGGGACCATCAAGGAGCCCAGATAACATGAAATTCCAGCCCCAGCCAAGGTGACTTAGGTCACCGAAAGTCCGAAACTGGTTCTCCATCCAGGATGTTATTGGTAAACCATAAACCAGATCAAGAATCCAGGAAGTTATGAGGGTGGGTCAAGGTGTGTTTGTGGCCTGATTTGAAGACAAGGCTTGTTTGCCTTAGAAGGTACGTCTGTATAATTGCTCCAGGGCAGGAACTGGGGTGAGTTCGCCCTATCCCAGGCAAATGGGGCCCAGGAGAAAGAACCTGAGAACTGTGTGGTTGCAGATGAGTCGACAGACAAAGGTTCAGGTGTGAAGAAGCAGAGGTGACAACAGTGCCACTCAACACTGGCTGCATATTTGACTCACCTGGGAGCTTTAAAAAAAAAAAAAAAAACAAACCCAGTGCTCAGCCACACCCCAGACCAATTGGACTGGAATTTCTGGGGGTTGGGCCCAGGCGCTGGTATGTTTTTAAAGGCCCCAGGTGATTTTAATGTGCAGCTACGACTGGGAGCCACTGGATTATGGGCAGGTTTTTAGAGCTGCTAAGAAGTTCATTCTGATGGATTCATTTTCTTGTGACTGCCTAGTAATTACAAAATAAGCTTTATAAAACTAGTGTTGAAAGAAACATTTAAACAATCCTAAATGTGCTTTTTAAACAGAGATAAAATAAATCCTCTTAGACTTCACCACTATACAATTCATCCATGTAACTGAAAACCACTTTTACCCCAAAAACTATTAATAATTAAAACTATATATGTATTGTTTTCAAAGGTCTATATGCCAAGGCAAATCTAAAAAAAGAAATAAGAAAATAAATTATCAATAAAGTACCTTCTAGCTTTAAAAGGAAAAAAATTCTACTTAAGCTAAGGAGTTGGGGTTTTATCCACATGGAGCAGGACCCTGGAAGATTTTTTAATTAATTCATTCATTCATTATGAGACAGGGAATCGCTATGTTGCCCAGGCTGGTCTTGAACTTCTGAGCTCAAGGAATCCTCCTGCCTCAGCCTCCAAGTAGCGGGGGCCACAAGTGTGTACCACCATGCCTAGCTTCTAGGAGATTTTGATCAGAAGAGTGATGGAAAAAAAGTGAAAATGTAGGAAGAGTGATCAGACATTGAAGTATAAGGCAGTCAGTTTGGTTCAGCAAACATTTATTAATAATAGTGGCTTAGCTGGGTGTGGTGGTGCATGCCTGTGGTCTCAGCTACTCGGGAGGCTGAGGCAGGAGGATTGCTTGAGCCCAGGAGGTAGAGGCTGTAGTGAGCCATGTTCAGTCACTGCCCTCCAGCCTGGGTGGCAGAGCAAGACCCTGTCTCAAAAAAAAAAAAAAAAAAAAAAAGAGCCCGGACACGGTGGCCCACACCTGTAATCCCAGCACTTTGGGAGGCCCAAGTGGGCGGATCACGAGGTCAGGAGATCTAGACCATCCTGGCTAACACAGTGAAACCCAATCTCTACTAAAAATACAGAAATTAGCCAGGTGTGATGGTGGGCGCCTATAATCCCAGCTACTCAGGAGGCTGAGGCAGGAGAATCGCTTGAACCTGGGAGGTGGAGGTTGCAGTGAGCTGAGATCATGCCACTACACTCCAGCCTGGGTGATAGAGCCAGACTCCATCTCAAAAAAAAAAAAAAAAAAAAAAAAAAAAATTAGTGACTAGCATTTATTGAAGAAAACCCTGTGACAGTGACAGTCTTATTCAACTCTGCCAAGTCTTTTTTTTTTTTTTTTTTGAGACAATGTCTCGCTCTGTCACCTAGGATGGAGTGCATTGGTGTGATTATAGGTTACTGCAGCCTTCACCTCCCAGGATCAAGCGATCCTCCCACCTCAGCCTCCCAAGTAGCTGGGACTACAGGCACGGGCCACTAGCCTGGCTCATTTTCAAAACAAATTTTTTTGTAGAGATGAAGTTTCACCATGTTGCCCAGGCTGATCTCAAACTCCTAAGCTCAAGCAATCTGCCCACTTTGGCCTCCCAAAGTGCTGGGATTACAAATATGAGCAACCACCCTGCTGCCAACAGTTCTATGAGGCAGATAGTTTGATGATCTTGCTTTAGAGATGGAGAATCTAAGAGTGAGGGAGGCTAAGTGACTTGCCACAGGTGGATAAAGAGCAAGGCAGGATTTGAATGCAGCTGTCCTGACTGCAGAACCCACATTCATAACCACCCCGCTGACTTCCTCTTACTCATTATGTGATTATGCCACTTTGTTACATGTGGGGGCACAAAGATGGATGGTCACAGCACCTGCCTTCAAGACAGGGACAGATATCTCAAGAAAAAAAACACAACCCTGGGCTGGGCATGGGGTCTCATACCTGTAATCCCAGCACTTTGGGAGGCTGAGGTGGGAGGATTGCTCGAGCCCAGGAGTTCAAGACCAGCCAGGGCAAAATAGAGAGACTTGGTCTCTACAAAAAATAAAAAAAATTAGCCGGGCATGATGGCATGCACCTGTAGTCCCGGCTACTTAGGAGGCTGAGGTGGGAGGATTGCTTGAGCCCCAGAGGTCAAGGCTGTGGTGGGCCATGATTGTGCCACTGCACTGCAGCCTGGGCAACAGAATGAGACCCTGTCTCCCCTGCACCCCCAAGAAAACCAACCAAACCCCCAAACCCACAATCCTGGGTGAGAAGTGGCTTCATGGTGTTCTAGGAACATAGGGAGATGTGACTGTGCCTAGCAGAATGATGCTGGAAGGAGGCAACAGTAGAAATGTCCTTGGACTGAAAGGAGAAGAAGGATGGAAGTGGGAAACCCATCTGGAAAGTTATGGTAAGAATCAGCTCAGGAACCTGGCTTGTGGCTCTGGGAATGGAAAGGAAGGGTCAACGGGAGAAGCAAGGTGGGAAGCAAAGTGTCAGGAGGCATCCACTCTCAGGGGACACACCTGCCCCTGGGCCCCTCACTAGTCTCACCTCGTCCTGTCCCCAAGGGTCTACGTGGACAGAGCAATGCTAGAGAAGACACTCAAAGCTTTAGCCACCTTTCCTTCCTTCTGAAGATCCTTGGAGACTTCAACTTAGTTACCTGGAGAATAACCCTGGCCTACAGAAGAAGGCAAGGTAAGGATAGGTTATCCTGAGATGGACATTTGTTTTTAGGCCATTTAGGTTGGAGCTAATTGGCGGGACATAGAAGTGGAAACATGCCACCTGCATTTAGAACACAAGTGGGCCTCAGGACTCTAATTGGGACTAGGATGTTGACTTGGGTACCGTGAGAATGAATGCTTTCAAGCAATAGAATACGCAGAGGCAAGAGCAGAAGACTGAGGGTCTTCAAATGGAGGCCAAGGCTTGCCCAAAGAAGAACAGCTTCATACACAGTGCTCTTGAAAGAGGCCAGGCGCAGTGTGTCATGCCTATTATCCCAGTGCTTTGGGAGGCCAAGGTGGGAGAACTGCTTGAGGCCAGGAGGTCAAGGCTATTCTGAGCTATGATTGTGCCACTGCAGTCCAGCCTGGGCAATAGAGTGAGACCCCGACTCAAAAAAAAACCAAAAAAACAAAAAAGTGAGTGCTAAAAAAGGGAACACAAATTGTGCAACCCCCTTTTATGCTGATACCTGAGCATTTATCATAATCACAATTTACATTTTTTTTTCTTTTTCAGAAACAAGGTCTCACTATCCATATTGGTCTTGAACTCTTGGCCTCCAATGATCCTCCTGTCTTGGCCTCCCAAAGTGCTGGGATTACAGGTGTAAGCCACTGTCTCCACCCACGGTTTATAATTGTAATCAATCTTTTAGTTGCTCCCCCTGATCAAACCAAGCCCAGGATATGGAAGTGGCTTAACAACTGCAGGTTATCTGATTTATTTTCTTTCTCTCTTTCCCTTTCTCTCTCTCTCTCTCTTTTCTTTTTTGACAGTCTTGCAGTGTCACCCAGGCTGGAGTGCAGGGGCACAATCTCATCTCACTGCAACCTCTCCAAGCCATTCTCCTGCTTCAGCTTCCCAAGTAGCTGGCATTACAGGTGCCTGCCACCGCGCCCAGCTAATTTTTTGTATTTTTAATAGAGATGGGGTTTCACTATGTTGGCCAGGCTGGTCTCAAACTCCTGACCTCATGATCCGCCTGCCTTGGCCTCCCAAAGTGCTGGGAGCTATTTCCAGCAATCTTCCAAACTAAAGGGAGGGCCTGGATTCAAAAGGAATGTACTTCACTGGGGCCCATGCAGTTGAGGGCCAGGTAGGTCAGCCTGTGGCTTGCGGGGGCAGGGATTGAGGATATGCGCAGGTCACCCTGAAGAGGATGCAGAGACTCCAGGGCCATTTGGTCCAACACCAGATAAGCTGGGGTCAGCAAGGTTTCAGACAGATGAGGCCGATCACAATAGCAGGGAGAATGTCCAAGCAAATGGTTTAGATCTTCCGTCAAGCCCTGCAGTGTCTGAAAGATATATCCCGGTTGTGCTAGAAAGTGAGGAGAGGTTACCATCGGCAGACCACAGACCAGCAGGACCCAGATAAAAAGCCAAAGCAATTCTATATCTTCCCCATCACTTCAACTTTCAGGTTTACACATGCAGCTGCAGCAAGTGTCCTGAAATTCTTCTGTTGGGGTTTTCCCCTCTTCAGTCTCTGCCTGGGTCCTCATGTCCCTGCAAACCTTCCTCCTGAACATCCCCACGGGGTCCACCACCCTCTTGGCATTGAGCAGAGCTGCTGGTCTGGGATCAAAGTAGAACATCTAGCCTGTAATCCCAGCACTTTGGGAGGCTGAGGGAGTTGGATCACTTGAGGTCAGGAGTTCGAGACCAGCCTGGACAACATGGCAAACTGTGTCTCTACTAAAAATACAGAAATTAGCCAGTCATGTAGCCCCAGCTACTCGGGAGGCTAAGGCAGGAGAATCACTTGAACCTGGGAGGTGAAGGTAGCAGTGAGCCAAGATTGCACCACTGTGCTCTAGCCTCAGCCTCAGCAACAGAGCAAGACTCCCTCTCAAAAAAAAAAAAAAAAAAAAATTAAAAATTAAACATCCACCAGAGAAGCAAACCATCACCTTGCTGATATTTAACCCCATTTCATGGCATAATTGGAATAACATATTTTATGATAAAAGACCACTTTCTCACCAGGAAGGAAAGACAGAATGAGCAGGATAGAAACCCCCCTCCCTGCTTCTGCGCACGTCAGCTGTAACTGCAGTCATTTATGCTGGAGGCGTGTTTGGCACCACCCCAAAGGGCAGAACCTTCTGGGCCCAAAAAAGCCAGGATTAGAGAAAGTCTAGCTTTCCCAGTCTATCCAGAATTTATTCCTTCCAGTGGGCTTCTGGTCTCACTGACTTTAAGAATGAAGCTGCAGCCCCTCAAGGTGAGTGTTACAGTTCTTAAAGATGGTGTGTCTGGAGTTGTTTGTTCCTCCTGGTGGGTTCATGGTCTCGCTGACTTCAGGAATGAAGCCTCAGACCCTCGCGGTGAGTGTTATAGCTCATAAAGGTGGTGCATCCAGAATTGTTTGTTCCTCCCAGTGGGTTCATGGTCTTGCTGACTTCAGGAATAAAGCTGCAGACCCTTGCGGTGAGTGTTACAGCTCATAACGGTAGTGTGGACCTAAAGAGTGAGGAGCAGCAAGATTTATTGTGACCAAAGCTTCCACAGCATGGAAGGGGACCTGAGTGGGTTGCTGCTGCTGGTTCGGGTGGCCAGCTTTTATTACCTTATTTGGCCTTGCCCACATCCTGCTGATTGGTCCATTTTACAGAGCGCTGATTGATCCATTTTACAGAGTGCTGATTGGTCCATTTTTACAGAGTGCTGATTGGTCCATTTTTACAGAGTGCTGATTGGTGCGTTTACAAACCTTTAGCTAGACACGGAGCGCTGATTGGTGTGTTTACAATCCTTTAGCTAGACAGAGAAGTTCTCCAAGTCCTCACCCAACCCAGAAGGCCAGCCAGCTTCACCTCTCATTCTCTCCTCTAAATAGGATACCCCAACTGCTGCTGGGAATTGGGTGATGACCACTCTAGCTACTTCCTGCTGGATAGGGGTGAAGAAGGGGCCCTGTAGCTGAAGTGTCCTCCAGAGGGGAACTCTTTAGGCCAGTGAAAGGGCCAGTGGGTTGGTCCAGGGGTCCTCAGTAGAAGTTGTTAGTTGAGCTCATTTTGGGTTCCATTTGTAAGACCATCTGTAGCTTGATGGCCTCAATTCTAGAGGAAGCAAATTTGACAAGGAGGTTAAAAATACAGGGCCCAAAGGTGAGTAATAGCAAGATGGCTGCCACAGGACCTAGAAAGGGGAGCCCAGTTCTAAGGCTCGGGTAAGTGCCACTAGTTCTGCTAACTGGATGCTGGTCCCTGAGGGAAGAGGCTTACTTTCAAGTATGGTTACATCACTAACTATGGCATAACCTGCCCTTCGTATCCCATTCTCCACAAATGAACGTCCATCAGTATATAGGTTAAGGTCAGGATTAGCTAAGGGGACTTCTAAGAGATCATCTTGGGCAGCATAAGTCTGGACTATAATTTGTTGGTAGTCATACTCGATTGGTTCCCCATCCTCTGGGAGAAAAGTGGCAGGGTTGAGAGCCACACACATACACATTTGAAGCACCGGTCCCTCGAGGAGTAGTGCCTGGTATCTAAGTAGGCAGTTGTCTGATACCCATAAACTTCCTTTGGCACCTAGTATGCCAGTTGCATCATGAGTTGTCCAGACAGTGAGATCCTTTCCTTGTATTATTTTGATAGCCTCTGACACTAAGATGGCCACCGCTGCAACTACCTGTAAACAGTGAGGTCAGCCTTTTGCTACTACATCAATTTTCTTATTTAGGTATGCCACTGGTTGTGGGGTTGTCCCACGAGTCTGAGTAAGGACTCCAAGAGCTATCTCTGCTCTCTCTGTGATGTGTAAAGAGAAGTTTTGTCCTGTGGGAAGGCTTAAAGCTGGAGCTTGTACTAGGGCCTGCTTTAAAGTTTTGAAGGCTGTTTCTGCCCCTGGTTCCCATTCTACTAGATGAGTATTTGCCCTCTGGGTCTCTTTGATTAGAGTATAGAGTGGTCTGGCCATCTCACTGTATCTGGGGACCCATAGTTGGCAAAAGCTGATGATTCCAAGGAACCCCTGCAATTGTTTTGATGTCTTAGGGAAAGGATAAGCCAGTATAGGCTGTATTTGTTCCTTGCTGAGGGCCCTGGTCCCTCTGGCTAAGATTAGGCCTAGATATTTGCTGTAGGCAAAGCTGGGCCTTTGACCTAGATGCCTTGTACCCTTGATTAACTAGAAAGTTCGAGATCTAGAGTAGCCTGCTGGCATGAGGCTTCTGAATTGGTAGCCAAAAGTAAATCACCCACATACTGAAGGACCAGGGTGTCTGGACTTGAGAAATAGCCTAGATCTTGGGCCAGTACCTGACCAAATAGATGAGGGATATCCCTAAACCCATGGGGCAAGACTGTCCATGTAAGCTGGGATGTGTGGTCTGTAGGATCCTCAAAGGCAAAGAGAAACTGGGAGTCAGAGTGCAGGGGAATACAGAAGAAGGCATCCTTGAGGTCCAGAACAGTGAACCATTCTGCTTCCTCTGGCATTTAAGAGAGCAGTGTATAGGAGATGGGTACAACTGGATATAGAGAAATTACTGCCTCTTTGATGAGTCTGAGATCTTGCACTAGTCTCCACTGACCATTCGGTTTTTGTACTCTTAGAATTGGGGTGTTGCAGTGACTGCTGCATTTCCCTACTAAGTGTTGAGCTTGCAAATGTTTAACAATATCCTGTAATTCTTTATGAGCTTCAGGCCTTAAGGGATATTGCCTTTGATAAGGAAAAGTGGTGGGGTCTTTTAGCCTGATTTGGACTGGGTGGGCAATTTTTGCCCTTCCAAATTGTCCTTCCAATGCCCACACTTCAGGGTTGATTACCTCCTCAAGTAGGGTACAACAAATGGGTAACTCGTTCCCCATATTCATGTAGATAATAGCTCCAGCTTTGGCTAATATATCGCTCCCTAATAAGGGTGTGGGACTTTCAGGCATAACAAGAAAGGCATGTGAAAAAGAGCAAAGTCTCCCAATTACAGCTAAAGAGGTGGGAGAAATACGTGGTTAAAGGCTGTCCCACGATTTCTCAGATGGTAACGGACCTTGAGGACAGTCATCTGGGACAGGAGATTAACGCTGAGAAGGCCATGCCGGTGTCCAGGAGGAAGTCAATTTCCTGGCCCTCAATGGTTAAACATACTAGGGGCTCAGTGAGGGTGATGGCATGAGCTGGCGCTTGCCCTGGGCATCGTCAGTCCTGTAGTTGGATCATCTGGTAGGGGGCTTCTGGTCCAGAGAATCTTTGTCCTCTGGGGCTGTGTGCCTTCCAGTTATTGCCTCAGCATAGCGGACATGGATGAGAGGGTGGCTTGTTTCTCGTTGGACAATCTTTAAGGGCCCTTGCAAACCACACTGGTAATAAGCCCCACCAGGTGATTGGCCTGCTCCATTTTCTGTCCTATCTGGACCACCAAGATTTGTTTATCTGAGGGCCATGACTAAGGCTGAGGCCTTTCTCTGATCTCACTTTTCCTTTTGGGCCTGTTCCTCTTGGTCCTGTTCCTCTTGGTCCCTATTATAGAACACTGAGGTTGCCAGGTTTAATAATGCCTCCAGATTTTGTTCAAGGCCCAGGGCTCACTTTTGGAGCTTTCTTCTGATATCTGCGGCTGATTGGGTAATAAACTTATCTTTTAGGATCAATTGACCCTCTAGTCAGTCAGGTGACAGGGGAGTATATTTTCTTAAGGCCTCCCATAGCCACTCAAGGAAGGCAGGATTTTCTTCCTTTCCTTTCCCTCAGTTACGGTGGACATCATTGAATAATTCACGGGCTTTTTCCTAATTCCCCCTAGTCCTTCTAGAACACAGGTCAATAGATGTTTACAACTCCAGTCCCCGTGATCTGAGTTGAGGTCCCAGTGGGGATCCATACTGGGGACGGCTTGCTGACCGGTAGGGAATTTGTCCCTTTCTTTGGCTGTCATTCTGTCATTTACTTGACTAAATTACCAGGTATCTCCAAACTCTCCGGCTGCAGCTAAAGCTGCATTCTTTTCATTAAAGGCCAGGGTTTGATCTAACAATAGCATGACATGTCTCCAAGTGAGATCAAGGGTTTGCCCTAGACCCTGTAGGACATCTATATACCTATCAGGATCATCTGAAAACCTCCCCAGATCTACCTTGATCTGCTTTAAATCAGAGAGGAAGAAGGGGACATGTACCTGGGTTGGGCCAAATTCCCCTCCCCCTACAGCTTGGAGGGGACATAACCAATAGCCCAGGGGTTTTTGTGGTCCCTTGGAGATTTCTTTGCTTGTTTCCTTCTGGGTGGGGGAAGTTGGAGGAAGCATTTTTTTTTTTTTTTTTTTGAGACAGAGTCTTGCTCTGTTGCCCAGGCTGGAATGCAGTGGTGCGATCTTGGCTCATTGCAACCTCTTCCTCCCAGGTTCATGCCATTCTCCTGCCTCAGCCTCCTGAGTAGCTGAGACTACAGGCGCCTGTCACCATGCCTGGCTAATTTTTTGTATTTTTAGTAGAGACAGGGTCTCACTATGTTAGCCAGGATGGTCTCAATCTGCTGACCTCGTGATCTGCCTGCCTCAGCCTGCCAAGGTGCTGGGATTACAGGTGCAAGCCACTGTGCTCAGCCTGGAGGAGGCTTATTAATAGGAAGGGGAGCTATAGGGAAGCTAGGATATAGGGGTAAGCTGAGAGGTCGTCCTGTAAGATATAAATTGCAAGCTTTGCATAGTTGTGTATTCTCCTTCAATGAAAAGAAAGCTTGGACATAAGGTATTTCACTCCATTTGCCTTCCCTCTTACAGAAAAGGTCAAGCTGCAGGATAGTACTGTAATTTATACTTCCCTCAGGTGGCCATTTTCCCCATCAGAGAGAGAATATTGGGGTCAAGCCGTAGTGCAGAAAAAAATAAGCCACTTCTTTTTCAGGATTTGTGGGTCAAATTGGTCCCAACGGCTTAGGATCATTTCAAGGGTGAGCCTGTTGATGCCTGAGTGTTTCCCATCTGAAAGACAAAATCACCCATGGTTTTGGTTTGTATCTCCCCCTGCCCAAGAACCCACAACAGTCCCTGGATCCTACTGATCGGAATAGTTGCACTCACAGATGCAGCAGCAGAAACAACCCCTGCCCAAGAACCCACAATGGTCCCTGGACCCTTCTGATAGGAATAGTTGCGCTCACCGGCGCAGCAGCAGAAACACCTCTTGCCCAAGAACCCGCAACGGTCCCTGGACTCTGATGATCAGAATAGTTGTGTTCACTGACACAGCAGCAGAAACACTAGTTTTCCTCCTAGACCACAAGGAGGACCGAGGAAGGTTGGGTTTAGTGGCCCTTACCAACACATTCTCGAAAACCTTTTAGAGTCCTAAGTGTTCTCCTGTTAGTATTGGGACCTTACCACTGTCCTATAAAGATGTTATGCCCCAAAAATGAAGTGGAGGGCCATATCCTGAGGGAGGGAAGGGATCTCCAGGGTTGGAAGAGTGATGCCTTTTGTCCTCATTTGAATAGGAAGGATACCATTTCTGAGGCTCCCCATATCCTAGCTTCAGGAATAGCTTTTGTTAGGCCTGCTAGTCTGAGGAGGGATCCTAAAATTCCAGATAGTCCCCCGCCCTGATGGGGCTTTGGGCAAAAATTATGTCTTTCTGATTGGTGAGCCTGGGTGCTTAAAGAAGGTAACAGAGTCCTGAAGTTTATACTAGAAACCATTCTTATAGGAGAAACTAGAAAAGCACCAGAGACAGGGAGTGGATTTTAGAAGTGAGACTAGCTTTGGAGAAGAGAGGTGAGAGGAAGTTTGTCTGATAGGCATTAGGACCCAGTAGGCAAGGGTCAGGATACATAGGATAGATGGGTGAGTCTCGCTTGTGCAACATGACTTTGAGAGTTCTGCTCATGGCTGCAGGGTCAACCAACTTGTTATCAGGACCCAGAGCTATATGGCTTTCCTCTCTGTCAACCCTCGGCTCAGCCCAGAAGTACAGGAAAAGCAGAAGCTGGTTCCAGGCAAACTAACACTCCCAACTCCGAAGAGTCAGGGATTGTTAGAGAGCCCCTTCCCAGAAAGCCTGACACCCACATCTTTAGTCCAGAGGCTGTGCTAGTTGCTTTTAACTGGCCAACAGGTGCCTGGTATTTAGCCCCCAAATTCTAAGGAAAAATAGGACAGAATAGCAAGTGAAAGGGGTCCAATTGTACTCACTGCTTGGTGAGTGTCCCTTCGTGGTGGGCAAATTGTGTCTGGAATTTATTACTTCCGGTGAGTTCTTGGGTCTCGCTGACTTCAAGAATGAAACCATGGACCGTCTCAGTGAGTGTTACAGTTCTTGAAGATGGTGTGTCTGGAGTTATTTGTTCCTCCCGGTGGGTTCGTGGTCTCACTGACTTCAGGAATGAAGCCGCAGACCCTCGCGGTGAGTGTTACAGCTCGTAAAGGTGGTACATCCAGAGTTGTTTGTTCCTCCCGATGGGCTTGTGGTCTTGCTGACTTCAGGAATGAAGCCACAGACCTTCACAATGAGTGTTACAGCTCATAATGGTAGCGTGGACCCAAAGAGTGAGCAGCTGCAATATTTACTGTGACGAGCAAAAGAACAAACCTTCCACAGCATGGAAGGGGACCCGACCGGGTTGCTGCTGCTGGTTTGGGTGGCCAGCTTTTATTCCCTTGTTTGGCCCTGCCCACGTCCTGCTGATTGGTCCATTTTACAGAGCGCTGATTGATCCATTTTACAGAGTGCTGATTGGTGCATTTTTACATAGTGCTGATTGGTGTGTTTACAAACCTTTAGCTAGACACAGAGCACTGATTGGTGCATTTTTACAGACTGCTGATTGGTGTGTTTACAAACCTTTAGCTAGACACAGAGCACTGGTTGGTGTGTTTACAATCCTTTAGCCAGACAGAAAACTTCTCCAAGTCCCCACCTGACCCAGAAGCCCAGCTGTCTTCACCTCTCACTAGGGTGGACCTGACCTCCCTTCCCTTACCAACTCCTTGTATTCGACTGAGGAGAGAGCTGCCATTCTCCAGGTACATTTGGGGGGTGGGGGACTAGTCCATGACACTGGTGGACTGGGTGGGGGCAGGGAGACCCCAGCTCATCATCATGGCTTTTGAGTCTGTGAATCCATCACTCTCTGGGCCAGTGCAGGGGAGCACCTACCCCCACTCAACTCTACCTACCTCCAGATAGCTAGGCAGGGATCGTGTGTGTGTGTGTCTGTGACATTCTATTTTGACTTGGTCCTCATTCTCACATCTCCTACAACCATTTTTATTTATTTATTTATTTATTTATTTATTTATTTATTTATTTATTTATATGGAGTCTCGCTTTGTGGCCCAGGCTGGAGTGCAGTGGTGTAATCTCGGCTCACTGCAACCTCTGCCTCCCAGGTTCAAGCGATTCTTCTGCCTCAGCCTCCTCAGCAGTTGAGACCACAGGTGTATGCCATCACACCAGGCTAATTTTTGTATTTTTAGTAGAGATGGGGTTTCACCATGTTAGCCAGGCTGGCCTTGAACTCCTGACCTCATGTGATCCTCCCTCCTTGGCTTCCCAAAGTGCTGGGATTACAGGTGTGAGCCACTGCTCCCAGCCTCGTACAACCATTTAAATTATGCAGTTCTCATTGTGTCCTTAATTACCAATGATTATATTTCTTGTGATTTTTAAAAATATAACACATCTATCATTGACTTTCCTTCCTGTAATGAAGTGATCCATTCTGACATTTTCTAAACATTCTTCAAGACGCTTTTTTTGTAAGTTGCCTCTTCTGGTTTCTGAAAATTTTACTTCCACCTGGGTAGGAATTTTAACAGAAATCCCTATGCCTGCTTTTCTTTTTAATGTGACTAAAGCAGAATGTAAAGTCATAAAATAGTTCCTCTTTCATCATTTCTAGCCACTCTGCTTTCAGTGACAATTGTGAAGCTGTTTCAGACTATATCAGCATTGAGACTGTTGTTAAATTCAGAGAATGATAAAGGTGGAAGCACTTTAAAACTACGTCCACTATGCATTTGTGTTTTGCAGGACCATATACATTGTTGCCTGAAATTATACATAATCTAATGAAAAACAGCTAGAGGATGCAACAATGACTTTTACTGTTTTTCTTTTCTTTTTTTTTTTTTTTGAGACAATCTCACTCTGTCACCCAGGCTGGAGTACAGTGGTGCAATCACAGCTCACTGCAGCCTTGACCTCCCGGGCTCAGGTGATCCTCCCACCTCAGCCTTCTAGGTAGCTGGGACTACAGGCACATGCCACCACGCCCGGCTAATTTTTGTATGTTTTGTAGAGTAGGGGTTGCACCATGGTCCCTGGGCTGGTCTTGAACTCCTGGGCTCTAGTGATCCGCCCAGCTTGTCCTCCCAAACTGCTAGAATTATAGATGTGAGTCACTGCACCTGTAATTTTACTGTTTTTCTAGTGGTAATTGCCAAACTACTCACCAAATAATTTTTCTACTTCATTTTTTTTTTAAACATTCCATTCCCTTCAAACTATTAATTAAAAAACAATCCTTGGACTGTCTTACACTTTTACTTTTTTCTTTGTGTCTGCTTTGTAATATTCTAATCTACTCCATTTACTCCTTCTAAGCTTTTCTTTTCTTTCTTTCTCGTTACGTCACCCAGGCTGGAGTGCAGTGGCACAATTACGACTTCACTGCAGCCTCAACCTCCTGGGCTCGAACAGCCCTCCCACTTCAGCCTCCTAAGTAGCTGGGACGTACAGGCATAAGCCACCACACCTAGCTAATTTTTAATGTTTTTTGTAGAGATTGGGGTCTCTACAAAAGACCCCAGGCTGGTCTCAAAATCCTGGCCTCAAGCAATCCTCCTGCCTCTACAGCTGGTCTCAATCTTGTTTTTTTTTTTTTGGACAGAGTCTGCCTCTGTTGCCCAGGCTGGAGTGCAGTGGTGCAATCTCTGTTCACTGCAACCTCCACCTCCCAGGTGCAAGCAATCCTCCCACCTCAGCCTCCTGAGTCACTGGGACTACTGGCATGTGCCACCAGGCCCAGCTAATTTTTCAAATGTTTGTAGAGATAGGATCTCACTATGTTGCCCAGGCTGGTCTCAGACTCTTGGGCTCAAGTGATCCACCTGCCTCCATCTCCCATGTGCTAGGATTAGAGGTGTGAGCCACCATGCCTGGTCTCAATCTCTTATATAGGGGTGTTAATGTTCATGCTCGTGAACCTCTGCCTCATACGCTGTAATTTTCATTTCTTCCCCACGTTCAAATGTGGATATGCCATTTAGCAGTCTTTTGTTGTTGTTGTTGTTGTTTGAGACAGAGTTTTGCTCTTTCACCCAGGCTGGAGCGAAGTGGCGCAATCTTGGTTCACTGCAACTTCTGCCTCCCAGGTTCAAGCAACTCTCCTGCCTCAGCCTCCTGAGTAGTAGCTGGGATTACAGGCACGTGCCACCACACCTGGTTAATTTCTGTATTTTTAGTAGAGACGGGGTTTCGCCATGTTGGCCAGTCTGGTCTCAAACTCCTGACCTCAGGTGGTTCACCTGCCTCGGCCTCCCAAAGTGCTAGGATTATGGGCGTGAGCCACCACACCTGGCCTCATTTAGCTGTCTTAATTACAAGCAACAGACACTGAGTTAGGCGGATAAAGCAGGAAAGGAATTTATGACGAGGCTAATGGGAAGCTGCGCTGGGAAGGCAGAAGGACTCAGCTTGAGGCTCAGCTTCCAGAAACAATGTCCAAACCACACTGCAAGCCTGGCCTGTGAGGACACACCTGCCAGGGCCACTGGGCACCGGACTCCACAGTTAGCACCACTGCCTCTTCTGGGCCCCAGACTCACAAAGTAGCCACTGCTGGAGCCTCATCAACATCTTTGCTGCCTCCACCTCAGACAAAGCAAGTTTCCCTTCCTGGGTCAGAACTGTCTGAGCCCCAGTCCAATAAAAGAGCATCCGATTGGCAGAGCTCATGTCACAGATCTTTGTTATGTGACCCTGGGAAAGGGAAGTGGACTCACAACATGAGTGAGAAATTCCCAGGACACAGGAAGAACCTTCAAAAGATGCTGTGTGGCCAGGAACAGTGGTTCATGCTTGTAACTCCAACACTTGGGGAGGCTGAGGCAGGAAGATTGCTTGAGTCCAGGAGTTTGAGGCCAGCCTGGGCAACATAGCAAGACCCCATCTCTACACAAAATTTAAAAAAATAACTGGACATGGTGTTCTGTGCCTTTAGTCCCAGCTACTTGGGAGGCTGAGGCAGGAGGATTGCTTGAGCCCAGGAGGTAGAGGTTATAATGAGCCAATATGGTACCACTGCACTCCAGCCTAGGTGACAGGGTGACCCTGTCTCAAAAAATAAAAATGATGCTGGGTGGCCACGGATGTTAGTGGGGACGCTGATCCCATGTGGATATGTGATGTCCTCAGACACCCTGTCGTCTTACCTGGCACCTGTTTCTCATTTCTCTTTTGCATCATCTTTTTCTTTTGAGACGGAGTCTTGCTGGAGTGCAGTGGCGCAATCTCGGGTCACTGCAACCTCCACCTCCTGGATTCAAGTGATTCTCCTGCCTCAGCCTCCAGAGTAGCTGGGATTATGGGCTTATGCCACCATGCCCAGCTAATTTTTGTATTTTTAGTATAGACACGGTTTCGCCACATTGGCCAGGCTGGTCTCAAACTTCTGACCTTGTGATCCACCCACCTCGGCTTCCCAAAGTGCTGGGATTACAGGCAAGAGCCACCAAGCCCGGCCAGTCTAAAATTTTTTGGGTCCTTTCCTTTTCCTCCTACTATAAAGGTTGTGGACTTCTTAGAATAATGGCTAAAACCTTTTGACAGAGACCCTTAGAGAATTGATAGAAAGTTCTGGATTTTCTCTTCAGAAAAATGCACACAAAAGGTGAATTTTGTGGATGGTTTCAGGAGGTTCAGGGGCCCCCAAAAGCTCCCCCATAGGTTCCCTAGGTTTAAGACTCCTACCCTCAAAGAGGTCTGTGACTCAAAATAAGATCAAGAACCATAACTCCAAGGTGTTCCACAAGCCCTGTTCCATTTAGCAAATGTTGTGCTGCTCCTCAAACATCAGACAAACCTGGGTCACAGTCCTCTCACTGCTACCAGCTGTGCAATGCAGGCAAGTGACTGAAGCCAAACATTAGTTTCTCCACCTGCTAAATGGAAATGACAATACCAACCCAGCAGGCTAGTGTCAGAGTTTTCAATAAAATAACCCGTGGAAGCACGTTGCACAGTGTCCTGTCCATAATGGAGCTTCAAAACCTTAACACGTCCTGCCTCCTTCCTTTCAGCCCCTTAGCTGTGCCTTGGATCTTATTCCGTCTCCTGGAAGTGGTCTCCTAGGTCATCTATTGAGGATTGTCTATTCTCCTTCAGTCTCTCTTTTAATTTTTTTTCTTTTTTTGTGGCTGGGCCTCACTCTGTTGCCCAGGCTGGAGTGCAGTGGCATGAGCATAGCTCACTGCAGCCTCAAACTCCTGGGCTCAAACGATCCTCCCTCCTCAGCCTCCCAAGTAACTAGGATCACAGGTGTATACTACTATGCTCAGATAATTTTTAAATTTTTTGGAGAGATGGGGTCTTGCTTTGTTGCCAGGATGGTTGTGAACTCAAGTGATCTTCCCGTCTCAGCCTCTCCAAGTGCTGGGATTATAGGCGTGAGTCACTTTGCCTGGCCCAGTCTTTCTTTTTAAGAGAGTGAGCTCTGCCCCTTGTGATGAGCTCTGTTGCCTGGAACAGTTTTCAGAGCCTCTGCAGAGCTCAGCTGAAATAATCCCAGAACACAGGTACGGTTCTCAGGCTGTTTCCTCGGAGACTCCAATGCATCCTTCCTTCCCTCTGATCAAAAGCTTGGTGCTGGCCTCTTCCTTGACCTTCAGTCTGCACCTCCCCTGGCTCCAGAAACAGTTGCCTCTGGAGCCCCTCTGTTAGCTGCCACTTGCCTGGCAGCTAGATGAATCAACTCAGCGTTACTCTTAAAAGCCACTCACCCACGGCCCCCTTTCAATTCCAAAACAATTATTGGAAGCGTCTTCAGTGCTCCCCAAAGGGATCAAACTATTTTCTCTCCAGAACCTCTTCTCTCTTATGGGAAGAAGATCTAGTTTCATAGGGCTGGAGATGATGGGAAACCCCCAATCCATAATCTTAGCACTTGTGGTAGTAATGGACGCTATGCAAATATGAATACAGTTTATTTTTATTTTTTAGTTTTGTACAGATGGAGCCTTGCTATGTTGCCTAGGCTAATCTCAAAGTTTTTAGAAAATTTTTCTTTTATTTATTTATGTATATTTTTGAGACAGGGTCTCACTGTCACCTAGGCTGGAGTGTAGTGGCATGATCTTGGCTCACTGTAACCTCTGCCTACCAGGATCGTGATTCTCCTGCCTCAGCCTCCCAAGTAGCTGGGCTTATGGGCACCCACCACCACACCTGGCTAGTTTTTGTGTTTTTAGTAGAGATGCAGTTTCACCATGTTGGCCAGGCTGGTCTCGAACTCCTGGCCTCAGGTGATCTGTCTGTCTCAGCCTCTCAAAGTACTGGGATTACAGGCATGAGCCACCACACCCTACCCAAATACGGTTTTGGAGAAAAAGTGAGATGCCTTTGAGAATGCTAGAAGAGTATATGGGCCTCCTTCAAAGGTTGCTCTTTCTCTTTGAGGGAAAGTCCTGGGAAGCCTTGCCCAGGGCTACATGTCCATTAGCAGCCTGCACTTAGGACAAGAATGTGCCTCACAGGGTGTCAGCCTGGGCCAAATTCAACCCCTAGCTGTCTTATTTGGCTTCTGTGAGGGTGATGTGGGCTGTTCATTTAGTACCAAAACCTCATATAGAGTCCTTGCTTGGCGCCATGGGAGATTGGTTCCAGGACCCCCGAGAACTCTATGGATGCTCAAGTTTCTGATATAAAATGGTATAGTGACTAGGAGCAGTGACTCATGCCTGTAATCCCAGAATTTTGGGAGGCTGAAGTGGGAGGATTGCTTGAGCTCAGCAGTTAAGACCAACCTGGGCAACATAGGAAGACCCCTATCTCTACACAAAATTTTTAAAAAATTAGCTGGGCTTAGTGGTGCAAGCCTGTAGTCTCAACTACTTGGGAGGCTGAGGTGGGAGGATTGCTTGAGCCCAGGAGGCGGAGGTTGCAGCGAGCCAACCGCACCACTGCATTGCAGCCTGGGTGATAGAGTGAGGTCTCATCTCAAATAAATAAATAAATAAATAAATAAATAAATAAAATGGTGTAGTATTTGCATATAACTTACACACATCCTCCTGTAAACTTTTTTTTTTTTTTTTTTTTGAGATGGAGTCTTGCTCTGTCACCTAGGCTGGAGTGCACTGGTGCAATCTTGGCCCACTGAAACCTCCACCTCCCAAGTTCAAGTGATTCTTGCGCCTCGGCCTCCTGAGTAGCTGGGATTACAGGTGAGCGCCACCACTCCTGGCTAACTTTTTTTGTATTTTTAGTAGAGACGAGGTTTCGCCATGTTGGCCAGGTTGGTCTCGAACTCCTCACCTCAGGCAATCTGCCTGCCTTGACCTCCCAAATGCTGGGATTATAAGTGTAAGCCACTGCGCCTAACTGCTAGATTATTTATCATACCTAACGCAATGTAATGACTATATAAATAGTTGTTATGCTGTGTTGTTTATTTGTATTGTTTTATTTGTTTACTTTTTAAGGGACAGTGTTTCACTCTGTTGCCAAGGCTGGAGTGTAGTGGGATGAGCATAGCTCATTGCAGCCTTTTGAGGCTGGCCTCAAACTCCTGGCCTCGAGTAATCCTCCTGCCTCAGCCACCCAAAGTGCTGAGATTACAGGTGTGAGCCGCTATGCTCAGCCTGTATTATTTTAAAGTGTTGTATTGTTACTTTTGTCATTTTTTTCTGAATATTTTCAATTCACAGTTGGTTGAATCTGTGGATGAAGAACACACCCAGTAGGTGCACACTCTGTGATATTATTCATAATATCCTAGAAAGATGATATTACTCTTAATATTACAGTGGGTATACACCCTGTGATATTAGCAGTAATATCCTAGGGAGATGTTACTCCTAGTATCATACTGTGTATACACCTTGTGATATTATTTGTAATATCCTAGGGAGATATAACTCTTAATATCACAGTGGATGTACATCCTGATATATTATTCATAATATCTGAGGAAGTCAGTGCTATTAATATCACAGTTGGTGTACACCCACTGTGATATTGGTCATAATATCACCATGTGACATTATTTGTAATATCCTAGGGAGTTAGATATTATTCCTAATATCTCATTGGGTGGAGATCTTTTGATATTATTCATAATATCTTAGGAATATAGATATTACTCCTAATATCACAGTGGGTGTACACCCTTTGTGTACACCCTTTGATATTATTCACAATATTCAAGGGAGATTTTACTCCTAATGCCATAGTGGATATACATCCTGTGTTATTATTCCTAATATCTTAGGGAGATATTACTCCAAAGAACACAATGGGTGTACACCATGTGTGTACACCCTATGATATTATTGGCAATATTCTAGGGAAATATTACTCCTAATATCACAGTGGGTGTACACTCTGTGATATTTTTTGTAATATTCTAGGGAGATACTGCTCATAATGTAACAGTGAGTGTACACCCTGTGATATTATTCAAAATATCCTAGAGCAATATTACTCCTAACATCACAGTAGGTACACAGCCTGTAATATTATTGATAATATCCTAGGGAGATATTACTCCTAATATCCCAGTGGGCACACACCCTGTGATAATATTTGTAATATCCTACTCCTAATATCACAGGGCATGTGCCCACTGTGATAGTAAAAGAAATATCTTCATAAGATATTAAGAGTAATATCACAGAGTGTGCACCCACTGTGATATTATTTATAATATCCTAGGGTGATATTACTCCAGATATCACAGTGGGTGCACACCCTGTGATATTAGGAATAATATCATGGGAAGATATTACTCCTATTATCACAGTTGGTGCATATTATACATAATATGATAGAAAGATATTACCCCTAATATCCCAGTGGGTGAACATCCTGTGATGTTGTTCGTAACGTCCTAGAGAGATATTACTCCTAATATCACAGTGGGTACACGCCCTGTGATATTATTTGTTATATCCTAGGGAGATATTACTCCTAACATCACAGTGGGTGCACACTATGTGATACTACTTGTAATATCTTAGAAAGATATTACTTCTCATATCAGAGTATGTGCATACCTTGATATTATTCTTAATATCCTAGAAAGATATTACTTCTAATATCACAGAGGGTGCACACCCTGTGATATTATTTGTAATATCTTAGGGAGATATTACTCCTAATATCACAGTGGGGTGCACACCCCATGATATTATTTGTATATCCTAGGGAGATATTACTCCTAATATCACAGTGGGGTGCACACCCCATGATATTATTTGTATATCCTAGGGAGATGTTACTCCTAATATCACAGTGGGTGCACACCGTGTGATATTATTTGTAATATCCTAGGGAGATATTACTCCTAACACCACAGTGGGTGCACACACTGTGGTATTATTTGTAATACCCTAGGGAGATATTACGACTAGTATCAGAGTGGGTACATACCGTGTGATATTATTTGTAACATCCTAGGAAGATATTACTCCTAATATCACAGTTGGTGCACACCATGTGTGTACACCTTGTGACATTATTTGTAATATCTTAGGGAGATATTACTCCTAATATAACAGTGGGTGCACACCATGTGAGTACAACCTGTGATATTATTGGCAATATCCTAGGGAGATATTTCTTTTAGTATTAGAGTGAGTTCACACAACGTGTATATACCCTGTGATATTATTCATAATATAGTAGGGAGATATTATTCCTAGTATCACAGTGAGTGCATACCGTGTATGTACACCCTGTGATATTATTTGTCATATTTTAGAGAGATAGTACTCCTAATTATTTGTAATCTCCTAGGGAGATATTACTCCTAATATCACAGTGGGTGCACACCATGTGTGTACACCCACTGTAATATTATTCGTAATATCCTAGGGAGATATTACATCTAATATTACAGTGGGTGCACATCCTGTAATGTTATTTGTAATATCTTAGAGAGATATTAATGCTAGTATCACAGTCAGTGCACATCCTGTGATATTATTCATAATGTCAAGAGAGATATTACTATTAACATCACAGAGGGTGCACACCCTCTGATATTATTCTTAATATTTAAGGGAGATATTACTTTTAATATCACAGGGGTGTACACCCTATTATGTTATTTGTAATATTCTAGTAAGATATTACTCCTAATAGCTCAGTGGTTGTACACACGGTGATATTATTTGTAATATCCTAGGGCTATATTACCGCTAATATCACCGTGGGTGTACCCCCGTGATATTATTTTTAATACCCTAGAAAGATATTATTCCTAATATCACAATATGTGTACATCCTGTGATATTATTTTTCATATCATTCTGAGATATTACTCCTAATATCACAGTGGGTATAAACCCTGTGATATTATTCCTAATATCCTAGGGAGATATTAATCCTAATACCACCATGGGTGTATACTATATTTGTACACCCTGTGATATTATTAGTAATATCCTAGGGTGATGTTACTCCTAATAGCACAGTGGGTGTATACCGAGGGATATTATTCATAATATCCTAGGAAGATAGATATTACTCCTTATAGCACAGTAGGTGCACCCAATGTGTGTACACCATGTAATATTATTCACAATATTGCAGGGTGTGCACACTTTTCTTTAATATCGTTTGCAATATCCAGATTGCAAGAGGATGATATTACTTCCTATATCACAGAGAGCGCACACTCCCCTGTGTTATTTTTCACAATATCCAGGAGGCGAGAGGATGATATTACTCCTAATATCACAGGGAGTGTACACCCCACTGTAATATTGATCGCAACATCCAGGGAACGAGAGGATGATATTACTCCTCTCGCAAAATGTGTACACCAACCTGTGATATTCGCAATATCCTGGGGGCGAGAGGATGACATTACTCCCAATACCGCAGGGAATGCACCCTCTCCCCCCTCCCCGTGATATTGTTCACAATATCCAGGGGGTGAGAGGATGATATTGCTTCTTATACCGCAGAGGGGCACACCCCCTGTAATATTGTTCTCAATATCCAGGGGGCGAGAGGATAATATTACTTCCAATATCGCAGGAAGTGCACAAACACCTGTGATAGTTTTCATAATATTCAGGGGGTGAGAGGATGATATTACTCCCAACATCTCAGGGGGTGCACAGTACCTGTGATATTGTTGTAATATCCAGGAGCGAGAAGACGATATTACTTTTAACATTGCAGGGCGTGCACACCCCCCTGTACTAATGTTCACAATATTCAGGGGGTGAGAGGATGTTACTTTCGATATCGTAGGTGGTACACACCCTCCTGTGATATTGTTCACCGTATCCAGTGGGCGAGAGGATGATATTGCTCCCAATATCGCAGGGGCTGCACACACCCATGTGATAATGTTTGCAATATCCAGGGGTCGAGACAATGATATTGCTCCCCATATCGCAGGGGTGCACACCTTTCTGCAGTATTGTTCGTAATTTCCAGGGGTCGAGAGGATATTATGCCCAATATTGCAAAGGGTGCACACCCCGCTGCGATATTGGTCACAATATCCAGGGGGCGAGAGAATGTTATTACTCTCAATATTGCAGGGGGTGCACACACCCTTGTGATATTGTTCGTAATACCCAGGGGATGAGAAGATAACATTACCCAAAATTTCGTGGGAGGGCCTAATCCCCCCTTTGATATTGTTCGTAATATACAGAGGGGGGAGAATGATATTACTCCCAATATCGCAGGGGGGTACAGCCCGCTGTGATATTGTTCCTACTAGCCAAGGCAGGGAGGAGATGACATCACTCTCAATATCGTAAGCACCCTGTGTGTACACCACCTTGTGCTATTGTTCATAATATCCAGAAGGAGAGAGGTAATATTACTTCCAATATCGCATGGGGTGTAAACTCCTGGTAATATTGCTTACAATATCCAGCGGGGGAGAGGTGGATACTACTCTTAATATCGAAGAAGGCGTACATACCCTTGTGTTATCGTTTGTAATGTCCAGGAGGCGAGAGGATGATATTACTCCCAATATCTTAGGGGCTATACACCCGTCTGTGATAGTGTTCATAATATACAGGTTGCAGGAGGAAGATATTACTCCCAATATTGAGGAATGTACAACCCCATGTGATATTGTTCACTATAGCCAAGAAGCGAGAGGATGATATTAATCCTGATATTGCAGGGAATGTACATCCGACTGTGACATTGTTCACAATATCTGGTGGGAGAGAGGATGAAATTACTTCCAATATCGCGGAGAATGTACACACCCCTTAGATGTTGCTCGTAGTATCCAGGGGAGGAGAGGACGATATCACTCCCAATATGGCAGGCGGGTGTACACCTTCCGCGATATGGGGAGTAATATCATCCTGCTCTCCCCTCCTGGATATTAGGAACCAAATCACAGTGTGGGGGGTGAACACCCCCCGCGATATGGGGAGTAAGATCACTCTCCTCTCCCTCTCTGTATATTACGAACAGTATCACAGGGAAGTGAACATCCCCCGCGACATGGGGAGTTGTATCACCCTCCTCCCCCCGCCCCTGGTTACTAGGAACCATATCACAGAGGGGTGTACACACCCTGCGGTATGGGGAGTCATATCACCCTCCTCTCCTCCCTGGATATTACGAATCGTATCACAGGGGGGTGAATACACTATGTGTTTACTTTATTAAGAGTAATGTCATCTTCCCCCTTGATGTTACAAACTATCACAAGGGGTGTACACTTTTTGCGATATTCAGAGTAATATCATTCTCTCTTCCCCTGGATATTAAAAACAATATCACAGAGGTGTGTACATACAATGCGAAATTACGAGTAATATCATTTTCCCCCCTAAATATTAAAAACAATATCACCCGGGTGTGTCCTTCATTTGCAATAATGGGAGTAATAGCATCTTCTCCTCCCCTGGATATTAGAAAAAATATCATCGGGGGGGTGTACACGCCCTGTGATATTCGGAGTAATATCATCCTCTCTTTCCCTGAATATTAGGACTAATATCAAAGGAGAAATGTACACTCCCTGTGTTACTGGGGGTAATATCATAGTCTCCCTCCCTGGATATTAGGAACAATATCACAGGGTGGGTGTACAACTGCTGCGATATTGGGAGTAATGTCATCCTCTCCTCCTCTGAATATTAGAAACAATATTACAGCGTGGGGCTGTGCATGCCCTGCGATAATGAAAGTATTCCTCTGATTATTAGGAATAATATCCCAGGGGTAATGTACACCCTCTGTGATATTGGAAGTAATATCATAGTCTTTCTTTCTGGATATTAGGGACAATATCACAGGGTGGGTGACAACCCCTGCCTTATTGGGAATAATATCATGCTCTCTTTTCATGGATATTAGGAACAATATCACTGGGGTATTGTGCACCCCTGCAATATTGGGAGTAATAATATCATCTCCTCCCTTCCTGAATATTAGGAACAATATCACAGGGAGGGTGTACACCTTCTGTGATATTGGGAGTAATATCATCCTCTTCCTCTCTGGATATTATAAATAATATCACAGGGCATATATACATTTCATGCTATAAAGGGAGTCATATCATTTTCTTTTTCCCTGGATATTATGAACAATATGGTAGCAGGGTTGTACACAGAATATCCTAGGGAGATATTACTCCTAATATTACAGGGGGTGTACACCATGTGTGTACATCTTGTGATATTACTCATAATATTTTAGGGAGATATTACTCCAAATATCACAGTGGGTGCACACCCTGTGATATTACTCTTAATATCCTAGGAATATATTACTCCTAATATCACTGTGGGTGTACCCCCTGTGACATTACTCATATTATCCTAGGGAAATATTTCTTCTAAATCACAGTGGAGGTACACCATGTGTGTACACCCTGTGATATTACTCAGAATATCCTATGGTGATATTACTCCTGATATCACAGGGGGTGTACATTATGTGTGTACATCCTGTGATATTACTAATAATATTTTTGGGAGATATTACTTTAAATATCACTGTGGGTGTACACCCTGTGATATTACTCATAATATTTTAGGGAGATATTGCTTCTAATATCACAGTGGGTATACACCTTATTTGTACAACCTGTAATATTACTCGTAATATCCTAGGGAGATATTATTCCTAATATAACAGTGTGTGTACACCCTGCGATATTACTTGTAATATCCTAGAGAAATATTACTCCTAATATCACAGTGTGTGTACATTATGTGTATACACCCTGTGATATTACTCATAATATTGTAGGGAGATATTACTCCTAATATCACAATGGGTGTACATCCCGTGATATTACTCATAATATACTACAGATATATTACTTCTAATATCACAGTGGGTGTACATTATATGTGTACACCCTGTGATATTATTCGTAATACACTAGGGAGATATTACTCCTAATATCACAATGGGTGTAAAATATGTGTGTATTCCCTGTGATATTACACATAGTATCCTATGGAGATATTGTTCCTAATATCACAGTGGGTGTACCCCATGTGCATACACCCTGTGATATTATTCATAATATCCTATAGAGATATTATTTCTAATATCACAGTTGGTGTACACCATGTGCATACATTCTGTGATACAACTCTTAAAATCCATGGGAAAATACTGAGGCACTGTGTGTATGTTATTTGTGCATAAGAATGTAAGTCCTTGACCCTGAAAACAGGACAAGGAGTAGAGTATGTAATAAGGAACGCTGAAAACAGCCTCCTGAGTATGAGGTCTGAGGGCTTTTACAAGGCTGCAGGTGTCTCACGACCCGATCTCAGAACGCCATCTAGTGAATATTTGTGGTATAACAAGCCCTTTCAATAAATACTTAGCGGACGGATCCTGGGGAGGCACTTTCTCAGAAGAGCTGTTCCCCTCCCCGCTCAGCTAGAATTCTCTGAGAACTCATTCTTGGCGTTCACTGCAAGCTATAAGCTTTGTAAGTGGTGCCTCCAATGTGGTGGCCTTGAAGTTACGCGTGAAGTAGGAAAACTCATCAGTTTTCGGGGAATCCCGGTAAGGGACAGCCCTGACTCCCATCAGGAGGACGGTACCCACGCGTAAACTACCAGGGGTTGGGTTATCATGGGTCAATAAATGACTGAAGAACAGAAAGTATTTTGTAACAGCTACTTAAGGCTATCCAGTGCACTGTAGAGCCTGGAGCTCTGCACAAGCTTATGTTTTTAATTCGGCAGGAATGCCCTCGGTTTCCAGATCAAGGAACATTAGAGTTAGAGTTGTGGGAGCAGGTAGTTCGCTGCCTGAAAAGCGGATATGAGCAAGGTCATTTTACTACGGTTACCATTTTGACCACCTGAGCCCTGGTACGCTCTGCGTTGTATCCTCTTTATCTGCAGGATTGCAGTGAGTCAGACCGCCCAGCTTCTCCTCCTGAAAGGAAATCAGGAGATTTAAAGAAGGAAAAACAGGAACCAAAACAACAGGGAGAGACTCCTCCCTCCTCTTCATTTCCTTCTATGGGGAATAAGGAAGAGATTTTTGCTAGTGAGGATGAGGACGGACCGGAGCCCTTTCCTTCCCCTGTAGAAAAGCCATTGCCCTCCTTTCCTCCACCCTTAGAGGGACCTGCATCGGTTCAGCCAACAGCGCCTCCCATCCCCCTCGAGGAGATTGGAGACGCCCAAGAGATGGTTCTTGGATAAGGCCTCGGTCAGTGAACATCTGTGTGATTGGTGGCCGCGTCCTCGATGCCGACTGCCGACTCCTCCTCAAACTTCCTTATTAGACGGATGCCTCCAAGAGGGACTTCGGAAGGGAGACTGAGGCGCTTTTTGGCGCATTCCGTTATTGTTCAAAACAACAGGAGACGGCATGAGAATTTGCCTTTTACTGCCTTTGAAGAGTTAAAGAAAAGCATTCTTGAAAACGGTGTACCTTCACCCTTTACGCAGGGGATGATTGAGGCTTTGGGAAATGGTTATGACTCTATATGATTGGAAAACTTTAGTAAAACTTTCAGTTTCAGCTGCTGAATATACTGTGTGGTGGAGAGAGTACAGTGATTTAGCCATGCAGCAATCCTTACAAAATTTGGATAATAATATCCCAATACAACTTGATATGCTATTGGGAACAGGGCCTTTTGCTTCAGCTCAGGCTCAGGCTTAGGCTCAGGCAGATAGCCGTCTATTTCCTCAATGTTCACAGCTAACAATACAAGCATAAAAAATACCCATAAGACAATCCCAGGGTTCCTTTATGATAGTTAAACAGGGTGCCACAGAAACATACGTTGAATTTATCGACTGATTGCAGGCTGCAATAAAAACAGGCACCCTATCCTAAAGCTGCCAAACTTCTTATGTTGTAATTGGCTTTTGAAAATGCAAATAAGGATTGTCAGGCAGGAATAACTCCAGTCCCAGCCACTGCCACTGAAATCAGCATGTTTATTAAAGTGTGCCAGAATATAGGCACTACAACCCATCTGGCTCAGACCTTTGCTGCAATGATAACTGGGGCCACATATCATAATTGTGGCCTAACCGGGCGTATGACCAAAATAACCCTGCTACTCTTTTCCTACTGTTAAACAAGGAACAATTTCATACTCTCCTAGCTTGTGATCTTAATTGGCAAGTAGCAATGACTGACTTTATTGGTAACATCAGCTTTCATTGACCAGCCTCTAAGCTCCTGAACTTTTTACAAACTGTGCCTGTTAAATTCATATCTATTGTTGTCTCTGAGCCCTTGCTTCATGCCACTTCTGTCTTTACAGATGGTTCAGGAAAAACTGGAAAGGTAACTATAGTGTGGCAAGATGCCATATAGAACTGGCAGCACAAAATCCAGGAACATTTTAGAACCACTCAACAGGCAGAGTTAGGTGCCCTAATATCGGCCTTACAAACTTTTCCTCACCAAGACATAAATATAGTTAGTGATTCCGCTTATGCAGTGTGTAGTATTACTCATTTAGATCATGCACATGTGAAGGGCATTACTAATGAACCCCTACCAGCTTTGCTTCTTGCAGCGCAAGAGCTCCTCTGTGCCCGTCATCACCCTCTTTACATCACACATATTCACTCTCATTCTGGGCTACCTAGTCCCTTATCAGAAGGGAACATTCGAGCTGATGCTGTGGTACAAACACAGATGTGGTTTGCAGATTCTCCTGCCTTTTTGTGAGCTCAAGCTGGTCATGCTTTGTTTTTTCATCAGAACGCCTGCAGTCTTAGACAACAGTTTCATTTGACACTTGCTCAAGCTCGCATGATTATTAAAACTTGTCCTGATTGCCAATGGCATTCTCTTTCCCCCTTTTCCTTAGGGCTTGGTGCCAACCCATGACGTCTGGTGCCTAATGCTATTTGGCAAACTGATGTTACTCAGTATCCATCATTTGGATGTTTCAAATTTTTCCCGGTTACCGTGGACACTTATACAGGCTTAATACATGCTACCCCCCGGACTGGAGAAAAAAACTGAAGATGCAATTGATCATGTTTTTGAATCTATTATGACTTTAGTTCTTCCACAAACTATTAAAACTGATAATAGACCTTGCTATCTGAGTGCTCGATTTGCACATGTATTGCAACTTTGTCACATACAACACAAAACTGGTATTCCTTATAACTCAACCAGTCAGGCCATTATTAAACTCCTCAAACTCTTAAAGTATAACTTAATAAACAAAAAGGGGGAATATGGGGCTCTCTTCTCAAGAATAGGACCTGTTGTTGGAGAATCAACTGACAATGATGACGATGACTCGGAAGGCACCTGACATTACCTGGGGACGGCTACAGAAATTGGACCGATAGGCAACTGTCTGGCTTGCCGCCATGGAAGCCCCTGCAACTGCAGAGAATTGGTTTCTTTTGTATCTGGTGGTAATTGGGGGAACTTCTGAGAAAGTAAGACAGACATGGATGTTGAGGTGGTTGGTAATTTTTGTCCTTTGCCAAGTGGAATCAGCTCAAGAACATGTTTATTGGAGTCATGTTCTAAATCCCCCTGTTTTTAATTTTATTACATGGTGGGATGCTGACCCGCCTTTGTTATCTAATGATACTTCTTGGACAGGAGGTCAATAGATATCCCTGTCATACCCCTTAACTGAAAATTTGGGATAGGTTAAACTTAATGACTCCTTGATTTTATTGTCTAGTTTTTGTCTTTGTTTTTCCACAATAGCACATGATAACTGTGTTACTCTCATTCCTCAGGAGTATCTTAACTATCCGCCTAAAAGGGATGCTAAGCTTGCAAACTTGACCTTTATTTCTACTGTTACTACTAATCTTACTAAGGTATCTAAGGAAGCTACACAAGTGCCTGATCTTCCTATATGCCATCTGAGTAGGAACTGGCGATATAAGTTTGAGGCTGTCCAGTGGTCCCCGTGCAGACAACCTGCACCGCGTCAAGGGCCTCTGTTTAATAATGGCACCTCACTTGATTGGGGTCCCCATGGTTATATTATGTCTGCAAATCAGACTGTTGGGTTTGGGAGTCCCTCCAACAGTTCTATCACCCCGTCAGAGTATGGGCTTTCAGGACCAATATTACAACTAAAAGGGAAGCAAGCTTTAAGCCCTGCTCATACCCAAATTTGGAGATTAGGACTTCCTTCTTTTTGAATGAGTTCTTTTCCAGGGTGAATACATTACTAGCGGTGGCAACTATACCCTCTCTTTGCATAATGTTACTGACACAGTCCTGATTTGTACTACGCACCCCTATATACTTCTGTTTGGGCAAGGTGTTCCTAACATAAAGCAGAATCAGTCCTTTTATAGTATTGAAGTCTCTTCCAGGAGTTGGTATGCTACTTGCTTGTCTTATCAAAACGTTACACAGTTAAATATAAACCTACGTCATGATCTTAAAATGGCATGCAGAAGTGTGGCTGCCTGTAAATTTAACCTGGAGCTGGGAAGGAAATTCCACCCAGCAGCTATTTAGAAAAGCACTGTCTCATATTCGGAAAAAAAGATTTCTGGCCACTTTAATTGACTTTTTAGTCTCAGCTATTATCATACTAGCGACTGCTGCTACTGCAGCTGTCTCTCCAACAGAATTCACACAGCCTCAGTGGTGAACCACATGGTATATAATGTAACCCGTGAATTTCAAGAACAGGTAAATATTGATAAAACTATTCTGTCTCGCCTGGAGGCTCTTGAAGCCGACATTGAATGGCTGGGGGATCAGCAGCAGGCATTCATTACCCATCAAAATTTACATTGTGATTGGCAATATAATTCTATCTGTGTCACACCTCTGCCATATAATAGCTTCCAATATGCTTGGGAGACAGTGAAATCACACCTGCAAGGGGCTTATCACGACCATTTTTCTCAAATTTCTACTCGTGAGTGTGAGTTAAAGAAACAACTTGAAGAATAGTCGCAGCAATTACAAGCAAGTACCCTTCAGCAATTACAAGAAGGCTTTGTGGTCAAACCCGACCACTTGGTTGTCTGGGTGATACGTACACATTTGGGTGATGGCCGCTCTGCTTACACTTTTTTGTATCTGTTTGCTAGGCGTCTGCAGATGGCTCTGTGCTGCCACCCGGTGCATCTATGGCCAGAGAAGAACGATAGAACCTTACCTTGCATTGGATGACCAGCACGTCTAAGAATTGAAGAAGGGGGAGTTGTGGTGGGCGCACGTCAACATATACAAGCTTATGTACATGGCATTTGAGGTCGGGGCATGGAAAAATACTGAGGCACTGTGTGTATGTTATTTGTGCTTAAGAATGTAACTCCTTGACCCTGAAAACAGGACAAGGAGTGGAGTGTGTGATAAGGAACGCTGAAAACAGCCTCCTGAGAATGTGGTTTGAGTGCTTTTACAAGGCCGTAAGTGCTTAAATTAACCGACCTCAAATGGCCATCTAGTGGATGTTTGTGGTTTAACAAGCCCTTTCAATACTTAGCGGACGGATGCTGGAGTGGCACTTTCTCAGAAGAGCTGTCCCCCCACCGCCACCCCTGCTCAGCTGGAATTGTCTGAGAACTCATTCTTGGCATTCACTGCAAGCTATAAGCTTTGCATTACTCCTGATATCATACTGGGTGTACACCATGTGTGTACACGCTGTAATATTACTCGTTATATCCTAGGGAGATATTATGAGTAATATCACAGTGGTTATACGCTCTGTGATATTACAGGTAATGTCCTAGAAACATATTACTCCAAATATCACAGTGGCTGTACACCCTGTGATATTACTCCTAATGTCCTAGGGAGATATTACTGCTAATATCAAACTGGGTGGACATCCTGTAATATTACTTCTAATATCCTTGGGAGATATTACTCCTAATATCACAGTGGATGTACACCCTGTGATATTACTCATAATATCCTAGGAAGACATACTCCTAATATCACAATGGGTGTACATCCTGTAAAATTACTTGTAATACCCTAGGGAGATATTTCTCCTAAATCAGAGTGGATGTACACAATGTGCATATACCCTGTAATATTACTTGGAATATCCTAGGGAGATATAACTCCTAATAACACAGTGGGTGTACACCATGTGTTTATACCTTGTGATATTACTCGTAATGTCCTTGGGAAATATTACACCTAATATCACAGTGGATGTAGAACATGTGTTTACACCCTGTGATATTACTCATAATATCCTGGGAAGATATGTCTCCTAATATCAAAGTGGATGTACACTGTATGATATTCCTTGTAATATCCTGAGGAGATAGTACTTCTAATATCACAGTGGGTGTACACCGTGTATGTACTAAATGTGATACTACTTGTAATAACCTAGGAAGATATTATTCCTAATATCACAGTCAATGTTCACCTTGTGATATTAATTGTAATATTCTAGGGAGATATTACTCCTAATATCACAGAGAGTGGCACACCATGTTTATACACCCTGTGATAGTATGCATAATATCCTAGAGAGAGGTTACTCATAATATCACAGTGGGTGTAAACCCTATGATATTACTCATAATATTCTAGAGAGATATTACTCATAATATCCTAAGGAGATATGACTCATAATATCACGACATGTGTACACCATGTGTGTAAACCCTGTGATATTACTTATAATACCCTAGGGAAATATTACTCCTAATATCAGAGTGGGTGTATGACATGTGTGTATTTCCTGTGATATTACATGTAATATCCTATAAAGACATTGTTCCTAATATCACAGTGTGTGTACACCATGTGCTTACGCCCTGTAATATTCCTTGCAATATCTTAGCGAGATATTACTCCTAATATTACAGTGGGTGTATATCATGTGCTTACATCCTGTGATATTACATCCTAGGATATTACTTGTAATATCCTAGAGAGATATTACTCCTAATATCACAGTGGGTGTCCACCATGTATGCACACCCCATGATAATACTCATCACCCCATGATAATACTCATAATATCCTAGGGAGATATTACCCCTAATATCACATAGGGTGTACACCCTGTGATACTACTAGTAATATTCTAGGAAGATATTACTCCTAATATCACAGTGGGTGAACATGGTGTGATATTACTGGTAATATCATAGGAAGATATTACTCTTAATATCACAGTGAGTGTTCACCCTGTAATATTACTCGTAATATCTTAGGGATATATTACTCCTAATTTCAAAGTTGGTGTACACCACATGTGTACACCCTGTGATATTACTCATAATATACTAGAGACATATTACTCCTCTTATCATAATGGGTTTACACCATGTGTGTATACCCTGTGATGCTACTTGTAATATACTTGGAAGATATTACTCCTAATATCATAGTGGGTGTACACCATGTGTGTACACCATGTAATATTACTCATAATATAGTAAGGAGATATTGCTCCTAACATCATAGTGGATGTCCTCCATGTGTGTACACTCTGTGATAGTACTCATAATATCCTAAGGAGATATTACTCCTAAAATCAGAGTGGGTGTACACCATATGTGTACACCCTGTGATATTACTCCTAACATCCTATGGAGATAATACTCTTAATATCACAGTGGTTGTACACCCTGTGATATTACTCGTTATATCTAAAAACACATTACTCCAAATACCACAGGGGGTGTAAGTTCTGTGATATTACTTATAATATCCTAAAGAGATATTACTTATAATATTACAGTGGGTGTACATTATGTGTGTACAACCTGTGATATTAGTCATAATATCCTAGGAAGATATTATTCCTAATATTGTCATGGGTGTACCCCCTTGATATTACTCATAATATCCTAGAAAGATATTACTCCTAATATTACAGTGTGTGTATAAAATGTGTGTACACCCTGTATTATTTAAAGTAATATCCTAAAAAGATATTACTGCTAATATCACAGAGGGTGTACACCCTGTGATATTACTGATAAAATTCTAGGGAGATATTACTTTTAATATCACAGGGTGTACACACACAATGTACACCAACTGTGATATTACTCATAATATTCTAGGGAGATATGACTCCTCATAATATACTAGGGAGATATTACTCCTAATATCACAGTGGGTGTACAACATGTGTGTATTCCCTCTGATATTACACATAATAACCTATGGAGATTTTGCTCCTAGTAAAACAGTGGGAGTACACCCTATGCATACACCCTGTGAAATTTCTTGCAATATCCTAGGGAGATATTACTCCTAATATCACAGTCGGTGTACAACATATGTGTATTCCATGTGATACTACATGTGCTATCCTAGGGAGATGTAATTCCTAACATCGCAGTGTGTGTACACCTTGTGTGTACACCATATAATGTTACTCATAATAGGGAGATATTGCTCCTAATATCACAGTGGGTGTACACCATGTTTATGCGCTCTGTGATGTTACTTGTAATATCCTAGGAAGATATTTCTGCCATTATCATAGTGAGTGTATGCTGTATGTGTACACCCTGTGATATTCCTTGTAATATCCTAGGGAGATATTACTCCTAATATCACAGTGGGTGTACACCATGTGTTTAAACCCAGTGATCTTACTCTTAATATCCCAGGGAGATATTACCCATAATACTAGGAATATATTACTCCTAATACCATAGTGGGTGTTATATTACTCATAATATCCTAGGGAGATATTACTCTTAATATGTCAGTGAATGTACACCCTGTGATATTACTAGTAACATACTAGGGAGATACTACTATGAATATCACAGTGGGTGTACACCCTGTGATATTACTAGTACATCCTAGGGAGATATTACTCCTAATATCACAGTGGATGTACACTATGTGTGCACAACCTGTGACGTTAGGAGTAATTTTCTAACGAGATATTATGAGTAATATCACAGTGGGTGTGCACAAAGTGTGTAAAGCCTATGATATTACTTGTAATATTTTATGAAGATATGGCTCCTAATATCACAGTGGGTGTACACCGTTTGGTATTATTTGTAGTATCCTGGGGAGATATTACTTTTCATACCACAGTAGGTGTTCACCTTGTAATATTATTTGTGGTATCTCGGGGGGATTTTACTCCTAATATCACAGGGGGTGTACACCATGTTTGTACAACTTGTGATATGACTTGTAATATCCTAGGGAGATATTACTTTTAATATCACAGTGGGTGATATTACTCATAATATACTAGGGAGATGTTACTTGTAGTATCACAGTGTTTTTACATCATGTGTGTACACCCTGTGATATTACTCCTAATATCCTAGGGAGCTATTATTCCTAATGTCATTGTGAGTGTGCATCCTGTAATATTACTCATAATATCCTAGGGAGATATTACTTTTAATATCACAGTTGGTGTACACCCTGTAATATTATTCATGATATCCTATGAAGATGATACTCCTAATAATACACCCTATGATAATACTGGCAATATTCTAGGCAGATATTACGCCTAATATCACAGTGTGTGTATATCAGGTGTACATTCTAGGGAAATATTACCCTTAATATCACAAAAGTGTACACTCACTGTGATATTAAGAGTAATATCTCCCTAAGATACTATGAATAATATCACAAGGTGTACATACATGGGGAACACCCACTATGATATTAAAAGTAACATCTCTTAAGGGTATTACAAATAGTATCACAGTGGGTATACACTGTGATAGGATTCAAAATATTCCTAGAATATTACAAGTAATATCACAGTGTGTACACCCCCATTGTAATATTAGGAGTAATATCTCCCTAAAATAATTACTCCTAATATCTCAGTGGGTGTACACAATGTGTGTACACCATGTGTATCACAGGGTGTACCACTACTGTGATATTATGCTTAACATCTCCCAAGTATATTATGAGTAACATTACAGGGCATACACACACTGTGATATTAGGAGTAATATTTCCCTAAATTATTGTGAATAATATCACAGGGTGTACACACATGGTATCCACTCACTGTAATATTAGGAGTAATATCTCCCTAAAATATTATGAGTAATATCACAGGGTGTACACACATGGGGTCCACTCACTGTGATATTAGGAGTAATATCTCCTTAAGACATTATGAGTAATATCACAGTGAGTGTACACACATAGTGTGTACTATTAGGAGTAGTATCTACCAAGGATACTATAAATAATATCACAAGGTATACACATATATTGTACACCCACTGTGATATTAAGAGTAATATCTCCCTAGGATATTATGAGTAATATCACAGGGTGTACACATATGGAGTACAGCCATCATGATATTAGAAGTAATATCTTTGTAGGATATTACGAGTAATATCACTGGGAGTACATGCATGGTGTACACCTCCTGTGATATTAAAAGTAATATCTTCCTACTATATTGCATATAATATCATAGGGAGTACACACACACATAGAGATTAGGAGGACTATCTCCCTAAAATATTACTAGTAATATTACAGGTGTATACACATGCTGTAAACACACTATGATATTAGGAGTAGTATGTTACTAGGATATTACGAGTAATATCCCAGGGTGTACACACATGTGTACACCCACTGTGATATTAGCAGTAATATCTTTCTAGGATATCTTTCTAGGATATTACTGCTAGTAATATTACATAATATCCATATTACTGCTAATATCCTAGAAAGGGTACAAACATATTGTATACCTACTGTGATATTAGGAGTAATATCTCCCTAGGTTATTCTGAGTAATATCATAGGGTGTATACAAATGGTGTACATCCATTGTGATATTAAAGGTAGTATCTTCTTAGAATATTATGAGTAATATCCCTGTGTACAACCACTGTGATATTATTTGTAATATCTGAGAGGGATATTATGAATAATATTACAGTGGTTTTACACCATGTGTGTACATCCTGTGATATTATTCATAATATCTAAGGAAGATATTGCTCCTAAGAACACAGTGAGTGTACACTCTGTGATATTATTCATAATATCCAAGGGAGATGTTACTCCTAATATCACAATAGGTATACACCTTGTGTGTGTACACTGTAATATTATTTGTAATATTTTAGGGAGATGTTATTCCTAATATCACAGTGAGTGTACAGTGATAATATTCGTAATAAGGGAGATATTATGCCTAATGTGATAGTTGGTTTTCCCCCTGTGCGTACCCCGTGTGATACTATTTATAATATTTAAGGAAGATATTATGAATAATATCACAGTGGGTGTACATCCTGTTATTTGTAATATCTTAGGGAAATATTACTCCTAATATCACAGTGAATGTACACCTGGAGATATTACTTGTAATATCAAAGGGAGCTAGTACTCCTAATATCAATACCCTCTGATATTATTTGTAATATCTAAGGAAGATATTATTCCTAATATCATAGTAGGTGTATACCCTGTGATATTATTCATAATATCTATGGAGATATTACTCCTAAAATCACAGTGGGTGTATACCCTGTGGTACAGACACTGTGGTATTATTTGTAATATCTTAGGGAGATAATGTGAATAATATTACAAGGTATACACCCAGGGTCATATTAGCAGTAATATGGAAGATCTTGTGAAAAATATCACTGGGTGTACACCCACTTTGATATTAGCAGTAATACCAAAGATATTGTGAATAATATCACTGGGTGTATACATACCCACTATGATATGAGCAGTAATAACAAACATATTGTGAATAATATCACAGGGTGTACCCCCACTGTGATATTAGCAGTAACATTGAAGATATTGTGAACAATATCACAGGGGGTACCCCCCGTCATATTAGCAATAATATTGAAAATACTATGAATAATGTCACAGGGAGTACCTCTACTTTTATATTAGCAGTAATGTCAAAGATATTGTGAATAATATTACAGGGTGTACCGTACCTCCACTGTGATATTAGCAGTAAAATTGAAGACATTGTGAAGAATATCACAGTATATACGACTACTGTGATATAAGCAGTAATAATGAAGATATTGTGAATATTAGAGGTTGTACTTCCACTGTGATATTAACAGTAATATCGAAGATATGTTGAATAATATCATAAGGTGTACCCCCACCGTGGTATTAGTAGCAATATCAAATATATTGTTAATAATACAGCAGGGTGTATCCCCACTGTGATATTAACCATAAATTAAAGATATTATGAATAATGTCAGAGTGTTTACCACCACTTTGATATTAGCAGTAATAAGAAAGATATTGTGAATAATATTACAGGTTGTACCCCCACTGTTACATTAGCAGTAATATCGAAGATATTGTGAAGAATATCACAGGGTGTACCCCCACTGTGATGTTAGCTGTAATATCGATAATATTGTGAATAACATCACAGGGTGTACACCCACTGTGGTATTAGCAGTAACATAGAAGATATTGTGAATAATATTACACCGTGTACCTCCACTGTGATATTAGCAGTAATATTGAAGAGAGATATTGTGAATAATATCACAGGGTGTTCCTGCACTTTTGTATTAGCAGTAATATCAAAGAGAGATAGTGTGAATAATGTCACAGATTGTACCCTTACCGGGATATTAGTAGTAATATCAAAGATAGGAATTGTGAATAACATCACAGGGTGTTTTTTCACTGTGATATTATCAGTAATATCAAAGATAGATATTATGAATAATACACTTTCAGTGTGATATTAGTAATACCGAAGATAGATATTATGAATAATGTCAGGGTGTTTATCCCCACTGTGATATTAGCTGTAATATCAAAAATATTATGAATAATATCACAGGATGTACACACATGGTGTATCTTCACTGTGATATTAGCAGTAATATTGTAGATATTATGAAATATCACAGGGAGTACATGTACTGTGATATTAGCAGTAATATCTAAGATATTATGTGTAATATCATAGCATTTACACACATTGTGATATTGGCAGTAATATCGAAGATATTATAAATAATATCACAGTGGGTGCACACCCAGTAATATTTGCAGTAATATTGAAGATATTATGAATAATATCACAAGGTATATATTCACTGTGATATTAGCAGTAACATCAAAAATATTTTGGATAATGTCACATAATAATGCTACTGTGATACTGGCAGTAATATCGAAGATATTATGAATAGTATCACTGGTTGTATATCCAGGGGTGTACACTCACTGTGATATTAGTAGTAATGTGAAAGATATTATGAATAATATCACAGGGTTTACACACATGTTGTATCCCCACTGTGATATTTGCAGTAATATCCTTGATAGATATAGTGAATAATATCAGAGTGTGTACCCCAATGTGATATTACTAGTAATATCGAAGATATTATTAATAATATTACAGGGTGTACCCCACTGTATTACCCCTGCATTACAGGGTATACACCCAGGGTGTACACCCACTGTGACATCAGCAGTAATATCATAGATATTATGAACAGAATCACAGGGTGTACACACAGGATGTACACTCACTCTGATAATAGCAGTAATACCATCGAAGATATTATGAACAGTATCACAAAGTGTACACACAAGGTGTATTCCCACTGTGATATTAGCAGTAATATCATTGAAGATACTATTTTTAGTATCATAGGGTGTACACCTACTATGATATTAGCAGTAATATCATCTAAGATATTATGAACAGCATCACAGATGTATACCCACTGTGATATTAGTAGTAATATCATCAAAGATATTTGAACAGTAAAGTAGGGTGTACACCTACTGTTATATTAGCAGTAATATCATCGAAGATATTATGAACAACAATATCGCTATAATATTTATAATATGCAGTGTTCACACACTGTGATATTAATGAAAAATCTCTCTGATATTTATAACATCCAGTTTTAACACTCAGTGTTTACACAGTACGATATCAATAAAATATTGCTCTGCTATTTATAATATTTGGTGTAAACACACCGGGATATTAATGAAATATTGCTGTGATATTTATAACATCCAGTTTCCCCACACTTTTTATACACTGTGATAATAATGAAATATCGCTCTGATATTTATAATATCCCATGTTTACACACTGTAAGATTAATAAAATATCTCTCTGATATTTATAATATCCAGGATTTACAGTGTTTACACAGTGATATTAATGAAATATCACTCAGATATTTATAATATCCCGTGTTTACATACTGTGATATTAACTGTCTATTCTCTGATATTCATAATATCCAGTGTTTACACAGAATGTTTACACACTCTGATATTAATGACATATTGCTCTGATATTTGTAATATCCAGTGTTTACACACTGTTACATTAATGAATTATTACTCTGATGTTTATAATATTCAGTGTTTATTCAGATATTAATGAAATATCCCTCTGATATTTGTAATATCCAGTGTTTACAAGCAGTGTTTACACAGTGTGATGTTAATAATATGTTGATCTAATATTTATCATATCCTTTGTTTACACAGTGTTTACATACTGTGATATTAATATTAATATAATTAATATTATAAATATTGCTCTGATATTTATAATATTCAGTGTTTACACACAGCTCTTAAGCAGTGTGATATTAATGAAATGTCACTCTGATATTTTTAATATCCAGTGTTTACACACTGTGATATTAACAAAATATCGGTATGATATTTATAATATCCAGTGCTTACACACTGTGAGAGTAATGAATTATTGCTCTTATAATTATAATATCCAGTGTTTACACACAGTGCTTACACAATGTGATATTAATAAAATATTGCTCTGATACTTATACTATCCAGTGTTTACACACTGTGATATTAATGAAATATTGCCCTATTTATGATATCCAGTGTTTACACACTGTGATATTAATTAAATATCGCTCTGATATTTACATTATCCAGTGTTTAAACACAGTATTTATGCACTGTGATATTAATGAAATATCACTTTGTTATTTATAATATCCAGTGTGTACTCACTGTAATATTAATGAAATATCACCCTGATACTCATAATATCCAGTGTTTATACACTGAGATATTATAATGAAATATAGCCCTGATATTTATAATATCAAGTGTGTACACACTGTGATATTAATGAAATATCACCCTGACATTTATAAAATGCAGTTTTTACACACTGTGATATTAATGAAATATCACCAGGATATTTATAATATCCAGTGTTTGCAATTAATGAAATATCACCCTGATATTTATAATATCCAGTGTTTACACATTGTAATATTAATAAAATATCGCTGTGATATTTATAATAGCCAGTGTTTACACACTGTGATTTTAATGAAATATTGATATTACTACTAATATCTAGTGCTAACACACTGTAATATTAAACACATTGTGATATTATTCACAATATCACCGATATTACTACTGATGTCCAATGTTAACACACTGTGATATTAAACACACTGTGATATTATTCACAATATCACCGATATTACTACTGATGTCCAATGTTAACACACTATGATATTAAACAAACTGTGATATTATTCACAATATCACTGATATTACTGCTGATGTCCAATGTTAACACGCGGTGATATTAAACACACTGTGATATTATTCACAATATCACTGATATTACTGCTGATGTCCAATGTTAACACACTGTTATTAAACAAACTGTGATATTAAATAAACACACTTTGTCCAGTGTTAACACACTTTGATATTCATGATATCATCGATGTTACTACTAATATCTAGTGTGTGTTATGTTAGCTGACAAATGTTTCCGGATTAGTGGTGAAACTTGCATTTTCAGGTTTTCTAGGTAACTATCTGTTTTTTGGAGTGGTGATTTTTTAAAAATGGCTACACAGAGTTTTTGACACTCTTCCCATCAAGAGGCAGGGTCTGTCTCCCCTCCCTTGGACCTGAGCAGGCTTGAAACCAATTAGTAGAGAGGAACTGATATGCTGAGACTTCTGCAACTAGATCATAAAAGGCGGGTAGCTTCCATTCTGTTCACTGGAACACTCATGCTCTGATCTGTCATGTAAGAAATCTGACTATTCAGGAACCACCATGATGGAGAAAGTACGTATAGGCACTCAAGTCAACAGTCACAATGGAACTCCCTGCTGATGACCGACATCAACAGTCATTTGTAAGTGAGCCATTGTGGATGGCCAACCCAACCAAACCTTCAAGTAAGAGCAGCCCTAGCAAACATTCATCTGCAACCACGGGAGAGACCCTCAAATAAGAAATGCCCACAGAGCCTTTCTTGGGCTCCTAATTAACAAATGTGTGAGAAAACAAATCGTTGTTAGTTTACAAAAATAAGTTCTTGGGTAAATTGTTATACAGTGATAGTAATCGAAAGCATTATGGTTTGTGGGCTGTTATGCTAGGAGGGGATTGAATGAAAAGGAATGGAAGAGGAGAAACCTGTGTCGGACATTGCTGAATTGGCTTGTAAATCAGAATCTTATGGGAATTTGCAGAGTCTCTAAGTCTTAGGTGGGCCCAGGAATGTTTAAGAATAATCTCCTGTGAAAATGCTAAGCTACTTTTATCACAATAGTAGTAAATGGACAATTCAAAAGGACATAAATTTATCTCCCTCCACCATGTGATTCCCTTCTGTTATGTTTTTTTCAAAGCTTTCCTGAATATTTATTTCTCCAGGTGAATTCAAGATCATTTTGCCATGTTCCTCCCAAAATCTTTTTGCTCTTTTGATTGTGATCCCGTTAACTGTATAGGTTCATTTATGGAGACATCATACTATTCAATACTGGGTGTTCTTATCCTAGAATACAGTTCAGATGCTCCTTGATTTATGATGGGATTACATCCCCATAAACCCATTGCAAATTGAAAATATCGTAAGTTGAAAATGCATTTAATACACCTAAGCCACCAAACATCATAGTTTAGTTCTGTACACCTTAAATGTGCTCAGAAGACATATTAGCCTACAGCTGGGCAAAATCATCCAACAGAGTTGATTTTATAGCAAAGTGTTGAATATCTCATGTAATTTAAAGAGTACTGTACTGAAAGTGAAAGTCAGGATGCCTGTATGGGTAGTGTGGTGTAAACCCAAAATATCGGAGACAGGTCTCAGTCAATTTAGAAAGTTTATTTTGCCAAGGTTAAGGATGTGCCCGTGACACAGCCTCAGGAGGTCCCGATGGTGGTTCTATACATTTTAGGGAGACATGAGACATCAGTATATGTAAGGTGTATATTGGTTCCATCTGGAAAGGTGGGATGACCTAAAGTGGGGATAGGGGCTTCCAGGTCATAGGTAGATGAGAGACAAACAGTTGCATTCTTTTGAGTTTCTGATAAGCCTTCCACTGAAAACACAATTTACAGGAATAGTCACTTAGGCCTTAGTCTCTTAGCGAAACAATATGGCAAAGGAAGCAATCAGATAAGCATTTGTCTCACGGTGAGCAAAGAGAGGACTTTGAGTTCTGTCTGTCCTTTGTTCACAAGGAATTTCCTTGTGGCCTAGTGATTTTTGGAGTCCCAAGATTTATTAGGGAGTTCCATTTGGCTTAGTGGTTTGGGGGTCCTGAGATTTACGTTCCTTTTTCAATGGTTTCTACCAAATGCATTCACTTCTCCACCACCATAAAGTCAAACCCTGGTAAATTGGGGACCATCTGTAAGTTCCGCTTTCTCCAAGTGTCTCTATGTGTCCTGTGGCAGAGCTACACCATGTCCATCGTATACATCCTATTTCTGTTAAGGTCTATCATAGGTATGTTTTGATTGCAAATGGGATTTTCCACCACTTCTAGTTAATTATTGGTATTTCCTATAGGAAATCTGTTTTTTATGTTTACTTTGTAATCAACCACTTACTGAATTACCTTCTCTCTGATGGTTTCTCAGTTGATTCCCTTTTGTTTAACACACATCATGTGAAAATCATTTGACCTCCCACTTTCCACATTGTGTACATCATTTCTCTCCCTTGTGAATTACACTGGCCAGTGCTTCCATAATGTTAAATTGTCATGATATGGTGGGAATGCATGTTCACTAATGCCTTTGGTTTCCAGCTTGGGAAACTCATACCAATGAAATCTGATACAAGTAATCCACAATCAGCACCAGGGGTACCACTGACATATGACACAACCTTTATCAGCTTACTTCTTCAACCTGGCCTTGATACATAGTGCTCATTTTCATGATCCCAGTGGAATAAGAGGTCAGTAAAATTTCTTCAGATTCTCTGAGACACGCGGGACCTCCTCCCCAATGGGGAGGGGTGTTCCAGGAGTGGTCATTCCTTTTGCATTCTTCTATTACAACCAACTACAGGATACAATGATGGCTCCTCGGTGGGAGAGGTCAATCTTAAAGGCCTAATGATGGCTTCTCGGTGGGAGAGGTCAATGTTAAAGGCCTAAGTGATGACACATAGCAGAGGCTAAGAGGAAGTACTATCTCTCATCATTTACTTCTTCCTTGTCTCTCTGCTACTGGAGAACGGTGTGGCGAAATCAGGCTCTTAGGGATGAGTATCAGCCTTCTCCTCTCGCCTGCCTTGAAGAGCGTTCAGGGAGCAAAAAGGGGTTCATGCTAGGTGCGGTGGCAAGGCTGAGGCAGGAGGATGGCTTGGGTTTAGTTCAAGACCAGCCTGGGCAACACAGGGAGACCATGTCTCTTAAAAAAAAAAAAAAAAAAAACTGGGTGCGGTGCCTCATACCTATAATCCCAGCACTTTAGGAGGCCGAGATGAGTGGATCATTTGAGGGCAGGAGTTCAAGACCAGCCTGGACAACATGGTGAAACCCCATCTCTACTAAAAATTAGCCAGGTGGAGGCCGGGCATGGTGGCTCATGCCTCTAATCCCAGCACTTTGGGACGCCGAGGCGGGTAGATCACCTGAGGTCGGGAGTTCAAGACCAGCCTGACCAACATGGAGAAACCCTATTTCAACTAAAAATACAAAATTAGTGAGGTATGGTGATGCATGCCTGTAATCCCAGCTATTCTGGAGGCTGAGGCAGGAAAATAACTTGAACTGGGGATATGGAGGGTGCAGTGAGCTGAGATTGTGCCACTGCACTCCAGTCTGGGCAGTGAAACTCCATCTCAAAAAGACAAAAACCAAAAATAAAACATTAGCCAGGCAATAATGGCATGTGCCTATAATCCTAGCTACTCAGGAGGCTGAGGCAGGAGAATTGCTTGAGCCTGGGAGGCAGATTGTGGTGAGTCGAGATTGTGTCACTGCATTCCAGTTTGGGTGACAGAGTGACACGCTATCTCAAAAAAAAAAAAAATTAGCCTGGTGTGATGGTGTGCACCCATAATACCAGCTACTTGGCAGGCTGAGGCAGGAGGATTGCTTGAGCCCAGGAGTTCAAGGTTGCAGTGAGTTATAATCGTGCCACTGCATTCCAGCCTGGGGGACAGAGTGAGACCTTGTCTAAGAAAAAAAAAAGAAGAAGAAGAAGAAGAAAAGGAAAGGGACACAGAGAGAAGGAAAGAGAAAGAAAGAAGAAAGAAAGAAAAGAAAAGAAAAGAAGAGGAAAAGAAAAGAAGAGAAAGGAAAAGAAGGAAAACAAATGGGCTCTGTAAAGAAAAAAAGAAAATAGAAAAGAGGGGAAACAAATGGACTCCATCTCCACTGTGCTGTTAAGTGGGCAAGGTTATTAATTGACCCAGCAGTTCTTTCCTCCCCTTCCAAGTCGTAACAGCAGAACAGTTTTCAAGGAAAGGTTAAACCAAGCCAGAAGTGGTTGAAAATGTATTTATTTTTTTCAAATGATCTTTTTCAAGCAATAAATAAAACCAGACATATTGACTTCTAAAAAACAAAACCAAACAAAAAAAATCCCCTAAACTATATACATCCTACAGAAATACAGGCATATCAAATGTAGAAATGACATCACTCTGAAAGACGGGGCTATTTACACAAGTTACAAGAATTGCATTGCTGCCTTTAAGAAGCCTCCTCCTTGAATAACTCATAAACTCTAAGGGAGACAGGGTACTGGTGGGGAAGTGGGGTTCAAAGAGGAGACATCCTCCATCTTTATTGATGGACAAGACAGTCTCAAGGAAAAACATCAATACCCAAACACTGTAGAGTCCCTTAACAAGGATCCACAGATCAGCTGGCTTTCAAAACGCCTGGAAGGGTGCTCCACTCAGGAACTCCCAAGAGAAACCATCTTGTTCCTCAGCCAGACTGGGACTGGTGGTGAGGCCATGCTGAGCCAGTGGCAAACCCGTGGCTGTGGTTTCCACAAGACAATCTGGCTCAGTGCTGTCACACCCAGCCTCCAACAGCGCCTTGACATCCAGAAAGCATGGCAGTTTCCCAAGCTTGGATGCACAGGGACACCACCTGGGGAGCTACGAAACACACTGATGCCCGAGTCCCCCCTAGAATTGGTTGAACTGGTCTAGGAGAACCTGGCTATCAGAATTGTGAAAGTTCCCCAGGTAATTCCAACGTGGAACCATGGCTGTACTACAGCCTTGGTTGGTGGTGAATTCCCAATCTCCAGCCTTTTCCTGTCATGTTGGAGTCAACTATCCTATCTCCCTCTCTCCATCTTCCCAAGATTTAAAAACTTTTCTCATGGCTTCCCAAATTGGAAAACTCTCTGGAATCCAGCTTGGATGAGCAACCAAACAAAATGGCCTCGGGAGGGAGTGATGGAGCTGGGACCTACCAGTCACCAGCTCACCTGCGCTTCAGCCTAATACTGCTCTGTGGGAAAACTTGGTCCATTTCCCCCAGGGTTCCTCCACACACAGCCCTGGGCCAGACATTCTGGGAGGGAATGGGCAGCATTCCTCACTCTATAGAATACCCAGTGAACATCCTGTCCTTTCATGGGTAATAGCAAAGTTGACAATGAGTGTCAATGCTTTCCTGTCATTACAGAAAGTTTCCGTCACCAGAATCCCTTCATGGGAGGGATGCATGCCTATTGAAACTCACTGACCTTTTGGACTTACCCTGGGGTGGCGTCTTCATCAGAGATATTGTAAGTCATCCAAAAGGCTTCTGATGAAAGAACAATTTTTTAAAAGTCCTTCTTTCCAATCAAGCCAATGTCCTATTTTATTTCTAAGTTTTGGGACTCGTGTTGTTATCAAATACAAAGAAAATGGCTTTATAAATAGCTGTTTTGACATTGTGATAGGCGGCTTGAATTGGGAGGAAAGATGTCGCTGGAGCTAGTCCTGAGTTCCAACTGTCCCCATGGCAGGAGTCCAGTCTGGGAAAGCAGGACAGTTTTGGCAAATGTGTGCTCGTTCTACAATAATGGAATCCATTCTGCAGGTTATCGTCCCTCCCCGCCCCAGCATCCCCTCTGTCCTGTCTCTCTGCTGCTGGGACCCAGGACTTTTTCAGCTGCAGAACCCACTGGACTTCAGGAATCAAGGAAAAAGTGGGAATGTCCAACGGTGTTGTCTTTAAATGGTTCCATTGTCTGGGAACCCAACCCCTCCATGCTTCACCCTGAACTGTTATTTCCAGAGGAAGCAGGAAGCCTCTGGCTCTTCTAAAAATTGCCCATGGGAGCTCTGACCTCGCCCACAGGCAGAGCTTGGCAAAGTCAGGACGAATGATGCCATCACAGGTTCATGGTCCATGGAAGGGACGGTAACCAACCTGGTCCTGTCTAGGATGCCAGATGAGAAACAGCATCCCAACGTGACGTTAACATTGAAGCTTGACATTATTTATGGGTGAGCAAGAATGTTCATTAGATGTAGACTCTCAAACGGCTAAAAAAAAAAAAAAACCATGCTCTCACTTCTAGACAAGTTTGCAATAACCTCTAATCGGGCACTCCATAACAAGACTGTTCCACAATACTACAAACAAATTAGCAGGTAGCTTGTTCCCTCCTCCCTCCCCCCCAAACCCTCCCCACAGAAAATGTGTCTCCCTCCAAAGCCATTCCCCATGTAGAAAGGCCGAACTAAGGATTCAAAATGGCACCCACGTGCCCACGACAGATTCAAAATGGCGCCTGCATACCCATGATGCACGTCACGGGAGCCAGTGGCCAGCCGGCTCAGCAGCAGTCAGCCGCGACCCCACCCTGGCGCTTTGGTTTCCAGTTTGGGAAATTCATACCAATGGAATCCGATATAAGCAATCCACAATCAGCTCACTGATGCTCTCTTGCCCTTCCACACTTTGAGGAGACCTGAAATGTGGTGTCCACTCCCCTCTCAATTCAAAAGAGGGATTTAGCCTGCTCCAGCATAGTGATTCGAGAAAATATTCATTTAACTAGGAATTTAAAGAACACAAGAAATTGTTGGTATATTTCACTTCAGGTAACTGCCCGAAAATTAAAACCTCCAATTTATGCAAAAAGGAAAAGATGGTGCTTCAATTTACAAAAGGATTCATTTCAGGGTTATCTCTAGTTGTCTGGTTTCCCCAATGGCTGGCCTTGCCAAATGATTTGCTGTAGGAAAATCTGAACTGCACCCAATTTTCCAGGAGCACCTTAGTGTAATATGGCATTGATCACAGACAATAGACAAGTCTTAGGCAGGTTTATGCGAAAAATGCTCCAATCACCCAGTGATCATTGGAGAGAAAAAAGCTTGACTTACTGTGGTCTAAAATTGCTTCAGTGGCCTAGCTGGTGCCCAGGAACCAGCTTCAAAAGCAATTCACATTGGTCATGATGACAAACGCCTGCAGTCCCAGCTACTCAGGAGGCTGAGGGGGGAGGATCTCTTGAGCCCAAGAGTTTGAGACCAGCCTGGGCAACATAGTGAGATCCTCTCTCTTTTTTTTTTAAAAGGCAATTCAAACCTAATCCTTTCCTTTCTTCCTCCTCCCACCCACCCTGCCTGCTTCTCAGTGGCAATTAATGCAAGTTGCTCATCACGTTACCTTGCACGTATCTACAAGACACCATTTACTTCCTAACTGCTTTGACATCTGCATGCTACCGCGCTCAGCTGTTTGACATCAACATAAATATATTCTAAATCCACTGTCACTAGACTTCTTGTACTTACATACTCTGAAGAAAGTCTTAATAAATACTTTATTATTAAGCGTAAATATTCACCTGTTGGTGACTGAGAAATGAAAACCACACCCTTGAAGATTTCTTTTAAAAAATGAAATTCCTGTAACTACAACGACGACAACAAAGGGACAAGCACACAGAACCAGGCACTTCTGGGAAACTTGTCTTCCCATCCCTTTGCCCTCCCTTCCTCCCCCTTTAGTAAAGCTGGTTGGGCACGTTTGCTAGGATCTGTGGGTTTCATCACTTCAAGCCTTACTGCTTAAAAAAATGAGGTAAGAAATTTCTATCGGAAAAGTGAAACTGACACATAAACCAAACCAAGGTCTTCCCTGGCTGCTGCGGCAGCCGTTATTGCTCTAAGTTGGAGTGTTCTGTTTGCTTTTAATATGTATTCGGAGTCCTTATTGCCATTCTGGCTGGCCTCGTCGTGGGCCAAGGAGAAATGATGGGGAAGGAGCTCGGTCGCCTGCTCCCAGCTGCTCAGTCCCAACTTTCTGCCCGCATGTGTCCCGTCCTACCCTTGCTGGGAGCCAGCTCTGGTTCTGGGGCCCCCAGGGCAGCTCTAACAGCTGGGGGAGGTGGTGATGGGGCTGTGCAGGTAAGGCAGGCTGCTGGGGGCCGAGTGCACGCCCACGGAGACCGGAAAGCTGAAGACGAACTGCGAGGTGGGGGTGGCGGGGGTCTTGCCCCGCTCCCGCAGGGGTCCCGAGGGGCTGGCGGCCTCCGCGGCACAGGACGTGGCCAGCACCTGGGACTCGAACTGCAGCAGCTGCCCCATGAAGCTGAAGTTGGGCGAGATGATGCTGCGGCGCTGCTTAACGAACTCGAAGGCCTCCTCCAGCCTCACCCGCTTCTTCATCATCAGGTAGGCCAGGCAGATGGTGGCTGAGCGCGAGATGCCCGCCTGGCAGTGCACCAGCACGCGCCCGCGGCAGTCCTTCACCGCATCTGGGGACAGGGTTCAACAGGTTAGTGCGCGTTTCTGCAGTCCCCGCCCGACCAGGGGCACTGGCCAGCACCTGAGGGTGGGGCGCTCTGAAGGAAGGACTAGCCATGCTAGACCAAGGACTTGGGAGGAAGAAAACCCATGTGGGAGATTCTCCAGAATGCCCCCCATTCTGAGGTCTATTTTCTCCAATCACTATGCTGGAGCAGGTTAAATCCCATTATCCGTTCAAGGATTTCCATTTGCAGAAACAAAACAGTAGGGTCCAGGGTGGTGGCTCAAGCCTGTAATCCCAGCACTTTGGGAGGCCAAGGTGGGCGGATCACTTGAGCTCAGGAGTTCAAGACCAGCCTGGGCAATATGATGAAACTGTCTCTACAAAAATACAAAAATTAGCTGGGCGTGGTGGCACATTTGTAGTCCCAGCTACTCCAGAGGCTGAGGTAGGAGAATCACTTGCACCCAGAAGGCGGAGGCTGCAGTGAGCTGAGATGGCACCACTGCATTCCAGCCTGGGCGACTGGGCAAGGCTCTGTCTCAAAATAAATAAATAAATAGAAATAAAATAAAAACTGTGACTCAATGCTCCCTGTGTCTTCCTCCCCATTCAAAAACTCTTACCATCTAGGCACCGGAGCCACCCAAGCTAAGCCTGGCTCTGCAAGCTAAGCCTGGGTGTAGGTCCATCTTCCCTCCTTCCTCCCAACCAAACATCCAACGTGCAAGCCTTCCCAGTGAGGGAGAGGGGGAATGGGGATCCTTGGATTCAGTGCCTCCCATGTCCACCCTCAACCCAGGCTTACAGGGGTTCCTTCTCATCGTTCCCACCAGCCCTTGGACCCAGGAACCTGAGAGCAGGGCCAGCCTACCGATGTACTCTATGGCTTCCATGAACCAGGAGCTGATGTCAGCCTTGTGATTATCTTCCACCGGGATGCACTTGTACTGATAGTGTCCTTCAAAGTGGTTTGGGCAGTCCGAGGAGACATTCAACAGAGCTGTGATGCCCAGGGTGTCCAGCATGTCTCTCCGGGCAGCATGGTAGGCACTGCCGAGGTAGAGGAAGGGAAGGATCTCCACAGGACCCCCCTGCGCAGAAAGGGAAACAAATGCCCCCAAACGACATGAGAGTAAGGTGCCTGGCACAGGGAGTGGAAGCTTGTCTAAGAAGAGCTATCCTTTCCAGGCCCGGGGAGAATGCCTGCTAGCCTGGCCCTCCCAGGCTCCCCCTGTAGCCTCCTGGAGCTCCTGGAGGGGTGATGGGCCCAGTGGGACTTCCCCAGCCTTTGCTCTCTACTTGTGGGCAGGAAGACCGGGGCAGGTAAAGTCTTGTGGGACTCTTCTGCAGCCCACCTCACCCATGGCAAAGAAGTGGCAGGACAATGCTGGCCTTATGGCACCATCTGTGACACTGAGTTTGTATCTGCTAATCATCAAGCCACTTGCTGTGTGGTTTAGATACTTATTTGGTTGGATATGTATTCACTGGGCATATCAGAAACAGGTGTGCAGTGGCTCACGCCTGTAATCCCAGCACTTTAGGAGGCTGAGGTGGGAGGATCATGTGAGCCAGGAGTTCAAGACCAACATGGGCAACACAGTGAGACCTCGTCTCTACAAAAAATGAACCTGGCATGACGGTGCACATCTGTAATCCCAGCTGCTTGGGAGGCTGAAATGGGAGGATCATTTGAGCCCAGGAGTTTGAAGCTGCAGTGAGCTATGATTGCGCCACAGGACTCAAGTCTGGGTAACAGAGTGAGACTCTGTCTCTAAAAATAAGTAAATAAGCCGATGCCTTCTTGGCCACACAGACAAGAGAAAGGATCTTGGAAAAATGAGGCAACGGTGGCTTAAATTCAGCACATGAGATGTGGGCAGCAGAGTCCATCTAACTGAAAGGGCTGGAGGGTGGGCTTGTAAGAAACACAGTGGCTCAAGCAAGTTTTCTTGGAGGGAGGGTGGGTGACCATCTGTGTCCATTTGGCTGATCCATGGGGGCAGCCTGCCTGTCGGGGACTGAGATGTATTTCATGGCCTGCTACTTCAAAGGAGGATGACCTCAGCTTCCCATACCGCAGGTCCCCCAGGGCTTCTGGAGGCCTCCTCACTTGTCCACACACCACGCTAGAGGTCAAGCCAGGGAGTCGTGTCTTTAGAATGTTTTCTTAGGAGAATATTTAGAGAGAGAAGGGGAAGATTTCCAAGGAGTAAATGGGCCCTACCAAACATCCCACCCCAATACTCAGGGTTCACCGCATTCTCCCCAAATTGAGGTATAACATTCAAAGACTTAAAAAAAATCTCAGGATTGGATGTGGTGGCTCACCCCTATGATCCCGACACTTTGGGAGGCCAAAGCAGGAGGATCACTTGAGGCCAGGAGTTCAAGACCAGCCTGGGCAACAAAGCAAGACTCCCTGTCTCTACCAAGAAACTTTTAAAATTAGCCAGGCATGGTAGCATCACCTGTAGTCCCAGCTACCAGGGAGGATCCCTTGAACCCAGGAGTTCGAGGCTGCAGTGAGCTATGATCACACCACTGCACTCCTGGGTGACAGAGCAAGACTGTCTCAAAAGCAAAGACAAAAAACACCTTTGTAATTCTGAAAAGAAGGCATCCCTTGGCCCCTACGCTGCCCTGCCCCCCACTTCCAAGCGCTGCCCCCCGAGTCTACCTGGTCGTGTAGTGGGGTCCCGCAGGAGCTGCAGCCCAGGTCCAAGGGCTCTGTGGCACTGGGAGGAACCGGGGGTGGAATGGCTGCCAGGGCCTTGGTTTTAGAACAGAATTCTGGGTACTCGGAGGAAAACCTCTCATAGCCACCTGTAAAGGAGAAAGCTCAGGTTAATGGGGTCACTAAGCCAGCAGAAGTCAGAATGAACTTGACTCCTACAGACTCAGGCGGGCTGCTTGGAAAGGCAGAGGCTGGAGTGCTCCCTATTGGCCACTGGGTGGCGCTGTGGACCTAGAGAATGGCCATGGAGCGGTTTCCAGAGATGCAGAGGACACACTCGCCAGGACTGCAGCAAAGCTGGAAGGATAAGCTTTACGGACAAGACCTGGGTTAGAGAGGAAGACATACAAAGGAAGACGTGCAGGGGATGTGCAGAAGGGACTCTGCGGAGTAGCTCCTCAGGGCAATCACAAAACAAAGAAGAGAAGGTCACGCTGGGATTCCAAGGACACTAAGCACCTGTAGAGACACCTGCCACCCCCGATTCCAGCCCTTCCTCGGGGGAGGTTCTCCGATGTGAGAAAGAAGGGAAAAAAAAATGACCCTGGCACAAACTCTTCTGGATCTCAGTAAGGGAGCAGATGCCCATTGCACATCCTCATGAACAGCTGTTCTGTCACCAAGAGGCCAGAACAAGAGAAAACGGGCTGAAATCTAAATAAATCCCTCATGCTACATGCACGTTTGGGGCAAGGAAGGATTTCCTGACCTGAGAGTGGGTAAGCCCTGGAATGGTTATCTGTGGGGTCATCTTCCAGAGAAGGGAGATCTTTTAAATAAAAAGAGAAGAAGAAGAAGAAGATAAATGGCCAGCTGAGCTGGGATAGGGTGGGTGCTCCTATTCAGGAGGGGTGGAGGCGGGTGGGATTCAGGGAGAGGCCACAGGGAGGCCTTCCAAAAAGACAACCTTTCAAGCCCTATCTCTGGCTTTCTTGTGATCTCTGGGACTTCCTTTTGCGGCCAACTTCCAATTCACAGTGCTATCAATGTATGGCCCTGCTTTTATTTTTATTTTGCAGTTTCGGTAGGGCCAGAAATGGATTTGATTGATTCAGTAGGGCCTGTGCGTTGGAGAACCGCCATTCCAACAGACCCATTCAACTGACTCCAATGACAAGTTGGCCAACGGTCCCGGATGTCGCTACCTTTGCGATCTTCGTGACAGTGACGTAGGACCTCTGTGCCCTAGGGCCATTCATAGAAATTTTCCAATGTGCAGACATGTGATGGTGAGTCAGTCACTTGCCCCAAATCCCAACCCTAAAGACTGCTTCCTACTGAGAGGAAGGAAACGGTTCTCTACCACATCATAAGGCTTATAGAAACAGGGTGTACATTTTTTCCCCTCTGACCGGAGGCTTCTCTATTCCCCTCCTCTCCCTCCCTCAGGATATAAATGGATCTCTCTCTGGTCACAGGCCCTTGTTCCTGCTGAGTCACAGTGACCAGCCTCCCTGGATGGAAAACCTGCTGGCAGGGCTGGTACCGCCAGCCTCGGTCATGCTGGTGGCCTCGGCAGCCACCTCATCACAGAAGCACCCCCTCCCTCCCATCATAAACCCCTTTCCTTATTCGGCTGCCATCACTGCTGCCCAAAATGCAGTAATTAGAGGATGGGGAGAGAGGGAGGAAATATCTGTCTGCAGCTGAAGTCCCTCAGGGGCCTCAGTGATGGGAAACTTCCGTCCATGCTCCCTTTTGGAGAAAGTGGAAGGGAAACCCATTCATTAACAGTGGTTGAGCACTTGTATCCCAAGCCATCACTTGTTACTCTATATACTTCTCTAGGATTTGCAAAAATTCTAACTACGTGATCCTTTTGTGTCTATTACATAATCTGAGCTATTAAAACACATTTTTAAACGACATGTTAGACACAGGTGGTGTCCTGCAAAAACTCACCACCAAGACAGACAAGCTGTCGCCTGCACGTGAAAGTGAATGGTTGGGTGGCCCAGGAGTGCCAGGGCAGGCCCCATGGTCACAGAGCAGAGCGACCTTCAGGGCTGGAGAAGCAGGAAGAGCCCAGAGCGGCTTAGAGGATGTTGTCCTCATTGCTGAGGGTATGGAACAGGGCACTGGAGTGAAGTTCTGGAAAGGGCACAGGCTCTGCTACGAGGTTGCACCCCACTCGGAGCATTTATCAGCTGTGCAGCCCGGCCCTCCTGAACCTCTCAGAGCCTCCTCCTTGTCTGTAAGAGGTGATGAAAGTCCCCTGCACAGAGGCCTTTGAGGACTGGTTCCAACAGCCAGGCTCTGTGCCTTGCATCAGGGAGACAGATTAGGAAGTTTTCCCTTCCCGGTGCCTACATGGAGGGGTGCCCTTGGGTACCCTCAGCAGAGATCCTCAAAGGCCAAAGAGGAACCAGGGGATGGGGGTAATGCTGGTAAGGTACTGCACATTTGACAGCCTGCTCTCCCACAAACCTGTCTCCTGGTTTCGGGAGACCTCCAGACCTCATAGTGAAGAAAGAGGAAGGGTTCCATCTTCTCTCCCAGGCATGGCCATTGCTGCCACTCAGCAGAACCCTTCTCAGGGACCTGGAGTCGGCTGCTGGCCACAGAGTGGTGTGGGAGGCAGGGAGTGCCAACGTGACCCATTACGTGGGAAACAGGCTAGATCTGGCCTGAGGGGGCCGTTCGACATCTCCCCCAGGCTGATCACAACTGTTTGGAAAAGGCACCATTAGAAGGCAGCAGAAAAATGATTACAGGAAAGTCAGTTTCCTCTGGGGGAGTTTTAAAGAACAAGCAAAAAGGAACAAGGTGAAGAAGCAAATTCGCTCAAGGGGCAGGAGCACTGGAAGGTTCTCGTCCCTAACAATGGTCGCCAGCTTTTGGGGGTCTGTGGCTGGTTGTCACAAGATGCCACACTAAAGGGAGTCCCTTTTGGTGAGCTCTGGGCTGCACTCAGGCCAGCACTCGTGGGTGAGAACGATATGCTCTGGGTTGGTGGAGCCCTGAGGACACAGTGAAGGTGACGCGGGAGGATGCATGCAAGTTAGCATTTATCCATCGGTGGAAGAAGCTGCTCAAGTCCACCTCCCACAGGGCCAAGACCCAGTAAGTCATCTCTGGGTGTCAATCTATGCCACCTCTGCCTTCCATCCCTTCCTGGGGGGCCCTTCTCCAGGGGGCAGTGCCTGCTGGTTTCCTCAAGTGAAGACAGACTTTTCATGCAAAGACAGAACTGATCCAAATAGGGCACTGCTGGTATTTCACCAAACTCTGCTTCCATCCATTGCTTTCCTAATCCAGGCTGTCATTAAAGAGTCATGACCCACATTTTAAAAACTGAATACAATAGAATAGGAATTAGGAGGATGTATTACCCTTAAAGAGGATATCATTTCATGGAACATTTTTTCAGATGTGCATGTATCCCTCTCCTGGGTCACGATATAAATTAAAATGCGTTTCTTACTGTAGGCGGGGTCAAAAAAAGATTATTCTAAGGCTACTTCCACTCAGTCCCTCCTATCCATCCCCAAATCCATGCAAGTACCATAGTCACAGCTCTTTCAAGAGCTAGATTTAGATCACCAAGTTTTATCCCAAGAAAATCATGAAAGCGAAAGCTTCTTTTCATTGTCTACAAAGGGGCAGGGCTCCATCCCGTGCCCCTAGCAGGTGTGCAAGGAGAAGTGGAGACAGATCCAGGTGAAGTCCAACTCGAGTTGTGGAACTTGGACAAGTATGTTCCCTCCTCAACTCTGGTTTTTCCCACTCTCAAAATGTAAGAATTTATTATTATAATGATCTTTAAGTTCCGGTATCCTGTGCTTCTAAATATCCAGGATCTACTTATTTGCGGGTCAGTTTTGCCAGCTCTGAAGCAGCAGGTGCCTAAATGCTGCATTTCTATCTTCTGAATAATTCCATTATCAGATGTGCCATTCTGAATGAATGAATTCTGTTTCTCCTACGTCCTTTGAAGGTATGAAATGAATGTATTGAACGTGTCTGTGTCCTACTGAATGTAATTCCATAACAGGTTTCTTACTAATTTCAACCTGTTTTTCCCATGTTCTTATTCAAGAATATATTTTCTATTCCTAAATCTCTCATTTTATCACCTTTATTTTATAATTTTAAAGTCTGGAAGAAAAAAAGAGTGTGATTTTCATCAGACTTACTTGAAGAATAACTCTATCTACAGTTCAACTCTGCCGTGCCTCCTCCTCCTCACATCCTCATACAGGAAGGCAATTTTCAAAGTTTAGTGGAAATGAGGACCCCTCATCAGAAGCTCTCCCCCCACTCCCCCATCCCTTGCAGGAGTAGGAGATAATGTATGTAAAAGTACTTTAAAAAGGGCAGATTGATGTAGCGCTGATAATATCACCATAATAGCACTGTTAATGTGATTTGTGATGGGGAAGATGTCCTTTGGTGGTGACTATGGTCATGGATCTTTTTTTTCCCCCAGACAGGGTCTGTCACTGTCACTCAATCACCCAGGCTGCAGTGCAGTGGCACGATCATGGCTCACTGTAGCCTTTACTTCCCTGGGCTCAAGCAATCTCCTTGCTTCAGCCTCCTGAGTAGCTGAGAATACAGAAACATGCCACCTCGCCTGGCTAATTTTTATATTTTTTGTAGAGACCAAGTTTGCCACGTTGCCCTGGCCTTAAGTGATCTGCCTGCCTCCGTCTCTCAAACTGCTAGGATTGCAGGCGTGAGCCACGACGCCCGGCCTTGATCATGGATCTTAACGTGGCTGCCACTTTTCCCCCATTACGCCCCAACACTCAGAATAGTGCCAGATCCCAGGCAGGGCTCATGGCCTTGCTCTTGCCAGAAAAGTCATGCTCCTGCAAGAAAGTCTGGGGTTGTTTGAAGGCCATTTGCCTTTGGGAACTCTACTTTAGGTGAGTGTTGACTTTGTAAGCACCGACGTAAATGTTGAGCTGTATTTAAAATCCAACTAAGTGAACTTCTCACCTTGAGACTCTGAACACAGACACCTGGACCTTCCTGCCAGCTGGCTGACACCTAACGCCATGCTGGGGGCTCGAACTGGTTTGCAGTCTCTCCCAGTCCTCCTGGGCGATCTGCTATATTCAGCAAACTGCCTTCCTTTGGAGTGAACTTTTCTTCCCGTTGTGCTTCCTCTTTGTTAGCCGGGAACTGCCTCCCGGTAAGGAAATCAGCTATCTGGTTTCAGATGTTCTGCTTTTTTTTCAAGTAATTTCTTGGTTCAGTAAAGTGGCCACCTTTTCTCTCTCCCTCCTTTTTCTGAGCAGCCCATTTTTGTGGGTGGAGCCCACCTCTCCTATAAGCACCTAGGATAAGCCCAAGGAAGTTGTGATGGTCTAAAGGGTCAAATTTCACTTTCAATTTTCACCTGCATCTGTCTTTAGTTACTTTTGTTAGTTGGAGACATCCAATGTAAATGACGCCCAAGGTAGTGAGTTTGCTTCATTGTAATTATTTAACGAATTACAATCTGGGTTAAAAATTACCTGTAAGGCCTAGCACTTATACTTCCAATCCTTGGCTGTCATGGGCATTGTATTACATTTGCAAGCAGAAAAGCTACCGTATTTGCTATCAGAAAGGCTATTATATTTGGAAGCAGAAAAGCTAGTCACTTTCCCTTTAGGTAGAAAAGGTATGCAATATTGACATCCCCCAGAGCTGTGCTGTTTGATGCCATTGCCCTCCTGGGGAACTGAAGACAGAGATAGCAATGGTGGGGGTAGAGAGAGAAAAAAATGGAAAAATGTCACCAGAGTTTCCAGAGCTGTTAAGTGTGCCCCTCTTCCCCCACATTCATCATTGGCCTTAGTGACTGTTTTCTACAGAAAGGGTAATATCAGGGACTGTATGGTCAGGCCCTGGGCTATTGGAGGCTATCGGGTACTATAGGGTGAGTGGAAGGAGAAACTGAAATAACTAGATGATCTTCCCCATTTCTCAGACAGCTCCACGACAGCTTTTAAATAAGAACTGACAAAGGCTGAGGGAAGTTTTGGGTAGGTGGAAAGGAAGGCAATGTTTTTATACCTGAAATCTTTTTGCATAACAGACTGTTTTGTTATTTGGAGTTATTAAAGGCAAAGAATAAGGCAAGCAAAAGCTCTTTTTGTCTTTCTCTAATGACCAGGGGAGTCTCAAACTCTAATCCAAGGATTTATGAATGAGAGAGAAAGGGATTTCAACAAATGTATTGTGATAAAATCTGAAAAACTAAAATTTCCAAACTGACCCTAAAAATGCCTTACAGGATTTTAAATGAGTTTTTTAAAAGTTACCCCACTGGAATTCCTTTACTAGCAAAGATAGAAAACATTAGATTTTTCGTTATTGCTTTTAGCAAAAGTCGGGTAATCGAGGAAGTGTTAAGGCTAGGCTGTACTTTATTGATATTAAGCGAAGTTTACCTCCTGCCACCTGCGTGGAGTAACCAATTCAACGTGAAGTAACCCCTCAACGTGGCAGAAATAGAAAAACTGAATTTTAAAATACAATTAATTAAGACAATTAGCTAGCTTTGGCTGGGAATGCTACTATCACTTCTGAAAATATTCTGTTGCTTTTACTGCTTCCCCTAACCCCTCCAAGAATGGCAGACACCAACCCTCAGGCCTTCCACTGGCTTCCTGTCCTGCTCTACAGACATGCACAGGCACACATGAAATGAGACATACATAAATTCCCTCACTGGAAAATAAAATGAACAACTCCAGTAGGAAACAAATTCTACAATCCTTCATCAATTAAGGCATTTACTAGAGATAATCTAAGGAGCTTTTTCTTCCTTTGCTTCTCAAAATTCCTCTTTAGGTCTCTGCCCCAGAGCCCCCTCCCGGGAAACCACATTTGATCCACTGCACTGGCTTCCAGGCACGGAAGGGAGGTGTATCTGGAGACCTGGGAGACACCTTGATTTCCTTCCCCAGCCCCTACCCGCAGAGCTGTGGGAGCAGATACTGACTTTTTCCTTCTGACCTCTCTAGGGATGCTTTCCATTAGAGGGCAAGGAAGAGGAACTGGGTTAAAGATGGCCTCTGCTGAACACATATGTCAAAATCAGCTAAGCTAAAACGAATAGGGCCCAATTAACCTCAAAGATGTTCATCACCACTACAGAGCAAGCTGGAAGATTTCCCCCACCTCTCAATTTTAAGTGCTTGCTTCCAAGGGCAAGCTCCCTTTGCTTGTGAAGTAGAAGCTGAACTTCTGGTTACAGGGGGCAGGGGAGGAGGGGCTATTCCAGAAGAGACCGAAGCTGATCTGTGGCCCAGGCCTGCACACCTCCATCTGCAAGGATGTCCACCTGGCGATGCCGAAGATGATCCTCCCTGCCCGCATCGGGGCCGACTACGAGAGGCAGTGCAGGCTCCAGGAGGAAACAGCCCTTTAAAATACTTCTCTTCCGTTGGCCAGGCACCTCACCACACACCGGAGGGCTGTCATTTTACCAAGAGGCCTATCCCACCCAGTCCCTAGCCTCGCCCAGAGTCTCCAGGGCTTCGAATCGGTTTGGCTGAGGAAACGGAGGAGGTTGGGGAGGTGGACTCTCAACGGGATTCACGAGGGACAGGGAAATGCCGCGCGCCCTGGGAATAAACCTTAAAAAATAATCCCTTTTTCCCCGGGAGCGGGGCCTAAGTGGCTGCAACCCCGGAAGCCCAAGGGACGAGGTCCCGGAGATGCCGCTCTAGAGCGGTCCCCTCGGGATTTCTTCCAGGAAGGAAACCAAAACACAACAAAACAAACCCAGACTCCACGTGGGGCTGGAGCCCAGCCCTCCTGTGTTCTCTCGGGTCCCGGGTTTGGAGGCCAGCGAAGGAAGGCGCGCCCGCGCTCTCCATCGGGGGGACTCGAGGGCAGCGCCGTGCGGGGAACATCCCGGCCAGCCCCGGCCACTCCAGGGGACTTGCGTCCCAGAGGAATTGCCCTCATCTCTCCCACCAGCGCCGACAAGCTCAAACAATGGCGCGGAAGCCCACCCTGGTGGCCTAATCAGGACCTGGCCCCGCTCAGCGGTCAGGACTTCCGGGACAAGCCCCTTCCTGGCACTTTCTCTTGGAGCGCTTTGGGGAGAAGGGAGGGGGACTGGGCTCAATTGGAGGAGCAAAAGACGGCCCCCGCGGAAAAAGAAATAAAAATCAGCAAAATCGCCTTAGCAGTTCAACCAAAGGTCAACAGCAGCGTTTCCCCAGCAGCTGACAGGTCAAATGGGCAGGAAACAACTGCGGAGAACAAAGCCCCCCGCTGTTCGGCAGGGGCGAACCCGGCTCCTCAGCACCGAGCAATTTTGTTGTGTTTTTTGGAGGGGAGAGGTTTCCGCCCCCCTCCAGCTCCCTTCCTCCCTGGTGGACAGGTCGGAAGAGGAGCGGAAAGGAAAGGAAAGGAAAAGAGGGAGGCGGCGAAGGCGCCTGCAGGGGGAGGAGCGGCTCTTTGATGGGGTGTGGGGGGGTCCGAAATGCCTCCCCGGCTCGGAAGCGCAGACCCGACCCGCACGAAAGAATGCGCGGAATGCGGCTGCGGGAGGCGGGGGGCGCAGCGCGGCAGGGAGCGCCCGGACCCCACGCGCCCTGCCCGCTCCCTAGCCCGAAGGCCGCGGACCCACCCGGCCCTGCAGGTGTGGCGGGCCCCCGATCCCTCCAGGGATTCGGACGGCACGCGATTTTTCCGGGATGTCTGACTACAAATGTGACAAGACAGCCCCGCCGCCAAGAGTTTCGCCAGGGCTCGCTAAAATCCGGCACGCGCCGCCATCAGATAGTCGAAAATCCGGGCTGAACAAAAGGTGGTCATTGTCCGCTGCCCGGATTTGCAGGAGCTAGAGGACCGGTTCCGCCCGGCGTCCCCCAGATACCCAGTCCTCCAGCCTCCCGCTCCCAGAGCCTGGATCTAGCCCGGGACGGGAATTGGCCACCTTCCAAGCTGAGCTCGGAGTTGGGCAGCGGGAACGCAGATACAGATCTCTCTACACGGTGTGTGCAACCCAATCTCCTTTCTGCATTACCAGGGTCTTGTTTTCAGTGAAACTGGCAGGGCCAATTGTACCTCGGCGCCCACCCCTCTTCACCCTTTTCCCCACCTCTCTGATTCTCCAGGTCCGGCTCAGTGCAGGGCCCTGGCAAGCAAAACCAACAGGCCTATCTTGTCCCCACGCGCCCCGTGGTACTTGGGAACTGTTCCCGGGACTCAAGATGGGCCGCGCAGAGTGGCCGCTTCATGCTCGAGGCCAGGACCGTTAGTCTCAATAAACGGGGCCTCGCTAGGACGGTGCGGAATTGCAGGTGAGCGGGGGAACCCGTCCGCACTGTCCCTGAGGACTTGAAGCTCTCACTTGCACAGAAACCTCGCAAACCCGTACACACCAACACACAAAAGGGCGCGCGGGGATCCCCGCAACTACGAATCTCGCCGGGGACTCCTTCCCGTGCCAATAAGGTGCAGGCCGCCAAGACCCCCTCCATTTCCCCTCCAGCTAGCGCCCGGAGCCCGCGTTTACCTTTGAGCAGGCAGATGTCAGTGCGCTCGGCGTTACGGCGCAGTGCCTGCACCACCAGCGACACGGTGCTGTCCTCACGGAGGCTCTCGGCGCGCGGGCTGCGCTCGTCGTAGACGATGACCGCCGAGTAGAGGCCGGAGCGCAAGCGGGCACGCACCTCCTCCTCCGCGGGCAGAATCTGCTCCAGGCTCACGGAGCCCTTAGCTCGCCGCCGCACGATGGTGTTGCAGCGCACGTTGACCGAGCCTCGGATGTAGCCCGCGCTGTGCGCCAGGAACGGTCTGCAGTCCAACAGCAGGCACTTGCCGCCGCTCGGCAGCCCCAGGGCCCCGTGGCTGCCGCTGCCGCCTGCGCCGCCGCCGTTCTCGTCCCGGTTCATCAGCCTTTTGAGCACGCTGCAGTCCATCTCCCGCAGCTCCTCCATCGTCACCATGGTCACCGGGAACCGAGGCGGCTGGGCGCGCGAGGAAGAGAAGGGCACCCGGGCCACCTAGGCTGCAGGAAGAAGCGGGCGAGAGCTAAGAAGGGACGCCCGCAGAAGTGGCCGCAAACTTGGTCCTCAGGGGCTCCCGGGGGCGAGCCTCTTCTCCCCTGTCCCCTTCCTCCCGCAGCCTCGCGGTCACATAGCAGTTGGAGCGGCCTCGGGTGCCCAGCCGGGCGGCGCGCAGCGCGGAGGGGAAGGCGGCGGTGGAGGAGAGTGTGTTTACGGGAGAGGACCGCGGACTCTCTTCGGCGGCTGCCTCCCGTGTATTTTTGCCGGTCGCGCGGCTCCTGTCGCCACCGGCGCAGGCGCTGCCGCTCCCCACGCTCCCCCGGCGCGCCGCGCACTACCCCAGCCAGAGTTTCCTCCTAGGCTTAGAGATTTATTAATGCTCCTCCGCGCTCCCGGGGGAGGGGGCGCTAGGTACTACCCCGCCAGGCCCCGCCCCGTTCCATTCCGGGCTCGGCGCCCTCCCCCGTCCCCCGCGCTGACTTCCCCGCCCCCTCCGGGCCCCTCCTCCCACCCCCTCCCCGGAGCTTGAATGGAGCGCGGCCGCTGACTCCTGGTCACGGGAACTCGACGTCACAAAGAGCGGAGTAAACAGGGCGCCGGGTGCTCGCCGCCAGGCCCATTCATAAAACCGAGGCGGAGAGGAAGAGCGAGGCGGCCTCCGACCCGCCGCGAGCTGCAGGCAGCGCCTGGACTTTGTGAATGGAGCGCGCGGCGCCTTTCGCTGTCTGCCCGCTGGCCCAGGCTGCGCCGCGCCTCCAACCCGACACCGGCACCTGTGCCGCCGCTACACCTCGCCGCTAGGCGGGCGGTGTCAAAGGAATATAGCCGGCTGAGGAGGCCGGGGCTCGGGTTTGAGCTTTCATCCCTTTGCACCTTCGCGCTTCCCAGCGTGACAGCCCCGCAGGTCTCTCCTGGGTACCCAAGTGGAGAGGGGACCAGAGCGCCGCTGCCCACCCGGCGGGGCCTGGCACCTCCTAGCCCCAGACTCCCCATGCGCTTTCGACACGGCCAGTCCTTTCTGAAAATGTGATTCCTGAGACGTAGTTTGTATTAGCGTGATCGATTTTCATCGAAAGCCATTAAATCAGTTTTATAGCTTCCTCAGGAACGTGGGCAACCCCCTGCTTGGAAGATGAAAGAGAAAGTCCTCCCGCCCGAAGCCCAGGATCCGAGTGAGGTGTGGGGTTTGTTGCTTTACGACCCAAAGGGAGGCATTAATTGCCGGAATGGTGTTCCGAGGGAGGAGAGCCGTCTACATTTCTGTCCACGCTTCCTAAAAGATGTTTGTTTAACCCTGGTCGGGGGAGAAACAAGGTTTTCGGATTTGGGAAAGGTTTTCACCCTATTTTGCATAGTTGTGAATTATCCTTTCAGGAAATGACAGGGTCCACATTTGCTGCGGAGCTGGACCCTGGAAAATGTACCCGTAAAAAATGACCTTTTGAAAGGACTTCAGCTCTGGGCCTGATTCAGGTTTCTGGGCATCCCTTTTTCCTGGTCACGTAACAGCCCTCCCCATCCCCATTTATCTTTTGCGTTTAATTTCCCAGAGGCGGCTTTTGGCTGGGGGTTTGTGCACGCACGCGGTGGGGACCGTGCAGAAGCCAAAAATTATTCGCCCGACATCTTGCCAAGTCTTGTTAGTGAGAATCACAGAGCAAGGGAGTTACAGGACTCGCTCGCAGTTTCGGAGGCTGCAGAGTAGCGTATTCCATTCCAGCGCGCGCGTGGAAGCCCGACCCAGGCAGCGAGGGCAGCGGAACCCGCCGGGTCTCTCCCGCCCCAGCTCGCCCTCTCCCCATGCCTTTGTTCCAGGCGGAGCTGCTCTCTAGAGCTCTCACCTCCGGTCCCGGGGGCATCCCTGCACTCCCCCACCGGAGCTCGGCGGAGCCTCCACTTCCGAGACCTTCGACCAGCCTCGTCCCCCACTGCGCCCCGAATGCCTCGGCCCTCGGGTCCTACTCGGATGGGCTGTGAGGGGCACCGCTTGGGCAAGGTGATGTTTCCTTTTGCTCCGGGCTCCAAAATGGCTCACGATGGCACAGCACGGATCCTTTCTCTTTTTAAAATTTAGTATTTTATTAATCATGGATATTTTGCATTTTTTTTTTATTTGTTTAGAGAGGCATTGCATCAAGATATTTCTTTTGATTACTGACTTTTCGGCGCCCTTCTTAAATGTTGCGCTCAAGGCTCGTGCTCACCCTAGTCCAGGCCCTGGAAGGGGCCACAACTGTGGACTGACCGAGGCTGCCCGGTGGCGGGACCCTGGGCGTCGGGTACTCCGGGTGGGAGATAAGTGGTCAAAGGCGCACTGCGTGGCCTCCCTGTGGGGAGGGCAAAAGGTGTCGGAGTCCAGTTTCCCATTCTGCTGAATAGGACTGTGGGGGTCTATCTAATAACTCGCTTTCGATAAGGAGCAAGGAGCCCCAGGGGCCCCGACAGTCCAAGGCTGATTTTGCTTTCCCGGGTTGCTCTCTAGCAGCTCAGAAATCCGCCGCCCGTCAGGCCCCAGGGCCGGAGCTCTCCCGGCGCAAGTAAACACCGATACCTTTACAAAGGCTTTAACGACATTTCTGGAAAAAGCCTCTCAGGAGGCAGGTCCGGGCCAATTTCCCGCGTGTCGCAGGAGCTGGGGAGACGTCGCTGGGGCGCACGGGTCGCGCTCTGGGCCAGCCTTTGTCTCCCTTGCTCTGGGGTCGCCTCCCCCAAGGGACCCGCGCCTGGCGCTCACGTGGCCCGTAAATAACAGTCAAATCCGGGGGGAGGAAAATGCTCATAGAACAAAGAGGCTTGCTTTCTGCACCTGACAGTAATCGCTGGTGGAGAAGCCCTAAATCCCGCAGGCGATTCACACGGAAAGGGGTGTGGGAGGGCGCGCGTGTGTGTGTGTGTCCACGTGTGCGTGCCCCGCGCCTGCGCGGCTGTTCCCTGGAGGGGAGTCACAGCTTAGGACTTAATGTGTTTAAGCCGAGAGCCACTTGAATTGCGAAAGAGAAGGCCTGATTTTTAAAAAAGACTAATTTTTAAAATTCCCTCCCACACCCCATTGCTAACTCAGGAATTTCAGCAAAGGGGATTTAAATTACCATATTATATTTGTCGGGGTACTGTGTAAACAACCTAGATACATACTTTTTTAATTGTATGTTTGTGAGCCATTTGGTCCACAGTCAAATGAGTACGACGGGAGGGCTATTCCATGCCGGCTGTAGAGATGATGATAAAACCTGTCTCCGATTCGTCTGCAGTCTGTGGACAAAACATAACCAGTTTAAACAGGAACCTTGTGAAACAGCTTGTCAATAACCAGATCTTGGAGAAAACAAAGGCATTTGGAAACAAGACATGGAATGTCATTTCAAAGTTAATTTAATTAACTAAGGCATATTTGCAGGAATTGGGGTGGGATTGCCCAAGGAGAGGTCTTTTATTTATATTCAGCAGTAAACCTCGGGGTGAAAGAACTTTTAAAAATTCACTGTGACAAGTAAATCCAGCTTCTCTTTCATCAGACAGTCCTTAGACCGACCTTATTAGTCACTGTCAGGCTCCAGCAAAACCCCTGCTCTTGTTTAGGAACATTTCTTTCCAATTAGGAAGTTGTATGATCTGGGAATCTAAAGCCCAGAGTAGAATCCCCAGAGAGAAGTACAGCTTCTATTCTGGTTTTGATGCCAACCTCTGACTCACTGCCCTGTCCCAAAGTGCCTGAATAAAACTTGCCTGAAAAATCATTAATGAATTAATTAAGGTGGTGATGGAAAGAAAAGTCCTATGGCTTTTCCTTTCCTGAGCAAAGAGGGAGCCTTGCTATTACGCAGAACTGGAACAGGAATAATCCATTTTGCACAGATCTGTTGGTTAGCCTTCTTAGATCAACTAATTAGGGAACTTGCCCCCTGGTAGTGGGAAGGCTCAAAAGAACTGGGAGACTCTCTCCTGCTCCTGAAAGCAGAGAAGCCTGTGGTCTACACAGCATGTTCTTAGGCAACATTTAGAAATGGAATTGAGAAATGTCTGTCCTTCCCTGCCTACCTCTGCCCATCAAGTCAGGACTGAAAGCGAAGGAGAGTCTTCAATGTTCACACTGAACCTAACCAAAAACTCTCAAATACATAGCCTGAGGATTATTTTTTTTAAGTCCTGACTTTGCCACAGATCTTCATTTGTTTTCTATGCTTGATACTCTAGCACTTATTAATGATTTAAAAGGCTATGTTTCGGAGGGCAAGGTGGCCCACACCTGTAATCCCAGCACTTTGGAAGACCAAGGTATGCGGATCACCTGAGGTCAGGAGTTTGAGACCAGCCTGGCGAACATGGTGAAACCCTGTCTCTACTAAAAATACAAAATTAGCTGGCATGACTGGTGTGCACCTGTAATCCCAGCTACTCTGGAGGCTGAGGCAGGAGAATCACTTGAACCCGGGAGGCGGAGGTTGCAGTGAGCTGAGATCACACCATTGCACTCCAGCCTGGGCAACAAGAGCGAAACTCCATGTCAAAATAAATAAATAAACACAAATAAAAATGATAAAAGGCTAAATTTCTAACCCAGGGTCTCTGTAGAAAGGTTTTAATGCATTGCTTTATTTACTGCTTTATTTTAAAACTATTCAATCTAGGCTATGCCACCATCTAGCTTAGTGCCCTTGGGCAAGACAGTCTCCTTTGGCCTCACTTTCTTCACCTGCAAAATGAAGACTTTGGGCAGGATGTTTTCTCAGGTCTGGTCTGTTTCCAACCCTGTGTGATTCAGAGCAGAAGAAGACTTGTCAGCTCCAAGTCCAAGTTTCACTAGGTTTCTCATCTCACCCTCTGAAGAGCCGAGCACACTATAATGCCATAAGATAAAGGACGATCTCTAGCTCCTCTTTGTCCCTGCTTTAGAATATAAACTTATGGAGAGCAGAGCTGATAGTTTTTATTTATTTGTTTAGTCAAGTGCTAATGTCCCAAGCATTTTAATAAAACGTCTTCAAAATTTCAGAAACATCACGCCTGTAATCCCAGCACTTTGGGAGGCCGAGGTGGGTGGATCACCTGAGGTCAGGAGTTCGAGACCAGCCTGGGTAACCTGGTGAAACCCTGCCTCTATTAAAAATACAAAAAACTTAGCTGGGCATGGTGGCGGGTGCCTGTAATCCCAGCTACTCAGGAGGCTGAGGCAGGAGAATCACTTGAACCCGGGAGGCGGAGGTTGCAGTGAGCCGGGATTGCGCCATTGCACACCAGCCTGGGGACAGAACGAGACTCTGTCAAAAAAAAAATAAATAAATAAATAAATAAATAAAAAATAAACTGGGAGGCTAGGCATGATGGCTCATGCCTGTAATCCCCTAGCACTCTGGGAGGCTGGTGGATCACTTGAGGTCAGGAGTTGGAGACCAACTCCTGGTTGCCCGGCCAACATTAAAAATACAAAAATTAGCCAGGTGTGGTGGTGGGTGTCTGTAGTCCCAGCTACTCATGAGGCTGAGGCAAAAGAATCCCTTGACCTGGAGAGGCAGAGTTTGCAGTGAGTCAAGACTGGGCCACTGCACTCCTGCCTGGAGGACAGGGTAAGAGAGTGAGACTCTGTCTCAAAAATCAAACAAGCAAAACAATACAAGACAAAACTCCGTTGTTTGGGGTCACTCTATCTGTGCAGATTTTCTTACTCATTCAACAAACATGGTAGACTCAGCAAGAGGTGTGGGAAGTAGGGGAACAAATTTGCCCAAAACATCGTGCCTTCAGAAAGCTGACAGTCTCATTGGTCTAGTCAGGGTGTGATTGCCACTGTACATTGCCAGAAAGCAGGATCTAACAAATGTCATTAGAGAACAAACAGCATGCCAGGAAGTTTCACAAGAGAAAGGGATCGAGCCGTGTTGTGGGATTAGGGAAATGGAGGAAAAGGCCATCATGAATAAAGTGCATTTCATCTACTTAAATGTTATCCTTGAAATGTCCTTGAGTTCTCTTGTAGGTTCTTTTTTTTTTTTTTTTTTTTAAGCTGTTATCTCACCTCTGACATTCATTCTGCCCTTGTGCCTTGTATTCTTTTCCTTTCATTTGTTAGCATCTCTCTTCCCCAGTGGGTTTGCCTGCTAAAAATAGATGAGCAATTGGTCTGAAACTACAAGGGAGCTAAGATGATGCAAAAGCTCTGTAGAAAATCTGTGCCATGGACGAACAACCGACCTAGAATGGTAGCTGACCTAAGTAAGGGCCTGACTTTTTCATTGCCATCCTAACCAAGTCAGTTGTTCCATACTTTGATTTTACCATCTGTAAAACAAAGGAAAATAATGTAATTATCGTTTACATTTTATATTTACTTTTTTTCAGGACAACAAAATGTCTGAATCACCTTTCCAAGGCTTCAACAGTGAATGTATTTTTGAAATCAATGTTGGAGTACATGGTCAGAAAAGATGTCTTTTGGACTTGTGAAATTACTTACATAAAAATTCTTACCAAGAAGGAAGCATTAAAAAACACATTTATTTATATGTTTACTAAATCTTCTTTTATTGAAAATAAGACAACCTGAAATCAAGTCTATCAGAGAAAATCGGGGACTTATTTCTTCACTGACAAAATAATAAATGAGACAAAGTGATAGAAGACCTTTGTCATGACACCTGTTTGCTACCAGAGCCCCAGGCCATCATCATCCACTAATGTCTCCACATTAATTCTGTCGAGGTCCTGGCCAGTCTTCCCTGCCCTGTCTAATGATCAGTTAATTCTTCTTGTAACCACATCATGGCTGACCAGGTGCTAGACAGTGCAAAGAAAGGTGTCAGAGCTTTCAGCTTAAGCCTTGATTAGATGGTGAGCAGGTCTCCTCCAGCTAAGCAGTGGCTTTAGAAACCCTGGAGTCCTTCGTTCTGATTTTTCTGGTAGACTGAAGGAAAAGGCCAACACCAACAATTTCTAAATAAGAAATTTCCGCCTTTTGCTTTTAGCCTTTGATACTGTATGAGACTGATCAAATCACTCCAGTTGAAATAATGGTTTTCTGAAGTCAAGGCACGAACAGCCTTTCCCCACTGGATGGGACGCTCAGATTACCAGCCCTGCAATGGAACAAAAGGAGAAGCAGAGGTGAGGAGGAGCCAAAGGACCCCCATGTCACCCCGCGCTTCTCAACCGTTTGCCGTTCTGAGATGACACCTGCAGAGCCACAGCTCTGCAGCCCGAGCACCGACGGGTGCCTTGGTCATCCTGCACCATGGAGCTGCTCGTCTCTCCTCTATGTATTCTAATCTTCTATGAGTCTGGTTTTTAAATTTTTAAATTTCTTTTCCTTTTGTTTTTAGTTTACACATAATTGTACATATTTATGGAATATAGACTGGTATTTTCATGCATGTATCTATCTACATTGTGTAATGATCAAATCAGGGTAATTAGCATATCCATCACCTCATTGATCATTTCTTTATCTTGGGAGCACTCACAATCCTCTCTTGTAGCTCTTTCAAAATATACAATAAATTGTTGTTAACTATATTCACCCTATGGTGCTATAGAGCACAAGAACTTATTCATCCTATCTGGCTGTAATTTTGTATTCTTTAAGCAGCCTCTCCCCATCTTCCTCTCCCTCGTATAATAACATTCTCAGCCTCTAATAACCACAACTGCACTCTCTACTTCCATGAGCTCAACGTTTTTTTAGCTACCACATATGAATGAGGACATGCAGTATTTATCTTTCTGTGCCTGACTTATTTCATTTATGTAATCTAATTTTAAAACAATTATTTGGACTCTCCGGAATCAATAATAAGAAAAGAATACAGCAAAATGTGCTGTTTTCTTTTGCAGAAAAGAATTATAGTCTCTCTCTACCTTTTTCATTGGAATTAGCATAACAGTACTAAAGGGTTTACCCACTGAGGGAAACACCAAGAGTCCCCTTTAAGCAGAGGGTAATTACATCCTGCTATTCAGCCCATTTACTGGAGGGTCACTCATTAGCACCCTGCCAACTCCATTTTTAATCTAATATATTTCTCTCTCTCCTCCCCTAGACTCACAATGCTGTGTGTCCTCTCTGTCGCACAGTCCTAAAACTCTCCATCAAGTAACCAGGCGACGAGGTCTGTCTTCTCTTCCAGAAGCCCAAGGTCCCTTTTCCAAGGACTGTCTGGATGCCCCTGCCTTGAATCTGAGTTTTATCTTCTGCAGACCTGGGCTTAGTTTGTTGCACTGAAAAAGGACACAGGCTCTGTAGCCAGACAGTTGTGGGTTTTGATGCCAGAGCCACTGTTTTAGTAGCTGGGGAACTTTGGGTACATTTCTGGCCGTTGCTTTCCACATCTTGTCACTGGGAATGTTATTATTATTATTATATTATTATTATATATATATATATATTTTTTGAGACGGAGTCTCACTCTGTCACCTAGGCTAGAGTGCAGTAGCATGATCTCGATTCACTGCAAGCTCCGCCTCCTGGGTTCAAGCCATTCTCCTGCTTCAGCCTCCCGAGTAGCTGGGATTACAGGTGCACACCACCACGCCCAGCCAATTTTTTGTGTTTTTAGTAGAGATGGGGTTTCACCGTGTTAGCCAGGATGTTCTCGATCTCCTGACCTCGTGATCCACCCACTTCGGCCTCCCAAAGTGTTGGGATTACAGGTGTGAGCCACCGCACCCAGCCGGGAATGTTATTAACACCTAGATTCATCATTGGGAACATTTTCAAAAAATGTATTATTATTCCTTATTCCTTTCTCTTAGACAATTTTTTTAAGCTGAGGGGTGTCAATGGGGCAACATTTCTGATTTATACATTGTTTTCTCCATGGAGATGCATTTGGCAAAACTCCAGGTGCACGGAAATGCACGGGTGGGTCTTCATGCCATCAGACTGAGCTGCTCAGTGGCCTCAGCTGTTAGTCCAGGTGTTTGTCTGTCCATCAACAGAACATGAAAGGCTCCTGGATTCTCTCTGTTGCTTTCCGTCCACCTGGACTGCTCCACCTCCCATCTTCCCTGTCTCCTTGATTCATCTCGATGCTACCCCCATTTATCCAAGCGAAGAAAGGCGCTCCTTCCCTTTTTTAGTTTTCTCTCACCCTTCCTTCTTTTCACATCTATTTCTTACTGTGTCCTGCACAGTACTTGTCTTTTCTCTGACATTGTGTGAGCAATTTCTTTGATACAATGGTAGTCTCCAATTATGCTACTGGGCAAGCCATCCCGGAGGTCGTGGAATAGAAAGGCTCTCAGACCAAGTTAAGTCACTCATATCGCAAGGTTTATTGAATCAGCTGAAAATGTCCAGTATTTTCAAGGGGAAATATGTGAGATATGTTCACCCGCTTAGCTTAGGGTGCAAGCGGGTGGCAGGACCATACGACAGGATCCTCAGTGACTCAGTGTTCATGTGACCGGTGTTCTCTGCTACATTGACCTTCCAAACTCATGGGGTAGTTACTTTGGAACAAGGAGGCTCTGCAGAGAAAACTGCCTAAAGCCAAAACAATCTTGTTCTAGCAGAGAGAAGAAGGCGCAAGTATGCCTGGCCAATAAAGAGCTTGCTAAACAGCCATTGCTTTTATCTGTGTTTCTAGACAAAGCTCATGTGAGATGGGATTAACGTAGTGTCACCAATGATGGCTGATTCAGCGATAATGTGCCTGTCATATAGAGGTGGCATAATACACACATTGTAACTTGGCCCTTTCATCTTTTTTCTCACTATAAGTGTCAGAGGCGTGTGAACCAGAGCAACTCCATTTTAAATTGGAGCTGGGTAAAATGAGGCTGAGATCTACTGGGCTGCCTTCCCAGATGGTTAAGGCATCCTAAGTCCCAGGATGAGGTGGAAGGTCAGCATAAAATACAGATCATAAAGATCTTGCTGACAAAACAGGTTGCAATAAAGAAGTTGGCTAAAACCCACCAAAACCAAGATGGCCAAGAGAGTGACCTCTGGTCGTCCTCACTGCCACATGCCCACCAGCGCCTTGACAGTTTACAAATGCCATGGCAACATCAGGAAGTTAACCTATATGGTCTAAAAAGGGGAGGCATGAATAATCCACCCCTTGTTTAGCATATGATCAGGAAATAACCATAAAAATGGGCAGCCAGCAGCCTTCGGATCTGCTCTACCTTTGCATCAGCCATTCTTTTATTCCTTTACTTTCTTAACAAATTTGCTTTCACTTTACTCTACGGACTTGCCCTGAATTCTTTCTTGTGCAAGATCCAAGAATCCTCTCTTGGGATTGGACTGGGACCACTTTCCTGTAACGTAAGCAACGTTCTTATTTGTTTTATTCTTTTTAAAGAATTGTGATATAACATACAGAACATAAACTTTGCTGTTTTGACAATGTTTGAGTATAATTCAGTGGCATTAAGCGCATTCACAATGTTGTGCAACCATCACCATTGTCCATTTTCAGAACTTTTGCATCACTCCCGACTAAAAACTGTGTGCATTAAACACTAACTCCCCATTCCCCTCCCCTTAGCCCCTAGTAACCTCGATTCTACTTTCTGTCTCTATGAATTTGCCTATTCTAGATACTTCATATGAGTAAAATCATACAGGATTTGTCCTTTTGTGTCTGGCTTATTTCAATACTTGGCATAATGTTTCCAAGTTCACCCATGTTGTAGCATGTATCAAAATTTTATTCCGTTTTAGGGCTGAGTAATATTCCGTCATTTGTGTATACCATATATTTTTGAATTCACTCATTTGTTGATGAACATTTGAGTGGTTTCTTTCTTTTGGCTATTGTGAGTGATGCTGCTATGAACATGGGTGTTCAGGTATCTGTTTGAGTCCCTGCTTTCATTTCTTTGAGAGTTGATACCTAGAAGTGGAATTGCTGGGTCCTATGGTAATTCTACTTAACTTTTTGAGAGACCACCGGTTTCATCCTTTTTTAAAATCTGTGTTCAATACTCACATATTCTATTTATTTCTATGGCTAACATTAGTTTTTCTTATTTTTTATAGCAAAATTAAGTATTCCTAAATATTGCAGCCAATTCACCTTACAACCCCTGCCCATGTCATCTACCCAGAAGGCACTGTGAGGTCTGTTCTTGAATACTGGCAAACATTCTGCAATCCTCAGGCCACAGCTGTGCACCAAATATTTGGAACAGAGATCAGTTAACTGATTAATTACTGACTTTGTGCTCGGCGAACATGCCAAGCACCAACCCCCCAACTTCCCCGCCCTGCCTGTGTCTCTCTGTTCCCTTTGTGTCCCCTACATTCTTTCAAATACTCTGCAAATCCACCTGCTCCACCACACACCACTGTTGCTGGCTTCCACTTCTTATTCATTTTGTATGATTTTGAGGTTTCCTGCCTGGGTACCCAGGGCCACAACTCCCTCTCTGGAGATACCCATCCTGACTGATACACCCTAGCCACCTCCCCTTATGCTCCCTCTACTCCATCCTCAGTCCAAGAGCTTCAGGCACTTCCAGTCCTGCCCCAGAGATGCAGGTTTCATCCTCTCGCATGCTTTGCAGGAACTTATTTATTTTGTTATTATTTTTTAAGATAGAATTTCATTCCTGTCACCCGGTCAGGAGTATAGTGACGCAGTCTTGGCTCACCGCAACAAAAAATCCCCACCAGGATTTCCACTTGGAATTTCTCAAGTTTGAAGAATACCAAACTGCAGAATGCTAAAAATATAGATTTCCCCTTACTTATGAGAGTTCCTATTCCTGTGCCTTTTTTTCTCTCTTTTTCTTTTTCTTTCTTTCTTTCTTTTTTTTTTTGTAACAATTGACTGAAGAATCAAGAAAAATGCTGGAGATGGGCTTAAACATTCCCTACTGGACAGCTCTGGCTAAGGCCTTCTCCCTGTATAAAATTCCCCAAGACCTTATATTGCAGAAGATGAAGAGTGTGTATGTATGTGTGCATGTAATTTTTTTTTCTTTTTGAAACACCCATTTCCAACCTCTCCCTCTATTGCTGGATTCATTTTTGTAAAAAGCAAAATAAAAAACAAAGCCCTAGTTCCTTCTCCACCCCTTGCAATTGAAAGGAGTTTTCTCCTTCCCGCTTTCTGTGAGTGTTACGTATGTTAGCGTTGACTGATCACGGAATGTACTCAAATTAAATGCTCACAAAATTCAGGGACCAATTTCCTTCCATATCCAGTCTAAGCTGCTCACTTTTTGGTGATTCTTCAGTCAGTCCTCACTAGAGGAGGTTATCAGCAGTCACTGGGTGGTGATTGATAGGCAGGAACAGGAAAGGTCAGGGGGCACCCCCAGGAGTGGAGCATGTTGCATTTCACTGTGATTATTGTCATGAGAAAGGCAGTTGCTCAAATTAGGCCAAGGGAGGAAGTGCCTGTTAGCCCACCCTGCCACTGTCCTCAAAGTCAGCTTAGGCCTACAGTCAGGAAGGCTCACCCAGTGTCTGTTTATCCCACTTCCTTCTGTACTCCTTCTGTAAGTCAAGTCCTGTTTTGAGAGAAGTCCAAGGGCAGTTGTTGCCAAGAGAATTAAGATGGAAAGAGAGTTGACAGAGACATATGCCACATATGCCACATGCTGAATTTTATGAGGGGTTTCCTACCTACCTGTCTTAGTCCATTTTGTGCTACTATAAAAGAATACTAGAGACTTGGTCATTTACAATGTACAGAAATTTATTTGGCTCATGGTTCTGGAGGCTGGGAAGTCCAAGACTGTGGACTAGACAACAAGAAACCCTCAGTAAATGGGAACTTGTATTAGTCTACTAGGGCTGCCGTTGTGAAGTGCCACAGACTGAGTGGCTTAAACAACAGAAATTTATTTTCTCACAGTCCTGGAGGCTAGAAGTCCAAGATCAAAATGTCACAGGAGTGGTTTCTTCTGAGTCCCCTCTCCTTGGCTTATAGATGGCTGTCTTCTCTCTGGTCTTCTGTCTGTGTCTGTGTCCTAATCTTCTCTTCTTATAAGGACATCAGTTGTATTGGATTAAGGCTCATCCTGATGACTTCTTTTTAACTTAATTACCTCTTTAAATACTTTATCTCCAAACACATTACATTCTGAAATACCGGGAGTTAGGACCTCTATATATGAATCTGGAGAGGGCGTAACAGAAGTGTTTCTGTTTTCCCAGAAAGAGGCTTGAACCTGGCAACACTCTTCTTTCTTATACTCTTACCAGAAGGCAGTTCTGTGCAGTAGAGAGAGTAAGCCAAGGCTGATAAGAGCTTGACTACATGTTCTAGAGTCAGCCAAGGCTGGGTTTGGACCCGAGCTCTGACCTTTCCAGCTACATGGCCTTAGGTCAGTTACTTAATGTCTCTGATCTCCAGTTTTCTCTGCCTTGAAATGGGTACAAAATAGACCACCTGAGGGTAAGCCTGAGGATTCAATGAGATGACATAAAACAGCCTGGCATGGTGTCTGACTCAATACCTAGTTTTCTTACCTTGATTCCAGGCTTGGGAATGTGTCTTTACTTCTCTGAGGTCTCCAAGGACTTACCTGTTCAGGGATCAGACAGATGCATCTATTTCCGATAAGGTGAGCAACTATCTCCTGGGTCAATCGCTTGTGCCCATCTCATGACATCTTTGAATCTCTAGGGCAGATCTCAGTCTCCTGGGGCCCTCGTCTCTTCCAGGTTCCTGCAGGCACAGCTGAGCCAGCTTCCTGCTTGGTCTCACCCCTCCCAAACCTTCCCCACAGCAGCAGCTCCTTACCCTGCTGGGCTTGGGGTTGAGGGAGAACTAGGGGCCTCCATCCCCCAAAGTTCCATGCCCCGAGACAAGCAGAGGAGGGGGCAGAGACCTGGTGAGGATGCCAGAGAGGTTGAAGCCTGAAATAGTAGCCCTCCAGCCTTGAATGGGGGCCAAGGCAAACGCCACTTGCACTAGCTGTTGGATTCAAGTGATTAGCAATTCCCTAGGCTGGGTAAGGTGACCTGTTTATTTGTCAGGAGAGTCAGAAACAATTGCTAAGAGCAGTTGAAGAAGGTGGGGAAGAAGAGGGAGAGTGCCAGGTTAGTTGGAAGAACGTGACACTCCTTGCTCTAGAAGGCAGTGTGTGGAGGACATCCCCGAAGACAGGGAAGGAGCTTCTCTCTCTGAAGGAGGTTGCAGAGCTGCTGGAATCACTGCACCAAGTGCCATTCACTCGTCTCCCCTATGGCTCTGTGCTGCTGAGAGTGGGAGCTTCCTTGAAGTCCAGGGCTCTGGTGGGCAGCGACATCTGGGGGACTTTGGGCAGCAACACCTTCTGAGAGAAGAATGATGGGGGAGTGGAGAAGAGCCAGCCAGGCCAAGGGCAGCTGCACGTGTTTGACCCGGCACTGCTTAGGGCAAGCTGCCCTGCTGGTGGCCGTATTCTCCCTGGCCTCCCTGTCTGGCCTTTTCCTGCCCTTCAATGGTTAGTTTCCACCTTCTCCAGAAGGTGCACAAAGAGGAAGAGGTGACAGAGAAGCAAGTCCATTTTGCTTGGCAGAGGCAGCTGTGTTAGATCTGTTTGAGTGTCGTGTACTCAGAAGCACCCCTTCTTCCCGATACAACAGGACATAGACAAAGGGTAAGTCATCACTGGCCATTCCATAGCCCAATCATCTGCATGAAGCTTTGCCAGGGAGTGGGGAAGGGAATGTGGGATTGAAAGTAGGCTTCCCAGCCTTCCACTGCTTGTCCATGAAGGCACTTAGCCCCACTGCTCCTCAGCCAAGCTTGGCTGGGTGCTTGGAGCTCTTTCCCCACCAGCTGCTAAACCTTGCATGAGTCTGGTAGCCTTACACTGGGTTTGCCCAGGCAGGGCCCAGGCCTGACCTTTCACCATGATTTTCTAATTTCTGCTCCATCCCCTCTGGGCCTGGGTTCTTGCTGCCTGTATCTTATTTCCTTGGCTGGATCTGGTGGTCAGGACGTTCCCCGGGGGGAATGAAATGCTGCTCACTAGATTCCCACCTCCTAAATAAGGGGGGCTGAACCACCAGGTTCTGTGACACCCAGCGTTGGAGCTGGTTACACTGACCACTGGGATTTGCATTTCCTGCCCTTCCTTCCCTCTCCCTCCACCCAGTGGCCAGCTAATCCAAACCAGGTTAATCCCTCCAGGCCACCAACCTGCCCCTGTGAAGTTCAGCATGCTTCCTGGCTGAGTCACAGCCTTACAGCCTGAGAGAGTGACTGCGGAGAAGCATACATATCGGTGGACTTCAGATTGACGGATTGATAGCGGCCTGTCCCAGAGCCATCTGTGACTCCTCCCACCCTCTTCTTTGGCCCCCTCCCTGGCAGCTGGCATGTCTGTCTATAGGCTCTGAGTCTAGGCTTTTGCTACCTCTTACCTGGAATATCACACCAGCCTCTAAACCAGCCCTCTTGCCCCCAGTATCACAACTCCAATTCTATTTCCTGATCACAAATGTTTTAGGACTCTTTATTGCCTCCCACATTCATGGGATCTGCAGTGGGACCTTGACCTCCCTTCCTAGCATCTCCCACCCCTCATCTGGAATCACCCCTTGCTCAGCTCCCTTGAACCACGTGTCTTCCTGGCTGCATTCTCTACTCTATCTCCTGAATGCTTTCGTTCACTCTGTTTTCTCTGCCCTAGTTGCCCCTTTCCTGGGCCTCTTGGGATAGTTCAAGGAAGATTTTGCCCAGCTTGGAGCATGCACGTATGAATCTGCCCTCAGTGTTATCCCCAGCATGCTCCCCGGAAGCCTTATGCAAATCCTGGATCTGTTTGAGAATTGCCCCACGTCTCAATGATGAAAAACAAAAGTAAGAACCCAGCTCAAGAGAGACTTCAAACTTCACTTCTGAATCAATCGGAAATTTGGGCAAAACTTCTTTTCCACGTTATGTCTGTCCCTTTCACTTTCAGTTCAGGGAGACTCACCGACTTTTCTTAAAGGATGTGACTCTCCTTACTGGGTAAACGATAAGTTTGTGTCTGTAACTGAGACTGCACTGGTTATCTTTGTTCTGTGACATGACCACATTCTATATTTTCTTGATATTCCAGCCAAGGAGTTGCTTTTGAATGTTTTCAGTGTTCCATCTGTTCTCTTGCAGTGATCCCTCATCTTCTTTTATACATTCATTTAACAAATACTCAGACATTATTTTTTGGTTTTGTTTCTTTGAGACAGGATCTTACTCTCTCACCCAGACTAGAGTGCAGTGGTGGTGTGCTTATAGCTCATAGCTCACCGCAGCTTCGAATTCCTGTGCTCAAGCCATCCTCCCACGTCAGCCTTCTGAGTAGCTAGGACTACCAACAAGCACCATCATACTCAGCTATTCTTTTTTTTTTTTTTTTTTTTTGCAGAGATGGGGTCTTGCTATGTTGCCCAGGCTAGTCTCAAAATCTTTGGCTCAAGTGATCCTTCTGTCTCAGATTCCCAAAGTGCTGGGATTATAAACATGAACCACTGCACCTGACTGAGCCATTGTTATTCCACTAGGCTCTGTTATTTGCACTGGGTTGTGGTATTGAGCAAAGCAAACAAATATAGACACAAATCCCTGACCTGATGGAGCTTACATCATCTATGGGCAGAGACAGACAATCCACAACACAAGAAGTGACATACATGGTGTGTTAGATGGTGACAGGCTGGGAACAAGGTGGAACAGGGGTAGGGAGTATGGGAAAATGCTTCCAATTTTGAATAGGAAGGTCTTGGGAGCTTGACCTAAGCCAGTCTGGGTATGTGCAATTCTTAAGTTGTTTTTAGTAAATAGTAGTAGACACTAAGGAGGTTGAGGTAGGTGAGATCATGAGCTACTCAGCCATAATGCCACTATTGCGCACATGGTCCCCTCAGCCTAGCACGCTTCCCAAAGGATGCAGGACTCACTTCTCCACCACCTTCAAGTCTTGCCCAACCACCTTTATAACATTTGTAATTTACTTTAAAATACTTGAGTACAATCAGTGGGATATTATGTATGTGACAGCTCACTGAAGCTTTAATACTAGAGCCAGTCAGCCAACGTGCAATCGAGAATGCACAGTTCAGCTGGCCCTCTACCAAAAAGACCACCTTCCAAAAGCTGCTAAATCTGAAGAGTTTCTGTCATCTGCATCTCAAGCAACAACCAATACTTTGCTAATTAACACATTACATTTTTTTTAAAAGTCTTTATTGGCAAAACTAGCAATATGCTAAATAACATGGTGAAAGTTAAAATCGAGGTAAAATGAGATTTTTTTTTTTTTTTTGGATTGGCTCAAATCATTGACTACAATTATTTACAGACAATCCTCACTCTTTTTTTTTTTTTTTTTTTTTTAGATGGAGTTTCGCTCTTATTGCCTAGGCTGGAGTGCAATGGCGTGATCTCAGCTCACTGCAACCTCTGCCTCCCAGGTTCAAGCGATTCTCCTGCCTCAGCCTCTGGAGTAGCTAGGGTTACAGGCACACACCACAACACCCTGATAATTTTGGTATTTTTAGTAAAGACAAGGTTTCACCACGTTGGTCAGGCTGGTCTCGAACTCCTAACCTCAGGTGATCCACCCGCCTCAGCCTCCCAAAGTGCTGGGATTATAGACATGAGCCACCGCGCCCAGCCCAGACAACCCCTACTCTTACATAAACAGGGTATAAGAATTACACAAGGCTTGTAACCTGTATTCATCAGGAGAGACTTGAGGCCTAATCTGCCCTGTGTCCATCTGTTGGTTTGAAAGAATGTGTGGCTACATGATTCCAACTACAAAGCCAGAACCTCAGAAATGTAGAGAGTGATGAGAATTCAGAACAGGTTGTATGAACAATTTGCGGCTGCTTTACTAATAATCATTTGGTTAATAAATACACAAGCAGAATTCCGTTTGAGATGTGCTTTGATTGAAGTGACGGAAGCCTTTGGAGAGTTTTGCACAGAACAGTGACATGACCTGGATTGGATTTTCCAGGATCAATCAGGCCGCCATGTTGAGAATTGACTGTAGGGGACAAAGGCCAAAGTGGGTAAGCCAGTTGGGAGCCTGCTGAAAATAGTCCAGGTGAGACTAGCCAGGTCTACAGATAAGTTGCAGATAGAGTGACAGAATTTGGCGATGGATGGGGGTGGGGTTTCAAGAGTAAAAAAGAACCCAAAGCTAACTTAAGATGTCTGAGCTGAGCAGTCAGAAGATGGGAGCTGCAACTCACTGACACAAGGAAGACTGCTGGAGAAGAGGTGTTGGGGAGGGCAGGGGAGGGTCAGGAATTCAGCTGAACAAGCTTGAGAGGAGGAGTGGTGATGTGGAGTGTACAGTTGCACATAGAAGCCTTAGGTTTAAGAGAGGAGAATAGGCAGGGGTCATAAATTTGGGGATAATCCACACAGAGATAACACTTAATGCCATGTATCTGCCTGTGATAACCAAGAAAGTGAGTGCAGGTGGAAGAGAGAAAAGAGCTGGGTATGGTGGCACACACCTGTAGTCCCAGCTACTTGGGAGGCTGAGGTGGGAGGATCACTTGAGTCTGCAGGTCAAGGCTACAGTGAGCTATGATGGTGCCGCAGCACTCCAGCCAGGGCAATGCAGTGAGACCCTTGTCTCTAAAAAAAAATAGAGTAGGAAGAGACCCCAGGACCAAGCTCTGAAACTCTCTAACATTAGGAGTTTAGGGAGATGAGGGAAAATTAGAAAGAAGTCTGAGAAGCACTGATGAGATGAGATGGAAAAGAACACCAGAGAAGCAAGTGACCAGGCAGAGGAGTGATCAACTGTGGAAGAGGAGGACAGACGTCTGACCACTGGGTTAAACAATGAGGAGGCCACCAGTGCCCTTGGAGAGAAGTAGTGCAGATAAACAACTGGGGTGGACTCAACAAAGATGGGAGAAGCGGAATTGGAGACAGTGATTATAAACCACTCTTCTATTCAGTATTGCTGAAAATGACAAGAGAAAAATGGAAGGTAAGTCCTTGAGTTTCCAGTGCTATTTGCATGAAGTCAGTCGTATATTTCTTGATCATTTACTGCAGGCTAGGGATGGGTGCCGGATGAACAAGGCCTAGCCACTCCCCAGCAGAGGAAATTCTTCTGTAAACAATGACAATTCCAAGTGACAAATATTCTGATACAGGATTGTACTAAGTTTTGTGGGAGCATAAAGAGGCAGAGACAAGCTTTGTGGAAGCCCAGGGAAGGGGCCTTTGAGCTGGTTGTAAAGGAAGGGTGGTGGCTGCCAGGTAGAGTAGGGAAAAAAGTTGTTCTCAGTGGAAGAAAGAGAGTGTGTCCAGGCACAAGATGGGGGATGTCTGGAATGCATGCAGTGGAGGGAGCTGGGCGCTGAGGCTGTTAAGGTTGTAGACTTCATTGACAATGACCTTGTGTGGAAATTGAACTTTTTTTTTTTTTTTTTTTTTGAGACGGAGTCTCGCTCTGTCGCCCAGGCTGGAGTGCAGTGGCCAGATCTCAGCTCACTGCAAGCTCCGCCTCCCAGGTTTACGCCATTCTCCTGCCTCAGCCTCCCGAGTAGCTGGGACTACAGGCGCCCGCCACCTCGCCCGGCTAGTTTTTTGTTTTTTTTTTTTTAGTAGAGGCGGGGTTTCACCGTGTTAGCCAGGATGGTCTCGATCTCCTGACCTCGTGATCCGCCCGTCTCGGCCTCCCAAAGTGCTGGGATTACAGGCTTGAGCCACCGCGCCCGGCCTGGAAATTGAACTTTTATCCCAGAGACCATAGGAAATGCTGGAAGTCTTTTTAAAAATAATCAATCAATTATTTAAGTAGTCAAATAAAAATTGTATATATTTATGGTGTACAACACAATGTTTTGAAATATGTATGCCAGCCTGATGTGGTGGCTTATGCCTATAATCCTAGCGCTGTGGGAGACTGAGGCAGGAGGATCGCTTGAGCCCAGGAGTTTGACACCAGCCTGGGGCAACATGGCAAAACTCCGTCTCTACAAAAACATACAAAAAAATTAGCCAGGCATGGTGGTATGCACCTGTAGTCCCAGCTACTGGGGAGGAGGATCACTTGAGCCCGGGAGGTTGAGGCTGCAGTGAGCCAGGATCGTGCCCCTGCATTCCAGCCGGGGCAACAGAGTGAGACCCTGTCTAAAACAAAACAAAATAAAACACCGAGAAGAAATATGTATGTCTTGTGTGTTAAATCAAGATAATGAACACACACATTGCCTCATATACTTATTCCTTTTTGTAGTGAGAACACTCGTCTACATTTTTAGTGATTGTCAAGATCACAATACACATTGTTTTAACTCTTGTGCCATGTCGTACCATAGGTCTCTCAAACTTGTTCCTCTTGTGTAACTGACATTTTGTGTGCTTTGACCAACATCTTCCCACTCCCTTCCCCCAGCCTCCAGTCCCTGGTCACCACCGTTCTGCTCTCTGCTTCTAAGAGTTCAACTTTTTTAGATTCCACCTGTGCGTGAGATGAAAGAGTGTCGGGATCTAAACTGTACTTGGGGAAGATACTTCTGGGGTCTTAGGGTCAGAGACTGGAGGCAGAGAGACCAGTGGGGGGGTTTTGCCATGGTCTCGGCAAGAAACAGGGGGCCAAGATGAGAGCAGTGACTGAGAGGAAGTTCAGGAGGGGAAGGATGTGGTGGGAGCCACAGGGCTTATGACTGCTGGAGATGGGGACTAGTGGAGGGCAGGCCTGGGTAACTCAAAGGTTTCTGGCTGGAACTGAGCAGTTGTGTTGATGAGTCTTTTTATCCTCATAGTACTTACCATATAACAGGTTTCTGAAAAATAGGCCTTGCTTGTTTGCACTTAAATATGAAAATATGAAAAACCTACATATAATTTTTTTTTTTTTAAGAGAAGAGGTCTTGCTCTTTCGCCCAGGCTGGAGTGCAGTGATGATCATAGCTCAAAAAACCTATAAGTGGGCCAGGTGTGGTGGCTCACACCTGGAGTTCCAGCACTTTGGAAGGCCGAAATGGGAGGTTTCTTTGAGCTCAGGAGTTCGAGACCAGCCTGGGCAACACGGTGGGGCCTGTCTCTACGAAAAATTTAAAAATTAGCCAGGTGTGGGGGTGCATACCTGTAGTCTCAGCTACTCAGGAGGCTGAGGTGGGAGGATCTCTTGAGCCCAAGAGTTTGAGGCTTCAGTGAGCTATGATCACACCACTGCACTCCAGTCTGGGCAACCAAGGGAGAACTTGTCTTTAAATAAACAGAAAGAAGAAAAAGAAAAATTAAAAAAAAATCGTATAAGTGAATTCTGAGATAGGTTTGCAAGAAATCAAGAGCCCAGCACACAGAATGTCCAAGTTCATAGAGATTCGCAGGGGGTCTCTGTGTACCTGGCAACCTCGAGGCCTTCCATGGAGCAGGACACTCACCATCTCCCTGAGGAGCAAAGAAAACCACCAGAAATAACCGGAGTAGTACTGAGTGACAGCGCTGACCATCTGTGATGTACTGTGTGCTGCAGATGGAAGTACTCTGGGGGTCTGGAGAAGAGAAAGACCAGATGAGACTTCCAGGTAGGCCCTGAAGGGCAGGTAGGATGAGGACAGGTGTGAACATTTCTTATGCCTATGCTACCTGCCAGCAGCTGTTCTAAGTGATACCCGAACCCGGTTGATCCTCACCACAGATCTATGAGGGGGACCCTGCGATTGCTCCCAATTTACAGATGAGGACAGTGAGGAACGCAGAGCTTAGGTCACTCCTCGAGGTTCTCTGGTAGGAGCTTGCAGGTGGTGAGCTCAGGTGGGCTCGCCCCAGAGACTCTTGAAACCTCCACAGTACTCACTGATGTGCACAGGTGGAAGGGCCGTGGATAGCCCTTCAGGGACACAGCAAGCCTCTGTGACCGGCCCAGGGGTGAGCGGGAGGTGAGCTCTGATAGGCTGTTGGGGAGATGGCCTTCACAGGCAGTTCTTTGTACCCAGAGACAGTTGGTTACCCAGGGGAAATCCTTCCTGACCATGGAAATCCCGGGGAGGAGGAGAAGGGAAGGAAGTGGAGAGGCTGCAGGGGGGTGCAGGCCCCCAGCGCCAGGGGTGCAGAGTGGGCAGGCAGGGTGCTAACTGCCCAGGGGTGTGGTAAGCAGGGCCCCTGTCAAGGGTGCTTCCCAGGCAGCCGCTGCAGGCCGTGGCCTTGGTCAGGAAGAGTGGGAGGTAAGTGCCCTTGCAGCCTCTAAGGGGCGGGGGCTCAGTGAGTGGAGCTGCTCTCGGCAGCAGGCTTCCCTTCTCCTCCTCATCACATCCTCTGGAGTCAAAGGAAGAAAAGGATCTCAGGAAGAAGGCTGAGTGGGAGCGGGCCCTGTGCAGCTGCAGGCCCCCCAGTCTGCCTTCTGTCTCTTACATAACAGAAGAGACTGCTCTCTCCCGGCTCTCCGGGCGAGGAAGCCGAGTGTGTCTGCTGCGTGTGTGCTTCTGCTGCCAGCCACTGCCCACAGGGGCCACCGGGCGCGTCACAGCCTCTTCAGCCTAGTACTCAGGGCGGAGGAACTCCTGACTCATCCTCAGCCCTGAGTACTGCAGAGCCGCTGGCCAGCTGCCTGGCTGGGTCACACGGCTGCCTCTGATGGCCGGAACCAAGCAGAAGGGGGGCTTTCTGAGCCCCTTTCCACAGGCAGTCCCGGCCGGTGAGGAAGAGGATCCCACCCTGGTTTTGCAAAGAAGACAACGCCATATTATTACACATTCGTGCTACAAAGACATAGTGACTCCCAGATGGGCTGGGTGCTGCTCTGGGCAGTGGAACCACAGCAGTGAAGAAAATGAATGAGACACCCTGCACTTGAGGAGCACATGTTTCTAGTGAATGAATGAGTGACGCTAACCAGATTCGTGAAAATTCTATGCAGCCTGAAGCTGAGGTTGTCCTGTGGGGCATTCTCATCCTGTGTCCTGCCTCCACCCCAGACCCTGTGCTGCCTGGGCTACCTTATCTTGCCTCCTGGTCCTGGCCACCCCTGGAGTCAGTGCAAATTATAGGGAAGGCCAAGATTAGATCCGGAGCTGTGGGCCTCTTCTACCTGCATGGCTCACACCACAGCCTCCGAAAGGAACAGACTTCCCTAAAGCCTGGTTTTTGGCAGAGCTTGCAAAGGAAGACCTGGACGTGCTCAGCCAGACAGAGACAGAGGTGACTCAGGAAGAGTCAGAGTGGGGTTTGCTTAGGAAAATCTCCCACGCAATTTGAGCTTAGGTTGGGCCAAAAGGGACATCCTGGGAAGCTCACATGGTGGACGATAATTTGTCTGGTGGATTTGGAGAGTTCATTCTGAACTCCACACTACCCAGGTCTTTGGTGGGCTATTTGGGATACAAACAACAGAGAGGGCCCTGGGGGAGCCTCAGGGTTATTTGGGCCATTCGCGCTCAGTGCACCATGCTGCTCTGTGATATCGCAGGGCCTTGCAAATGCCCTATAGCAGATGAGGACACAAATTAGACACTGAGGGCACTGGAAGTATTTGGGGCATTTCACCTGCCCAGTGCTTCTTCTGGCCACTGCACCATCATTTTCCCTTGGAGAAATCCCTGGTCTTGGTGGAACTGCCAATCAAAATGCCTGCCTACAATGGATACACCCCCACCTCCAGCCCAGCCTATTAGACTCTCTTTCTCTTGAGCAGACATGGGAACAGCTGGCACAAATTTGCCCCAGTGGGACCGTCCATGTGATTCTGCTACTCAGATCCCAGCTGGCCCTAATTCCTGTCCCTCCAAGCCTGGTTGTTCAGTTCTTTTTGCTACTCTGAGAACTACCCTGTATCTGTCTCATACATTCATTTTCTTGCCTAGATTAAGTTGTTTTCTGTTACTGGCAACCTGAGAACAGTAAGTGATAGGAAAGCCAATCTGCAGCTTGCCTTTGGACCTGATCCTGCACAGGGAGAGGTTGAAATAGGTCCAGCCATAGTCACAGGGTTCCTGGAACCCTGCTTTCCGCAGTGATGGTGAAGCTGTGGCAGGAGGAAGGCCAGCAGGCAGAGCCACTCCTGTCCTGTGATGTCATGGAAGAGCTGGGTGGTCAATGTTGCCATTAAGAAAATTCCTTGATATCTTAACCCACAGTTTCCGGAATGTCTTTTTTACCTTACCCCTGTTCTGGATAGAAAGGAGGGGGGTTCCTCTCAGTATGTGCCCAGCGTCCGACCTGGCCTCCCAGCTCTGACTCTTAACAGGCCTGGCTCCAGGGTCGCTGTCTCCCTCCTTGATCTTCTCCTAAAAGCCCTGAAGCTAGGTCAGTGCTGGTAGACATGGAAAGTGTCAGGCAGAGAAGAAAGAACCAGACCTTTAAGTAGTATCAAACTATCAGCCACAGCGCTGCTGCTTGCAAGGATGCTTTTGCTGCCTGTTACATCTCCAGTGCCAGCTCCTGGCGGTTCTGGAATCCATCTGCTCTTAAGGAGGGCAGGCTACCCAGAGGTGCTTCCTTCCCCCTTTGAGTTTCCATAGCATCCTATCCCTATACCTGTCTGCCTGCCGCACTCACCCTGTTAGTTTTGGAATATGCTGCCCTGTGAGGTAGGAAGCACTCTCCTTCAGTGGATTCTCATACAGTCTGGAAGACCACCTACCAGGGATGTTTTAAGGGAATGCAAGCTCAAAATTGGATGAATGAACATTAAGATCTTTCCTAACTTGGGATTTGATTATTCTGTATTTCTATTTTAAACTTTTAAAATATTCTTATTAGGAGTTGTTTCAAGCATACTGAAAGGCACAAAAATAATACAACAAATAACAAACACATATGTCACCACCCTGTAACTGCCAGATCCTAACTTTTTGTCACGTTTGTTCCCGATACAAATAAACCCTGTGCAGATTTATTTTTCTAATGAAATCTTTATTAAGGAATAATTTACATATAACAAAATGAATGGATTTTAAGCGTGCAATGTGGCAAGATTTGACAAATGTGTACATCTGTGCCACCAGCACCCCGGATAAGATATAGACCTTTCCTCATGCATCTTTTCCAGTCAATGCCCCCTGCCAGAGGCAACCACTGTCCTAATTTCTCTCAACACAGATCAGTTTTGCCTGTTCTAGAACTCTATATAAATAGAATCATACAGAATGAACTCTTTTTGTGCCTGGCTTCCTTTGCTCATCACAGTGTTTCTGGAATTCTTCCACATTGCTGCAAATATTAGTTGTTCTTTCCTCTTTATTTCAGAATAATATTTCATTGAATAAATGAATATACCACAATTTATCTATTCATCCAATAACAGTCCTTTGGATGCTGTATTTACCTAAGATAAATGAAAACATATGTCCACAAAATAATCATACAAGTATATGCATTGTAGCTTTTTAAAATAATACTTCCAAATTGGAAACAATCCAGATTTGTATTTTATTTTTATTTTTTGAGATGGAGCCTCCCTGTGTCACCCAGGCTGGAGTGCAGTGTCACGATCTCAGCTCACTGCAACCTCCGCCTCCCGGGTTCAAGTGATTCGCCTGCCTCAGCCTCCTCAGTAGCTGGGACAACAGGTGCCCGCCACCACGCCTGGCTAGTTTCTGTACTTGTAGTAGAGACAGGATTTCACCAAGTTGGCCAGGCTGGTCTCGAACTCTTCACATCAAGGGATCCGCCCGCCACGGCCTCCCAAAGTGTTGGGATTACAGGTGTGAGCCACCGTGCCGGCATGCATTTTATTTTTTATATGAGCATCTTCCCTTCTAGACAGTGAGGACAAGATGCGTATCTGATTCGCCTGCACACTCTCGGTATTTTTAACATTGCAGGTGGTCAGTAAGTCTTGGTTGAGTGGATGAAAGGTCAGGAAGAGGAGGATGCAGAATTCTGTGATCCTAGTTCAAGGGCTTAGGGATATCAGTCCCAGTCATCCTGCTAGGAGAAAGGCTGAGTGTTAGGGAAGGTGTAGGAGTTGGTTCACACCACAGCCTCAGTGCTAACCACAGAGCCTAGCACATAAATGTTCAGAACGTGTATGATGAATGAATGAAAAGGAGTTAGCGACTGCCCACTGTGGAATCCATGTTGTCCTCTTACTTCCAGATTATCCTTACTTCCTGGAAAAACAACCCTTCCAGGATACAGGGACAAAAACATAATGTCAAATAGGGAGGAAGGTCTGGGGGAGGGGGCTGGAGATAAGGACCAGGAGGTTAAGAGTTTCCAGAATAAAGAATAAGAGGGGTTCTCTCTCCTGCCCCCAAGCCCCATACCTTACTGCTCTTATTCCTGTATACTGATAGAACCAAGCATAGCACTCCTCCCATTTAGGATCAAGAAATTCACCTGACCAGGTGCATTGGCTCACATCTGTAATCCCAGCATTTTGAGAGGCTGAAGTGGGCAGATCACCTGAGGTCAGGAGTTTGAAACCAGCCTGGTCAACATGGTGAAACTTGTCTCTACTAAAAATACAAAAATTAGCCGGGCATGGTGGCGCGGACACCTGTAATCCCAGATGCTCAGGAAGCTAAGGCAGGAGAATCGCTTGAACCCTGGAGGTGGAGGTTGCAGTGACCTGAGATCATGCCACAGCACTGCAGCCTGGGTGACAGTGAGACTCCGACTCAAAAAGAAAAGAGTAGAGAAAGGGAAAGAAAAGAAAAGAATAAAAGAAAAGAAAAGAATAAAAGAAAAGAAAAGAAAGGAAAAAAGAAATTTACTTGGAGATCCCCAGAAAGCTCACCTAGGTTGGCTCACAGTCATGTCTAGGACTTGTTGCCTCTCTCACTTCTCAGAGTAGCTTCAGACTGGTGCTTCAAGTCCTCTGTTAAGGCATCAAACAAAGGCAGATGGTAAATAGTTTTAATTCACCCAGCTAGGGTCTCCAGCCATTCAGCTCCTCAGGAAACCAGACACTTGGCTTTAGGTGGGAAGTTGCTTTTACAAGAGATAGAAAATATGGCCTCGTTTCAGAATGTTTGTTCCAGTGCAGGGATAAATATATTTTGTTAAATGATAAATCTTGAAAACTTTAAGTCCTTCTAGGCAGGAACTAAAGATGTCAAGAGAGGTGTGGAGAAGAGGAAGTATATTAGGCACTCTGACCTCAGCATGACTTTTTTTGTTGTTGTTGTTTGTTTGTTTTTTAAAGACAAGGTTCTGGTCCATCGCCCAGGCTGGAGTGCAGCAGTGCAATCAACGCTCATTGCAGCCTCAGCCTGCTGGCTCAAGCAATCCTCCTGCCTCAGCCTTTAGAGTAACTGGCATCACAGACCCGTGCCACCGCATCTGACTAATTTTCGTATTTTTTTTTAAATAGAGAGAGGGTCTTACTATATTGTCCAGGTTGGCCTTGAACTCCTGGGCTCAAGTGATGCTCTGGCCTCAGCCTCCCAAAGTGCTGGGATTACAGGTGTGAGCCACTGCACCGGGTCAGCATGACTCTTTATCATAGAAAGATTAGTATGGAAGGATCTAGAGATAGTATTATCTCCTGATGCCCCAGCTTGGCCTGGAGCTCACAGGTAATTTAGTTTCTGGTAAGAGAGATTGGAAAAAGGACACTAGGATTTGAAACTCTTGCATTCTTCTGGTTTTGCCTCTAGCTATCATGGGACCTTGAGTGAGTGAGTTTCCTCATCTGTACAATGAGAAAACTAGATTAGACAGCCTCCAAGACCCCTTCCAGCTTTCCAACCAGAAACCTGTGCTTCTGGTATTATGAACTCTAAGCACAGATACCACTGACCTCACCACTATGAACGCATTCGAGGGAAACTTCCCAGCAATCTTTTTACAGGGGGCTCATGTGTGTTAAAGACAGAGATGAATGTTTTAAAGGCTACAATTCAACAGTCATTGCCATTGAGGCGATTTTCCTGCTCATGTTTTTCTCTTTTTGGGTCCAATTCAGAAATGTTTTCAGTCAATATGTCAGTGTGGGTGGAAACAAAAAAAAAACCTGGAAGATTTTCTGTTTTATATCCTTGTTGATAAAACTCACAAACAAGGCCCCATTGCCTTCAATGGGCGGTAGAAGGGTAGGAAATTCTCATCCTTGCAGGTCTAAAAATAAGTCCTTGTTGATGATCTGGACAATCTGATTGCTTGAAAAAGCAGCAGCCTGGAGTTTCACCACATGAAACAGAGGGTGCACTTCCCTGGCTGGGCCCAGGACACCAGAATAATAATAAAGTTGACCTTTTGCAAAGGAACATTGAGAACCTTGGGGCCATGACTTTCCCCACTCTCTCATTTTATGGCCCTGTACTGAATTTCATATAAAATATCTGAGTACATATTTTAGTGTAAACGTCGCTTATTTCCTGTTAGGACTTAAAGTGGTTTATATATTCAGCCTGACCTTTAAAGAAGATATGACACAAACAGGATTTTGAAGGATTCACTTTATGGAAGATCTTGAAGATTAAAGATCGTTCAGTCAATAAAAATGATTTTTTTTTCCTACTTGTTGACTAACAGAACTGATGGCCTCAAATGTTTCCTTTTGCTGGCTTTGTCGGGGCCAAAGGAAAACTACCCCTTTGCCCTCTGAAGATTTGCTGAAAAATCAACTGAAATAAGGCAGATTAATAGGAGGAAAGGCATACAAGTTTGTTTTAATGTGCATAGGTGGAAGGAAGCAGAGGGAATCACAAGAGTGTGATTACCCCACAAGTCAGCAGAGTTTATTTATTTATTTACTTATTTATTTATTTGAGATGGAATCTCACTCTGTTGCCCAGGCTGGAGTGCCGTGGCATAATCCCGGCTCACTGCAACCTCTGCCTTCTGGGTTCAAGCGATTCTCCTGCCTCAGCCTCCCAAGTAGCTGGGATTACCGGCATGCACCACCACAACTGGCTAATTTTTGTATTCTTAGTAGAGACAGGGTTTCACCATGTTGTCCAGGCTGGTCTCAAACTCCTGAACTCAAGTAATACACCTGCCTTGGCCTCCGAAAGTGCTGGGATTACAGGCATGAGCCACCACACCCAGGCTTTTTTCTTTCCTTTTAAATCAAAGGTGCCTACCAAGTGACTCAACCAAACCAATAAGTATGACAACCAAGGATGCATGAGCCATCTCCAAAGAGGTGCAAAGAAGGAGTCCTCACAAGATCCAGAGCTACATTACAAAGACAACAAAAAAAGGTACCTAGAGATGAGCAGAAAGACAAGAGCTGTCCACAGGAGGGAAGAGGATCAAGAACAAATAGGCAGTGCAAAAAGTCAAGTCACACAAATACATAATCAAAACAAATAATTCAAACGAATTCTTTTTTGTTTTGTTTGTTTTTTTTTCTTGTTTGTTTGTTTTGTTTTGATCTGAGTTAAAGGATTTACATCATCTAGAAATTGGTTCCCTGACTTGGAATCAAACCCAAGCTACAATGTGAAAGTGCAGAACCTTAACCAGGCAAGCGACAGGAGAGTGAATACCTTTTTTTTTTTTTTTTTTTTGCAAATCCCACAAGGAACCCAACGCAGGTAGTGTGAGTGTACAAAGGATTTTTAACTTTTCTTTTCTTGTTTTAAGAAAGGGTCTTACTCTGTCACCCAGGCTGGAGGGCAGTGGCGCAATCATAGCTCATACAGCCTTGTCCTCCTGGGCCCAAGGCCCATCTCAGCCTCCTGAGTAGCTGCAACTACAGGCATGCACCACCATGCCTGGCCACTTTGTTTTCAATCTGTTAAAAATCTTGCCAAATGAATTTTTTTTCTTTTTTTTTTCCCGGCAGATTCTTGCTTTCTCACCCAGGCTGGAGTGTAGTTGGAGTGCAACGGTGAGATCTCGGCTTACTGCAACCCCCGCCTCCCAGGTTCAAGCGATTCTCCCACCTCACCCTCCTGAGTAGCTGGAATTATAAGTATGTACCACCATGCCTGGCTACTTTTTGTATGTTTAGTAGAGATAGGGTTTCACCATGTTTGCCAGGCTGGTCTCAAACTCCTGGTCTCAAGTGATCTGCCCACCTCAGCCTCCCAAAATGCTGGGATTACAGGTGTGAGCCACCATGCCTGGTCCAAAATAATTTTTAATTTTTAAGGCTATGTTTCTTTCCCATCCTTTCATAGGTACCAGTAAGATCACTATTTAACATGTGAGTGCTCTAAAAAGTTTTAAAAATATATATGGCCAATATACTTATCCCATAAGTGACTCAAGCCAATGAGCCTTTTTCATAAAAAGTCCCAGAGGTAAATTTCCAGGTTTAGAATATCATGGATGTTAGTGCTATTTTAAAAAAATGGTCACAGAAAATGCAGCCTCCATGATTCTCCAAAAATTCACTCCCAGAAATAGGCTGAGATAGCACAAGACTCTTATTGCCACAGATGGTTAAGAATGGTGTTTGTGGATATGGTGCCTCCAGGACCCACAAACTTGTTGGGTGGAAGGGCTTGCCAATCGCAGACCCATTAGTCTGTGACACCAGGTACGCCCTCCTGGGATTGGACTTTTCCAGGAGTACCAGGCAACAAGAGTTGAGACAAAAGCCCCTTATGGAGGGGACCTCTTATTAAGATAAACTCCCCTGAGAGCTTGGCATGCTAGGAACAGAGAGTGTGCTGCTTAAAATTTAAATATGTCTTGTCATCCCCAGTGCTTTTGGACTGGCCACCAGACAAGACTTGAAAATCATGCCCCTCGGATAGCAGATGGTGTGTGTGTGGGGGGCTCCCACTTGGTCACAATGAAGCTCTCAAGGACATCAAACAAGATGAGAGGCGAACCTCATTCTATCTTTATCTCAGAGACCCATAGTACAATTTGTCTGCTGGTCTGATGAGAACCATCAAAATCACCAATCTGTAAGGGCTAGGGAATAGGCTTAGAGGGGCATTAGGCTCATGTTCTACCCTATGACACACCTTTTTGTGAAAAAATGACACAGGAAGACAAAGACAGGAAAAACAAGGACTATTTCTGGGGGGAAAAAGATCAGACTATGAACATTCATAACAAAAAATACATCAGAGTCACTAAATCTAACACTAGTCACACAAATACTTTTCTCCCATTCATCTTAAACTTGGAAAAGGAAAAAGAGACAAACAGTGACTTTTATCATCCGCTCAACTGGATTCCACGTAAGAGACCAGGAATCTGACCGGTAAGAATTTCTTACCCTTCTGCCAGATTGTCAGGTCCTGGGTTCCCTTGACTGCATCTTCAGAAGAGCAGAGTGGATTTGGTTGTCCTGCTCACAGTGCCAAAACTGCAGGGGCCCAGGGAAAACTTTCTCTCTACCCTCTGAAGGTTTGCAGAACACCAACTGATAACAGGCAGATTCATAGGAAAAAAGGCATACAGAATTTATTTTAACCTGCACTGGGGGGAACCATAGGAAATCAGTGACCCCATAACCTGATAGGTTACAGACGCTTATATTCCCTTCTTCATAGGGGAAAGATGGGGAAATGTGGATGGCTTTGAGAGGTATAGTAAATGATTTTTAGGATAATTCAATGGACTTGGAGAACATACCATGGCCTAGGTCAAAGTCTGTTGGGTCCACAGAGCAGACAATGGCTGGTAAAAGATTCTCTTTGAAATACTGAATGGGACTGAAGCGGAAGACAATGGTTTGTGACAAGTCTGTCCAGGTGTGCTGATAAGCTTCAGCCTTTCTTCCTGTGATATGAGCTTGGTTAATGAAAACTCAGGGAAGGGACCAGAGGTGCTTGTTTTCTTCTTTGGTGGGTGCAGACTTTAGGCAGATAAGGGAACTTCAGAGAACAGCTTCATCCTTCACTTTGGGACAGAGAGAAGATTGAGAGACAGGAGGGGGAGGTCAGAGAGACCTGGAGCCTGCTTCTGTAGTCCAGCATGTCAACGTCCCGTATTTTAGGTATCAGTTTCTCAGCCTCAACAGCACCATCTTTTCTTTCAAGGGGCAACCGGTCTGTGGGGTTTGGAGAAGATGGAGCTGGTCCCAAATTCTGCCTTTGCCCCTCACCAGCTGTGGAACTGCTGCTGACACACCTAAGCCAGTCCGGTCACTCAGCAAGCAGCAGGGGTCACCTGGCAAAGACAGCGACTTTCTGAGATAAGTGGGCTGAGGTCTCTTTCCTCAGCCGTGTCCCCAATAGTGGGTAACGATGAAAGTGAGTCTTCAACTAAATTCTACTAAGCACGCAAATATTTATCAGCAAGCTGGTACAAACAGTCCTGCAACCTGGTCACCCACCCTGTCCTGCGTCACTCAGACAGGCGCCTTGCCTGGAAGGTTAGCTCAGAAGTGCAGGGAACGTCTTTTGTTAGGTCCACAGGGAATGGGAAAGACAGAATCCACGGGAGTGTCCTCTGGCATGAAAATGCCCGACTTGCCCACCTTTTCAGCCTCAAATATGCAAGGCCACTGGAGGCTGTGTGATATTTCTAACCAATGACCTCTTTTGCAATGAATCACCTATTCATGTAGCCAATACAAATATTTCTAGCATCCCTTATGCTAACCAATAAACTCTCTAGTGTAGCTTTTCATACTATAACTTAAATGCTAAGTAACTACCTTTGAAGATATTGATCCTTGATTAGGTCACTTCATCTGTTAACCACTCCCGGAAGGCTGGGTCTTGATTTGTCCTTGAATGCACACTAACTGCCCTCAGTATATAAATCAGAAACGTCTTCTGCAAGTATCACACTGTTTTTATCGATGTATTTTTAAAGTTGGCTGTATACAGCGGCTCCCACCTGTACTTCCAGCATTTTGGGAGGCTAAGGAGAGACGATCGCTTGAGCCCAGGAGTTCAAGCCCAGCCTAGGCAACACAGTGAATTCCCATCTCTACAGAAAACAAAAAAAGTTAGCTGGGTGTGGTGGCGCATGTCTGTAGACCCAGCTAGTTTGGAAGCTGGGGCAGGAAGATAGCTTGAGCCCAGGAGTTGGAGGCTGTAGTGAGTTATAATCATGCCATTGCACTCCAGCCATTGTGGTAATTTACTTTGCTTTCAGAGTGAGTTAACTACTGCACAAGCAATGCAGCAGTGACCAAGGACAAATTACTCAACCTCTTGAAGATTCCTGTTCCCCATCTGTGGAATGGCAATATCATTATCTTGTCAGGGTTTACTGTGAACATTAAAGGAAACAAACGTATAGAAAATAAACCAATACACACACAATTTCACGTGCGTGTGTGGGAGGGTGTGCACATGAGTGATGGGCACATAGTACTTCTAAACGTGAAGCCTCTGCACTTCCCTACTAAGGTATCTAAGGAATGGAAAGGAGAACATGACAGAGTGGGGAAAAGAAGCACAGATACGGAATAGTGGGAGCCATAGGAAGCCTGGAGGATTCCTTAAGATCATCAGAGGCACCCTCCCAGCCTTCTTTTAGAAATGTTCCCTAGTAGAAATTAACATTAAGAGGGAAATTTAGCAAAACAGTGAGACTCAGGAATTTTTCAAAGAGGTTTCCTTCTGAGTTTTTCATCAAAAATACTCCAGATGTCCATTACCCTAATGCCTCAGAGTGACATGTGCTTATCAGATTACAAAGGAGAGACTGAGGCCTCTGGGACTGTGCAAGAGCCTGGCCTCAGGTGTTATTGTGAAATATCCTTACTTGTGATGCCCACAAACTTCCCTGTACCTCACACTCTTCCTATAAACAGGGGGCATAACAAAATCTACTTCATGGTCGGGCGTGGTGGCTCACACCCGTAATCCCAGCACTTTGGGAGGCTGAGCTGGGCAGATCACTTGAGGCCAGGAGTTTGAGACCAGCCTGGCCACCATGGTGAAAACTTGTTTCTATGAAAAATACAAAAATTAGCTGGGTGTGGTGGTGCACGCTTGTATTCCCAGCTATTTGGGAGGCTGAGGCTCAAGAATCACTTGAACCCGGGAGGCAGAGATTGTAGTGAGCCGACATCCTACCACTGCACTGAAGCCTGGGCGACACAGTAAGATTCTGTCTCAAAACAAAAACAAAAACAACAACAAAAACAACAACAACAAAAACCCACCTAGTTCACAGGGTTGTAGCGGGTGGCATTGGGAATGTTTGACTTTCATAAACCATTTGCTGAAATTTGTTAAAGAACTTTTTTTCTGAAGACTGATTTTTTAATTTTTAATTTTTAAATTTTTAAATAGTAGGTGTATATATTAATGAGGTATATGGGATGTTTTGATAAAGGCATACAATGTATAATAATCATATCAGGGTAAATGAGATATCCATCCCCTTAAGCATTTATCCTTTGTATTATAAACAATCCAATTATACTCTTAGTTATTTTGTTTAATTTTAATTTTTTATTTTTTTGAGAGGAAGTCTTCCTCTGTCACTCAGGCTGAAGTGAAGTGGCACAATCTCAGCTCACCGCAACCTCCACCTCCCAGACTCAAGCAATTCTCCTGCCTCAGCCTTCCAAGTAGCTGAGATTTACAGGCATGTGCCACCAGGCCTGGTTAATTTTGTATTTTTAGTAGAGACAGGATTTCTCCATGTCAGTCAGACTGGTCTTGAACTCCTGACCACAGGTGATCCACTCGCCTCAGACTCCCAAAGTGCTGGGATTACAGGCGTGAGCCACCACTCCCAGCCTTTTACTTATTTAAAAAATGTACAATTAAATTATTATTGAGATTGGGTGTGGTGGCTCACGCCTAATCCCAGCACTTTGGGAGGCCGAGACAGGGGGATTGCTTGTACCCAGGAGGTCAAGACCAGCCTGAGCAACACAGCGAGATCCCATCTGTACAAAAAAGTTTAAAAATGAGCTGGGTGTGGTGGTGTGTGCTTGTGATCAAAGCTACTTGGGATGCTGAGGTAGGAGTTTCACTTGAGCCCAGGAGCTCGAGGCTTCAGTGAGCCGTGATCACATTACTGCACTCCAGACTGGGTGACAGAGCGAGACTCTGTCTCAAAAAATACATACACACATAAGTACATACATACATACATACATACATACGTACTGAATATAGTCACCCTGTTGTGCTATTAACTACTAGATCTGATTCACTCTTTCTATATATTTGTTTTGTTTTTGATACCTATTAACCCTCTCCTTCTCTGATTTTTAAGTTTTGGCATGAAAAAGTCAAGATCGTGTCAGACAGCACGATAAGGCCTCAGATCAGGGCAGTTGTTTAGGAAGGAAGCTGTGTTTCTTAAGATGATGTGTGGGACTAGGAAGTGGAAATAACAGGAAAGGAAATTGGGAGTGAACAACAACCAGAAAATTTCCTTCCTTAAAAAGGAAGGAAAGTAAAAGAGCCATCTCTTTTCCCATCCCGCTCTCAGACCATCCCCCGCCTCTCATCCCACTCTCAGACGTAAGAGATGTGAAGAGGCCTTTGGTTGGCTCATCTCTGAGCAACAAACAGTTGCAGAGTCCCTGCGCACTGCTAAAGCCTCTAATGCCATAGCTTCCATCCGGGGGCCAACCAAGTAAGCTGCACCTTCTCCAGGGCTCTGCACAGACCCGGGCCCACCCACACCACCCCTTGCCTTGCTTCCAGAAAGAGACTTGTCTACGCAGAGGTTTTGGAGAGAAATTCAGTTTTCTTCTTTTTCTCCTCTGTGGAATCTTGGATGATTCTTTCTCTCTTTTACATACTGTGAAATGATGGAGTTCATTGTTTTACACTCACACACAGATGCCTCCCTCTTTCATGTAAAATTGTGGGCCTTGTTTTTTTTTTTTTTTTCCAGGCAGTCTCTCTGTGTTGCCCAGGCTGGAGAGCAGTGGCGCGATCTTGGCTCACTGCAAGCTCCGCCTCCCGGGTTCACACCATTCTCCTGCCTCAGCTGGGACTACAGGCGCCTGCCACCATGCCTAGCTAATTTTTTTGTATTTTTAGTAGAGATGGGGTTCCACCGGGTTAGCCAGGATGGTCTCGATCTCCTGACCTTGTGAACCGCCCATCTCGGCCTCCCAAAGTGCTGGGATTACAGGCGTGAGCCACCGCGCCCCGGCCAGTTGTGGGCTTTTTATTTCCAGAAGGGATCTTGCTCTGTCACCCAGGCTGGAGTGCAGTGGCACAGCCATGGCTCACTGCAGTCTCCAACTCTTGAGCTCAAGCGATCCTCCCACCTCAGCCTCCTGAGTAGCTGGGACTACAGGCATGTGCCATCACGCTCTGCTATTTTTTAAAACTTTTGTACAGATGGGGGTCTCACTCAGTTGCCCAGACTGGTGTCAAACTCCTGGCCTCAAGTGATCCTCCCACCTCAGCCTCTCAAAGGGCTGGGATTACAGGCATGAGCCACTACATCAGGACTAAGTGATGGGCTTTAGATGCAAGAGGACTTCTGAATTTGGGGTCCATCTTGTGTCTTCACTCTTCAGCTTTGTTTAACAAAAACCCAAACAACCCCCAATTTCAACTCAGGATACTCACGTTTGCCTCTAGCTTTTTTTCTGTTTCTGTTTTCCTTTCTCCTCTGTGCCTACCTTACCCCTAATTCTTCACACCCTCCTGCCCAAGAAAAGTTTTATCTGCCTGTCCAGGTTTTTGCTTGGGGAAATCACAGAAATTATAATATGCCACCATCCAGGGCAAGCTGTACTTTAAAGAGCTTGGCAGTTGAAAGTTGAGGGGAAGAAAAGGAAGAGGAGATCCTCATAAAATATTGCAATACATAACTTTCTCCTTTTGTGTTTGTTTTACTTCAAATAAAGCCTTGTTTTATCTGATCTTTATACACCTGAAACCAGATTCTCTCTTTCTTTTTTTTTCTCTCTCTCTTTTTTTTCCAATCATTACAAACGTGACCCCCAGGGGGAAATTACATGGCATCCAAATTTGTATTCATGTATTTGAGGTTAGGGAGCTTATTTTATTTTTCCTTATATGTGGTTTCTGTGACTCATTTGCTGTTTTTCTTTTCCTCTGATAGGTGACCAAAATGACAAGTCTTCAAGTCTGTTCCAAAAAATAGCTGAGAGCAGAAGCAGAGTCCTTGGGGCATCCTATGTTCCAGGTATGGGTGACAGCCACACAATAGGGCGGAGGGACACACACAGGTGACCCCACAAGCCGGTGTGCACAGTATGTGTGCTCCAGAAGCAAGCACAGGCCCGGCTTTCTTATAGAGGGAGATTAACTTAGACTGGGTGTGTGCGATTATATGGCTAATATATATTCATTATAAAAAGGGTTCAGTTAGGCGTGGTGACTCACACCTGTAATCCCAGCACTTTGGGAGGCCAAGGTGAACAGATCATCTGAGGCCAGGAGTTCGAGACCACCCTGGCCAACATGGCAAAACCGTTTCTACTAAAAATGCAAAAAATTAGTCAAGCATTGTGGCGTGAGCCTGGCCAACAAGGTGAAAATAAGGAAGAAAATAAGTTAGAGCACTACTCAAACTTAAAACAAAGGTTTAGATCATCAGACTATCCCTAACCCTTATCAAAATAGGTAATCAGAAAATTGACTATGCATGCATAGATAGCTACTGGAAAAATAAATTCTCAAGATGCATATTAGGTATCAACCTGTTTTGAGAGGCTAGTATAAGAATGTCTAGAAATTGGTCGCTTTATTTGAAACAAAGTTGTTTAATTTTAAAACTTTCCAATTCCTCCCATTTATCCTATTTATAGATACTTTTCTTTAAAAAGTAAATTCTTCCTCTCCAAAGGGTGACAGATCTAAAGTTGTGGAGAGAATGGGTACAGAGAGGATTGTGGGGTGAGCTCTGATCATCTCTACTTAAGAGATGAGAAATTGAAGTAGGAACATTTACGGTCCTTGATATGAGAATATAAGCCAGACTGTTTCCTCCTGGGACAGTGGACACTTGAACATATAATCAGCACCCTTTCCTATTGTATTCCCAGCACTAATAGATTCATGAGGCTCACCGCTTACCCTTGAGTGGAGAGAATCCAGGAATGGTCAGTGTGATCAAGCAGTCCTGGGGATTTCTCACACGTAGGGGAGAGATGGGAGCTGAGGACTCTGCTGAACCCTTCATTCACCCTGGGCCACAGGCTCCTGTTTTGTAGATTCTTCACTTTGCTTTGCTAAAACAAATTTTACCTGCTTGGCAGGTCTCTGCCTCTGGCATCTCTCCTTAGGAGCTCTGGGTAATAACAGCTGTCAACACCACAAGCTTGTGCTGTCAGCTGCTGAGTGGTCAGAGCAGCTGATGCTGGGGACAGGTCTGCACCTGTGTTTCTGAGGTGAGGCTGGAATGAGGTATGGGGAGGAAAGGGCAGAGACATAGGGAAGGCAAACCTGGGGGCAGGGTGTGGGGTGAAGTTCAACTTTGGTATTCCAAACCCAAAGAGTCAATGTGGCCTTCAGTAATTAAGCCATGAATTAAAACCAAAGTAAGAAATGGGGACCGCATGGCCAGGAGCAGAGGCATGTGCTTGTAGTCCCAACTACTCGGGAGGCTGAGGCGGGAGGATTGCTTGAGGCCAGGATTTAGAAGCTGCATTGAGCCATGATCACGCCAATGCACTCCAGCCTGGGGAATAGAACAAGACACTATCTCTAAAAAAAGGTGGTGGGGGGATTGTACTTGTTAATGATCAGATGCTAAAACAAGACCCATGTGAAGGCTGTAAGCATTTCAGAGTCCCAGGGCTTAAACAGGGTATCTATAGTAATGTAAACCATTTTTGCATTTTGAAGTTAAGTAGGTCTGGTGCCTTGTTAGGTAAAGACTTTTCAGAGCTTGATTCTATCTTGTCTAATGGTTTGTGTTCCCTATCCACTATTGGCTGGAATGGGAGCCTGGAACCTTTTTATTTTCATCCCTCTTCACTCAGGTAGAATGTTGTGCTGCAGATGCTGGTTCTGCCTCATAAGGCTGGGGGAGTGGCACTCCTGTGGCCTTTCACCCTTATTCAGGGCCTCTTATGAACTTCAAGGGAAGTACCATCTAGCACTCAATCTGCCAAAGGCTAGTTTTGTTTCTTCAGTCATTGGGAGTCCTAGAAGCCTCTGGGACCCTTTCATAATGCCCATATCTCTTTCACAATTCCATAATTAAGTCTCCCAGCACTGAGGACTCTGTCTTTATTCTTAAGACTTTATTTTATACCTGGAAGTCTTTAAATAATTTCTTACCCTAGATACCCACCCAAAAAGCTTTGGGGAACGTTCAGAATTGGTTTAGCTGTGTGTGCTGGATCTTCTGTTAAATGCCTTGCAGGGAAACAGGATCGAACAAATATGAGGAAAGTGTTTTAGAAACAATTTGCCAGATGGCTCTTCTCTGCTTGTCATATTAGCTTGGTTTTGTGACTTATGAGTAAATTTCCTTGTACAATTCCCACCGGAGCTACAGAGTTAGCAAGAGCATGTCAAAGGAGTATCTAAATAAATTCTAAGCCAAGGGGAGTTTTCAATCATAAAACTTCTTGGTGACTTTAATCACATAGAGGATCCTCACAGGGCTTCGAAGGAGAGCATTTATGAAATAACCCAAAAGCCTGTGCAGGAACCAAGACTGCCTCTCCACCGCAAAACCAAATGGAAACCAGTTCGAACACAACTTATGGTTGAGTCTCTCTCCCTCACTTGTAGTTAATTTTACTTCTTTCAGCATTGGCGTTAGATCTACCAAAATAGTATGTATGACACTGGCTTTTCTCAGGCTGCATGGATCACAACCAGGAAGGGGAAAATGCCAAAAGTTTCTCAAGGCAAAATATTTTCTTCGTTTTCCATATGGAGAAGTTGGAAATGGCTTTTCAACTCGTATAAGGAAGGTAGGTTTCTGTGGCTACTACCATCTGATGAAAACGGTGCAGAGAATCCTTCCCCAAGAGTAAGAAATACTTCCATTTTAAGGTCTCCTACTTGACTGCAAAATGATTATAGATTTTAGAGTTGATTTTTCTGCCTCTGAAACTGAGTACACAGTAAAACTTCACTCTCCAAAGTCCTTGCTAGCAGGTGCTGTTTCTGCGCTTGCAGGTGGGAGTGGGGCAGAGGAAAGAGAGATACAGTCTATATAATAAACTCTAAGGTTGTTCATAGGTGAACTCGTCTGTGCCCTGCTATTGCTGGTGATTCTATTTAAGTGGAAATGAACGGGAGTAGTATATGTTCTTTCTTAGTTTAGTTGCGTAGGTTAATGTTGCTTAAGTGCGTGAGTTTTTCTAAAACAAACTAGCAACAGAATTAAACCTGGAAGTTAAGAGACCTGGGTTCTCTCTGGTTCTAACTCTGCCATTGATTTAGTTTGTGACTTGAACACTCTGATCCTTTTTTTTTTCCCCATCTGTGAAATGGGGTTTTAGGGGAATGGTTAGATTGGACAACTTTTAAGATTCCGTCCACTTGGGAGATAAAATAATTATTTTCCTTTTTAGTCCTCTTTATATTATACCTTATTAGCCCTGACCTCCTTTCTTGAGTGGCTGCATAGGCGGTAGCATTTTCTTTAGGAAATTCTTCAAATAAGAATTTTAAGTACCTAGGTGTTAGAAGATTAATGTTTAGCTCTGTCAGGGATTTTATTTTTATCTATTTATTTACTTTGAGACAGAGTCTCCCTCTCTCCCCCAGGCTGGAGTGCAGTGGTGCAATCTTGGCTCACTGCAGCCTCTACCTCGCAGGTTCAAGTGATTCTCTCACCTCAGCCTCCTGAGTAGCTGGGATTACTGGCGTGCGCCACCATGTGTGGCTAATTTTTACATTTTTGGTAGAGACGGGGTTTCACCATGCTGGCCAGGCTGCTCTCGAATTCCTGGCTTCAGGTGATCCACCCACATCGGCTTCCCAAAGTGCTGGGATTACAGGTGTGAGCCACCTTGCTTGGCCCTGTCAGAGATTATTTGTATATGTTCTGGGTATGTTGTAGGGCCACCAACTAACTAGACCTCCAAAATCATCACTCTTTTTGCCATTGGTGAACCAATTATGAATAAGACCTTGAATTTCTAAGCAATCATCATAGTGGGCAAGGCCATTCACTCCACTGTCTTCCTCACTCCATCATCTTCCCACTTGCTTGTTCAGGCTGCTTGGAATCTCTCTCCCTAGGATGTTATGTCATTGCCTCCTTTGCATCTGGTTCCCAGCCAAAATGTGCATTCCTCACATCAGGGCCATCTGTGACCACTGTCTAACAATGGTCTCTTTCCATGGCCCTCACATTTTTCTGTTTTATCATCTTTCTTGCTGCTATCTCTTTCTGAAATTCATCTTTTTCTTTTCTTTACTTTTCCTTTTTTTTTTTTTTTGAGACAGTGTCTCACCTTGTCACCCAGGCTGGAGTGCAGTGGTGCAATCTTAGTTCACTGAAACCTCTGCCTCCCAGGTTCAAGTGATTCTCCTGTCTCAGCCTCCCAAGTAGCTGGAATTATAGGCATGCACCACCATGCCCGGCTAACTTTTTTATTTTTAGTAGAGATGGGGCTTCACCATGTTCGCCAGGATGGTCTCAAACTGTTGACCTCAAGTGATCTGCTCACTTCAGCCTCTCAAAGTGCTGGGAGCCACCGCACCCAGCCTGAAAGTCGTCTTTATTTTTTTTGCTTGTTTCTTACCCATCTCCTTCTACTAGAAGCTTAAGGTCTACTAAGCCTTGTCTTATTCTCTGTTGTATCTCTAACACCAAACATGAGATTCATCAGGACATCCAGTAAATATCTGCTGAATGAGTGGAAAAACTTTTCCCCTTCTCATTGCCCCTTGGTACTCCCACCACCCCAAACTTCTTGCAGCTTTTCAAACATGCCACACTCTTTTCTACCTCCAGGCTGTTTGCTTTGCCAAGAAGGGCCCCTTTCTTGGTTACCATTTCACTATCCTTGAAGACCTAGGTCAAACACCACTCCTCTCCTGGATTGGCACTTGGTTTGCATCTCTATTATATCTCTTTCCACATTGCACTCACTTGTTTTTCTGTCTATCCTGTAATTCTGAAGGGATCTCTAGTGTCAGGGACCATGTCTTGATTATCTTTGTGCCCCAGGCTTATCGTACAGTGTCTGATCCCTAGTAGGGGCCAATAAGTGTTTGTGAATGAATGATTTGCCCTGAAACTTTTGGATAATGAGACTCATATATACAGAGGTTGCCTCATCTCCTTTGGGAGTCCAGGTTTATGCTATTGCTGTGTTGCTGGAGTAGGGCTGACTGAGGGGACTTGTGGAATGACCATCTGGGAGTAGAAAGACACTGAGGGAGGACACAGAGTGGGAGGGGGGCAGTAGACTGCCAGCTGCCTTTCGCTGAGGGACACGAGGCTCCCAAAAGAGTGTAAATCCCTTTATCGGGTTGCATCTGGCCCTTTCTCAATTTGTGCAGCAGATTTCCATTCCACAGTTGTTTGCAGCCTGAAAGCTGTGGAAGAACTGGAAACACTTTCAAGTACTAGTCGTCTGTCTGGGTGACAGATTCTCCTGAGATCCTGGAGGAAACTGCAAACAGGGCCATGAGCCTCACCCACTGCAGGTGCCATTTTCCAGGACTGCGTTCCCAAAATCTGGCTGGAAAAAGGGCCTGCCACCAGCGATCTGTTGATAGAAAATATGGAAAATCTTGCCTGATTACTGCATGCCTCCTCCTGGTCCTACACGGAGAGGAACAGGAAGACCTCACTCTTTCTTTCTTTCTCTCTTTGTTTTCCTTTCCCAGACAGGATCTTGCTCAGTCACTCAGACTGGAGTGCAGTGGAATGAACATGGCTCACTGGAGCCTGAACCTTCCTGGCTCAAGTGATCCTCCTGCCACAGCCTCCTGAGTAGCTGGGACTACAGGCACATGCCACCATGTCAAGCTAATTTTTGTATTTTTTTGTAGAGACAGGGTCTCACTCTCGCCCAGGCTGGTTTCAAAGTCCTGGCCTCAAGTGATCCTCCTGCCTTGGCCTCCCAAAATGCTGGTATTACAGGCATGAGCCACCGAGTCGGTCAACATCTCTTTTTTTTAAATCTGTTTCTGAGTCACTAGTTGGTTAATTGCGGTAACACGCATGACCCCTCCCCTGTCAACTGCAAGTAGGCAGTGTACAGACTCGTCATTTTTATTAAGAATAATTATCAGAGAACAAAACATCCCGACACATCAATGCCAGTTTTCACTTATAGGGATGTTATTGAAGACTTTTAGAATAATGCAGAGATTTCCTAAAAGTGATGGCAAAAATAACACTGCTAAAACGATATAGCATGCTGTAAGTATTGAGTGAGTGAAAATAAATTTTTTTCCAAAGGTTTGGAAAATATGAAGGCTAGGATAATAACATGTAAGTAACAAAGCCAGCCTTTGGGATCAGTTTTAAAAGTCTTAAATTTGGAAGATTTGGTGGAGGGTTTGATAACGGGGCAAGGTTTCTCGGAGGGCTTGATGGTGTGGTTCTGATTTTTTGTGTGCTGATGTGTCTGATGGATACTATCTTGGGGTAATATTATTCCTGTTGAATTATTGGCCGATTGACTTTTCAACTGGGTGTTATTCCTCTCTACTCTTAATATCTCAGCCTTTTCTATATTCTTCTGCATTCATCTTATAATGTTAGTATATTATTTCCCCTATTAATTAAAAACTCTATTGAGGGCAAGGCTTAAAGCTTACTTATCTCTACAGCTCCTGCACAATTCAGCATAGAGATAGAAATTCAGAATTGACTCATATAGCCAAGTTCCCTTAAAATCAAAAATAAGGAGTAAAAAAATAAATTCATGAGAGAGTGATTTATAAATCAGAATACCAATTTATGATCAGAGTTTATGCTCATACTGCTTGTCAACTATTTCTGGTTCTTTCTACTTTTGGGCATATTTTCAGATTATACCTCTCGGCCCCCATGTAGTTGGGCAGAGAATACACACGACTGGGTCTGGACGTTAAGTTGTGAGTAGAAATGAGATATGTCACATCTGGGCTACAGCTCAGGTGACCAAGTGTCCTAGTTTCCTGAGACTGAGGGGTTTCCCAAGATGTGAGAATTACAGCTCTAAATCAGGACAGTCCCCAGCAAGCTAAACCTATTGTCACGTTAGCTGGAACATTTAATTGCTGGTTCAAGACCCTCCACAATGCACTCTGTTTCCTTCTGGCACAGAAACCGACAACATTTGAGGTGGTGAGTACCCCATTACCCCAGATCCCTGGATCATTACAATGAGCATAGCCTGCCTGCCCATGAACCTATAATGGGCATGTAAGCATTAGTGGTAATTAAAACTTTATTCCAGTATAGCACGTAGATTTTAGAATTTTTGTTATTGCAACAGAACCTAGTTGATCCTAACTGATACATGGATACAGGTAACAATTGGGCTGCTATGCGGTGGTGAATAAGTGCTTCTTTTCTTCTTTATCTTCTAATGGGACAGTTTGCTTAGGAAATCAAAGAATATGAGAAGATCACTTAGTGAAATCATAAGCAGAACAAAAATAGTTGGATAGTATTAGTATGTTTTCATCAATCTGTGCTAGGTTTATCCTTCATTCTCTTCTCTACACAGCTATATATGTCAAGCAGACTGGGTCAGGGACTGTCTCCTGTTAGTGGTATTGGAGAAGAATGGGCCAATCAGTGCATTCAGATTTTTCCCTTCAATACTGAACTTCATCATATTATTTTATTTTCACGATTAACAATTACAGTTCTAAGCTAATAATGTGGTTAGCAATGTTTCCATTTTAGGTAAGTTTCCTAGGGATATCTAGGCAGAGCCTCTTAGTCTCATCAGTAAATTTTTCCTCATTCACATTTCTGGGGGTCGATTTCATTTATTAGTTCAACAAATAGTTATTAATGCCTATTTCTGCCAGGTATAAACAAGGCAGGTAAGATCCCTGACCTATTGGAGTTTGTATTTCTCTGAGTTAGGTTAGGGTTAGCTATAGTAATTGAGACTCAGCAATAGTTTAGTGGTTAAAGTTAGAACTGTATTCATCTCTCATATAACAGTCCAAGGAGACACTCCAGTTGGCAGGCAGCTCTGCTCCACACCAGCTATCAAGGACCCAGTTTCCTTCTACTGGGTTACTCCACCATCAACTATGGTCTTGTCATTGCTACATGGTTGAAGCTTGGGTGGTGAGTAGGTTTGCTGGTAGGAAAGGGCAAAATAATTCAGAAAAGGCATGGCCACTTTCTAAGGCTCAAGCCTACAAGTGACACATGTCATTTCCATTCACAGTCTGTTGGGTGAGAACTGAGTCACATGACACTCTGAACCATAAAGGAGTCTGGGAAATGTGGTTGGCTTCTGTGCCCAGACATCAGCATGAAATGGTAGGCAGTGAGCAACCTCAATTACAACATTCCGATGGGAGATATAAGAGCTTATTACCTGCTTCTCTGCATACAAACTTCTTCCTGTCACTGTGGGGTGAAGGACACTAAGAAAAAAAAAGCATTATGTCTTTCATAAGGAATCTGCATCTTATTAGAAGAAATACTCTCTGTGTGGATACAGACACAAAGCTACAAGTATGGCAGAGAATGCTGTAAATGCAAGCAAATGCCCAAAGCACAAAACACACAGAGTTCAAAGGGCAAAGGGTTGTAACATGCTATGATGACCCTGTAGGACAGTAACCTTCCTAGACCCTCTCCTTTGCAACATTAGCTCTGCTCTATTGATGTTCATGCCTTTCATCATTCTCTGTGAAATATCAACTCACCTATAGTTTGTCTGCACTGAGAAACAAACCCTCTCTCTGTCACTCCCCATGGAACATTCGACCCCTTTATAATGTTCCCCATCAGTAGGGTGAAGGAGGGGTCCTTCTTTAAATTGGGGCAAATGGATTGGACGGTCACACTACCAAGGGATATGATGCTGGGATGTCACTGGCTCCTAATGGAGGAATCACCCGAGATTCTGCCTCTTCTCCCTTGTACCTGCTGTGCCTTCTCAACAGGTTTCCTACAGGTAGCTGACTCATAGCTTATAGATTCATGTTAATTTTCTATTAAAAAGACATTTTTCCTGGGGTTAGATATACTTTTTTTTTTTTTTGGCGTGTGTGTGTGTGTCCTCAAGTCATTCAATTTACATTGAAATATTGAAGGTAGAACTTAACTTTTGGTCCTGTAGTCCTTATTTTATTCAGTACAATGCCTCATATAAATGACCTGAATTACTTCATTCTAATTTCTGTACTCATAAAATAAACAGGATATAACCAACTTAAACAAAAACTGATCACACAAATGCAAGGCATCTGAAATTTTTTTCTTAGTTATTGTTATTTGGTAGGGGTGGAGTGGGAATGAAGGTACAGGGAAAAAGGGGAAAGCTGTGGGAGTATAGTACATATTCTCATGGACTCCTTTTAGGAACAGAGTGGAAGAATTTACAGAATATATCAAGCAAGTTGGAATTTAGCCAATGTGCCTTGCTCTCTCTTTCTATCGGTGGGAAAATGTTCATTTTGAATACAAGTGCCTTATATGCTGACATTTTTCGCTGCTGTGGAATATGGGAAATGTGCTTTATTTGTCATTTTAAAAAGTTCTAAATTCCTTGACCTTGAGACCTTCAGCACAATGATGTAGAAAAGAGAGAGTGGGAACTCTCAAGTCCCCTGAAGTCCCTTGCTCAGTCCTTTAGGGGCTGAGATGCCTTCTTTGTGTCTGGGGAAGATGGCAACTGATGTTAGTAGCCCTTGATTTTTAAATGGGACCAATAGGATTTTTTTTAAATCCCTGCTTTCTCTTTGCTAAGCTTCCTAGGCTGTTTGGGGTTTTAGAAAAAAATGTTAAAACCAACAACTTTTTATTTATTCAGAGTTCTCTTAACGACAGCTTACCCGTGATCCACTTAAATCCTAAATGAGAAAATTCTTTCCTTTATGTGAATGTATTGCTAGCTCTCTTATGGAATATGGGGTATAGGAGTTGTGGGATAGAACTAGATGGAGCCCAAGATACCAGCGGTTACTTGGCTGGCTCTAAAAAGTCAACTGCTTTAGAGTCCAGAGATGTAGAATATAAGAGTTTGAGTCCCTGGAAACTTTGAGTGGTGTTTACTCACCTACGAGATAGGCACCCTTGTTTCCACAATATGTGGACAATGATAACAGACGAGATTTGTTCAGTGCACCACGTAGCATGCATTGGGTTAATATTTTTTTATATCCTCTCATTTATACCTCACAAAAACTCTATAAGGAAGGCGTTATTATCCTTATTTCATGGATGAGGAAATATAAACTTAAAGAGATTAAAAATCTTGCCAAAAGTCTCAGTTAAATAATTGACTGTAACAGGAATTGGGTCCTCATCTGACTCCAAAGCCTTGCCTTTCATGGGTTTACTCTCCCAAACAGTGATAAAAAGGAAAGTGAGCCCACTTCTCACAAATGCTATCAATACTTCGTGTGATGTACCGGGGGACTGCACCTTCAAATAGTGCTAAACAATACACTTCCCATTGCTTCTGCTTGTGGCATCCCTGGATTTCCTTTAGCCTTCCAAAAGGAGTTTACCTTAAGGAATACAAAGCAGTAATATAAGCTGAATGTTTCTTTCTTTGGAGGGAGTGTTGAGTGGATATCAACTGGCAGTGAACGGTTGCAGATGACCTTGTTTAAGGTTGGAACTTCTCCATCAGCAGTGGGCCATGGAAGATCCTATGGTTGGTATGGTTGACCGTGGCCACTTTTCTGGAAAGCTTGACCTCAATCCATCCAGATTAGGAAAAGTCTACTTTCTGAGGGGATCTTAGAGAATCTCCTGTACTACGGGAATCAGATATTTGCCTGCCTCGCCCAGGCACAGTGGCTCATGCCTGTAATCCCAACATTTTGGGAGGCTGAGGTAGGTGGATTACTTGAGGTCAGTAGTTCGAGACCAGCCTGGCCAACATGGTGAAAACCCGTCTCTACAAAAATAAAAAATTAGCCAGGCATGATGGTGCATGCCTATAGTCCCAGCTACTCGGGAGGCTGAGGCAGGAGAATCACTTGAACCCAGGAGGCAGAGGTTGTAGTGAGCTGAGATTGCACCACTGCACTCCCATCTGGGCAACAGAAGGAGACTGTCTCAAACAACAACAACAAACAAAATAAAAAACAGATATTTGCCTACCTCAAGATAGCTAAAAAATTGTGGCTCTATTTGTTGAAAGATGTTAAATAAAAAATATTCAGAATATCAAGCTATGGATTCAGGCTGGCAGATTCTTTAAAAAGAAATTATCTGTTTCTGGACCAATTTCATACTGAGGTCAAGTCAGATATGACCAATGAATGGTCTGTGATATCCATCTATCCTGTCTGGGCAGAGTGACTACTTGAAATAACTAATTCTGGTTATGGGATTAAAGTAAATTTTATTTTTTAAAGAATATTTAAAAATCTTTTCTATATTTGGTATGTGTTATTTTAACAATTATTAAAATAGAAGTATTATTAAAGATTTATGGCCAGGCATGGTGGTTCACTCCTGTAATCCCAGCACTTTGAGAGGCACAGGCAGGTGGATCACTTGCGCTTAGGAGTTCGAGACCAGCCTGGCCAACATGGCAAAACGCTGTCTCTACTAAAAATAAAAAAATTAACCAGGCATGGTGGCGCATGCCTGAAGTCCCAGCTACTCCAGAGGCTGAGGCAGGAGACTTGCTTGAACCCAGGAGGCAGAGGTTGCAGTGAGCTGAGATAGTGCCACTGCACTCCAGCCTGGATGACAGCGAGACACGGTCTCAAAAACAAGATTTACATCTTCTCGATTCAAAAATAAAACCTCTTTGCCAGGTATTGGAAGGGGTGTATGTGAATGTGAGATTGTGAGATCTCCCATTGTGATTGTCATTTAGAAATGTTTCATTCACTAACAAATTGTCACCTACAACCTGACATTCACTACTTCTAAGACAGGGACCACTGTGTCCTTATCCCATGAGTTGAGAAGCATTCTGCTTTTTATACATTTTATTTGTATATCGATTGCATAGGTAGTACTTCCACCTCACTTGACATTCAGAAGGTACAAGAAGTTCCCTTCCTGGAAGCAAACAGTGTTATCAGTTTCTTATGTATTTTTCCAGAGATTTTTCTTGTTTATATAAGCAACCACACACACACACACACACACACACACACACACACACACACACACACAGAGAGAGAGAGACAGAGAGAGAGAGAGAGAGAGAGGCATGCAACAATTAGGGGCCAAAATAAGAACAAAAAGACTGGCAATAAAGTGTATTTTGGCTCGCTCTATGTTGGGCTGATCTAACTGCACTATCTTTTATCTTTTTCTTTGTGACTAGGACTTCTGACTTCTCCCTCAGATTCTAATCTCTACCATTTTTTCCTCCCTTCCTCTCTCCCTCTTCCCTCTCTTTATCAGAGAGAAATAGCCACTCCTATTTATTTCTGATCTTATTTCTTCTTCCTCCTTCCCCTGCAGTTGAATATTAGATGATAGAGTGGTACAGCAAGAGGCAAAACTGCAGAACAGATGGGGCAGAAGAGAAGGAGGGGGCAGGCTGACACGGCTTCCAGGAAGCCTGCCTAAGCACCTCCCAAGCTGTGCTCTGTGCAGCTCACAGACCATGGAACATGAATGTCCTTCAAGGAGGTGACTTTATGGACTTTCTCCCTCCCACCTCTAGGGCTCACAGACTTCCTCTTTCATGTCCCTGGCCCATGGCCCTGATGCATCATAGGTGTCCTGGGTGCCTTTGAACCTCCTCTTCATTTCACTCTTGGAAAAGGCATTCTGTAGCAATCAAAGGGAACCTGAAGCCAAAACCAATGGCTGAACCATCAGCCTGTTATTAATTTGTAGGATTATTAGTGACAGCAAGAATCGCAGGGTACAACCTTTTTCAAAAAGTAATTTACCCTGCTCTCCCACAGCAGCTCAGTTTTTGTCTGAATTAAATACTGTTCCTCCTACCCAGTTCCCCAGTGCAGTGAATCACAGACTCTGGGGAGGGAGGAAAGGGGGACCATGGCGACGATTTGGTCTGGTCCTCTCAATTCACAGGCCCACGCGACTCTCACTGATCTGATTTGAGACTTTCGGGCTTCGTGTCACTGTCAGGAAATGTATTTGGTTTTTCTTGAAAGAAAAAGTCCCCTGGACAAGGTCATCTGTCTGTTCCTGATGGGGTTTGTCATTCAGCTTCAAATATGGTGACTCATAGTCACAGGTCGGAATAAGCCTACTCACTATCATTTATTAAAAAGGAGCTCCCACCCAGGGAGGCTGCCTGCCTGGTGTAAATCATGACCTCGGCGCCAGCCGAGTGCTGATGAAATCATTTCTAATGACAAGAACTCGAAAATAGCTCAGGCTTGCTGCCTCTGTGTTTTTTTTGTTTTGTTTTGTTTTTGTTGTTTTGGTTCTTAATCAGTCCTTTGCTAATATTTCAGCCTTCAAATGAGGTACAGAACATTTGGATATTGACCAAAATATGCATGTTTCCCTCTCCTCCTGGAGATGGGCTAGATCTTGTAGAGCAGAGCAGGAGGATCCCCTTAATGGGGGGCGGAGGTTGACACCTGCATATGGCTTCGGAGCCGCCTTGTCTCTTCCACCTCCATGGTGGATGGAGTGTTCCAGTTGGACCAGCCGGCCATGTCCTGTCGTGGATTAGACCTGCTGACCTCACCAGTAATAGCTCAAGGGCAGATCCCCCAATCAGGATCGGGTCTTCTGGTTGGGGTTACAGAATCCAGATATTCTGATTCAGGCAAAGAGAAACATAATCATCATGATGGTCAAAAGTCTCAAGAGGAGATTATCAATTTAGAATAAGAAATATAACCACAGGAGGACCAGCGGACAGTTCACTAACCAGCTCATCTTCTCCATGTAGACTTATATTATGTGTGAAGCCAATTATAATTTTAGGAATGTCTTGGTAAAACTAGAACCAGGGGAAAAAGAGGTGGATTTAAAATCTATATCCAGTTTTATTTCCCCCTTCATTGTTCTCTAGTGTTTCCGTGTGTGTGTAGCAGACTTGCTTAAGTAAAAACAAAACCAAAGAAGCTTTACAGGTTATCTGTCACCTATTTATTTACTATTTATTATTTTCAAATAGTAATAATAAACATGCCTATGCTAAAAAAATTCAAATAGTGCAAAGGGTATACAGTGAAAACAGAATTATTCTTCCCCCTTTGTCTCCAGTTCTCCAGTTCCTACCCATAGCTCCTAATTTCTCATGCTTCCTTCCAGAGATATTCTATATGTGTGGAAACATACATGTGTGCCTATTTCTTCCACTTGCATTTTATGTGTGCATATGGCAATACTCTGCATACACTGTTATATGTCTTACTTTTTTCACTTGACATTATATCTTGGGCATCTTTCCATGATGTCTTACTTTTTCCATTGTAGGGATATACCATAATTTGATGGGCATATCTGTGCTTACAATCTTTTGCTATTATACAAACTGCTGAAATGAATGAGTTGATTTAAGGGATATTTTCAGCATGGGGCATTCTGACAAAATACCTGTCTCTTGCAATAGAATAGAGATCTCTTATGAATAGAATGGTCTTGTCAACTGGGCCCAGTGGCTTTCTTCCTGGATACTGATCAACACTGACAAATTCTGACTCTTGTTTTTAACACCACCTTCTCCATCTAGCTAGATTTCGAGTGTTTACCATTTCCCTTCTTTTTGGATATAATGTACTTAATGAGATTTTTGTCTTTTTAGTTAGACTCATATTTTAGTAAGCATGTCTCTGAGACCATATCTAAGTTGCCAAGGTTATATTTTAGCTTTCCCAAAGCTGTTCAGCCATATTTTTACAGAAAATTGTGTTACTTTTAGGAATGTATTTTGTGTGTGTTTAACCAATATAACTCTGAGAAGATAACTTTATTCTGAAGGGCAAAGTTCTGTGTGCCTTCAGATTAATGTATGCTGTTACACTGAATTGAGCTGCCTTACTTTTATACCCATGACATAGACCAATAATTTGAAAAATCTGAATAACATCTCATCCCCCTTTTTTTTTTTTCCTGAGGTTTATCAGTGGCCAGTGGTCCAGGGAAGAACAGAACTGCCCTTTCAACATTGCTATCTCTCTCTCTCTCTCTCTCTTTTTTTTTTTTTTGTTAATAATTTCAATTTGGCCGGACGTGGTGGCTCACGCCTGTAATCCCACACTTTGGGAAGCCAAGATGGGCAGAACACTTGAAGTCAGAAATTTGAGGCCAGCCTGGGCAACATAGTGAAATCCCATCTCTATGAAAAATACAACAATTAGCCAGGCGTGGTGGCATGTGCCTGTAGTCCCAGCTACTTGGAGGCTGAGGTAGAGAATTGCTTGAATCCAGGAGGCAGAGGCTGCAGTGAGCCAAGATCATGCCACTGCACTCCAGCCTGGGTGACAGAGTGAGACTCTGTTTCAAATAATAATAATAATAATTTTTATTTTAGATTCAGGAGTACATATGCAGGTTTGTTACCTTGGTGTATTACATGATGCTGAGGTTTAGGGTATGAATGATCTCATCACCCAGGTACTGAGCATAGTACCCAACAGCTTTTCAACACTTACCCCCCTCCCTCCTTCTCCCCTGTAGTAGCCACCAGTGTCTGTTGTTGCCATCTTTATGTCCATGAGTACACAATGTTTAGCTCCCACTTATAAGTGAGAACAAGTGGTATTTTGTTTTCTGTTCCTACATTAATTCACTGAGGATAATGGCCTTTGGCTGCATCCATGTTGCTGTGAAGGACATGATTTTGTTCTTTTTATGGCTGTGTAGTATTCCATGGTGTATATGTACCACATTTCCTTTATCCAGTTCACCATTGAGAGGTACCTAGGTTGGCTCCATGTCTTTGCTATTGTCAGTTGTGTTGTGATGAACATACGAGTGTATGTATCTTTTTGGTAGAACGATTCCTATTCATTTGGATATATACACAATAATGGGATTGCTGGGTTGAATGATAGTTCTGTTTTAAGTTCTTTGAGAAATCTTCAAAATGCTTTCCACAGGGGCTGAACTAATTTACATTCCACATCAGCACTGTATAAACATTCCTTTCTCCACAGCCTCACTAGCATCTGTTGTTTTTTAACTTTTTAGTAATAGCCGTTCTGAGTGGTGTGAGATGGTATCTCATTGTGGTTTTGATTTGCATTTCTCTGATGATTAGTGATGTTGATCATTTTTTCATGTTTGTTTGCTGCTTGTATGTCTTCCTTTGAGATGCATTTGCTCATGTCTTTTGCCCACATTTAAATGGGGTTATTTGTTTTTTGCTTGTTGAATTGTTTAAGTTCCTTATAGACTCTGGATATTGGACCTTTGTTGGATGTATAGTTCAATATTGCTCTCTTTTTAATGTGTGACGTGTGTGTGTGTGTTTGTGTGTGTGTGTGTGTATGTACATATCAGACTTGTTGAGGTTTTGAAAAGATGGGTTTCTATAATGGCAATGCAAGTAACTTAAAAATAAATATTGGACATCTGTGTTTTCAGAAATCCTTCTGGCACATTGCTACCAGAAATTCCTTACTGACCACATCTCTGCAGATCCCAATCTCCCATAGCCTTTTTAGAGCCGACATGGCTTTCTTATGGCACATTACAGCTGTGAATCCTACGTGTGTCCTGTCATATAGACAACCTGTGCTATCTATTCCTAATGCTAGTGACCTTTTCTCTCCTTTCAAAAAGCTTTTGTTTTTTGTTGTTTTTAACAGAAAGGCTCTTGCTTTGTTGGTCAGTCAACCTTGGACTCCCGGGCTCAAGCAATCCTTCCACCTCAGCCTCTCGAATAGTTGGGACTACAGGCATGCACCACCATTCCTGAAAAGATTTTTAGAAAGAGTATAAATCTGAGTATTTGATATCCTACAGAGAATACAAGTAGGACTCAAGAGCCCTACAATGAACTGTTATCTACCAGTGCCTCTTAGATACTTAATTCTCAAGAGCCATGCCACCGAAAAATAAAATCCATTAGGGTAAGCTAACTGATGTAACGAATAGACCTTCAAGTGTATAATGGTTCTAGTGCATTCAAAATTTATTTCTTGCTCACATAACAAGTGGGTGATTGAATAGTTCAGTAGGGTGACCCTCTTCCACATAATAATTCTGAGACCCAGGTTTTGCTGGCCCTACTCTTTCCACTTTATGACTTTCAAGCTTGCCTGGAGGTTACCTCCACTCCCATCTAGTTGGAAGGAGACAAAGATCATGGAGGACTGCTGCACTGCAGGCTTCTAAGGGCCAGTCCTGGAAGTAGTGCAGATCTCTTCTGCTCACATTCCATGGCCAGGACTCAGTCACATAGGCACCTAACTGCAAGGGATCCTGGGAAGTGTAGTCCCTGGCTGAGCTTCCACTTTGTGGCAACAACTCTACACTGCAGAAGTGGAGCCTGGATATTTGTTGGACACATAGCTGTCATTGTCTTATAGCCACAATCACAATGTTTTTATATATTACCTTCTGAACACTTACATAGGAGGCACTGTAGTATGTATAGATGCACTATCTAATTTAATTCTCACAGGTAGCTATTCATTGTGGATATTATTAATATATTTTATAAATGATGACATTGAAACTCAGAGATTAAATCACTTGCCCAAGGGCACACATCTAGTAAATTTTGGAACTGAGATTCAAATCCTGGTCTGATTCTAAAACCTAATGCTCTTAACTTTTATGTTTATATTGTCTAAGTAGAACTGTCATGTTTATGCCTTTAATGGCTAAAACAGAAGACAGGGACAAGCCCCAGTGTTCTCCATTAGTTTTCTTAGTTTTTTTTTCTAGCAGGACCAAGCAGGAGGCTCAAGGTTCTGAGTAATCTCAATGGGTTGTGTTTTTTTTCTCTCTCCTTCTTTCTTTTTCTCTTTTCTTTTGTCTTCTTTTCTTTTCTTTCTTGGTATCACTCTGTTGCCCAGGCTGGAGTATAGTGGCATGATCATAGCTCACTGCAGCCTTGACCTCCTGGGCTCAGTTGATTCTCCTACCTTAGCCTCCTGTGTAGCTGGGACTACAGGCCTGCACCACCACACCCAGGTAATTTTTTTGTATTTTTTGTAGCGACAAGGTTTTACCATGTTGCCCAGGCTGGTCTCAAACTTCTGGGCTCAAGTGGTCCCCTGCCTCAGACTCCCAAAGAGCTGAGATTACAGGTGTGAGCACTGCCCCTGGCCATCTCAATGATTTTCACACTATTCTTCACCTCTTCTGCTTCATTGTCTGGAACAAGCTTGTCCAACCTGTGGCCTGTGGGCCACACATGGCCAAGGATATCTTTGAATGTGGCCCAACACAAATTCATAAGCTTTCTTAAAACATCATGAGATTATTTTGCAATTTCTTTTTATAGGTCGTTGGCTATTGTTAGCCTTAGTATATTTTATGTGTGGCCCAAGACAATTCTTCTGGTGTGGCCCAGGGAAGCCAAAAAATTGGATACCCCTGGTCTAGAATCTAGATTAGTTTCAATTATTTCCAAGTATTCAATTACCATTCATATAAAGATGACTACTAAGTAATTATCTTCTGCCCAAATGTTTCATCTTAGCTTAGGTTCTAACTGCCTACTCGACAGCTCCATGGGCACCTTCATTCAGTTCATTGCATCCTCAAACTGAAGGCATCGTCTTCCCACCTGAAGATCCATTCATTTCTTAGGTTTGTTAGTCAATAGCCTACTGACTTTCATTAACTTCCCAAAGTGTAGGTGTCAGACATTTGTTTCTCCATTACTGCTCACTTCCCAAAGAGTACGTAGATTCACAGCTATTTTGCATGTTTTCTAGACGGTCCAAATGTCATCACTATCGCCTAGAGAGTTGAGGGACTATTTTGAGATGGTGATGATGATTATCTCAAGAAAACGCACTCCATGTGCAGGCCTCTTCTCTTCTCACTTTCTGTTTGACACTGAGGAAGTTGGTGAGAGCTTCTAAATCACGCAAATCCTTAGGCATACAGGCATGGCCTGAGTCATGTTTGCCCACTCGTGGAGACACTGATGCCTGTGAAAATGATCCTGTAGGTCACAGGCAAATATCCTGCTACCTCAAGTCCCTCTGTCCAGCCTATTCTCTGGAAACCTATTCTCTCTGTCTTCCCCTACATTCCTCACCTTTGAGCTGATTTTAATGCAGTAAAGACCATAACAAATCAGAGTTTCTTCTCTGCTCAGGGACTCCTGAAAATCTGGGGGAAGATGTTGCTTGTCCTTAGTAAAAAGCTCAGCCTATGGAAACACAGAGGCCTCTCCGAGATACTTTGTCTCCAAGGAAAACCCAAGCTATTGTTTATAGACCTTGGAGTTTATTGTTACAAAAAGGCTGGAAGATAAACTGTGCCAAGTACTAAATTAAAAAAGAAACACAAGAGACACCCCTGAGTAAGGATGAATGTGAAAGTGGCAACTGATGCTCAGAGAATTTAAATTCTCATTTTCAGCTATCTTTTCTTCTTTGTCAAAAATAATTTGTTATGAAATGTGAAAGAAAATATTTATGACTGTTTGGTTTTCCCCTCTCATATGCCATTTTGCTAATCTTTACAAAAATATTGTAAGGTAGGTAATATACATATGTCTTTCACAGATGAGAGGACTGACCTTAGAAAGGCTAATTGACAAGCCAAGTTACTTAAATGAAGGTTTTTTTCTTTCCACATTTTTATATCTGTAGCCATAGATCTAGGATAAAGGACTGTGTCTGCTTTGTGCAGTACTGAGGAGCTGGTACAATTCCTGGTACAAAGTAGGGGCTCAGTAAATGCTTGCTGCATAAAAGAATGAATGAAACTGTAAAATAATTATAACAATTGTCTCTTCCACCTAGTAGTGACGTAAATTGGGATGAACAAGGTCATAATGTGGAACAAACAACCCCAAAGTTTCAGCAGTTCAAAACACAGGTCTATTTCTTATATTCTTTTTTTTTTTTTTTTGAGACGGAGTCTCACTCTGTCGCCCGGGCTGGAGTACAGTGGCCGGATCTCAGCTCACTGCAAGCTCCGCCTCCCGGGTTTACGTCATTCTCCTGCCTCAGCCTCCCGAGTAGCTGGGACTATAGGCGCCCGCCACCTCTTAATGTCCATCAAAGGTTGGCAGGGAGTGTGGGGGCGGGGGCTCTAGGCTCTACTTCACTCCTAACAGTTACTCAGCGGCCCAGGCTGATGAAGCTGTTCCTATCTCGAATGTTGCTACTTATGCTGTAATGAAACCATTTAAAGTGGAAGTCACCCACTTCTCTTTGCTCACAACTCATTAACCAGAACTATCCCCACGGCCCCACCTAACTACAAGGGAGCCAGAAAGTGCGACTGTATCACGTGCCTGGAAAAAGGTAGATCCAGAAATATATGGCAAAGGGCACTAATGACATCCATAGGACATAGAGGTCAAATGAAATTATTTATATAAAAATGATTTTTATCACGAGAGGCAGTTAGTGGTGACTGGTGATTATTACGCTTAGTATGGCCTCAAGTCATTGTGTTTGCTCCTACATTAGGTTTCTCATCAGGAATTTATCTTGGGCAATGATAGAAAGGCCCTGGGACCTTGTGGGAAGGAATATCATGTCCAATCCTGATTCTTTTACATATGTCAGGATGGTTTTCTTTCCAGATGCAATTTTTGCAGCCTCCCAGTCATGGGAGTTTCTCAACCACACATAGGTTGGTTAGGAAGCCACTCTCTGATTAAGAGGATGGATGCTTCAAGAAGGCTCACCACCCTAGTATGCTTAGATCTATCCTATTCTTAAATGGTGAATAATATTGTCCCAATTCCTTTCTTTGCCAAAACACCACAGACTCATCTGGTTTGAAGAGTTGAACTGCAGTGGTTGAAGACCAGACAGTAGAGTTTCAAGCTCTACTGGGATGATTACTAGGTGGGGATCTGTGGACAGTGGAGAAAAGTTCTTACTCATTTTCATCATTGAGGATGGGCCACTGGCGTAGGTCAGCTGGAATTTGAGCAAATAAGGTTCCCATCTATCCTTTTTGGCAAATGTTATAAGTTTTTGGGAAATAAACCACATGGAATCCATAAGTTCATTTCCTAACTCTGTAAACTGCTGAATGCTTACAAGAGTAGAAAATAAACATACTCATTCAATGCACAATGAAATGATTTTCAGTCATCTTTTACTTGTAGAATTAAAGTATTAGAAGTTATTTGCCACTACATGAAAGTCTAATCCAATCTTTTTTATAAAAGACAGTAAACAGACTGGAACGCCCAATTCATATCTTAGTTCTGTGAGCCACAAGGAGGTACCTGCTTCAGGTTGAAAGATAGAGATGATAATCAAATTTAAGCATAACTCAGTTCCTCCAGATATTAATCATTGGTTGTGTCTGAAGTGTGAAGGGAATTTCCCTCTTCCAGGCATCTCAGGGATATGTGGGGTTGGGGGTGGATTGTGGGATGAGATGATTAGAAATGGTTTTGGATTCTGTATAGCCCTGTAGATAGGGGTCATTTGGGGCTATTATCTTGGCTTCCTCTGTGTATATCACCTCTAAAATAATGAATATGTCCTCTCTCATAGATAGGAGTGGAGCTTATCAGACAGCTTATATAGACTCAGAGGACATTGAAGCTATTTCTGATTTTCTTATCTACACACTGAGAGATAAACTATCTCTAGAAGGTCTAATAGTACAGTAACCAAGAGCATGGCCTTTTGAGTAAGAAAGACCCACTTATTAGCTGTGTGAAGTTGTTCAGTATCTGTGAGGCTCAGTTTCTGAATTTGGAAAGTAAGAAAAATAACAGAACTCACCTTTAAAGGAATGTCTATGATGATAAAATAAGATTATATATGTAAAGAACTCAGCACATTACCTAGCACATAGCAAACCCTCGATATTTAAAAAATTTCTAAGTTGGGCTGAGTGTGAAGGCACCCCACCGTTGTATTAATTTGTTGACTTTTTGACATATGTGTAGAGTGACAAGATGCACATTTAGCATTAAATAATCACTTCAATTTATTCCTTATGTCTTGAAGTACACATGGGATAGTGAGGAATGCGACCAGTCTCTATTCCAGGTGCCATGCAGAATTACATACATTACATCTGAATGTGGTTAAACATAGAGCTGCTGAACAGGCAACACTTATCTATGATGTGAGAAGTCAGGATAAGGGTTTCCGTGTGTGCAAGGTGGTCACTGGAAGGGTCACACGGGGCACTTCTAATGCACTAGTAATGTTCTGTTTTTTATCTGGGACCAATTACACAGATGTTTCATTTTTGAAAAATTAATTGGGGCTGGGCATAGTGGCTCATGCCTATAATCCAAGCACTTTGGGAAGCTGCGGTGAGAGGATTGCTTGAGACTAGGAGTTCGAGACCCACCTGGGCAGTGTATCAAGACCTCATCTCTACAAAAATAAAATAAAATAAAATAATTAGCCTGGCATGGTGGCCCACACCTATAGTCCTAGCTAAGGAGGGAGGATGCTTGAGCCCAGGAGCTGGAGGTTGCAATGAGCTATGAGCATGCCACTGCACTCCAGCCTAGGTGACAGAGTAAGATGCTATCTCAAAAATAAATACATTTAAAAAATTTAAAAATGTTAAAAATTATTTGAGCTGTATACTTCTTTTTTGGGAGGAGAGGGGAGAAGGAGTGTTGCTGCGTCACCCAGACTGGAGTGCAGTGGTGTAATCACGGCTCACTGCAACCTCTGCTTCCCCAGTTCAAGTAATTCTCCGGCCTCAGCTTCCTGAGTAGCTAGGATTACAGGTGCACACCACCACACCCAGCTGATTTTTGTATTTTAAGTAGAGACGGGGTTTCACCATGTTGGCCAGGCTGGTCTTGAACTCCTTACCTCAAGTGATCTGCCCACTTCAGCCTCCCAAAGTGCAGGTATTATAGAAGTGAGCCACCACGCCCTACCTCATTGATACTTCTGATAGGTACATTTTTCTCTACTGATATTATATTTCAATACAAAATTAACTCAATGAAGCTTCTAGGTCGTCAATCTAACCTGGGAAGATAATCAACCAAGATTTAAAATACTGCTCCAAGGAGATAGAGTCCATACTTAATTCTTTCTGTCTCTCTCTTTTTTCTCAGATAATGTCCACCTAGTATAAGTGGGAAGAAAGAAAGCAAAACATTTCTGACATTTGAATTTTATGTTCCCCCAATTAATTCAGTGGTTATAAATTTAAATTTCATCTTGTCTGAAATTCATATCTCTACTCCAATTTCTTTTTGCTTTACATTTGCCTAGTATTGCTTTGCTTACCACCTTTTAAATATAAACTTTAAATAATAATAATAATAATAATAAAATAGTGACAAATCAATGAAATAATGCTATATGTACTATTTATCTTTGAAATTAGAATATTGTCAGGACATTTGAAGTTCTCTGTACATCCTTTTCTGATTTAATCTTTGTCTCTCCAACTTTTCTTTTCTTTCTTTCTTTCTTTTTCTTTTCTTTTCTTTTTTTTTTTTTTTTGAGATAAGGTCTTGCTGTATTGCCCAGGCTGGAGTGTAGTGGCATGATCATAGCTCACGGCAGCCTTGACCTTCCAGGCTCAAATGATGCTCCCACTTCAGCTTCTTGAGTAGCTGGGACTACAGGCATATGCCACCATGCTTGGCTAATTTTTGTATTTTTTGTAGAGAAGAGGTCTCACAATGTTGCTCAGGCTTATCTTGAACTCTGGGCTCAAGCAATCTGCCCACCTTTGCCTCCCAAAGTGCTGGGATTACAGTTATAAGCCATCATGCCTGACCCCATTTTTCTTTATGTATATGTATACACCACTAAATAATACAGATAAACCCAACTTATGATGATTCCAGTTTAATGATTTTTCAACTTTGTGATGATGTGAAAGCCATATGTATTCAGTGGAAAGCGCTACAGCATCCTTGAGGTGCTGCGCAGGAGCAGTGAGCCACAGCGCCCACAGCTGCCAGTCAGCCACATGACCACAGGGCAGACAACTGACACTACAGTGTGTAGTGGTGCCAGATGATTTTGCCCATAGTGTTCTGAGCACATTCAAGGTAGTCTAACCTAAGTTTTGATGTTCCATATGTTAGTTGTATTAAATGCATTTTCTACTTACAATAGGGTTATCAGTGTGTAACCTCATTGTATATTGAGGAACATGTGTATATTATTCTGTCTTTTTTTTCCTGATTTAAAATTTTATGGTTTAACTACATTGGATACAGAAGGCCCTCTTTTTCTGAGGTTTCACTTTCTGCAGTTTCAGTTGCCTGTGGTTAACTGTGATCCAAAAATATTATGTACAAGAAGATATTTTGAGAAAGAGAAAGAGGCAAAGCACATTCACGTAAGTTTTATTATAATATATTGTTTAAATTATTCTATTTTATTATTTGTTATTGTTAATCTCTTACTGTGCCTAATTTATAACCTAAACTTTATCATAGGTATGTTATGGATAGAAAAAAACATCGTATATGTAGGGTTCCATACTATCCATAGTTTACGACATCCACTGGGGGTCTTGGAACATATCTACCTCGGATAAGGGGGGACCACTATAATGTCAAGTGTTTTTTTAAGGAGTCTTACCAATTTACAATCTTTCCAGCAGTGTTAAGAGTTTCTGTTGCTTCCCATTTCTGCAAATAGTTAATATTGTCGATTTCTTAAATTTTTCCTAAGTTGTAAAATTTCCTACATTGTAAACTGATAGCCTATTGTCATTTTAATTTGCTTTTTACTAATTATCAAGATAGTTTGTTTATTTATTTTTTGAGATAGAGTCTTGCACTGTTGCCCAGGCTGGAGTGCAGTGGCACGATCTTGGCTCACTGCAACCTCCACCTTCCAGGTTCAAGCGATTCTCCTGCCTCAGCCTCCCAAGTAGCTGGGATTACAGGCGCCCACCATCACGCCCTGCTAATTTTTTGTATTTTTAGTAGACACGGGGTTTCACTATGTTGGCCAGGCTGGTCTCAAATGCCTGACCTCATGATCCGCCCACCTCGGCCTCCCAAAGTGCTGGGATTACAGGTGTGAGCCACCATGCCCAGCCATCAAGGTAGTTTAGAATTTTTTCACCCAAATGTTTATTTGCTGTTATTGCTTTGTTTTCTGTTAAGTGTTTACAGGTTCTTTATCTGATTTTATTTGGGGTTGTGTGTATTTTTCTTATTGAATGTATGAACAATGTATATACTATACATAAAAGATCTGTTTTTCTTATATGGGTTGCCAATGTCTTCTTTAAGTTCTTGGCTTGTCTTTTTCCTTTCCTTGTGGGTTTTAATTTTTAATTTTTATAATAAAATCATTTATAAGTAATAAGTCTAATAAAGACTAAACTATTTTGAAAGGGTACATCAAACTTGGAGGACTTACATTACCTAATTTTAAGGCAATATAAAATTGTAAGAATAAGTAACTTAGTGAGGCATTCGTATTCAGATGGACATAAAGATAAATGTGACAGAAGAGAGAGTCTGGAATTAGATCTACACATACATAGTCAATAGATTTCCAGCAGAGTTGTCAGAGGTTTTTGAAGCAGAGCAACTCCATCTTGAATATGGGCTGGGTAAAATAAGGCTGAGACCTACTGGGCTGCTTTCCCAGATGGTTAAGGCATTCTAGGTCACAGGATGAGATAGGAGGTCAGCACAAGATACAGGTCATACAGGCCTTCACTGATAAAATGGGCTGTAGTAAAGAAGCCAGCTAAAACCCACCCAAACAACGATGGTGACAAGAGTGACCTCTGGTCACCCTCAGTGCTACACTCCCACCAGTGCCATGACAGTTTACAAGTGCTCAATATGGTCTAAAAAGGGGAGAAATGAATAATCCACCCTTTGTTTAGCATATAACCAAGAAATAATCATAAAAATGGGCAACCAGCAGCCCTTGGGGCTGCTCTGCCTATGGAGTGACCATTATTTATTCCTTTACTTTCCTAATTAACTTACCTTCATTTTACTCTATGGACTCACTCTGAATTCTTTCTTGTGTGAGATCCAAAAACCCTCTCTTGGGATCTAGATTGGGATCCCTTTCCAGTAATAGAGTTACCAAGGCAATTCAAAGAAGAAGTGATAATCTTTTGAACAAATAGTGCTGGAACAACTGGATTTTCATATGCAAAAAAAAAAAAAAAAAAAACCACACAAAAACACAGAAAACAAACAGGCCTGACCCTTACCTCACACTGTATTACAAAATTTAACTTAAAATGAATCATAGGCCTAAATATAAAAGCTAAAATTATAAAACTACTAGAAGAAAACAGAAAATTTTCGTGACAGTGAATTAGTCAAAAATGTCTTGGGTAGAACACAAAAATAGTACAAAGCATGAATGAAAAAACTGATAAATTTAACTTCATCAATATTATAAACTGCTTTTCAAAAGACACCGGTAAAAGAATTTAAAAAACCAAGAACTGGATGAAATTATTTGCAGGACATATGTATGATAAAGAACTTGTATCCAGAATACATACAGACTTTTACAATTCAATTATAAGAAATTACACAACCCCATTAACAAATGAAGAGAAGGTTTAAGAAACACTTCACCACGGCAAATAGCACATGAAAAGATACTCAATACTGGCCAGGCGCGGTGGCTTACTCCTATAATCCCAGCACTCTGGGAGGCGGGCCGATCACAAGGTCAGGAGATTGAGACCATCCTGGCTAACACGGTGAAACCCTTTCTCTACTAAAAATACAAAAAACTAGCTGGGCGAGGTGGTGGGCGCCTGTAGTCCCAGCTACTCATGAGGCTGAAGCAGGAGAATGGTGTGAACCCGGGAGGCAGAGCTTGCAGCGAGCTGAGATGGCGAGCCTGGGCGACAGAGTGAGACTGTGTCTCAAAAAAAAAAAAAAAAAAAAGAAAAGAAAAGAAAAGATACTCAATACCGTTAGACATTAGGAATATATAAATTGAAACCGCAACGAGATATGACTACACACCCACATTCTAGTGTAACATTCTAGGCTAACATTAGAAAGATTGATTTTATCAAGTATTGGCAAGGATGTGAATTAACCTGAACTCTTTGCTGGTGGGAATACAAAATGGTGCAGCCACTTTGAAAAAGAACTTGGTAATTTCTTTACAGTTAAACATACACTTATCATATGACTTAGCAATCCCACTCCTGAGTATTTACCCAAGATAAATACAACATATGCCTACCATGAAACCTGTATGCAAAAGTTTATTGCAGCTTTATTTGTAATAGATCCAAATTGGAAACAATGCAAATGTCCTTCAACTGGTTAAAAAAAAAATTGTGGTATGTCTGTATGATGAAATACACTCAGAAATAAAAAAAGAATGAACTACTGATACACATAGCAATATGGGTGAATCTCAAAACATTATGCTAAGTGGCAAAGAAGGCAGACCTAAAAGGCTATATATTGAACGATTGCATTTATATGACATTCTAAAAAAGGTTATAGGGAAGAAACACATCAGTGAGTGTAGGAACTGGGAACTGGGGGAAGGCATTAACTGCAAAGGGGCACTAGGAATCATTTTGAGGTGATGGAAATTTTTATATCTTGCTTGTGATTGTGGCTACATGACTGCATATGTTATCAAAACTCACTAAACTATACACTTAAAAAAGATTGTTTATTGTATGTAAATATTATATGCAAATTATATTGTATGCAAATTCAGTAAATCTGATGAGTTTTTAAAAGAGTCAAGTAGTTCCACAGTCCCTCACTAAGAGAAAGGGATTTCTTGGGGGAATTCCCTTCATTCTTTTAGACATATTTTATGGTATCTCTATGTAACATTATATTTCTGGCTTTTTCAGTTGTGGGCATTTATCAATTGATCTTCACTATGTGCGATGAGAATTTAGCACTCCTTCAACTACCCATCAAACGCACATACCCTTCCTGCCCCACCCTCCCTTATTATTATTTTTTCTTCAGGTGGCCAAAGATCATTTTCAATTTCAGTGGTCTGTGTGCCGATGATTTAATCTCATCCTTCTCTTTCTGGCTGTCTGGCCTCCCAGGTAAGCAGTTCTTTTCTCTCTGGGACACAAGTTTGGCTTATAGAATATCTCTAGTGGTAAAAAAAAAAAAAAAAAAAAAATCCACAGGCTATGAAAGCAAAAGTGTCTTCATTAGTGTTTGTTGAATTGGCAATGGACCTACAGAAGAGATTTGTGTATCTCACTCTATTACTGTTGTCCTCTGAACAGACTGAAGCAGTAAGAAAATTTTTGTCTGAACTGCTATTCCGCATTTTCATTTCTAGAAACAATCCTTCCCAGAAAAACTAATCTCTCCTGGAGGCTGAGGTGGGAGGATTGCTTGAGGCCAGGTGTATTAGTCTGTTCTCACATTGCAAATGAAGGCATACCTGAGACTGGGTAATTTATAAACAAAAAGAGGTTTAATGGACTCACATTTCCACCTAGCTGGGGAGACCTCACAATCATGGCAGAAGGTGAAGGAGTAGCAAAGGCACGACTTACATGGTGGCAGGCAAGAGAGCATGTGCAGGTGGGGAACTCTCCATTATAAAATCACCAGATCTCATGAGACTTATTCAGTATCATGAAAACAGCAGAGGAAATGCCACCCCCATGATTCAATCTCACCAGGTCCCTTCCAGGACAAGTGGGGCTTATGGGAGTTAAAATTCAAGATGAGATTTGGGTGGAGACATAGCCAAACCATACCACCAGGAGTTTGAGACCAGCCTGGGCAACATAGTGAGATCCTGTCTCTCCAAAAAACAACTTTTTAAAAATGAGCATAATTGTATCTACCTCATAGGGTTGTTTCAAAGATGAGTAGAGACATGGTAAATTGCTAAATAAGTGTTAGCCTTATCATTTTAAATTTCAGGGTAGAATTCTAAACACAATGTGTTTGCTTCTAGAGAAAACCGGCTCTGGGATTGGCTTCCGATGGGTCCCAATGTTTCTGGACTTTTGTTGGCAATAATCTTTTTCCAACTATGCACAGAGCATCCCTGTATGGAATTAATTTAGTGTTAGTGTTATTTTATATTTAAAAATCCATTTAGATGTTAAATACTGTTCTCCTTTAATGAGTCTCAGAGGAAAGCCCACCGTCTGCTCAGCGGATTTGCCCTGAAGGGAAAGAGGCTAGTGGGATGCATCACTACTAATGGAATAATTAATAGAATGTGTTTAAGACTGAGAATAGAATGATTAAGAAAGCCCTTGTACTGCAAATCAAATCTAAGTTTTCGGAACAAGGGTTTGTGAATGAAACTTGGTATTTTTAACACCACACTATCAGTCTTCAGCAGGTGAGGGGAGGATGAGCAAGAAGGAAAGGAGAAATGTGGGCATGGTGAGACATAAAAGGAAATCCATGATTAGAGAAAAGTCCATTTAATATTGGAGGATAAAGACAGTTAGCTGAAATGCTGGTTTTCCTCTTTAAGAGAAAAACTAGGTAGGTGCCCTAACCTCCCAGATATCAGAATATTAAGACGTTTCTAACTAGAGTGGTGAATAAGGCAGGAATGGACACGACAACGCGCTTTTGACGTGACTCATTCTTCCCTTGAAGCTGGGTGTTCCCAGGCGGTAGTTTTCCAGATAATCCATTCTCAGTGGACATAGCAGGACACAGATTTTAGGGGTGATATTCCATCTTAATAAAGATGGAATCTGGTGTACTTGTTCAAGAGAGAATGAGGAGATACATACAAAGGGATTAAGGATAATTTTGTTAGGTATGGTAATGGCAATACAGTTATGGTTTTGTTAACATAATAACATGAATGGTTCTGGACTTTTTGCAGCTTTATGGTATGTAAGTAATGTTCCCCCCTCTTTTTTTGCAGCAGGGTCTCACTCTATGTCACCCAGACTGGAGTGCAGTGGCACGATTTCTGTTCATTGCAGCCTCAACTTTCCAGGTTCAAGTGATCCCCCTCCTAAGCCTCCCAAGAAGCTGGGACTACAGGAAAGCACCACCACACCTGGCTAATTTTTGTATTTTTTGTACATATGGAATTTCACCATGTTGCTCAGGCTGGTCTCAAACTCCTGAGCTCAAGCGATCTGCCTGCCTTGGCCTCCCAAAGCACTGGGATTATAGGCGTGAGCCACCAGGCCCAGCCATGTCCCAATTTTTAAGAGACGTGTGGAGAAATGAAAGGTCACGCTGCTGTGCATTTGGCATGGTGGCTCACGCCTGTAATCCCAGTACTTTGGGAGTCTTTAAGTGGGCGGATCACATGAGGTTGGGAGTTTGAGACCAGCCTGACCAACATGGAGAAATCCTGTCTCTACTAAAACTACAAAATTAGCCAGGAGCGGTGGCACATGCCTGTAATCCCAGCTACTTGGGAGGTTGAGGCAGGAGAATCACTTGAACTTGGGAGGCAGAGGTTGTGGTGAGCTGAGATCGTGCCATTGGACTCCAGCCTGGGCAACAAGAGCGAAACTCCGTCTCAAACAAACAAACAAAAAACAAAACAAACAAATAAACCATGAAATAAACCAAAATCTTAAGAGTCATTTTGTGTAAAAGGTGCGATTAGAAGGAACCTCTCTGTTAAGAATAGAAGAATAATTACAAAAACAAGCATGTTACATTTTAGCAAATGGAAAAAAAAACAATAAAGCTATTTGCAAAATTTAGAAGATACATGTTTTTTTCTCTCCAGGATCAAGTGCCTTTGGCAAATCCCTTTTGGTTATGTTGCTATCCAATTAAAAGCAGAAAATACTTGATTGGGTAGAGAGACCCACTTCATGTTCTGCCTGCCAGTCTGGGAGTAGATTATCTGTTGCTACGTGCAATCATCAATAGGATCATAAAGATGAATCCTGCATGGTTGTTTGCAGTGTCTGGATGTTGTTAAATGAGGCATTTGCTTCATCATAAATTGTGCAGTGCCTCTCCCATCCCCCTTCTTTCTTTCTACCACTGCAGCCACGGCATGTGTGCCTTTCTCAGAATGCAGGAGTACACGTGCTTTCCACAAATCATTATACCAGGTGCAAAACCTGAAAAAAAAAAAATCCTTCAACAGACCCTTTTGAGCACCAGCTATATACAGGCAGAAGGGCCCTCGGCTTGATTTAATGCTCTGTTGATGCCTTCTTGAAATTCTCAATGTTTTTTAACAAGAGGGTCTGCATTTTCATTTAGCACTGGCGCTGCAAATACTGTAGCCCGTCTTGAGCAGTAAAACACACACACGGGCATGCACACGTGCGCGCGCACACACACACCTCTGGCCTTATGTAGTATATTTGCTAGGATGCTAGGATTAGATTTGGGATCTGGCCCTGGGAGGCATATAGTTCTGTGGGAAGAGAGGCAGTTGTGTAAATACCTTCAGCAGAGTGGGAGAAGAGGAAGACAGGAGGCAAGGTTACCTGGGCAGTGGAGCAAGTTTAACCTTAAAAAAGCAGTAGATGTTGGCTAGTGGAAGTTAGGGTGGACAGGAGAAGATGGGGGATATTTATCCATGAGCAGGGGCCTGGAGGTGCTGGGGGAAAGTGTTCTTCTGTGTGTTTATTAAAGCTGAGCTCATGGTCCGACGGATACCAATGTGATAAGAGTGAGGAGGCCAGAGAGGGGTTCAGTCCCTAAAGGAACTTACCTGCCCTAATAAGAAACTGCAACTTCATTGTTGGGTCAATAACTTTCAACACTTTGTGACCCATTAAGATCACTTGGAGCAACAACATTATACTAATCCCCTATTGTCACTTAAATCAGAATTTCAGGAATGGGGACGAAGATATTGGCAGTCTTGAGAGCAGCCCAGGTGATTCTAAGGTTTAGCCAGAGTGAGAAACACCAGATTTAGGCAACAGGGAGTTGGGGTGCAGGATACTACACTAATAAAGCTGTACAGAGTGTATTTGGTCATACCCATATTTTAGAAAGATCTAAACGAGTTGGAGGGTGAGTTAGGGAGGCATTCAGAAGGGACAGTGCTTCGCAAAATTTTCTGTGCTCATGAATCACCTGGGGGTAGTGTTAAAAGGCTGACTATGCTAAGGTGTGAGGTGGAGCCTAACTACGTTTCTAACAGTCTCTCAAGTGATGCTGAGGTTGCGTGTTCTCTGCCACACTTCGAGTATCAACGAGTCAGGAGATGATTCCAGAAATCTGATTGCAAGAGACAATCAGGGCTGATGAAAGGCAGCATGCGCGGGATGGAGACATTTGTGCCAGCCCTCACGTTTCCTGCTAGGGTGAATGAGTAGAAGTTGTAAAAAGCAAGTTTTTCACTTAGAGCAGCACTTGCCTAGGAGATATCAAAGTTGATTGTCGAGTTTCAGCGCTACTGATTCTGATCCGCCCAAGCGGATAAGGACTGTGCACTTTCAGTGGTCTCCATACCCCAGAACTAAGGGAAGATTCCTTTCTGATGGTATTATGAGCCTTGTTTTTAACCAACTGTCTGCAGATCCGCTGGCTCACTTTATCCAATACAGACTGATAGTTTTCAATGCTTCCATTAGGATAATTATTACATATTCCCCCTTTCTAGCACTTAAAAACTTACCCTCTTGAGGGAATACTTTTGTTTAAAGCTCTATGGGTTTTTGGTTTGTTCATTGACGATACTGCACCATTTAGCATGTAAGGAACATAGGAGAAAGAACACGTGGTTGAGGGAAAGGAATGTGGAGGGGATAAGAGAACAATTTCGGTTTGGATATGTTAAAAATTGCTGTGACCTTTGATGGATAGTTTCAGTAAGCATGTGGGCATACAGATCTGGATACAGGGAAAGTCTGGGATGCAGGAGTGAATTTGGAGCCATCAGGACATATGCAGTAGTTGAACTTGTGAGACAGAATGAATGTGACAATCCTGGTGGTGGAATTAGGTGGGAACAGGGCCACAGACATGACCCTGGGTGGTATGAACAACTTGGGAATGTGGTTGGATGCGGTGGCTTAAGCCTGTAATCCCAGCACTTTGGGTGGCTGAGGCAGGCAGATCACCTGAGGTCAGGAGTTCAAGACCAGCCTGGCCAATATGTTCTAACCCCATCTCTGCTAAACATACACAAAATTAACCGGGTGTGGTGGCAGGTGCCTGTAATCCCAACTACTCAGGAGGCTGAGGCAGGAAAATCACTTGAACCTGGGAGGCGAAGGTTGCAGTGAACCCAGATCGCGCCACTGCACTCCAGCCTGGGCGACAGAGTGATACACTGTCTCAAAAAACCAAAAACCAAAAACCAAAAACCAAAAACCAACATCTTGAGGATAGGTTGAGGATGCAGAGCTCACAGAAGACACCACAACAGAAGGCTTGGGAATGGCTTCTTTTCTGCACTCTCTCCTCCCCCATTCTCTCTCCTCCCTCCTTGTAGAGAAGCCTGTACACTTCTGCCACAATGTTCATTTCTGGAAGATGCATAGGCTGGTGGGATGCCCAGGTAGGGAGGGATTACGTCAGACTTATGTAGGGAGGCAAAATTTTACCTCTACCCTTTCAGAGTGTTTTTGTTGTTGTTGTTCGTTTTTGCTGCATCTGAGAATTAAAATGACATAAGTCCGATTAACAGAAGAGCAGACAAATTTATTTAATATAAAAGTTTTATGTGGCTCGGGAGCCTGCATAAGGCAATGAAGACCCCAAAGATGCAGTCAGAGTTGAACACTTACACCCCGAATTGGACAAAGAGCAGAACATTGTAAAAATGTGACAAGGTCAAAGGGTTTGGGGTAGGGCAGTTAATTGTGTAGAGAGGTAGCTAAGAGGATTAGGGTTCATCTAACAAGGTTTTTTGGTACAGATTTCCCACCACCTCAAGTTCCCGTTCTTGATAATAAGAACGATGTTTCCTTTCGTGTCGGGAGGCATCTTTCACATGGAAATTTCATCTCCTGCTTTGAAGAAACAGAAGGAAGTTCAGAGCGCTCTTCCTGCACCCTTTTTTTTTTTAAGTGCTTTTAGCTCAAAATAATTAATATGGCAGAGTTGTGTATTTTTAACTCCTTCAGCTACTATATTGTTTCTAGAACTACACTGTGCCTCCTACTACCAGGTACTGAGAGTTAGGATAATTTGTCTCCTTCTCTTAAGTTGTATTTTCTTCTCAGAGACCTAAAATCCTCTTTCTCATCTCACTTCTATCTATTCCCCAATCTCCACTTCCCCAGTCTCTGGATATGCCTGAAAGTATCTGAACCCTAGAGAATCCCAGTCCCCACGCAAATCAGCAGAGGCAAGTGTGTAATTCCATGTGCTGTAAGCATCTCAGCTTCAACCCTTCCAGGATCTCCACCTCATTACAAAGCCCCCAAAGACCTCAGTCCTGTTGCTAGATGGCAGGAGAAGGGGGAAAATATCCATGAAAGAGTAGATCCTTTTAAGACAATTGGGATTTTGTGAGAGGTTGGGGAATGGAAGATAGAGGAAAAGGGAGGAGAATCAGGTAAAAGAGTAACTGAAATAATGGTCATCAAACTGTCCCCATAATCATTCAACAAGAGAACATTATGGGAGGAAAAAGAGAGTAAAATAACAATAATAAAAACAATCCTTCCTCCTAATCATCATCATCAACAACAAAATTCCATCTGCAGCGTGGGTTCCAGATTAATTCTGTTTGGTTGCTTCTTAGCTTCCGGTGGAAACAGCTTTGTTGTTTTCATGCTCTTCACAGCTCTTGTACTGGGGCCCTGGGGATTACTGGGTAAAAGAATGATCTAAGAAAAATCTTCTCAGCTCTATCTCCTAGAACAGAGGTTCTAGGCTGACAGTCCCTTCATCCTTGGGATACTATAAAGGAAGAAATTGTGGGAGTCAGGTGTGGTGGGGATGAGATGAACTGGTTCTTTAACTTTCCATTGACCTAGAGTAGGGCTGCAAGTTAACTGAAATCTCAAGATTCCTTGCTCTTGATTGGATTTGTATCAACTTATTACAGAATTCTTCTCATCTCACACTCATCAAAAACTCTCATAGGTAGATATTGGTGCATTTGATGAGTAGTAGAAATGTGAAAAGTCATCCAATTTTCTTGCAAAATAAACTCTTAAAAATATGGTTTCCATGATGGTGAGTGTGTGGTGAGAATTTTGTGGGGGACAGATTGGAACATTAATAGTAAATGCTTGGTGTTCTGGGACTTCATTAAATAGGTATGAGCAGTAAATAAAAACAACAAACATTTTATGCTGATGACATTTAATATTCAAATCAACCAGTACCATTGTGGTACCTCCCAATGAAACCATCCTCATAGAGTTATCAAGAATTAATAGTTATAATTAAACATTAATCAGAGTGCACTTTGACCTACTTCCTTGTAACCGAAAGTCACGTAGCACTGACCATTTACATCTCCATTGTTTCTACAGATAGAATTTCTGATATTAGAATCATAAAGTTTTTAAGAGTTGCTTAAGCAGATCCTGAATTCCAGTGGAACTGCTGACACCAACCAGTTTAAAGACCCCCAAAGAGAAACTGAATCAGTGTCTTCCTCTCTCTGTCGCACCAATCAACAATCTCCACACTTCCATCCACTCCAAAACGATTAAAAAGCCTAGCCCCAAATTCCTTAGGGAGATAGATCTGAAGTTCTTCTCCTTGTTCTATGGCCCTACAATTAAACTTTCTCTGTTGCAACCTGGTGTCTTTGTGTATTGTCATGCTGTGCACACTGGGCAACAAACCTATTATAGTTATACCTTTTCTTTCTTTCTTTCTTTCTTTCTTTCTTTCTTTCTTTCTTTCTTTCTTTCTTTCTTTCTTTCTTTCTTTCTTTTCTTTCTTTCTCTTTCTTTCTTTCTTTCTTTCTTTCTTTCTTTCTTTCTTTCTTTCTTTCTTTCTTTCTTTCTTTCTTTCTTTCTTTCTTTCTTTCTTTCTTTCTTTCTTTCTTCCTTTCCTTTCCTTCCTTCCTTTCCCTTCCTTCCTTTCTTCATTCCTTCTTTTCCCTTCCTTCCTTCTTTTCCCTCCCTCCCTTCCTTTCCTTTCCTTTCCTTTCTCTCTCTCTCTCTTTCTTTCTTTCTCTCTTTCTTTCTTTCTTCTTTCTTTCTTTCTTTCTTTCTTTCTTTCTTTCTTTCTTTCTTTCTTTCTTCCTTCCTTCCTTCCTTCCTTCCTTCCTTCCTTCCTCCCTCCCTCCTTCTCTCTCTTTCTTTCTTTCTTTCTTTCTTTCTTTCTTTCTTTCTTTCTTTCTTTCTTTCTTTCTCTCTCTCTCTCTCTCTCTCTCTCTGTCTCTCTCTCTCTCTCTCTTTCTTTCTGTTGAAACAGGGTCTCACTTTCTCATCCAGGCTGCAGTGCACTGTAAGCTAAGACTACAGGTGCATGCCTCCTTGCCTGGATAATTTTTGTATTTTTTGTAGAGACGGGGTTTTGCCATGTTTCTCAGGCTGGTCTTCAACTCCTGACTCAAGTGATCCACCCACCTTGGCCTCTCAAAGTGCTGGGATTACAGGCGTGAGCCCCTGCCTCCAGCCCTGGTTATATGAATATAATAAAAGAAAACATACATCTATCAGATTTTTAAAAAATCAGTTGACTTCTTCAGGGCTTTACATGAAAGCAGCTCATTTCATGTATGATGCATCTAAGTAAACACTGAGGTAGGAAAGGGGATGGAAAATCACAGATGTAGTGTATTTTAGTTTTTTTTTTTTTTTTTTTTTTTTTTGAGGTGGAGTCTCACTCTGTCGCCCAGGCTGGAGGGCAGTGGCGCAATCTCAGTTCACTGCAAGCTCCGCCTCCTGGGTTCATGCCATTCTCCTGCCTCAGCCTCCTGAGTAGCTGGAACTACAGGCACCTGCCACCACGTCCGGCAAATTTTTTGTATTTTTAGTAGAGATTGGGTTTCACTGTGTTAGTCAGGATGGTCTTGATCTCCTGACCTCGTGATCTGCCCACCTGGGCCTCCCAAAGTGCTGGGATTACAAGCGTGAGCCACCATTCCCGGCCTGCATATTTTAGTTTTTAAAACAGCATAGCCAGAGGGTAATGATACAGTACAACACTTTCACCTCATCTTAGCTATGGGGAGGGAATGTATGACTAAGAAAATTAAATATTCATTCACAGGCATATGAGGGAAGGTAACTTCTTTTTCTTTATTCTTTGTTTTTTTTAATCCAAGTGACAGATTGATTAGTTTATTTGCATATATTCTCTACCCTCTGGATGGTTGGTTATGTTACATGAATTGTTCTTAGATTGTTTTATAAATTTTATGTCAGCTCATGTCAGGATTTAATAAAATAACCCACCTTTAGAGACGGCTACAACCTTGTATTATGAGCAGAGCATGATCAAGCTGTGGTTTCCTTCAGGTAATATTTACCATTCATTTTATGAGAAAACATTTTTAAAAATTAAATAGCTGATATATTTTGAATACCCATGAGTAGATACTAAGTTTTAGCAAAATGCTAACCATCCATTAAGCTAAAATATTTAAACATTGTATTTCAAACAGATTAAATGTAAATACATTTACATTTAATGATGTAATATATGATGGATATATGTCTTCTTTTATTATATTGGTATAACCGGGGCTGGATGCAGTGGCTCATGCCTGTAATCCCAGCGCTTTGGGATCCTGATGTGGGAAAATTTCTTGATCCCAGGAGTTTGAGACCAGCCTGGCCAATGTGGCAAAACCCCATCTCTACAAAAAATACAAAATTTCGCCAGGCATGGTGGCGGGCGCCTGTAGTCCCAGCTACTCAGGAGGATCACCTGTTCCTTAATTTTAAAGGAATATATTTTACAAAAGATTCATTGGAAAAATAAACTGGAAAAGGAATTTTTGGAATGGAAAAATTTTGAGTCAGTGTCCTTGGATTTGCACCAGATATTCGGCTGGGTGTATGCCAGGCACCTATGGTATATTTTTGGCACTATCCTGATTTGAGCTCAGGCTCCAATTCTATCGTTTACCTCTCCATTCTTAGGTAAATTACACTGACACGTTCCTTTGTTCATTTAATTCTCTGTTTGTAAAGAAGGATTGATCCCTTTTTAGCCAAGGTAATATTTTTCTTGTACATAATGAAGCCGGAATTGTGTGAAGCTTTGTGTCCCTAGAGGATTAAAACTTGCTCTGGATTTCAGGGAATAGGAACACACAGAACAAGAGAGAGTGTACAGATGACTCATAAAGCTGACTTTCCATGTCAGAGAGCAAGGAAGAGTCAAACGAACTAGAATTACTTAGATTGGACACTCAATCTAATAAACACTGGTTTATATTTAAATATAGTTTATATTTAATATAGTTTATGTAAAAATGGTTTATATTTAAATATAAACCATTCCCACTGGGATAGGTGTATTGCATGGGAATTAGGAAGAATTTCCAGATAATTATAGTAGAAACCAAAAAAGGAGTTGCTGCTGCAGGATATTATATTATAATCTGTTGAAATATGAAGAGCAGATAAGATACCCTGACTAATAAAATGAAGACCTATCCTCTCTCTTGATGGTGCTGAAGCATTGATTGTTACCCATACATCATCGACACTGAGTAAATGCCCACACGCACTGTGGTGATTTTCAGGCAGAAAGGGTACCTCACAGTTAATAAGAACATTTACTGTTTGTTCATGACAGCCTCAAAGAGGGAGAGATAAGGTTTGTTTTCATTTTCATTATCATATCCTTTGTAGGAGGGTGTAGGACATGGGACTCCTCAGATAAAAATATTCCCCCTGCTTTTTTGGTAACATTTGCTCCATTTTAAAAGAACTGGTAGTTCTGAAAGCACTTTTTCTCTCTTCCTTTCCTTCCTTCCTCCCTTCCTTCCTCCCTCCCTCCCTCCCTCCCTCCCTCCCTCCCTTCCTTCCTCCCTCCCTCCCTCCCTTCCTTCCTCCCTCCCTCCCTTTCTTCTTTCTTTCTCTTTCTTCTTTCTTTCTTTCTTTCTTTCTTTCTTTCTTTCTTTCTTTCTTTCTTTCTTTCTTTCTTTCTTTCTTTCTTTCTTTCTTTCTTTCCTTCTTTCTTTCTTTCTTTTTTTTCCTTCCTTCCTTCCTTCCTTCCTTCCTTCCTTCCTTCCTTCCTTCCTTCCTTCCTTCCTTCCTTCCTTCCTTCCTTCCTTCCTTCCTTCCTCCCTTTCTTTTTCCTTTTCTTTCTTTCTTTTTGAGACAGGGTCTCATTCTGTCACCCAGGCTGGAGTGCAATGACTCAATCTTGGCTCACTGCAGCCTCGACCTCCTGGGCTCAAACAATCCTCCCACTTCAGCCTCCTGAGTAGCTGGGACTACAGGCATGCACCATCATGCCCGGATAATTTTTTGTATTTTTTTCTAGAGACAGGGTTTCGCTATGTTGCCCAGGCTGGTCTCCAGCTCCTGGGCTCAAGTGATCCTCCTGCCTTGGCCTTCCAGAGTGCTGGGAATACAGCGGTGAGCCACTATGCCCAGCCTGAAAGTACTATTTACTGATCCAGTTGTGTGTGTAAAGTGAGATTCCCTCTGAGAACCAGAAGCTGTCTCACAGCACTTGTGTCTGAGAAGGAACTCTCTGGAGGCTGGAGGCAGCAAGTCTGTCCATTACCAGAAGGACTGGCCAGGTACTGAGTCAGGTGAACGGCTCAGTGGTGGCACGCTTACATCTGAAGGGTGGCAGAATGTGCTGCCCTAAATAAGCCAGTTTGGCAGAAGGATTATTTTGAACTTAAGGCGCTTGGAAAACAGTAGGTGCAAGAAGGGTTCTGTGACCTCCCCTTTCTTCCTGAAAGCAGGGGATGAAACCTCCACATGGAAGATGTCCCTTCAAGACTAGGAGGAAGGAAACAGCTGTATCACCAGGGAAGAGGAATTGAGGCTGAGGGAAATCTGTACAATTGTGCCTTGGTATTGGCAGGAGATTTGTTCCAGGATCCCCTGTGGATACCAAAATCATGTAACATATAGTAGTATTTGCAAAGTAGTTTTTGCATATAACCTACGTACATCTTCCTACATACTTTAAATTATCTCCAGATTACTTATAATACTTAATACAATGTAAACACTATGTAAATAGTTGTACTATTATTGTATTGTATTATTAAATTGCTTTTTAATTGTATTTTTTTTTGTACTGTTATTTCTTACTAGTTTTTTTATTTAAAAAAAATTTTTTTTTTTGAGACAGTCTTGCCCTGTTGCTCAGGCTGGAGTGCAGTGGCATGATCACAACTGACTGCAGCCTCTACCTCCTGGGCTCAAGCAATCCTTCCACTTCAGCCTCCTGAATAGCTGGGACCACAGACACAGGCCACCACACCCAGCTAATTAAAAAAAAAAAAAATTTGTTGTTGTTGTTGAAATGAGGGTCTCAATCTGTTGCCCAGGCTGGTCTTAAACTCCTGGGGTCAAGTAATCCTCTAGCACTAGCCTCCCAAAGTTTTGGGATTACAGGCGTGAGCCACCACGCCTGGCCTATTTGAATATTTTTGATCCATGATTGGCTGAATCTGCAGATGCAGATGGAGATGGCCAACTGTACAGACAAAACTTGTTAAACTAATTCTTATCTTCCCAGTTCTCTCCACGATTAACTACACAAGTCTGAGCCCTTTTGTCTTGCCATGTTTTCACTATTAACTATTATTTGTTTAACTCAGTACATAAGCACTTGGGTTTTGCCACTTCTTTGAGTCTTTATTTTTCTGTGTGGGCTTCCATGCCAATATTGAGCCACTGCACTCCAACCTGGGGTCCCACAGAAATAAAATTAGTGTGCTTCTCTCCTGTTAATCTGTCCTATGTCCATTTAATTCTCAGGCCCCTGCTGGAGGCTCTAGGAGGTGAGAGGTAACCTGTTGCCTCCCCCACACCTTCATTGTGGATTTGATGCAGCATTCTATTTGAATGAAGAATTCCTGTGTTGAAAGGATTTAAACCTTGACTGAATTAGAATGGAAACAACAACAACAACAACAACAAAGTACTAGACCAGGAACAATATTTTTGTGTTTTTGTTTTCCTGACATAAACACTGGTACTCAGCTGTGACAGAAAGATACTTCAAATACCTACAGACGGGGAATTCACCATCAGATCCTAAATTATATTCTTTATCAGAATGGAAAAAACAAGTGCTTTAATTGTTTTTGCATACCATTAGTGGGTGAGCCTATACCTTTACATTGACTTTCACCTGCCAAAGGCTATTCATTGGGTCTGCAGCAGATTAGAGGGCCTCTGTTCTTTCTCCTAACCTTTGTGAATGATATTTATTATGCATGGGATGATTATAAACACTAAGCTAAAAATCGTTTTCAGACTCTTTTTTATGTCATTAAATTTCGTCTTTTCAGCTTTCTCTGCAATGATGTTCTAAGAAAACCAATTGGTGTAGGGGTGGCAAAACCACCGTGAACATCATATAGTAAGGGTATTGTCAGTCCTCTATTTGGCCAGTGTCTATGCCTGGATCCAGGGCTTGCTGGAGTGGGTTAAACGAATGAAGCAATCAGCCTCATTCTAGAAAGGAGAGTGGAAGACTGTTCTTATGTGCTTCACTGAGTGAGCCCATGGTCTGGGGAGGGAGTCAACAGCTCTGTAATGTGATCTATCATAGTAGTTAAGGTGAGATAGGTTTTGATGCAAATCGACTTTGGCATTACATAAAGCTGGGTTTGATTATCAGCTCTTTCCTTACAACTGAGTGTTCTGGGGTAAATTACTTAAATTCCTCAGCCTCTGTTTCTTCATCTAGAAAACTAGAGTCAGCATCATGTCTAATTTATGGGAGTGATGTTAGCATTCAATGGAATCATGTTGAAAATGAGTGTAGGTGGCCCGGCGCAGTGACTCACGCCTGTAATCCCAGCACTTTTGGAGGCCAAGGCGGGTGGATTACCCGAGGTCAGGAGTTTGAGACCAGCTTGGCCAACATGGCGAAATCCTGTCTCTACTCAAAACATTAATAATAATAATAATAAAAATTAGCCCAGCATGGTGGCACATGCCTGTAAATCCCAGCTACTCGGGAGGCTGAGGCAGGAGAATTGCTTGAGCCCAGGAGACGGAGGTTGTAGTGAGCCAAGATTGGTGCTACTGCACTCCAGCCTGGCCGACAGAGCAAGATTCTGTCTCAAAAAAAAAAAAAAAAAAAGAAAAAAAAAATGAAAATAAGTGTAGGAGTGCCTGGCATGTGCTTGTTTGTTGAACATTCTAATTGAGGTTATTAGAGGGAAGGGTAACCACTGAGGGTAACCCTGTAGGATTTGATCAATAGGTACTCATGGACATCTCCTTCTAACATGTCTTCCCTTACTGCAGAGGTTAGAAAACTAAAAGTGACTGGACTTCCCAGACACACTTTTAACCAGAAAATTGTTTCTTTTCATCAGAGATACTTATGTGATATTTGCAAGGACAAGATGATATGGTGGCCAATTGCATGATGCTTTTGGCTATTTTCTGTAGGCAAGCAAGGTCATGGGATCATGGAATTTAATGGAGCACTGGTCTAGCTTTATAGGTGGTGAGAAGCAATAACTCTTTTTTCTTTTATTTTTGAGACAGTCTTGCTCTGTCACCCAGGCTAGAGTGTGGTGGTACGATCTCGGCTCACTGCAACCACCACCTCCCAGATTCAAGCCATACTCAAACCACCACCTCCCAAATTCAAGCCATACTCCTCCCTCAGCCTCCCGAGTAGCTGAAATTACAGGCGCCCGCCATCAAGGCCGGCTAATTTTTGTATTTTCAGTGGAGATGGGGTTTCGCCATACTGTTCAGGCTGGTCTTGAACTCCTGATCTCAGGTGATCCACCTGCCTTGGCCTCCCAAAATGCTGGGATAACATGCATGAGCCACTGCGCTTGGCCGGAAACAATAACTTTTTGATCCTGGCTTTCAGATTCCTGTTTCTTCATCCCTGGATTGCAACTTTGTTGATATGTTCTTGAACACAGTAGTTTCTGGAACAGCCTTCGGATTTGCCACTTTCCTGATTTTAGCAGAGGAAGTAGCTCCCTGGTGGTTAATTCGTTGGTATTCTGGGCGTTTCTCCTGGAGCTTCATCTGAGATCCCATTTCTCCAACCTTTCTACTACTTCTATAATGAAATCCCTTTGTGTTTAAAATACTGAGTAGATTGTGTTTCAAGTGCTAGATTCTACTTTAAACGGAAAGCAAGACCTATAAGGATAATGGAAAAAAGGGAGCAGATAAAAAAGAAGGGGATGGTGGGAGGTAGAGTTGCAAGAGGAAGAAGCAGCAGAAGGTAACTTTAGGCCAGGAGTGGTGATTCACACCTGTAATCCCAACACTTTGGAAGGCCAAGGTAGTAGGACTGCTTGAGGCCAGGAGTTCAAGACCAGCAACATAGCAGGACCTCATCTCTACAAAAATAAATAAATAAATAAATAAATAAATAAATAAATAAATAAAGACATGTTTATGTGCCTGAGAAGGTAACACCTATAACTGCTGACAGTCCAGACAGAACATGAAAAACTCAAGAAGTGACAAGTAAAATTTTCTAGAAACTTGAACAAATGGCTGGGTGCAGTGGCACACGCCTATAATCTCAGCACTTCAGGAGGCCAAGGTGGGAGGATCACTTGAGCTCTGAAAACCGAGACCAGGCTGGGCAACATAGTGAGACCTCACTCTACAAAAAAATTTAAAAATTAGCTGGGCATTGTGACGCCTACCTATAGTCCCAACTACTCAGGAGACTGAGGTGGGAAGATCGCTTGAACCCAGGAAGTCAAGGCGGTAGTGAGCTATTGTTATGCCACTGCACTGTAGCCTGGGCAACAGAGCCAGATCCTGTGAAGGAATGAAGGGAGGAAGGAAAGAGAGTGAGAGTGTGTGTGAAAGAGAGAAAGACAGAAAGAAAGAAAGAAAGAAAGAAAGAAAGAAAGAAAGAAAGAAAGAAAGAAAGAAAGAAAAGAAAGAAAGGAAGGAAGGAAGGAAGGGAGGAAGGAAGGAGGGAAGGAAGGGAAAGAGAGAAAAAGGAAAGAAAGAGAAGAAAGAAAGAAAGGAGGGAAGAAAGGAAGGAAGGAGAAAGAAAGAAAAAGAAAGAAAGAAAGGCGGGAAAGAGAAAAAGGAAAGAAAGAAAGGGAAAAAAGAGAAAAAGAAAGAAAGAAAAACAGAAAGAAAGAAACTTGAACAAAGTTCAGATATTTGGTCATCGGGCTTGTTTAAGCAGCATGGGGAACTAACTGTCTTGGAGTAAAGCCTTTGCATGATATAAAAACTTCTTTTCACTGACTTCTTTCTCTACTAAGAAAGTATAAGAAACAACTAGCCCCTCTCGGAGAATTGTTCCATAAACGATTTGAATAATGAAGTTTGATGGTAAATAATTACTTGGGTTTCTGGCTTGATTGGACTGGAAATATATAGACTATGAGTGCCATGGGGCTGCAGAGTCATTACCCATTGGTGCTCTCCCACCTCAAGCTTGATGATTAAGCCACTCTCTCCCCTGGGGCTGTGCTCCTATTTCAGAGGCTGATCTGTCACAAGCATAAAGAGGATTAAGTATTACAGAAGCATTCTAGGCTATGAAGCATAACCCCCTGTTCTGATGATGTTTGTATTCAACTGTGGCTTGGAATAATCATGGATAGAAGAGCCCTTAAGAAAACCCTCTCATTAGCACATTTGTCCACAGGTGTCTAGAGATAACAACTCTTAGTGAAATGTCAGCATACTTACTGGTCTTTGGCGAATGCTGGCTTATCAGCAAGGGTGCTGGGGAAAGGGCACTTGAGTGTAAAGAAAGCAACCATTTCTCTGGCAATCTGTTGTAGGTAGCAGATTGGGACCATTCTGCCTCCTCTTCATACAGATGCTAGTAACAGACGGTTTTAGAAAAGGTTTGATATGCCTGGCCTTATCAACAACTATGGAAGAAGTAAGGGGGTGACAACTGCCTCATCAGAGTTGGATCTTTTGTGGAAAAGATTTCCACTCCCATTCTGTTGAAATATCATCACCAGCAAACACAGATAGGAGACTAAGCATCTGTATAAGACATAATAAAGTTAGGTGGATTTACTAATACAATAGATTTAAGATGGCCACAAAATCTATAGCCCCTCTCATCAAGAAATGAAATCTATATCCACGCCTCTTCAAGTTGGGCTGGCCTTGTGACTTGCTTTGACTAATAGAATGTTGGAGAGGTGATATTATATGACTTCTATGTCTTGCAGCTTCTGTTCTTATCCCCTTGAAATGCTACCATTGCTGTATGAAGAAGCCTAGGCTAGTCTATTGGAGAATGCAACTGTAGAACAGAGGTGCTATCCTAGCTGAGACCCTCTAGATCGAGCAGCCCCCAGGCAATCCACCAGGGCCACAGCCTCAATGGATAACTTCAGACAACACCAGCAAAAGTCACCTGCTCACTTGAAACCAGTCCAAAATATTGGCCCACAGACTTATGAGCAAATAAAATAGATTTACTTAAAGCCACAAAATGTTGGCTTGCTATGCACCAATAGATAACAGATACAATTAGCTATACTGAGATTGGCCTAGCTGAGTATGTAGGAAAGAGCGTAAGACATGCAATACTGTGGGTCTTGATGATTGAATCAAAGCCACACCAAGTTTTTTTTGTTTTTTTTTTTTTGTTTGTTTGTTTTTGTTTTTTTTTTAAATGGAGTATTGCTCTGTCACCATGGCACGATCTTGGCCCACTTCAATCTCCAGCTCCTGGGTTCAAATGATTCTCCTGCCTCAGCCTCCCGAGTAGCTGGGATTGCAGGTGTGTGCCACCACGCCCAGCTAATTTTTGTATTTTTAGTACAGACGGGGTTTCACCATATTGGCCAGGATGGTCTCGAGCTCTTGATCTCATGATCCTCCCACCTCGGCCTCCCAAAGTGCTGGGATTACACGTGTGAGCCACCGCGCCTGGCCAGCCACACCAAGTTTTAAAAGTGATTCTACATCTTCAAATTGGATTCTGTAAGAACCACAATTAGCAACTTTCTTACATCTCTTTAGAGCAATGTACTCCTTACCAAAGAATCATATTTGAAGATGGCATTTTAGAAGATGGCAAATTCAACTACTTCTTTCTTCAGAAATCCCCTTTGTAGCGTCTCTAGTGAGTACCCAGCTAGCTTCAGCTTGAATTATTCTAAGAGGAGTTCATCATACTTTGAGTTTGTTTCTTTCAATGCTTGTTGTTAGAACATTATCCCTTATGCCAAAATAGGTCATGAAATAATTTCTACCTAGTATTCCCGATTCTGTATTTTCTGAAGCTGCAAAGAATGACGCTTACTCCAAATTCCTCTTTCTTCCTTCCTGGCCAAGGCTTTTTTCAACTTACATATTTATAAGTTTATTGACTAATGATTCATTCTGTGATCAACTGTTTCAGATTGTTGATTATCCATATTGCTGGTCATTCAGCTCTTCCACATTCTATTCTTTTGAACCGGAAGATACTTTGCATTTATCCCCTATCTTATCTTCATTATCATACCCATTATCTTCACTATCTCCAAAACAACAACAACAACAACAAAATGAGATGTTTTGCTTACTATCCTCCTCTATTCTAGCACTGAAAAAAAAAGTCATCCCTCCTGACTTCCTGTTGCATATGCATCTCAAGAATGTGTTGTCATTCAGTTGCTAAGCTTGGAACAGGACAGGTCTGAATATATCCAGACAGCAGTAACCAATGTATACATCTCCAATGTGGATGGAATTTTACCCTTTTGGAAGATAGAAAATAGGCCTGGAGCAGTGGCTCATGCCTATAATCACAGCACTTTAAGAGGCTGAGAGGGGTGGATCACCTGAGGTTAGGAGTTTGAGTACAGCCTGGTTAACATGGTGAAAACCCCGTCTCTACTAAAAATACAAAAATTAGCTAGGCATGGTGGCACATGCCTATAATCGCAGCTACTTGGGAAGATGAGGCAGGAGAATCGCTTAAGCCTGGGGGCAGAGGTTGCAGTGAGCCAAGATTGCGCCACTGCACTCCAACCTGGGCAACAGAACAAGACTGCTTCAAAAAAAAAAAAAAAAAAAAAAAAAAAAAAAAAAAAAAAAGAAAAGAAAAGAAAGAAAGATAGAAAATAATGAAAGGAACGTGTGATAGAAAGCATGAAAGCAAGAATGAACTAAGCGAGGAATTGATCTGGTTATGTAGTAGGGACAAATTGAAGAATGGTGGGAAAGAAAACATTGGCTGATGTATTAATTTAGATGGTCTTCTCCTAGAGAAACAGACAATGCAATGAATGCTGGCTTAAACCCAACAGTGTGTTGTAACAAGAGCTGATTCTTGAATTTTCAGGAGTTTTGTGTGCCAATTGTTAAAAACAGCCATTATTGAAAATTAGATATGTAAATATGTTATTTACATTGTCCATGTGATTGGAATACTATATAATGGTGTGCTATTGTGCATCTCTTTTTATTTTTGAAATCAGACCTAAATGAAATAATTTATACCACAAAAATAACAAATGCTAAAAATCAGGGCTTTACGCCCCCACCCCCAACCTCCAAGAGCCAGGAGTTGACACTTACCAATGCTTAAACGCCACGTTTGGTTGTTTATTTTGATTTCTCATGCGCCATGAAATCTGGGCACAGGCAGTGGTTACCGTTAGTTCAATGGCCCAAGAGTATCAGCGCTGAGGTCTCTGCTTTTCCCTCATAGTTCTAAGGCGTCTCTGCTGTTCTTAACATTATGTCCACATTTTCATCAGGAAGAGGAAGGAAGGCACAAAAGGGAAGAGGTAGTCCCCATATTTAGAAAACCGATATTTCCAAGAAGTCTCTAGCAGACTTCTGAGATTCAAGGACGTATAGGAGATGTAGTTTTTAACCTGAGCACAATGACTTTCCCTTCCCCCCAAAACAGGGTTGCTGTTAGTAAGTGAAATGGAGAAAATAGATTTTAGGTAGACAGCTTTCAGTCTTGTCCATGGCTGGGTTGATGGTTGGACAAATCATACCTCATGATTGTATAGTGCGCTAGCATTTACATGTATACATGCCTTAAGTCATTTTCATATTAATAGCAGTTCTGTGAAGCAGAGCAGGTTTCACTGTGACCCATTCTACAGCGGAAGAAACTGAGGCTCAGAGAGTTCATAGAGATCGTTTATCACAAAGTTAGTAATTAGGCCAGGTGCAGCGGCTTACACCTGTAATCCCAACACTTTGGGAGGCCAAGGCAAGTGGAATACTTGAGCCCAGGAGTTCCAGATTGGCCTGGCCAACATGACAAAATCCTCTCTCTACAAAAAATACAAAAATTAGCTGGGCGTGCTTGCACACCCTGTAGTCCCAGCTGCTTGGGAGGCTAGGATGGGAGGATCACTTGGGCCTGGGAGGTCAGGGCTGCAGTGAGTTGTGATGACATCACTGCACTGCAGCCTGGGCGACAGAGCAAGAAGAAGTCTCAAAACAAAACAAAAACCCAAAATTAGTAATTAAAACAAGTCTTCCTTCTCCAAGTCCCCAGCTCTTTCCATTTTACCACATAACTTCAGTCCTCTGTTGTAAAGGATTTTGAAAACCAACAAGAAGTTCTCATAATGAGATCTTCTGAAGTATCTGACAAAAATTGGAAGGACAGAGAAAACATCAAGAATGTGAAGACAGTGGAATGAAGTCTGGAGGAGACATGTTAACACCTTGCTCTATTTTTGCTTCAAATACTTTATATTTATAGCCTATGCTCTTACAGTCGCTTCCTGCTGCTAGAATCAAGGCCGGTGGTTTGATGCATTGCACTGGGGAGTTCACATGTACTTCCTGGAATGTGTTCTAGTTTGTTCATAGTAACTATCTTAGTCTTATCTCAGTATTGGTCTTACCAAGTTCTGCTTTTTCTGTGGATTATCTGGGACCCATTCCTTGGTTGTCTGAAATTATAAACCCAGACAACTGAGCATGGTCAATTGACCTCCACAAAAACACCCAGGTGAAAAGGGAGTGGGTGTTATTTTCTTTGTAGATTGACTTTACTATGTAACGATCCTTTAAACTTCTGCTTAAAAACCTTTTTAAAAGTGGTGAAGCTGCTCCATAATCTTATTGTCTTAAGAGCTCATTCTCTTAACCACTGAGCTAGATCGTCTCTCAAATTAGTACAGAAAGTGTGAGTTTTTATTTACTTACTTATTTTGAAATGGAGTCTCACTCTCACCCAGCCTAGAGTGCAGTGGCACAATCTTAGTACACTGCAACCTCTGCCTCCTGGGCTCAGCCATTCCTCCCACCTCAGCCTGCCAGCTGGGACCACAGGCTTGTGCCACCACACCCAGCTAATTTTTTGTATTATTATTATTATTATTATTTTGGTAGAGACGAGGTTTTGCCATGTTGCCCAGGCTGATCTCAATATCCTGACCTGAAGCAATTCACCCATCTTGGCCTCCCAAAGTGCTGGATTACAGCTAGTTTTTATTTATTTATTTTTATTATTTTTATTTTTTTGAGATGCAGTCTTCCTCTGTTGCCCAGGTTGGAGTGCAGTGGTGTGATCTCGGCTCACTGCAATTTCCACATCCCTGGTTCAAGTGATTCTGCTGCCTCAGCCTCCCTAGAAGCTGGGATTATAGGCGTGTGCCACCACGCCTGGCTAATTTTTGTAATTTTAGTAGAGATGGGGTTTCACCATGTTGGCCAGGGTTGTCTCAAACTCCTGACCTCAGGTGATCCTCCTGCCTCGGCCTCCCAAAGTGCTGGTATTACAGGTGTGAGTTACTGCACCTGGCCTTATTTATTTTTATAGTAGTTCATTGAGTGGATGATTCACAATGTATTTATCTGTTCCCTACTGATGGACTTAAGGCTGTTTCCATTTTTGCTAGTGCAAACAATACTGCAATGAATAACCTTGTATAAATATGTATTAAAGTAACTGGAAACTCAGAATTCTAGGTCCAATTTAAAAAAATTGAGAAATGAAGAGAAAACAATGGCATTATTATAAAAATGGAGATAATTCATCAGTAGCAAACCTGCACTCAAGGAAATAGTAAAGGGAATCTTTTAGGTAGAAGGAAAATAATTCTTAGATTGTAGTTTACAGATTCTGAAAGAAGAAAACATACAGGCTAAATATTTAAATAAATCAAAATAAAAAGTGATACATAAAACAGTAATTGAAGTGTTTTGTGAGGTTTTAACTACGTATAGAATTTAAAGTCACAGAACAATGGTATAAAAGGCAGGAAGAATTAAATGGCGTTAAAATGTTCTAAGGTCATTGCATTGTCTGGGAAGTGACAAAGTGCCAATTTATATTTTACTTAAAAAAAAAAATAGGGTCTCGCTCTGTCATCCAGGCTGGAGTGCTGCAGTGGCACAATCATGGCTCACTGCTGTCTTGATCTCCTGGGCTCAAGTGATTCTACTACCTCAATCTTCCATGTAGCTGGGACTATAGGCATGTGCCACCATGTACAGTTATTTTTTTTTTTTTTAGAGATGGGATCTCACTGTATTGCCCAGGCTGGCCTCAAAGTCTTGAGCTCAAGCAATCCTCCCACCTCAGCCTCCCAAAGTGCCAGGATTACAAGTGTGAGCCACAGTGCCCAGCCTATATTTTGCTTTAATAAATCAAGGGTGAATGCTAGATCTCTAGAGTAATCACTGAAAGAATCTTTTTTTGGGAAAGTATGATTAACAAGCAAATACAGGGCAAAACGGAGTAATAAAAACCAATTAATCCAAAGGAAGACATGAAAAAGAAAAATAGAAGTAAAAGAACACAGGATGGGTGGAACAAATGTAAAGTAGATAGTAAGATAGTGTATTAAAATCTAATGTATCAGTAATTATATTAAATATAAAGAGATTAAATACTCCAATTGAAAGGTGAAGATTATCAGAAAGGATTAAGAAACACTCAAATTATATGCTACTTTCTAAGAATCATACACTAAAGGTAAGGATACTGAAATGCTGGAAGTAAAAGAATGAAAAAAGGTGTATCATGGAATATACTAGATGAAGTCCTACGTTAAACAAAATAAGCTTTAAGAAAAGAAGCAGTATTAAAGTTAGAGGTTCATAACAATAAAAGTTACGCCAAAAGTTAGTGACAGGATAGAGTTCAGAGTGATAAAAGGGTAACCAACTAAGAAAATGTAATAATTCTAAGTTGTATGCATTTAATTGCACTCATACTCAATCTTACTCATATTAAGAAAATACAAATTTAAAAAAACAAAAAATACCTTTTTAAACCTTATATTAGACAATGAGAAAGTTAATATCACTCTGTTGGCAAGGATATGAGGAAACAGGCATTAGCGGTGACAGTATAAATTGATATACCCTCTTTGAGGGCCTGTTCGGTCATAGCTATCAAAACTAAAAATGCACATCATCTTTGAGTCAAAAATTTTACTTCTGGAAATGTGTTCTCCTCACATATTGTGCAAAATATGAGAAAAATTATACGATAACTTAATAGATGCAGAAAAACATTTGGTTAAATTAACACTCATTTAAAATAAAACTCTTGGTAAAGTAAGAGCAGGAGTTGTAATAACCATTGCTGCATAAGAAATTACCCAAAACTTCATGGCTCAAAACAACAATAAACGCCTATCATCCTTACATATTCTCTGGATCAGGAATCTGGGAGCAGCTTAGATTGGAATTCTTGCTCTGGATCTCTCAATGAGGTTTTAATTAACATTTTGGTAAGGGTCACAGTTATAGCAAGGCTTGACTCAGGATCTGATTCCAAGGTGGCTCACTCACATGGCTGGCAACTTGGTGTTGGTTGTTGGTGAGATACATTATTCTTTATTCATTATTATTACATGTGAACCTCTTTATAGGACTGGTTGGGTCTTCTCAAGATATAATGGCTGGTTTCCCTCAGGGTAAGTAATTCAAGAAAGATTAAGAAACCCTAGAGAGATAAGATGGACACAGAAATGTCTTTGATGACATAATTTTGGAAGTCACCCATTGATTCTGCCATATTCTTTTCAACACACAGGTTAGCCATGATTCAGTGTGGCAGAATACTATACAAGAACTTGGACTTGGAGGTGAGAATTATTGGGGCCATCTTAGATGCTGACTTCCACAAAAGAGAATGCCCTTAATCTTATAATGTGTGTCTACAAAAATCTCACAACAAACATTATATTTGATAGTAAAATTCCGGCACTTCCCCTTGAAATTGGGACTGAGACAAGGATGTTCACTGGAACCATTTCTATTCAACATTGTACTGAAGTTCTATTCAATGAAGGAGGAGGAGGAAGAGAGGTGAGAGGCATTAGCATTGGTTAGACAAAAAGGAAAAAAAGTCGTTATTCATAGATGACTTGATAATACATAGAAATTACAACTGAATCTACAGATACACTTTCAGACTAAATGAGTGAATTAAGTAAGGTCACCAGTTACAAGATCTACATATAAAAAACTAATAGTATTTCTACAGCAATAAAAAATTAGAAGTAAAATTATTAAATATCACCATTTAGGATAGTATATTAAATCAACTACTTAGGAATAAATCTAATGAAAGATATTGAGGACATCTCCACAGAAAACCATATAACATTATTGAGAGAAATTTTAACAATTGAAGGAAATTCTAATAAAATTCATATATAAAAATAAAAAGATAAGACTCCGTATTGTAAAGATTCCAATTCTCCCCAAATTGATACATAGATTCAGTGTAATCCCAACTGGCTTCTATTGAGTGCGAAGGAACTGATGAGATTATTTTATTTTAAAATTTATATGGAAATATAAAGGGAAAAGAAGAGTAGCCAAGATAATCTTGAAAAATAGAGAGGTTGGAAAACTTACACTACTAAAATCAAGATTTTATTTAGCTACAGAAATTAATACAGTAGGTAACCAGTACGACGACAGGTAAATAGACCAAACTGATGAACACAGTTCAATAAAAGCCACACATATATGGACACAGGATTTATCACAAAGGAACACTGCAGAGCCATGGGAAATGACAGTCTTTAATAAATAGTGTTGGGTCAACTAGATATCCACAAAGAAAAATTAAAATTTAACCCCTATCTCATATATATAAAAATCTATTTCAAGTGGACTGTATCTCCAAATGTGAATGGTCATTCAGTACGTTTTCCAGAACATAGTAGAATATCCTTATGACCTTGGGGTAAGAAAGATTTCTTAAGTAACAAACCAAACATTCACCATAAATTGTATTCATCACAGATATCTTTATGGGAGAGAAGGGCCTCTGTCATGGGAGCAGATATTTGCAACGCATATAACTGACAAATGACTCATATCCAGATACACAAATTATTGCTTACCAATCAGCTAGAAAATACAGATAACCCAGTACAGAAATGAACAAAGAACTTGAAAAGGCCCTCTATAAAAGAGAATACCCAAATAACGTACACATGCATACATATATAGAAAACCATATACAGCTATATAGATATGAAAGGTGTTCAGCCTCATTAATCATCTTTAGTCATTAGGAAAATGTTGATCATGTTTTTGTAAACGTGTTGACCTGGGTGGTGGTTAAGTGGGTGTGCTCACTTTTGTGGCAATTTATCAAGATGTATACTTGAAATTTGTGCACTTTTCTGTATATTTGTCATACGTCAACGAAAACATTATTCGGCCAGGTGCGGTGGCTCACGCCTGTATTCCCAGCACTTTGAGAGGCTGAGGTGGGTGGATTACAAGGCCAGGAATTTGAGACCAGCCTGGCCAACATGGTGAAACCCCGTCTCTACTAAAAAAATACAAAAATTAGCTGGGCATGGTGGCGTGTGCCCGTAATCCCAGCTATTCAGAAGGTTGAGGCAGGAGAATTGCTTGAACTGGGGAAGTGGAGTTTGCAGTGAGCCAAGATGGCACCACTGCACTCCAGCATGGGCAACAGAGCAAGACTCTGTCTCAAAAAAACAAACAACAACAACAAAAAGTTCCTTTTCATTTGAATTAGCTGTAGACAGGCTTCAGTCATTTCTTTTTGTTTATTTTATTTTTTAAATTTTAATAGAGACAGAGTCTCACCATGTTGCCCAGCCTCATCTCAAACTCCTGGGCTCAGGCAATCCTCCTGCCTCGGCCTCCCAAAGTGCTGGGATTACAGGTGTGAGTCACCGTGCCTGGCCGGCTTCAGTCATTTCTAATGCAAGGAGTGAGATTAATATGTCTTGTACAGTAAGAGAGCCCTCACATAATCCAGCCATGTGTTGTGATTTACCTGTGTTTCCTAGATAAGTAATTTTAGGGGTCTCATTTCTTCTTCTTGGTTTGTTTCTGGCTGCTTTTATGGAAATACACTACATCCATGGGCAAGAAATCCCCGATTCTCAAGAGAGGGTTATTCCACTGGGAGTCCACAGGAAGTTTGTCTGGCCACAGGTTTTAACAGCCTTACTTCTCCTCACTTGAGCAGTGCCCCAGGGAGACTTCCATTTGGTTTGGGGAGCACCAATTTGATTTCACTTTTTTTTTCAGCCTTTGTTGATTGTAGCTCCATTTCTCCACTTGACAATGGTGGTTCTAAACTCTTCTGGATCTGGGACATCTTTGAAAATCTGATCAAGTCTCTGGACCCTTTCCCAATGGGGGGAAATGCACATAGGTACTTTCAAAACAAAATTTTGTTTACAGTTAGGGGACGGAGATGGGAATAGACTCCAGGGAGTTAAAATAGCAGGATTAGTGTAATTGGTTTCTCTACTAGTTAGGGAGCTCAGTTGGAATTACCTATGCAAATTCCCTTTATCACTTTTTATTTAAACCTTTTGGGTTGTAAATGAAGCAGTTATCAATCAAGTTAGGCAACAAAATATCAGCTTTGGAAGTAAAACAAGGGACAAAAGCTATCATCAAAATGCAAATGAAATTTCCTGGGTGTGTCCTTCCTAAATATTTTAAAGAAGAGGGAAAATGGTTACTTGTGGTTGTGGGAAATGCTTTTCCATTAATGGAGAAACTGAAACAAAAAGAGAAAAGCAAGTCCTGAGGTGGTCGTCTTCTTCCTCTTCCTCTTCCTCCTCCTCCTCTTCCTCCTCCCCTTCTTCTTCTTCTTCTTCTTCTTCTTCTTCTTCTTCTTCTTCTTCTTCTTCTTCTTCTTCTTCTTCTTCTTCTTCTTCTTCTTCTTCTTCTTCTTCCTCTTCTTCTTCTTCTTCTTCTCCTTCTCCTTCTCCTTCTCCTTCTCCTTCTTCTTCTTCTTCCTCTTCTTCTTCCTCCTCTTCCTCTTCCTCTTCCTCTTCTTCTTCTTCCTGGAATTAATTGGTCTTCCTAAGATAGGTGGATTCTTAAGGAATGCTCATCTTTAATAGGATATGTCAGGAGCACTCAACTCAGACGTCTTCCCTCTATAACCCACCCCAAGCTCCCTCTCTTTAGGGATCAGCGGGGGCCCTTTGGAATCCTAGGTTAGCTACCTAACCTAAGGTAAGGATCCAGCCTGTACCAACTAGAGCAGTGTGTTGGGCTGCTGAACCAATCCCCTGTTCCACCCCTGGCTGGCAAAGGGTAGTTAAGCAGGAAATAATTTGCATGGCAAATTTATATTTAAATGTGAGGATCAGTCTATTTTTAATTTTATTCTATACAGCTAAAGAAGCATTTTAGAAGAGGGGGGAAAGCTTTATGATTCATTAAAATAACTGTTCAATAATGCCATTTTTCCTTCCTCAGAGAACTTGTTCTGAATATTTAATTCATAAGAGCTTAATTTTGGAAAATGCCTTTCCTCACTTCCCTGTTGGAGAGTGAACTGTGAGCCTACCTCTCATACCTTGAGGTGCTACCTTAATAAAATGCCTGGAGGGAGTCCATCTGGTTTATGACCTGTTTTGTTTCAAATAGTTTTGGTGAAAACAAGCAGATTTTCCGCCTAAAGCAAAGGGGCATTTGGGCAATGTAGACACTAATCAAGTGATTCATCCAGGATGTTTTCAGCTTGTTTAGACTTCCTCCTCTACATTTACCTGGATACTTCGCTATATGTGTACATTTAAAAAATCCAGAGAATCTGGAAATCCAAAAGCACCTTTCCTTTTTCTTTCTTCTTCTTCTCCTTCTCCTTCTTCTTCTTCTTTTTTTTCTGATGGAGTCTCGCTCTGTCGCACCCGGACCGGAGTGCTGTGGTGTGATCTTGGCTCACTGCAACCTCTGCCTTCCCGGTTCAAGCGATTCTCCCGCCTCAGCTTCCCAAGTAGCTGGGACTACAGGAGTGTGCCACCACACCCGGTTGATTTTTTTGTGTTTTTAGTAGAGATGGCGTTTCACCAGGTTGGCCACGATGGTCTCTATCTCCTAACCTCGTGATCCACCCACCTCGGCCTCCCAAAGTACTGGGATTACAGGCATAAGCCACCATGCCCAGCCCAAAAGCATCCTTCTCAATTCAGTTCTTGATTCAAACTACTCGAAAAAGCTACAGTTCCCCTCCTCCCCATTCTTAGAATTTGTCATAAGTTCTTAACCTCTGAGATAGGTAGTGATACAGTCCTTATTCAGATCTGCATTTTATGATCTGAACAATACACGTTGCATGAGGTGTCAGATACATAGGAAGTAACTGGCAAAGATATGTATGAAAACTCACAAAGATTTCATACATGTGAAAATCATGGGTAATCACAACCAGACAAAAATCTTTAAACGTTGAAAGAAAAAAATTAACCAGAATGACTTAAGAGCCTTTCAATGATATTAGTCAGGTAGTTTTCATTTTCTGATAAATCCATTTTTCTTTTTGGTAGAAGTAAATAACATGAGCTAGATAGATGCAGATTTAGACATACCAGGAACGCAAATGACTTCAGTTTTAGCAACTCATTTGATTGAAAAAGTTGTTTTCTCTATGTCTGTATAAGGGAACCCAAAAGGAACCCACGATGTAGTGGAAGCCCTCTTTTTAAGCATTTCGAGTTGAGCATTAACTATGCTGTTCTCTGTACTAGATAAAACCAAGTCCAAGGAGGCCTGTGCTCAGAATAGGTGTGGTTGAGTTAGTAAGGCCCTCTTCTCTCCTCGCTTATGTTTTAGGACTATACAGATGCAATTCTTACCTGCAGGAGAAATCCTCAACTCTTCTGGATCGATACCCAGCGTAGCATAGAGATTATAAGAAAGCGAGAAAGAAAATTCTCAGCCCAGGACTAATCCCATTGTATGACACTACAGGTGAGTCTGGTCAAAATATTTGTTCAGGGCAGCCATAAAGGAAGTGGCAAAATGGAGCAAGGGTTTTGTGATAAAGAGGAAATGAAGGACTTCAGTTTAAAAAATCGTATTTCAATGCTGATTCATGTGCTAACCTACAGTGCAACTTAGAGCAAGTCAGTTGGTCTTTCGGAGGCTGTTTCCTCATGTGTAAAACTAGGATGTTAATGATGTTTACATTATTAATATAAAATAAAACTTATAGGCGTTCATTGACTTGGCCTGAGCTCCTGCACTAGGCCCCAACAGACCAAACCAAAATGGAGTCACTCATGCTAAAGTTCCATGTCATCAAACCAAAACTAACTTGTTTACCTGACCTTCTGAGAAACCAGGAGAGAGTATAGCCAAATCTTCAAATAGGCCAGTTTTAGCCATCATGACAAGGAAGTCTCTATTTTAAATCCTATAAGGAAAGTAACTTTGAAACCACCAATTTGCTTTGTTCCCTATTTCTGTGTATGTTAACCCTTTTTTGCCAATAAAGTCAACCTCCTGTGCTCAGTTTATCCAAGCATCTTTTCTAAATTTTTAGAGATGCTGCTTTAATTCATGAATCAAAAATAAAAGCTAATGCAATAATTTAACTAAATTGGTTGCAATTTTGTCCTTTGACATGAACAAATGATAGAAAATGGATAGTGTTTGTGAAGCTTCTTCATAGACCATAATTGCTGCACAAATAACAGTACAGGTGTCCCTCACTATCCATGGGAACTGGTTCCAGTGAGAGACAGGACTAGCTGGATTTCCTAGGCCGACTAAGAATCCCTAAGCCTAGCTGGGAAGGTGACCGCTACATGGGTCTTGCAACTTAGCTCACACCCGACCAAGCGGTAGGAAAGAGAGCTCGCTAAAATGCTAATTAGGCTAAAACAGGAGGTAAAGAAATAGCCAATCATCTATCTCCTGAGAACACAATGGGAGGTACGATGATACGGATATAAACCCAGGCATTGGAGCCGGCAACAGCAACCCCCTTTGGGTCCCCTCCCTTTGTATGGGAGCTCTGTTTTCACTCTATTTCACTCTATTAAATCTTGCACCTGCACTCTTCTGGTCCGTGTTTGTTATGGCTGGAGCTGAGCTTTCCCTCGCTGTCCACCACTACTGTTTGCCGCCTTGGCAGACTCGCCTCGCAGACCCACCGCTGATTTCCATCCCTCCAGATTCGGCAGGGTATGCCCTGTGCTCCTGATCCAGCCAGGCGCCCATTGCCGCTCCCACTCAGGCTAAAGGCTTGCCATTGTTCCTATACCGCTAAGTGCCTGGGTTCGTCCTAATCGAGCTGAACACTAGTCACTCGGTTCCACAGTTCTCCTCCCTGACCCACAGGTTCAAATAGAAGCATAAAACTCACCACATGGCTCAGGATTCCATTCCTTGGAATCCGTGAGGCCAAGAACCCCAGGTCAGAGGACATGAGGCTTGCCACCATCTTGGAAGTGGCCCGCCCCAATTTTGGAAGCGACTCGCCACCATCTTGGGAGCTCTGGGAGCTGGGACCCCGGGAAACACCACGATCTCCCTTGAATCCCAAAATCTGTGGATTCTCCAGTCCCTGATAAAAAACGGCATAGTGTTTGCATATAACCTATGCATCTTCTCACCTATGCTTTAAATCATCTCTATATTACCAATAATATCTAATATAAAAATGCTATGTTAGTAGTTATTACCTGGTATTGTTTGTGGAATAATGACAAAAAATGTCGGTTGATGTTCAGTATAAACACATTTGTTTCCCAAATATTTTTGATCTGCAGTTGGTTGAATCCATGGACGCAGAACCCATGGATACTGAGGGCTGCCTTCCCTATTGCTTTTTATTTGATTTTAGTAGAGAGATGGAAGAAAGTTGAGGACATGTGTCAGAGGCGTGTGAACCAGAGCAACTCATCTTAAATAGGAGCTGGGTAAAATGAGGCTGAAACCTACTGGGCTGCATTCCCAGACGCTTAAGGCATTCTAAGTCGCAGGATGGGATAGGAGGTCAGCACAAGATACAGGTCATAAAGACTTTGCTGATAAAACAGGTTGCAGTGAAAAAGCCGGCCAAAACCCGCCAAAACCAAGATGGCCATGAGAGTGACCTCTGGTCGTCCTCACTGCTACACTCCCACCCGTGCCATGACAGTTTACAAATGCCATGGCAACCTCAGGAAGTTAACCTATATGGTCTAAAAAGGGGAGACATGAATAATCCACCTCTTGTTTAGCATATGATTGGGAAATAATCATAAAAACGGGCAGCCAGCAGCCTTCGGGTCTGCTCTCTCGAGTAGCTATTCTTTTATCCCTTTACTTTCTTAATAAACTTGCTTTCACTTTGCACTGCGAACTCACCCTAAATTCTTTCTTGCATGAGAGCCAAGAACTCCCTCATGGGATCTGGATCGGGACCCCTTTCCAGTAATACATGCACATAGGTATATTTTTACGTATGTTTCTGTGTGTGTGTGTGTGTGTGTATGTGCCCGTATTCATGTGTTTGCAAAATACATACCACAGTAATTAAATGAGATAACTTGTTTTGTAAAAATTTTATTTGTAGGTAATTACAAGTAGTCACTTTAGTTTTAGAATCGTTGATCTCTCTTCTTTCCTTCTGGCAGTAATTAGATTGTAGCACCAGATGTCTGTTCAAATTATAATTAGGAATATGCATTTATATACAAATAAGTATATAATGATCCTAAAGTTATTTTTAGCTTTATAGGAATTTTTTTTTCTCTTTCTCCTGGCCTTTTCTCCTCACTTATTACAGAGGCTGTTCAAACCCCAAGCCTCAGGTAATTGCTTATTCTGATATGGGTGAAGCATCTTGATTTCCCAGGAAAATCTTGATCTCAACCACCACAGAGTAAATAATAACCCAAGAGTGACTTCCATTTTTGGTTCCTTTGAGCTTTTACATTTGGATGAATCATTTAAGTTTAACCCTATGAAAGTTGGTTGAAGAATATTTTTGTCATGTTTATAAAATACATAACTTGAGTGTTCTTAGAAAATCTATTTTGGACTATTGCCCAGCTACATTTTAAATTGCTACTTGAAATAATTCCTTTCCTCAGATGATCTGATATAGTCATGGCATCTGGTGTAATAGTGACTTTTGGAAGCTCCCAATCCTCCAATTTTTACATACAATAGTTTGTTTCTTGGTCGTATCCAGTAAATTCAGAAGGCTAGAGGAATTGGAATTTGTAGGTGTTGTAATTTGGCACTAGCGTGCTAATAGGACAGTTCTTAAAGGAAGAAACAAACAGAAAAAGCAAAACAAAGCCCTGATCTATAGTACGGGCTGATTTTTCTCTTACAGAGACTCCCATATACTCCCACCATTGCCAATTTCTTTTTTCTTTTTTTTTTAGACGGAGTCTCGCTGTCTCCAGGTTGGAGAGCAATGGTGCCATCTCTGCTCACTGCAACCTCCGCCTCCCAGGTTCAAGCGATTTTCCTGCCTCAGCCTCCCAAGTAGCTGGGACAACAGGCGCACGCCACCATGCCCAGCTAATCTTTTTATTTTTAGTAGAGACGGGGTTTCACCATGTTGGCCAGGATGGTTTCAATCTCTTGACCTTGTGATTCGCCCACCTCAGCCTCCGAAAGTTCTGGAATTACAGGTGTGAGCCACCATCCCCAGCCAGCCATTGCCAATTTCAAGCTACCATCAGGTTAGCAACTGGCTGTCCAGGGCAGGTGCAAGCTGGCTCTAGCACACTGAGACCATAACATTTGGTGTGAGACATCACTTTTTTTTAAAAAAAAGAAAGGCCAGGTGTGGAGGTATGAGGACAGTGGCTGTTTTTGGTCTGTGCTCTTTGGCATATACTCTACGTCTGAGAAGATATTGTGAAGATACACTTCACAATAATTAGTTCAAGGAAGGTCATTTTAGGACAGTTTCTTCAACTTGTCCATTACTTTTCCTCCCCATTCTGTCTTTTTCAAATCTTAAAGAATCTCCAGAAACAATTGTTTATTGGTAGGTATTTGGAGATGATAATATGTGGTTTACCTTTACCTTTTTTTTTTTTTTTTTTTGAGACAAGGGTCTCACTCTGTCACCCAGGCTGGAGTGCAGTGGTGCAATTATGGCTCACTGTAGTCTCGACCTTCTGGGCTCAGGTGATCTTCCCACCTCAGCCTCCTGAGTAGCTGGACTACAGGTGGGTGCTACCACACCTGGCTAATTTTTATATTTTTTGTAGAGACAGGATTTTATCATGTTGCCCAGGCTGATCCAGAACTCCTGGGGGAAGCAATCCTGCTGCCTTAACCTCCCAAAGTGCTGGGTTTGTAGGCATGAGCCACCACACCCAGCTCTGGTTTTACCTTATTTTCAAACAGACTAACTCATAGAAGTGTATGAAAATATCACCTACCACAATTTGTAGGATGCAGCAAGAGCAGTGTTTAGAGAGAAGTTTACAGCATTGAATGCATATATTAAAAAAGAAGAGAGACCTAATGTAAATAATATGTGTTTACCTTAGGAAACCAGAAAAAGATGAGGAAATTAAATCCAAAGTAAGCAGAGAAAAAGCAATAATATAAATTAGAGATCAATGAAATTGAAAATAGGAAACCAATAAAGACAATCAACCAAACCAAAAGTTGATTCTTTGAAAAGATCAATAATATTGACAAACCTCTCACTGGTCTAAGAGAAAAAAGGAAAGGCACAAGTTACTTATATCATAAAAAAAAAAGAGAGGACATCACTACTGATCCCATGGCATGAAAATAATAAGAAATATTAAGAACAACTCTATGCTCGAAATTTTTTGTTTGTTTGTTTGTCCTGGTTGAGATGGAGTTTCACTCATGTCCCCCAGGCTGGCTGGAGTGCAATGGTGCGATCTTGGCTCACTGCAACCTCTGCCTCCCGGGTTCAAGAGATTCTCCTGCCTCAGCCTCCTGAGTAGCTGGGATTACAGGTGCCTGCCACCATGCCAGGTGACTTTTTGTATTTTTAGTAGAGACAGGGTTTCACTATGTTGGCCAGGCTGATCTCAAACTCCTGATCTCATGTCACCCACCCGATTCAGCCTCCCAAAGTGCTAGATTACAGGCGTGAGCCACAGTGACTGGCCTATGCTCGAAGTTTTGATAACCTAGATGAAATGGACCAATTCCTTGAAAGATACAACATTACAAAATTCACACAAGGAGAAATAGATAACATGAATAGGCCTAAATCTATTTACAATATTGAATCAACAATTAATAGCCTTTCAAAACTAGAAGAACCAGGCCTAAATGGTTTTACTGGTGAATTCTACCAAACATTCAAGGAAAAAAAATCAAACTGGTTAACTGTGGCCCATAAACTAGCTGCTTGTTTTTATAAATAAAGTTTTATTGGAACCAGAGCTGAGATTAGGGTCAAGCAAGTGAAGCAAGACTGTGCAAAGGCAGGTTGGATCTTGTTATTTAAAATTTTGATATCTCATGCATGATGGGTTTTTTTGGCATTAAATTTCATTTAAAAATGCATTAAAATGTTATCTTGGTAACTGAGTTTTTGGTATCCTCAAGTTTTGTCCCAAGGCATGTGCCTCACTTGCCACACCCTAATCTTGCCCTTGTGGGGTGATAAGCAGTGAAGGGATAATTGGAAGTGAAAGAGCTGACACTGGATATTATGAAATGTGGTGGTGTTTTTTGTTTTTTGTTTCAGTGGTGATGGTTTGTATTTCACCACCCACAAGGCACCGAGGTGCTAAGCAACTTGTAACAAGAGACACCACGGGTGAGGACGCTGTGTGGTCTGAAATCACCGAAGAGGGCTACGGTCACCCTTGAGCATAGCTGGCTGCAATCATGCTTACATCTGTGTAAGATCAATTATGTACATTCAAAATCTAGGCCACCCATTGCTATTTGGCAAAGTCCATTTGTACTTTTTGATTGACTAGCTAATGTAATCTTTATTGTTTCTTAATGCATTGAACCTGTTATAATGTTCTTTTAAAGGAACTATAATAGTGGGAACAGTTCATGCTGAGTGTGTTTTAAAAGCTTGATCAGCTGGGTGCAGTGGCTCATGCCTATAATCCCAGCATGTTGGGAGGCCGAGGCGGGCGAATCACAGGAGGTCAGGAGTTTGAGACCAGTCTGACCAACATGGTGAAACCCCGTCTCTACCAAAAATATAAAAATTAGCCAGGTGTGGCGGTGCATGCCTGTAATCCCAGCTGCTCCATAGGCGGAGACAGGAGGATTGCTTGAATCGGGGAGAGGGAAGTTGCAGTGAGTCAAGATCGTGTCACTGCACTCCAGCCTGAGCGACAGAGCAAGACTCCATCTCAAAAAAAAAAAAAAAAAAAAAAAAAGGAAAGAAAAGCTAGGTCAATAAAGTACTTGTAAGGCTTTGCGTGCCCAAGATTATGGGCTGGCAAACTATAATCAGAAAGTTTTGCTTCTAAAAATTGTCTAAAAATTGGTTTAAGAAATGGTTTCCAAATTTTCTAGGAAATGAGTGATTTTTCTCAGAGTTTAGAAGATTGTTAGGTTGGGTGATAGATATTTCTTCCTTCCTTAAACATGTTTTCCTTTCTAAATCTCAGTTTGTGGTAAAATCAATTTCAGGAAATGCCAAAAATAAATGCCAAAATAAACATTCATTGGAACATAAGACTATTAACACCTAAGATGTTTACAGAAAGAACTGGGCATTAACACATATACCTTTAGGTCAGTGATCTGAAAATAAAAAGATCCTTAATAATTGAGAACATTATTATTTATCTAGCACCTGTGGTGGAGTTTTTGAAATTCTACAAATTCAATACATGTATGAAATCTTGGCCATAGGTAAACTTAGTCTGAAAAACAGAAATTGACATAGGCAAAATATTCTTATAGTCTTTGTAACAAACTGTTATGAAAAGAGAAATATCCTGTGTCTGAACAGATGGAAAAGCAAGTCATTTTAGAACTGTTGTAAGGTCTTGTTTTTATATTACGCTAATCCCACTCCTCATTGGGGAAAAAGGCTTCCCCATTGTGTTTCAGATTCCTCAGTAGTTTCTGCTGGCTCATAGTAGCTTGAAGGGGATGGGTGAAGTTGAATGAGAAAGTCGGTGAAGAGAACACCAGCTTCCCCCTCCCCCAGACAGGAAATGGCATGGAGATTAAAGATCTGCCGGTGTCTGTTGCTGGGTTTCCCTCTAGGCTACGAAAACAAATAGAACACATAATTAATATTCTTCCTGCAGCTTGTGGAAGGCCTTTAGGCGGAACATCAGTGCTCATTTTACTATCTATATTCAGGCTGAGTTTTGACACCATGATATTTTTGGGAAAGTGGGGAACATGGTGTAATCTGGGATCATCTGTAAACAAATGTCAGTTTTCCAAACAGAAGGAGAGTCAGCTGGGGGTTGTTCTGTAGGCAGGGGCCCCCTGCTAATCTAAGGGAGATGTGAGAAAAGGAAAAGGGGTGATGATTGCTGGAGAGTAGGAAGGTGTTGTTTTGACAGGGATGGTTACCGTCAGGAGCAGTAGCCTGCCTGCTGTCTATCTGTTCACTTTCAAATCAGTTCTCAATAAATATCGTTTGAGCACCCACCAGACTTGTTTGCTAGTACTGAGGTGCAGAGATAAATAACAAAAAATTGCTGATTAGCTTATAGTCTAAGGTATGCAGATAAGAGAAAGAAGATTTTTAAGTGATTTATCATAGCAGAATTCTGAAGCTATTGCCCAATCACCAAACTCAAAGTTGCAAAGTGTTTTCTGCTTGCCAAGAGCACTTCTGACTGTCAGTCAGCCTGTAGGACTCAAGAAATTTATGGGTGACCAGCCAAATCCAATTCCTTCTTATGGCGTGTGTTTCAGATATGTAAGGGGGAAAGTATAGATTTGACTTACCCCCAAAGTCACAGGAAGCCATGAGATCTAAGTTCCCAGTGCCATTGAATTCATTAGTGTAGAAGGAAATGAAGATTTGGGCCCAGTTTCTGGAGTCTGTGTGCCCCGTCCCCTGCCCCTTGCCAGCAAGGCTTTTTTTTTTTTTTCTTATACAATGGTGAGACATGATGCTGGACTGAATGTTTAGCCCTATTTATATTTTATGAAGGAAACACATTAGCATAAAAGGTGTAAAACCATGCATAGAGTTTTACCATAAATATGGCTAACAGGATTAAGTAACACTTTAACACAGTGCTTTGCAGTTAGAACTAGGAAACTTGTTACCGTGGTTTACTGGCAGACTTTAGGATTAGTTAAAACTTGTGACTGGGTGTGGTGGCTCACGCTTGTAATCCCAGCATTTTGGGAGGCCAAGGTGGGTGGATCACTTGAGGTCGGGAGTTTGAGACCAGCCTGGACAACATGATGAAACCCTGTCTCTACTAAAAATACAAAAAAAATCAGCTGGGCATGGTGGTGCATGCCTGTAATTCCAGCTACTAGGGAGGCTGAGGCATGAGAATTGCTGGAGCCCAGGAAGCGGAGGTTGCAATGAGCTGAGATTGTGCCACTGCACTCCAGCCTGGGTGACAGAGTGAGACTCTGTCTCAAAAAACAAAAAACAGAAGATGGCCAAATAGGAACAGCTCCGGCCTCCGGTTCCTAGTGCAAGTGACATAGAAGATGGGTGATTTCTGCATTTTCAACTGAGGTACTGGGTTCATCTCACTGGGGTTTGTCAGACAGTCAGTGCTGGTCAGTGGGTGCAGCTCGACCAGTGAGAGCTGAAGCAGGGCGAGGCATTGCCTCACCTGGGAAGCACAAGGGGGAAGGGAATTCCTTTTCCTAGCCAAGGGAAACTGAGACACACAATACCTGGAAAATCGGGGAACTCCCACCCTAATACTGCACTTTACCAAGGGGTCTTAGCAAACGGCACACCAGGAGATTATGTCCCACACCTGGCCCGGAGGGTCCCACGCCCATGGAGCCTCCCTCATTGCCAGCACAGCAGACTGAGATCTAACTGCAAGGCAGCAGCGAGGCTCGGGGAGGGGCGCCTACCAGTGCTGAGGCTTAAGTAGATAAACAAAGCCTCCAGGAAGCTCGAATTGGGTGGAGCCCACCACAGCTCAAGGAGGCCTGCCTGCCTTTGTAGACTCCACCTCTGGGGCCAGGGCATAGCTAAACAAAAAGCAGCAGAAACCTCGGCAGAGGTAAATGCCCCTGTCTGACAGCTTTGAAGAGAGCAGTGGTTCTCCCAGCATGGAGGCTGAGATCTGAGAACAGACAGGCTGCCTGCTCAAGTGGGTCCCTGACCCCTGAGTAGCCTAACTGGGAGATATCCCCCACTAGGTGCAGAATGACACCTCACACCTCACACCTCACAAGGCTGGGTTCACCTCTGAGATGAAGCTTCCAGGGCAAGAATCAGACAGCAGCACTCGCTGTTCAGCAATATTCTATCTCCTGCAGCCTCTGCTGCTGATACCCAGGCAAACAGGATCTGGAGTGGACCTCAAGCAAACTCTAACAGACCTTCAGCTGAGGGTCCTGACTGTTAGAAGGAAAACTTACAAACAGAAAGGACACTCACACCAAAACCCCATCAGTACGTCACCAGCATCAAAGACCAAAGGCAGGTAAAACCACAAATTTGGGGAAAAAGCAGTGCAGAAAAACTGGAAATTCAAAAAATCAGAGTGCATCTCCCCCTCCAAAGGAACGCAGCTCATTGCCAGCAACGGAACAAAGCTGGATGGAGAATGACTTTGACGAGTTGAGAGAAGGCTTCAGTCGATCAAACTACTCAGAGCTAAAAGAGGAACTATGTATCCAGCACAAAGAAACTAAAAACCTTGAAAAAAGAATGGAAGAATGGATAACTAGAATAATCAATGCAGAGAAGACCGTAAACGAATTGATAGAGATGAAAACCATAACATGAGAACTACGTGACAAATGCACAAGCTTCAGTAACCGATTCGATCAACTGGAAGAAAGAGTATCAGCGATTGAAGATCAAATGAATGAAATGAAGCGAGAAGAGAAGTGTAGAGAAAAAAGAGTAAAAAGAAATGAACAAAGCCTCCAAGAAGTATGGGATTATGTGAAAAGACCAAATCTACGTCTGATTGGTGTGCCTAAAAGTGCCAGGGAAAATGGAACCAAGTTGGAAAATACTCTGCAGGATATCATCCAGGAGAACTTCCCCAACCTAGTAAGGCAGGCCAACATTCAAATTCAGGAAATACAGAGAATGCCACAAAGATACTCCTCGAGAAGAGCAACTCCAAGACACATAATTGTCAGATTCACCAAAGTTGAAATGAAGGAAAAAATCTTAAGGGCAGCCAGAGAGAAAGGTCGGGTTACCCACAAAGGGAAGCCCATCAGACTAACAGCAGATCTCTCGGCAGAAACTCTACAAGACAGAAGAGAGTGGGGGCCAATATTCAACATTCTTAAAGAAAAGAATTTTCAACCCAGAATTTCATATCCAGCCAAACTAAGTTTCATAAGTGAAGGAGAAATAAAATCCTTACAGACAAGCAAATGCTTAGAGATTTTGTCACCACCAGGCCTTCCCTACAAGAGATCCTGAAGGAAGCACTAAACATGGAAAGGAACAACAGGTACCAGCCATTGCAAAAACATGCCAAAATGTAAAGACCATCGACGCTAGGAAGAAACTGCATCAACTAACGAGCAAAATAACCAGTTAATATCATAATGACAGGATCAAGTTCACATATAACAATATTAACCTTAAATGTAAATGGACTAAATGGTCTAATTAAAAGACACGGACTGGCAAATTAGATAGAGTCAAGACCCATCAGTTTGCTGCATTCAGGAGACCCATCTCACATGCAGAGACACACATAGACTCAAAATAAAGGAATGGAGGAAGATCTACCAAGCAAATGGAAAACAAAAAAAAGCAGAGGTTGCAATCCTAGTCTCTGATAAAACAGACTTTAAACCATCAAAGATCAAAAGAGACAAAGAAGGCCATTACATAATGGTAAAGGGATCAATTCATCAGTAAGAGCTAACTATTCTAAATTATATGCACCCAATACTGGAGCACCCAGATTCATAAAGCAAGTCCTTAGAGACTTACGAAGAGACTTAGACTCCCATACAATAATAATGGGAGACTTTAACACCCCACTGTCAAAATTAGACAGATCAACAAGACAGAAAGTTACAAGGATATCCAGGAATTGAACTCAACTCTGCACCAAGCAGACCTAATAGACATCTACAGAACTCTCCACCCCAAATCAACAGAATATACATTCTTCTCAGCACCACATCACACTTACTCCAAAATTGACCACATAGTTGGATGTAAAGCACTCCTCAGCAAATGTAAAAGAACAGAAATTACAACAAACTGTCTCTTGGACCACAGTGCAATCAAACTAGAACTCAGGACTAAGAAACTCAATCAAAACCACTCAACTACATGGAAACTGAACAACCTGCTCCTGAATGACTACTGGGTACATAACAAAATGAAGGCAGAAATAAAGATGTTCTTTGAAACCAATGAAAACAAAGATACAACATACGAGAATCTCTGGGACACATTTAAAGCAGTGTGTAGAGGGAAATTTGTAGCACTAAATGCCCACAAGACAAAGCAGGAAAGATCTAAAATTGACACCATAACATCACAATTAAAAGAACTAGAGAAGCAAGAGCACACACATTCAAAAGCTAGCAGAAGGCAAGAAATAACTAAGATCAGAGCAGAACTGAAGGAGATAGAGACACAAAAAACCCTTCAAAAAATCAATGAATCCAGGAGGTGGTTTTTTGAAAAGATCAACAAAATTGATAGACCACTAGCAAGACTAATAAAGAAGAAAAGAGAGAAGAATGAAATAGACACAATAAAAAATGATAAAGGGGATATCACCATCAACCCCACAGAAATACAAACTACCATCAGAGAATACTATAAATACCTCTATGCAAATAAACTAGAAAACCTAGAAGAAATGGATAAATTCCTGGACACTTACACTCTCCCAAGACTAAACCAGGAAGAAGTTGAATCCCTGAATAGACCAATCGCAGGCTCTGAAATTGAGACAATAATTATTAGCTTACCAACCAAAAAAAGTCCAGGACCAGATGGATTCGCAGCCGTATTCTACCAGAGGTACAAGGGAGAGCTGGTACCATTCCTTCTGAAACTTTTCCAAGACATAGAAAAAGGGGAAATCCTCCCTAACTCATTTTATGAGGCCAGCATCATCCTGATACCAAAGCCTGGCAGAGACACAACAAAAAAAGAGAATTTTAGACCGATATCCCTGATGAACATTGATGCAAAAATCCTGAATAAAATACTGGCAAACCAAATCCAGCAGCACGTCAAAAAGCTTATTCACCATGATCAAGTGGGCTTCATCCCTGGGACGCAAGGCTGGTTCAACGTACGCAAATCAATAAACGTAATGCAGCATATAAACAGAAGCAAAGACAAAAACCCCATGATTATCTCAATAGATGCAGAAAAGGCCTTTGACACAATTCAACAGCCTTTCATGCTAAAAACTCTCAATAAATTTGGTATTGATGAAACATATCTCAAAATAATAAGAACTATTTATGACAAACCCACAGCCAATATCATACTGAATGGGCAAAAACTGGAAGCATTCCCTTTGAAAACTGGCACAAGACAGGGATGCCCTCTCTCACCATTCCTATTCAACATAGCGTTGGCAGTTCTGGCTAGGGCAATCAGGCAAGAGAAAGAAATAAAAGGTATTCAGTTAGGAAAAGAAGAAGTCAAATTGTCCTTGTTTGAAGACAACATCATTGTATATTTAGAAAAGCCCATCGTCTCAGCCCAAAATCTCCTTAAGCTGATAAGCAACTTCAGCAAAGTCTCAGGATACAAAATCAATGTGCAAAAATCACAAGCATTCTTATACACCAGCAACAGACAAACAGAGAGCTAAATCATGAATGAACTCCCATTCACAATAGCTTCAAAGAGAATAAAATACCTAGGAATCCAACTTACAAGGGATGTAAAGGACCTCTTCAAGCAGAACTACAAACCACTGCTCAGTGAAATAAAAGAGAACACAAACAAATGGAAGAACATACCATGCTCTTGGATAGGAAGAATCAATATCGTGAAAATGGCCATACTGCCCAAGGTGATTTATAGATTCAATGCCATCCCCATTAAGCTACGAATGACTTTCTTCACAGAATTGGAAAAAACTGCTTTAAAGTTCATACGGAACCAAAAAAGACCCTGCATTACCAAGACAATCCTAAGTCAAAAGAACAAAGCTGGAGGCATCACGCTACCTGACTTTAAACTGTACTACAAGGCTGCAGTAACCAAAACAGCATGGTACTGGTACCAAAACAGAGATATAGACCAATGGAATAGAACAGAGCCCTCAGAAATAATACCACACATCTACAGCCATCTGATCTTTGACAAACCCGACAAAAACAAGAAATGGGAAAGGATTCCATAATTAATAAATGGTGCTGGGAAAATTGGCTAGCCATAAGTAGAAAGCTGAAACTGGATCCTTTCCTTACTCCTTATACGAAAATTAATTCAAGATGGATTAGAGACTTAAATGTTAGACCTAAAACCATAAAAACCCTAGAAGAAAACCTAGGTAATACCATTCAGGACATAGGCATGGTCAGGAACTTCATGTCTAAAACACCAAAAGCAACAGCAACAAAAGCCAAAATTGACAAATGGGATCTAATTAAACTAAAGAGCTTCTGCACAGCAAAAGAAACTACCATCAGAGTGAACAGGCAACCTACAGAATGGGAGAAAATTTTTGCAATCTACTCATCTGACAAAGGGCTAATATTCAGAACCTACAAAGAACTCAAACAAATTTACAAGAAAAAAACAACCCCATCAAAAAGTGGGCAAAGGATATGAACAGACACTTCTCAAAAGAAGACATTCATACAGCCAACAGACACATGAAAAAATGCTCATCATCACTCGCCATCAGAGAAATGCAAATCAAAACCACAATGAGATACCATCTCACACCAGTTAGAACAGCAATCATTAAAAAGTCAGGAAACAACAGGTGCTGGAGAGGATGTGGAGAAATAGGAACACTTTTACACTGTTAGTGAGACTGTAAACTAGTTCAACCATTGTGGAAAACAGTGTGGCGATTCTTCAAGGATCTAGAACTAGAAATACCATATGACCCAGCCATCCCATTACTGAGTATATACCCAAAGGATTATAAATCATGCTGCTATAAAGACACATGCACACGTATGTTATTGCGGCACTATTCACAATAGCAAAGACTTGGAATCAACCCATATGTCCATCAGTGACAGACTGGATTAAGAAAATGTAGCACATATACACAATGGAATACTATGCAGCCATAAAAAAGGATGAGTTCATGTCCTTTGTAGGGACATGGATGCAGCTGGAAACCATCATTCTCAGCAGACTATCGCAAGAACAGAAAATCAAACACTGCATGTTCTCACTGATAGGTGGGAATTGAACAATGAGATCACTTGGACACAGGAAGGGGAACATCACACACCAGGGCCTGTTGTGGGGAGGGGGTGGGGGGAGGGATAGCATTAGGAGATATACCTAATGTAAATGATGAGTTAATGGGTGCAGCACACCAACATGGCACATGTATACATATGTATCAAACCTGTACATTGTGCACACGTACCCTAGAACTTAAAGTATAATAAAAAAAACAAAAAACAAAAATACAAAAAACAAGACAAACAAATACAAAAAGCAAGACAAATAACAAAAACAAAAACAACAAAGAATATCTGTGTTTACCATCAGTGTCCATAGTTCAGATAAATAGTCATCCTACAAACTGATGCCTGATCAGGTTCTTCAGTTATGAAAGGAGTCCCTTCCACAGATTCAAGTCCCTGCTGGGACTAAAATTCCATGAATTAGTATTCTATATTGGGTTTTATAGTATTGTCAGCTTTTGCAGGGAGGGTAGGAGAGAGTAGATTTAACCCTTTACACCATGTATCATCAAAAAATTTATTAAGTCTGGGTATGGTGGCTCACACCTGTAATCCCAGAACTTTGGGAGGCTGAGGCAGGAGGATTGCTTGAGTCCAGGATGTCGAGACCAACCTGGGCAACAAAGTGAGATCCTATCTCTATAAGAAAATTTTAAAAATTAGCCAGATATGATGGTGTGCACCTGTAGTCCCAGCTACCTGGAAGGCTGAGATGGGAGGAACCCTGGAGCCTGGAGAGTCCAGGCTGTAGCAAGTCATGATTGCACCACTGCACTCTAACCTGGGCGACAGAGTCAGACCCTGTCTTTAAAAAAAAAAAAAATTTCTCAAGATGAGAAGGATAAACACATGTGAAACACCTATAACAATGCAAGTTAGTCTATAATTGAAAAAATTTTTTAAAGCTTTAAGAATCCAAAGAACAGAGTATAAATGGGATCTGAAGATGACTAGGGGATGTTTTGTAGAGGACTTGGTAAGGAAGGGCTTTACCTGGGCAGAGCTTGGGAGATGCAGATTTAGGCATTTCAAATAAATAAATACTGTATGTAGTACCTATAAGTATATATTGGAAAAACATATATCTGCATGCAATATATTTATATATATATTGATTTATTTGTGTGGATATTGTCACTTACCTGTGCATTTATACAAGGAGATGCAAATGACATATCAGTTGTAGAATTTTCTCTTTGGTTCACTTAGGTTCTTAGCATGAATGAATCAATGTGTGATGGATGGCTGCAAGAAATACACAGACCATGTCCTGAAATACAATGAAGGCTTCAGGTCTGGTTAGTTACTGAAGTAGTGACAGGTATTAAAATAGTACAGAAGCTTCTAATCTACCAGAGAAAATTCCCAAAGTTTGGTGTGAGGTGTTGCCTGTTGAGAATGTCTCTATCTCTACCACCTTTCGGAGTGAATAATTCTCCACGGGACCCTTAGCTTCTCAAACCCAAGCTTGCACGTGGCAAGTACCAACATGAGAAAGGCTTTCTGAAATTTCAAACACAGACTGTGTTCCTCTCTTCACATACTATCTGTTTTGAACCCTCTGGCTCTTTCTCAGAAGAAATTGATATATTTTCCAAGACACAACTTTGACCTCTGTTTTCAACCCTAACTGTGTGGTAGGAAGTAGGGACCACAAAGGTGGTGATGATTTCCAAACCTATGTGAATGAAATGACTCATGATAAATAAACATGGCATATGCTTATTGCCTTATTTGTGAGAACTGAGACCTAACTGGTGCATAGAATGCTGTTTGGTGTTACATAGAGATTAATCAATAGGAGAGTGACTGTACAAAATATGGCTGATCCATGCGTGTAATACTACACAGCCATGAAAAAGAGTAAGTACTAGAAGACTGATGCTGTAAGACATCTACAGTCCATTGTCAAGTAAAAAAAAAAATCCTTGTAGAGGCATAATTAGAAATTTATAATAAACTGCAGACAACGATTACCTCTAGGTAGTAGAAGTGTGTGTGTGTGTGTACGTATGTGTTATATGATACATTTTTACAGGGTTTAATTTTTAAAGACAAGCATTTATTTCCTGTAATAAAACATTTTAAAATAGTTTTAGAAAGGAATATGTTGATGGATTTCTTTCTTTTTTTGTTGTGATAAAATATATAGAACATAATATTTATAATTTTAACCATTTGCAAGTGTACAATTAGTACAATTTAAATATGCTCACAATGTTTTATAACTGTCTCTGGTATTTATGCCCCCCAATTTTTAATCATTCCCATCAAAAACTTCATATCTATTAAGCAATAACTTTCCCTTTCCCTCTCCCTGCAGCCCCTGGATGCCTCTATTTTACTTTCTCTCTCTGGATTTGAGCAACCAGGCAAAACCTGCCCCAGCCCTGTTGCAGCAGAGGTGAAGTCCTACCCACAGAACACATTTTTAATTTTCAGAAGTGTCACCTATAATTTTACTGTCATTATTAACATTTTGGCATTTTTCCATCTAACCTTTTCCCCTACTGTTACCTCACTACTGAAATTTTACTATATAGGTGGTTTGCTATACTATTTTTTTGTTTAAGATACTGTGAACATTGTTTCCTTATACTATAAATTATTTATAAATATAATTGCTTTGACAAATGAAAGAATTACACACTTGAGTCAAATATTTGAAATGATCCTGAAAGATATTTTGATGCATGTACTATTGTACATTCACATATACAATAGCACATGTATCCAAATACTTTTCGCCAGGTATTGCTGTGTAGGTGAATGTACAGTACACACATCACAGTACTTCCCCCTAGCTCCTTTTTCATTTCTGTGAATTTCCCTATTCTGGGTACCTCATATAGGTGGAATCATACAATATTTGTCCTCTTATATCTGACTTGTGTTACTAACATAATGTTTTCAAGGCCCATCCATTTTGTTGCATATATTAAAATTTGAATCACTTTTGTGGTTGAATAATATTCTATTACATGTATATACCACATTTTGTTTATCCTTTCATCTGTTGATAGTTACTTGGGTTGTTTCTACATTTTAGCTATTGTGACAAATGCTGCTATGAACTCTGATAACCAAATAATCTACTCCAGTCTCTGCTTTCAATTATTTTGTGTTTATACCTAGGAGTGGCATTGCTGAGTCATATGATAGTTCTAGTTGAACAGCTCACAAAATCTTTTGTAATCAGACTCTTGGATTTATTTTATTTATTACTTATTTATATGACCACAAGTGAGTTAGAGCATGTTTTCATTAATATATGCTTGGTGAAACATTTGGATTTTCTCTTCTATGAATTATCTTTTCATGGCCTCTTTCAATTTTATTAGTGGGTGACTTTTTTCCTTGCTTTAAAACCTCTGTTCATTATGAAATTTTGCCTTCTGACTAAACTCTTCATTAAATTCATACCACTCCCCCAACCAAAAAAAAAAAAAAAAAGATAGTTCTATGTTTAACTAAGAAACAGTGAAACTATTTTCTACAATGGCTGCAGCATTTTTTAGGGGGCTCAGTGTCTATTGTTTTATTTCATTTCCTGTTGCAGCATTTTATGTTCCCACCAGCAATGTACAAGGATTCCCATTTCTCCACAGCTTGTTCTTTTCCATTTGTTTGTTTGTTTATAGCCATTTTAGTGGGTCTGGGTGGTTACTCATTGTGGTTTTGATCTGCATTTCCCTGATGACCAATGATGTTGAACATTTTATCATGTGCTTATTAGCAATTTGTATATCTTTTCTGCAGACATGTCTATTAAAGTCCTTTGCCCCTCTTTGAACTGAGTTTTTTGTTGTTGAATTTTAGAGTTCTTTAAATATTCTGGATGTTAATGCCTTATCAGATATGTGGTTTGCAATATTTTCTCCTATTCAGTAGGTTATCTTTTCATTCTCTTGGTAGCATCCTTTGATGCTCAAAATTCTGCATTTTGATGTAGTGCAACTTATCTATTTTTTCTTTTATTGCCTGTTTGCTGTGAACTTTTTTCTTTTAACCAATAGGAACTTAAATTACATTTTAAAGAGTGAGTCAATTAGATATATTGAGTTCATCTGCAAGTTTGCAGAGTGGAATAAAGTGAAACTTCCCTGCACTTCTGAGCCAAGTGCCAGTGAGTCATGCGTAGAAGAATAGGGCTGAGGCTGCCTTGCCTGCTTGGCTGGGTGGCTGGAGAGCACACCTGGCAGATGGTCACTTGGTTCTTAAGTAAGGACACCAAAGTTGGCTTCTGCTTGGTTAATTCACAGACGGTAAATACCAAGAGATGTTCTGTGTTTGACTATGTGTAAATACCTTAGATAGTACAGGAGCTGCAGTGGATGGTAGACACAGCTTGTTGGACTTCAGAGGCAGAGAGATTTGGATTTGAATCCTAGTTCTGCCACCTACTAGGTATGGATCCCAGAAAAACAATCTTCTAGATCAGGGGTCTCCAACCCCTGGGCCATGGACCCAGTATCAGTCTGCAGCTTCTTAGGAACTGGGCCAACAACAGGAAGTGAGCCAGGGGCCTTTGAGTGAAGCTTCATCTGTATTTACAGCCGCTCCCCACTGCTAGCATTACTGCTTGAGCTCCACCTCCTGTCAGATCAGCAGCGGCATTAGGTTCTCATAGGAGCCGGAACCCTACTGTGCATGTGAGGGATCTAGGTTGCAGGCTCCTTATGGGAATTAATGCCCGATGATCTGTCACTGTCTCACATCACCCCAAGATGGGACCATCTAGTTACAGGAAAACAAGCGCAGGGCTCCCACTGAGTCTATATTATGGTGAGTTGTGTAATTATTGCATTATAAATTACAATGTAATAATAATAGAAATAAAGTGCACAATAAATGTAATGGGCTTGAATCATCCTGAAACCATCCTCCCCATCCTGGTCCATAGAAAAATTGTCTTCCACAAAACTGGTCCCTGGTGCTAAAAAGGTTGAGAGCTGTTGTTTTAGAGCCTCAATTTTTTTTTATTATGGGGTTTGTAATATTAAATACTTACATGGTAGTCCTAAAGAATAATCCTATCTAAGGTAAACAAAATGCCTCATAGTGCCTGGCATATAGTAGGTGCTCAATAAATCATAGTAATTATTAAAGTAATGATGATGAATCAAGTATTAATATCATTTTTTAAATGTAAAAAGGATAATATTAATAACAATAACAAACACTATTTGAAAAACATTATCTTGAGGTGTTCACATGTCTTAACTCATTAAATTCTCATAGTAATCCCATGAGGCATAGATTATTATTACTCTCATTTTGCCAATGAAAAAATGGAAATATGGAGAAATGATTAAGAAGCTTACACCTGATTGAAATTGTGGACCCGGAATTTGAATCCAAGCAGCTGTTTAACATGGAATATTTCTCACTTCCATTAAGCCCAATGGATTCTTTTCTGTCTTTAATCATGTTGTTTGTACTCAGAGCAAAGGATACTCATCCTGCCATTAGGGCAGAGACTGGTAGCTGCTTTCTCTCTGTGCTGCCAAAGTAGCATTTACTGTACCCTCCCTTGCATGTTCTAGCCTGAGGTTAAGGCATCATTTGTGACCTTAGAGAGATACCAAGTAGATGGTGTGGTCCTAGACTTTGCTTCCATCCACCAGCAGGCAAAGCCTGTCCCAACCTCATTGCAACAGAGGTAAAGTCATACCCACGGGGCACACTATTTTTTTTTTTAAATAGAGTCTCACTCTGTCACCCAGGCTGGAGTGTAGTGTCACAATCTCAGCTCACTGTGACCTCAGCGTCCTGGGATCAAGTGATTCTCATGCCTCAGCCTCCCCAGTAGCTCGGATGACAGGTGTGTGCCACCATGCCTGGCTAATATTTGTAATTTTAGTAGAGACAGGGTTTTGCCATATTGTCCAGGCTGGTCTTGAACTCCTGACCTCAGGTGATCCGCCTGCCTCAGCCTCCCAAAGTGCTGGAATTACAGGTGTGAGCTACCCTGCCCTGTCACAGGACACAATTTTAATTCTCAGAAACATCACCTATAATTTTACCATCATTATTAACATTTTGGCGTTTTCCCATCTAGTCCTTTGTGCAATTTCCCCTACTGTTACCTCACTACTGAAATTTTACTCTATAAGCAGTTTCATATACTACTTTTTTGTTTAAGACATTATGAGCATTGTTTCCTTGTATTATAAATTATTCATAAATATAATTTTTTGACAAATGAAAGAATTACACACTTTGACAACTATTTTACATGATACTGAAAGATATTTTGATGTATATACCATTGTATATATGAATGAATTTTTTTGTTGACATAATAGATTATATGACAGACTCTATTCTATACTTTTCCTTTGTTTCCCTTCTCTCCTTTACCCCTAAATACAGAGAAACATACAAATGTGAAACTAACATTTCCTTTTTATTTTCACTAAATCTCCTTCATTGATATTTTTCTTTTCCTTTTTTCTTTTCTTTTTTTTTTTTTTTTTGAGATGGAGTCTTGCTCTTGTTGCCCAGGTTGGAGTGCAATGGCACGATCTCAGCTCACTGCCACCTCTGCCTCCCGGGCTCAAGTGATTCTCCTGCCTGAGCCTCCTGAGTAGCTGGGATTACAAGTGTGTACCACAATGCTGGGCTAATTTTTGTATTTTTAGTAGAGATGGAATTTCACCATGTTGGCCAGGCTGGTCTCGAACTCCTGACCCCATGTGATCCAGCCACATCAGTCTCCCAAAGTACTGGGATTACAGACGTGAGCCACTGCACCTAGCCATTAATATTTTTAAATACAAAAGTAATACATGCTTATTCTAACAACTGAAATCATATGAAGATACATAAAGTAAAAGCAAATCATCTTCTTTAGCCTCATCTTCAACCCCGTCCCTTTGAGCTGCCAATGCTAACACCTGCTGCAGAGTTTCCACATTTTTCCCTTGTTCTTTCAAACAGATGCAAATGCACATTTGCATACAGATAGATTGTTTTTTGGTTTGTTTTTACCCAAATATAATTGAAGTAAACCCATTAGTCTACAATTTGTTTTTTATCTCCCCCAGCACTACTGTATACCAGGAACATTCCTAACAATTCAAGACATATGGCTCAATTGTATATTTTTTCTTTTCTAATTTCTCCCTTTCTCCCACTACCACAAGTGTGTGTGTGTGTTTGTGTGTATTGGTCTTACAATTCTTATTTGCAGTTTGTCTTTGCTGGCACCTCTGCCCACCTTGTTAACAGGCCTACATTTGTTCCACAATGTTCCTAGCTCCTAATCCCACCAGTGTAGGCGAAAGGGGTACCACCTAACTGAATACACTTGAGAGACTCAATTCAATCTGATGCCTGCTCCTTGAAGTTAAAGAGAGTGGGAGACCTGTGACCCAGCACTTTTGCATGTGGAAAACCATGGAGCACTTATTTCCTGAGCTTCTAGGCCCACAGTCTTTGAGGGAGGATGTTGTGGATTAAAGAGAGCCAATAAAAAAAATCCCTTTCTTCCTATGAGTTCTGCACCAATCAAGAGATAGAAACAGGGGTCAGATGAAAATATTACCTTACTGATGAGCTATGCTGAGGACGCAGCTTGAAACTACAACCACCATGAACTCAAATCAAGTTACCCATCCATCCCCACACCTATGTGTACCCATAGTCAGAGCTTGATGCCCCCTTCAGACTCTTCCTAGACAGGGGGCTAGGTGTGGCTGTTCCTCCTTCCCAATCCGACCACTCAGAGATGCCACTCAGAGACACCAGGCTTCCTGCTTTGTTGAGAAGTCAGAGAGTTGGAAAAATTGGTAGTTGAAAACGTGGGTAGATGTTTACTCTCTCCTACTTCTGCAAGGGTCTTTTGAAAGGGAAGAAGTTCCAACGTTAAGGGCTGAAACAGGAAGGTTTGGATGGGAGAAGGATACTGCCCGTAGATCACATGCTGAAGAGTTAGTCATGCCACAGAAGGTAGTTTCTACTTCATTCTGTTGTTCAACAAGTATACTCTTATCATTTTGATCATCCCAGACAGGTACTACACATCCAGCTGGGGATGGTGTACATTTCGAGAACATCTCTCAAACCCTTAGTGGCAGCTGCACTTCTGAGAGCATGTTTTCCCCCACTGAGGTTTCACTGGAAAGACCCAGAAATTCTGAGCATGACTGTTGCACACCCACGTTACAGGAGGATGGGGACAGGGTGACATGCACCCAGAGACAGCATCCACCCACAGATCCATTTGCTCAGCTGCCAAATGAGGTGGTTGATTCAATTATCTCCCTGAGGACTCCACTGTGTCAACCTTCTGTCATTCTGAAACACCACCACCCCTGTAACTGCTGAAGACCACCTTGTCCATAAATAAACTGGCAGAGCTGGGTAAACTTGTTGAATTTCCAAAGGCCAAGACACCAGACTGTTCTTTCAGTCTTGATCAGAACAGTATTTCACTGCTAAGCCAAGTGAGCAAGGTTGGGATACATCACTACTGCAACTATGACACTCTCTGTACCTGTAAAAGCCACCTCATATGCACTACAGACTGGTACAGCCTCTTGAAAGTACTCATCAAAATAAAAAAATAGACACCTCTCCTTTGCTATGGTCTGAATGTTTGTGTCTGTCCAAAATCCATATTGAAACCTAAGACCCAATGTGATAGTATTAAGGGGTGGAGCCTTTCAGAGGTCAATAGGCCATGAAGGCTCTGACCTTGTGAATGAAATTTGTACCCCTATAAAAGACGCTTCAGAGAGCCACCGGCCCTTCTATCTCTTTTGCTGTCTGATGACACAGCTTTCACCCCTTCCACCATGTGAGAACATAGCAAGAAGGCACCATCTTGGAAGCAGAGAGCAGCCCTCACCAGACACCACGTCTCATTTGCCAGTGCCTTGATCTAGGACTTCCCAGCCTCCAGAACTGTGAGAAATATTTTTCTATTATTCATAAATTTCCCAATGTCTCAGTCTGTTTTGTGCTTCTATAGCAAAATGCCACTGATGAGGTGATTTGTAAACATTAGAAGTTTATCTCTCACAGTTCTGAAGGCTGGGAAGTTCAAGATCAGGACACTAGCAGTTTTGGTGTCTGGTGAAGGCTTGGTCTTTACTTCCAAGATGGTGCCTGGAACATTGCATCTTTCTGAATGGAGAAACACTGTCCCTCACATGGCAGAAGAGTGAAACAGTCCACTGTTGAAAGTCCTTTTACTAAGGTAGACCAGGTGCAGTGACTCAAGTCTGTAATCCCAGCACTTCGGGAGGCTGAGGTGGAAGGGTTGCTTGAGCCCAGGAGTTTGAGACCAGCCTGGGCAACATAGCAAGATCCTGTCTCTATTAAAATAAAATAAAATAAAATAAAATAAAATAAAATAAAATAAAATAATTAGCCATTCATGATGGTGAGCACCTGTAGTCCCAGCTGCTCGGGAGGCTGAGGTGTGAGGATCGATTGAGCCCAGGATGTTGAGACTACAATGAGCCATGATCGTGTCACTGCACTCCAGCCTAGGCAACACAGCAAGACCCTGTCTCAAAAAATAAAAAAAATTAAACCCACCCAGGAGGATGGAGCCTTAATGTCTTAATCACCTCTTAAATGCTCCATCTCCCAATACAGTTACATTGGCAATACATTTCAACATAAGTTTTGGAGGGGAATAAACAGTAAAACCATGGCACCCAGTCTCAGGTATTTTGTTATAGAAGTATATATGGACTAAGACACCTTTGATCCAGCAATTTTACTTTAGGAAATTTATTTTATAGAAATAAATTATACACGTCTCCAAGGATAACTGTACAAAAGATATGTATTGAAGCACTCCATGTAATAACAAAAAACTCAAAATAACTTAAATGTCTATTAATAAAAGATAGGTTATATAAATATGGTTCACATATAGAATGGGATAGCCATGCAGCTATTAAAAAATATAATAAGGAGATGCTGTATATACTGACATGGAGAGCTATCCAAGACAGAGTTTTGATTGAAAACAGTAGGATGGGCCGGGTGCGGTGACTCACGCCTGTAATCTCAGCACTTTGGGAGGCTGATGTGGGCGGATCATCTGAGGTCAGCAGTTCCAGACCGGCCTGGCTAACATGGTGAAACCCCATCTGTACTGAAAATACAAAAATTATTCAGGTGTGGTGGTGTGTGCCTGTAGTCCCAGCTACTCAGGAGACTGAGGCAGGAGAAACACTTGAACCCGGGAGGCGGAGGTTTCAGTGAGCTGAGATCGTGCCACTGCACTCCAGCCTGGGTTACAGAGCCAGACTCTGTCTCAAAAACAAACAAGCAAACAATCAAACAAAAAAAAAAAAAAGAAAAAAAGAAAGAAAAAAGAAAACAGTAAGATGCCCACTCTATGTGTTTAGTGTGATTACATTTTTTTTGATGTGTTGGTGGGGAGTTCTTGTCTAGTCTTAGACAATAAAAACACACACCCCAACCTCTTAACAGTGTCTACCTTAGGGGTCTGAATTGTTTGCATTTGGGTGGGGTTATTGGAAAATATTGGACTTTTATTTTATTTTATTTTATTTACTTATTTTTTTGAGACGGGAGGCTCACTCTCTCACCTGGGCTGGAGTGTAGTGGCATGATCTTGGCTCACTGCAACCTCTGCCTCCCAGGTTCAAGCGATTCTCCTGCCTCAGCCTCCCAAGTAGCTAGGACTACAGGTGCCTGCCACCATGCCCAGCTAATTTTCCAATTTTAGTAGAGATGGGGTTTCTCCATATTGGCCAGGCTGGTTCGAACTCCTGAGCTGTGATCCTCCCACCTTTGCCTCCCAAAGTGCTAAGATTACAGGCGTGAGCCACCGTGCCTGGCCTTACTTTTAATTCTTATGTATTTCTATACTCTTCAGTTTTTTTTTTTCTAAACAATAAACATTTATTTGTTACTATTACTTTTACTTATAAAAATTCCTTTTTAGAGACAGTCTCATTCTGTCACCCACGCTGGAGTGCAGTGATGCAATCACAGCTCACTGTAGCCACGAACTCCTGGGGTCAAGTGATCTTCCCACCTCAGCCTCCCAAGAAGCTAGGACCACAGGTGCATGCTACTATGCCCAGCAGCATTTATTTTTTATTTTTTGGCCTCTACACAGTCCCTTCAATCTTCAGAGGAGGAAGAGCTAGCCTTGGCCTCTGCTCCCCTGCTTTCTCATCATAGAACATAGGACAGTGTCAGGGCTGAGTCAATGGAAATGTGTTAAATCCAAAGCATTAAGGTGACATCACCTTGTTGAAAGTTCTCAGGGACATCTTTGACATCACTGACAGACAGGTTCATTCCAGAGTGCATGGGATTTGATTTGTGAACTAGAGGCTCGATGGGTCTGAGTTCACAGGTACACAAAAATGCTGCTCTTCTGAATGAGAAAACACTGAAAACATCAGGCAACCCATGTGTCACCCAGTTTTAAATATCTCTTGGTGGGATCATTTCTGAGCCCCACTATCTTGTGGCAAACCACATTTTCCATGGTGCCCAACAAGGGTTTACATGCCTGCTTGTTTTTTATGATTTACTTCTATGGTTGTATTTGTGCAAATCATACATAGAGGTTGACAGAGAGATGAAGGGATTCTCCTTTCTGTGAATGGTTGAGAAACTGTCTACAGTCCCTTTCCTGGGTGGGTAAACTCTTATGTTGCCTGACCTCACAAATGTTAAGAAAAATGAGATTACATTACAGGACTATCCAGGCCCCAATTATACTTGATCTTTCCACCCTCTCAACTGAAGAACCCCCAAAGCCTTTCAAGGTTGGTCTTCTCCTTCCTGTAGAATGCCTGGGAGTCCCCTGGAGGTATCTTTAATGTAGACGATGATCTTTGGCAGCCTCTTGTCCTACCACTCTGTGTTGGCCTGTGGGGTATATGCCCCTTGGGATTCTCTTGCCACCCTGGCCAGAATCACGGCTTGCTACTTGTAGGGCTGCTCTCCCCAGGCACCTGTGGCCTCCTCAGTGGGGCTGCCTCTCCCACCATGGATGCAGACATACTTAATTTTTTTTTTTCCGTAGTGTGCTTCTAACTAGATGGAACTCAATGGGTACTAGAGGATACCATGGTATGAAATGCCACCTAACTCAAAAGCCATATGCATCCGAATCTCTGCTGTGGGAAGCTGAGACTCTCCACCATACTTGTGAAGCACTGCAAGGACCCTCCAGTGGCAATGTGAAAGACTATTGGGTTAGACAAGTGAGGAAAAAAGCAATAATGAAAGAGAAGGAATATAGCTGAAGACTAAGAGGGGGCAGCAGGTAAACTGCTAAGAGAATGATGAAAGAATTTCAAGGCGAGTGGGTCAAAGATTTCGCTGTTTCACTCTGCAACCGGAGGCTGAATGAGTATCTCTGAGGGATTCCATGGTGAGAGGTTTTACAGAGTAAATCTTTGATACTTGGGGAAAACACTTACTAGACCTTTGGAAATCCCCACACATACAGATATCATTATAACAGAATTTAATGTTAGAAATTGGGGTCAGAAGAAAAATATTAGGGCCCCAGTGAAGTATGTGAGTTGGGCATTTAGCAAGGCCAATTCTTTAGCCAACTGATCTACTCCTTCACTGCTGGCTCAAAACTTGGATTCAAACTTGTACTTCCTCAAAATTACAAATGAGTATGTCATGGATTTTGAGATCATGTGTCAACAGCTGCAGCTGAGAACATCACACATCAGAGTGCTAAGGGTCTATATTATACAGTTCAAGGAGTTGTGTTGCATCATGCCTAAGAGCTCTCCCAATTTGGGATTATCACAATGAAGTGTGACATTATTTTCCATCATACTCCATTGACCTAAGCAATTTAGCAACGAAGGCTAGATCCTCAGTTCACACCCTGAACAAGTGCTGTCAGCCTGGGAATCCCTCTAGATGAGCCTGTTTCTATAAAACTGTTCTCAGCCTTCTCCTGGGCTTCAGCCAGGCCTTGATGGCCGGGGATGGATTATGCATTTTTCTGTGCATATAGCACCTCTTTGTTCCTTCTTTCTGACTTATTTTTCTCCCAAATAAAGGGCAGGGGAAAGAAGATTATGGAAGAAAGTCTGGCAAATGGGATGCAAGTTATCCAGTTGTACTATTCAATGGGAAAATCTGGCTGTAAGCCTAGGAACTTAAAATGATGTTTCTAGATTTGAAAATATAATCTCAAAATGCTTCCATTTTGTGAAGGGTCAGCCCCCAGCCTCCGTGCATAAAAGATAGATGGGAAGGACCAGGCAGGTGGAGAGTCATGGTCGGGGGTACAGGGAAGAGGGAGGGCTTTCAGAAGGTGTTGTGGCTATAGTTCAGAGTCCTCACCCACCTGGGGTCAGGAGTTGTGGGTTTTCCTGTAGTGCTGCCTCTGACCACTGTAATCTTGGGCACATCACTTCGTTTCTTTTCACAACTGAGTATCCTCAATGTAAACATAAGAAATTAGGCTGGGCATGGTGGCTCACACCTGCAATCCCCGAACTTTGGGAGGCCGAGGCAGGCGGATCACCTGAGGTCAGGAGTTTGAGACCAGCTTGACCAACGTGGAGAAACCCCGTCGCTTCTAAAAATAGAAAAAATTAGTCAGGCGTGGTAGCACATCCCAGTTGTAATCCCAGCTACTTGGGAGGCTGAGGCAGGATAATCGCTTGAACCTGGGAGGTGGAGGAGAGCCGAGATCATGCCATTGCACTCCAGCCTGGGCAACAAGAGCAAGACTTTGTCTAAAGAAAAAAATAAAAAAAAGACATTAGACCAGATGTTCTAGAAGATTCCTTCCATCTCTATCAGCCATGGATCTATGGTTGTGATTACCACCCCTTCTCAGGAGTGGATTATAGAATGATGGATTTAAGACAAACTTACTAGTTTGTAGAGGTGAATAAATACCATTGAATTTATAAATGAATAATCGATCCAAATGTAATCAGCTATTTGTCTTTTCCATAAAACAATCTACACTGGATTTTTGGTTTTAACATTAATAAGAATGTAAAAAATATTTTAATTCACTTTTCAAAGTGCTTTCACTGGTATAATTTTTAAAGATACTCCCATCACAAAGCGAGAGTTAAAAATGCATGCCTAACAGGCTGAACTCAGTCCCAAATTTTCACCACAGTCTCCTTTATCTCAGCAATACAGAGATGCAAGAAGTATTCTTTCTGGGGTGATATATTCTTTCCTGGCAGCAGGCAGGTGCTGTGGCATGTCCCTGGCCATCTTGGTCCCACAGGCCAGCTCTCGGGATGAGAGATGGACCTTGGTGATTTCTTCCTCCAAGATATTGCAGACCTACTCCACTACTTCTCCTTTCTAGAAAAAAGCACTGTCTCGTAGCAGCAGCTGGAAGCCACTACAACGGGTTGGCCTTTGGTCCCTTTTGAGCGTAGCAATTTTTTGTGGAAAATGTATTTTAGGAAATCTTGTGTCTGGGCTAGGTGGAATCATTAGCAATGACTCCCACATTCACATACCACATTCTCTTCTCTGCCCATAGCTTTTTGATCAATGGCCTCTGTATGACAGTTTATGAGATATTTAATAGGCTACACAGGCCCCTATCCACTGTGTGGATAGCTTGCTCCTGCAGCAAACTGCAGCCCTACATCCAGCATGCAGGGCAGACCAAGCACTCCCTTGGGCATTCTGAAGGTTAGAGGCCACCTCATACTCTGCCTGAGACAGTGACTTTCTTTCTTGTGATAACAACGTTTTTATTCCACTGAATCTAGGTACATAGAGAAATTTCAGAATAATCAACATATTTGCTTTTGTTTTTCTTATAAAAGTGTTGCATAGACTAATGCACTAATTTAGGAAGATGGTGTAGATCAAATCTTGGTAGAAGTAAGCATTCACATTTTAACTCTTATTATTGTTATCATAGACTGGCACCAATGAGCTGCAAGTTGCAACACAACTCAATCTGAAGAGAAGGCCCAGATACCCTCCAGTCTAACCTCTCACTTTGCAAATGGGTGGAACTGAGGTCCAGGAAGGAGGCAAGGCTTGCCTAAGGTCACAGAATTCACTAGTAACATAAATAGAATTAAAAATTCGGTGAGAAATATTTACTTAGACATGTATCTTTGAAGCCAGCCAGCATTTTCCAGCATTTTTTGAGACAATGAAGTGGCAGGATAATCCTGGGTCCCCCAGAGAAATTTTGGAAAGGTTTTCCTATATAATAAAGTCACTTAAAAAGGAAGGATTCATTGCATGGTATCCAACTGACCTGTGAGGTCCCTCCACAGAACTCCAAGGAGCCCCCACTTACTCTGGTCCTGGTTCCTTCAGAGGTGGCTAGGCCAGGACTGTGTCTTGGGATTCCCTACAACTGCCACCGCTGGGAGAGATGGAAGTTCGCCATGTTTATTGGAAGCTGAATTCCTCCAATAATAGAAGAGAAAGAAACAAAGTTTGTTGGAATTTTTCATGAATTCTTCCTTTTTAAGTGACTTTATTTTATAGAAGGCATTTGTGTTTAGTTTGCTAGGACTGCTGCAGCAAAGGACCACAGACTAAGTGACTTAAACAACGGAAACACATTGCCTCACAGTTTTGGAGGCTGGAAGTCCAAGATCAAGATGTCAGCAGGGTTGGTGCTTTCTGAGGGAAGTGAGGGAGAATCTCTTCCAGGCCCCTCCCCTGCCTTGTGGTGTTTTCTGAAGGCCATCTTTGATGTTCCTTTGGTTATGAAAGTAATACCCCAATCTCTGACTTCATCTTCATGTAGTGTTTTCCCTGTATGTGGGTCTGTCTCCAAATTTCTCCCTTTTATAAGAACACTAGTCATGTTTGATTAGGGATCACTCTAATGACCACATTTTAACTTGATTACCTCTTTAAAGATGCTATTTTCAAATAAGATCACATTCTGAGGTATTGTGGGTTAGGACATATGAATTTCTGGAGAACACGACTCAACCCCATAACAGCACTGAATAATTTAGTCAAGTGAGGATTGTGTCTGCTTCATTTACCATCGCATGCCAAGCGTCTAGCACAAAGCACATATTGGGCTCTCAAATATTTGTTGAATTAATAAACACATAGTTATCCTCATCTAATTATACTTGGTGTTTTTCAGTTTGGCTTTTCATGAGGTGTTAATTTTCCCTCAAAGACACAGATTATCCTTGGTGATGTGGGAATTGGAAGACTGTACATTCAGTAATCCCCCATCCTCAGGGTAGCTAATTTCATGTCAGCATATTCTCACACAAGCACTTTAAATTGCACTATTTCCAAGTGGTAAAACTGACTGACAATGACCTTTGTCTGTCTGGTCTGGAGCCTGGTGGTGGGTACATTGAGTAATGAATTGATCTGAAAGTAGAGGCAGTAAGAAGAAGAAAAGCTCCTGAATAACAGAGTTGGCAGATGTCTGCCCTGGAAATCCTATTCTGCCTTTGACTTCTGATGATACCAGGGTAGGATGACATAGGAGTGTCTGCATGGTGCTGGCCATGGGAACACTGCCCGGGCAGACACGAAAATTCTCACAAACGTCTTTGCAACTGGGGAAAAGCCAGTTCTTACCAATCTGTGTCCCATCTGCAGGAATAGTAATGCCTTACAAATTAAACCTGAACTCAGAGGCTGGAGTAGTAAATCCTGTGTCAGTCCTTTATATTTCCTATTAAAGTTGTCCATGCACATAAGCAACAGATGGAAGAGATTAATGAGACATGTTATATTCGAGTACAATAAATTGGTCTGAAATGTGGATGTTGTGCTCTTATTGGGCAGAGTGTAAGTTTGGCTCAAATGGAAGGCTTTAATGTAGTGTGCTATGAGACTGCCTGGGTATTTGGGGCAAGAGGACCCAAGTCAGGAACCGAACCCATTTTAGACACCTGTACCCTTTCCCCAAAATACTAGAGCACCCAGATCATGCCCCTCAAGCTGTGTTAAGAACGGATGACTATGATAAAAGCAAAAGAACCCATGACACAGGATCTAGCCACTTGTTTATTTCCATGTATTTTGCTCTGTTATGTTTTTGAAGTGGGTGAACTGGCCTGTGCGAGTGGGCCTATGTGGCCATCTGGGCAAAAACTGGAGAACAGATTTCAGGCCCCTAGTTCTTCTGTTTGATTGGAAATTAGCTTCCTCCTTGGACTCCAATTTGCAATGTTTAATGGAATAGAAAAGATTGGGAGCTCGTTGTTGACTGTTCATGTTAGAGAGAAGCTGTACTTAGTGCCACACTTGAGCGCTTTGCCCATTTATTGGTTCACTGCAGCGAATGTGAATAGATTGCTGCTCCTAGGCACTTCGACACATTGGCCGGGACCTGTCAGAGGACACAAACTAGATCAGAAAAGAAACAGAATGCACCTGGGATGTTTAGCCTGGAGTCAAAGACCTTCTGAAATTTTACAGGCAGTGGGACATATCAGCAGCTGGCCAATGTGGTGAAACCCTGTCTCTATTAAAAATACAAAAATTAGCTGTGTGTGGTGGTACACAGCTGTAATCTCAGCTGCTTGAGAGCCTGAAGCAGGAGAATCACTAGAACCCAGGAGATGGAGGTTGCAGTGAGCCGAGATCATGCCACTGCCCTCCAATCTGAGTGACACAGTGAGACTCCATCTCAAAAACAAACACAAACAAACAAATTAACAAAAAAGTAGGCTGGGCCCAGTGGCTCATGCCTGTAATCCCAGTACTTTGAGAAGCTGAGGCGGGCAGATCACCTGAGGTCGAGAGTTCGCGGCCAGCCTGACCAACATGGAGAAACCTCATCTCTACTAAAAATACAAAAATCAGCCGGATGTGGTGGTGCATGCCTGTAATCCCAGCTACTCGGGAGGCTGAGGCAGGAGAATTGCTTGAACCCAGGTGGTAGAGGTTGTGGTGAGCCAAGATCTCACCACTGCACTCCAGCCTGGACAACAAGAGTGAAATTGTATTTAAAAAAAAAAAGTATATACACACACACACACACACACACACACACACACACACACACACATACTAGTACCTGTCTTCCAGCATACAAACGGAAGATTTATTTTCTATCATGTGCACTTAGAAGTAGAATTTCCGGGTCTACTGCTGCCTAGTTTTCGTAGCTCCCCGTACAAATGCGAGGTCTCCTTTCTCCACGTCCTTACCTATCCATGGTGTTGCCACACCAACATTTTTCACTAGTCTGATGGTATCCATTGTTTTAATTTGCATTTCCCTGATTATCAGGGCTGCTGAGTGTGTTTTTCACATGCTTATTTTCAGTTTTACTCTTCTGTGGTTTGCCTCTTTCTATACTTTGCTGCCTTTTCTATGGACCTTAGTCTTTTTCTTATTCATTTGTAGAAATCCTTTTAACATTTTGGACATCACCCTTTATTAAAGTGCTGCAAGTATCATTTCCCAGAGACTACACATTGTTGTCTAACAGTTTATGAGTCTTTTAGTGAACAAAATATTTCTATTTTAATGTCATAAAATACACTTTAATGATTTCCCCTCTTTCTTTCTTTCTTTTTTCTAAGGGAAATATTCTTACTCTCCAGAGGTTATAAATGTTATTCTATATTTTCTTCATTAAGTTTTATAGTTCCCTCGACCTTAATTTGGGTTTTTAATTAACCTGGAATTGATTTTTGTGTGTGATATGATGTAGGAATCTAATTTTCTTGTATTTTTCATGAAGATCACCAATTGCCCCAGAATATTTTTTGCATAATACCATTTCCCCATATTGATCCAATTCCACTTGTAAGAGCAAGGCGGGGGATAATGGTAGTGGGACTGAGGAAAGACTTGGAGCTGAAGAGGGGCCATGCTACAAGAATGATCGTCTAGGGAGATGTAGTTTATGGTAGAAACGTGCCAAAGTAGGAGCATGTCAGGGAATAAATATCTCGACATCTGTCTTCTCCAGGCTTCCTTTTTTTTTTGCTGTTATTTCCCATTGGTCAAACTCCAAAGAAGTTAAACCCAGACGGCAAGGGTGCCCTGATGATGAGGTCTGTAGGGATAGGCCTCCCCAGGGCTCAGAGGGGGCAGTGAAGGGCAGAGAAAGCATTCCAGTGACAGTGCAAATGGAAGGGGGCCCACACAGCTCTTCCCGGGGTGCACTGACCTCATTTAATGTGTCCTTCTCCCAGAGATGCACCACCCATATTATTATAGTTTTACCACCTACATATGTATTGAGTATGCTCTGGAGATCAGTTTTGAAATATTGGGGAGCCAGCCCAAATCTAGTTGTGCAAAGAAAGAGCAATAGTTCCACAGCCAGAGAAGAAATGCTGAATAGGGTCTTCAAGTCACGCTGTGGCTTTAGATTTCTTGAGAATGTATAAAAGCCCCGTCTGCAGAAAGTGATCCTTGGCTACCAAGCTTCTATAGTTAAAAGTAGAAGATTAAAAAGGAGGCTGGAAGCACTGAGAGAATGAGGGAGGCTGGTCATCACTTGACTTTGCCATGGAGTGACCTCAGTGGACTGTTTATTGGGGAAATCTCTGATGTCAGTCTCGTTAGATCTTTCCTGTTGGATTCCATAGAGAAAAATCTTATGATCTCCTGTCTCAACCAAGTTGCATATGACATGTGATCTCCCTGTTTGGAGCAGGACATCTGTATCTTCAGCTGTGTCTGGTGGCCCCCAGTGTAGAGGTCCCTTGCCAGGGTGGGAGAGGGTGGTTATATGCAGTGTGGAGTACCAGGGGGACTCTAAGGATTTACTGTTTCTCAAACAGCTTTCACCAAATCCTGCTTAAGCATTTGGTACTGCCAGCGTCTTAGCCCTAGAGAGTTGCCACCATGTCAACCAGGTTTGTTCCCAGTTCTTCCCACTGCAGGTTTAGGATGTGCCTGTCACAGGTCTGCAGAGTCAGTTATGAGTCCATCACATGCATTCCAGCTTCCATCTCTTATTGTTGTTGTCTCCTCTGTCCTCTCTGTTGTGCTTGTGCTCTTTGTCTTAAAAAAAAAAAAAAAAAAAAAAAAAGGGTCTGGTGCCACGGCTCACACCTGTAATCCCAGCACTTTGGGAGGCCAAGGTAGGTGGATCACCTGAGGTCAGGAGTTTGAAACCAGCCTGACCAACATACCAACATGATGAAACCCCATCTCTACTATCTATCTATCTATCTATCTATCTATCTATCTATCTATCTATCTATCTATCTAAATAAATAAATTAGCCAGGCGTAATGGCACAGGCCTGTAATCCCAGCTACTCAAGAGACTGAGGCAGAGAATTGCTTAAACCCGGGAGGCAGAGGTTGCAGTGAGCCGAGATCGCACCACTGCACTCCAGCTTAGGCAACAAAAGTGAAACTCCATCCATCTCAGACAAACAAGCAAGCAAACAAACAAACAAACAAATAAAAACAGATAAGGTCTCACTATATTGCCCAGGCTGGTGGTCTTGAACTACTGGGTTCAAGGTGTCATTCTGCCTCACCCTGCAGAGTAACGGGGATTATAAGTGCAAGTCACCACACCCGGGCTTTTTGTCCTTTTAAGAAATCCTTTCGGCTGAGGCAGGAGGATGGTTTGAGCCTGGAAGGTAGACTGCAGTAAGCCATGATCATGCCTCTGCACTCCAGCCTGGGCCAAAGAGCAAGACCCTGTCTGGAAAAAAAAATCCTTTTACTACAGTTTTATATAGTGAAGTTTCTGGAGGGAGAGAAACTAGATGTGTGTGTTTAAACATCCTAATGCAGAGTCCTTTCTTCCATTTTCTCTAAATTTATTAGCTTTGAGAAATGATTTATTAACTTATTTTCAATCTTTCTTGCTTTTTAAATAGGTGCAATCAGTTATCAATTTCCCACTAAACAATCATTCCACAGATTTTGATATTTAGTATTTCGAGTATTGGCAAGTTGCAAATATCTAACTATTTCCACCATGATCCTACTTTAAGTTCATGAATTACTCAAAAGTGAATTTTTAAGTTTCCAAACATATTGTAAAACAACCTTTTTATTATTGATTTCTGATCAACACATGGTTAGGGAACGTGGTCTGTATGGCATGCATTCTTTGAAGTGTATTGAGATATCTTCCATCTCCTAAGGACCTGCATCCATTTTTAATGTATGTTCTATGTGTGTCTGAAAAGGAGGTAGAGTCTGCACTTGTTGGTGAAAGATTCTATATTTTCTATCAGATGGGACTTGATTTTATTGTTCTAACCTTCTGCCATTACTAATTTTTTTACTGGCACAGTTAGTTTCTTCTCTGTGATTATTTTTGTTGTTTTTTTTGTATATTTGAGACTTTGTTGTTACATATATACATATTTATGACTGGTAGGTTTTCTTTTTTCCTTCAACTTTTAAGTTCCGGGGATACATGTGCAGGATGTGCAGGTTGATTACACAGGTAAATGTGTGCCATGTTGGTTTGCTGCACAGATCATCCCATCACCTAGGTATTAAGCCCAGCATCCGTTAGCTATTCTTCCTGTTGCTCTCTCTCCTCCCATCACCCCCCAAACGACAGGCACCAGTGTGTGTTGTTCCCCTCCCATGTGTCCATGTGTTCTCATTGTTCAGCTCCCACTTACAAGTGAGAACACGCAGCATTTGGTTTTCTGTTCCTGCATTAGTTTGCTGAGGATAATGGCTTTCAGCTCCATCCGTGTCCCTGCAAAGGACATGGTCTCATTCCTTTTTATGGCTGAATAGTTTTCCATGGGTATATGTACCACATTTTCTTTATCCTATGACTGGTACATTTTTTCTATTAAGTTTTTTATAATGTCATTCTTTGTCCCTGTTGATGCTTTTCTCTTACTTTTAATTTTGTCTGATTTAAATGTTACTCCCAGAACTCTGTTGCTTTCTACTAGGTTTCTCATAGAATATACTTTCCATTCATTTATTTCGAATCTCAATCTCTCTCTGCATTTGTATGTGTGTTTTACATGTCTCTTGTAAGCAGCATAGAGCTGCATTTTAACAAAATTTAAATTGTATTTATTTTTGAAATATGTGATCCCTCATATATTATCAAATTCTAAGTATACTAAAGAGTAAACAGTGAATGATTTCCCCCTCATCTCTTTTTCCCATCTTCCCAGTCTTTCTCTCCAGAGGTAGCCAGTATTAATAGTTTCTTGCTGCAAATAATCATTGTGAATATAAGTAAATATACTCTGTATATTCATTCCTTTTATGGTGGCAGTGTAGGCACTGCTAAGTATCTTGTTTTTTCATTTCTTAGCAATTTAACTGTGAATAAAGAGCTTCCTCATTCTTTTCAATGACTACATATTAGTTTATGAATGTTTCCTTATCTATTAAACCTACCTCCCATCAGAGGACTTTTAGGTGGTTTCCAGTGTTTTACTTTTACAAACAATGCTGTAATGAATAATCTTATACAAACATTATTTAAACATGTATATCTATAGGAGAAATTTCTACAAATGGAATTGCCGGGACAACTGGCTTCTGCTTTCGTAATTCTAATAGATATATAGAGATTGCCTAATTTTCCGGCATCAAGGCTTGCCAGTTTACACTCCCACCAGCAAAGGCTGTCCTAATTCATACTCCTACTTGCTGGTTTTCCCACGTCCTCACCATAGCAGCCAGGGGCCAGTCAAGAAATGGAGACATCTCTGGGGGTTTTGAACAAAGGGGGACATAAAACGGGAAATGAGTACCCAGGTGATGGGAGAGCTGGAAAGGTTAACATGGGATAGTGAGGCAGCCCAGGGGAAAGGCAACCCCCAGAGCTAGAGAACCACTTGGCAATGTCATAGGGTCCAGGAGCCAGGGCCATTGATGAAGCCAGGACCCCAGCAGGCTGCCTGTCAGGAACTGGAGATGGAGTGAGGGGCTGTCAGGAGGGAGCGGAGGAGAAGTAGCTGCTGATGGAGATGCCTCCTGAAGCAAAGTGGAGGGGAGGAGTGCCCTGGCCTCTACACTCTTGTTTTCTACCAATGTCTCCCATTCCTGCAAACCACCTGAATTCAGCTTGGGAAATAAATGCATTTTCCCATGATGCAGACCAGAGTGGAGAAGGATGGAAAATGGATCCAGGAACAGCAACAACAACAAATCAAAAACAAAAAGTATGGCACCGGCTATTCTTTTTTTTTTTTTTTTCTTCCAGACAGAATTGTCCAGGCTGGAGTGCAATGGCATGATCTCGCTTACTGCAACCTCCGCCTCCCATGTTCAAGAGATTCTTCTGCCTCAACCTCTCAAGTAGCAGGGATTACAGGCACCCATCACCACGCCTAGCTAATTTTTGTATTTTTAGTAAAGATGGGGTTTCACCATGTTGGCCAGGCTGGTCTCGAACTCCTGACCTCAGGTGATCCGCCCACCTTGACCTCTCAAAGTGCTGGGATTACAGGCATGAGCCACCTCCCTTGGCCTGGCACCATCTAATCTTGTTGCTCTCAGCTTCATACTTAACTGCCAGACAACAACGACTTGGCGCTTCTACCTAACAGAATGTAACTGTCGTTTGTACCAACTCTGACACTTTAGCCCAGACCCCAAAAGGAGATGAGTAACGTCCCGCTCTCACTATGTGCACCTTGATAGTCCAGGGTCTCAGGCATGGACGTCGTTCCTCCAGTTGTAAATGTAATTATTGTGAACATGTCTCATGCAAAACTGTCAGGGAATGAGAAAGAAAAAGAAAAAAATGGGTTAATACATGCCTACAAAAGTAAGTATAGCTGTTCAGTCCTCTTTGTCTGCCACTGGCCGTGAGATTGAAGTTGACATTTATCGCAGTCTTCTTCCACCGCTCATTGCATAATCCCCTTGACCTCTGCCAGCACTTGGCTGTTTGAAAATCCTTACCTGGCGGAGTGATTCAAGTCTTTGTTCCCAAAGGATCTGGTTTCTTAATAGTCCTGTCTTTTTATTTGATTTCCCCTTCAGGTCTGCAGTGCCTTCCATTGTCTTTTACTATCGATCATGAAATACTAAGAGGCACTGCTGAGAATCTCTTCAGTTTCAGATGTAGACTTCCCTGCCCCATAATATATCAGAAAGCCGATTTTCTCTGAGAAATTGAGATTATTCTCCTCAGCCAATACGACGTTCCTTGTGCTATCTTTCTCTGCCCATTGGTTTGGTGGCATGAGCATCCCAGAGCAGCCCGATGGTGGTCTCAGCTTCCAATTCTGTGAAGCCATTGTATCTCTGGTGGGTGCATTTTTCTCTTAGAAATCAATACTTTTTTAATTTTTATTTTTTGAGATGGAGTCTCCCTCTGTCGCCCAGGCTGGAGTACAGTGGCGTGATCTCGGTTCACTGCAAGCTCCGCCTCCCGGGTTCACACCATTCTCCTGCCTCAGCCTCCCGAGTAACTGGGACTACAGGCGCCCGCCACCACGCCCGGCCAACTTTTTTGTATTTTTAGTGGAGACGGGGTTTCACCGTGTTAGCCAGGATGGCCTCGATCTCCTGAGCTCGTGATCCACCCGCCTTGCCCTCCCAAAGTGCTGGGATTACAGGCGTGAGCCACTGCGCCTGGCCTCTTTTTTTTTTTTTTTTTCTTAAATATAAAAATCAATACTTCTAATTGGGCAGAACCGAAGGTTGCAAAGCTGGCAAGCAAAAATTCTGTGAATGGCCATTGGGTATATAGAGAGAAGCCACTCTTTCACCACTTTGTTCCTGTCCCCAGGTATTAAGAAACTATATGATATATTGATCTCTGGTTCAAGGTATGTGCTACCTCCTGTTAGGAGAGCTTACCCACCTGATGGTGTGTGGTCTTACGGCTGGAGAATGATTGCCCAGCAGGGCCATTCTCCCAGAGGCTTCTTGGTGATAGGATACATGATAAAAGCAGCAGGGTGGAAAAGAGCTGGGAAGGGGCTTGACAGCAAAATAGGTAAATGCCTGGCAAGCTCACCAATACGGCATGTCATCCAATCCTTCGGTCTTAGCTAATCTGGTGGATGAAACATGTCACCTCAACCTGTTTTCATTTCTTTTGAATGCCATTTTATGTACTTACGAGCCATTTGGATTACCTTTTTTGTAAACTATTTTTGTTCGTTTGTTTGTTTGTTTGCCTGTTATTCTTTGGAATGTTGGTACTTCTTTGTGTTTTAGTAAAATGAGCCTCCATCTATCCTGTGTCAGATAATAAGACTATTTTTCTAAGTAATTCTTTACTTCATAAGGGATACAAAAGTGTTTATCAAGAGAAAATATGTGCATAGTTTTATTGAAGGCCTTGTATTGTATTGTGTGGTTTGTAACTTTTCGCGGTTAGATAATGTGTAGGAGAAGAAGTTGTAAATGTAGTTAGGCTCTTGATGATGGGAGGCCTCATATTATAGGCCAAGAACTTTGGGTTTTACCCCAAAAGCAATTGTAAACCACTTTAAGAAAAGTGTAACATAATCAGATTTGCTTTTAATACTATACTAGTGATTGTCTGGGGTAGTGCAAATATATTTTTTTACCCCAGATTTGAAATGTCACTTTGTTCCATACTAAGTACATTTAGGTCTATTTCTGGAATTTTAGGCCTGTTACCTTGATCTGTCTGCTTAATAATGTTTTTTGTTTTTTGTGTTTTTTTGAGACGGAGTCTCACTCTTGTCATCCAGGCTGGAGTGCAATGGCGTGATCTCAGCTCACCGCAACCTCTGCCTCCTGAGTTCAAGCAATTCTCCTGCCTCAGCCTCCTGAGTAGATGAGATTACAGGCACCTGCCACCACACCGAGCTAATTTTTGTATTTTTACTAGAGATAGGGTTTCACCATGTTGGCCAGGCTGGTCTCAAACTCCTGACCTCAGGTGATCCACCCACCTCAGCCTCTCAAAGTGCTGGGACTACAGGTATGAGCCACCGTGCCTGGCCTAATAATGTTTTAATTTGACATTATTTTGTTTACTGTGGCTTTACGTTTTAGCATTTAGTAGAAATTATTTTTCTCCATTGTTGTCCATTTTCAAAATGGATTCCTGGATAAACTGGCTTTATAATTTTCCTGTATTAACTGTCTTAGTCCATTTGTGTTGCTCTAAAGGAATATCCTAGGCTTGACAATTTATAAAGAAAAGAGGTTTATTTGGCTCATGGTTCTGCAGGCTGTACAAGAAGCGTGGCACCAGGATCTATGTCTGATGAGGGCCTCAGGTTGCTTCCACTCATGGCAGAGGGTGAAGAGTAGCTAGTGTACAGAGATCACATGGTGAGAGAGGAAGCAAGAGGATGGAAGGAAGAGTTGCCAGGCTCTGTTCAACCACCATGTTTAGTTTTCATGGAAACTAAGGGTGAGAACTCACTTGCTTCCTCCAGCGAGAATGGAATCAAGCCATTCTTGAAGGATCTACCCCTACGATCCAAACATCTCCCCCCAGACCCCACCTGCAACATTGGGAATTAAATTTCAACTTGTAGGGCCCAAAGAAAGCACTTTCAAACCATTGCATTCACTTCACAGTTCTCTTGTCCAGAAGTGCTTTCCTCCTAAGAAAAAGTTCTGCTGTTCTTTGTATTGGGATCCCAATCCCAAGCACTACTGTCTCCAGGGACCAGCATGATGTATCCTTGGCTGCTCTTCCACCTCCTCTCCTGACACTGCCCTGAATTTTCTCTGCCTTCCCCACTCTGGCCCGCTTGCTATTGCTCAAACATGCCATGACCTCCCATTTGCTACTGTCTTCATCTCTGTTCAGCAAGTTTGAGTGGCCTCAACTTAGGACCAGGATCCCATCTATAGTCATTTGGGTGGGATTTTTCTTTACACCCTGGGATTTGGGGATGTGCCAGGTCCAATGTTCTGGTCAGCAGGTGGTGGACACAGGTCCTGGAACTGAGGCTGAACCTTTCCCTCTGTTTTCCCTAAAACAGTCCCAGGCATTGGGCAGGTGCCATTTTTTTCAGCTGCCTCTTGAGTGTCATCAGGTCTGATTCCCTCTCAGCCTCAAGCAGGAACATGTTGAGTCCCTGTTATTCAAGCAGCTGACCTCTCAGCAACCTGATTCTGGCCCCAGAACCCTGCAGGCTAAAGGCTTCAATTCCACACACTGCTTGCTTTTGGATCTGCTTCTGGCTTTTGGAGATGTTTAGCTGGTTTCTGAGACCACCTGTGTCTTAGTGGGCTCCTCTTCCGATATTCTCTCTCTCATTTTTATGTGTTCAGAACAGAGCGCGTGTGAGGAAGCATGAACTTCTGTGCATCATCATGACTAGACCACTCACTTAGCTTGGCAGACGCTCTGAGGTCTGTCTCTCACAAGCTCCCACTAAAATAATACATTAACCAGCCTGTACTTTTGTGGTGGTTTGGGGGTGCAAATGTTGGACCTTGCAATAATTCCTTCTAACAGCAGCCCAGTTGGAGGAAATGCAGGTGGGTGTGACTACAAATTTGTGGTCTCCAACCACAGCAGGGCCTCTGCAGTTCTGCACAGAAGCTTGGCTGGTTTCCTCTTGTCAGCCTCAGCACTTGATCTGGCCTCTCCATCACAGCAAATATGAATAATAGTGCTGACATTGTTCTTATCAGTACGAGTGAGGCCGTCAAGTTAAACACCAGCAAGTCCTCTCATTCTTCAACTGTGCTCATCCTTCCCTCCAGGAATTCGTTTTGTCTCCAGTAATTCTCTGCCTAGAGAACAACACAGTTTCTCTTTACCTTCACACAGCACTTCTAACAGATGTGTGGGTTTTGTTTTGTTTTGTTTTCCAGCCCAAGCAAGTCTCCAATTCTCTGAACACCAGCTAGGAGTCCTAAAATTTCATTAAATTCTGACACTGTCTACCTGGAGTTAGCATCACATCCTACGAGTTCAGGGCTCAGTCTCACAAGCCTGCTCCCCCAACTTCAGATGCCAATCAGAAGTCCAGGCCTGTACTCTCAGGGACTCAGGATGCCAAGTGACTTGCTATCAGTAGAACTCAGGCACTCAGAACTTAGGTCTGTTTACTCAGGAAGAGCAGATGGAAAAGATGTACAGAGTAAGGCATTAGGGATGCAGGACATGGAGCTTCCATGCTGTCTCTGGGCACACCACTCTCCCACTGCCTGCACAGTCTCAGCTATTTGGAAATGTACCGCGTCTTGTCCTTCAGTAGTTTTTATAGAGCTTAACCCTCAGGACCTGACACCTCTTCCCAGAGGTCAGTGGGTGGGGCTGAAAGTTTTGTTATGTTTTGTTTTTTAGACAGAGTCTTGCTCTGTCTGCCGGAGTGCAATGGTGTGATCTAGGCTTACTGCAACCTCTGCCTCCCAAGTTCAAGTGATTCTCCTGCCTCAGCCTCCCAAGTAGCTGAGATTACAGGTATGCACTACTATGCCCAGCTAATATTTGTATTTTTAGTAGAGTTGGGGTTTCACCACGTTGGCCAGGCTGGTCTTGAACTCCTGACTTCAGGTAATCCACCTGCCTTGGCCTCCCAAAGTGCTGGGATTACAGGTGTGAACCATTGCGCCTGGTCTGAAAGTTTTAGCCTTCTAATCATTTGGTCTTTCTGAGGACTATCCCCATCCTGAAGCTATCAGGGTCCCCTATGTAAGTCACCTCATTGGCATAAACTCAGGAATAATCAGAAGGGACTTATTATTAATAACAAAAGACACTCCTATCACTCAAGAAATCCCAAGGGTTTTAGGGTTCTGTACCAGGCACTGGGGAGAAAACCTGAATATATTATTATACCACACTGCCTCTCCTTTTTGTCTAAGCCTTGTTGTCCAAACTGCCCTAATTCTTACCCTTTCAGGTTTCCTGTTTAATCAATTTCCCCTTCATTTTCATATAAAATCTACATTTTACTCTGGGCTCTTTTATTTCAGCATATTACTATGGTTAAGTGTCTCTCATTTTCAAAACAGTAAATATATAAGAAGTCTCCCCCTGCCTGGCACCCCTTCTAGAGTCTACCTTCCTTGCCCCTCATCACAAAACAAATTTCTCAGGGCAGTCTTTGCTCTTGCCCCACCCCCTTGCCACCCTTCTCTTCTGCAGCCCATGACCATCATACCTCTGCCCCATTGCTCCACAGAAAGCATGCAATGAAGGTCAGGAATGAGTTTGTAATTGCCAAACCCAATGGGGCGATTAGTTTGGGTTGCTTGGTTTTTGTTGCTTGGCTTTTCTGCAACATTTACCACTTCTTCCCTTTGGAAACCCACACCTCTTTGACTTCTATGCCATTGTCTCCTGTTCTCAGGACATGTCTCTGAGTTCTGTTTTGCCTCCTGTAATAATCAGCATTCTCCAGAGAGACAATCAATAGGATGTATTAGAGGGAATTTATGAGGAAATTAGCCTAAATAATCGCAGAGATGGAGGAGTCCCATGCTAGGCCATCTGCAAGCTGGAGAACCAGAGAAGCCACTAGCGTGGCTCAGTCCAAATCCAAAGCTTCAGAACCAGGGAGGCTGACCATGCAGTCCCCAGTCCAAGGCCAAAGACCCAAGAGCCCCTGGGAGGCTGGTGGAACAAGCCTCAGAGTCCAAAGTCCAATGTCCAAGGGCAGGAGAAGGAAAGCATCTTGCTCTGGAGGGGAAAGGGGAGAGAGAGTGAGAGAGAGGGATGGAAAGAATAAATCATCCCCTTCTTTCTCCTGTTTGTCCCAACTAGGCCCCCAGCAGATTGGACAGCACCCACTCACACTGAGGGCTAGTCTTCCTCTCTCTGTTCAGTGACTCACATGCCAGTCTTATCTGGAAATATCCTCACAGACACCCAGAAACAATACTTCACCAGCCATCTAGGCATCCCTCAATCCAATCAAGTTGACACCTGGAATTGACCCTCCCACTTCCTTCCCACTGGCCTGCCTCCTCCACTCATGGCTCTTCTCTCCTGCGTCTTTCTCTCTGGCTTTCTCATGTGTACAAGCCTGCCTTTCCATTTGCCTGCGGATAATAACATCTCTACTGGATGGAATAGTGTTTCTCAAAATTCATGCCCACCCAGAACCCTGAATGTGACATTGGGAAACAGAGTCTTTGCAGATATAATTAGTTAAGATGATGTCATCAGGATTCAGGTGGGCCCTACAGTCAGAGACTGATGGCCTTGTAAGAAAGCCTGTTCTTACAAGAAGAACAGAGGAGGATTACATATAAAGACAGTGGCAGAGATTGGAGTAATCTCTTTACCAACAAAGGAATACCAAGAATGGCCACAACCTTAGAAAGGAGAGAGGCATGGCATAGCTCTTCCTCAGGGTCCACAAGAAGGAACCAACCCTGTGGATGCTTTGATTTTGAACTTCTAGACTTCAAACTGTAAGCTACCCAGTTTGTGGTAATTTATCATGGTAGCTCCAGGACATAAATCCAATGTTCTTACCCAAATCTCTGGCCCTGACAGCTCTCCTCTAGAGCTGGCTGCTCACTAGGCAACTGAGGGACAGTACCCAGGCCCATACAACATGCCCATTCAAGTGAGCATGCCTGAGTCCTCCCCTAAACCTGCACAGCCTTCTGTATTCGCTATCCTGAGTAATACCCTTCGCCACCCCAGCCATCTGAGTCAGAGACTTGTGAGTCATTTTGCACTCCCTCTCCTTCATCCCTTGTATCCAGTGAATCACGACATTGGGTCAATTCTACCTTCATAACATCTCCGGCAACCTTCACTTCTTCCATCCTTATGTCTCCAGCTTGAATTCAAACCTAGACTGTGGTTTGTTCACTCTCCATCCTTTCTCCTCATTCAAATGTAGGAGGTGTAAGAGGTAGGGCTAGAGGCCTGACCACCAGTTAGGAGAGCAATTATAGGCATAGGAGGCAGGGCTGTAGGCCTGGCCACCAGTTAGGGGAGTGATCATGGGCGTAGGAGGCAGGCCTGGAGCCCTGACCACTGGTTAGGAGGGTGACCATGAGTAAGAGATGATCAGGCAAAAGACTGTGATGGGGAAAGGAGCACATGGACAGGTATTAAGGTAGCTGAACTGACCATATTTAGAATCTCAGGTATCAGTCCATCAGTGAACATCTGGGGACTCAGGACTTTTCACCAGTTATACACCTTTCTATTATAATATAATAGCATCCAGCCCAAGACAGGACAAAGTTTTTTGTGATCAATTTACAGACAAGATAATGTCCTATTACTTGATAGCTAATGAATTTTCCTCATCTGATCAGTCTAGGAGTAAGCCAACTTCCACTGGGACCTGGGAGGCCAGGAGAGAAGTAATGGTTAGGAAAGAGCATGGACTTTAGGGTCCAAGTTGCTGAATTTCATGTCCTGTTCTTATACTTACTATCTGTGCAGTCTTGAACAAAATACTCCTTCCAAGCTTTTGCTTTTCTTAATCTGTAAATTGAGCATAACGATACCTACGAATTTCCAGAGAAGCTTATAGGAATAAAATAAAGCAATATAAGTGATAGCATTTTGAGATGTAACAGGGTGGTTAATGCAAGTAGAAGTTTATTCATGATGGACCACTATCTGTGTACAAAGATTGGGAAATGTAATAAGGTTTTCTATCTTCATTTGAAACTGAATTTGTTTCACCAGTTTCAGGCAAAGAAACTGGAAAATGGTGTATCTTTTTCCAGGAAAGAAGAGCCTACCAGAGTGTGTCTCCCACATGGGAGGAGTGAACCAATATGGTGTCCTGGCCCTCCTTACCCATCTGTGAGGTGCACTGAGGAAGAAAAAGACAGGGTAGAGCCTGTTTCTTGCTTCTGAGGCAGAATAGCTCGACAGTTAAAAGAAGGTCAGGGTTGCACCAATGGGAAGGGGTCTGTGAAAGCCAATCTACTTCCTGTGGGCTCTCTGAGCAGAGGCAGGAGGCCAGGAGAGCAAATGTAAGAGCCACTTATCTTTTCTCCAGCCTTGTGGCTCCTCCTGCAATGGAGCTGTGGTTTTATTTGCTGGCTGGTATGAGTTGAATTGTGTCCTCTTGAAAGATATGTTGAAGTCCTAACCCCTGGTAACTGTGAATGGACTTTATTTGGAAATAGAATGTTTGCAGATATGATCAAGTCATGGTGAGGTCATGTTGTATTAAGGTGGGTCTTAACCTATGACTGGTATCCTTGTAAGAAGAGGAAAATTTGGGTGTAGACACAGACACACGGGGAGAATGCCATGTGACAACGGAGGCAGACATTGGAATCAAGATGCCACAAGGCAAGGAATGCTGAGGTTGCTGGCCACCACCAGAAGCTAGGAGAGGAGCAAGGAAGAGACTTTTCTGCAGTCTTCAGAGAGAGCATGGCTCTCCTAACACCTTGATTTTGGACTTCTAGCCTCCAGAGCTATGAGAGAATAAATTTCTCTTGCTTTGTGGTCTTTTGTTTCAGCCGTCCTAGGAAATTAAAACACAGGCTCTCTCCACACATTGGGTGGATTTCACCAAAGGCAGGAGACTGTACTTATGTGGGGCAATTCAGCGCTTCCTTAAAGACCCTCACTCATTCTGCTCAGTCTTGAGTTCTTTCTCAATAATCCAATTTTTGACCAAAGATCTTTTTCTCTTACAATTTTTATTTAATTTTAATTTTGTTTTAATTTTTAAAAAATGTTTTAAATAGAGACATGATCTCGTTATGTTGGCCAGGCTGGTCTTGAACTCCTGAGCTCAAGAGATCTTCCCACTTAGGCCTCCCAAAGTACTGGGATTACAAGCATGAGCCACCGCGCCCAGCACCAAAGATCTTTTTATTTGACCAAGATAGTAGCTGTGGTGTTGAAGACAAAAAGGTAGGACTTGAATGTTGATTTGTCAATTATTGCTGTGTGTCCTCAAGAGAGTGCAATTTTTTTTGTTGACTCTGTTTCTCCATTGCTTAGTTGGAGATGTTAGTTTCTGACTTCCTGGGCTTGGAATTCAATGAACCCATGGGAAAAGTTTTTGCTGTGGAGTCAAGCCCATCAATGTTGCTTTCCTCGGAAGGCAGAAGCACGGGAGCAGCGGTTGGAACTCTGCTTTATCCTTGTCATTCATTAATGTGACCATCGGGCTCAACTCCAGTCGATCCCTGTTGTTACTCACACATCTTTAGAAAATCCCTTTCAGCATCTGACACCTTTGTGCAAGCCTTCTCTCTTGGCTAAAACTCCAAGGCATCTTTTGGACCCATGCACTTGGGGGCTTATTTAAGGTCAATGTCATCTCCATCCCCTCTCACTTTCTCCCCCAACAATTGTTACATTTTCTTTTTTGAGATGGAGTCTCGCTCTGTCACCCAGGCTGGAGTGCAGTGGCGGGATCTCAGCTCACTGCAAGCTCCGCCTCCTGGGTTTACGCCATTCTCCTGCCTCAGCCTCCCGAGTAGCTGGGACTACAGGCGCCCACCACCATGCCCGGCTAATTTTTTGTATTTTCAGTAGAGACGGGGTTTTACTGTGTTAGCCAGGATGGTCTCGATCTCCTGACCTCGTGATCCACCCGCCTCAGCCTCCCAAAGTGCTGGGATTACAGGCATGAGCCACCGCGCCCGGTCAACTGTTGCATTTTCTTAAGAATTCTGAGGTTGTCAGAGCGCTGATCCCTGCTTGTGGCATCACACTGGTTTTTAGATGCTTGCTGGTCTTCTTTGGACTTTCCAAACCTGGGTAAGCTATGTTTTCTCCCAGAGTTAAATAACAACAAAACAAAGATGACACCAAGGGTACTTGGTGTAACCAGCACTGTTCCGAGAGCTTTACAGATATTGACTCATTTAATAGTCTTCTATACCTGTTTTATCATCTTCTTTCATGTTAAACAAATATATTTTTTGTGTGCCACTTTAGTTTCTTTTTTTGATTTTTTTCCAGTGTTTTGATTTTTAGTTATTTTTTCATTGGTTGCTCTAGGAATTACTAGATACATCTGAACTCAGCACAATCTGCCTCAGGTTAATACTGACTTCATTCAGGTAAAATGTTACAATTTTGCTCTAATATATTCTCCTTCACGCTTTTCCTTGTGCTGTCATCGTCATGTATTATCCATCTGTAGAGGACGTAAACCCAGCAACAGAGTGTTATAATGATTTTTTTTGTTTCGTTTTTTTGTTTTATTTTTTGAGATGGGGTCCCACCCTGTTGCCCAGGCTGGAGTGCAGCGGCACAATCATGATCACAGCTCGCTGCAGCCTCCAACTCTCTGGGCTCAAGCTATCTTCCCACCTCAGCCTCCCGAGTAACTCGGGCTACCGGTGCACGTTCCTGCACTCAGCCTATAATGTTCGGAACTTGCTGGCTACGCAAGTGCCCTTGGTGTCGTCTTTGTTTTGTTGTTCAAGTCTGGGAGAAAACAGAGCTTACCTAGGAAGCTCTAAGGGTGGCCAGTCACCAGGTTTGGAAAGTCCAAAGAAGACCAGCAAGCATCTAAAAGTCAATGTGGTGCCACAGCAAGGAGCATACTCAGAGTCTTGCTAGCTGAGTCCGAGGTGGAGGAGAGACAGCATCTCCTCTGTCCTGTTCTTCCTGCCCTGTGAGTCCTCAGCAGCCCTGGCAAGATGTGTCTCATGTTAGAGTCATTCTGATCTTTTGAAGGCGTGGCAATATGTCTGCTAGGGGAGGATTTTCTTATTTGTACTCAACAGTAACAACTTAACATGAAGAGAATTAAGCTCTGTCGTCAGACTTTTAGGATTTGTTTATTCATTCCATCGATGGTGTATTCCATGTCTTCATTTTGTCTCATTGTAATCATGTATTCACCGTGTGCCAGGCACTGTGCCAGCATCTGGAGGTCGGAGATAAATCAGACGAATGCCTGCTCTCAGGGGTCACATGCTTGAGGTTTGGGTATGCTAGGTTTTCCTTCAGGTCCTGTCACTCGGTGACTCTAAACCCTTTTTTCCCTACGCTCTGGATAAGATCTGATAGTTTTCAGATAGTACTCCCAGGGTTACTACTAGTCAGGTAGAACCAGCTCCTAAGATGAAAAATGTTTGCTCTCCTTGTCCAATAGCTCCATTTGTTTTATTTATTTATTTATTATTTATTTAGATATAGAGTCTTGCTCTGTCACCTAGGCTGGAGTGTAGTGGCAAAATCAAAGGTCACTGCAACTTCTAACTCCTGGGCTCAACTGATCCTCCTGCCACCACTTCTAATTTTTTTTTCTTTTTTTTTTTTTGGAGACAGGGTCTCACTCTGTCACCCAGACCAGAGTACAGTGGTACGATCTTGGCTCACTGCAACCTCTGCCTCCCAGGTTCTAGTGACACTCCCACCACAGCCTCCCAAGTAGCTGGGATTACAGGCACACGCCACCACGTGCCTGTAATTGTATTTTTTTAGTAGAGAAGGGGTTTGACCATCATGGCTAGGCTGATCTCGAACTCCTGACCTCAAGTGATCTGTCCCCTTCAGCCTCCCAAAGTGCTGAGATTGCAGGCATGAGCCACTGGGCCTGGCCTCCTGTCTAATTTTTTAAAAAAATTTTTGTAGAGATGAGGTCTTGCTAATTTGCCCAGGCTGGTCTTGAACTCCTCAGGCTCAAGCCATCTTCCTGCCTTGGCCTTCCAAAATGCTGGGATTACAGGCATAAGCCACTGCACTCAGCTCCCTCCCCATATTTGAACTGGAGCAACTGAGGCTCTGGCTGAACAGGCAGATGTTACTATACTAGCCACCTTGGCAGCCTGAGCAGTGTGTAAGATGAGGGCTGGCAATGCCACAGCACTCTGCATTAGTTATATTCCTATGAGAAGATTACGTGAGAGGCGTTCCGTGTCAGGCCATGACTGGGCTCACAAGACAACAATAGGTGTAAATGGTCCTGAAACAGCAAGCAGTCTCAGGTCACATCCAGAATATCTATGCCTAAACACCATACAGCAGGAAGGTTACTCATGCTCTCCGCCTGGTGCAGCAGGCCAGTCCTGGAATCTGATGTCCTTTTCCCCAGGCCAGGACCTAAGCCGAGTTTGAACTCGAAAGAGAAAAGCGGGTGACGCTGGTGAGGAAGGAACCTGCTCTGCCCACTTCTTCTCTGGCTGCCTTCTTTAATGTCAGTGCTCAGAGCAGCACACAAAACAATACCATGAAGATCCCCTTTACTTCTTAGAACTGAGGACCCTAGCCGCTGAAAGATCCGCTCTGTTCTGCTTTGCTTTAGCTGAAAGGGAAAGTGAAAGCGGCAACGTGAACTCATAGGTTGCTGAACGTCAGTCGATCTGTAATGTACCATCACTGAAAAATGTTCAACCAACCGGGTGTGGTGGCTCATCCTTATAATTCCAGCACTTTGGAAGACCAAGGCAGGAGGATTGGTTGAGCCCAGGAGTTTGAGACCAACCTGCGCAACATGGCAAGACCTCATCTCTACAAATAATTAGAAAATTGGCTGGGCGTGGTGGTGTGTGCCTATGGCCCCAGATGCTTGGGAAGGCTAAGATGGGAGACCCGTTTGAGCCCAGGCGTTCAAGGCTGTAGTGACCACATCACTGCACTCCATCCTGGGTGACAGAGTGAGACCCTGTCTCAGAAAAGAAAAGAAAAGAAAAGAAAAGAAAAAAGTCCAGCCACGTGTGAGTCCTGCAGGGAACTTACAGACAGATTTCTTTTAGAAAAAATAAATGTCATACTTAGATTTGAATTTGAGTCACCTATTTTATTTTTCTTGAATTTAAAGTCACATTCCTAGAATATATATTTTGAACTTATTTGGGAGAGGAGGGAACTTATTTACTTTTTAGTGCTCTTTGGCTAAGAGTGGGACTGATGAAATCACCTCTAAAATGCCCTTTGTTTCAGATATTCTTATCACCCTTACACGAGGTGACTTCCCCATGTAAGCAATAACTGAGATAAAATTAAGTTGATAATCTAATGCTATCGTCTGTCTCGAGGCTTGTGATTTGTAAGGGAGGCTGAGTCGAATGACCTATGCAGGGATGATTAAATGATCCTAGGTAGCTGTTTCGCTATGACTTTTTTGCCCAAACTTTTCCCATTAGTGAAAGTAAAGGCCTAAGTTTCCCCACAGACTGATTCTCACAAAGACTTATGCCCAGAAGTAGATATCTTAGTACAATTTGTTTTTCAGAATAATTTGGAAATCACCTAAATGTCTATTAATTGGAGATGGGTAAATCACAGTTTAGCTATACAACAGCCTGCTATGCAGTGATTGAAAATATTTTTATAGGAAGATTTTTTTGGAAAATATTTATAATACAATATTAAGTGAAAGAAACTGGGTGAACTATAATGGTATGACTTCCACTTTTAAAATTATATAAACATATGTATGCATCTATAATGCATATATTGATGTGCATAGTGATACAGGCATTTATTCAACAAATGTGAATTGCATGCCTTTTATGTACCAGACACTGGGCTGGGGTTGAGGTTAGAGAGATGAGCAAGATTTATTTAATTCCTGTCTCCCTTATAGTCTAGCATAGAAAAAGACATAACAGCAAATATATCCAATATTCATAATAGCATTTTTCTGGCTGGTGGGTAATTTGAATTTTCTTCTTTATGTACTTCTGTATTTTCCAGATTTTCTACTAAAAGTAAATGCCTTTCACAGAAAGAAAAAGACAATAAATGTTATTTTAAAAATTGAGCAGAGCTGAAAATCTGCCCCCAGGCATGAGACTCTGACCCTGAAACTGAAGGTCAGTTTGACAAACGGAAAGATCTTTGGCCTGGGGACCAGGAGGCTGTCTCTAGCCCACTATAGGGTTGTAGACAAGTGACTTTCCTCTCCAGATCTCAGTTCTTCTCCTGTATGATGATAGTTTGGCCCAGGTGATGCTTAAGGTCCTTCCAGCTCTAATGCTTAGGGAAACTTATGGTATTTGCAGACTTTGGAAGGAGAGAAGATTTCCATAGAAGCAAATCTACAGGTCGGTAATATCACCTGCTCTTGTAATTTTCCTAATTCAAAATTTGGTTGTGGCTTCTTATCTCACACACAAATGTCATCTTTAATTTATGTGCAAATCATTTTTTGAGCCTTTTAGATCAACCTCATCCAACCTGCAGCCCATGGGCTGCATATGGCCCAGGACAGCTTTGAATGTGGCCCGACACAAATTTGTAAACTTTCTTAAAACATTATGAGATTGTTTTGTGATTTTTTTTTTCAGCTCATCAGCTATTGTTAGTGTTAGTGTATGTTATGTGTGGCCCAAGATCATTCTTCTTCTTCCATTGTGGTCCAGGGAAGTCAACAGATTGGACACCCCTGTTCTAGACCCTTCCTTCTCCACCCTTTGCCTTGGGAGAAACTTGGGGAAAAAAAGATAGCATCAGCTTCCCTAGGTCACCTTCTCTGTATGCCTTAAAGCAGTTTTCCATCAGTTATTGAGAAGCTTCTTCTGCCAAGCCTCACACCAGATACAACAGAGGAAAGAGTCAGGCATGGCTTCCATTCAAGTAGCTTGCAATATTGATGGACAGAGGGAATGAAAGCTTATAAAACAATTTGAGAATGACACAGCGGCATATCCCAGGCTGCTTCATGCTGTTCCATCAGTATCTGTTTTAGGTGTTGATAAAGGGAGACAAATAGCATGGGTGGGAGAAGTCAAGAGAAGACTGCCAAAGTCAGCAAGGTGTGACCTACACCTTGTAGGATAAGCATGATTGAAATAGGTACAAGGAGAGGGGATGGCATTTCTAGCAGGAAGACCAGAATGAAAGGGGAGCAAAGACCGTTGGTATTAAGGTTGCCAGATTTAGCAAATAAAAACACAGGATGCCTGGACAAATTTGAATTCCAGATAAATAACAAATAAGTTTTAGTATGTCTCATGCAATATTTGGCCCATATGTATATTAAAAATTATGCATTGTTTACCTGAAATACAAATGTACCCAACTGTCCTTTATTGTATGTGGCGACCTTAATTGGGGTGTGCTCATATGTGTATTAACATCCAAGAAACTTACCTGTCCAAAGTGGGTAATTCAAATCATGATGCCACTGTCTTGGACATTTAGAGGATTGTACTGGTTCTGGCGCTGAGTCTCTGCTGGGTTACCTTATGCAAGTAATTCATGAATCTGTACCTTATTGTACCACTTAAAAGTGACAATTTTTAATATTGGTGCATGTGTGTTCTAGGGTATTAGAATGAGAAAATTTAACATTGGGTAAGAAAAGGGAACCAGACCCCTCCTGTTGTCCCTCATAGTGGAAAAACTGACCCCTCCCTTTTAGATTTCCAGCCCATGGGATTCACTGCTACTTGCAAATATGTTATCCCTTTTCCTTTTGGAAACAGTTGGAGTCTTTCATTTCACTTGTCTTTGTATCTTTCATCTAGTGTCATGATTGTTTTTCTCTTCATATCTCTGTTTTGCCCTTCTCCAATTCCTTCCCAAATGCAACTGACCCTGTAAGTCCTCTTGAATGCTTGCTGAAGGGGAACGGGAAATATTTAATCTCCAATTCTGTCTTCCCCAGCTCCCCAAAGCAACCTCAGAACAAGGGACGGCAATGCAGACAGACATCAATCCATCCTCTCCTTCTTAACAGGATGGAATCAGCTTGATTTGCACTTGTGGGGATTATATGTTTTCCAAATATGAGGGTCATTTTATTTTTCTTTGCCACATGAAACTCTATGTGAAGACCATGCCTTTTCCCTGTTCTCAGAGATACCATTGTGGTGTTGGCACCCAGTCATTTTTATGCAATAATGGTGAAGGATTTGGAAATGTGTGCCTTCTTGTCACTTATGTGCTTGTTTATATGAAGTAAATTCCCTTTGTTTGAGAAGATTGGGTCTTCAGAAGAGGTAATTTGCTTCTATTTAGTGGTTCACCCACTAAAAGTCTTGAGCTTTGCACCAAGTTCTCCTGGCCCTGGGTGACTTTTGTGTCCTGGTGTGACCACGAAGGCCATGGAGGGTGGTCAAATAACACAGACTCAGCACTCAGCAGCACTGCTACTTCGATGTGATGTTTTTTCAAAATCAGCTCTGGATACAAGCAAATCGTTTGTATATTACCCGCTTTTGGGTCGGGGTTATTTTAAAATAGATCTAGATGACCCCATCCCAATCTACAACCTCTTTAGATCACAGTGCTTTAAAAAAGCATTCATGGGATTCTTACTTTTATAACCATCTTTGGAGGTGTATTAGGGCTGATGTTGGGGTTCAGTTTTACTCCCCAGGGGCGAGTATATTCTTCCCACTTTGCTGTGACACAGTCCTGTGTCTGGTCTCAAAATCCGCTTCTTGTAGAGCATACTTCATCAGGCAGCAGTCAGTCTGTGAGTTTCAATTCAGGGAATGACACTGGAATCCATCCATGAAATCTCAGTGACTCCCAAGAAGAAACATCATCACCCCTTGAGATCCTTCGAAAAGCCCAACCTTCCCAGACAGATTCCCCTTTAACCCACTTGATATCTGAGTCCAGTGTGCCAGGTATGTCACAGGGTAGCTGCCTGGAGGAACATGGGCCTCCTGGTTTTTGAGAATGCTTGTGACTTGGCAGGGCAGTAGGACCTGACTTGGCAAAGCCATGTACTTCCTTTGTCTATATTGAGGCCAAGTAAGAGAATTCAGGAACATAAATTCTGAAAGATTAGATTGAATCAGAACAAGGCAGCTGTTGTTTTGCCAGGGTTTAAAGGGCATTGCAAGGGCTGTTGGACCGACTTCTGTTTTATTTAGGGATTTCCCACCTCTCTCATGTGAAAACTATTGCTGTTGGCTTTTCCCTGCTGATTAGAAAGTGGCGTCCCCCTTAGGAGGGAAGAGGTTGTGTCTAGACTTGGAAGGAGGACAGACAGCCCTTGTGCTGCTGAAGACTCAGCTGAGCAGTGGGGAGTGGCAGCCACAGGGTGATGGTCCCAGCTGTTCATCAAGATGATCCCAAGCCAGGGAGCCTAGGTGACTGGTCCAACATGAACCCTTGCCAACCTTCTCCCCCAGGTCTCAACTGGACAGTTAGGACATTTCTAGAAAATGGTGGGGTAATATTTTAGCATCTCCCCTTCCTCCCCTTCTTAACCTTAATTGAATTCAGTTTAGGTTGATTAATGGATGTACTCACTTTCCCAGGAGCTTCCTTAGTATTGACTTACAATCCTGAATACGACTAAAAATCATGGTGTCGCTGTTTCTCTCCATTTTCTAGTCTCCCCTTGTTTTGATCTCATCCAGGTGTGAGTCTGGTATAACTAGCTGCCTTAGTTGAGCTCAAGTCCCAAGGAAGGCAACCTTCTCCCACTCTGGGTCCTGGGCAAAATCTAAAGCGTTCTTCTTCATTCACTCAGTGTTAGAATTGTCGCTGGTCTAGAAAGGTTCTTAAGATATCTAGTCTACCTCTCTTAAAACCAGGCCTTGTGGCTGCAGCGCTCTTTCTGCAGCACCACAGAAGCTCATTGAAGATGCCCAAAAGTCAGTCTCCACATGCAGGGGAGGAATGGTGACATCGGCCGTGGAAGCCCAGAAGAAATCTGTGTTTCTTAACAGCTTTATGAAGAAGGTGCTTAGGATTTTACCTTCACACAAAGGCAGCTGAGTGTAGGAAGTCTGCTAAAGGATGGTGAAAAACTTCTCTCCTCTGGGGATGCTTCCCTGAGCTCCTTGCAGGGTTGCAAGCCACATGTGCATGGCCTCTGCTCTCTTAGAGCTCTGCCACCCCTTCCTAGTGACTGTCAGTGCCTCTGAGCAGGCAATTAGCAGCTGGGTAAGGCTCTTCTTTCATCTCAGAACAAGGAGACAAGAGGGAAACAAACACCACTGCAAAGTCAGAGGTAAGAGAAAAGTCTCCAGTTAATTTGACTCTCTTTTTTTCTTGAGTTTTATTTTAGATTCAGCTAGGTTTGGGGTATGATTGATCCCATCACCCAGGTACTGAGCATAGTACCTAATAGGTAGTTTTTGGACCCTTTCCCTGCCTCCCACCCATCCCCATCTAGTAGTCCCCAGTGTCTTTTGTTCCCATCTTTCGGTCCATGTGTACTCAATGTTTAGCTCCCACTTATAAATGAGAACATGTGGTATTTGGCTTTCTGTTACTTTGCAGTCTCACAAATTCAAAGGAAATGGTGAATTAATGTACTTAGGATAATGGCCTCTAGCTGCATCCATGTTGCTGCCAAGAACATGATTTCATTCTTTTTTATGGCTGTGCAATATTCCATGGTGCATATGTATCACATTTTCTTTATTCAGTCCACAGTTGATGGGCACCTAAGTTGATTCCATGTCTTTGTTATTGCAAATAGCATGGCGATGAACATACAGGCGCATGTGTCTTTTTGGCAGAATGATTTATATTCCTTTGAGTAGATACCCAGTAATGGTGTTGCTAGGTCCAATGGTACTTCTGTTTTAAGTTCTTTGGATTCTGAGGCACATTTCTTATGGAGATTCCTGGAGTGATTTTGGCAATGTGTGAAGTCTATGTGCATGTAGCTTATTCTCCTTCCTTGTCAACTCCCAGTGAGAAGAGGGAACACTCCCAGGGGAGAGCACCCTCCTCCCACTTTGGGGTCAGGTCACCAAGAGGATGCACCATCGACTCTCTGGGAGAGGGGCTTTCTAGAATCCACACTGGACGTGTCTCACTCCTGGATGTCTGCCCCTCCCCTGCTGTGCCCAGGGTGGGTCTACTGCAACGTCCTACAAGTCTACACGGCTACCCCTCATGGCTGCAGGGTCCCCCATACATCATCCTTTTCCTTTCAGTCCTCAATCCACACTCTTCCTAATGGGTGAGGGCCACAGGGTGACAACCTTCTCCCTGCTTCTTCTGGGCAGATTTCCCTGGGTCCTGAGATGAAGGCCCAGGTGAAATGGGCTCAATTGTCCCATAGAGCTGATGTTTATGGTTTCTTTTGAATAAATATAGAAATTGACCCTCCCATTCTTAAAACTTGATAAAGTTACATTTGTCTTATCTGAGTTCCTTTCTCAGGAAACCAACCACCAGGTCTCCTAGAGAGTATCAAGGAACTGAAACTCACCAGATCACTGCATCTGGACAACGAGATGCTGGACCCCTCACCCATCATGACTGTCTAACCAACCACCTTGCTTCCTGTTGACGAGCTCCTCTTCCCTGATTCCCATTTTCCTGCATATATTTACATTTCTTCCCTGTTAAAATCCCTGATTTTAGTTGGTCAGGGAGATGGATTTGAGACTGACCTTTCATCTCCTTGGCTGCAGCACCTGATTAAAGCCTTCTTCCTTGGCAATAATGGTTGTTTCAGTGATTGTCTTTCTGTGCAGTGAGCAATAGGACCTAGTTTGAACTGCAGGCATTTCAGTAACACAAGGGCTGTGGCCTGGGGCACAGGGTCCCAGGGGCCTGGGGTGACGGGAAATGCCCCAGCCACCCCCTACTCTTCATCTTTGTTCTGTGCTCAGCTTTCAGTGTCCCGGAGGGGTGTCCATTTGACTCTAAAAGGCAATAGCACAGTGTAAAATCTATGTTAAGACAGCATTATGCTCCGTGAATGCCAGTGGAGGCCATGGGGCCAGTGGGGATGCTGTTAATCTGCATAAATGTGTGTGTGCTAGAAAGAGTAAATGGCAACAGGAAAAGGATTATTTTTTTTCAGGGCTGACAGGCAGGTGTCTATTTGTTTCTGGTTTGCAGGCTCAGCAGGATAGTCACTGGAGAATAAACTTGGAGAGGAGAATCTCTATTGTTCCCTTCAGAGGAGGCACCCAAGAATCCCTGTTATGTTGTAAATGAATAGCAAGTCCTCCTCGTGTTTTTGTGTGTGTGTGTTTGTTTGTTTTGAGGCAGGGTCTCCCTCTGTTGCCCAGGCTGGAGTGCAGTGGCACAATCATGGTTATCTCCAGCCTCTACCTCCTGGCTCAAGCAATTCTCCCACTTCAGCCTCCTGAGTAGCTGTGACAGCAGGCATGTGCCACCATGTTCAATTAATTTTGAATTTTTTTTATAGAGAGAGGGCTTCACTATGTTGTCCAGCTGGTCTTGAATTCCTGGCTTCAAGTGATCCTCTTGCCTCAGCCTTCCAAAGTGTTGGGATTACAGGTGTGAGCCACTGTGCCCGGTCCTGCTTGTGGGACCTTTAAGGGTCACTCCAACATGACTGTGGAAGTTGCATGTGGAGGCATAGGAAGTTAAAGGATTTATTATACTCTCAGCACCTAGAGAAGGAGGGGCCATAGGGAAGGAGCTCCAAGGAACTCAACCAAGCAGGTGGGGAGGAGAGAGGGAGAGAGAGAGAGTGAGGACTCATAGGCAAGTGCCTTTATTGGAAGTTGGAAGAGTATCCCGTAAGAAATGAGTGATTTCTTTGATGCTTTTGAATGTCACTAGGTCATAGTTATGTGAGAGTGAGAAGAGGAACGTGGGGCTAGGACCAGCTTTGTCACCCTAATGTACCTGGTCACCTGGGTGGGGTGTTCACAGCTAGTTTGTGGGGATGTTAAGCCTTGGGAAAATAAAAAGTTTTAACAATTTACAATACACCTGTGTATTTTGCCTTAATGAAATTGTGGTAGAATTCTGCTGACTGAGCCTAAATTTCTATTTAATACACCAACTGATAGTTCTAGTATCAGGTAATATGGGGAGTGTTTGTTGGTAAGGATGCAGTTTGCAAAGCAGTGACTCTGTGCCTGGATATTGGCAGCCATCAGGGAAATGCAAAACTTTACTTTCATTTTCAAATGCCATAAACTTTGCCAGCGCACTGCTACCCTGTGTGAGTAAGACCAAAGTGTCAGCATCCTACCTATTATCTCTGTGTGTGCTTTTAGAATATTCTTTGAAACTGGGAGCAATTTGGGTGAAGGCAGGCTAGACATGGGGAGGTCAGAATGTCTTTGAGAATAGAGGCAAACTTCAATAACCCCTGAACCCTGCAAGAGGAAGGGATTCAGGGGAGTGTCTTTCTGTCCTGAATTTTAGGTGTGCATGTCATTCCTGGACAAGTGTTTACTGCCCTCTGGGAAATTTCTGCCATGTGCTAGGCTCAAGGAAGGTTTATATTTATATATATATATATACGTTTTTTCCCCTGTAAAATCCTAAATGCTTTTGTTGAACAGAAAGCACTCCTAATACCTCCACCTTTTTAAAGCTTAAATTGTGTGATTGTGTTTGGAAATCATCTCAGGAAAGCCTGTGCAGGTCTAGATAAAGGATTACCATAAAGCTTGTTATTTAGATGGAACTCATGAAAAGGCTGAGACAGGATTGCTAATTTAACTCTTTCACCTGAATATGCAACACACAAGTAACAACCACAGCAACAATGACAATAGTAAAATCCACCACATTAACAAACATTTCTTTCTCCCTTATTATGTGCCAGGCATTGTACTAAAAGCTTTGCAAACCTTACTTCACTTAATCCTTGAGACACATCAAATGGTTATCTAGGCAAGGAGGCAGTGAAAGAGTCTCTTACCTCCTTATTTTTCAACTTCTTAGCCCAAATGGCAGAATTTAAGCCATGTGCTATGGTAAGGGGACTATGTAGGCCTGCTTGCCACTCTTTTCTCAATGGAGGATATCATTTGCTTCTATAGAAAGTCCACTGAAATTGATTTACGCTTTCTGCCCTAAGAAAAGGACAAATAGGCACTCAAGGACTGGTCATGTGTTCAATAATTTTGTTTTTTTAGAGACAGTGGTCTCACTGTGTCATCTAGGCTGGAGTGCTGTGGTACAATCATAGCTCACTGTGGCCCTCACCTCCTCCTGCCTCAGCCTCCCAAGTAGCCAGGACCACAGGTGTATACCACCAAAACCAACTAATTTTTGTGCAGAGGTAGAGTCTTGCCATGTTGCCCAGGCTGGTCCCGAACTCCTGGCCTCAAGCAATCCTCCCACCTCAGGGCCTCCTGAAGTGCTGGGATTACAGGTGTGGGCCACCACACCCGGCCTAATTTCTTGAACCATATTTATTATGTGTTCCCTATGCCAGAATCTGTGTTTGGGTGCTGATACATTGCTGCTGATGCACTTAGTTTAGAGATACTCTTGAACTTGCAGCACAAATTGAGTTTTAACATCTTCATCTAGGGCCAAGGAAAACAATTCACACTTGATAGAGTTTAATGGTAAAAGTTAAAAGATACAGGAAAGGATGTGCAAAATGGACTTAGAGTCCCCTTCCATCCCTAAGAATCTATTGCTAGAGATCTAGTATGATCCTCCAAAGGATTGAATACTCCTTGGGCAGAGCCTCTGAAGCAGAGCACAGGTTCCTGCAGAAGACTTGTGGGACAAAACAGCAGATATGTAGATGTATTAGTTCTCACACTGCTCTAAAGAATACCTGAGATTGGGTAATTTATAAAGAAAAGAGGTTTAATTGGCTCACAGTTCCACTAGCTGTACAGAAAGCATAATGCTGGTATCTGCTTGGCTTCTGGGGTGGCCTCAGGCATGATTGAAACTTACAATCATGGCAGAAGTTGAAGGGGAAGCTGGCACTTCACATGGCTGAGCAGAAGGAAGAGAGGGATCAGGCAGGTACTACACACTTTTAAACAACCAGATTTCATGAGAACTCACTCACTATCTTATCTGTCTTATCTGAGTTCCTTTCTCAGGAAACCAACTATCAGGTCTCCCAGAGAGTATCAGGGAACTGAAACTCACCAGATCACTGCATCTGAACAATGAGATGTTGGATCCCTCACTCATCATGACTTTCTAATCAACCACCTGCTTCCTGTTGACCAGCTCTTCTTCCTTATCCTTCCCTGATTCTTGTTTTCCTGCATATAGTTACATTTCTTCCCTGCTATATAAAGCCCTGATTTTAGTTGGTCAGGGAGATGGATTTGAGACTGACCTTTCATTTCCTTGGCTGCAGCACTTGATTAAAACCTTCTTTCTTGGCAATAATGGCTGTCTCAGTGATTGTCTTTCTGTGCAGTGAATAATAGGACCTAGACTGAACTGCAGGAATTTCAGTAACATAAGGGACAGCACTAAGGGATGGTGTTAAACCATTCATGAGAAACCACCCTCATGAGCCAGTCACCTCCTACCAGGCCTCACCTCCAACACTGAGGATTACAATTCAGCATGAGATTTGGGCAGGGACACAGATCCAAACCATATCAGTAGGTAAGTTACAGATACATCGGCACTATCACATTACCTTAACCTACATTTCTTTCTTTTTCTTTTCTTCTTTTTTTTTTTTTTTTTTGGTGGGAGATGGAGTTTCACTCTTATTGCCCAGGCTGGAGTGCAATGGTGCGATCTCAGCTCACTGCAACTTCCACCTCCCAGGTTCAAGTGATTCTCCTGCCTCAGCCTCCTAAGTAGCTGGAATTACAAGCGTGCACCACCATGCCCAGTTAATTTTGTATTTTTAGTAGAGGTGGAGTTTCACCATGTTGGTCAGGCTGGTCTCTAACTCCCGACCTCAGGTGATCTGCTCACCTTGGTCTCCCAAAGTGCTGGGATTATAGATGTGAGCCACCGTGCCTGGCCAATCCACTACATTTCTACAGTTGATTTCTATTTATCTGTCTGGGTTTCTGTTTTCCTTTCATTTCTGTCCCAGATAAAACTTCTTCCTCAAGTTCCCTAGTCAATAAATGAGTAAGATTCATTCCAATGGATTTATTTGGCCCTCACCTTTGAGGTCAGATTGCATCCCAAATATCCTGAGTCATGAGTCTTTTGGCCTCCACTGAGAAATTTCACTGAATCAGTCTTGCCTTCCTGGGCTCATTGCCTCTGGTGGCTTTCTTTTAGTTGCCACTATTATTTTTCATACTTTTTTCAGGGCTTTCTTTTCTAATGGATGTATCTTATGGTTTCAAAAAGAGCATCACATAACACTTTGGTTTTCTGTAGTCTTCTAAAAAGCTCTTCTTGTGCTTTTTTTTTTTTTTTTTTTTTTTTTAAAGCTTTATGCCATCTGAAGTTATTCAAGGGGTATGGCATGGTGACCTAGTTTGTTGTTGCTTTAGGAAAGGGATGGATTATCAGAAATAATACCTTACCATCTGGTTTCTTAGCCAGGTCTCCTAGAAAAAAGAGCCTAATGCTCAGCTTAAGTGTTAAAACTTTATTAAGAGGTGCAATCCCAGGGAAGCCAGAATGAAGGGAAAGAGAAAGGAGGTGGAGAAGGTGGCTTTCTGAAGCGGCTGCTATTTCACAAGGCACACAGGTAGGTGCTTGACTCCACGGGATGAATCTAGACAGATTACACAGGAATATCATGCTTCAGAACAATCCACTGGAGGGAAGAGTGGAGAGGCGATTTAGTTGCTGGCTCCCTTGTATCTTTTGTGTCCTATAAGTCAAGGTTTGTTCCGTGGGCAGATAAGCCCTGCACTTCCACGTTGCATAGGTCAGCCCTGGGAAAGCCTGACTCACACCCTGTGCTTTGGCTTCAGCAAAATCCAGCAGGGGAGGGAGCAGACAGAGAGGCCCAGGATGAGCGCTGGATGGAGCAAGTGGCAAAAGAGCCTGAGAGTGGAGAGGCTAATTCAATCTGGCCTCCTGATTTCGATGTGGGTTTTCCCAGTCTGAGGAGCTGGGAGATGGCCTGGGAGAGGAGAGGAAAAAAAAATACTTGCTTTGGTGGTGCCCAGGAGGTATTAAGAAGCAGATCTGGCTTTGTCTTCAGGGTTCTTTAAAACAGGAGTCAGCACACTTTTTCTTAAAGGGTCAGGTGGTAAATATTTTAGGCTTTGGGGGCTGTGTGCTAAGAGGCAAAATCAAGGATATTATGTAGGTACTTACAGAACTATTTAAAAATGCCACCATTTAAAAATGTAAAAACTCTCTAGGCACAGTGACTCATGCCTGTAATCCCAGCACTTTGGGAAGCCGAGGCAGGAGGATCAGTTGAGGCCAGGAGTCGAAGACCAGTCTGGGCCATATAGCAAGATCTCGTCTCTTAATAAAAAATAAAAATAAAAAATAGCAGGCATGGTGGCATACACCCATATGTCCCAGTTACTTGAGAGGCTGAGGTGGGAGGATTGCTTGAGCCTACAAGTTTGAGGCTGCAGTGAGCTATTATCGTCCCACTGCACTCTAGCCTGGGTGACACAGTGAGACCCCTGCCTCTAAAAAAAAAAAAATTAGTTAAAAAATGTAAAAATTATTCTTAGCAGACAGACTTTAAAGTCAGGCTGCTGGCCAAATTTGACTTTGAGGTTGTAAAGTGCTGATCCTTGCTTTAGAGAACAGGGATCAAACTAGGGTTCAGCTCAATTTCAGTTAAGGTCTATGGTGTTCCCAGGCACCCACAGAATTATTTTTTTCTAGGACTTTTGTACGACACAGGTCTTCGAGAGCAGAGGTCACTTGGGTTGGCCTGATGGGCCAGTGTGTCTTGCACTCTGCCTTGGGGTGTTGTTTATTTTAGGTTTGATGGGTGTGTGCCTTGGTTTGTGGAACTGGTTCACACAGGCTTGTGAACACTGATTCTACACATCTCTTCCCAATTCCACATTCAGTGACATCACATTGACAGGTCTTGAACCTGGCCATATGGAGAATATTGACACCATGGAAACTGGCAAATGCTACAAATCAGGGCTTTTTGAGGGACGGTGGGATGGGAATAAGCAATTGTCAACATATACCAGCATACCACTGGGCATTTGCCTATGGCATTCGCTTTCGCTAGAGAGTTTTCTGGTGTTGGTTATATGTCACTGGGAGGGAAATATAAAGAGGTGACACAAGAGCAAAATTAACTTGATGGGGAGAAGGGAAGTGTCCTGAACGAGCTCCAGGCTTGTTAGTCACTTGCCTACTTGACACCTCTGCTTGGATGTCCCAGGAACCCAAACGCCGAAGTCCAAAATGGTCCCAGTATCTCTCTGCTCCCATTAAACGGTGCTGGAATCATCTTGAAGTATTTACTCTCTCTTCTCTCTCTGTCTTTCACCTGTCCTGCCTCCATCAAACAAATGAACCCTCTGGTCTTGCTGACAGTGCCTCTGAGCATCCTGAGATCCATTGTTTCTTCTATTCGCTTTGTTCTCTTATTCTCACCCTGGCTACCATTATCTCCCTTCTGGCCTCCTAGCTCATCTCCTCTTACTGGCGACTCACTCTTTTAGTCCATTTCTTGGCTTGCGTAATCTTCTGGATTGCATATTTTTTCTTATCACTCATCGGCTGTACCCTGCAGCTGTACCCCATGGCATCTTGAGTGAAGTCTAAACTTCCCACCATTCTTTGCAGGGCCTGCCTCACAGCCTCATCTCTAACTCCTGGGGCTTCCCACTCTATCATTCTGCATTTTGGTCACGCTGAACTTCTGCTGCCTGGAATGGACCTCACTTCTCACAGGCCGTCCTCTCTCCCAGTCTCAGTGTTGGCAGGCTCATTCTTACCTGCCCTTTGCAGCACGGTTCATTAAGTCTTACTTTCCCTGGGATGTTTCCTTCACCTTTCTACTTCATCCCCTCAAGGAAAGGGCTGTCAGGGAATGCACAGCCTGCTTCCTTCCAGAGCCTCATCTGTTCAGGTTACATGACCCTCTGTGCTGATACACCTATTCTGCTTACTAGAGGCTATTGCGATGTCTCTCTGTGACCCTGAAATGTATCCACCAAACTCTTAAAACAACACTATTGGAAGACATCAAAAGTTCTTCTGGGCTGGGCTCAGTGGCTCATGCCTGTAATCCCAGCCCTTTGGGAGGCCATGGCAGGTGGATCACCTGAGGTCATGAGTTTGAGACCAGCCTGACCAACATAGAGTGAAACCCCATCTCTACTAAAAATACAAAAATGAGCTGGGTGTGGTGGTGCACATCTGTAGTCCCAGCTACTTGGGAAGCTGAGGCAGAAGAATCGCTTGAACCCAAGAGCCGAGATCACGCCACTGCACTCCAGCCCGGGCAACAGAGTGAGACTCCCTCTCTCAAAACAAAAACAAAAACAAAAAACAAAAGCTCTTCTGAACTAACCTGGTGAATCCCAGAAGTTGGACCTTGTAGCAGGCGGATGTAGCTCTTGTAGGAGATCCTGGCGCTGGTATACTGTCCTCAGACTACCATCCGTGAAGACAGCATGCACAGTGGACAGTTCTTCCTGACATTCTATGGCCCATGGGAAACACTTTCATTCTTCTTTCTGTGCATTTGGTTTTAAAGCTCAGCCTTTCAAGTACTGCATGTTCTGACTTACAAGTGAGAGCTAAACAATGCTTACTCATGGACATACAGAGTGGAATAATAGACACTGGAGACCACAAATGGTGGGAAGATGGGAGGGTGGTGAAGGCTGAAAAATTACCTATTGGGTACCATGTTCACTATTTGGGTGATGGGCACCCTAAAAGCCCAGACCTCACCCCAGTGCAATAATAGATGCATATAAGACGTCTTGCACTTTTCTCTCTAAATATATAAAAGTTAAAAATTAAAAAAAGGTTTTTAAGAAGTAGAATGGATAAATTGTGATATACTATACTTTGGAACCCTAGACAAAGAATAGGAATGAACTACCCACAGCACAGATGAATCTTACAAACCCAATATTTGAAAGAATAATATTGAAAGAAGCCAGATCCGAAGAGTACATATATGATTCCATTTGTATTAAGTCCAAAAGCAGCCCACACTTACATTCTGTCTCTTGATATAGGTGCTGGTTCCATCGTAGCTGTGTTCACTTTGTGAAAATTCATCAAGTTAGTCCTTATGCTTGGGTACGTCTCTGCATGTGGTTTTCCAATAAAAATTGTACAGACCATCCTCTCCCCACAAATAAACAAAAATAAATAAAACTCCAGATTTTTATGGAGACGGCTGATGATGGGGATAATGATGAGCTTCTGTACATAGGGCAAATGCATAATACATTTTGGGATATTACTGTTACAGTTACAGTTCTGAAAATGGTAACATCTGAGACCTTGTCTATTTGAAAGGATCAAGTCTGGATTAAAATGGGAATGGCTCCGGTATAGCCAGAGGGCAGTTGTGCCAAAGAAACAGTACAGCACCTCCCATAGTGGTGACCAGAGAGGTGGGACTGGATTAATGTAGGATTGTGAGAGGAGGCTGCCTTTCTCCTTCGGGCCACTCACCATCTGCCACCTCACTGCACTCACGCTCCTGTTTAAACAATTTCCAATTGAGATCCCTTAAAATAAAGCTTAATATGTTCACATCTGGTGGTTTTCCTGCCCTAGTTTATGCTTAGCTTTGGCCTGCATTTTTAAAAAACGATTCTGTGATTGCTTTGTGTTGCTTTGGAAGAGTTTCTGGATCAGGGATTTGTGCCTCTCTTTGATTGCATTGTGATTGCATTTGCAAGTGACAGAACAGAGATGAAATCTGTAGTCTGTTTTTGCCCTGTATCTGTGGGTATCAGCCCCGGCTGCAGATCAACACAAGCACAGCAACTTTTTAAAAGGAAAGATTGCTAATCCTGGATCCAAACCTACAGAACAGAAGCTCCAGGCCTAAGGTTGGGCATTTAGTTTTAAAATATCACCAGGTGATTCTGATGTGCAGCCAAGATCGCTGATACAGGTGATTTACAAAAGGCCTATCAGAAATCATCCATGTAGTATCTTTCTCTTGAAGAATCCTTTCTTCTGTGCTGACAGTTGAAGTTTTCATTCTAAATATTCATAATTTTGAAATATCATCAAGAGTAATGATTCAATAATACAAGTGTTTACAGGAATGACGGAGAAAAGCATTTGAACTGGGACTTGCATTCAGACCCATTGCCTAAAGGTAGGAACTAGTGTATTCTTACAGGAAGTCTCTTAAATTACAGTGTACTGAGGAACGTACATTTCTCTCCTTCCCCTAAAGAATGAAAGAACATCTGCTTTGGAATTAGGCTGAGCTGGTTTTAAGTCCTGGCTCTACCAACTTCTTAGTTAGTACAACCTTAGTTCCTACAACTGTAAAATGGACCTAAAAATATTTTTCTTGAAGAATTGCAATACTTTTGGAGCAATAAATCATGCCTGGCACATAATAACTGCTGATAAATGATAGTTTTTCCTCTTTTGGGTATAAGAAAGCTCCTAGAATTTCTATGTAGTCTGGAACGCTTTGGGGCGTTCTTCTCAGGGACCTTGTCACCAAGCATTGAATGAGGTTCCTACCTCTAGCCAGGTACAGTGGCTTGTGCCTGTCGTCCCAGTTACTCAGGAGGCTGAAGGGGGAGGATCGCTTGAGCCCAGGAGTTTGAGATCAGTTTGGGCAACATAGTGAGTCCCTGTCTACAAAAAATTTAAAATAAATTAGCCAGGCGTAGTGGTATGTACTTACAGTCTTAGCTACTCAGGAGACTGAGGCAGGAGGATTACTTGAGAGCCCAGGAGATTCAGACTGCAGTGAGCCATGATCATGCCTAAGTGAGAGTGAATAGACTCTTTTTCAAAAAAAGAAAGAAAAAGAAAGAGAGTGAGAGAGAGAGAAAGGAAGGAAGGAAGGAAAAAGGAAGGAAGGGAGGAAGGAAGGAAATGGGAAGAAAGGAAGGAAGGAGAAGGGAAGGAAGGAAGGAAAGAAGGAAGGAAGGAGGTAGGGGGAGGGAGGGAGAGAGGAAGGAAGGAAAAAAAGAAAAGAAAAGAAAGAAAAGAAAATGTTCTCACTTTTACTGGGTTCTGTTTCAAGGCATCAACTGTTTTTTTTCCTGGTTCAATTTTCCCATTTGATATTTTTCCTAAGCATTTAAAGGTGGGAACAAAATAATTTTACCCTTCTGGACAGTAGCTACGTCTCGTGTCCAGACAGTGGGGTAAAACATCCCAGTTTAACCAAAGCAAGCACTGGGGCAAGGCTGTATCTTCTCCCTCCCCTCCCTACACAAAGAAACCGTAGATTTCTACATCAGCCAGGCACTGCGTCCCCTACCCTCAGATCTTCACAAAATCCTGTCCTGCCTCAGCTGTCCACCTCATCCGGGAAAACAATCAGTTCTCTGCTATTCTTGCCTCACCTCCACTCTGGCTGATTTTAATTTCAATTGCTCTCCTGAACCTTGGAGCTTTCTCTAGCATGGATGCCTTTGAACAAAGCTCTTCCTTTGCAAAAAATCTCACAGGATAAGTGTTACAAATCTCTGCAACTAAGTGAATTGAGTAGATTGAGTATCTTGATTAGACTTGTTCTCTTTTCTTTGACAGGGCAAAATCCCTCTCTGAAGAAGAAGGGAGGAGCCTGCATTGATTAACACATTACCATTCCTGAATGAATTTACATTCGTGAATTATAATATTGGACCATTTCTCTGAATTTTATTCAAAAGAGCTGCTACCTGGTATTTATGCAAATATCCCTGTGCCCTACAGTGAAGTGTGTGTTTGTTAAACACAGTAGTTGTGACAATTTTGCAGGACAGATGGAAATTCTAGAAGATGAGAGGAGTTTACCAGATGGGGAAGGGTAGGAGTGAAGTGGGTAGGTGTCTGGGCGAAAAACTTTCCCATGAGAACACTTTGGATGGAACGTTAAAAGTGTGAGTAAAATGAACCAAGAAGAAGGCAAAGGCAGAAATCTGCAGAGCAGATTGATTTGGGGGGCTTGAATGGATGAGTACCTGACCAACGGTTTGGGCTGAGACTAAGAACAGAGCAGTAAGTCATATTAAGAAAGGGAAGTACATTAAACCTGAGACTGTTTGGCCCAACAGTGGTAGGACAAAATGAATGAGGTGGCTTAGGATAAGGAAGTACCCCAAAATCTACTTTGGAATAGTACTTGTCTCTTCTTGTCTACAAAAATGGATCTGACACCATGAGGTGAATTTCTAAAGCAAGGGAAGAGATAATGAGAGATGGGGAGAGAGAAAGAGGGAGAGAGCGATAGAGGAAGAGATGAGTGACAGAGACAGAGTTGAAGACAGAAGTACAGAGAGGTCAACAGACAGAAACAGAGACACAGAGATTAATGGATATAATATTTCATAGGAAAACTAAAAATAAGGAAGTTTTGAATTTGGGAAAATTTAGAGAAGAGATTGAGAGGGATATGTACTGACACCCACTGCATATCCGGATAACATATATATATATATATGTTATACTATATGTTACATATATATGTTATACTATAACTTCATTATTTTTAATTTCCTGGCTGTTATATTATAAACCATAATTTAACTAACTATAGTTAAATTATGGTTTATAATATAACAGCCAGGAAATCCATCTTCTCCATAATTAATGCAATAGGAAGAATGGAGCAACCAGGGATGATTACATGAGTGACAGCAAACACAACAGAAAAACTCTGACTTACGGGTAGGTAGCGCATACCTAGGTTCTATCTCAGGTCTGCTGGAACTTCAGCATTCCTTACCTGCCAAAAAGTTTTGCTGGGCAGATGAGAGGAAAGAAGATTTGAATTGGCTCTTAAGAAGTCCATGGGTCTCAATCAGTGTGCAAAGATACACTGGTATCCCTCAAGCCCTTCTCGGGGAGGTCCCCTCTGTACTGTGACTCTAATGGGCACCAGATATTTGCCAGATTTTCAAATCCAGTTCAACACTTAGGCTAATAGGGAAACAATTTACTATGAGCAAACTCTTGGGGAAAAAAAAAAACGTGTTTACTGGGCCATGTGAGAACTTTGCCTTCTCAGTTGTCAGGGCTGTAAACAGTTCTTTTCAATCCTGACTTAGAATTGAAAGCGATAGGGGTAGGAATTGAGTAAATAGTGGTAAATAGTGTGAAAACTATGGGTGCTTTTTTTTTTTTTCCTTCCTTCCTTCCTTCCTTCCTTCCTTCCTTCCTTCCTTCCTTCCTTCCTTCCTTCCGTCCGTCCCTCCCTCCCTCCCTCCCTTCCTCTCTCTCTTTCTCTCTTTCTTTCTTTTTTTTTTTGAGATAGAGTCTCACTCTGTCGCCCAGGCTGGAGTGCAGTGGCGCCCTCTCAGCTCACTTCAAGCTCTGCCTCCTGAGTTCATGCCACCCTCCTACCTCAGCCTCCCGAGTAGCTGGGACTACAGGCGCCTGCCACTACACCTGGCTAATTTTTTGTATTTTTACTAGAGACAGGGTTTCACCGTCTTAGCCAGGATGGTGTCGATCGCCTGACCTCATGATCCGTCTGCTTTGGCCTCCCAAAGTCCTGGGATTACAGGCATGAGCCAGCACACCCGGCCTCTTTTTTTTTTTTGAGATGGAGTCCTGCTCTGTCACCCAGGCTGGAGTGCAGTGGCGCAATCTTGGCTCACTGCAACCTCCACCTCCCAGGTTCAAGCGATTCTCCTGCCCCAGCCTCCTGAGTAGCTGGGATTACAGGTAAGTGCCACCACGCCCCAATAATTTTTGTATTTTTAGTAGAGATGGGGTTTCACCATGTTGGTCAGGCTGGTCTCGAACTCCTAACCTCGTGATCTGCCCACCTCAGCCTCCCAAAGTGCTGGGATTACAGGGGTGAGCCACTGCGCCTGCCCGGTTTGCGTCTTTTAATATCTTCAAACATTGCACCAAAGTTTTTGACCACGAAAGTGTAGGAGCACTCAATAAAAGTAGCGCTATGACTTCTCGAGGTTCCTATCAGTTCTCACAGATCAAAAATCTCTGGGAGGGCTTCATCCTTCTTTGATTTCATTATGATCTCCCCTGACACACGGGGGCATTCTGGCCCCTGCCCATGAATGTCTTGTGTTTTTTCACTTTAAAGCTTGCACCTTGTATTGCCTGGTGTTTTCACATTTTCATGTGTATTAATCTAGAGGGCATGCTTCCCCATCTTACATCCTGTTTATGTTGGTCTGCTTGTGTGGTAGGAAGACCAATGTGCGCCCTACCACCTTCCTCCCACTGGCTGCCAAAGATGTCTACATCCTAATCCTCAGAATCTGTGAGTGTTATACTGCATGGCAAAAGGAGAATTAAAATTGCAGATGGAATTAAAGTTGCTAATCAGCTGACTTTAACAATTATCCTAGTCTATCTTATGTTAACACAAAGGGCCTTAAAAGATGGAGGCAGTCCTGGCTAACACGGTGAAACCCCGTCTCTACTAAAAAAAATACAAAAAACTAGCCGGGCGTGGCGGTGGGCGCCTGTAGTCCCAGCTACTCAGGAGGCTGAGGCAGGAGAATGGCGTGAACCCGGGAGGCGGACCTTGCAGTGAGCCGAGATCGCGCCACTGCACTCCAGCCTGGGGGACAGAGCAAGACTCCGCCTCAAAAAAAAAAAAAAAAAAAAAAAAAAAAAGATGGAGGCAGAAGGGTAGGTCAGAGGTACTTAACGTGAGGAGGACCCAACCACCCTTATTGGCTTTGAAGATAGAGGAAGGCACAGCTTGAGGGTGTTCTTGTAGACACAGAGACCGATTCTTCCCTAGAGCCTCCAGAACAAACACAGTCCTGCTGATGCCTCAATTTTAGCCCAGAAAGACCCATTTCTGACTTCCAATTTCCAGAATTGAAAGATAATAAGTGGTATTGTTTAAACCACTAAGTTTGGGCCAGCCATGGTGACTCATGCCTGTAATCCCAGCACTTTGGGAGGCCTAGGTGGGCGGATCACTTGAGGTCAGGAGTTTGAGACCACTCTAGCCAACATGGTGAAACCCTATCTCTACTAAAATAAAACAGAAAAAAATTAGCTGGGCGTAGTGGCACGTGCCTATAGTCCCAAGCTGAGGCAGGTGGACGGCTTGAACCTGGCGGGCAGAGGTTGCAGTGAGCCAAGATTGCCTCACTGCACTCCAGCCTGGGCGACAGAGTGAGACTCCGTCTCAAACAAACAAACAAACAAAAACCCACCAGGTTTGTGGTGATTTGTGACAGCAGTCGTAGGAAACGTATAATTTGCATCTCCTACAATGTTAGTTTGGTCAGTATCACACCATCAGGTAGAAGCCATGGGCCAGGAAATGAGCTCCTACTGGTCACACAGGTCCTGCCTGGCACCTTCCTGCCAGGACTCTCCTTGCAGGGGGGTGAGGGGAAGAAGACCACGATGCTGAGGAGCTCTGCTGGGAAAAGCATGAGTTATGTCCCCAAGGACCTTTCTCATCTTTGCACACTTTCCAGCACATTCTGCGCACTTGTCATGGGCTCACTTCCTGTTTGGGTCATTTACTTACCAGAAATGTCTGTCCTTTTACTGAGAACAAATCCGCTTGACCATGTAGAGAGAAGCTGTTCAGTAAACACCTACCAAGGTTTCATTTTGAAAAGCTTCATGTGAGAGCTGAGGTTGGAAACCTCAAAGACCCCCAAGTTTAGCAGTGGTGTAGTGAATAAGTAACTGTGAAATGTCCCAGGAATCCACTTGGCTTTCAAAAACTAGTATTTAAAATATCTGGTCTTCTCTCTAAAAGATGGAAGAGTAATTAGTTTTGAAAATCCTTTTGGCTAAAAGCCTACTGTTCCGCCATATTTTTCCTCCTGGGACTCACTTTCCTAGAACTGCCTGTCTCTGGTACCTTGTATCTGGAACTCTCCTGAGGTTTATTTGCATTGTTGAATTCCTGCCTTAGGGTTATTGAAGAGTAATGAATTGAATGTTTGAGTTGTTTGTGGTAAGTTATTAATTCCCTTTTTTTTTTTTTGGAGACAGTCTCTGTCATCCAGGCTGGAGTGCAGTGGTGTGATCTCGGCTCACTGCAACCTCTACCTCCCAGGTTCAAGTGATTCTCCTGCCTCAGCCTGCCGAGTAGCTGGGATTACAGCACATGCCACCATGCCCAGAATTTTTTTTTTTTTTTTTTCAGTAGAGACAAAGTTTCACCATTTTGGCCAGGCTGGTCTCGAACTCCTGACCTCAAGTGATCTGCCTGCCTCCCAAAGTACTGGGATCACAGGTGTGAGCCACTGTGCCTGGCCGGTAAGTTATTAATTCCATCAGGGAGAGAGAGGGCTCTGTGGTTAATGGCAGTCATAGGACTATACAGAAGTGTGAAAAGCGGGATCTCAGCTTATCAAATAGAATTTCAGCCAGTGCTGAATTACCTTTGGATGGTCCACAAAGAAGCTGCAGAGATACTCTCCTAGGAGAAATAGCCCCATGAGCCACTTCAGGATGGTTTGACTTTCAGTGAGTTGCCGATAAATATCAGATTTCAGAACAAATTGAATTTGAAATAAAGTTTACATATAAAATAGAAGCCTAAATTATAGATCCCGGAGTGTATAGCAAGAGGAGAGAGAAAATTACACCAGCAATTACATTACAATGTGATAAATGGTAAATACAGGTTGCCTCTCCTCTCTCTCTTTCAATTTCCCTCTCTCTCTTCTCTCTCTTTTTCCCAGTTTTTCTTCTCTCTGCAGAGACCAAAATCTGCCTGAAGACACATGATAAGTTTTACTTCCCCTTTTTCCCCCTCAGGGCCTTGTCTTGTAGGGGCTCAATATGGCTTTATTATTTTACCCTCGGCTGTTTGTCTTTTTAGAAAGTATTTTATGTGTTCTTCTTTAGGTTGGGAGGAGGGTGACTTCTTGGTATTTCAGAAGGACTCCAGAACACAATGCAATAAGTGTTGCACTGAGAAACATCACGTAGCGGGGAAGATTTAAGGGCCAGGCCTTCAGGATCTCTTGTGATTAGATGCCTAAGCCTATTTGTAAGGCCGTGGGAGTACTTCGCCAGGCACGGAGAAGAATGCTGAGCTAACAAAAAAGCCCTTTTCTGCTGTGTACTATATGTCATAACATTAAAAAAAGAGGGGAGGGACATGATGAGAAAGAAAGGCCTGGAACTTTTAAGAGAGATTCTGTTCCCAAGTGGAAGGCATATTTTTTTCTTATTGCTGTAAGCAGTGGCAGGCATCCCTAGGCCAGCAACAAACATCCGGGAGCCTTTGGTATTAGGCAGGATGTTAGCATGCCAGCGCCATGAAGAAAAGGAACAATGGCTGTTTAATTTGCTTTTTATAGCAAAGCCCATTTGGGAAGAATGAAGACAGGAGGATCTTAGAAGAGCTTCCTTTCCCCGAGGGTTGGCCCATCTGCTCCGTGGAGAGGAGAGTATGCTGACTCAGGAAGCCGAGCCAGCCAGCCCCTGGCCCACGCGGCCACTGCACAAATGGTGTGCAGTGTGCAGGAGGCACGTTAGGGCTCTTAAGGATGGGACAACTGACTTCTGTCCGGGGATTACTGAGACATATGTTCTGTGACCACCATAAGCATGCTTTCTCTAACAAAGCCTCTTTTGTGGGGTATTGTTGGAGGAACGGAAAATATACAAGCTCCTCTCTGCAAGGGATTAAACATTTAAGGAAATGTGACCAAACTATTTCTAAACATCGTATATCTTTGTTAAAGCAGAAAACAGGGAGCAAAATACAAACCTCTATGAATGTTTTGGGTCATTAATATGAAGATCAAATTTTAAGCATAATCAATGATCATAACTACTGTTTTATTTTGGTGTTCAAAACACTGTATTGTGGGCCTGACACAGTGGTTCACGCCTGTAATCCCAGCACTTTGGGAGGCCGAGGTGGGCAGATCACCTGAGGTCAGGAGTTCGAGACCAGCCTGGCCAACATGGTGAAACCCGTCTCTACTAAAAGTACAAAAATTAGCTGGGTGTGGTGGTGGGCACCTGTAATCCCAGCTACAACGGAGGCTGAGGCAGGAGAATTGCTTGAACCTGGGAGGTGGAGGTTGTAGTGAACCGAGATAGCGCAACTCTAGTCCACATTCCAGCCTGGATGACTCCATCTCAAAAAAACAAAAACAAAAACAAAACAAACACTGTATTAAAACTTACAGAACTACATCGACCAGCTATAAACTGTGATGCTTTTTGAATTCATGAATTTATTTTTCATCATCCTTCTCTTCCTTGCTGCTTTGACATGGTTTCAGGGTCAGTCTTGGTATTTTCTTCCTTTTTTCTCCCCCACTCCTTTCTACTGAAACTAATAAATTACTTCATTATAGTCATATATGAGGGCAAGAGTAAACAAGCTCTGGAAAGAACCCAATAAGTTTTCTATAAACGTAACTGATAGCTCTTCAGGCTGTTCCCAGGCTTGTTTTTGTCTTCTTCTTACATCAGTGTTTCTGCCTGTCTTGCGGAGGATGCTGCAGTGGTGACTTCCAGATAAGGAAGGCATTTTAGGCTGTGACAGGTGAGCAGGGGTCTTCTCTGAATGGCTCTGATTAGGTTGAGAGTTCGAGGGCACAGACAAGATCTGGCTGAGAAGAGGACCTCTCTGCTGGGAGCTGAGCCCCTAAACTCAGTGACATTTGGCACACTGGATGCTGGTGTTTTCTCTCTGTGTGGGCTATCCTTCCTCAAGGCTGAGGCAGAATGAGTTGAGGCGCCCTACCTTTTCCTCATATTTCCACTTAGATGCAATGCACATACCCAGGTGGGTCCCTCCACAAGATAATGATCCTTTCAGAACCTTAGATGACATCATTTGGAGATTTGTCGAGTGGCTATCAACCACCCCAACTATTGTTGATAAAGAAGAGATAACAGAGTGAAAATATTTGTCATATGAGTTTCACTATTTTTTTTAGTCATATATGTTCTGATGTGGTAGTGGGAGTAAAGAATTCTGTTATGACTGCTCTAGATATCAGAGATGGAAAATTCTTAGCTCATTCATTACCCTTCAAGACTCATATGCCATACGGCTTTCTGTTGATCTTCTGGGCTGATTTCATATGCACCTGCTTCCTTCTCAGGAGATACTAAGTGATAAATGATCTCAGGGCTAGAGAGATATTTCAAACGAATCACATCCAATGCTGCCATTTGTATTTCATTTGGCCATATTCCTTTAGTGACGTTTTCCCAGGCTATCAGTCATTCATTTTAGTTCTGAATCTCATGAAACCCAGAGCTAGTCATTTGACAACATTCCTGTGCCTCAATTTCCCTTCTTTAACAGCTTGATAATAGAAACAGAATGTGAGCCACATACATAATTTCAAACGTTCTAGAATTCACATTAAAAGAGTAAAAAAACTAAACCAGACCCAGAAACGCAAATACCATTTGATCTTACTTTTTGGAATCTAAAAAAGTTGAACTAACAGAAGCAGAGAGTAGAACAGTGCTCTCCAGGAAATTGGGAGATGTTAGTCAAAGGGTACAAACTTGGTAAGAGGAACAAGTTCTGAAGATCTAATATACAGCATGGGTGGTGATGGATGTGTTGAAAACAAAACAAAAAAGAAATAAGTGAAGTTAATTTGAATATACATTATTTAACCCAATATATCCAAAATATTATCATTTTAAGGTATAATCAATATGAAACATTAGTATTATTATTATTTGACAGGATTTCATTTTGTTGCCCAGGCTGGAGTGCAGTGGCATGATCATGGCTCACTGCAGCCTCTATTGCTTGGGCTCAAGTGATCCTCCCTCCTCAGCCTCCCAAGTAGTTGGGACCACACCCAGCACAGGCCACCACACCCAGCTAATTTTTAAATTTTGTTTGTAGAGATGGGGTTTTGCCATTTTGCCCAGGCTGGTCTCAAACTCCTGGGCTCAAGCAATCCTCTCACCTCGGCCTCTCAAAGTGCTAGGATTACAGGCGTGAGCCACCATGCCCGGCCTAAAACATTACTAATGAAACATTTTACTTTCTTATTTTTCATACCAAGTCCAATATTTGTTGTCTATTTTACATGTACAGTGCATCTTTTTTTTTTTTGAGACAGAGTCTCGTTCTGTTGCCCAGGCTGGAGTGCAGTGGCGCAATCTCGGCTCACTGCAAGCTCTGCCTCCCGGGTTCACATCATTCTTCTGCCTCAGCCTCCTGAGCAGCTGGGACTACAGGTGCCCGCCGCTATGCCTGGCTAATTTTTTGTATTTTTTCGTAGAGACGGGGTTTCACTGTGTTAGCCAGGAAGGTCTCAATCTCCTGACCTCGTGATCCACCCGTCTCGGCCTCCCAAAGTGCTGGGATTAAAGGCATGAGCCACTGCGCCCGGCCTACAGTGCAACTTAATTCAGACTGGCCACATTTCAAGCGCTCAGCAGCCACTAGCCAACATAGCAGTTCTGTATAATGGATGTGTGATTCCGTTTTCAAGAGTATTGTGTAGTATTTTAGAGTTGAGTGAATGTCTGCTTTAAACAACATGAGAGATACAGGTAGTCATAGTGGTGCCAACCAAAAATATGAATAGTCTTTTTTTCTTTCATGGAGTTGGAGGTTCAAGTAAATTTCAGAAGATCAGATGGTGATCCTATGAATCACAAGAGGCCATAGATGCAAGGACAAGAGCAGGTCAGGGCAATCAGATATGAAACACAGGGCTCCTAGAATGAGCAAAATCAGCACCCAAGGGGTGTGAAAACTAGAATGAATGTGTCCGATGAATAACTCATTCTACGTTGAGAGAAATTTTATCTGTGAGTCCAGGTAGCTTCCTGGATTTTATTAAGAACTTTTAAAAGATGTCATGGAGATTGAGTTGCTATTTAGAGATTGAGCTGGTATTTAGAGATTGAGTTGGTATTTAGAGATTGAGGCACATTAAGAAAGATGTTGAAATGAAGAAAGGGTTTGTTGTAATGACAAGTGCTAACAGGAAGGTGGTGGCTTGAAGGAGAGTTGACAAATCTGTCATTATCCTTCCAGTCTTGTCCAAGGCAGAGGGCGTTCTTGCCAGACAGCATACGCGTTCCAGGGTGCTTGGCAGACTCCCTCAGTGAAGGAGCCTCAGCACAGCAAAAGTCCCCATCAGGCGGATCCCACGCCCCCTGCACAGCTTGTGTAAGGGCACAGCTTGTGTAAGGACAAGAACTAACCAGATACCTACTACGTAGCAGGCTCTTCAATGATTCTTCTGTAAAACAGATTGTATTCGTTTGCTAGGGCAGCAAAACACCACAGACTGAGTGGCTTAAACAACAGAAATTTATCTTCTCACAGCTCTGGAGGCTGGAAGTCCAAGATCAAGGTGCCGGCCCATTTGGTTTCCTTGGAGGCCTCTCTCCTTGACTTGCAGATGGTCACCCTCTTCCTCCCTCTTCACCTGGTTGTCCCTTGTGCATGTGTGTGCCTGGTGTCTCTTCCGCTTCCATTCTGAACTTATGAAACAGATTTTAGTGGGTGTAGCAAGATCATGCAAGCTTTGGGACTTGAATGGATTTGAATCTATTCCAATCACATTGGATTAGAGTCCTACCCCAATGGTCTCATTTTAACTCAATCATCTCTTTAAAAACTTCATCTACAAATATACTTACATCCTGAAATTTTGGAGTTTGGGACGTTGACATATGAAATTTGGGGTGACACAGTTCAGCCAATGATATAAGCACTATCTATCTTACAGGTGAGGAAACTGAGGGCCGGTGAGGACATGTAACTTGCATAGTAAAGTACGCCAGTTGAGACTAGAATCTGGATCTCAGTTGGGTGTTCTTTACACAAAGAACACTTTGTCTCTTGAGGCGAAATGATGTATCTGGTTAATGCCATCGAAGACATTTGGAAAACTCAGGTTTCTTCATTGCTTGCAAGATTACCTAGGTACTTCATGGGGAATGGTGAGGGGCATGAGGGTGGTTGAGGGATGATCAGTGGAAGCAGTTTGGAGATTGGGATCTGGAATCGGGGTGTGAGTCTTGGCTCTGTCATAGACTAGGTGTATTGCCATTGTCAAGGCCTGCACAATCTAAGCTTATACTGATTAAGATTTATTAAGCAACAGTGCTAAGCAGTGAACACATGTCATCTCATCCCATGTTCACAGCCAGTGTATAAAGTGGATACTATTGCTGTGTCTACTTTACTTGAGGAAAAGAGGCCCAGAGAGGCTAAGTGACTTACTCAAGGTCACATAGCCAATAAGGCCTAGAGCCAAGACTCAAACCCACGTCTGTGGATTTCAAAACCTATACAGTTAACCATGAACAGAATCAGGAACGGGGCTCAGGGTTACAAAAATCTGCTTTTATAACGGAGAAAAAGTCTGAGTTTTAATGCAAAATCTCAAGGATTTTCAATGTTGAATAATTCAAGTTTCTTAAACAAAACTAAGCAGCTCATACAAAACATATCAGCTAGCCTCAGTTTCATACTGCATTGCCTCTTACGTGTAAAGTGGGAAAGTTGTTCTAGATAAACCTGCAGGGCCTTGCCTGTCCTGATTGTTTATGAACCTCTGATGCCATTTTGAACTTATGAAATAGATTTTGGTGGGTGTGGTAAGATCATGCAAGCTTTGAGACTTGAATGGATTTGAATCTGCACCTTGGCCCTTAGTAGCAATATAAGAAGGCAAATTATTTAATCTTTCTGAACCCCAGTTTCCCTGTCTGGAAACTGGGACTTGTACTTTGTACGTTGATGTGAATATGGAGATGAAGTCTGTGAAGTGCCTGCTGGGAAGCTTGGTAGGCAGTGAGAAAAGAACACCAAGATCATGTTCTTCGGCATGGGATTGGGAGTCTGTGAGTAGTGGGTGTATGTGAGTATTCGGAGGGGATGTGGTCATGGTATCCACTCTGACAGCACTCCCCACATACCCAAGGAGCTGCCATTTTAAACTTAAGTTTTGGAAACTTCAAGAGTTCCTTTACAAAAATGTCCATCCTTGTTAGAGAGACTGGTTAATACCTTTGCAGGAGTTAGATGCTATTATATTTATTTACTCACTAGGCAAACGTTTAGTGAGTTTCCAATGTGGTGAAAGAGGAGTGGTTCTCAAACCCTAATCTGCAACAGGAAACAGCCAGGGAGCTTGCTTATACTAAAGCTTCTGAGCTGCCACTCCCAGAGTCCAACTTATAGTGCCATAGGGCCAGGAATCTGCATTTCCACAGCTCTCTGGGGATGCTGATGCAGGGGTCCAAAGACTATCTACTGAGGCCCAGTGTAACTTTACTGTGAGACAACTAGTCACCTTCCCACTCAGAGACGCTTCCCGAGCTGACCATAGCGCCGCCACACCTGGGTAAGCTACCACTCAGGGTGGGCCTGGGGCACAGCCAGACCGGTGAGGAAGTGGGAGGGAAGAGCCTGTTTTAACTAGATAAAATTCCAAAATTCCTTACAGTGAGTCAGCCATTTTTTTTTTCTTTTTTTTTTTTCTGAGTATCCTTCAGTTGCCCAGCCTAGAGTACAGTGGTGTAATCACATAGCTCACTGCAGCCTGGAGCTCCTGGGCTCCAGTGATCCTCCCACCTCAGCCTCCTGAGTAGCTGGGACTAAGTCACATACCCCCAAGCCCAGCTAATTGTTTGTGTGTTTTTTTTTTTTTTTTTTTTTGAGACGGAGTCTTGCTCTGCGGCCCAGGCTGGAGTGCAGTGGTGAGATCTCCACTCACTGCAAGCTCCGCTTCCCGGGTTCACGCCATTCTCCTGCCTCAGCCTCCCGTGTAGCTGGGACTACAGGCGCCCGCCACCGCGCCTGGCTAATTTTTTTAAAATGTATTTTTAGTAGAGACGGAGTTTCACCGTGTTAGCCAGGATGGTCTCGATCTCCTGACCTCGTGATCCGCCCGTCTCGGCCTCCCAAAGTGCTGGGATTACAGGCGTGAGCCACCGCGCCCGGCCGCTAATTGTTTTTTGTAGGGGTGGTGGTGGCGGTGGGGTGTATGTCTCATCAGGTTGCTCTGTCTGGTCTTGAACTCCTGGCCTCAAATGATCCTCCCGCCTCTGCCTCCTTAAGTCTTGGGATTACAGGAGTGAGCCACAACACCCAGCCCAGCCAGTTCATTCTTAATAACTTTAAGACATAAAAATGGACCATTTTGGGCCGGGCGCGGTGGCTCACGCCTGTAATCCCAGCACTTTGGGAGGCCGAGGCAGGTGGATCACGAGGAGATCGAGACCATCCTGGCTAACACGGTGAAACCCTGTCTCTATTAAAAATACAAAAAATTAGCCGGGTGCAGTGGCGGGCGCCTGTAGTCCCAGCTACTCCGGAGGCTGAGGCAGGAGAATGGCGTGAACCCGGGAGACGGAGCTTGCAGGGAGCCGAGATTGCGCCACTGCACTCCAGCCTGGGCGGCAGAGCAAGACTCTGTCTCAATAAATAAATAAATAAATAAATAAATGGACCATTTTCGTGTACTGAAATAAGCAATAATTTCCACCATCCGAATACGGTGTGTAATGACCTCCACGCGCCTAGTTACTATCTACATTCATAGCTCAGCGAGCAGAGCCTGCCCTGAACGAACTCCTTTCCAACTGCGGACGAGTAGGGGGTTTTGCCCGTAAAGAAGGAGCTAGTCTACGTGTGCCTGCAGTAGGCCCTGCGCCATCCTTCATTTCTCGGCTTCCTCCCACGCGCCTTCATGCGGATGTGTAGGTATCTCCTCTCCCTGGCTGAGTCAAGTCACTCAGAGACTGAAAAGAGAGAGAGGATGCGGCGTGAAGCTCAAGTCTGCACCCAGGGCTTGGCACCTACTGGGTTGGGCTGGGCGCTGCGTGCTTGCATTTCCGCGGATAGACCGAGATGGCATCTGGGCTGTGACACTGGCTGCCCAGCTTTTCTTTCCTTTTCTTTTTTTCCAACAGCATCTGGAAGAGGCTCTGGGAGGGTCCAAGCAACAAACCACGCGGCGTTCTCTGGAGGCTGAGCTGGGACGAGTAGGCGGAAACAGCCTCAGGTCTCTCTCTTCTCTTCAGCCTGAAACTCACTGCAAATACCAGAGGTTTTTTTTTAGAGATTAGATACATTTGCATCCTTCCCCCCCAACCCCGCCCCTAAGCCAGAGGAAGTGCTTGAGGAAGTAATGTGTTTAAAGAATGTGGGGGAAGGGAGCTTACATTAGGAAGCAGGACTCCTAACGTGTAGCCAGAAACCCCAATAACCTTTAAGCTGTTAACCCTTGAGGATACACGGCTCAGTGGTGTACCCACATGGAGTTCATTATTTATCTCCGAAAGCCCTATCCGTCTCTCATTCCGAGCCTTAAACGAATCATCTGCAGTTTGGCCAACAATTCAGCTCCAGCTCCCTGGGAATAGCAGCAAATCCCGGGACAGCTGTTCCTTCTGCTGAAAACACCAGGAAAATCCACCCAGCAGCACAGGGTGTTTGACCAGAAAGCCTGGTGTTGGTCACTGTCAGAGAGGACGAAAGGAGGGAAGAGGTCCTTGGCCCCGTCCTTCCATTTTTTTTTTTTTTTTTTTTTTGGTCCTTGGGAGCTTGGATGAGCTTGTCTTTGATTCCTTAATTGGTTCTGCACTCTTTTCTCCCCTTCATAAATCCATTGAAATGATACATATATTTAAGAGTAAGGCAAACCTCAAATTAGGCTGTCTGTAGAACTGAGCCTCTGCAAAGAGAGTAATTAAAATTATTGGCATGAAACGGCAGGAACCCTGGAGGGGACGGCAGGGAGAAGGCACTAGTAAAAGTGGGAGGAAACTACTTGGGAAGATATTGGTGCCTATGCTAGGGAATGACATATATCCAAGCCATTTCTCATCAGACTTGAAAATACCGTATACATCTGTGTATGCCAGCAGATGTGAGGCAGATTTCCCTGGCCCGCTGGTCTGTCTGAATGTTCTGTCTCTGTCCCTCTTAGGGGCTTGCCGTGCCACCCCTCCTCCACAGTGTGGAAATAAAAACCTTGAGTTCCTTTAAGGAAAATTCCAGGCACCTAGCTATCCCTGAGAAATTAATGAGCAACTTCATAAGCAAAAAGGTAATCGCAGCATAAAACAATAGCCATAAAATTACAGCCATGAGATGTTTGGTTCCCTGTAGAAACCAAAGATACATCTTAACATACGTCCCTGTGTTATTTTTCAGAAACCTAGACCACCACCAAATGGATCTGCTGGCACGTAGACCTCAGAAAAAAGGAAACTGAGGACTGAACTCTGACCGCTATTTCTTGTTCTACATTTTTTCTTGAAGGACCTGAAGGAAGTCACGCCCATGGGCCAGACCTAACGTTCTTTTCTGCTAACTCCTAGTTTTTAAATAGAGCTTCCCTTCCTTAACCAATCGCAAATCAGAAAATTTTTGAATTCCCCTGTAACCTGTAAGCCCCTACTTCAAGATATCCTGTGTGTTAAGGTCAAACCAATAGGTAGCCTCCATGTGTCGACTTATGACTTTGAGTGTAACCTCTGCCTGCCTGCCTTTAGAAAGAAACCGTTGCTTGCAAGCCTTTGGGAAGGTCAGGTGAGCTGCCTGATTCTCCTTGCTGGGTGCCCTGCAAATAAACACCCTGTTTCCTCTCACTACAAAACCTCAGTGTGAATGTTTGGCTTCACTGCCCTGGAGGCACAGACCTCAGTTCATTTGGGCAACATGGGTCTCGGTGTGCTGAAAGCCACTTTTTGTTTTCATTAGGGACTTGCTCATGCCAAACATCCTGAATTTAAGTAGAACTTACTACATTTGGGGAGTTTGTGGGATGGGGTCCCCTTATGGAGCCCTGAGCCTTCTGCCATCCCCTATCTCTGGTCCTATTTTATTTTATTTTTTTTTTTGAGATGAAGTTTCGCTCTGTCACCCAGTCTGGAATGCAGTGGCACAATTTCAACTCACTGCAACCTCCACCTCTCAGGTTCAAGCCATTCTCCTGCCTCAGCCTCCCAAGTAGCTGGGATTACAGGCATGTGCCATCACGCCCGTAATTTTTGTGTTTTTAGTACAGACGGGATTTCACCACGTTGGCCAGGCTGGTCTCAAACTCCTGACCTCAAGCGATCCACCTGCTTCGGCCTCTCAAAGTGCTGAGATTACAGGCGTGAACCACCCCACGCCTGGTCCCTCTGGTTCTCACTCATTCTAACCTGGATTGGCTCCTGGGTGCTCCAATTCTTTCATTGCTTCAATGCGAAGGTTTCACTTTCCTTTGAGGCCTTACTATACAGGTCAACATTCCGGAGGTATCAGCCTCTGTCCCCAATTGACTTTCACAAGCCCACCAAGCACTTGGCAAAATAAAGGCCTTCCTGTTAACACCATCTGGTGTTAGGGTACAGTGGGTAGCAAAAATGTGTCCCTTCTGCATATGTAATCCACATATCCCCAAGCCTTCTCTGTCCACGGAAAAGGCTTGAGCCTCCACTCCTGTGGCCCTGCAGCAAATCCAGTCCTCTCACCTCCCCATATTTTTGAGGGTCCCTTAGGGAAGGGCCAGTTACCCATTGTCTTCCTCTAGAAGTCATTGCTTGGGTCCTCTTACAGGTTAACTCTGGCCTTTTAGCAGTTCCTAATCTGTGCTGCAGTGGTACCCTTAGCTCAGTCTCTCTGCAGTAAGGTGGATACAGGAGCCCCCTGCCCATTCCCTGGAAAACAGTGAACACTCTCACTCCTGATTGTCTCTGCCTCCACCCTTGCCTGCTCGTGCCCTGCCCTGGAGGTCACCTCCTGGCCCGGAATCTCTTGCTCCCTGTGATGGTTAATACTGAGTGTCAATTTGATTGGATTGAAGGATATAAGTATTGATCCTGGGTGTGTCTCTGAGGGTGTTGCCAAAGGAGAGTAACATCTGAGGCTGGGAAAGGCAGACCTACCCTTAATCTGGGTGGGCACCATCTAATCAGCTGTCAGTGTGGCCAGGATATAAAGCAGGCAGAAAAACATGAAAAAGCTAGATTGACTTAGCCTCCCAGCCTACATCTTTCTCATGTGCTGGATGCTTCCTGCCCTTGAACATCGGACAAGTTCTTCAGCTTTGGAACTTGATTGACTTCCTTGCTCCTCAGCTTGCAGATGGCCTGTGGTGGGACTCTGTGATCCTCTAAGCTAATACTACTTAATAAACTCCCCTTTATATCTATCTATCCTATTAGTTCTGTCCCTCTAGAGAACCCTGACTAATACAGATTTTGCTACCAGGAGTGGTTCTAGAGGAACAGAATATTAAGGATGGAGTTCTTTAGTTGGTTTTGGGGTTTCTGGAGTTGGCTCCTTAATATGATTAGATCCCAAAATGCTAAGGACTCTGCTGCTAATAGTATAGAGAACACTAATAGTCATTGGTGTGAACTCTTCAGAGAGTTATGGAAAATAAATGCATTTGATACTCCTGATTCACCCCTCGTGAGACGTAAGGAGTTTAGTGACTCTATACATAATACCTTTGACTATATGTGGAGAACCAAGGAACGTAATGAAGTTGGTTGGTTGCTCCTAAGTTCACTGGACAAAGTTATGAAAGAAAATGATGAACTCAGGACTTGTACACTCCCTATCCCTTGTCCCTTGCTTCTCCCTATCTCCTTGCTCCGGCCAGAGGAAGCAAAAATGCCTTAATTCCATAAATAATTTCTACAGACTCCCTGTCTAAAACAAAGATGGATTTCTACTTAACATGTCAGTCTGAAGCAGTTGCATCTAGATTACTCCACTGTTTTTGTTTGTTTGTTTTGTTTTGTTTCTAGAAGAAGACTTGCTGGGGAAAAGGAAGATTCTCTCCATCCTTCTTCTACCCTACAGTACCCTAAAGGATACGACTTTCTTCCTTTAATGTTTTATTTTTAAAAGTTTTAGATATACATAAAGTTGATGGAGTACTGCAATGAATGAATGCCCATATATCCTGTACCTAGATTGAACAGGTGATAACATTTTGCCAGGTTTGCTTTATCTCTGTATATGTAGCTGTGTGTGTGTATGTGTGTGTGTGTGTGCATGTTTGGCTGGGTCATTTAAAAGTAAGTTGCAGACATCATGATCTTTTATCCTGAAATACTTCAGCTTGCATCTCCTAAGAATAAGGACATTTTACAAACCACCATACCATTAACGCCTAAAAAAATGAACAGTATTTCCATAATACACAACAACTTTTAAAACAGCGTCTTCATGGCTTTTTCTGGTATTCTTCCTTCATACCTTAGGCCATGTAGTAGTGGCATCTGTGTTATCAGTACTTGGGAACGCCAGTGGTTTTCCTGTCCAAATTGGGGAACAAGGTTGCCAAGAGTTAAATGTAAGATTAACTTAAAATCAGAGCAGAGATATGCAGAGTCATCTTAAAAGATATAAAGAGGGCCCAGTGTGGTGTCACATCCCTGTAATCTCATCACTTTGGGAGGCTGAGGTGGGAGGGTCATTTGAGGTCAGGAATTTAAGGCCAGCCTGGGCAATACAGTGAGATCCTGTCTCTTCAAAAAACAAAAAAATTATCCAGACATGATGGTGTGTACCTGTAGCCCCAGATACTCAGGAGGCTAAGGTGGGAAGACTCCTTGAGCCCAGCAGTTCAAGACTGCAGTAAAGTAAGGTTGCACCACTGAACTCCAGCCTGGATGACAGAGCAAGACCCTGTCTTTTAAAAAAGAAGAAAAAAAGAAGTCTATTTATTTGGTTCATAGTCTGTTGACCCCTAAAGGAAGCATCAGAAGCCACTACATAAAAGCTGTGACATGAAACTCAGGGAGATTTTTCTAAGATATTTGCCAGCTACAAGGCATTGTCCATGGGCCTTATTTCCAGAAAAAAACAGGGAGGGAGGAATGCCATGGAATAAGTTATTCTCGAGAGTCTTTGCTTATTCTTAAGGATTGTACTAGGCCCAGCCAGTCTCATTTGCTGCTCGGAAATGAGGGCATGTGCCTCAATGTGTGGGATTTCTATTAAGCATGAAATTTGACCCCATAAGTACTACCTAATCTCATGGGTACTGTCCATGTAAGATTGGGTCTCACATAATGGACCTTTGAATATTTCAGTCTCAGTTGAAAAGTCCTCTCTGTAATGAGAAAGGTGAACTGGCTCTCAGAGCTCGATTCCCTTAAACATGGGAGTCTCCCTAATTCCCTTCGTTCAGATTCCATATTGAAAAAGCAGCTGTTTGGCTAGGCGCGGCGTCTCACGCCTGTAATCCCAGCACTTTGGGAGGCCGAGGTGGGTGGATCATGAGGTCAGGAGGTCAAGACCATCCTGGCTAACATGGTGAAACCCCATCTCTACTAAAAATACAAAAAGCTAGCTGGGCGTGGTGGTGGGCACCTGTGGTCCCAGCTACTCGGGAGGCTGAGGCAGGAGAATGGCAATGACCTGGGAGGCGGAGCTTGCACTCTAGCCTGGGTGACAGAGAAAAAAAAAAAAAAAAGAAAAACTAGCTGTTTTAGTTTTCTGTGGCTGTTATAACAAAGTATCACAAACTCAAATTGGGTGCCTTAAAACAATAGAAATGTATTCTTGCGTAGTTTTGGAAGCCAGAAGTCTGAAATCAAATGTCCGCAAGCCCGGCTCTCTTGGAAACTTGAAGGAGAGAAAGTTTCTTTGCTCTTCTAGCTTCTGGTGTTTGCTGGCACTCCTTGACTTGTAGATGCCTCACTCCTATTCCTGCGTCTGTGGTCACATGGCTGTCTTTTCCCTGCGTGTATCTGTCTCTTCTCCTTTTCTTTTCTTTTTTTTTTTTTGAGAGGGAGTCTTGCCCTGTCGCCCAGTCTGGAGTGCAATGATGCGATCTCGGCTTACTGTAACCTCCACCTCGCAGGTTCAATTAATTACATCTGCAAGACCCTGACTTCCAACTCAGGTCACAATCACAAAGTCTTGTGGGTTAGGACTTAAAGAGACCTTTTGTGGGACACAATTCAACTCATAAGAGCAACCCTTAGATTATGATGTTGCTCCCATGGAAACTTCCTTCTAGGAAAAGATGTCTTAGTCATACAGACTTTAAGTATTCTAGTTCCTGTGTCGGTGATTTCCTGTTGTAAAATACATAAATTAGACTCAGAGAATGATTTGGCTTCCCGTGTCATCGGACTATAGATAGAAAAAGAATGCATCGATTATATGTGGACCAGGGTTTTGCATTTCCGGAGAGAGTAATTGCTCATTGTGAGCCAATAAATTGACTTTCTGGTTTGATTCATCAGTGTCATGGTCCATCCCTGAGATTTTGGCTAGGAGAGGAGCAGCCACCATATCTATGCCAAAAAAACCTAGTTTCTGAGCTTCTGAGGTTGAGAAGCAGACTTAGTGCTAATATGCCAGGATGATGACTTCAACCCCAGGAGCCCACGGCAGTTGAACAATCTGGATATCTCCAAAGCTAGCAGCCCACTACCACATTGCCATGTGGTTAAATGCGAGGGCCATTATTAGTCTCATTTTGGATTTCCAATAAGTTATATAATATATATTGTATTTCTAATATATAATTTAATATAATAGAAATCCAAAATGAGTCAAATATATGACTCAGACCATAAATATATTACATAGATAAATAAATAATGAATAAATTATATAAAGGTAATATACAATGTATTATGTAATATAATATTGGATTTTTATTAATATAATATGTGGGGTCTATATAGTAATACATATCCCAAAGAAAGCTTGGTCCCTTGGGAAAACAAACAAAACTCCCTATCACAGACAAAAAAAATAAAGGAATTAATTAAAACCAGGAATATTTTAGATCTTGTCTCAGATTTGAACTTAATAAGAAAAAAGAAGAGTTTTAAAGAAAATTGGTAAGATTGTTGGTATAATAGATGAACCTGAAGCATCAACAGAAAAAACCTTGTTGTGGCAATGCCTTAAATCTCTGAAGCACTGGGACCAAATTGTAGCAGATTCGCTCCAAAAGTCATGTTTTCTTCTCTAGATTTCAACCAGTCAGCTATTGAAGAGACGGCAGGCAATGAGTCTGGCATGTTCTATGGGAAGAAAACAGAAACACCTGCAGCTTGTCTGACTGAGGCAGAAGAAACTGTGATGGGAACAATGTTCGGAGGGAATGACTGATGAATGCTTGATGGTGCTGTTTCAAGAGGAGACCTGGACGTTGGAAGCGAGTGGAGGGGAGGAGAGTGGGGCTGAGATGTTTAATTTGCTAGGGTCCAGGAGGCAGACTAACTTGCTGAGGGCTAGCACTGTGGAGCAGAGCTAGAAGGAAAGGCAGAGAGAGATTAGCAGACCAGGAGCAAGTCTCCTAGGACCGCTCCTCAAACGTGAGTGTGCCCAAGAGAGCCGGGAGAGCTTGTTTTGTTGGTGTTGTTATTTGTTTTGTTTTGTTTTGTTTTTTTCAATTGGGACGAAATATTAGTCTGTCACCTAGGCTGAAGCGCAATAGAACGACCTTGGCTCATTGCAACCCTGGCCTCCTGAGTTCAAGCAATTCAGCCTCAGCCTCCGAGTAGCTGGTATTACAGGTGTGTGCCACCACGTCCAGCTAATTTTTTTGTATTTTTAGTAGAGTCAGGGTTTCACCATGTTGGTCAGGCTGGTTTTGAACTCCTGACCTCAAATGATCTGCCTGCCTCGGCCTCCCGAAGAGCTGGGATTACAGGTGGGAGCCACCGCACCTGGCCAGGAGAGCTTGTTCAAACACAGATTTCTGCCTGTCTCCTCTAGATTCTGTTGCATTTCTATCAAAGCACTGCGAATGCTGCTGATCTGTGGATCCCTGGTAAGTAGCACTGTACTTTAGAACACGCTTAACAGCTGGGAGACACTGTTGAAGTTGATTTTCCAAGGAAAGAGCAAATTTTTAGAGAAGAGAAGTTGGGGAAGGAGGTGTTGGGCTATGTATGCAGGGACGTTTCTGTTGCTAATAAAAGACATCTGAGAATGCAAATGCTATCTCCACCTTTGAAGCAAGTCTTTCTTAACTTGTCTGAGTGGCCCAGGCAGCTTCTCTTAGGTTCTCTCAATACACATTTCTGTTAGGGCAATTATCTGAGGGTATTATAAATTGTGTGTGTGTGTGTGTGTGTGTGTGTGTGTGTGTCCTCACCAGAGTGTAAGCTCCTTGAATCAGAGACCAGGCCTTTTACTGTTGTATCCTACATAATAGTGCTTGGCACAGGCCTGCCACACAGTAAACACTCAACAGAGGTTTGCTGGACACATTGATACGTGAGTCAGTCCTTCAAGAATTTGAATAAATTGGAGACAGGTGAAGAAGGCAATTCCCGTGCATAAAACAGAACAAGTGTAAATCTGGAGGAAGGTGCAAGACATGCTAGGGAAAGCAAGGCAGTGAGGCAGGTGGGGGAGAGGGTGTGCCTCTGGAGAGTCAAGTCACGTGGGTTTTGTGTGCTGGAGATTGCCGACTGTGGAGCCCTGAGAAACAGGCAGAGGAGCAAAAGCATTTTGCCTCAAGTGATAAGTGTTTTTGAGTCTGAGCTCGGAAACAGGACTCATATCTAATTTGGGCCTTAGAGCCCCAGACACCAGGTTATACTCTTGAAGCTGTTTTTACACACTATTTTTCAGTACCTTCACGGGTTGGGGGCACTGGCTGAGCTCCCATCCCACCACTAGCACCACCTTTCCAGGGGCAAGAATACGGCATCTTACAACTAATCCTCCAATTCCCAGTTGAACCACCCCAGGTGAGACTGTATGAAGCAGAGATGAGCTTTCCTTCAAGCTTTGTGCCAATTGCACCCTTGTGAGATAGGTAAATGATTGCTGTTTTAAGCCACTAGGTTTTGGAGTGCTGAATAGAAACATAGGGGCTGATTAGTAGTTCTATGAAATGTCATGTAAGTCATGAGTCTAGGACCCCATGCATCCAATGACCTTGTCACTCGCTCTTTTTTTTTTTTTTTTTTGAGACAGAGTCTGGCTCTGTCACTCAGGCTGGAGTGCAATGGCACTATCTCTGCTCACTGCAACCTCCGTCTCCTGGGTTCAAGCAATTCTCCTGCCTCAGCCTCCAGAGTAGTCACTCACTCTTCTATCCAGATCTCATCAGTTTGTAGGTCTTTACGGGTCTTCAGGCGGAGAGAAACAATTTCCAAGGAGCTTATCTCAAAGAACTGAACCCAGGACACAGGAGCGGCACACAGGAGAAGTGGATTTGGGTTGGATGTCGCTGAGGGAAAAATAAGAAGAAAGTGTAGTCTCTGTGCTTAAAGGACATCAGCATGGGATCAGAGCTCTTCAAATGCAGTCGGAGGCCAGTTTCCCCTGAGATTGAATTAAGTTAAAAGAGGAAGTCAGCTTGGACTCACTTGAAATAAAGCTGCTAGGATGAAACCAATGTATTAATAAAAACAAGACATGAGAAATGGTAACAGCGAAGGGAAGAGATCAATCTTGTGCAGGGGCTTGTGTTGCAATGCGGAAAAAATTTTGTAATCAGAATGAAACGCTAGTGATCGCGTAAGCAATGGATGTCAGCGAGGACTATTGGAGAGGCACAGGATTCACATGACTCTGAATCCATAGCGGGTGCTGGGAGTGGGAGGCATGGAGAGGTAGGGAAGCCATGACTGTTTGCCAGAGAACAATGTTCCCTTGGGCAGGGAGGGCCACTTACTAGGCAGAGATATGATGGAAACACATTTATGCAGTGGCTCAGTATTTGGTACCATGGGAGATACCAATTTAAAGACATGGCCCAAGGGATATGATGCACATCTGCCAACCATAGGAACTCTCTATGCAAAACTGTTCCATCTCCCTAAGCCAAGGGCCTTCAAGCTTTAAGGAGCCTGGGTTGAAATTCGAGTCTGGGAGTCACAATGTTTGTTGTGACCCCTCACCCTCTGCTCCATTGTCCTCCTGGTGCCCTTTTTAGGAAGGCCCAGGCAGAATAGAAGCTACTGGGACTGTAATTATCTTTACTGTGCTGCAAGCCTTCCTAGGTGCAGTGAGAGCATCTTACTCACACTGGAGATTCTTAAAAACTGCTTATTGACTGGGTGGATGAATGTCTGGCTAGGGGAAGGAACCCAGTGCCCAGTGGTACAGGAGGGCCTCGGAAAAATGCAGAGGGGCCCTCCAGAAGGAGAGGGCAGTGGGACTGCACGGGAAACATCACCCATGCAGGTGGGGATGTGGAGAGGTCAAGTTTAGGAAATCTCAGGCCTTGTGGAAGTCCTTCTAATCAAGTGGTAATAGGGAGGAAGTCTCACTCATTTTTTTCTTTCTTTCTTTCTTTTTTTTTTTGAGACAAGAGTCTTACTCTGTCTCCCAGGCTGGAGGGTGGTTGTGTGATCTCAGCTCACTGCAACCTCCGCCTCCCGGGTTCAAGCAATTCTCCTGCCTCAGCCTCTCGAGTAGCTGGGATTACATGCACGCACCACCACACCCGGCTAACTTTTTTGTGTTTTTAGTAGAGGCAAGGTTTCACCATGTTGGCCAGGCTGGTCTCAAACTCCTGATCTCAAGTGATTTGCCTCCCCTTGGGCTCCCAAAGTGCTGGGATTACAGGCATGAGCCACCATGCCCTGCCCTAACTGGTCATTTTCAATGTCCCTTGCTCTGCTCTGAAGGGAGGTGCCAGCAGGCAGGGAAAGATGGGAATTGCAGGAACCCACATAACTCCCTAATTGGAGCTCCGGCTCCCTCCCAGAACCAAGAAGCCAAGGGAGCCAGGGCTATGTTCTGTATAACCAGTTTCCACAGCCTTTTGAAGCCACTCTCTCCATGCCGCCAATTCAGTCTTCTGGTCTACCAGCCCAGAGACTGTTGAGTGCTGGCAGCAGAGGGGCCAGGAGCTACCGAGAGGCAGCAACTCCATCCAGAGACCCCTGCCTGGGACGTCTGCCACATCCTGAGTCAGTTGCCTCTGGTTAACCCAGAGTCAGTGAGAGCAGGAAACCCCCAAATGTCACCATAAAACTGGGGACATTTTCAAGGTAACCCCCCACCACACCCTGGGTAATATAGTTAAACCCCTTCATTTTACAGGCAAGGAAACCGGAGATCAGAAAGATTAAATGACTTCTCAGAGGCAGTGGTAGAGCAAGTTCTACCCTCCTTTCCATTACAGGCTTAAAGTCAGCATCACTTTAGAGGAGATTTAACCAGCAGGTGAGCAGGTGGCATCAACGCAGAACACACAGTTTGGCAGGGCCGGCTTCTCTGCCCTTCTCCTCTGCCTGTACTGACCCTCCCCAACATGGAAGAAAGTGGCTTTTCCATCCTCCTTACCCCTTTGTTCATCATCCCGCCCCACAGCAGGGAGGGAGGCTTTTAACAGAATCACCCTTGGGAAGTTTTGCCTTGGGATTCTATTTAAATGACAGAATAGACCTGTTTTTATGGTGGGGATCCCTCTCAGTAGAATATAGGTATACGGGGTGTTGTAAGTTGAATTGTGTCCCCAAAAAGACAGATTGAAGTGGTAATGCCTGGTACCTATGAATGTGGCCCTATTTGGAAATACGGTCTTTGCTGAAGTAATTAAGACGGAAGTTAAGAGGAGATACTGGAATAGGGTGGGCCCTTAATCCAGTGTAACTAGCGCCCTTATGAAACTGCCTTTGCAAAATTATAACTGAGGAAATTATGACAGTGAAAGAAATCAGCCCTAACCGACTCTATCTTGCTTCTTTGACCCTTAAGCTGTCCTTGTTCTTTCCTGGGCGTAGGCTGAACTAACTTCGGGAAGGAATTCAGTTCATTGTTTGACTCTGAAACAAAATTGATAACTGCCCTTTCCCAAAAAGACCCCCTTCTTGTCTGGGGTCCCAGTCTGCCTCTGCAGGACTAACAAATGAGCTATAAGATTAGAAATTAGCCTCTGGCTTCAAGAGTCTGAACCTCTCCAGATTGCTCCTGGGGGTAACATCACTATTGTAAAATCTCAGATCAGTGCTTGAGATACTTTGCAGACCTTGCACTTGATGGAGCAGTTGACACCACCCAGACCCAACCAGTTCTGCCCAACCAGCTCTGCCATCCCACCCAGGAACACAAGACATTAGGAAAACCTAACTTTGACCCCCTATGATTCCATCTCCAACTTGACCAGTCAGCCTCCCCATTTCCTAAGACTCTACCTGCCAAATTATCTTTAAAAACTCGGATCCCCGAATGCTCGGGGAGACTGATTTGAGTAGTAATAAAACTCTGGTCTCCTGCACAGCTGACTCTGTGTGAATTACTCTTTCTCCACTGCAATTCCCCTGTCTTGATAAATCGCTTCTGTCTAGGCAGTGGGCAAGGGGAACCCACTGGGCAGTTACATTTATAGGAAGAGAAGAGTCACAGCCACACACAGACAACACTTGTGACAGGGCAGACATTGGAGTGATGCTGCCACAAGCCAAGGATGCCCTATCTGCCAGAAGCTGGAAGAGGTAAGGAGGGTTCTTCCCCTAGAGGTTTGGAGGGAGTGTGGCCCTGCAGACACCTTGATCCTGCACGTCCAGCCTCTGGAAGGATGGGAGAATAGATATTTGTTGTTTTAAGCCACCTGGTTAGTGATACTTCCTTACAACAGTTCTAAGAAACTAATTCATAGCGGAGCCCAGGCAGCTGAGGCAGGATAAAGCCAGGACATGTGCAGAGGGGCCTAGAAGAGAGAGGAGGGAGGGGAACCAAGGAGGAAGGGCTCTCAGAAGGGCTTACCCGGCACTGACTCAAAGTTGGGCAAGGGGAAAAGCCGAGCAATGTGTGGGCTGTGTGGGATCCCATTCTGGCTGACGAGAAGCTGAACTCATTTTTTCCCCTTCAATTGTGGGGCCTAACAGTGTGGACCAAAAAGTTAATATCTAGAAATTGAGTCACTGAAGCCATCTCTGGCTGGCCCCTTTGAACTTGCACCTCCTCATTCTACAGCTGACAACTGTCAAGAACTGTCCCCTGCCATTTCACCTGAGCTGACTTGACCTCCCCAGGGGAATGAGCCTCGTCTTGCATGTCCCCTTCTTTGGGTCCCTGACAGTGCTGCTGCAGGTGTATTTAACATGTAGAGGTAGCTTAATACATATGTCCTGGTTGGTTGATTTGGTTTCATAACAGATGTACATAATATGGTGCTTTGGGTTTGTTTAATTTTAAATATACCTGGCAAATCTGTTTCGAGTATAACAAAATGTTTCTACTCCTGGGCAGTAGATAGATCATGTGGCAAGCAGATTGCAGGTCACGTCTACTCCATGCCCTCAAATGGTGATGACGCTGTCACTGAGCATCACAAAGCCTTCCGATGTGGGCTTTTTTTTTTTTTTTTTTTTGAGGCGGAGTCTCGCTCTGTCGCCCAGGCTGGAGTGCAGTGGCCGGATCTCGGCTCACTGCAAGCTCCGCCTCCCGGATTTACGCCATTCTCCTGCCTCAGCCTCCTGAGTAGCTGGGACTACAGGCGCCCCGCCACCTCGCCCGGCTAGTTTTTTGTATTTTTTAGTAGAGACGGGGTTTCACTGTGTTAGCCAGGATGGTCTCGATCTCCTGACCTCGTGATCCGCCCGTCTCGGCCTCCCAAAGTGCTGGGATTACAGGCTTGAGCCACCGCGCCCGGCCCAGATGTGGGCTTTTCTTGTTTGTGCTTTCAAAGTATTTCTTATTTTAGAAAACGCCCATCTGACCTTTTCTTTTTTCTGTATGAACTCCCCAATCTCCCACTCCAGTCACTTCGTTACTCATCTTCCTTTTAAAATTCTTTATTTACTTTTTGTTTTCACAGGGTTCAAGGAGCAAGATGATATGATGAGATATGCATTGAGAAGCTTCAGTCCTGCTTCCATCCTTATCTTCTTCGCCCTGGACCATAAGTGATCATCGTTATTCGATCCTTATTTGTTTTTAGAAATAAAACTCTTATGCAGATACCAACACATACAAATCTGTATTCTTATACCCTCTATTTCTTACACACAAAGTAGCATATTCACTGCTTGACACGTTGCTATATTTATTTGTACTTTATTGAGACATAACATATATAGTAAAATATACACAACATAATGCATAGGCCAGTGAATTTTTTCTTTTTTAAAATTTATTTTTCTTGTATGACTTTTAAAAGGGCTTTATTGAGGTCCAATTGATATATAATAATAAACTGGAATATATACATACACACATGAACCATCACCATAATTGAAATAATGAAAATAATCATCACCTGCAAAAGTTTCCTGTTAGGCCAGGTGTGATGGCTCGTGCCTGTAATCCCAGCACTTTGGGAGGCTAAGGTGGGAGGATCACTTGAGCCCAAGAGTTCAAGACCAGCCTGGACAACATGGCAAAACCCCATCTCTGCAAAAAAATACAAAAATTTAGGTGGTGTATGTCTGTAGTCCCAGCTACTCAAGAGGCTGAGGCTGGGGAATCTCCTTAGCCCAGGATGTTGAGGTTGCAGTGAGCCCTGATCGTGCCACTGCAGCTGGGTGACAGAGTGAGATCCTGTCTCTAAATAAATAAATAAAGTTTCCTCTGGCCTCTATATTTTCTTATTAGCTTGTAAACGTGAGCAGATTGATGAGTTGGGTTGAAGACATCTAGCAGTAAGCTGATCACACCCTCATGGTTCCTTCTTAGAGACTCCTTTAGCTTCTTTCCCTTTGTTTCTCTCTTTCTCTCTTTCTTTCTCTTTCTCTTTCTTTTCTTTTCTTTTTTCAGACAGGGTCTCACTCTGTTGCCCATGCTAGAGTGCAGTGGTATGATCATAGCTCTCTACAGTCTCAAATTCCTGGGCTTAAGCAACCCTCCCACTTCAACCTCCCAAGTAGCTTGGACTACAGTGGTGTGCCACCATGTCCGGTTATTTTTTGTAGAGACAGGGTTTTCACCACGTTTCCCAGGCTGTTCTCCCAGTGTCAAGAGATCTGCTTGCCTCAGCCTCCCAAAGTGCTGGGTTTACAGACGTGAGCCACTGTACCCAGCTGAGGCTGCTTTCATTTCTTAAGAATCCATGAGACAGGTAATAAACGTACCTCTTTACTACTCCTAAATCTTATTAATCACTTAAATTTCTGACAATTAATCATTGGGACTCAAGGGACTTTGATAAGGTTAATTTGAAGTTCTCAGCAGTAGAAAGTTTATTTTGTCAATCTTCAAAGCTTCTAGTGTCACAGCTTCTGGTCCAGGGCTGTTTGACTCAAAGAACCAAGGGACTCTTGGAAAAAGAAACAGGACTTCCATGGAATTTCAGGATCTCCATTGTTTATAAGCCATAATTCTGGGAAGAAGGAAATGAACCCTTATTAAGCACTTCTATGGGTCAGACACTTTATATAAAACAAGGAATTTAATCTTCAACAATAACCTGTGACAGGGATGGGATTATCACCATTTTTACAGAAGAGGAAATAGGATCTGAGACCCTAAGAAACTTGCCCAAGGTCACTCAGTAAGTGGCATGAACTGGAGTTGAAACCCCAGAGCTATATTGTTTTAGAGCCCATCCTTTCTATTTCATGGCCCTACCCTCTGCCCCCACCCCTAGATAATATTAACAATTGATAGACAGATAGAGAAGTAGATAGATAGATAGATAGATACAGATACACACACATATATTTGCATGGATACGTGTATTTTACTGCTGATATAAATTTATGTCTATTGAATTATTCCTAAGTTAACAAGGACCTAGAAGTTACTATGGCCTAAGAATTGTGCTCTGCACGTTAGCAGAGACAAAATAAGCAGCATCTAGTACCAAAACCTGTATCATGTTGCCAGAGAAGTGAAGCATTAAGTGGAAATTTTGTGTAGTGGCTGTGAGGGCAGCGTGCTTCCCAAAGAGCTTGTCTGGCGGGAGGAGGATTAGATGCGAAGTCGCATGTGTTGTTGGGAATCTGATCTGTAAACACTGAGGTTTTGATGTCTTTCTCAAGTTCACACAAAGAGCTAATAGCTGGGTTGCGACTGTGTCTTAGGCATCCTGGATAGTTAACATCTAACCAACCTCTGTCTTCTCCAAAAGCTGCACTCTCCTTACGGCAGGAGCCAACATCAGTTTGCTGCAAGGGAAGAGAATGAGGATGATGGTATCAATCGGAGTCCCACAGGAAACCAGTGACACACTCAAAATATGTGATTGAGAGTTCCACGGAGGGGCCATTGACAAAGGTGGAGCTGGTTTGGAGAAAAGCAACAAGGGATGCAGAAGCCTCAGAACCAGCAGCAACAGGAAGCCACTGGCACTGAGGGACAAGGGGTAGGGAGCAGTAGGTGAGGCATGGTCAGCTATGGGTACGGAAGCGCAGCTATTGCCGCATCAGAGTTATCAATATTCCATCCTTGCTCTCCCAATATCCTCTGATCATGCGCCTGGTGCCCTGGAAGCCAGAGGTCACTGGAGCTGTGTGGTTGCAGTCCTTAGAGGTCAGCTTCCTGGCTGGAGCACAGTGCAGAAAGGAAATGGACAGAGGGTGGTTCTGGCAGGACAGATGGAGACTATCCAGTGCAAAATCCATGCCGGGGGAAACTGGGAAGAGTTTTCTGGGGGAGTGCATTAACGGAGCTATTGCAGGTGCCTTAGAATCTCAGAGTCTTAAAGTCACTCCCTTCCATAATCCAACAGCTTGCTCTGGTTCTCAGGAAAGCTCTGTAATCCCAGGACCTTATTCTTATTGTAGTCACCCTTTCTGCAGAGCACAGACACAAGAGCCAGCTGTTTAGCTCACACCCTTGCTGAAGAGGTGGTAATGGATCTATTCTTAGTTTTGTTATGGGTTAGCAACTGGACGTTCAAGGTAGTGGGCACCTAGATAACTCTGAATGATGGTGTTTGTTGGTTTGCAAGGGGTCCTCTGCATTAATTTATTATCTTGCTGGAGAAGCAGTTGCATTTTGGCTTCAGCCTTTAAATGATAGTGGCTCTATTTCCGACTTGCTTGGAAACTATTATTAACTATTATTCTAAACAATACACTTGCATATTTGACAATCCAGAAACCAAATTTAGCCATGCAAATTATAGACAACTGCTCTCTTAAAATGTCACTGTGATGTCCCAATTTTTAAGAAATGGAAGATTAACAAAGCCAGCTTCAAATGCTTAAAACAATATTTTATGTAAGAAGCCATTTTCCCCCAGAGATACATAGACCTGTAAAATGCTTCCAGAGCTCTCTGGAAGACAACCAATATTTCTTTCAAAGGAAGGGGAAGTAGCAGAACATCAAATATATGCAAAAACCCTTCAAACCTGGAAGTGCCGTCAACTTACTAAGGAATTATGTTAAAAATAAGGGAAACTTAAGAGGCCACTTAAATGATTTAAACACCATATTTTTCCTCTTCTCCAAAAATCCCCCAAGACAATGCTCATAATGTTAGACTGACCTTTTAGCATATGTGATTTTAGTGAAAGACATTTCTCTTCTTCTAAATATATCTCAAACCATTCTTAAAAGTAATGATTTCTCATTAAGGTTCTTGCACCTGCTTGTGAAGAAAAGACATCTGACCTTTAAAAAATATTCCATGGGTCTGAATCATCTAAGTATATTGTAGCTTTATTCTTGCAGACAAGGGAAACCAAGAATGATCTGGATAATGGAGAAACCTGTGAATACAACTGGATTTGAATCACACTACTAGCTTCAATTCACACAACTGGATTGGGATCCCACTGTGTAATTTTAGGCAAGTTACTTTACCTCTCTAAACCTCAGTCTTCTTATCTCTAAAATAAGGATAATGCGACTATCCTGAATGCTTATTGTAAGCAATAAATGGATTTGTGTGTGCATACCGTTTTCAATAAATGAGCATTAGGGTATTTTCTTTCTTTTCCTTTTTCTTTTTTGAGATGGAGTCTCACTCTGTCTCCCAAGCTGGAGTGCAGTGGTGCGATCTCGGTTCACTGCAGCCTCTGCCTCCTGGGTTCAAGCAATTCTTGTGCCTTAGCCTCCCGAGTAGCTAGTACTACAGGCATGAGTCACCATGCCCAGCTAATTTTTGTATTTTTGGTAGAGACAGAGTTTCACCATGTTGGCCAGGCTGGTCTCTAACTCCTGACCTCAAGCGATCTGCCCACCTCCCACAGTGCTGGGATTACAGGCGTGAGCCACTGCGCCCGGCCACAGTGCTTTTTTTTTTTCTAAAGCTTCTTGTCACACAGAATACAGTGAAAGAATCCAACTACAGTAATTCAAGAGTCTTCTCAGAATTTAGAGCTCAGAACTGAGACTGAAGTATTGGCAGAGGACCTAAGAGACAAAAAGAACCTTGTTGTATACATGGATTCTGAAAAAATGTCATAGTTTCTGACAAACTAATCTAGCATATGCCAACCTAAGGGTGCTGGCATCTATTTTCAAACTTATCCCTCAGGGTACCACCATCAACTTGCCTAGGATTACCTGATCAAGTAGCTTAGAGACCATAATAGTTATAATAATTGAGATAGTCATGGTAGCAGTACTTCCTTTTCCTGCGAAATGATTAGTATGATTGTTCTGCTGCCCATACTTAGGGAAATGATACTTTCAGACATGGAAAGGACGATGATATGAAATTGGGACCTTGTTCTGTTGGAAATGCTTTGAGTTTTAAATAGCTTCAAACTTTAAGAGTTTCAATACAACAGAAGCTCTAAAAACCCAAGGTCTTTGAGTAGTCTTCACACCTCTCTGCCCATTTCCAGAGATCCACTGAATTTGAGCCTTTGAGGAAGGGGGTAATCTGTTCTTTATATTTTTCCGATTTTTTTTTTTTGAGATGGAGTCTCCCTCTGTCGCCCAGGCTGGAGTGCAGTGGCACGATCTCAGCGCACTGCAAGCTCCGCCTCCTGGGTTTACGCCATTCTCCTGCCTCAGCCTCCGGAGTAGCTAGGACTACAGGCGCCGGCCACCTCGCCCGGCTAGTTTTTTGTATTTTTTAATAGAGACGGGGTTTCACCGTGTTAGCCAGGATGGTCTTGATCTTCTGACCTCGTGATCCGCCCGTCTCGGCCTCCCAAAGTGCTGGGATTACAGGCTTGAGCCACCGCGACCGGCCATTTTTCTGATTTTTAAAATAAATCTTATACTTTGGATCATCATTTTACAATTTATAGTAATAAAAATGTTTGCTTTTAAAAAAGTCTTCCAAAGAAAGTGTTTTTGAATGTTTTAAAATATTGTTTACTTTAGTATATTTTATGTAAACTAGAATCACTGAACCTAAATAGTACATAGAAGGAAGGGAGAGGGGAGTTAGAAGACATTTTTTCCTAAAAGGGCAATGGTAGTAAATTGCCCAGATTCTGGAACCTTCTGTCTCAGTCCAATTTCTGACTAGACCATTTAAAAGTTGCATGAATCTTGGATGAGTTACTTAACTTTACTCTGCCTCAGTTTCATTGTCTGCAAAATGGAGACATCATATAATGTTATGAGAATTAAATGATTTAATATATATTAAATGCTAAGGAAAACTTGGGCGGGTAGTGAACATGACTTAAGTCTTAGCTATCGTGATTATTACCCCTCTCAGAATCATTGCTTAGAATAATTCAGCCTTTATTGTACTTATTTGTTTTAAACTACTTTTTATATTTATCAAAGTTATACATAACCTGGTTAAAAGTCAAATTGTATTTAAAGGGTAGTAATGAAAAATAACAGTCTCCATGTTCACAACCAATCTGTGATCTTGCTGTCCAGAGGCAGTTACTTCCAATCCATTCTTTTGGCTGATTATTCTGGTCATTCTCTCATTTCTCTGATATCTACCAGTGCAATGAGGTTCTACCAAATTTATGGTTAAATCAGATTTGGCATTTACTTTATTATGGTTATATATGCATTGTTCACTTTTGAACCAAGTGATGTGCTATAATTACATTTTGCTTTAGAAATTTTTGTTTTTATTGGAGATAATAATTATTTTTTAAAATTTACTTAAATTTATTTAATTCTCCACCACACCCACGATCACTCAGGTCTATCCAACACCTTCCATTTTACCTTCAAATGGTCAAATATTCTTGATAATTGGCCAATCCCACTGTGCTTCGAAGACATCTGCCCCTGAGCCATTTATCCTTCTAGTCCAGTCTGTACTTACTACTACCATAGTCCTACTCCCCAGTTTCCTCCTGGATTTTCCTTGTACCTGTTCTGTGTCCTGCATCCTCATCTTATTTTACTCCCTTATTTTTCTGGAGCACATCCTCTAGAAGCCTATTAAGAAAAGGTACATTAGAGGAAAATTTCCAGAGTCCTTGTGTATTTGAAGATATCTTTATTCTCATACTTGATTGATAATTTAACTGGTAATGGAATTCCAGGTACATCCATAACTTCCCTCAGAATGTTGAAGTTAGGATTGGTTCAATGTCTCCTGACTTCCTGTGTTACTGTAGAGCATTCTGATGTATTTCCAATTTCATTTCTTTTGCATGTGATTGTTTTGTTTTAAGTGCTTTTAGTATCTTCTTTTTTAAATGGCTGGCATAATTCAGTTCGGATCATTGTTTATTCATTTACTATGCTGAGCACTTTGTGGTTACTTTCAATCCAGAGACTCACATTATTTTGTTCTGAGAAGTTTTCTGTTATTTCTCTGACAATTTCCTCTCTTTGTTTTCTTTATTCTTTTCTCGGAACTACTATTAGTTGTTTGTCAGATTTCTTGTATTGATTCTTTACATTTCTCATGTTTATTCTTCAACTTTTCTCCTCTTTGTATTTTCTGGTCTTTGTGGGTTCTTTCCTCAAATTTATCTGTCATTCCCTTTACTGAGCACTGGAAACTTTATGCTTTGTTTTTTTGAATGAATAATATATGCTTTTGGTACAAAATTCAAAATTACTAATGAGAATGTAGATAGAAGTTAGCCTCCTTCTGACCCTTGCTCCTTAAATATCCAATTCATCTACTTGGTAGGGATAAATATTCACAGATGGGACAGCACAGAGGGGAACAGAGGGTTAAGGCTAACAAGTGGAAGTATTTTATGGAAGTTTGCACACTGAATGATGGAAGTCCCAGTTTTCTTTCTCCATCTTGTTCCTGGAAAAGCAATCATCCAGGTGTATATTCTCCTAGGTAGGAAATGGTTGGATTATTTTGCTGGAGAATATAACCTTGGCTGTCAATATCACTGGGTCTTTTCTCCTGGGTTGGTAAGAGTCCTCATAGCAGAATATTTTAATATCTTGCTTGGAGGGCAGAAGCCTAGCTGCTAACATTTTGAGAAAAAGAGCAGGCATGGGAGTGAGTGTTGTCTCTATTTAGTATGCCAATTTCTACTTAAATTTTCTGTTTTTATTATTGTACTACCATCTTCAGCTATGCTTGGTCACTAAGTTCAGAGACTCTGTTTTACCTCCTTTAGAGAATGTTAAGCCTTTAGTGTTCTGTTGGGGTGGAGGAGGGAAAGTCATCTGGTTGAGTAAAGGAAAGGATCTATTGTTCTAATTGCCTTTCTATGCTTTAAATTGCATAATTTCTGTTGATTTGTTTTCTTGTTTACTCACGCTTTCCTTTGTTATCTCCTTCCTACTCTTTTACCTAGTAAATATTTTATTTCAGATATTATACTGCTCAGTTCTAGAATTTTTCTTATGTTTCTGTATCTTTGCTAAGATTCCCTATCTTTTCATTCATTATAAGAGTATTGTCTTTTGCATCATTGCACACAGTTATAATAGCTTCCATAAAATCCTTGTTTGCTACTTCAAACATCTGGGTCATCTCAAGGTCAATTTCTGTTAATTATCTTTTCACTTGAGAATGAGTTGCATTTTCCTGTTACTTCATATATGGAATAATTTTGGATTGTATTCTGGAAGTTGTGGATGTTATGTTTGGACAATCTGGGAGAGCGTTGTTGTTGAATTTATTTATTTTAGTAGGCAATTGCTTTGGATAGATTCAAGCTAAAAACTCTGATTTTTGGTGGCAGCTCATATCTCCTGGTAGTTCCTGCATACTTAGCTGATCTGTGTGCAGTTTGCCCTGTGCATGTGTAGCTAGGCAGTCACTCAGAGTTAACACACTTAATTTGTGGCTCCCCTTCTTTGGCCTCTCCTTTCCAATATTACCTCTTTATTTCCCCTGTGGTTGTGGCTATAGTGGCCCTGAACTCTTTTCTCTGGTTCTTCAGACCAGAAAGACCGCAGATTTTCTATTGGAGTTTTAGTAGTGCCACCTGGCCACCTTCCTTAGGTCCAAGAAATAGGAAGAAAAGGGAAACTTACTCTGCTACCTGTGCCATTCCCTCCAAATGCCAACTCCCCTCCACAGTCTATCTACTTTTGTTCACTCTGCAGTGCTTTCAGATTCTTTTTTTAAAAGTTGTTCAAAGTTTATTATTATTATTAGAGGCAGAGAGGTCCAGTGGGAGTTTATTCTATTAGAGGTGAACTCCTAACAGCTTGTCAACAGCCTTTTAAACAATTCTATTTACCATTAACTCTGCTTCCAAAGTAACCTGGTATCACCAATTTCTGAGCTTTTTAAAGGTTCTGTGGTGCAAATGACAATAGTCATGGTTAGCATATTTCTCTAAAAATTATTCTCTCTATATTCTCTAAAAATTATTTCAGTGAGCATAAATAACATGTAAACCAAGTGGGAGTTAATGAAAGATTGTGTCATGGAACATTCTAAATCAGACAGAATTCCTGCTGCTCTTCCATTTGGTCTCAAAATGGCATTGGCTAGGTTTTTTTCAGCCTCATGTTGGCCAAAATAAGAGCCTTTCTTTAAACCAGTGTTTTAAAACAATCATCATCTCAACTGTTTTGGATTATCAGTTGGCTGCAAACCAGGGGGTCACCCATGGCAGCATGATACACACCATGTCTGTAGGTTTTCTTTTCTTTTGATTCCAACGAGAACATCAGAGAAACAAAGAGCACTTCTTTGCAAGGTGGACTCTTTTAGAGGAGATGGTCGGCCAATGGACTGTGTACACAAAGGTCAGAAATTGTGGTCCCTTGGGGCATCTCATCTTGTTAGGATCATCATGGTCTCCTCAGGCTGAAATTCATGGGTCGTGAGTCCCCAGCACCTGATTCCCTCAGCACGTGATTCTTTATGAGGTTGGAGCAGTTAATACTGAGAATGTTGCAATTCTGTGAGTAAATAAAGTTTCTGTTTCTGTGTTGGAATTTCCTGTTTTCTGCACCTGGTTTGGATATTTGGTTTATTTGCATAAGAATGAACATGTGTAGCTTGGGATTCAACCCAGAGAGGGACTTTTAGAAAAGTCTAAAGTCAGAGGGGACTATTGTCTATGTGAGTACACTTTTTAAAGCATCCCTTTCATTAGCTATCAAGGCATAAGCTCTGTTTCCGAAGGAAAGTCACCTCAAACAGCTACGATATAAACTACAAAAGAAGTAGATGTGGACATAATTAGGCACATTTTTATTTCCAATTGAAATGCAATTGGAAACTCTTTAGGGCTCAAGTCAAAACTTTTGACTTTGTTCCCTGGTCCAGAATTCAAAACGATTTCTCCCTCTGGAATTGTACTCTTTTTTTCTGAAGATTATTGAATTCAAATAACTTGAAATGGAACCCATCAAGTCTAGTTGAATTTTTGGAATTCTTTAAATTCTCAGGCAGGTTGCATTTATCTGGTGCTCAGAAGAAGTTGTGAATGAGCAATATCCTAAGGTGTTCTCTGAACTCAGAACACCCAAATTGTTTTCTTCCTGCAGAATTTTTGTTAAGCCCTGAGGTGCAAAATTTTCCCTCCCTCCCTTCCCCTTCCTTCCTTCCTTCCTTCCTTCCTTCCTTCCTTCCTTCCTTCCTTCCTTCCTTCCTTCCTTTCTTTCTTTCTTTCTTTCTTTCTTTCTTTCTTTCTTTCTTTCTTTCTTTCTTTCTTTCTTTCTTTCTTTCTTTCTTTCTTTCTTTCTTTCTTTTCTTTCTTTCTTTCTCTCTCTCTTTTCTTTCTTTTCTTTTTCTTTTTCTTTCTTTCTTCTTTTTCCCTTCCCTTCTCTTCCCTTTCCTTCCCCTTCCTCCCTCCCTCCCTCCTTCCCTCCCTCCCTTCCCCTTCCTTCCTTCCTTCCTTCCTTCCTTCCTTCCTTCCTTCCTTCCTTCCTTCCTTCCTTCCTTCCTTCCTTCCTTCCTTCTCTTTTCTTCTTTTCTTCCTTTCTTTTTTTTTTTTTTTCTTAAATTATCTCATAGTTCTCCTATTTTCAGATGGGGAAATTTAAACATTGGAAAGGTAAGCATTGGACTTGTGTCTTGGTCACAAACACAGCTTTTGGGGCACAAAGACAGAAAAGTAAAAGATCTCCTTCTCCAATACAAGGCTGTGAATTCTACTACTGAGCCTTCTATGAAACATTAACTCAGTGGTTCATCCCCTGGGGGACCTGAGCCCATAGGAGTTCTTTAAAGGAAGAAAGAGAGATTTTTGAATAATTTTCATTATTTCAAGAAGTTCAACAGACATCGCACATTTCCCAAAATAAAACTGCATGAATTAACCAGAATGTCATGATATTTTTGCTTTTGATTAGAGTTAAATTAATTCAGTTTGATAACATTGATTATCATGCTGATCTGAAACTTTGATTACAGTTATATATGTCTTAGATGATTAAAATGTGAAAATAGGTTAATTATGTCTTAATAAATTCAGTTTATTTGATAGGCAGAAATTTATAAAACCTGAAACTAATCAGAACAAAATATGACACATTTTCACAGCTCCCTATAAGTATCTTAAACAAGTAGAATGCTAAGACATAGGAAACTCTAAAATGTATCCATTTCAAGATTCTTCTGGAAGATTTTGTATATTTTTTTCTATCTAGCTGCCTTAACATGAACAGTATAAAGTCAAATTGTTCTTTCTTATACATTTAACATTAATTATGACAACCGTTCATTGACCAACGTCCACCAATGGTGGATCTCAGCTGTTTAGGTTTAATTATGTGTGTATCGACTCTTCTAATCTCCACTTAAGGAGTTGAATATCTGTAGATGCTGATCAGACATTTAAAAGAGGGTAATAACACCAGTGTTATATTGAGAAACAATGAGAAAAGGTAAGTTTAATTCATCATTCTGCTGAAAGTCAATCGACAACATTTTTCATGGGCTAACAACAGTTAATAAAGACAGTTAAGCCAGTTTGGAAAGTATAAATGGAAGAATAACATATTTCCTGATTTCATATGACTCATTAGGCTCATCAAAAGACTTTTCTTAGAGGAAGCACTCAACTTGCTTCTCTGAGCTAACGCTACAGGTTGTGGTTTTCGTAATCATGCAGTGATCACTGTGGCTTTGGGCGTCACTTTTCTGACGCACCTGGCTCCAGCTGTTTTAGATACACAGTCCAGAGTTCACATTGCTGAAGGGCAATGACTGAGATCATTGTTTCCCCAGGGTGTGCCCTTTAAAGGCTAAATCGATGGCGAGATGGCATAGGCTTTGGGGCTGAAGAACACATGATATGCTAAGTTTAGGTCACATTCTTTCCTAGATATTTGGACACCAGAGATGAATTATGGAGTATTTCTTGGTCCTAAGGCAAGGTCGTGCATGACCTCCACTGCTGTCTCTGTGCAGGTGCCCATGAACTTGGAGGCAACAGCAGAACGTGCTAAGTATTATCACTCACGGGAGTTCATATTTGTATGATTGCTGCATGTCTGTTGGAGCACATTATGTAAAACACTGCTGGTGATGGAAGTTGCTTAATCTACTCAGAGTCCTCATGTGCAAAGGAAGGGTAGGGCAGATGGTCTTTAAGTACTCCCCTATCCCCAGGCTCTGGCCAACTTCCTGTAACACTAAGCTTCCTTGAATAAAAAGTCTCAGAATAGAGATAGCCTGGGATGACATACTTGACCAAGCTGATACCAGACAGCTGGCAATTTACATGTGTGAGAGGCTCTCATTTGAAAGTAGGGAAAGCTAGGTGGACACAAAACCTATGCCTCCAAGTATAGATTTTATCCTTAAAAAAAGAAGTTTCACACATGGAAGACTATTCTTTCCTTTCATCGTTTTGTGCCAGTGTACAAAATGAAATGACCAATAACGACACTTGTAAGTATCTTCAGTGGAATCTTGTATCCCTGGAACTTAAAGGATGAACAGTTAGAAGACTTTAATGGTATAATTTTCTATGTTCCCAGACATGCCTTTAAAAGTCTTCACTTCCTGTTTGTCTTCCATTCTAAGCTCTCTCTCCTGCACAAGACCTGCAGGGCTTGGCATCTGTGAGCACTCCAATAAATATTTATTACTAAATTCAGTTGTCATTCATTTAGAATGTACTCGGTGCCAGCCCCTGTTTTTCTAAGCCTATCTTATTTAACCTTTACCATTACCTCATGATTTACTCTTACCCTTATTTTACAGATGAAGAAATGGAGATTTTTGGGAGGCTGAGTAATTGGCCTGCGGTTATATAAATGTGGAAAAGCAGGCTTCAGACTAAAGCACGTTTGACTCGAGAGCTTGTGTTGTTAATCACTTTGCCATCTTGCCCCCCTTCCCTTTGTTGTATGGATGAATAATATATGCTGTATCACTTAATGAAAAGTGTGGTTTTGGCAGATCTCCTTTGCTTGAACACATCTTCTGTGGTGGAGAGGAAGGGGCTCAGAGGTAGGAATTCTCTGGCCAGCTTCACCAGGAAAATAGACAGGAAAGCTGTTTCCTGGTGAAAACAGCTTTACCAGGAAAATAGAAATGTACAACCTAATACCTAGTATACAACCTAGAAAGAGCAGATCTCACTCGCCAGGAGCAAAGTGTCATGTAGGGACATATAGAAGTTTAAAAATACATACATGCAAAGCAAATATCCACATTTTATAAGGGCACAACCAAGCAAAATGATATATATTAAATCCATTGGATGGTTGCTCTTGGGGGTGGAAATAGGAGTGAAAAATATAGTTAGAAGACAATAAATAAACACATAAACAGGAGAGGGGCTTTCTAAGGGCCTAATGATGATAATGTGGTGTGAGCTGAGAAATACAATTAACACAACCTTTTATACTTGAGCATGTCTCCTCCCTCCCATAAGATACAAAGCAAGGGAAAAGTAGATCAAGTCAACTTGTGGAAGGGCTAGGAAGACATGAGTGAGTGCCTCCTTTTTCACATTCAGGAATCACTGACTTAGTCCTAAGATGGAGGGGCTTTAATGTAAACACCAGCTACACACAGGCATAAGGTTGGCTCCAACGGGCATTGAATTTTTGCCACAGAATAAAAAGCTTGAGGTCTTGTCATCCATATACTACATGAGAAACAGTCTTAGAATGTGCAAGCTAAAAAAGATGGTCACAGTTATTTTCCAGATAAGAAAGCCAAAGTTCAGAGTGCTTGAAGAACCAGTCAAAGATGGTACAGCTAGCTTGGGACAGATCCCAAATGGCAAGCCAATTCCCTCCCCCATTGCCCACACTGCGTCTCCAGGGTCATCTGCCTCATCTGGTCTCTGAACAGCCCCCACACAGTGATAACTCTGTTTCTCCTGTTGAACTAGGGGTGGATTTGCTTGGCCAATTTTTCTCTTTGTCATTACCTTGGCTCTGGAGAGCCTCGACTAAGGAGGATACTCAGTAAATGTTGGTGACAGTGATAGCCAATATTAAGAATGATGTTTTGACCAGGCGTAGTGGCTCATGCCTGTAATCCCGGCACTTTGGGAAGCTGAGACAGGAGGATTGCTTGAGCCAAGGAGTTTGAGACCAGCCTGGGCAACTTAGTGAGACCCCATCTCCACAAATAAATTTTAAAAATAGCTGGGTGTGATGGCACGTGCCTGTAGCCCCAGCTACTTGAGAGGCTAAGGCAGGAGGATCATTTGAGTCCAGGAGTTTGAGGTTGCTGTGAGCTATGATGGCACTACTGCACTCCAGCCTGGGTGACAGAGTGAGACCCATCTTGTCTATAGAAAAAGGAAAAAAAAAAAAAAGGAGAATGGTGTTCTTTAAATCTTCAGACTCTTCAGTGAGGAACTTAGATTTGTACTGTGCATTCTGGATAGTTGTGGCTTTTCATTTTATTCTAGTTTCACCTCTGTTGTTTAACTAATTGCATGAATGAGAACTTGCCACCCTTACCTTGGCTTTAGTAGCCTCATTTGGCCAAAGAGGGGCGTGGTATTATTTTCTCCAAAGAGTCTGTATAGTCAAAGTTTCTATGATCGAGGCTCATCTGGGAACCTCAGAACTAGCATTCCTCTTGAGAGTAGGCCTGGGGGAATTTATGGTCACCACGTGGCCTCCACAGAACACTTCTGCATTTCATCTTCTCAACCCTGCAAGATTCTGTGTCGTTGCACCCAGAATGGAGTTGCTCTCACTCACCAGGAGCAAAGTGTCATGTAGGGGCAGACAGTCCTTGCCTTCCAGGCACTATTATCAGAGAAAAAAGTAGTAACAAATAGGTACTAGTATAGTAAGTGCCACACCAGGACAGAGGATGAAAGTGCTATGGTTGCTTCTACTATGTCAGATCTGGCTGTGAATAGATGGAGAAAGCTTCTCAGAGGAAGTAGGATCAGAGGAAGTGGGATTTACGTTGGATTTTGAAGGGGGGTTGGACTCTGATAAGAAAAGTGATAGAGTGCAGCAATCTAGATGGAAGTCACAAATGGACCAAAGACAGAGTCAAGTGGGCCCCAAATATAAACCCAGTCAAGGCTTGCTGGGACATCTACAAGGAGCTGTGAACTAAAGCAGAAATTGATGGTGTTTTGATCTCAGCTTTCAGATGAGTGTAAACTATGGAGGTTACCCACTGAAGGCATGACGTAAGTCAAATTTGGGTCAGTAGGCATTTGACCATGCATCATAGATTGAAAATATGAGAATGTGAATTTACAAAGGTGGTCGGAGTGGATCCACAAGCACAGTATGGTGGTGGCAGGAGACTCTACATGTAAAGCTGGGCACCTCCTGGGGGTGTTCTGTAGCTGTCTGACCATTTGAATGTGGATGCAAACTTACCAGGAACTAAGACAAAGACAGAAAGAGGACACTCAACCTCCTCAGAGATAACACAAAACTGTGTGTGAACAACAGATGAGTGCTGGGGGATTACGAGGCAAGTGGAGATCTTTGCAAGTCAGAGTAATCTAAAAAGGCTGCTCAAATCCAACTTTTCTAAAAAAGAAATAGTCACTCTAAAATAAGTTAATAAAGCTGACAAAAGCTTCTCCTGCCCACACTGAGAGTGTATGTGTAATATCTGAACAACTATGTTTTATATCTGAATAAGTATAGCATGGCTATCAGAGATAATCAATGCACAAATTAATTATAAATATATATTGTTTAGGTGCATTTCACATAAATATATATTGTTTCAGGTACAATTACATCAGTGTGTCCCTCTGGAACTTGGAATAATTCCTTCTCATATAATTATTTGTATACCTTACAGATGAAAAGGTAGATAGAGTAGATAGGTAGGAAGCTAGGTGGGTAGGTAGAACGATATATTAATAGAGAGACAGATGTAATTGGTGTGGGCTGAAAGGCCAGATTGGGAGCAAATTGTGAGGCTGTATACCTAGCTGAGGAATTGACACTTTCTCTTTGGCCAACAGAAAACCATTACTATGGTGTTAGGATGAGTATTTTATGATTGAGCTCCTATCTGCTTTGGGGGAACTAAGTGGGAATTATTAATCATAAAACAGGAAGGGCATAGTTGCTGAAAGTCCTCTGTGAAACCAAAAGGACCTGTTCTCATAGCAGCAGCCAGCTTTGCTCCAGGGAGTGGGAATCATGAGCCCAGGACAAGGCAGAAGGGATGGTAGTACAGGCTTTGCTGCAGCCTCCTGTAAGGGCTGTCACTCACATCAACATAGTAGTGCTTGGATGGAATAAAACTTGGGCTTCCTTCCTTGGCCTTAAGGGGCTTCCAGCCGGCAGATTCCTCTGCCTGTAGTACAAGAAAAGAAGTCAGATTTTTGGCAAGAATGAAAATCAAGTCCAGATTGCTCTTTCAGCAGGAAACCCGATAGTAACAAGCATGTTTGTGACATTCTTCAGTTGACACTAGATGGAAGCAGAATGGCTGAAGTCAACAGAATTCACAAATCATTGCCTATCTATTTGTTGGGCTGGTCTTCTATTTAGCAGGTAGCTACTTTTGTTTGTTGGTTTTGTTTTTGTTTTGTTTTGTTTTGTTTTGAGACAGGGTCTCACTCTCTCACCTGGGCTGGAGTGCAGTGGTGCAGTCACAGCTCACCACAGTCTCAGCTCACCAGTTTCGACATACGAGGGCTCAGGTGATCCTCTCCACTTCAGCCTACCAATTATTTGGGACTATAGGCATACACCATCACTCCCAGCTAATTTTTTTGGTATTTTTTGTAGAGACGAGGTTTTGTCATGTTGCCCAGGCTGGTCTCAAACTCCTGGGCTCAAGCGATCCACCCACTTTGGCCTTCCATAGTGCTGGGATTATAGGTGTGAGCCACCATGCCCGGCCCTGGTAGCTACTTTTTATTTCTGTGGAAGGGAAATGGTAGGAGGCAAATAGAGCCACACTTGGAACTACTTGAATTTTCTAAACATACCACTGTAGAGACTACTATGGTAATAACGATGGGACTCTCTTATATTTGGGGTGCATTAGGCAGTTTACAGCATGGTTTCAAGCACATTCTGTCTTTAGAATCTCACAATATTTCTTTGAGGTCGTCAGAGCTGGCATTATTACCCGCTTCCTCCACCCTATTTATGGATAGGAAAACTGAAGATCCAAGAGCTTATGTGAGTTGCCTGGAAACTCATGGCCAGTAAGTTGCAGAGCTGTGATTCAAATTGAAATATCGGGTCGGTGTTATTTGAACCCTGGTCTGGTGCTCTTCATTTTCTGCCATGCAAGAAAACAGCCTTGATTTTGAGTCTCCATAATTTAGCTCATTCTGCTCCCGAGGTGTTGGGATGCTGCTGACCTCCCGGAAAACTGTGGTGAAAGGCCAAGGCATGACCCAACTCCCCTGGATAGGAGTTTTGGTCAAAGAGCACATCACCCCACTCACACGTTCTTATTTGCACAGAGAGGATTGTGTTACAGGGTCATCTTTGTTCCAAGCCATGCTTCCGGGTTTATTTGTATACAGAGAAAACTGTGTTTGGAATTTGCAAAGCCCGGTTGAATATTTCCTTGTTTCATCAGTGGCATTGTTTTAACCCATTGGTGTACTAGTTTTTAAAACTTGGATATAGGAATGGAACTGCCAGTGAGTTTGAAAAACGTTGAGGGTATAAATGGGCCAGAATGTTTTCAATAAGGGAAGATGCCCTGATGATGTCACCATCTCAGGGGACGTCTTGTGTTTTGTGGGAGCCAAACAAACCTGTTTTGAGGAAAGAGAGACAGAGAGAGACTGAGAGAGATTCACTTGAAGGTAGGGACCCTAAGTTATTTATCTTTGCCTCTTGCTTCCATCCCTAGCCCAGCACTTGGAATGATGCTGTCCCATAGAGGACACTCAGTAAATGCAGTGTCTGCATCAATGACTAAAGAACCCAGAAACCTGCTTGTCTGTCCCCTATATTGGTGAGTTCCATTCCTATGGGTGGTTTAGAGTGTTAAAGAACTTTGACTAATTCCACTAGTTTGAAGTTAGATATGCCAATTCAAAGAAAGCCATGGAATTGGTATCCTCTTCTGTGAACCAGCTCGAGGGCAGGTATAAAAATGGCTGTATTTAGCAACAGAGGTATTAATAGCTTTATTTTCTTATAAAGATCTTACTCTCTTAGGAAAAGAGGTTGTCCAATATTTTCTATCCAATGCCCCCTCTTTTAACATTTTGGCACTTGGTACCTTGCTTGGCCTGCAAAGAAACAACAATCATCTTGCAGATATAATGATGCCCAAAGGAGCTCTGTGGTGTGGACCACAGAGACTGACATACAAAAAGCTGGAAGCCAAGTGTCTTCATTCCTCCAGTCCGTGCTTAGCCCCTTTTTCCCCCAGATCCTGACTCTTTGGTTGAGAAGAACTTCTCTGGAGTACCATTTCTCAAAGTATAATTCATGGTGTTAAGAAAGGCTGTGACTTAGTCAGTCAAAGCTTTGGTTTTCTCATCTGTAAAGCACCAATGATAGAAATTAATAAGGTTGTTTTCAGGATTAAATGAAATAATACATGGGGAAAGAGCCTGCCTGGGGCTGGGCTCCCAGGAACTGTCGGGTTCTTTGGCCATTCTTCCTTTTTCTTCTCAATGACAAAGCAGATATGACACATCCTTGAGTTCTTGTACCATCTTCTCATCCTCTTTTCTATTTATCTCTTTTGCTTCAAAATCCTGTTCAACTCTCATCTCCTGTAAGTCTTTTCTAAGTATCTGCCTTGTGGGTCCTTGGGTGCTTTTTGGGTTTCTTAGAGCAGCGTGGTCCTGGCTGAGTTTAATCTGAGAATGGGTAAGAGGCACGTGGGGCCCCCAAGTGTCCCAGGCGAGTTGTTTTGAGTGGGAGGAGGATCCAGAAGGGGAGCCTTGAGTAGGAAGCCTGAGGTGCTAAGACACCTGGGGACAGAGGAAAGAGATGGTGGCAACAGAGTGCTATCCAGTTCAATCCCTTCCTAAAGGGGCAGTGTCCTCCCTATTTCTGCGTTTCTGCAGAGCACCAGCCTGGCTCTAGTTCAGTGAGGACTGGGGAAACACAACCTTCAGGCACAAATTTAGGGACTCAGGAATACAGGCCCTAGACAGCAGTGGAAGCCCTAGACAGCAGCCTCTCCACAGTGGAGATCCGACAGACGCCCAGCAGAACTCCATGGGAGAACAACAAGCCCAGAATTATTCACAAACATGAAATACATGCCAGAGGGCGCTGAGAAATACTTGGTGGGGAGGATTTTACACAGACAAGAGGGATGATGAGTTTCTGACCTCACTCATACTCACCAGCTGATTATGCTTCTGAATAATGCAACGTGCCCCACTGCAGAAAATGAATTTCCAGGTAGTAGGGTAGAGTCTGCACAGAATATGTGGGTGCTTCCTGTTCAATGAGGATTTCCCAGTATAGCACTGGGTGTCTGGAACTCCACCGCCTGTTGGATTTTGAACTATTATTGTTTGAGACTCAAGGGAAAAAGGGAGAAGAAAACAATTTACTGTGTGTTAGGATTTTGTCTATACCAACAGATAGTCTATTCTGCAATACTATCCCTTAACTCCATTCCCCACATTCCAGGACATTTCTTCTCGCCTTCTTGCACTTTGTAATGATCATGTGGGATTTCTGTAGAAAAAGGTTAATCTAAGGCTGGGTGTGGTGGTTCATGCCTGTAATCCCAGCACTTCGGGAGGCCGAGGTGGGCAGATCACGAGGTCAGGAGATCGAGACCATCCTGGCTAACACGGTAAAACCCCGTCTCTACTAAAAATACAAAAAATTAGTCACGCATGGTGGTGGGCGCCTGTAGTCCCAGCTACTCGGGAGGCTGAGGCAGGAGAATGGTGTGAACCCGGGAGGCAGAGTCTGCAGTGAGCTGAGATTGCGCCACTGCACTCCAGCCTGGGTGACAGAGTGAGACTCCGTCTCAAAAAAAAAAAAAAAAAAAAAAAAGAAAAAGAAGAGGTTAATCTAGATTTGTGCTGAGAAATACCCAATGACTTGATGGTCCCAATGTGTCTAAGGGAGAGTTTTAACTTCGTTCTGTCTGAGTAGACAGAACTAAAATTAAGGCGATCACTGTGACCATGGATTACTCATTTTAACTGTCTTTAGCATATTTGCTCTTGGGTTATGAAAGCCATTACGGTCAAGAGAAGAGATAATGGGTCTGAACTTCACAGAAATAAGGATGCCTTGAATGTCTTCTGATTCTCATCCTTTTTTTGTAGGATGCTCAAGCATCATGGCATCATTTCCAGTGGAGTTACTGAATTTGTAGGTTGTCTACCTGACTCCCTGAGGTCCTTACTCACCAAGAAGTCAGCTCTGAAGCCCACTGAGTGCTCAGGTGGATGTCTGCCACCACAAACATAGCCTTTGCTGGTGGCTTGGAGAGCTGACAGGTCAGCCACAGAAAGCGGGCAAGACCTAGTCAGTAGCGACAGGATATGTTCCGAGGATGGACAGCTGCCTGACAGGCATTCACTTCCAGTGCCAAAGTCAAGGACTGCCAGTACCCTTCCTTCATGCTAAGCACTTCTCTCTCTCTCTCCAGGTAATTGCATAGGGTTTCCTGGAGCCCACAGCTGGCCTAACTCACTCATCTCCAGACCTTTTAAATGCATGTGTTAGTGAGAATGCTAGGGCCCTGGGGACAGTGCTCATTTCCTTCAGTATTGTCACCTTCTGTCACCCAGGTGCACAGCCTGGATTTCATTCAATGCGCCATGTTCCTAGCACATGGAGAACTTCAGCGAGATCTGGTGGGCCAAGCCGGCTTTCTGCTTGTGTCAGGGCTGTGTTGGCAAGATGTTTTGGCTGCCCAGGAGGCCACCAATGCCACCCGCAGAGGCTTGAGATGCCCTTTGGTTCCTTACTACTTGGCCCTGGAAACAATTGTCCTCTGACAGCCTTATCATGCACAGTGTGTTTTCCTCTCTCTGTAGCTCTTGCCAGAGAAATAATAGCGACCTGTTCTTCCCCAGAGGTTTTCTCCTCCAGGAGTACCCCATGTGAAGGTCACAGAGGGAAACTGATAAAGGAAATCGATAAATATCAGTTGAATAAATCGGATAAATGGGACAGTTTTTGGACCACTTGCTCACTCTGGAAGATTCTCAATGTGGTGGCACATCTGTCTTAAATAGAAGCTATGCTGAAAGTAAATGACAAAGCCTAGAACCCTTTCTTTCTTTGTTGCCCCAGGACAGTGGATGCCTGTTTGGAAGGCTACATCGGACTGAGCCACATGACAGAGCCTTGGAGATGGCAGGGGAGGGAAGTTGAAGAAGTGGGCAAGTCTTAGTTCTTCTCAACAGTGGCTGTGTGCCAGGCACTGAACGAGGCACTTTGCATGCACCATTTCACTTTATCTGCACAAGAGCCTCCTGCCGAGGAACTATGGCCTCACTTTAATGATGAGGAAATTGAGGCTCAGAGAGGGGAAGTCACCTGATTGAGGCCACAAAGCTAGTAAATGGTAGAATGAAAGTTAGAGGTTACCTTGAAACCTCTGCTGTTCCCATCGTCCCACAGCCGGCCAACTCCTGAGCTCAGGAGGACGTTGGAATAAGCTAGGCCCTCTGAGATCCCTGACTCTGAAGTCTTCAGGGAAATATTCAGGTCATGATCATCAGAACGCCTTACCTTTGTGGAGCACAGGAACGTTTCCAAGGTGAATTTACATCTAATATTTCATTTGCCTCTCACAGTAGCTTAGTGAATTATTAGCTCCATGTCACCAATGAGAAACTGAGGCATGAAGAGACGGAGAGATTTTCAGGGCATCTGGCTCCTAATCCAGAGCTCTTTTCACTGGGTTTCACAGAGAACAGAGCACTTTTCTTAAGCATTTCAAAACAAGTTTAATATAGCATTCTGTTAAATACTAAGTCCCAGGTTGAAAGCTCCTAAATTGGAAACTATATATGATTTACCTCTGTGTGCCCCACACCTATCAGTGTGGGGCTTATTGCAGATAATGAATTTGCATGGAAAGAATCGTGCCTACAGGTAATTGCAATTCATCTGTCTAGAAAGCCAGAAGCCTGATGCCCTGGCTTCAAGGCCATTTCTTCATAGCATTTTTCAATGTGTCTCTCACTTTTAGTACAGCAATTGGTAACTGGAACAGTGCTTTAAAAACGTTTTAGTGGTAGAACTCTCTTTCTCAAAGAAAATCTTAGGCAGAACCTCAACATGGTAAATAGTTTTTTAGCAAAGGCTATACCACACAATTTATAGCATTTGATGTAAAAGAGTTCAGAAGGAAACCTTTGCAACCTGTCTATGTTTGCTTTGGTTTCTAGTGGATAACATTCTGAAGATCACTAAGCAAAATCATTACATCGACCAGAGTACTGTTCATTCCCTAACCTTGTCAAACATTAAGGTGCTATGTAGGGAGAAGGGATGAGGACAACAGCAGGCAAGGGGAGAACGGTGGGTACTCTCCTGCTGCATGTCAGAGTCATATGCATCATGGATGGGAAGAGTTGAGAAGAGCTGGGTCAGAACTCAGGGCTGAGTTGCAAATGGCCTGTACATTGGATAACATTCTTAGGTGCAAGCAGTAGAATCTACTCTATCTGGTTTAAGCGCTGAGAGATTTATTAAAAGGTGTGTATAGCTTATAGAATTACTGAGAGGGCTGGAAACCATGCTCTAGTCTAGGCAGAACTTTCAGGAACGACTCCCAAAACCCACACTGCAGAACTGCACTGCCAAGGGAGTTGCTTCCTCAGCATGAAGAGGCAGTGGTTGGTTCCAGAATCTTATTGCCTTTGGTGTGATTGGGAGTCACCAGATCAGGACATGAAGTCAGAAAGCCATCACTGTAGCTACTGGCTCCAGAAGCACACCTCTACCCTGATCCACATCGGAAAATGAATGCCTTGCACTCTTTCTTTCTTCTCACATAAGTCAACTGACAATTGAAGACCAATAGAAGTACAATAGAACGGTAGATCCCAAGCTATATACAGAATCATCATTACTAGGTAGTCTGAGAAATTTAGCATTCACAGGACCAGAGAGGGTTGGAATGGGTATTGAGCAAGCTAATCCCCAGTAATGTGACGTTTGCCACTTTGGTATTCAACGTTCATACACATCTTTCCTTATATTTAAATTTCCAAACAATAACTGACGTTTCTGCCTGTACTAGTCAGGATCCTCCAGAGAAACAGAAACAATAATATATACTGATTATAGGGAATTGGCTCATGGGATTATGGGGGCTGACAAATTGCAAGATCTGCAGCCAGCAATGGTTTGGTTCCAATCTAAATGCTGGCAGTCTTGAGATCTAGAAAGAGCTGAAACTTCAGTTCCAGTCTAAAGGCAGGAAAAAATATCAATGTCCCAGTTCAAAGGCAATCAGGCAGGAGGAATTCCCTCTTGCTTGTGGGTGGTCATCCTTTTTTTCTATTCAGACCTTTAATGGACTGGATGACCCACTCAGAATAGGAAGGGCCATCTCTGCTATACCCAGTCTACTAATTGAAATGTTAATCTCATCCAGAAACACCCTCATGAACACACTCAGAATAATATTCAACCAAATGTCTGGGCCTAGTCAAGTTGATGCATAAAATGGCCCAGTCAAGTTGACACGCACAATTAACCATCACATTGCCTAACTTAAGGTATTAGTTTAAAGCTTATGACATTGCTGATATTTGACTTCTTGACCTAAAAATGTCAAATTCATAGGGCTTAATAATAACTATTAATAACTGCAATACACATATTTACCCTCTCCAAAGTCTTATTGGTGAGAGCATCCATCTCTGAGTAGTAGTTATGCCTCTTGTAGCTCATTTACAATCCAATTTTATTGTCCTCTAACCTAGGGAATAAGTTGGAAAGATAGCCATCACAATCACAGCAGTAAAAGAAAGAGAAAGGGATAAAAGAGGTTACCAGATAGATAGATAGATAGATAGATAGATAGATAGATAGACAGACAGACAGACAGACAGACAGATAGATAGATAGATAGATAGATAGATAGATAGATAGATAGATGATAGAAAGGTAGATGATAGACAGACAAATAGATAGATAGGCAGAGCAGAGAGAGTGAATGAAAGAAAATGTGAGAATCTGTTACAGTCCTTGTTTCTGTAAATTCCCAACCAAGGTTATAGTTCTATTTATAGTTTCCTCCCTCTACTGCTAATACTTTTGCCCTCAGCCAATACTTCAATCAGTCAAGGTTCTTTACTTAGTGGGGTGCTCTAAACAGTTATTCCTGAGTAGTCTGGACCTTGACAGTCTTGTCTGTACAGGGTTCCTACAGACTTTATTAACTGTCACCATAGATACATCCATTTTAAGGACATAGGTTCCCCTGCATTCTGGGCCTATTTTCCCTACTTTCATTGTGTAACAACAATCTTTTTTGTCTTGATCATCAAGACCAATCATCTCCCTTATTTTCTTTGCCTATTATTTCAATGGCATGAAGTGCTCAAACTAGCTACATGGCTGTCTCAACTTCTAGTTCAATGGGAGCATTTTGGTGTCCCCTGGAGAACTACGATGTCTAAAGTTGCAGAGTCACCATTTATTTGTGGACTATGGTATATGCAAATCAGCATGTGGTTTGCATATGATGTGAGAATGAGCTAATAAAGGAGTAATACAGTGTATACTACAGCCAACAAATAAATGGTGATGCTGCAGTTTTAGAAATGGTGATTTATTTGTTGCTGATTTGGATATACCACATTCTATAACCTTGTCAGGTGTTATCTCCCAGCTCATGCTGTAACTGGGCCTTAGAGGGCCATTTCCACGTTTATGAGACCATCTGTTTCTGGTTGAAGGGCACATGGTAAGACCCATGAATTCTGTGAGGATGAGCACATGGCCTTACTTCTTTCACTATAAGTTCCTTTGAGAGAGTGAATGTTGTGTGATACAGTGATGGTGAACAGGGCATTGAGTAAGTCCATATAGGATCTTGCTGGAGATTGCTTACAAATCTATATCACAGGCTCATTCAGCATGTATTACATGGAGCACAAATTCTGCTCAATGGCCCAATAAACAAACCCCGAAAATAGCCATCAATTTTGTGATCTTGTTTCTCCACTCTTAACTAGTGTAGAGTGTAGAAGTTGCCTAGTACATCTACAAAAACTCAAGACACCGTGCATATAGGTGCATAATTGAGTGATGATAGAGTTTGGATCTGTGTCCTCGTCCAAATTTTATGTTGAATTGTAATCCCCAATGTTGAATGAGGGGCCTGGTGGGAGGTGAATGGATCATGGCAAGGAATATCCCCCTTGCTGTTCTCATGATAGGGAGTGAGTGCTCACAAGATCTGGTTGTTTAAAAGTGTGTAGCACTTCTCCCTTCACCCTCTTTCTTCTTTTCCAGCCATGTAAGATGTGCCTGCTTTTTCTTTACCTTTTGCCATAGCTGTAAGTTTCTTCAGGCCTCCCTCTGCCATGCTTCCTGTGTAGCCCGAGGAACTGTGAGTCAATTAAACCTCTTTTCTTTATAAATTATTCAGTCTTAGGAAGACCTTTATAACAATATGTGAACAGACTATTACAGGTGGCATACTCTCTCAGCTGGGTCTTGAATGATGAACCAACAATTCTGTTCTTGTCTTCAATCAACCATTTCTCCCATTTATCTATGCTTTTTAAAATCATCCCACTTTTTCACAACTCACCTCTCAGCCCTTTCCCCCTCACTCTCAGAAGATAATGACTTTTCCTCCTTCGGGAAAGACACTGAGACCTTCAAATCACACTTCCACATGTCAAATTACCCTTGGCTGCTTTTCTTCTAGAGCCAGGGAAATAAGTTTAAGACTGAAAACTCCATCTAAATTCCTAATTCTCATCTCTTTCAGTTTCTTGCTCCATCAATTATCCTCTTTGTAATTCTCAACCTTGCCAGGTCTATAGGCTTCTTGGTCCTAGATTGTTAATATGCTCATGTTGAACCCATCTTAAGGCAGTAACAACAATAAGGACCGTAAAAAACTGGGGGAAAACCCCCTCGATCCCACATTGCTCTCTAGGCTACCACATGACTCCTTCCCTCTAGTTAAAGGTTTTTAAAAGAAGAATATATTCATCTGTTCTCATGCTGGTAATAAGCAAACCTGAGACTGGGTAAATTATAAAAGAAAGAGGTTTAATTGACTCACAGTACCACATGGATGGGGAGGCCTCACAATCATGGCAGAAGATGAACGAAAAGCAAAGTCACTTCTTACATGGCAGCAGGTAAGAGAGCTTGTGCAGGGGAACTCCCATTTATAAAACCATAAGACCTCGGGAAATTTACTCACTACCATGAGAACAATATGGGGGAAACTGTCCCCATGATTCAATCATCTCCACCTGGCCCTGCCCTTGACATGTGGGGATTATTACAATTTAAGGTGAGATTTGACTGGGGACACAGCCAAACCATATCAAAGGGTCTGTAACCAATGTCTCACCTTTCTCTTACTTCTCAGTCTATCTGTTCAACACTTAGATTCTTGATTCCTCTTTCCTCTGAAACTTCTTGGGTCATGAATTTCAGACCCACAATGTAGTACCCAAAGTCAACGGCATATTCATCCTTATCTCTCTCCTCCCATTGCTTCCTTCTCTCTCCTCCCATTGCTTCCGTGACTCCACATCCATCTCATTTTTCTCTTATTTCTCTTGGTCCTTCTGGTTTCTCCTCTGATTACATATATTTTACTTTATTTATTTTTTTGAGACAGGGTCTCACTCTGTCTCCCAGGCTTGAGTGTAGTGGTGCGATCTTGGCTCACTGCCACCTCCGCCTCCCAGGTTTAAGCGATTCTTGTGCTTCAGCCTTCCTTGTAGCTGGGACAACAGGTGTGTGCCACCACGCCTAGCTAACTTTTATACTTTCAGTAGAGAAGGGGTTCTGTCATGTTGCCCAGGCTGGTCTCAAACTCCTGACCTCAAGTGATCCACCAGCTTTCGCTTCCCAGAGTGCTGGGATTGCAAGAGTAAGCCACCACGCCCGGCCTGACTACCTATCTTTTAAAAGTATTTTTTAGGGACTACCACTCTCAGACTTCTTTTCTTCTTGCAGTCCCTGAGCAATCTCCATCCATTCCAGAGTTTTTGTTGTGCATTAAAAAAAAAAAAGCAATTTCTACATGTTGACAACTCTCCAATCTTATGCCCTTGGCACTAACTTTATTTGTGAGTTTCATATCCACACATTCAATTGCATATGAGGCATCTCCAGATTAATACTGCATAGGCACCCCAAATCAATGTTTCAAACTGAAATCACTCCCCCTAACTCTGCTCCCTAGCCTACTAATGAAAATGATGTTGAAAGGGAAGCAAATTACAGTTTATACTGAAGTGGTAGAAAGTTTGTAGGGGGGAAAATCAAGATGAGGGAGGTTTGGTTTAAAGAGAAACAGTAGTCTAGAGGACACAGCCTAGAGGACAGAGGCTTAGGGACACAGCCTAGAGGATGCAGGTACAAGCACACAGGCTTGACCACATAGTTTAAAGGACACAGACTGGAGACCACAACCTGTAAAATACAGAGGCCAGAAGAGTTATAAGTCAAGAAGAACTTGTAGAGGAGAGGGAGGTCTAGGCTACAACTGAGGATGAGACTCTGGGGAAAAGAACAGAGCAGTGGCTTCTCTCCTAGAGCAGAGATTATTGATTTAGTGAACTGCAGGATCAGTGTCCAGGAAGTCATCTGGCAGAATGAGAGAGGCACTGGATATTGGCAAAGGGGTAAACACTGTGCACTGTTGAAAGGGGGAAGCTTGGACTGGGTGAGGTGGCTCAAACCTGTAATCCCAGCACTTTATGAGGCCAAGGCGGGTGGATCATGAGGTCAAGAGATTGAGACCATCCTGGCCAACATGGTGAAACCCCATCTCTACTAAAAATACAAACATTAGCTGGGCATGGCGGCTCACGCCTGTACTTCCAGCTACTCAGGAGGCTGAGGCAGGAGAATCGCTTGAACCTGGGAGGTGGAGGTTGCAGTGAGCCGAGATCATGCCACTGCACTCCAGCCTGGGTGACAGAGCAAGACTCTGTCTCAGGAAAAAAAGAGAAAGAAAAAGAAAAAGAAAGGGTGAAGCTTGGTACTTACATAAGTGTACAAAATTTACCATGTCAGGGTTCTAATTAGGTTCAATAATATGAATAGCCAACACTCAATATGCTAGATCCTTTTTCCTGAAACTTTCTTAGAAAGGCCGGGCCAGGGGGAAGGGCTACTGAAACTTACCAGCTATTGCAATTATTTTCTGTATGGAAGCCTCAAATCACCAATGAGTATGCAATGCTTTGAGGTCAGATATCATAGCACTTGCGTTTTTTGCAACTCCTTCAGCACCTGAGTGTACTAGACACACTGAGAGTGTTCAATAAATAATATTTGAAAAGAGCTGACCAAGTAATTGTGTTGATTATATCCCCAGCACCTGCAATCATTTTTGTTCTTTCCACTGAGCCAATTAAATTTGTCATCAGAATTAGGGAATGGCTGAGATTGGGGACTTGGTAAAGAAAAGGAGAAAAGAGGAGAAAATGTCCTATCAATACTCGTGGATTTTTTTTCTTTTTTCTTTTGTAAAACTAATTGAAAGGCATTCATTTATAATGGAATTTTAGACCGCATATGTGATGATTCACGCCTGTAATCCCAGCAGTCTGGTAGGCCAAGGTGGTAGGATCCCTTGAGGCCAGGAGTTCAAGACCCGTCTGGGCAACAAAGTGAGACCTCGTCCCTACAAAACTTTATAAAATTAGCCAGTAATGGTGGTACATGCCTGTAGTCCCAGCTACTTGGGAGGCTGAGATGGGAGGATCACTTGAGCCTAGGAGTTGGAGGCTGCAGTGACCTAAAATCACACCATTGCATTCCAGCCTGGGAAATAGAACAATTTTGTCCCTAAAAGAATTTTTTTTTAAATAATAATTTAAAAAATAGACTTTTACTGGAAAACACATAAAAAATGGGAAAGCGCATATTCCTATGTTTTATTTGCAGTGCTCCATTCTTAGAGCAGACAAAGATATCAAGGAAAATCCCAGCATTTCCACCTATGGTCAGGTTATCAGCCCATGATCTTTAACAATAAAATTAGCCTACTCAAGGAGAAGTTACTGCTTTGAGTAGTAGTAACTTCTACTACTTTTGAATGGTTTTTGGCGTTACCATTTGAATGGTGAATCAGCCTCATGGAGCGCCCATGGCACTTGCCTCTACATGAACAGCATGGAATTTCATTTTCCTCCTATCCTCTTCCTAGGTTAGCTTCACTTTGGCACTGGTGTGTCAGCCTACTCTTGTCCTGCCCAAAGCAATCGGCATTACTCTGTCAAGGGTGAGGCCAGTTTCTGATTCTTATCTCTAAATTGTGTAAGGAGAGTTGGCATTGGAGAGCCTTAAGTTGCTCCTCTAAATGTATGTTAAATGCACTGCAAGGTGAGAAGTCCTTGAATTTTTTAAGTTATAGGGCAATGGACTTAAACAACAGAGTGGGTGAAAGGGTGGTAGTGATGATGGTGTAAAATGAGTTGTAAATCAATTTTTTCCAACTAAGGGTTCTCCTCTCTCTTATCTCCTTTGTAGTCCATTTCCTTCCTCCAAAGATTTTCCCTGGTTGAGCTGTCTACGCTCCTGTTCCCCTTGTTGACTGTGGTCAGGGCTGCTTCTAGGGAACCATGATATTGGCATTGATACCATGAGAAGATGTATAGTGGGCCCATTGTGTGTTACCCCACAACCTTAGGAAGCTCGGAGTCACGACCTTCCAGGATAAGGAGGCTTTAAATGGAAACTCTTCCTAGGACAGCCACTCTGCAGTGTAATTAAAGCTCAAGACTAAAGAGGCAGAGGCCTCCTGGTACAATTTCCTGCCCTTGTTGGGGGAAGGAAAGATCTTTCAGCATCCTAAGGTCATATGATGTAATTCTTACCTTATTTACTTGGGCTTCTGCCCATGAAATCTCTTCAGTTTGGGTCAACAAGGATTTTTTTTTTTTTTTTCCCTAATATGTTCCAGTCACTAGGCAAAGAGCTAGAGATGTAAAGATGAGTAACATCAAAGTCTCACCCTTTCAGTAAAAGACAATAATAGATTTGTAACTAATGAAATTAGAACACCGTTAATGTATAATCGATCAGTTTATTTATGAAATATGTGAACCAGAGGGCTGGGGACACAGAGCATCTGGGTAGGTATTACAGAGGCAGTGACATTTAAGAGATAAATAGGGGCCGGGCGCGGTGGCTCATGCCTGCAATTCCAGTACTTTGAGAGGCCGAGACAGGTGGGTCACCAAAGGTCAGGAGTTCAAGACCAGCCTGGCCAACATGGTGAAACCCTGCCTCTGCTAAAAATAAAAAAATTAGCTGGGCGCAGTGTCATGAGCCTGTAATCCCGCTACTCGGGATGCTGAGGCAGGAGAATTGCTTTGAACCCAGGAGGCAGAGGTTTCGGCGAGCTGAGATTGTGCCAATGCACTCCAGCCTGGGTGACAGAGCGAGACTCCATCTCAAACAAAACAAAACAAAACAAAAAGATAAATAGGATTTTCTTAAGCAAACGATGAGGGAATGCTGTCATTCAATACAAAGGATAAAGTATCTGTACTCAAGGAGCTTTCAGTCTATAGTAGGATACACACACACTTATCATTCTAAAAAGTAGAAAACTGTCTTAGCTAGGAGCAGAGCTTACAGACGGCTACCCAGGGGATGTAATCCCCGTCATCTAAAGGAGGAGGACAAAAATTGCGAGTGATGCATTGGTACAATGAAGACAGAATATGATCTGTGCACCAGGAGGAATACCCTGAGAGACTGGGAGCAGAGAGATGAGGGAAGCACAACTTATGTGCAGGAGTTGTCTTTAGGCAGGGCATGAAGGATGAGGGAGACTTCAGAAGTCAAAGAATAGTGGACATCCATCTTTCCTTCTGTGCTTGCCAAATTATTTTTGCCCTCAGAATTATTCTCTGTCGTGCCCTCAGAATTATTCTCTGTCCCTTGTTCTTATCCCCTTACTCTGTCCTATGCACAGATACTTTATGTTCTGTTATTCACTTGTTTGAATGACAGCTCCCCTCATTGTTTGCTTAAGAATGTTCTGTTCATCTCTTAAATGTCACTGCCTCCATGATACTTGCCTAAACACTCCAAGCCAGGTGGCAGGGGTCTGAACATCTCCTTACCATAAATAAGAGGCACTATGTCAAGGGCAAAGGAGAGTCTTATTAGGGCATGTACCTCCCAAACCCCCTCAGGAGGTACAAACTTTCCAAACTTTCAGAGGCTTGCCCAGGGCTCTCACCTACCTTCCTCCTGCTGGTGTTTCATGCAACTCATGTTCACTAAGGAACTCTTTTGAAATGGCCAGAAGACCTAAGCTCCAGGACCCTGGAGTCAAACTGGCAAAAATGCTGCCTATGTCAACACCAATGCAGAGTCGCAAGAGAAAGGCTCTCTATACATAGCTCTATAGGTAAAAGAAAGTAATCCTATAGGTAAAGCAGTAGTGTAGGAAAACTCAGGCAGTCCCTTGGAGTTTGTGGATTGGGATTGAATGAATACAATTGACCATGAAGTGTTCGAGCATCATGAATTATACACAGGACAGCCTCCACTCAAGAAGCTTGTGAGCAGGTTCAAAGTAAAGAAGCAGATACATGAAAAAGGAAATTTCAATGCAAGTGTAAACTGAGATCTCCCAAGTATTGAGTGGTAGGATTGTCTTTGAAACGGAAGAAAAGGGCCACTGGGACTAGATGATTTTCCTTGACCCTGTTTTTACATCCATCGTTCTGTGAGTCTGACAATAAGTACTTTGAGGTCAGAGCTTTGTCTTCCAAACAGGCTTTCTTCTCTTCCTCTGATTGCACTAACATCAGAAAATGATTCAAAAGAGTAACAATGATGTGAATTATAGATCAGTTATCTGCAATATGGCCATGTGTTATTACCTGGGGCACACGATGTTCTAAATGTTGGCTAGCGAATTTATGAGCTCCTTTACTTGTAAACAGGTTAGATCCTTAAGGTTCTTCTTAAATTAAGTTGTTTGTAAGTTCAAAGTTTCTCCTAACAAGCGATAATTGGCCTTTTTTTCACCACTCTCAATTTTCTCTTTAATTTCTGTATCCATTTCCATAAGAGTTCTTTCTCTTGTTACTAGGATATTGTCATATTTTTTATTATATCAGACATGAGGAAGTTAACAATATTTGCAAAATACCAAAAAAAAAAAAAAAAAAAAAACCAACAAAATTTCTACCCTTCATTGACTGAGATCAAGTGGAGACTTGGTCTTGGTGAGGCAGAGGTCTCTCTGTGCTTTCCTAAATGTCTGTAGCCTCATATACAAGATTCAAGGAGGATAGTTGAATCTCCGAGTCACTTACAGGAGTGAAGAACAGTCCCTGAGCTCAGGATTATGACCTTGCCACCCTTGGCCATCTATCCCTCCATTTTGGGGACTCAGGGGGAGGCCTGAGGTACCCACTTCTCTCTACCTTTCCATAGTTACAGTGTGAGCACCAATATTTGTTTTGAGTTCAGCAGGACTAATCTCATGTGTATTTCAGTTATCACAGGAGTGCCAGCCTGGCAGGTCACCCTCCTCTCACAACTTCTAATCCCTCTATGGTTCTGCATCCCCACAATTCTGTCCTCTTTCCCATTCCTATTTGCTGAATCCCATCTTCTGTGCCTCTGTAATTCCTGTTCCATTATGAACAAAATCCCATACATCCTTAATCTCTTCTCTTCCCTCCAAATCTCTCCCCAGGACAATGCTTACCCTACAGCCCCTTAGGGTGAGGCTGTTTTTCTCCTATAGCCTTTGTATCCCTGGGCCTGCCTGGAGGAGAGCTAAGTGTTCTCCCCAAACCTCACTGCCTCCTAAAGACCTTTCCCCACTCTCCCCTGCAAACAGCACCAGCTTTGAATCCCCCATCAGATTATATCACACTATCAATACTCTTCACTGTTTCTGCCATGGATGAAGGGGGTCCCTCTCTGATTTCTTGGAGATTTTAGCTCCTGATTTGCTGTTGGTCTCTCCACTATTCCTCTCCTTTTAATGTTTGTGATTTTGGAATTCTCATAGATGATCTTTCCAATGCCCAGGACTCTGCATATCTTGACCTCTCCTCTGATGATTTGTCCTCCACTCCTTACCTCCCTCCTTCCCCGGTCCAATTCCAGATCAGTCCTCAACAACTGCAACTCCCCTATATTTCAGGCTTGTGCATCCCAATCTCAGGCCACCACCTCCTCTCTGTCCAGCTTGGTCTCTCCAAGAGCCCGAATCCAAGAGTTCATGACCTCACTGGAAACTCCCATTCCCTCTATCCTACCATTTGTTCATTATTCTGCATCCCTTTGGGACTTTTTATTTCCCTCCTTACCCAGCTTACACCCCATGGCTAATTGTTACGATTAGTCCTTTGCAAAAGTCCTTAGCTCCTTTGGCCAGAACCACAGCCCTGGTTAAGCATGTGCAGCTGAGCAGCTGAACATGGCTGGAGGAAAGCCCTCTGCCTCACTCACTGGGTTCACCTTGAAGTCATGACTACAATCCTCAGTCAGGTCTTCAATGCTGTCAGAAAACAGAACACAGCATGTTCCCAATTCCTCTCCCACAATCGCAAACAATTAGCTCATGATTTCTCTTCCCTCCTCAAACCCTCACTATTTGGCCTCACTCTTAGCTGATGACTTGCTTCTTCCTTCCTGAGAAAACATAAGTGGTTGAGAGAGAACGTCTGCAGATGGCACAGCCCCATCGCCTCCCACCCCCATCTGTGCCCATGCCTCTGCCTTCCCACCTGCTGCAGAAGGACTCTCTGTGCCCCCATCTTAAGTTAATCTATTAGTTTTTCAACTGGATCTTTTCCCCCTTTTGCTTTCCCAAAGTTATTGTTCTACAACTATTCACCTCTCCCTTTTGCATCATTTCTCCCTCTTAAAAAAGGAAACAAAAGTCTTATTTTAACCCCACTTCCCTCACCAGCTATTGCCCTGTGTTTTGCCAAGAGAATTCCTTGAAAGAATTGTTTGAACTTAACTGTGTTCAGTTTTTCCCGTCCCTCTTTCATTCTCTCTCAACAGGCTTTCACATCCCTCACTCATCACCAGGGGCTACTGGTGAGGCCACATTATTGATTCTGATCGTGGCCAATGGTCCTCCTCCTCTAGTTGACTTATCAACAGCATTCGGTCAGTTGTTCACTTCCTCCTCCAGGAAACAAGCTCCTGGGTTGGTTTCCAGGGACTTGTGCCCTTGCCTTTCCTCCTATGTGGCTCATGCTCCTGCTCCGTCACAGTCCTCTCTGCTGGCTTCTCCCTCCCACTTTCTGTTCCTCCTTTCTTTTCTTTCCACACTCCCTTCCTTGGCAATCTCAGTAAGTACCAAAGCTTTAAACTCCATTTATATGCCAAAGGCTCCTGAATTTCGAAGTGTATCTTAGTCCTTGCTCTGGGAGCCCCAAACTAAAAAATCCAACTGCTTTCTTGACACATCTACTTAGAACTTGGTGGAACATGTCCCACACTTGAGCTTTTGACCTCTTTCTCCAAGCCAGCTTTGCTCCAGGCTCCTTGATTTCAGTTGGCAGCAACCCTATCTTTCCACTTGCTCAGGCCAGAAAACATAAGTCTTTACTCACACGTTGCCTTCCCATGAGGCCTACCATTATTTAGAGTTGCATGCTATTGCCCTGCTTATCCCACTCTCCTTACTTGTTCTATTTTATTTCCATAGCCCCTACCTCATTGTAACTTACTTTATAATTTAGTTATTTATCATGTCAGTTGTTCATCACCTGTCTCCCCACTCTCACTCTCACCCTTCCCTAGATAGATTGTGACGCCCCCAGGGCAGGGATTTTGTTTGTGTTCCTTATTGACATATCCTAAATGCCTGGCATGCAGTGTGTGCCCAGTGTATCTTTGTTAAATGAACAAAATAAGAAAATTAAGTCATAGAGGCTGGAGCCAATGGCAGGAAATGAAATAACTGAATATGGTCACCCACATCATCTGTTGGTAGCACACTGTGACATGAAGTCACTAGGTATGATGCTTTGTACATAAGAGCATGAATGTTGATGTTTGTTAATAGGAAAGTTTCTGTGATTTTTTTTTGTTTGTTTGTTTGAGACAGAGTCTCACTCTATCACCCAGGCTGGAGTGCAGTGGCACGATCTCGGCTCACTGTAAGCTCTGCCTCCTGGGTTCACACCATTCTCCTGCCTCAGCCTCCCGAGTAGCTGGGACTACAGGCACCCGCCACCACGCCTGGCTAATTTTTTTTGTATTTTTAGTAGAGATGGAGTTTCACCCTGTTAGCCAGGATGGTCTCAATCTCCTGACCTCGTGATCTGCCTACCTCAGCCTCCCAAAGTGCTTGGGATTACAGGCGTGAGCCACCGTGCCCAGCCGTTTCTGTGATTCTTTTAAGTGAAGTTGAATAAATTCAACCTCGAGTTCAGTGAAAAGGGTAGAGCTTAGCTTCCTTACTTTGTGTTCATTGGAAGTAACAAACACTCTGTTGTTCTTGGGCCTTGTAATACTCTCAGGCATTTATGAGATTATTAGTGTATACTGAGTAGTATGCTGAGCATTGTACTATGGGTTTGTTGCTCTGTCAGTAGCCTGGGGCAAGCAGCGATGGCTCTGATCTCCCTCCCTGCCCTTTTCTGAAGTAGAATGCGATTGAGAGTGTTCGAGAAGTGCACTACAGCTTTGACTGAATCTCTTGGGCTGGTGGAGAGGTGTCAGAGTGGAGCCAGTTTGCTCCTTCCTCCACACAGGTTGTTTATGGTCTGTTCCAGGCTGCAGCTCCCAGTTGGTAACTGAACCTGTTCTGGTGGTCTGAGCACAGGCGCCCTGGAGAACGACAGAGATATGATTTACCTTTGTTTGACTGTGGCTCTTTCTCAGCCATCCCTTTCTGTTCAGCGGTGGTGACTGATGGAAGTGGTTCACTCAAACAGGTGACCTGGCTAGATGAACCCACAGAATTCTTGAGCTTAGGTTACAGTGACCCTCTGGATAAAATCCAGAACACACAACAAGCAGTCTTTGGAGGGCAGGGAAAAAGGATTTTGGAAAATTAGGGGTCGGATGGAAGAGGGGAGGAGAGTTTTTCATGGAAGCAAACTGCTATTCCTGGCCCTAAACACCAGGGACAGGGCAGTCAAGGAGTGAAAGAGGTGTCACCACCAGCCAGAGCTTACAATCAGCACAGCAGCCAAGATACAAGCAATATGTCCACCAAAGGAATTGGGAAAGTGGGAGAGGACACCCCACTGGTGGTGACTTGGCACAGACACTGTCTGCTTTCTGAATCCCATGCCCATGCGCCACCGTTTCTCAAACTGGAGGCTTTGGACTATCTGAAAAAGAATCACTTCGAGAATGTGTTTAAAAGGTACAATCCTTTGCTGGGTGCAGTGGTTTATGCCTGTAATCTCAGTGACCCGAGAAGCTGAGATGGGAGGATCACTTGAGCCTAGGAATTCAAGGCTGCAGAGAGCTATGATCGTGCCACTGCACTCTAGCCTGGGTGACACAGTGAGACTATGTCTCCATTTTTTTTTTAAGTATAGGGTCCTGAGCCTTAAATTCTGATTTGGAATGGAATATGACCTAGAGATCTGCATTTCTACATATTCCCCTGGTGACTCTTTCCCGTGGTAAAGAGTACCGTTGTCTAGGCCATGGACCATCTTTCCTTTGAGGAGTGGACTCTTCTTCTGCTGTCCCTGTGCCAGGCTGCCTTTGGTCCATTCATTCCAGGGGATGGCTATAGAGTCTGTCCTCAGAAGCTCTGACTATCCTCCCATCCACACACTCACAGCCCAACTGGTTGGCTCTAGACCACCTAAACTCATGGAGTAAAAATGAGATTCTTCATCTGGTTCCCCACACCCAACTTCATTCCGTGACATCCCCCTTCCTTCTTCTGAATAGCCAGGCCCCAAACCTCTGACATATTCTTAACTCCCCTTGTCCTTTAGCCCTGCCTCCATCTAACTAGCTCCCACGGGGATGGGCTCTTCCTTCACAGTGTCTCCCACTTTTATGGGGTTCCTCCCTCTCCATTTCCTGAAGTTGGGTTTAGGGCATCCTTCCCTCCTACAGATGGGGACTCCGACCATCCTGGTTGCCTAGGACTGAGAGAAGCAGGACTTTCCATGCTAAAACTAGAAAGGCCCTAGGCAAACCGGAACAAGTTGGTTGTCTATCCTATACCACTGCAGTGAGTTCTTCCTTGGCCTCCCAGCCTTTAATCTCCTCTCTCCACAAGCTGTCCCTACCCACACTGTCTCTGACTGAATTTCACCATTCATAATTTTGAAGAAGTCATTGTTCCTGCCTCCAAAACTTTCAAGCTTCAAGAACTTAATTTGCTTTCTCCTTAGTTTAAATTAATTTCTGCAGCATTCAAGGCCCCCCAACAATCTGGCCTTAAACTGTCTGTCTGAGTCAGCTCAGGCTACCATAACAAAATATCACAGATTGGGTGGCTTAGATAACAAGCATTTACTTCTCATAGTTCTGGAGGCTGCAAGGCAAAAATCAAGGTGTCAGCAGATTTGGTTCCCAGTGAGGGCTCTCTTCCTGGCTTGCAGACGGCTGCTTTCTCACTCTCATATGGCAGTGAGAGCTCTGATCTCTCTTCCTCATCTTATGAGGGCACTCGTCCCACCATGGGGACCTATCTCATGATCTCAGCTAAATCTCCTCACCTCCCAAATGTCCCACCTCCAAATACCATCACGTGAGGGTCTCCACTTAGGAATTTTTGGGGATACAAACGTTCACTCAGTATCACTGCCTTACTGGATGAGTCTTCCATGATTCCCCTGCACATTGCCTTTGTCAAACTGAGCTAGCTCTTCCCATAGGAACTGGTCACTTCTGGGCCTTTGTCCATGTTATTGTTTAGCACCAACTACCTTCCTGACCCATTCTTAACCTTTTCAAATAATACTTTCATCTCTTAGACACCATCTACCTGGTCACCCAGTCAGAAGCAATGTCCATCCTCTCCACTCCTACAATGCCTCCCTTTTATCACCTATGTGGCAATTGTCATTGCCTTGGCATATACTGACTTGCTACCTGCCTTCTTCCCCTACTTGATACTAAGTCCTTCAAAAACGGTGACCTTCCTTATTCATTGTCTTTAATCCTTCAAAGCTCATCAAAGCTTGCATATGGAAGATAAAGCTTGTGTATGGAAACACACATTCAGGTGAAAGGGACAAATAAATAAACTTCCATTATATTTTGTTAGGCCAAATATTTTCGCTCATGAAGAAAGAAGGCATCAGGATGACACATGACTGTGGAGGGGGCCCTGCTCTCAGGAGCACACACTCAGTGTGCTGTGATAATAAGGTAAAGTCATGCCATTTAGATTTCCCCCAAGAAGGAATAATAATTGTTGACATTTGTTGCACACATACTCTGTTCCAGGCACTGTTCTAAGTGCCTCGTAGAAGCTAACTCATTTAGCCTCAGATCAACACCGTGACGACAGTTTGGCACAGTGGTGAGCTGGGTGGGCCTGAAACCCACTTCTGTTGCTTACTGGATGGTTTCCTTGGGCAAGGTGCTTATCCTGTGTACTTCAGTTTTCTAACGTGTAAAATGATGATAAAAATAGTACCTAATTCAGTGGGGTACTGCAAGGACTACCATAATTTATTAAATTCCAGATGCGACCCCTTGTAAGGTGCATCACTACTTTACATACCACTGATGAAGACCACTTCATAGATTGTTAGATAGAACCTGACTTCCCAGATGTTAGAATGGGGAATAATATGTATCTTAGAAATAATGTAACCCTTTGCATGTGTAGTATTAGTTTAAATGAATGATCATAGTGGTACAGGCAGAATTGTGTCTCTTTCCCTAATTCATATGTTGAAGTCCTATCCCCCAGTACCTCAGAATGTAATTGCATTGGGAGATAGGATCTTTAGGAAGGTAGCTAAGGTTAAATGAAGTCATATGAGTAGACCTTAATCCAATATGACTGGCATCCTTAGAAGAAGATACAATTTAGACCCAGACCCAGACACAGAGGGAAGGTCATGTGAAGACACTGGGAGAAGAAGGTGGCCATCTGCATGCCAAGGAGAGAGGCCTCAGAAGAAACCAACCCAGCCTGCACCTTCATCTCAGACTTCTAGCTTCCAGAACTGTGAATAAATAAATTTCTGTTGCTTAAGTCATGCTGTCTGTGGTTCTTTGTTATGTCAGCCCTGGAAAACTCATACAGACCTCTTACTAAAACTTTCAAAGAGTACAGAGCAAGGGATTGAGATAAGGGATCATCATGCCTTAACAAGAGACCTGTCAACCCAACCCCAGCTGTCCCTTGTATCTAATTCCAGCACCCAGTTAGGCCTTCCATTCCACTTAGGTTCCTGGGCTGTTTGTGGAGAAGTCCACCATTCACTTGGGACATAACAGCTACATGTGAACTATCACCATTAATGCTCTACCTCTTATTTTTTTTAAAAAAATTGAATTTATGAGGGCATAAGGAGAAAGTATGAGAAGCTCTTGAGTGTTGACACACTGTTAGCAGAACTCTGACGACAGTACCTGGCCATGCTTAGCTCAGACCATCTTTAGCGACACTGACAGCAGATACTTGACATTAAAAGGGCTTGTAACAGCATATTGTCCAGATTAATTAAATCTGCAAATGGGACTGACATCGTCTCTCATTCTTTTTTCTAGAGTGGTTTGACATTTGTCCATAGTATGAAGAAAGATCATTAAGGCTGAAATGTGTCTGCTAAGAGGCTTCAGCTCATGTTTGCTAATCTCCTGTATGGTGAAACACTGGCACCCAGACAAACCCTCATTCACATCAGAACAAAGCGCTAGTTATGTGTGTTGAAATTCCTTAGAGAAAATGTCTTACAGGCTGCTGGGGAGTGCGTGAATGCTGGAAATGCTTCACCAAGAGTTACTCAATGTCCTGGGAAGACGGTCTGCTGGCATCTGAGGGGTCACCCTAGAGAAGAGTGGTTGTACTCCAGGGCACATGGGTCTGGTGAGGACAGAGAAGCATGGGCGGATGGGTGGGTGGAGATGAGGGTGGATGTTTTCTCTGTAATCGTCTCCGGCCAGACTGGAGCCAGCCCCAGACTACCCACTTTATTAGTCCATTGAGAATATCTAAAATCAGGCTTCTCAGCACAGCTGCCATTTCCCCCGGTTGGGACCAGATTTTCCTGTTTTCTGAAGGCTTCCAAGTAAGTTGGAAGTTCCTTGGGTTTCCACAACTTTGACTTAATGAAGAAAGAAGGTTGAGAATTGGAGGAAAGGTTTTTGGATGGGCCCTAGAGGTCTGAAATGGTTAAGTGGGAGTCTAAAGGTATAGGAGAGAAACTAAATTAGTTGTAGCCCCAGCTGTTTGGAGATGATGCCAGCAGATGGGATTGAGTAAGCGACCACAGGGCACTGAGGGTGGCAGATGGGAGGCGGATGTGGTAATGAGGTCCCAGTCAGAAATGAATACCACTACAGGAGCAGGAGGAAGGGCCAAGCAAGAGCAGTGGTTCTCATTGTGGTTTTTGGACTAGTGGCGGCAGTAGCACCCAGGATGGAGATGTCAGCTCTTAACTCCTCTCCCAAACCTACTGAATCAGAAACTCAAGTGTTGAAGCCCAACAAGCTGTACTTGAATAAGTCCTCCAGTGAGTCTGATGGACACTAAAGTTTAAGAAACATTGAGTCAGGGAACCCCAAGGGAGGCAATTGCTAAGGAACCGCAAAGAGTAGGAATTAGGGGCTGAGCCAGGGGCCGGGCACGGTGGCTCACACCTGTAATCCCAGCACTTTGAGAGGCCGAGGCAGGAGGATGGCTTGAGCCCAGGAGTTCAAGACCAGCCTGGGCAACATGGTGAAACCCTGACTCTACAAAGAACACAAAAATTGGCCAGGCATGCTGGTATGCACCTGCAGTCCTAGCTACCAGGGAGGATCACTTGAGCCTGGGAGATGGAGGTTGCAGTGAGCCGAGATCACACTCTGCACTCCAGCCTGGGTGATAGAGCAAGACCTCATCTCAAAAAAAAAAAAAAAAAAAAAAAAAAGAAAAAGAAAAAAAAAGGGAAGGGGATTAGGGAAACTTCTAGAATGAGGAGGAGATGGCCCTGAAAGCACAGGGGGACAAGGGGAGTGAACTAAAAAATAGAAAGAAGTTCTTCTCCATAAGAAGAAAAGGTGATGAGAGCTACCAGAATAAAAAATACACTAGTCACAACGACTGCAGCTCAAGGTAACCTGGATTCTCTTGATCAGCACACACCTGACACTGGTGTCACACAGAAGTTGGAAGGACCACCTCCGCTAACAACAGTGAAGAACAAATGTGGATGCAAACAGCTCTTAGAAATCAGACAAAGGGAAGTTGCATTGCTGAGATTCACCTGCAGGTCCCGGCATGGCTCATTTGTTCTCTGGAGTAGTGGGTTGAATAATGGTTCTCCCCCAACAGATATCCTAGCCCCCAGAATCTGTGAACGTGATCTTATTGTGGCAGCACGCCTGTAATCCCAGCTACTCTGGAAGCTGACAGGGAAAGATTTCTTGAGGCCAGGGGTTCGAGACTGACCTAGGCAACATAGGGAGAGACCCCCTCCATCTCCAAAAAATTAAGGATATCCAGATGAGATCATCCTGGATTATCTGGTTGGGTCCTAAATCTAATGACATCCAAACTTATAAGAGACGAAAGAGGAGAAAAAGAGAGACATGCAGAGGAGAAGGTGATGGGAAGATGGAGGCAGGAATTGGAGTGACACATCCATAAACACGCAGATATAAAGGGAATGCCTATAGCCACCAGGAGTGGGAAGAGGCAAGGTGGGATTGTCCCACAGAGCCTTCCGAGGAGTCACAGCCCTGCTGACACCTTGATTTTTGGACTTCTGACCTCCAGAACTGAAAGACAATAAATTATTATTGTTTTAAGCCACCAAATTTGTGTTGATTTATTATAGCAGCTCTAGGAAATTAATATACCTGGCTTAAGGGAAGATGCATGGGATTTGGAGACAGACAGACTGGTGTCTTGAACTTTTGGAATGTTACTCCCTAGGGTGGGATGTGAACTCTCTGAGTCACAGTAGTCCCCACCTGGCTTGAGTCCCTCATTACTTTAGCTATCTGCCTCCTATGAGCATCTTAGCTTTGTGTCCTCTGGGTAACATTACCTCTCCAGTCTTCTCCATCTTTGCCATCTTATTATTCCAGCAAGGGGGATGGGGAAGGTGGGTTACCTCAAATCTTTGGGGCATGTTTGGGGATGATGTACTCTACCATCCTTTGAATAGCTTGGCTGATTTACCATGGCAGAAGAAATAAATTTCTTCTTGAGAGGTAGTGTGATGCCTTTTTCAGAACTGGCCACTCTGGTGATTTTTAATAAAAAAAAATTATTGTCTCATGCATGGCTGGGTTTCTGTCATTCCTTCCAGAAGATGGGAGGTTGTGAGTTTGGAAAATTAGTGTCTGGTGACTGTGGGTGAGAAGGCCCTTTCCTACAGAACAGAAGAAATAAACAGGCCTGCAGTGGGGGTGTCATAGCCACGGTCACTATTACCCACGTGGGAGGCAAGTGTGGTTGTTTGGAATGGCCCCCAAGTTCTGCACCGGAAAAATACATCAGCCTGGTGCAGTGGCTCATGCCTGTAATTCCAACACTTTGGGAGGCTGAGGTGGGATGATTGCTTGAGGCCAGGAGTCCGAGATCAGCCGGGACAACAGGGTTAGATCTCATCTCTACAAAAAATAAAATAATTAGCCAGGCTGTAGTCCTGACTACTCAGGAGACTAAGGCAGGAGGGTGGCTTGAGCCCAGAAGTTTGAGGCTGCTGTGAGCTATGATCACACCACTGCACTTCTGCTTAGGTGACAGGCAAGACCCTGACTTTGAAAAAAAATATATATATATATACTTATTTATATATAAATATTTATATACTATATTATAAATTTATTTATATATACACACACACACGGACACACACATACACATACACACACAGATACATATACATATATATGAAACTTGAAGCCAGCCTCTCTCAGTGGCAATGTTTTTCAAGGAAATCTCCAGCATTAACCACTCCAGTAGAAAATTTCACATTAGGTGGCCCGGTAGTATCTCCATCCAAGGGGATGTATTTCTGGAACACCCAGAAAACGCCCCAGAGAACAGCACTTTGCTGCTAATAAGCTCCCAAGCTGTGCTTCTGATGCCATGCTGTGTTTTCTGTCAGTTCTGCCTCCCTGTCTGATCAGTGTCAGTAAGAGGGACCGCTGGTGTAGATGCTTTGACTGTAAATCCTCTCCGGCTTTGCAGCTGGGATGAGGAGAGATGATTCCAACTAGGACAAGGTAAAATTGGGAGAAACAAAGTTGGTTCCCCACCTCCCCTACTCCAGAAACCTAGTTTCCATCTGCTTCTGCCTGTGTTGTGACACTCAGATTTCACACCCTTTTCTTGTTATCTATCTTCTCTATCAAAGCACAGCTATCTTTTGTCTCAACGATTCAAAGTTTGGATCTGTGGATGAACCAAAATTCTAACAGCTGTCAGCATCCCACTGTTTACAGTAAGCAATTTGCATTTTAGTGGCTTTTTCTAGGATGCCCAAAGGAGAAAATCTAATGATGGGAACTTCAGAGCTGTGGAGGAGCTGGGCAGTGGAGAAGCATCCCTTAGAATCGCTCAAATCACAGGACACATGTGACTGCTGACAACACATCTGGACTCTGTAGACTCCTATTCTGGGAAGATCAACATTTGCTCAAGCTTCTCCCGAGACAGGGTTCCCTGGAGGAGCAGCCAGGGTGACAGGTGTTGGGGAAGGCCAAGAGAACCAGGGTTCTACCTCTGGGGCTGACTTGGCCCTGGGCCATGACCTGGGCATGTAACACTGGGCCTTCCTGTAACTCTTCTGCATTGCTTTCCTCAGTTATAAAATTTAGTGGGAAATTGGGTGGAATTAAGTCAGTGTCTGACCATAAAAATTATCTGGGCCATCGGTAAAATTCCAGCTCTCTGGGATTCACATGAGACCTCCTGAATCTGACTCTCTAAGGAGGGACCTGAGAATCTGTCTTTCATAAGCACCTCTGGAACCAAAGGTGCAGGTCAGTGTGAGACAGCTGTGGATGAGTTCATAAGGCCCTCTCAGCCTTGCTCTCCTGTGACATTCTTCAGAAGGGCCACTGGGCTACAGTGACCAGCAGGGACCCCAAGAGCCTGAGTTCACATCCTGGCTGTATTTCCCCAGCAGAGTGACCTTGGCAAGCCCTCCTGATGACTCAGTCTTCTCATCTGCAGAATGGCCATAGTAAGAGTTTCAACCACTAGCTGGGCGTGGTGACTCATGCCTTTAATCCCAGGACTTTGGGAGGCTGAGGCAGGAGGATCACGTGAGCCTCAGAGTTTGAGACCAGTCTAGGTAACACAGCAAAATCCTGTCTCTACAGACAATACAAAATTAGCTGGCCATGATGGTGCACACCTGTAGTCCCAGCTGCTTGGGAGGCTGATGTCAGAGGATGACTCGAACCCAGGAATTCAAGACGGCAGTGAGCTATGATCACATCACTGCACTCTAGCCTGGGGCAAGCAACCCTGTCTCAAAAATAAATAAATAAACAAACAAACAGGTAAGAGTATCAACCACGTAGGCTTGTCAGTGATTAAATGAAGTCAAATAAGTCAATGGCATAGAACCATGCCTGACACATAGTGAGGACTTAAAGACATAAATATTGTGTTAAAACTACAAAGGTCTAGGAGTAAAACGCACTGGACAAAGCCTTCAGAACTCAGTCTTCTCTTTGCAGCCTTCTCTGGAGCTCAGAGTTGGCGGGGCCCAGCTCTTTACTTCTGCTTTCTTTACCAAACTCAGCTTCCTTAGTGCATGACTTTGTTTATGTCGGTGTCCAAATCCCCACTAGATTTCAAGTATCCTGAGGACAGGGCATCTTTTTACCCTTGGTGCAGAGCACAGAGCTGGCAAACCGCAGGCCCCGTTGAGCCAGTCTCATCTCCTGAGCTGTCAGCAGTCTCTACCTCCCTTTGTCTGTCTGTCTGTCTCCTCTTGTGCCTCCTTCTGCCTCCCTGGATCAAAATGCCCCAGCACTCTACTAAGACATAAAAGTTGGCCTACAATGGAAAGGCAACTTCTCTCCCCTTTCCTTGGCAGAGGTGCTTGAGGTAAGATTCCAGGGTCAGATGACCTCTCATGCTCTGAGGCCAGCAGGAGTCTTGGAAGTGAAGGTAGAGGTAGGAGGACCTAACCCCAGGACCAAGCCCTCCTTCCTTTAGGGCGACTGTCACCCAACAGTAGCTATACCAGTTGCCTTGTCCCAGGGAGATGCTCCATTTCCCCTTTTGTCTCTGGGTGCATGTCACCTGTTTAGCATTGCGCCCCAGAGGGACTTAGGTCAGGTGCCTGGGAGGTCGATCGAAGTGCCAGTGGGGAAAAGGGTTGAGCTGTGGGGCATGGGAATCAGCCACAACCAGCCCTGCATTCTGACTCAGGGCACAGTGTGGCCGAGTCCTCGTCCCTGTCTCGCCTCCACTTTCTTGAACATTTGGACATTGAACTTCTCTGTGTCAGGTCAGTGAGGATGATAATGATAGAAGGCAGCCAGGCAGAAGCGGTAGCACCTTTTACAACCTGGTCTTGGCAGTCACGGGAGTGTTCTTTCTGTGACAGCCAGGTTCAGAGGGAGGGAACATAGGCCCCACCTCCCTATGGGGGAGTCAACGCCACTTTGCAAGGAGACCAGGTGGGATTGCTGCAGAGGACTCTGAAAAATAGGATCTGTCAGTTTCTCAGAGAAACCGAGTGGACCCCTTTGGTCCCAAAGCTTAACTTGCCTAAGGGGTGCTGCTCGTGGTAGAAATGGGAACAGGATTCGGGTAAAGACTCCTTTTCTGCATCCCCATCCCTTTCTTGCTTGGGCTTTGCAGGTAAAGCAGCCCCAGAGATGAGGAGCAGGGCTAAGGGGGATATGAAAGCTGGCCAGAGCACTCCATTTCAGGAGAAAGATGCAAGTCTCAGGGCGTTTGTGACCAGGCTGGCTCACCTGTGAGACTGCACTCTATAGCAGGAAGGAGGTGCGGAGGTGTGCCTGGGGATGATGTCTAAAGTGAGGCCAGGAGCGAGACGCGGAAAGGCAGAGTCAGAGGGCGGCTAAAGGATGCTCTTCCTTCTCCTCCTTCCTCCTTGACCCAGCTCTGGCCCTGTGGTTTAAAAAACAAAACAAAGCAAGAGCAACAAAAAACAAACCAAAACAAACAAAACAAAACCAAAAACAAAAACAAAAAACTATGATAGATTGGAATAAGTTGTCAACTAAAGGAATGAGTCTTTACTGAGTTCCACTTGCATGCTACACTGTGTATTGGGCAACATTTGTGTGCTAGTTATTTGGCTTTACTGTCACAAATCCCCCAAAGGGTGGGCATGGTCCATTTCAATTCGTGAATGAAGACACTGAGACAGAGAGCTTAAATAACTCGCTCATGGTCCTACAGCCAGTAAGTGATGTAGGTTGGATCCAAATGATGTCCACCTGATGCTAATAATTTCTTCCGCTGTAGACTCATTGCTTTGTCAGATTTCCTCTAACTGGGGGAGGCAATGGAGAATGGGGAAGTGATATTGATACCAGGAAGGATGAACAGAGGGATTAAGAGCTATGGAAATGGATCCACCAGATTTCCTTGCTGCATTTCTTAGTGGTTGTTCACATTTAAGAGATGAGCAGGTGGAGGAGGCTGCCTGATTCTAGGGCTATGAATGAATTTGAGTAGGAGATGGTTTTGCAGAGAAAGTGGGGAAACAGGTCCCCTCGCGTCCAGTGACAAAAGAAAGGGTCAGGACCGAGAACACTGGGCTCTCCCCACAGTGATGGTCAGCCCTCACTGGCCCAGAAATCACAGCAGAGTGGCTGGACATTTTCTCGCTCCTACCTTTAATTTTGAGATTTCCTAAGCAAACATGTTTCCTGTGTTGTAAAATAATTTCCTGGGAGAAGGTGGGATGCAGCGGATGGTAACGAGAAACAGGAAATAGGAGCTCTCCTTCTGGCTCCATCATTTCCAGTTGGTATTCTAGGCAAGTCACTTTGCTTCTTCTCTGGGATCGTGGTGGTTAGAGGGTCTCCCACTTCCTTCCAGCTGTCCCTTTTCCAGTACTGTGCCTGGCATGGAATATGTGCCCAAACACACTGAATTATTGAGTATGTTGAGGTGAATTTCTAGCTGTTCCATGACAAAGTAGAAGTTTTGTTTTCTGAAGAGTCCAGGCAATCCCCAGCCCAGATGAGCTGCAACCCTGCTCCTTTATATCTTGATCTGGAGTGTGGGTTCATCCTCAGGCGATGGACATCCTCTGTGGGGTGGAGGTGAGAGCCTTTAGGTCTCTTATGTCACTGTAACACCTAAGTCACCTTTATGTAACTTCCTGTGGCCAAGTCATCCCACAGGGCTGCATTAGAACATTCTCCGTTTGGGCCAGGCATAGGGGCTCACTCCTGTAATCCAAGCAGTCTGGGAGGCTGAGGCGGGCCGATCACCTGAGGTCAGGAGCTCGAGACCAGCCTGGCCAACGTGGTGAAACCCTGTCTCTACTAAAACTACAAAAAAAGAAATTAGCTGGGCATAGTGGTGCATGCCTGTGATCCCAGTTACTTGGGAGGCTGAGGCAGGAGAATCACTTGAACCCAGGAGGCAGAGGTTGTGGTGAGCCAAGATCGCACTGCTGCACTACACCCTGGGCAACAGAGCAAGACCCTGTCTCAAAAAAAAAAAAAAAAGAACATTCTCCCTTTGGTTTTTCCTTTATTCCAGTACTTCTTGGATGCCACTGTGGGACTGCATGTCATGAATCATGGACTGAGCCCACCAGGGTGTTCTGGGTATCATGGAGAGGTGCTGGCAGGGACAAAAGGATGTCATCCCGTCTCCGTGTACTCAGGGTTTAGGCAGGCTGTGATCTCCCATCTCTCCTCACTCCTCTCCAGCTCCCCCTCCCCTCGCAGCCCACTACTGCTCCCAGACCCTCCTCCCAGGTCTGCCATTGTGCCTCAGATCATGCAGCTCTCCATCCAGGGTGTAGCTCTGGGCTCTCTCACTCCTAGGGAGTTCCTCTCTGCTCCTCACTACAGCCCTTTCAGCCTCCGGAGGTTGAGGAGGTTGGAAGAGTTAGGGAACAGCAAACATCAGGTGAGTCATTCCCCCAGACTGACGTGGGGAGAAAAGAACAGGTGGATGTGCTTTTAGCTTTGAAGCTAAGCACGCAGCTGAATCAAACATTAGTCACAGAACCCAGGGAAAAGGATGCCCCCTCTGAGAGAGGCCGTGTGTGTATAAGGGTGGTGGTAGGGATTTTGTTAGGGACAACAGGTCTGAGAAAGCCACATGACCTGCCACCTAATACAGTCGCTTATTAGGTATAGTTCAAGAGTCAACTGTGGGTCACTTGGATTCATGGGATGTCATCAATATACATCACTGAGGGCCTATTGTGTGGGAGATCCTGCACACCTTACCCCATGGCTGGTTTATGGAACCATTGCCTTTGGAAACAACTAGTGGAAAGTGGGAAAGTGGCTAAAATTTGCAGCTGCGGGCGGTGGTATTAGACTTCATGGTGGAAGGAACATCTCTTTTTCAGGGGTCTTTTTCAAACAGAGCATGGGTTCCTCCAGGTCTAAAATGGTCAAGGGCCAATCTGAAGGTTAGGATAGCACTAGTTTTTCTGGTAAAGCCCTTGAGGATCTGTGGATCTGTGGTCTCTCAATTCATCATCTGAGGATGGGGGACATAGTCCTGAGGAGTTGAGGTCACCGTTCCTGTAAGAAAGTTGAGATGGGCCAGGTGCAGTGGCTCATGCCTGTAATCCCAGCACTTTGGGAGGCTGAGGTGGGCGTATGACTTGAGGTCAGTAGTTTGAGACCAGCCTGGCCAACATGGTGAAGCCCCGTTTCTACTAAAAATACAAAAATTAGCTGGGCGTGGTGATGCATGTCTGTAATCCCAGTTACTCAGGAGACTGAGGCACAAGAGCCTCTTGAACTCAGAAGGCAGAGGCTTCAGCGAGCCAAGATCATGCCAATGCACTATACTCCAGCCTGGGTGACAGAGCAAGACTCCATCTCAAAAAAAAAAAAAAAAAGAAAGAAAGAAAGTTGAGATGCTTTGGCATTGACCTGTTTTGTTGAAGTTCCCTCTTACTGCTTTTGTGAGACACTTGGTCCCCTTCCTGATTGTTCTTTCTCCCCGGACTGACTGCCCCAGTCTAGTGTTGACCACCAACATCTCTGTCAATCTCTGTCACAGTTCCCACCCCTCTCCAGGCTGTGACATCACAGACCCTGCAGTCACTTTGGATTTAGTAAATTCACTAAACATCATTTTATTCATTCCCCAAGTCAATCTCCTCTGCCCCAGTTCCATGGTTCTTTTCTGAACCCTCTTTTCTTCTGCATTCTTTTGCCATCAGACAGCTTTGGGTCTCCGGACATCACGCATGGTCTCCTAGCTGTCGATCTGCAATGGGTATTTCTCTCCCCCAAACCTTCCCAAGTCCTGCTAAAATGATGAAGTGATGAGCTGAGTGTCAAGAACAGCTATCACAGCTCCTTAGGGCATGGGCACCAAAGATCCATTTCCTCTTCCTGGGCTCATGGCTCTCCTACATTTCCTGGTCTCCCAGGTATTCAGATGTAACAGATAATTGAGTTCCAGGAAGTGGAATGTGAGTGAAATGAACAACACTTAAAGAAAAACATCAGCTATCAGCAGACAACAGTGCAGCTTAGGAGATGACAGCTTTGGAAATGAAGGCGTCAGGGTCCCTGAATTCCTGAGAGGAGGAAAGCAACCCACCAATGAGATTGGACTTTGAGCTACATCAGCAAGAAATTAACTGCATTGTGTTTGAAAATATTTGGGTCTCTTTATTACCACAGCCCAGCCTAGCCTAAGAAAACCCATTTCAAATCCAAACTCCTCAATCTGATCTTTAAGGTCTTCTATAAGTTATCCCTTCCCCTGTCTGGTTTCATTTTTCACTGCTCTCTTCTCTCCATCCTGGTCATCCTTGTCTCTCTCCCAGCCCTGAGAAGGCTCACTCTTGCCTTCCTGCTCAAGCTTCCTGGTTCTCCTGCTCTCTACCTCTTTCCTTTGCTGATCTCAATCTCTAGTCCTTCCAGGAAGATTCTCAGACAATCCCGCCTCACACACCTCTCTCTCTTCACTGAATTCATAGATCAGTAATTGTCTCATTTGTGCTCGTTTTCTCTTCCTCCTCAAAGGCAAGAACTGTCTTTGTGTATATTCCTCAATGCTTGGTATAAAGCAGGAGATATATATATATATATATATATGAACGCCAACTGCCATAAGGTGCAAGTGGCCGGGGGATGTGGCCAACACCAAGAATAAGGGCGATGAAGTCAGCGCTGTAGATGTAGATGTGGGCGAGCAGCCCAGGTAAAGAATGACCTTGGCTTCTGTCTTAGAAAAAACCCTTTTGGTGGTAAACAATAGAAGCTCAGTTCAAATTCACTTCAGCACTAAGCAGGGTCAATTTGTTATTAGGGTTCAGGGTGTCTCCCAGAATCCAAGTCAAAGAATGACCTGGAACCAGGGACTGGAAACCCCTGGGATGTTGACTCTGACCGGTGTGGTCTTCTGGTCAGATCTGCCCCCTGCTGCCCACCTGCCTTCTCCATCTCTCTTTGTGGGCTGACTGGCCTCCTTCTCTGGCCTCCTGGTTGCCTGAAGCTCCAGAATCTGCTTCACCCCAGTTCCAATTAAAAGCGGAGGCCAAGGCTAACTTCTCTGGTTTGTAATTCTGGATTTGCAGCAGAGAGAATTTGGCCTAATCAGAAACCTTCACGCTCAGTGTGGCTAAATTGACTTTCCCTGTTCTTCTGAAGTGCTCGTGGGTGCCTTCGCGGGGTCTGCCCTTCAGACGAAGCAGAAAAATGATCAAATGCAAGAAAGGCCTTTTGGCTAAAATATAGGGGAAAATGGTTTGCATGTGGAGGAGGGCTAGCTTATTCTGTGTTCTATTTATTATTTCAAAAGGAATAAGTTTTTCCTTCCATTCCAGTCTTGTTTTTACAATCCACCCTGAGGGCAGCTCTCACTCCAGGTGTAGAGGTGGCTGCTTTCTGTAAAAAGCAAAAGTCATCTTTCCTGATGGAACACCTACCTAGTGCTCCAAAGTGTCCGATTTTCTCCATGTGTTAGCCATTACCTGGTATCTGTTGAGGGAGGCTTTGCCACAGGAGTAGAGATAAGGACAGCAAGTGGCAGAGTCCCTCTGCCTCGAGACACATTTAGAACACCGTAATTTATATCCTTGGTCTCCTTTCACCACCATTTTTGTTACTTGGTGGAGGCGACACCTACTGACCCCACAGATTCCCACTCTGGAGATCAACTACTGAAGAAACCAGATTAGGAAAGTGTGGCCCGGTGTCACAGGACATCTTGGCCAGTTGGGGATTTTACTTTCCTTGTATTCATGGTTTCTGGTATGATAGCAAAATTTGAAGGTTAGTGTCCCTTCAAACATAGCCCACTCCTGACATTTAACTTAGGGAAGAACAAACAGTAACAGTGACTTCCACGGGGGCTCATTTCACCGGGAAGTTCTGAAACTGAGAACTTATGGTTGCCATTGGGAAGCTTAAGTTGTCTTTTCCTGGAAGGAGCGTAAGGCAGGCATTTCTTGAGTGTGATTGACCTCGAGAGATGTTCAGTGATGGTCTTTGGCTCTTCTCTTGTGAGCTGAGACACCAGACCCTAACCCTACAAGTTGTTCCCTCCTGGCTTATCTGGGCTCCTGGGGTGGCTCATGGCTCCTCCTGAGAGCACAGCACGATAATCTTCTTGGCAACCTCACCATCTCTGCTCCTTTGCACTCCAGTTACTAGACTGAGGTCTCATCTCCTGGTCAGCACTCATGAGAGCCTCTGCACTGAGGCTATCCTTCTGACCTCATTCCGGCCCTTTCTCTGCTGCATACAGTACAAGGAGATCACCAAAGGGAACATTCTCCCTCATGGGGCTACAATTCTATTATTAGGACCCAAAATGGGACGGCCATCCCTACCGTTTGATTCAGTACTCCTAGTGATACTCCTGTTTGAGTGACCTTAGTCTTTGAGTTAATAATAGCTTCCCTCATAAGAAAAAGTTCCTTAGAGAGAAGATAGGAATGATGTTTACTACCCTGTTCTAGACCCCATGTCATCACCCGGAGGGCAGCAACTGTGATTGTTCTTTCCTAGGACATTCGAGTGCCATCATCATAAACAAGCTGTGGCCAAAGCCTGACACAGCAATTGCTTGACTCACAATATGCACATTTTTCCATTTGGCCCTTCATCTCTGATGTCAATATGGTAGAGAGAGAGAATCTTCCCCAGAAACCTTCTGGGTAGCATGGCAAATTAAGAGGGAAACCTGAAGGTGGGATTCAGGGTCCTCCCACTGCCTTGCTGACTTGATTTGCCCGCAGTGTCCTGGTCACAGTCTCTGTTGCGTTAGGTAGCAATGAAAGAGGCCAAAAACAGCAGGTGTTTCCTAATACTCCTTTATTATTATAGAAATTACCCTCAGCTGCTTCCAGCCTACCCCGATGCAGTATGAAATTCTGGGACCTCCAAGGGAGCAAATTACACATATACACAGGACCACGGTAACCGTGATTCACCCAAGAATCTCCAGTTCTCTGCTGAAGTTTGAGACATTTAGAACAGCTCCCCTCCCCACCCACAGGGTGATTTATTGCATGGAAGGAGGCTCTTCAGTATCTTCAGTATCATGTGCACAGTGCCACTGCGTTGTGTCTACCATCACACCCTGCATGTTCAGTGCAGCCATGAGAAATCAAGGCATAGGACTGGTGAAGCATGAGGCACATGCCGTCCCAAATTGGGAGTAAAACAATGTCCCAGGCACCGCTACTTTCTTAAACATTGCTCTGAAAGTGCTAGTCAATATATTTATACAAGGCCGGGTGCGGTGGCTCATGCATGTAATCCCAGTACTTTGGGAGGCTAAGGAAGGCAGATCACCTGAGGTCAGCAGTTCAAGACCAGCCTGGGCAATATGGTGAAACCCCGTCTCTACTTAAAATACAAAAATTAACTGGGCATGATGGCACAAACCTGTAATCCCAGCTTCTCGGGAGGCTGAGGCAGGAGAGTCACTTGAACCTGGGAGGCGAAGGTTGCAGTGAGCCAAGATTGCACCACTGCCCTCTAGCCTGGGTGACAGAGTGAGACTCTAGTCTGTCTAATATAAACATATATATATAGTCTAATATAAATATATATTTTATCTAATATAAATATATATTGTCTAATAATATATACTTATGTATATTTTGTCTAATATAAATACATATATATTTTGTCTAATATATATATTAGACAAAAGAGTGAAGAAATACAATTTCAATATTTTAAAAAGGAAGGAAACTCATTATGTGTAAGGGATCTGATCACATCATTGAAACCTCAAGAAAATAAAATTTTTGGAAATACTGAATTCCGTAAGATTACCAGATTTTTTAAATGCAAAATTAATGTCTTTAGACATAAATAATCACCACTGAAACATCCAGAAATTCCACTTTTAGAAATTTTCTGAGAAAATAATAAGTGCACAAAGATACAGTTGTAAAATCAACTTCAGCATTCATCATCGGACAGTCGTTTCAATGAACCGTGGTTCATCTAGACAATGGGATGCAAAGCCCTTAAAAATATTACTGTGGATCTACATTTACTGAAATGGAAAGATTCTCATACTATGGGATGGTATGATAAGCATGATATGAAGTTCTGAAATTATGGTGATATTTTAAACTTTTTTAAAACATTAGGATTTAAACTTGTATGTACCAATATGAGAACAAAAGGCCATAAAAAGATTAAAATATAACGACAAGATGAGAATAGATTGCATTTCTATTATGATCACTGATGTATTTTCTTATTAGCACTTACATCCACTTGAATTATGCAATTTTTGTTTTTTATTATCTTTCACCCTCACCAACCTAAAGTCAGGGAATGTAAGCTTACTGTTGCACACCAGAACCTTGAACATCATGAGTATTTGTTGTGTAAATTATGAGTAAATTCCACTTCTGCACATTATGGATCTCAATTTCTCTCTATATACATGATGTAGAGGGATGTATGAAAAGATAATTCACCCAAAGGCTGGCATTGGTTGGCTCTATGTGTTGGAATTCTCTGTCTCCCTCACCTCTCAATCCTGGCTCTCTGTCTACATATCCATAAATACAAAAACAATATATGAATGTATTCTCTTCATTCTTTTTTTTTTTTTTTTGAGATGGTCTCGCTTTCTTGCCTAAGCTGGAGTACAGTGGCACAATCTTGGCACTCTACCTCCCGGGTTCAAGCAATTCACGTGCCTCAGCCTGCTGAATAGCTGGAACTACAGGTGTGAGCCACAACACTCAGCTAATTTTTGTAGTTTTTGGTATACATGGGGTTTCACCATGTTGGCCAGGCTGATCTCGAACTCCTGGCCTCAAGTGATTCACCTGCCTTGGCCTTCCAAAGATCTGGGGTTACAGGTGTGAGTCACCTCACTCAGCCTGAATAGATTGTCAATCTTTAAACTCCCAGCAATATGGAATAAACTGCATAGATTAAAACACAGAAGTTCTTTTTATTTCTCTCTTCTGCCCACCCCACCAAATCCCATCTTCCTCCCCAGAGATAACTATCATTTTCAGTTTTGTTTGTGTCCTTCCAGACTTTTAAGACACATATAGACAGACACAGTTTTAGTTGTATGTATTATTTAAATTAAGTGAGATTAGTCAATGTATAATATTCTGTAGTTTGCTTTTTTCATTCGGCAATATTGAAGTTCTTTCTGTCTGTTTCAGTACATGTGACTTTCCTGTCCCTTTTTTTTTGAGACGGAGTCTTGCCCTGTCACCCAGGCTGGAGTGCAATGGTGTGATCTTAGCTCACAGTAACCTCCACCTCCCTGGTTCAAACAATTCTGCTGCCTCAGCCTCCTGAGTAGCTGGGATTTACAGGCGTCTGCCACCACACCCAGCTAATTTTTGTATTTTTAGTAGAGATGGGGTTTCACCATGTTGGCCAGGCTGGTCTCGAACTCCTGCCCTTGTGATCCACCCACGTCGGTCTCCCAAAGTCACCTCCTGTAGGCTGCACAGCGAGTATGTGGCAGAGCTGGGATTTGCACCAAGGTCTGTTTGGAGCCAAAGCTCACAGGCTTCTCCTCTCATCAGGCAGGCTCTAGTAATGGGGATGGCAAACCTGAGGGTCTGACATCTGGACCACATTCAGGCATTACAGGCTGGGATTACGGGCGTGAGCCACTGTGCCCGACCTCCTGTCCTTTTTAGCTGCTGCATGGTCATCATTAATATGCATGTATTACCAAATATAGATGCATTCTGGTTTGTTTTATGGGCATTTGGTCAGCATCCAGTCTTCTGCAATTGCAAGCCACGGTGCACTAGTGAACACCTTGTTTGGTTCCCTTTGTAAATGTTGTGTGTATTCTCTGAATAAATGTTTTGAAATGGAATTGCCAGGTAAAATAATGCATTCATTTTAAGTATTGATAGTTTCTGCCAAACTGTCTTTCACAAAGGTGACACTAACTTACCTCTCCCCTCATCTTAGGTGAGAAAGCCATTTCTCTACCCTCTTGTCAACATAGAATCATATCACAAATCTTCTAATGTTTTGCTGGTTTGACAGGGAAGAACTGCATCTTTATGTTGTTTTAATCTGCATTTCTCTGATAACTAACAAAGTTGATCACTTTTACATATGTTTTTTAGACATTTCTTCTGAAAAATTCATGTTCATAAGCTTCATCTATTTTCTTCTTTGGTTGTTTATCTTTTAATTAATGGTTTACAAGATTTTTAACAATGAATACTTTGATTATTGATATTTTCTTACATATTTAAAACCTTCTCTTCCTCAAGATCAGGAAAATATGTCTCTATGTGTTCTTCTAATTGTTGTTACAGTTTTGCTTTTCATATTTAGCACTATAATACATCTATTATTTCTTCGTATTTATGAAATAAAAATAAAAATTTAACTGAAAAAAATTCCCAAATCAATAACCAATTGCTCTAACACCATTAGATGAAAATATTTTCTTTTTTCTCATTTGGACTATCACCTTTGTCAAGTATGAATTGATGGCATGATTTTTACTTCAATTTATTATACAATTTTTGAATATTTTTATTTTTGAATGCACTCATTTTTATAAGCTACAGTAGACCAGGCACAGTGGCTCATGCCTGTAATCCCAGCACTTTGGGAGGAAAAGCAGTTATTTTCCATTTGAACACATTATAATAATTAACATCATGGAAAATTATTAATGATATATTAACTGAAAATTTCAAGTGATATTTTATGCATAATTTAATCTCAATTATGTAAATATATCTATGTGAAGAGATGCAGAAAATAATGAGTAAGATGCTAACAACTGCATCTTGGTGGCTTTCTCTTACTGGTATTTCCCATCAAAGCCTCCAACAGCCTCCAATTTCACTTCTACTTTTAGGGCTTAGCTCTGCTTCTTTTCTACTTTGCAAGGGTTGAATCTCTGGTTTTCAAGGTTTTGCCTCTTGTTGAATGATGTGAGAAGTGATTGTAATGTTGTATGCCCTGAATGCATGGTGCTCTAACGATGTGGTGACTTTATCGAGTCAGAGAAGAAAGAGTTTGAACATCTGTTATGTATCAGATTGCCTCATTTGATTTTTTTCAAATCACCTCTTAAATAAAATGTTGTAACCTCCACTTTCCATGTGAGCAAATTGAGATTCACCCGAGCAAAGTCAAAAAGTCACCTCCTGTAGGCTGCACAGCGAGTATGTGGCAGAGCTGGGATTTGCACCAAGGTCTATCTGGAGCCAAAATTCTCCTCTCCTCAGGCAGGCTCTAGGGATGGGGATGGCAAACCTGAGAATCTGAAATCTGGACTACATTCAGTCAAATGTGATCTCCTGGCATCATCCCCATGCACCTCCCGTGCCTTCTGCAAGAATCTGGAGCCATGAGCCGGAGGCTGGTGCATGCGTCAAAGGAAGCTACAGTAGGCCGGATGCAGTGGCTCACACCTGTAATCCCAGCACTTTGGGAGGCTGAGGCGGGTGGATCACTTGAGGTCAGAAGTTTGAGACCAGCCTGGCCAACATGGCAAAATCCCATCTCTACTAAAAATACAAAAATTATCCGGGCATGGTTGTATGCATCTAAGTTCCAGTTACTTGGGAGGCTGAGGCAGAAGGATTGCTTGAACCCGGGAGGCGGAGGTTGCGGTGAGCCGAGATTGTGCCACTACACTCCAGCCTGGGTGACAGAGCGAGACTCCATCTCAAAAAATAAAAATAAAAATAAAAAGAGAAGAAGAAACTACAACCATACACACATTGCCCTGGAAGGGAAGGGTCTGGCTCCCTAACCTTAGCATACTTACTTATTTGTCCTGAGTCCACTTTTGAGGGATCATGTACCTGTTCTTCAATCTCCCCGTTTTTGTTTTTGTTTTTGTTTTTGTTTTCATTTCTTTCTTTTTTTTGAGATGGATTCTCGCTCTGTAGCCCAGGCTGGAGTGCAGTGGCGTGATCTCGGCTCACTGCAAGCTCCGCTTCCTGGGTTCATGCCATTCTCCTGCCTCAGCCTCCCGAGTAGCTGGGACTATAGGCGCCTGCCACCACGCCTGGCTAATTTTTATACTTTTAAGGGGTTTCACATCTTACAGTTAACCAGATGGTCTCGATCTCCTGACCTCGTGATCCGCCTGCCTCGGCCTCCCAAAGTGCTGGGATTACAGGCGTGAGCCACCGCGCCCGGCCAGTCTTCCCGGTTTTTAATTGTGATCCCAGTTCAGGAGGTAGAAATGAAGGAACCCAACATTCAGTTAAAGGTAATAATATGCATTTTCCTTTAACAGTTTCTTCGAGCTCAGTACTCAGTGCTAATTAACACTCAGTAAGTAATCTCATTGCTCATGAAGAGTGCAACCATTGTGATTCAGTTGATTTTAGAGCCTGATGAGACGACCTTGTAACCCTGGAAGAGATCTTACTTTTGAAATAGGGTTGACTTTTTTTAAGAAAGAGAACATGATCCCTGGTTGCCTAGTATTGCCTCCTCCTCTGCTGTAGGATATATAAAAATAAATGTGGTCAGTTTGCCCCTCCCCATAGATCAGGAAATACCAAACTCTAAGGTTCTGGGGCAATGGTTAGCCCTGCCTTTGGCTCCATGCCATGTCAGGATATGATTTGAATGGCTCTAATAACGTTTGCCCCTATCAAAGTCATGCCTTCTTTTTCAGTCAATTACTCAGCTAAAGATTGGGATAGAGAGAATTAATGGAAATTGTGGAAATTGAAGTTCAAAAGGCTAGATTCTCATCCATTGTTTGGCCCTCATGCTTGACCTTTTATTCAGATTCTTTATTTTGACAAGTTATTCTTTCTGAACTTGAACTTGTGCTAAGGCTATGGGACTATTGTTGGCTTACTAGGAAACAATAATTCCAAGCATGCTAGACTCCCTGCCTTCCTTCACACTGTTTACTTTACCCGGAATGTACTTCCTTCCATGTCTGCATATCCAAATGCCACCCACCCTCTTCGAGATTCTATGTAAATATTCCCACCTTCCTGAAAGCTTCCTTGGGTCCCTCCAGCTGCCAGTTGCAAGACAGCGGGTAGTAGCAGAGAGCAAGGATTCTGAAACCAGACCAGTGCAATTCACATCCCAGCTCTGCCACTTTCTAGCCATGGGACTTTGGCTGTTTCTTACTGTATCTGTGCCTTAGTTTCCCCATCTGTAAAATGAAAACAAAAATAGTACTTATCTCATAGGTTGTTAGGAAGATTGAGTTAATACATAGTAAGTGCTTAGAACCATATGGGATACATGTTTGTTAAAATAAATAATATTTTATTTTCTGAACGATTAGCATTTCAATTATATCTTTTTTTTTTTTTTTTTTGAGACGGAGTCTCACTTAGTTGCCCAGGCCAGAGTGCAGTGGTGTGATCTCTGCTCACTGCAAACTCCACCTCCTGGGTTCAAGTGATTCTCCTGCCTCAGCCTCCCGAGTAGCTGGATTTACAGGTGCCCACCACCATGCCCAGCTAATTTTTGTGTTTTTAGTAGAGATGGGGTTTCACCATGTTGGCCACGCTGATCTCAAACTCCTGACCTCGTGATCCACTGGCCTCGATCTCCCAAAATTCTGGGATTACAGGCATGAGCCACCGCACCCGGCCTCAATCATATCTTTTATAGTGCATATCAGTGTCTGCTTTCTATTACACGAATTATCTTCTCTCCTTTTCTAGGCTGAAAGTTCCTGGAAAGAAACCTGTGTTTGTTTCAGCTCCATAACCCTGTGAATCCTCAAAATTTGAGATATGGCTCAGTTAATTTAGACAGTTTATTTTGCCAAGGTTGAGGATGTGCCCGTGACACAGTTGCAGGAAATCCTGATGACATGTGCCCAAGGTGGTCAGGGCACAGCTTAGTTTTACACATTTTAGAGAGACATGAGACATCAATCAATGTGTGTAAGAAGTACACTAGTTTGGTCTGGAAAGGTGGGACAACTTGAAGCAAAGGCAGGAAGACTCAAAGCCAGAGGGAGCTTCCAGGTCACAGATAGGTGAGACACAAACAGTTGCATTCTTTTGAGTTTCTGATTAGCCTTTCCAAGAAAGGCAATCAGATATGCCTCTATCTCAATGAGCAGAGGGGTGACTTTGAATAGAACAGGAGGCAGGTTTGCCCTAGGCAGTTCCCAACTTTGCTTTTCCCTTTAGTTTAGTGATTTGGGGGCCCCCAGATTTATTTTCCTTTCACATCCCTCACAGTACCTTGCACATGGTAGCACTGCATAAATAAATGTCTTTTTTTTTCCTTTTTTTTTTGAGACGGAGTCTCGCTCTGTTACCCAGGCTGGAGTGCGCTGGCGCGATCTCGGCTCACTGCAACCTCTGCCTCCTGGGTTCAAGCGATTCTCCTGTCTCAGCCTCTGAAGTGGCTGGGACTGTAGGTGCGTGCCACCATGCCCGGCCAATTTTTTTGTATTTTTAGTAGAGATGGAGTTTCACCATATTAGCCAGGATGGTCTCAATTTCCTGACCTCGTGACCCACCTGCCTTGGCCTCCCAAAGTGCTGAGATTACAGGCGTGAGCAATAAATATCCATTGAGTGCTTTCCATGGTAATTGTTGTGGCTGGATCCTCTCATTGCAAGTTACCAAATCAGTAACTCAAAAGAGCATCATGTGTATTGTCTTCCCTGTCCATAAATATTTGTTTATTTCTCAATCATTCCTTTGGATAATGTTCTAGAAAATCTTCCAGAGGAAATACATTGGGATGTGCATCCTGCCAAAACTAGTTCATCCCATGGGCACAGAAAGCTTGAAACTGAAGTAAGGAAATATGTCAGCTTCCCAGGATGCCTGCTTCCTACTGGCATTGCTGCAAGGTTCAGAAACTATCGTCAGTTTCTTCAGGTGTGCAAGCCAGGTCTCACTAACAATTGTTTCAGTACTGTGTTGTTAAGTTAACTTTTAAAAGCCAGTGCCCTCATACAAAGGCTGGGATATAACAAAAGCCCATCAAGAGTTTTGCCTAGGCCTTTCCTGGGCCTTAAAGCATGAAAAAATAACGAAGGAATTCTTAACAGGATCCATTTGGGATTAAACAAGTTTTATGGGGGGTCTGAAGAAACTCTCTGGGCCTCCACAAACAAGTTCCACTAACAAGAAACCCCTCAAACGTCCATGGTTTAGCAGGAGACAAGATAAGGGTAATCACCCCAGCCCCTGGACCCATTTAGATGAAATAAATTTACTGAGGCTCCATAGGAAGGTTCTTAGGACTCAGACCTTAGTTATAGATTAAAAGAAGTTAATCACGTACGTCTTTAGATGAATGCACACTTACAAGTAGACATATAGCTTAGAAGGTGTATAAGCTCTGGAAAACGTTGTAATTTTGCATAGGCCTGGCGATAATTTCCAGGCCTTCTCCCTATAACCAGTTACAGACACAAAAATAGCAAATAGTCAGTTTTTATTGAAAACTAGATCTCCAAAGGTGGTCCTGAAAGGCTCTTGTTGGCAGGTTTGCACATTCTCTTTCCATATGGAAATGTACTTAAGAAGCCAAATCAATGTAAGAAAGCTGCCTAGTGGGTATAGAGTTTAATAAAGAAATAAGGCCTTCAAGTTATGATTGCTTGATATACCCATTCTACCTAGAGAGAATGCAGTCCAGAAAGGGCAGGTGCTCTGCTCTCTTCAGCACTGGAGACACCCACACATTCTGATCATTTCTCTCTCCATTTCCAGTATTCCTGGCCAGTTATTAAAACTTCTTTAGTGACATTACTTCTGATAACAGATAGGCTTCAGTTTCCAAGATTATAATATCTTTCATTTTGCTCTCTAAATGAAGGTTTTCCTTTTGGAGAGATATTCTAAATCCTTGGCTAATGTTTAGAAAAGGCTCTAGCCTCATTAGCAACACATTTACATCTGTCTTTGGTGTGTAATTTTTTAGGGGGAGGAAAATGGGAAATATCCAGTTTTTCCTGGATTCCTGTTAGTTTCAAGTCATGATGGTGACAGATTCTAACCTTCATCCCATACTCAGGAGACTCCCCATTTGAATCTTACAGTTTCAAAAACCCTGAATGTAGCTGGCACGTTCATTTCACTGGGAGGCCAATGTCTTCCATTCAGCTAGTAATTTTCATCTGTTGAATCTGGTTCTAATTTAAAATATCAGTAGGCTCTATAGCTACAGAAGTCATTTCTATAGTTTCAGAACACACAACTGCAATTTCCCCAGTAAGCTGGAGGAGATACTGTGTGGTTATACAAAAGTGTTTTGTTTTTGTTTGTTTGTTTTATTTTAAATATACCTGAACTCCTTGAATAACAGTGAAATTAAGAGAATGTGCTTTCAGTCCAGAGCTTGCTGGTAGGTTACATCCTCCAAGTCAGCATGTGCCACGCTTTTGTGGTTCCTAAAGGTCCCGGGAACAGAAGGACACGGTCACAGATGTCCCTCTGTTCTCAGCTAATTAAGTAAGTAAGCTCTACCAGCTCTGTTCTCTCCACATCCTCACCCATGCCACGTCATTGTCATTCCTTGAGCCAGAGTCCTGTGTTCTCATAGAGAATTGGGCTCAATAGGAAGCTTTCATTTGAAAGGCAAAAAGAAAGCTTATGTTTCAGGAGGTGTTTCAAAGAGAAGATTTCAAGAGCGTTAGTGGTTGAACATAATTTCAGCTGCATTAAATTCTGGAGGCAGGTTTTGCTTTAGGCTTCTGGAAATAAGAGTCATAGATAAGGATAAGAATAAGTGTTAAACACAATTCTGAAATCCCCTTATTTTGCAGAGGAGGAAAATTAGTTCCAGAGAAGTGGGGTACCTTATTTGAGGTCACAGAACTTCTTGGTGATAGAGATAGACCTTGAGTCTTGAGGCCTCCTGTTCTTCCAACTAGATCTCACATAAGGGAAATTGCAAATGCTGGACAATTTCGTTTGCAATTACTAACTCCTAACAATGTTAGTTAAAATTAACTAACTCCTTGAGCACATTGTAGATTTTTTTTCCTGCTTGTATATATATGTACACAAGCAAACACCGCAATATGCAATATACAGAAAATGTATGCAATACAATTTTGGTAGAAATTTTGACTTAATCCTACAGAAACTATTTCTTGAGAGATTACTACATACCACATCCTACATGCCAGTGTGCCTTGAGCTAAAACTGTGAACAAAACCAACACTGATTTTGCTTCATGGAGCTTACACTAAGTGGAGAATTCAAATCAGCAAAAAGGCAGGAAAGGGGGACTGTGATTAGGAAGGGATCCCTGAGAGGCTGGGTGGGGATAATCAGAGAGGGCGGCTTGGAGGAGGAACTGTTGTCTAGAGGAAAACCTGAAGGTGAGAGGATTCAGGGCTCACACTTGTTGGCATGCCAGGTTGAGCTCCTGTGGGTTTGTGTGTGCTGTTTCCCAGGCTCGGAATGCCCCCAACACCTTGCTGTATCCACATTCTCATTTCCTCTCCCCGTTGACCTCTTAGTCATCTTTTCCTTCTGGGGGCAAGTGTCACCCCTTCAGAAACTCCCTCTCACCCAGAACAGACAAGAGGTCTTTACTCTGGGTCCCTATCAAGTTTTGTTCATCCTTTATTATAACTATTATCATATGCTAAAAATACAAGCTTACCTCTCCGTCTTCTCCAGTAGCTTTCAAGCTCTTAGAAAACAGGGACTTTGTCCTACTCATGTACTTGTGGACATAGTACCAGGTACAGGGCAGGCATTAAATCAATGTTGATATTTACAGAATGCAGTGACTGGCATTGGGGTACCCTACGGCTCTCCTCGCGCTTTCTCTAAACCACATTTTCTCCTCCAGATTACATTTGAAGCCCTTCATTTGTAAGAGTCACTATTAATAAAAACCTTAGGGTTGCCTTATCAGAGAACGAGAAAGAAAATCTGTCAGAAGAGTAGACAGTCACCACCAGGGTGGGCATGTGGCTGTCTCATGCAGGACCAGGGCCAGGGCCATGGCTGTGCCTTCCTTCTCTCCCTAGCTAGAGAAGAATGGAAGCTGTGGACTGCCCCCAGCGAATCCCAGTACCCACATCGTCCTGTGGATAAGCCTTGACTACCCCCAAGGTGAGTCCTGATGGGACAGAGGAACAGTGAGATCCAACTTCCCTTACACTTCTGGTGATTTATATTGGACTAGAAACTTCACCAGGGAACCTGCGGACCAAAATGAGAAATTATTTGAAAATTCTGAAACCAGGCAAACATTTGTGGGTGGCGCGAGAAGAAAAAGATGAACTGTCCGTGTGGAGCAAAGAGAAAGGTGCCCTGCTTGCTGATTGGGTGGTGGTGGTGATGGCGGCTGCCATCTTTGAAAGGAGAGAAAGCGGCTGGGGGCCTTCTGTGTTCTTGATTGCACTGTTCTATTAACTAAATCATAAGAATTTTTTAAAGCTTGTTTTTATTACTTAACTGGTACATTAGAACTAGTTTTATTTATGTAGCGATTTTAAAAGGCCAAAAGGCCACAGTCAGCTGCGTCGTCCTTGTTGGAATGGATCCGTTTCCCTGCTTATTCATTTCCTGCTCACATGTTAAGAGTTATGGTTTCCACTTGAAAAGTAGGTCCATAGTGACTGCCTGGGAGTGGCAAACTACACTGGAGATACAGCGTGTGGAAGAGGAATTAGCTTAACTGGCTGTCCTTGTTAACACTGCCCCAGTTGTCATCAGCTTTTGTCTACCACATTTTATCTGTGATAGGGAGACAGGAGTCTCACCTCCTCTGAGCCTGGCTTCTGTCTGTGCTAGGTAACTTTTTGCACTGTTCTATTGAGAGGTGAAGCCAGCTGGACTTCCTGGGTCTAGTGGGGACTCTGTCTTACAAGAGGATTGTAAAACGCACCAATCAGCACTCTGTAGTTAGGATTGTAGAACGCACAAATCAGCACTCCCTGGCTAGCTAGAGGTTTGTAAAATGCGCCAATCAGTGCTCTGTAAAAATGCACCAATCAGTCCTCTGTGGCTAGCTAGAGGTTTGTAAAATGGACCAATCAGCACTCTGTAAAATGGACTAATCAGCAGGACATAAGCGGGACAAATAAGGGAATGAAAGCTGGCAACCCCCAGCCAGCAGCAGCAACTCGATCAGGTCCCCTTCCACACTGTGAAAGCTTTGTTCTTTTGCTCTTCACAATAAATCTTGCTACCGCTTGCTCTTCGGGCCCGCACCACTTTTAAGAGCTGTAACACTCACCACAGAGGTCTATGGCTTCATTCCCGAAGTCAGTGAGACCACAAACCCACGAGAAGGAAAAAACTCCAGACACACTATCTATGCCACACAAACTCCAGACACACAAACTTGCTCAGTACGGCCATTTCTAAAATGGAAAGAGCTACTGGTTGGGCGTGGTGGCTCAAGCCTGTTAATCCCAGCACTTTGGGAGGCCGAGGCAGGAGTATTGCTTGGGCAGGAGTTCAAGACCAGCCTGGGCAACATAGTGAGACCCTGTCTCTACAAAAATAAAAAATATAATAATTTAAGATGGAAAGACCTAGATGCAGCAACTTAGTCTAGAGTTGAAAAGCACTTGAATGTCAGGTGGATGATGATGCCAAGTGGAGCAAATGCATTTTCTTTCCTCACTCTTTTGGACCTCAGTGTCCTCATCTATCAAATGCAGACATCAAGGGAGGAATCTTCTAGAGTTATTTTCAGGCTCTGATGTTCTTGAATCTCTCTGAGTTTTGTATCATCATAAACAGTACTTCCTGTTGGAACAGGTGCAATTCTTGCTGTGGCAATACCTATATCAGGGAAGAAACGGAAAATCCCCCAGAGTCCCCAGCCTGTCAAGGAGGCAGGAAAAAGAGCTCTCTTGACTGAGACTCAGGAAATGAGTCATGCACACTGCACCCTGGAGGACACATCTTGAACCAGGGATGAGGGGCCCATCCTGTACAGGGGACGGAAGTGAGGAAGGTGCTTGAGATCTTTCTGCACCTGTCCCTTAGACATTCTCTCTACTTCTGGATGCTCAAGGCCACTATTAGAAAATGGGCTCCCCACACACTCTCTTAATCCCCGTAAGGTAGAGAAATTCCTGGAGGGGGGATTGAGTTGGGTAACATGGGAGGGAAAAGCCTGTTCTGAGCAGAGAGGAGGTTAATTAGAGGGGAACCAAGAACAGCCTCCTTCTGGGTGCTCCTATTATAGAAACAGTTCATGGCTCCAAGAAAAGGGGGCAGTCAGTGTCTGAAACACAGCAGAGAAGTGGAAGAGAGGGCTGACTTTGGAAATGTGGAATATTATTCAGGGAATGCTTGTATTTAAGGTGGGGGAAGACGGGGTCTTGTGAGTCTTTGCCTTCTTCTCTCACATAGTGGATTGGGGTTGGATCAAGGCAAGTGTTATCAGGCTCTCTACTTGTCCCCTGGGACCTAATGGGATTCCAGAAAGGCAGGTGAGCCCTGCTGGAGATGTGTGCATGCCTGGCTGTACTCTACCTGTGCAAGTGCCCCTGTAAGTGGAGGAGGCCATTCAGCCTCTGATAGTCATGTGCTCCCCTGAAAGTTAAGCCAGGCTTTATGTGAGGCAAAAATAAGATGATTGAGTAGAACGAGGGAGGGGGTTTTAGTACATTGCCCAATTCCCTAGAGGTGAAGGCATTTAGCAATGGCCATTGCTAAGGGAATCTGCTCTTCAACAAAACAGACTAATTCTTAAACATCTTTATTGAGTGTCTACTGAATGCTTGGACAATGGACAAAGATTCTTATAGAAAAAACTTTTCTGTGAGCCCTAAACATGCTCTCAGGGTCTGCCGGCCTGATCCGAGCTCATTAAAATTCCAGATGTCGGAAGGAGGCTGCGCTCCATCCCATGATTTAAACCCCCCTTGGTTAGTTCAAAGCAACCCCTGCTGCCCTCATGGAAAGTGCCAGGTTCATGCCCTCAGCTGCACTTCAGTGGAGAAGGGTGCCAGGTGGGTCTGACTCCAGGGCATGGTGAATTTTCTTAAAGCAAAGCGTACTTGAACCCCCAATGTGTGCATGAATCCTCAGAAAAAAATTTTTTTTTTAAGCATAGTGTTTGTAGCTTGTACCAGATTGAAAAAGAAAGGAAGGAAGGAAAGAAGGAAAGAAGGAAGGAAGGAAAGAAGGAAGGAAGGCAGGGAGGGAGGGAGGGAGGGAAGAAGGGAGGGAGGGATGGAGGAAGGGAGGAAGGAAGGAAGGGGAGGAAAGGAAAAGGGAAAGGGGAAGGAAAGGGTGGTAAAGGGAAAGGGGAAGGAAAGGGTGGTAAAGGGAAGGGAATGGAAGAAGAAAGAAAAAGACATGGGAGGGGAGAGGAGAGGAGGGGAGGGGAGATCAAGCCCCCTTCCCAGGTCCACCAGCTGCTTCACAGCTCAGGGGCTGAGTGGGGCCATTCCTTGTTCAGTCTCTGCTGTCACTGTTCTTATCCTACCTACTTTTCCAAAAGCAGGGAACTGTACAATCCCCTCCTGCCGGCTTAGCCATTTGAAGGCTCTTTCTTGACTGCATATCCATTCATTGCCATGGAGGGGGAATGCCGGAAGAAAAAGTCACCAGGTCGACCCTTGCTCCCTGACTTCAAAAGAGATATCTCCAACAGACTTCCCTCAGGGCGGGGGGCTCATGGCTTTGGCCAGCCATTGTGCAAGCAAAGAAATAATTCCTAAGCTTAGCTCCTGAAAGCAGGGAGCAGAAGGAAACCACTGCAGTATCTGGGAAGAGGGCGAGGTCCCCTCTTTTCTGGGTAAGGAAGTGGGAGTGGGGGTGTGAAACCGGCTGGAACCGTAATCTCCATGAAAGAAACGTCAAGTTCTCTAAGGGGTGTATCACCTTTCTGCTGTTCGTTCTAGCCTTTTTCCTGTTTTTGTAAAACTCCAAAACCCATTGATTTTCTTTTACCGCTGATGGATGTGTTCGCTAATTTGCTAATAATATTGCCTTCTACTGACAGGAAGGAACTTGTATTTAGTCACTTAATTTTGTTTCAGATGCCAGCCCTGTAGGAGGTGGGGTGTCTGGACATTGATGAATGGGATATTTTCTTGCTAAAGAGGGGGACGCTTTCTCATTTATCTCTGAGTTTTCTCTTTTGTTTACTCACTGACTACCTCCTGAAGCTTTCTCCAGAGTGGCTCCCTGGGTGTTTGGGGAGCTCTTCCTCACTTGCTGTGCTGGCCTGAGCCCCCATTCTCCCCCTAACTGGAATGGTCTGTGCCATTCCCACAGCACTTTGTGTTAGGACCCTTTGGAGAAAAAGCAGTGAGTAAAAACAAAGTTTTTTTTAGAGATATGCTGACATTGTCTGAGGCGTTCGAACCAGAGCAACTCCATCTTGAATAGGGACTGGGTAAAATAAGGCTAAGCCCTACTAGGCTGCATTCTCAGGAAGTCAGATATTCTTAGTCACAGGATGAGATAGGAGATCACAAGATACAGGTCATAAAGACCCTGCTGATAAAACAGGATAAGGTAAAGAAGCCGGCCAAAACCAAGATAGCAATCAAAAGTTATCTCTGGTTATCCTCGCTGCTCATTATACACTAATTATAATGCATTAGCATGTTACAAGACACTTTCACCAGTGCCACAACACTTTACAAATGCCATGGAAACATCTGGAAGTTACCCTATATGGTCTAAAAGGGGAGGAACCCTCAGTTCCAGGAAATGCCTGCCCCATCCCAGAAAACTAGTGAATAATCCACCCCCTATTTTGCACATGATCAAGAAATACCCATAAAAATAGCCAGTTAGCAGCCTTGGGGCTGCTCTGCCTATGAAGTAGCCATGCTTTACTCCTTAGTTTCCTAATTAACTTGCTTTCATCTTATGGACTAGCCCCAAATTCTTTCTTGTGCAAGATCCAAGGAACCTCACTTGGGGTCTGGATTGGGGCCCCTTTCTGGTAAAAGTATTGTGACTGGGAAAATAGCGTGGTGCCAGAAGTTGAGGTGTGAAAACATGTAGATTGTAAAGCCGGGGGTCTCTTTCTAGCAGTGACTAGAAGCGGGAATCCCTAAAGCTAGAGTAATTTTTTTTTCCTGGGGGAGCAAAGCATATCTACCAGTAGGATGGGACAAAGGAAAATCAGGTGCAGCAACTTGTGTAATAGAACAAGCAATAAACTTGTGGCTGAAGGATTAGATTTTAAATCTCAACTCTGCCACTTACTAGCTTTGTAACTTCTAGCAAATAATTCCTAAGTTTCAGTTTCTCATCTATCTAATAAAAATAATAATGTATTAATTAGGATGGCTTTATTTGCAAATAACTGAAAACCCAATTCAAAATGGTTTAAATACTGTAGGAAATGATTAGCTCACGGCTACTAAAAAGTTTGTAAGTGGCATAAGCTTCAGGCATGGTTTGATCAGGGTTCCAGATGCATTTCTCTCTGAGTCTCTGGTTTCTGCCCTTCTTCATTTGCTTTTCTCCTGGAAGAAAGATGGTGGCAGCTGTTCCAGGCCTCCCAGAGGCATATCACATAAAGAACTTCTCTTCCCCCATCACTGGCCAAAATTATTATACATCATCCTAACTGGACCAACTTACATCATGTGCTAACTCCCAAACCAATTTTTTGACTTGGCAGATACCAGGCACTGTTCGTCTTAGGCCTCAGTCACACATTCTCTATACCAACCACCATAGCATGTGGGATGGAATTGCTAATGGATTTCAGCTGGGGATTTTGAGAATACCATTTAAACAGTACAACTGCTTCATGGTAGAGAAGGGGTTTGCTGGCGATGTCAACTAAGGTACCATTATTCATGAAGGATTAAAGGGAAAATTAAAAATTTTGGCACATATGAACATCCCTAACCTATGAGGACATGTCCAAATATTGGTCAAATCTGAGTTTGTGGTGAAATGTCATATATAGGCTTTCGATTGCTGTGTAACAATTTATCACAAACCTAGCAGCTTTCCACAACACCCATTTATTAGCTCATAGTTTTATAGGTGAGAAATATGGTCATGGTGTGCCTGGATTCTCTGCTCGGGATATCACAACACCAATATCAACATGTTGCCCAGACTGTGTTTTTGTCTGAAGCTTGGACTTCTATTCCAAGCTCAAGAAAGTTGTTGACAGAGTTGAATTCCTTGCAGGTATAGGACAGAGGTGCTTGTTTCCTTGTTGGCTGCCATTGGGGGACCATTCTCAACTCCTACATGCTGTTTCTAGGTCACTCATCTTCAAAGCTAACCATGCCGACTCTCCCTTGCATCAAATCCCTTTCACAGGTAACTTCTGTCTCTGGCTTCTCTACCCAGAATTAAAGGGCTCAAGTGATTAAGTCAGGCCCAACCAAGGCCCCTGCACCCAGTCTATGTTATATTTCAATCACAGTGCATTATGAGAGCACAATAAATATTTGTTGAATGGATAAACTAACATGGTTCCCAAGGCCTTTTATGGTCAGGCCCATTCTTATCTCCTGTCAACACTAACACAAATATATACACACGCACACACACACACACACACACACACACACACATCTGTCCACACTCCTAGGCCAACCCTGCTAGACCCTCAGATTTCAGCTGCTGTAGTCTCTTTGATCCCTCAAGTCTGGGTCAGGCTCCCATAAGCACTCCTCTCATTGCGTTTTTTACAGGATGATATGTTAGCTTCCTACAAGAATTTCAGATCAAGGAAAGCAGGAACTCACCTATGCAGATTGCCTTGGGATGCAATGGGCCATGAATTTTGACACATATTTTGACAAAGGGTCAGATGTTCTGACACCACTTGCACTCTTCGGCCAAGAATTCCTTAACACTATGCTGGGGAATTTAGACCCCTCTTGGCTTCAGAATTCTGCTTTCATTTGCTTTCTCATCAATTGAGAAGAGCTTAGGTTAAACCCCACAGTAAACTGCAAAATGCCACATGGCTAACAAGCGCAAGAATGCTATATGAGGGTTTGATAGGAAGAAATCGCTTGGGCAAGGGCTCCTTGCTTTTCAAGCAGGTGTTAAATGCAGTAAAGAAATGTTCACCTTCCCATTACTCTACCACCCGCAACTTTTCTCTGCAGCATGGGTAGCTGGTGGGCGGTCATGAAGAAAGTGTTCATCTTATGAATCTTTCCTTCTGTTTAAAAGTCCATTTCCCTTTTGTAGAGAAATACACTACAAGGGAGCAAGATGCCATGAGAGTGTTAACAGCCAAAAGTCATGGGCCAGGCAAGCATGGGTAAGAAAGCAGGACGTCCCTAACAGGACTCTCTGTTTTAGTGATTTTCTGAACTCGAACGAGTTCTTCAACCTTAGATGCTCTGCTAAGCTCTTGGAGGGGGGAAGACGAAATAGTTTTTGCTTTTGTGGAGCTTCCATTCTGGTGGTAGAGACAGAAATGGAAGCAGAAAATGACATCTAGCTTGATCCATCCTGTAAGAAAAGAGATGCAGGGCAGAGAAAAGGACCAGCGATGACATTTGAATTTCACCTTAAGTCTGAGTGGGAGTTTGCCAAGAGGAGTAGGAGAAAGGGATTCTAGGCAGGCAGAGAGTACTGAGAAATTATACAGAGGCACAAATAGGAAAGGGAGGTGGAAGGGAGGGAGCATTGGTTGAATGCGCCATATGTACCAAATGCTTCACAAGGGTTATCTCGTTTCATGTTTCCCAGAACCTCAGGAAAGTGGACATCGTTCTTCCCATTTGATAGATGAAGAAACTGAAGTTCAGAGTGGTTAAGGTCACAAAGCCTGTCAGTTATGAAGAAATAACTAAAGTTCAAGTTTTTCTGATTCAATGCCTTCATTTTGTTCATGGCACCTCATCACACTCCCTCTGCCTGGGTTGGAAAGAGGGTGAGAAGTTCAGGGTGGAGGGAGAGAGGATGGGAAATTGAGAGATTGGCTGGGAGATCAACTGGGGTTGTACTGGGAAGGGCCTGGTGAAGAACTCTAAATAATTTGTCTTGTATCTGGAAGGCTGTGTGGTATCCAACAGAAGAGTGTGTGTGTGTGTGTGTGTGTGTGTGTGTGTGTGAGAGAGAGAGAGAGAGAGAGAGAGAGAGAGAGCACGCACACGTGCATGCACTTAACAGAGAAATGCCATAATCGCGTTTTTATTTTTTCCATCGTTGATTCATATGTATGATTCAAAATGCAAAAGGCACAAAAGGGTGCTAAAGGTGTAATTTTCCTCCTGTCCCTGACCCCCAGCCATCTCCAGAGGAGGTGAGCATCACCCATTCCTTACTTATCCTTTTTGGGATGGTCAGTGCATACAGAAGCAGAGATATGGGGGTGCTAACATGATAATTGCACCCTGATTTTTTGTGACATAGGAACATATTTTTGAGGTTATTTTTATAACTGTTTATAAAATGCTTCCCTATTTTTTTTTACCAGCTGCATAGTGTTCCATTGATTGTATTTGCTGTCATTTGTTTTTAAAAGATCCGTACTGGTAGGCATTTGAGTTATTTCCGTTATAAAAATGTTACATAAACTTTTGTGTCATTTCACTCATGCTTAAGTATATCCATAAGGGACATTCCCAGAAGTGGAACTGCTGGGTCACAGGGCAGAGGCAGCATTTGTAATTTGCTAAATCTTGCCCTACTGCCCTCCATGGAGGTTGCAATTTCTACTCCTACTGCTAGTGTGTAAGGGCACCGCTTTCTCAGTCAACATCTTTGCTCACACAGTGGGCTAGAAAACTTTGGATTTTTGTCAAAGTTTAGGAGACAAATGCTATTTCAGTGAAGTTTTACTATTTATTTATTTATTTATTTATTTTTGAGACAGAGTCTCGCTCTGTCGCCCAGGCTGGAGTGCAGTGGCCGGATCTCAGCTCACTGCAAGCTCCGCCCCCCGGGTTCACGCCATTCTCCTGCCTCAGCCTCCCGAGCAGCTGGGACTACAGGCGCCCACCACCTCGCCCGGCTAGTTTTTTGTATTTTTAGTAGAGACGGGGTTTCACCATGTTAGCCAGGATGGTCTCGATCTCCTGACCTAGTGGTCCGCCCGTCTCGGCCTCCCAAAGTGCTGAGATTACAGGCTTGAGCCACCGCGCCCGGCCTATTTATTTATTTATTTATTTATTTATTTATTTTTGAGGAGGAGTCTTGCTTTGTCGCCCAGGCTGGAGTGTCATGGCGCCACCTTGGCTCACTGCAACCTCCGCCTCCCTGGTTCAAGCGATTCTCCTGTCTCAGCCTCCTGAGTAGCTGGGATTACAGGCGCCCGCCACCACGCTCGGCTCAGTTTTGTACTTTTAGTAGAGACAAGGTTTCACCATGTTGGCCAGGCTGCCTCTGAACTCCTGACTTCAGGTGATCCACCCGACTCGGCCTCCCAAAGTGCTGGGATTACAGGTGTGAGCCACTGCACCCGGCCCTCAGTGAGGTTTTACTACTTTCAGTTACTTTATGGAGTGCAATTGTGTGTCTCTTAAATTTGCTATTTTGTATCCACCTTGTGATTTAAAAAAAAATTATCCGCCCATTTTTCTATTTAGTTCTTGATCATTTTTTTTTTCATTTATTTTAGGAGCTTAAATGCACTATGTGTATTTTATAAAGAAAAATAGATAATAGCATTAGTCACGAGGATGGTGTGAGATAGGAATGGGGTGAGGGAGACAGAAATGGGAAGGGAGAGCCATTTCTGGGTAGAAATGATAGGGTTGATGACTGAGTTAATGTGGTAGGTAAGGGGAGAGGGAAGTCAAGTATGAGTTTGAAAAATCTAGCTTGGGAGTCTGGGTAAGCAGTGACTTATGAACTAAGATGAGGAAAACCACAAAAGTAGCTTGGGGTGATGGGAATTTGCCAATAATTATTACCTATATGCATGTATGTATATACTGTATGTGTATGTATATATGTACATATATCTATTGTATGATTATATGTATATGTAATGGTCCCCAAATTTTTTGGCACCAGGGAACAGTTTTGTGGAAGGCAATTTTTCCAGGGAATGGGACAGGGGGAGGATGGTTTTGGGGCAATTCAAGTGCATTACATTTATTGTGCACTTTATTTCTATTATTATTACATTGTAGTATATCATGAAATAATGATAAAACTCACCATAATGTAGAATCACTGGGAGCCCTGAATTTATTTTCCTGCAACCAGATGGTTCTATCTGGGGGTGATGGGAGACTGTAAAAGATTGTCAGGCATTAGATTCTCATAAGGAGCATGCACCCTAGATCCCTTGAATGTGCAGTTCACAATAGGGTTCATGCTCCTATGAGAATCTGTTAATAATGCCTGTGCTGATCTGACAGGAGGTAGAGCTTGGGTGGTAAAGCAAGCAACGGGGAACTGCTGTCAATACAGATGAAGCTTCACTCACTAGCCCACCACTCACCTCCTGCTGTTTGGCCTGGTTCCTAACAGGCCACAGACTGGTACTGGTCTGTGGCCCGGGGGTTGGAGACTCCCATGTGTATGTATGTATGTATGTGTATGTATACATATATAAAAGATCTGTCTGTCTATCTATCTATTATATTTCCCATATGATAAAGGATTTGAAGCAGTTTATAAAACACAGACACACTGCAAAAAAATGAAATTAATTGAAGAAATTTGTTTGAAGGAAAAATTCGGAAAATGAAACAATAAATCCAGGGATGAGATTACATCTGGCAGTGTGTATTATGCAGTCCTCTGCAGCTGCTAGAGGTAGGCTGTAAATCTGGCCCAAAGCCTCCTGCAGGCCAAAGCTAAGGTGGAAACACACCAGACGGCCAGAGTGACCGAGTGACCGTGCAAACAATCACCTCTCTTGGCCTCACCGGACAAATCAGCTGCCATTAGCATTAGCGTCTTCATTCTGTCACTTCTTGCCCCTTAACCACACTCATGCTCCCCTTTGCCCTATACCAGGAAGTACATCTGGGCATCCCCAGGGAGTGTCATATGAATCTATGAATAAAGCCAGGCCCTCGGGACACTGTCACTCTCTAGTCCAGATAATCCTGCCTGGCCACTGACTTGCCAGTGGGTAGATACCACTCCCAAGGATGCCTCAAGGGCATCTCTTCTGATGGATTGGACTCTGGCTTTCCTGCCAACTCTCTGGCTATGCTTACTCAGTACCCATGGGGGTTCCTTCTCCTCTTCCTGCCTTCTGTATGGGAGTGCTGTGGGGCTTGTTCTTTGGCCCTCTTGTTTTCCCTCTCCACTTTTCCATCAATCAGAGGCTGACATACTTCTTAATAGGCCACCTGTGTTCAAACCAGAAATAAGTCCCCGTACCTTGTCTGTAGAGGGCTGGGAAGAGGACCAGAGACCACATATTCCCTTTCTTCTTTCTGGGCTCCGGACATTTATGCGAGAAACACTTTCTTGCAAGTTCCATCTTCTCCCATGAAAATCATTCATGCATATTGGGGCTTGAGGGGTTGCCCTTCCCACGTGACTACAGCCCAGGATCCGTGGAATCTGCAGGCCTCATGGCATTTCATAGGGAGGTTATGGTTTGGGGTGTTGGGGGTCAGAAGATTGGATTGTTTAAGCAACAAGGACCTTCCCAGGCCAAACTTAAATGTGTATCATGGAGGAGCCTCCACCCTTGGAAGAGATACAGGCAGCAAATGGCAAGATGGTAGCCTAGGTCCGTAACCATGGCAGTGACAGTATCTCATCTCCAAGAGGGTGGCCGCCCTCTGCACTGCACGCCTGAGGGCAAGACACTTAGCTAATTAACTAATTCATCTCAGCTGGGCCACACTTCTCCTTAGAAATAGCATTCACAGGACAACCAAAGTCAGTGGCAACAGAGGAACAAAGAAGGGGGAGACAGCTCTTTTTTTAGAGACAGGATCTTGCTCTCTTGCCCAGGCTGGAGTGCAGTGGTGCAATCATAGCTCACTACAGCCTCAAACTCCTGGACTGAAGAGATCTTCCTGCCTCAGCCTCCTGAGTAGCTGGGGACTACAAGTGTGCACCACCATATCCAGCTAAAAAAAAAAAAAAAAAAAAAAAATTGGAGACAGGGTCTTGCTCTGTTGCCCAGGCTGAGAGACACAATCTTTATTGTGTCCCTATTACCTGCAAGAAACTTTGCCAGTATTATTTTATTTAATTTTCAGAATGATTTTGGGCTTGGAATTATCATCCAACCCCCATTTTCCTGGCAAAGAAGAAACTAAGATGCAGAGAGGTTACACACTTGCCTAAGGCCATGAAATTAGTAACCGATAGAACCAGAAGTGGCCCAAGTGGTCTGTCTCTAAGGGTCCTTGAGCTTGAAACAGGAATTCCTGGGCTTGCAACAGCAATTCTACCACTTCTGCCATTTATACTGAATAGGACAAGTCACTAACCGACCTATTCAGAGTAGGTAAAACTATCATTACAAGGCAAGGGGACAGATACAGGGTGCTGTTAGTTGGGGTCATCAATGTAGTCGCTCAAACCCAGAAAAAGAATCTATTTTACCATTGTGCTTTGTTACAGGAGCATAGTTTGTAATTTATTTTATTTAATTATTTTTTTGAGATGGAGTCTTGCTCGGTCTCCCAGGCTTGAGTGCAGTGGCACAATCTAGGCTTACTGCAACCTCCGCCTCCTGGGTTCAAGCGATTCTCCTGCCTCAGCCTTCTGAGTAGCTGAGATTACAGGCATGCACCACCACACTTGGCTTTTTTCTTTTTCTTTTTAAAAATATTTTTAATAGAGATGGGGTTTTTCTATGTTGGCCAGACTGGTCTTGAACTCCTGACCTCAAGTGCTCCACCTGCCTTGGTCTCCCAAAGTACTGGGATTAAAGGCATGATCACTGCACCCAGCCCCGGCATAGTTTGTAATTTAATACACCTACTATGTGTCTACCAGTGTACCTGTGATCTTGCTCTTATTTCCAAAATTAAAAGGAGGAAGTGTCCCTAGGAAAAAATATACCCACCTCCATTGAGCCTCTCTCTGTTGCTTATACTTTTCTCCATTCTAGTCCTAGCCTTTGGCAAAGAAGGATCCTGGCTAAGATGCTTTTCAGTCGTGATGTGCATAAAGTGAACAGCTGCAGCCCTAGGGAAGTGTGGAACTTCGGAGATTCCAAAATAAAAATAAACGCACCAAAACCACTGTAGTTCCTATTGACTAATGTCATTTTTAAACAAGCAATAATTTGAATAATTTGTCTACTGAAGGCTCTAAAACGGGCTTTCCTCTCAAAGCCAAGTGAGGATGCTCTAACATGCCTTCTACCAAAACAAAATTTTAAAGCACTGAAATATTTCTAGAAAAGTTTGATTGAGACCCTCTGTTATGGAATGAGTTGTGTCCCTCCAAAATTCATATATTTAATCCTAACCTCTAGTACCTTAGAATGTGACAGTATTTTGAGATAAGTTATTTTAAGAGGTAATCAAGTTAAATGAGGTTATTAGGGTAGATTGCAGTCCAGTACGACCGATGTTTTTATAAGAGGAAATTTGACCACAGACACAGCACAAAGGGAAGGCCACGTGAAGACACAGGAGAAGGTGGCCATCTACAAGCCAAGGAGAGAGGCCTCAGAAGAAATTAGCCCTGCCAACCCCATGATTTTGGACTTCTAGCCTCCAGAATTGTGAGAAAATAAATGTATTTTGTTTAAGCCACTGAGTCTGTGGTACTTTGTTATGACAGCCCTAGCAAACTAATATACCCTCTAAGATATTGGTGAATCTGCATTCATTTCTGGCTAAAATAGCTCACTCTGAATGCATACAAATTTCCTTTTTGAAATTAGATAGCAGAGCTTCCTAATATCCATAAGAAAATTTCATTGTGTACCTACTTTTTGCCTGGTACTGTACTAAATGCTTTATGTGTATTTCCTCATTTTGTCTTCAAAAGAATCCTTCAAATACTATTTTGTCTTTTTAGATGATGAAACCGAGGCTTACGTGACTAAGGAGTGAAGTGACATATCTTGAGTCTCCCAACTAAGCTTTGAAGTCAAATGCATTTGAGGTCAAATTCTTGTTCTGCAAATTACTAACGGTGATACCTCTAGTATTTTACTAACTACTTAGTGCCCTATATCTATAAATTCTCACAATAATGCATAAGTTATTGTTATGGTTGAATGATATAACTCTTGACTACTAAAATGTTTTAAGAAGCCTAGCACAATTTCTATTACCTATCAAGGGTCCAATGAATGTTAGTCTTTGTATTTTATGACAACATCAGGCCCAGTTGCCTATAAGGATCTCTAATCCACTCATTCTGTGTGTCAGGGTTAGAGGTCAAGGCTGTTTCCTGCATTACATTTTTTTCCAGTTCCTCATCCCATCTGCTCTTACGTTTCCTCAAAGGATATGACCCTTACCCATGACCTCCCATTGTAGATGGGGAGGTCACAAAAGGTCTCACGCAGACTAAGGAAGCTCAACATGCCAGACAAACCATTGTACACAAAAAATCACAGACCACTGAGTACATCTTCTGAATGAATGAATGAATGAATCCACATGCTTGCTACAAGGGTAGTGATTGGCTGGGTGCAGTGGCTCACACCTGTCATCCCAGCACTTTGGGAGGCCGAGGCAGGAGGATTACTTGAGCCCAGGAGTTTGAGGTTACAGTAGCCATGATTGCACCACTGAACTCCAGCCTGGATGACAGAGTGAGCCCCCCACCAAAAAAAGGTAGTGATTTGAAGAATGAGGACTTTTCAGTGTCGTATTTGGAGAATGTTGCTTTCATTGGATCAGGTTTTATTGAGTTTGGTGGTGAGGATGGCATTGTGATGGGCACATTAGGGGAGGAAAGATCTGCAGATACATGGCACCAAACTGAATGTGCTACGTGTCTTTAAAAGGGTAACACACTCTGAGAGACTGAAGTATGGAGAAGTAATTCTGGTTTTGGAAAAGTACAAAGCATCTGTAGAGAGGATGGCATTGGGGTAGGTCTTGAACGAAGAGAGGAGAGATGAGAGGAGGGAGATGAGAGATAGGAGATGCTTTCTCACTGAGGCATACTCTGCTGTCAGCTTGATAGTATGATAAGGTCTACAGTGAACTGGCAGCATAGAAGAGCTGAATTCCAAGTATTTGTAAGGAAATAGTTTGTAACTTACTTCTAACTAATATGCTCTAAACTTGGCAGAAAGAGGCTATCCCAGGGACACTAATTTGAAGGATAAATTATTCTTCTGTTTTTTTGCTGTTTTAGGATCTTCCCTGGAATCGACGTTTGTGGATCCAGAGTGAGACCCCTGGATAATGTTGCAGGGCCCCTACTTCAACTGTTGTTATGAAACGTGCTTTGGGGTGACGGCCAGGACATCCCATCATGTGGATGCTGTCAGGATGCTTTCCCGGTGGAGAGTATCCTAGCTTGCTTAGTAAGGCCCTGTAGGCCTCTCTGGACCAATGGTTGCTATTTCCCTAAGGAAGTCTTGTCTAGAGAAACCACCAGCTTTTCCTCCCAGGATTGGTTTCTAGAAAGCTCAGAGTCAAATTGGTGGCTCTCTGCTAACAAGCATACATACCATGATGGTATGCAGTTTTAAAGTCTCATTCCTGGCTCCATTTGAAACCTCCATCCCTGTTTTTATTTTTTCTTAAGTTTCTCTCTTTGATTTGTGCCTTCTTGTCCCAGCTTTTGTATCCTGTGAGCTAATTTTGGAGTTTTCTAGAAGCAGGTGTAGCTGAGCCACATTGTCCTTTCATTGCCTTCAAGCTTGCAGATCTTTGCACATGAGGCTTCTTTTGCCTGGAAAGCTCTTTCTTTCCTTTCCCCTTTCCTCTTTTGACTTTTCCACTCTTTCCCCTTGGTGTCCCTGGAACCCCTGTCCTCTTTCTCAGTTTAGCAATCTCTTTCTCTAATGAATTAGAGGCTCCTTCATGTGTCCCTTTACCATAGATCTCTCTCCTGACCACACACTCTTATTTCCTGTAGAATGGACTATTCCGTTTACTTGTCTGCATCTCTGCTAGTCCCTACACTTTGGAGGATTGAGTCTATATCGGTCTTCTTCAAAGTTGCCTCTCTAGGACCTAGCAGTTTGCCTGGCACATATAAGACACGCAACAAACTTTTGTTATCTGCATGACAGAAGTTATTTTTAGGATCCTCAGTTTTCTGATATGTGTAAAAGATACCAGTTATTACGCAGGATTGTAGGGAGGCTCAAGGGGAATGATTCATATAAAGTTTCTAGTATAGAGCCTGCCATATATTAAGGCATCCCTTCAACCCCACTCCTTGCAAGTGATTAATTTCTGAGCGCATAATTCACTCTCAACAAAATTCCTCTTAGAATCAGTGCACAGTTTGTCTCTAGGAAGAAAAGATACAAATATAGGGAAAGCCAGAGGCATAGCAAGTACAGTGATTAAGGAAGGCTTCTTGCAGAGCTGGAGTGCAGTGGAAACATTTAAAGGAATTAAGAGTTTGGAAAATAGCCTTGGAGAGGGATAATGGAAGGTGAGCTGGTGGGAAGAAACCAATCCTGGGGCCAGCAAGCAGCCCCCAACTCCATCTTTCCAGGCCACTACTCTGATTTTCATGAGGCAGATGTTAGAGAACTTCTCAGCCTCCTGCGTGTTTGGCTAAACGTGTACAATATTCAGGAATACCCAGTTATTCGAAGAACACATTGAACTCGGGGTTCAGCATGGGAGAAATGTCTGATGGCATTTCCGGGAGGCCATGAGTTCCTCTGTGCATCTTTTTCATCTTATGGTTCCAGAACTAAGATATTTCTCTGCTCCAGTGCCTGTGGAACGCAATTCTCTAAATCACGTCTCTCCTGGCCTTCCTTTTGGCCAATAACATGGTATGTTGTGTCTAAAATCACCTTTTCTCCCCTATGGCTGTCAAAGCAACAGAGTTTTGGGAAGCGCAGAGGTCATCTGCACCCACATCTCTGAAATTGCTGCATGGTGGACAGGAGAAATGGTACCTCTTTACCCATAGGAGCTGTTGTTTCTTCCCCACGTGTGGATTGAGCCTCACTGAGTGCAACGCACTGAGAATAGAGGTCCCTGAGGATGGGTGACTTGACCCATTATCCCTCAGCCAGCAGGAGATCTGAAGTAGTTGTTCTAAGAGGTGGTCTTAGCCCCTTTAATTCCTTCATATTCTCTTTTGTTTCTCTGCCCCAATTCAACCCAAACCGATGGGTCAAGTACACCCTATGTGCTAGCTGTGCAACAGCAGCTTAAAGCACTTCAGCCTCCTGACAGCCACTGTGAAGTCCCTCTTACAGGGACACTCTGGAGCTGCTGCTTTAGGATCTGGGAAGAGAAAGCAAGTAAAGTCAGTTTCAGAAGAGGACGGGGGAGGTCTCTACTCCTTTCTGGGATTCACTGACTCTTTTATACACCATCAGAAGCCAGGATAAGGCATGAAGGGATTAAACACTCCATTCTACCACCATCTTTGCTTTTATGTCTTGTTTGAATACAATGGAGATCTACATGTTTAAATATGCTTGTATACAATGCTGGTTCAACTCAAAAACATACTATTTCACTATAGCCCTAGCTCAGGGCTATGGACAGCAAAGCCATAATAAGTGAATGTTGTTGGCTTGCTTGTAAGTTCTTGCTTCCCTGGAACCAAATGTGAAGATAACTGCAATCTGTGGGATTTTCTTATTTTGCAGGGAGTAGAGACCCTCTGAGCAGCGAACCTTAGAAGAGGGAAAAATCTTCTATGGCCAATGTGAACAAGAAAAGAATGTCAAGAGGCTGTTTTTCCAGTCCTAAGAGTGTCCAAGATTTGAGTTTTCCATAATGAAAATGGAGAATATGCAGACACCAAAAAAATTACATCACAGAGGCCGGACGCAGTGGCTCACGCCTGTAATCTCAGCACTTTGGGAGGCCGAGACAGGTGGATCACGAGGCCAGGAGATGGAGACCATCCTGGCTCACACGGTGAAACCCCATCTCTACTAAAAGTACAAAAAATTAGCCGGGCGTGGTGGCGGGCGCCTGTAGTCCCAGTTACTCAGAGGCTGAGGCAGGAGAATGACGTGAACCCAGGAGGTGGAGCTTGCAGTGAGCTGAGTTCACGCCACTGCACTCCAGCCTGGGCAACAGAGCGAGACTCTGTCTCAAAAAAAAAAAAAATACATCATGGAATCACTGCCCTGGATCAGCAGAGAAAACATAATACAGGCTGGAAAACTCCTACTCTATTTATTAAAACAACAGTTCCTTAGGACACTATAGAATTTCACTAATAACTAGCTGAATGTATGTTTAAGCCCAGTGATAAAGGTTAGCAAACAAAGGGGTACTTACACGTAATTACACCTCCAGCGTGTAGGTTGTCACAGAGGGAGGCCTTAATTATCAATGTGCTATGCCCCTGCTTTACATATAACAAATGGCCTTAATGTGGCTATTCATGTTATAGTTTAAGCATCTTGGTAATTAGGAAGTGGAAAATGGGTAGAGTAGAGGGAGTCGTCAGTTTCCTGCTGGTGTGACCATCTGCACTCTTTACCTCCGTGAGCTGAGAGGCTGAGGGAGGCAGGACCAGCTTTGGGCCAGAAGACAGCACGGCATAGACAGCATGGATTTCTCAGGTATGTGATTAGGGCTCCAGAACATGGGGGTGAGGACAGAGCCACTCACAGAATCACACTAATGAACTTAACAAATCTTTATTGAGTACTTACTATGTGCCAAGCACTGTTCTAGGTATGTGAGATTTCAGTAAACAAAACAGACTAAGATCTTTGCTTCTGTGTAGCTTATATTTGAAGCCAGTTCAGTTATTAAATTTGATGAGTTGATAAGTGGCTCAGAGGTGGTCACCAGTAGTGGGCCTGTGCTATGCCCTGACCCATCCAGAACTTCTTTCAAGAGCTCCGAAGAAGACTGAATGTTGGTTGGGGATTTGTTGATTAAACTTGCAGAGAGCAGTAGTGAGCACTTGGTGCAGTTTTCTTACTTGATTTCTCATCCTTACCACAGTCTTGCAAGGCAGATATCATCATCATTGGGTTTGAGAGCACAGAAGACTGAAGGACATACCCAGGTTTTGCATCCAAGTTGGATTCTCTCTGTCTGAAGATGCAAGGCTAAAGATAATTAGCTATTAAATAATTAGCTATTTCCCTAAGCAGCCTGAGGTAATCTGTGAAAATGGTTCACTATTCACTTGACCCTGACAACCCCACAAAATGATGCAAATCAAGAGGTTCAAATCTTCGTGTTCTCTTCAAGAACATTCGTGAAATTGCCCAGGCCATCAAGGGTATGCATCTACGAAAAACCACGAAGTATCTGAATGATGTCACTTTACAGAAACAGTGCTTACCATTTCGAAGTTATAATGGTGGAGTTGGCAGGCATGCCCAGGCCAAGCAGTGGGGTGGGACACAAGGTCAGTGGCCCAAAAAAGTGCTGAATTTTTGCTGCACATTCTTAAAAATGCAGAGAGTAATGCTGAACTTAAGGGTTTAGATGTAGATTCTCTGGTCATTGAGCATATCCTAGTGAACAAAGCACCTAAGATGCACCGTTGGACCTACAGAGCTTATGGTCGGATTAACCCATACATGAGCTCTCCCTGCCACATTGAGATGATTCTTACTGAAAAGGAACAGATTGTTCCTAAACCAGAAGAGGAAGTTGCCCAGAAGGAAAAGATATCCCAGAAGAAACTGAAGAAACCAAAACTTATGGCAGGAGAGTAAATTCAGCATTAAAATAAATGCAATTAAAAGTTTAAAAAGGCCAAGCGCGGTGACTCATGCCTGTAATCCCAGCACTTTGGGAGGCCGAGGCGAGTGGATCATGAGGTCAGGACTTCGAGACCAGCCTGACCAACATGGTGAAACCCTGTCTCTACTAAAAATATAAAAATGAACTGCACATGGTGGCATGCACCTGTAATCCCAGCTACTCAGGAGGCTGAGGCAGGAGAATTGCTTGAACCCAGGAGGCGGAAGTAGCAGTGAGCCAAGATGGCACCACTGCACTCTAGCCTGGGTGACAGAGTGAGACTCCGTTTCAAAAAAAAAAAAAAAAAGTGGCATAACTAATACTGGATGATGGACTGAAGATTTGGAAGTCTTTATTACCTGAATAAATGAGCTCAAATGAAGATTTTGCATCAGGAGTGTAACATAAAGCAGCAAGGAGTAAGACACAACATTTAGAGACTTGAATTCTCTTGGCGCTGTTTTTGATGCATTATCTGTTTCTGTGAGTACTTTCTGCAGTTTATGACATCTCTGCCTTTCTTTGGTACTCTGGAGGAAGTTGTCATTTAAATGTAAGATTAATAAACTTAATAACCAAGTTGAAAGAATGAGGGAATTTAGTGTTAATGTCACTCTTGGGCGGAAGTGGTCATGGCCAAGGTGATTTAGTAGTTGATCTCTGTTCCAGTAATCTCTTGCTGTGTAATAATCCAATCCCAAACTTAATGGTGTAAAATGACAATCATTTTGTTACATTCATGGATTCTGTGACTCAGGAATTTGAGCAAGGCACAACAGGGATGATTTGTCTTTATAATATCTAGAGTTTCATATGGTAGGACTAGAATGGCTGGAGGTAACTCAGATATCCAAGGGCTAGAATCATCTGGGGACTTCCTCACTTGCATTTCAAGTGCCTTGGCTGGGATGAGCCGAAGACTGGGCTCAGCTGGTACTGCCTACTGGAGCCTCTTTCTGAAGCTTGGGCTTTCTTACAGAATGACAGCCCAGGATAGTTGGATTTCTCATATGGCAGCTTGCAGCTCTGAGAGCAAGTGTTCTAGCAAACAAGGTAACAGGTATATGGCTTCACTTCACCATATTCTGTTGGCCAAAGCAGTCCTAAGCCATTCAGCTTCAAAGAGGGAAACAATAGACTCTATCTATATTAGTCCATTCTCACACTGCTATAAAGAACTACCTAATACTGGGTAATTTATAGAGAAAGAGATTTAATTGACTCATAGTTCTGCAGGCTGTATAGGAAGCATGGCTGGGAGGCCTCAGGAAACTTACAATCATGGAAGAAGGCAAAGGGGAAGCAAGCATTTCTTACCATGGCAGAGCAGGAGAGACAGAGACAGAGAGAGAGAGAGAGAGAGAGAGAGAGAGAGAGAAGGGGGAAGTGCTACACACTTTAAACAACTAGATCTTGTGAGAACTCATTCATTATCAGAAGAACAGTAAGGAGGAAATCTGCCCCCATGATCCAATCACCTCCCACCAGGCCCCTCCTCCAACACTGAAGATCATAATTCAGCATGGTATTTGTACACAGAGCCAAGCCATATCACTATCTCGGGATAACAATATATCTAATTGATGGCTACATTTTAAAGCCATCACATCCACAGGGGTATATCCCTCCTATGGATTTTTTGCTCAATTCACTCTGCCAGAGTAACTCTCAATTTGTAGAAGAATAAACCAGGCATTGAGGATGCGACCGTTGTCTTCAGCTCTTTGAAAGACTATCATATGCAAGAGAGTGTAGATGTAACCCACAAAACTTTAAGAATGAGCTAAAGACCAGTGAGTAAATGGAACAGGAGAACTTACTAATATTTGGGAATGTCTATCAATGAGTTGGCTTGCCTGGGAAGACAGTGAATTCTCTGATTTTTGAACTATTGATTGAACACAACTCAGGAATGTCCCAGTAGGGCCTCAGACACTATCTTGGAGATTGGATTAGATGAATTCTTTAGAGTGAAGGATATAAGTGGTTCTATGTTAGAAACATCACAGCAGAGAGAGGGCATGATGAAGAACCATTCATGACTTCAATTCTACCTTTTCAAGTCATCTTCTAAGTATATAATTTCAAGGATATTGGGAGGCCTGATGGTACCTCTCCTTTAATATTTTTCTCTTATATTGGTGGCTTAGAACCCCCAATGAGAGACTAATTCTTTTAATTTAAGACTTTGATCCTTGTTAAAGTGTAATACCCTGGGAAAGGGGAGAGCCAAAGCTCTTTCCAGTGATTTATAATTTTCCAAAAGCATGTTTAAGGTCATATTCTGTGAGCATGATTTGACAAGAGAAGATAGGGCAACGCGTACGTGAGAAGGGGGAGGAAGAAATGCCCCAGAAGGAGAGAGAGAATGGCACAAAGTAGGGGAAAATACATGAAGATCTGGGGAACCGATGCTTCTGGTGCCAGCCCCAGCAGAGGCTGATTTCTTCAGCTTCCTGCAATCGGTTATGAAACCACCGTTCTCAGAACAAACTGGCAGAAAGCTGGTGTCCACTTCACTGACCTTTCCTGCACATGAGAAGTGCAACTACAGGCTCAGCTCAGAGAATACCACAGAACCCTCTACCCTGCTTGGAACAGCAGGTGGGGGAGTCACCCTCCCTCATTTATTTCCGTCCCTACACTGTTAGAACAGGGATGACAGGGGCCTAACTCACTTCCCAAGAAGTCGTGGCATTCCTGTATAAACAAAGTAAAAATTTCTATCATAAATCCCCCAAACAAGTGATATCCCAAAAGAAGAAAGAAAACAGTGAGGGAGGAAGGTGCCATCCAAGGGGAAAACATGTCAGGTTGTGCACATTAGAGCTGGTCATTCACAAGTGACCTCTCTGGGAAGGCAAAGGATAGCAGAGGTTGAAACGGAGGCTATAAAATTGACAGCCTAAGTAGAGCACTTGACAGAAGGAAGAACATGTAACCAGTGGACTCCTCGTTCTCCCAGCACTGCCCTCACAGCCCAAATAATTTCTGAACAAAGAGAACAAGATTCAATGTTTAAAACCTCTGTTTAAGACCTCCGCTTCCATTTCTGTGTTTTCCTTCCCTCACACAGCCCAGAGTGTGCCCCAGCAAAACCAGCTGTCAGGAAAGCATTTGATGTCAGTCATTTGCATTTTAATGTGATGGAAAGATGAGGAGCTGCCTCTACTGGCATATTTCAATTTTAAGACTGATTTGTTAGAGTGAAAGACTCCTCGAAGATAATTCTAGCTTGGGAGGTGTGATTGGACAGATTCTGGGGAGGGGAGGTGGTGGGTAGGGAGGTCACCAGGTAGTCACCACTTCCATTTTCATACAAAGGTTCCTGTAGTGCTTGGGGTCAGGTACTGGGTTCCATCTTGGGAAGCCAGAGGGTCTGATCTTCGGTTTGGGTGCCACACTCCTGGTGAGCACAAGCAAGTGAGAGCTCAGATTCTGGTGCAGGATGAGTGGAAGCGCCGCTCCCTTTATTTCAAACCTTCTTCTTCTGGTCTGTGGGGGAGCCAGCTCCCTGGGGAGTCCCATTACAACCGCAGCTGACCACAAGGAGCTCCAGTGTGCAGGCCTTCTTCCCAGCTGCAGGCATTTTAATTGTGTTGTAAATAGACAACCATGAGGCCAAATGATAACTTTGTGTAGTCTTAGTATTCCAGATCCATGGAGATCTGAGAATAAAAAGTCCCAAGTAACAGCATATGCTATTTATTTTCACCAACTTATATAAAACTGAGCCCTGACTCTGTTATGCATTGCCCACAGGCAGCTTTATAGGATCACAGATACATCAGTGGTCCCTACGGCCCTATAAGGCTATTTTCCTAGCATTACACATCCTCCAAGTCATAGATGTCAAAGTGCTGTTCTAGTGGAGATTGAATATCATTCCATTGTTAGAAGATGGGAAGTAAATTCAATATAGGAGATCAAATGGAGACTTTTCAATTTTCTCTTATTCTTTTCTTCTGTTTGTTTTCACAGTTAGTGAACCAGCAGATCTTGTTATGAGGAGCATTTAAACTTTCACAAGCTCAGTTACAATGTGATGCTCAAACAAATTCATTTTAAAGGGACTGCTTGATAGAATTAGGGAAAAGAACCATTGGCTCTACAGATTGATTTAGCGTAGATCTTGTCCAAAGAAAGGAAAAGTCCTAGAGTTCAATAGGAATAAAATTTAAATGTGACTCAGAAGAAAGAGGATTTTCATGTATGGATTTGAGCTATGTGAAACCAGCAGCAATAAACGGGACTTACAATATTATTGATGGCCAATGAACAAGAATGAAAGTCTGGGCCAGCCACAGTGGCTCACACCTGTAATCCCAGCACTTTGGGAAGCCAAGGCAGCCAGATGACTTGAGGTCAGGAGTTCGAGACCAGCCTGGCCAACATGGTGAAACGCCATCTCTACTAAAACTACAAAAAATTAGCCAGGTGAGGTGGCACGCCTGTAATCCTAGCTACTCAGGAGGCTGAAGTGGGAGAATCGCTTGAACCTGGGGGGCGAAGGTCGCAGTAAGCTGAGATCATGCCATTGCACTCCAGCCTGGGCGACAGAGCGAGACTTCATCTCAAAAATAAATAAATTAATTAAAATTAAAATTAAAAAAAGGATGAAAGTCTGAAATAACCTCACACATGAAGAACCAACTCAGACATCCAATATCCCACTTGGTGAGATATCAGCTCTTTACTGGTCCACATGCCCAGGAATTCCAGCTGCCTATATAGGGTACGATTGCAGAATTCTACAAGGGCATCTTAGTGGGAGCTTGTATTGCCCTCACATTGAGAAAAAAGATAAAATTAATTATTCATTCTCGGAGAAAAATCTCAGAGTCTCTCACAGTTGTGTCACTTAATCATAAACCATTTTAGCCACGCGATTTTCCTTTAAGATGTGTCATAAAGGTTTTGCATACAAAATAGGGCCACAACTCCAGCCTGAGTGTTTATTTTATCTATAATCTCAATATTTCTGCTTTGAGCTCTGGATACAGAGATTTCTAGTACCTTGAATTTTCTTTTTTCTTGTAGTAATTAGACAGTAGCTATAGCAAATATGGCTTACCAAGGAAGGAAGCTCTAGTGAATAAATATGGTGTTTCTAGGAAATATATTTGCCTTGGGAAATTTCCTTGATGCATTATAGCCTCCACATACATGACTCAGCAAGTTATGCCAGAGGTCATGGAACAGAGGGGCTCAGATCAAACTAATGTGCTTGAAGTATATATAGTTTATTCAGTGCACTTAAAACATACAGCAAGAATCAAGAGGAGACAGAAGAAATAGGGTAACACACTTAACCAGAGGGTATAGGTCAGATGGAGGAATGGCACTACCTGGTCCTCAGTTACATGACGCTCACAATTCTGTCTGTCTCCCTGCTACATCAGCCTTCCCCATTGATGGTGGGTTACCCAGATGAGATGTGAGGTTCAAGGAAGAGAATTCAGTAAATAGAAGGTGACTGCAGCCCACACAAGGTAGCTCTATCAGAGGGACACAGAGGCAAGTCCCATGATCAACAGCTCTAGTTTGTCAATCAGCCTGATGAGCAGCAGATTTACATTTCTTGGGCAGAGAACATGTGACGCAGGAGAGACATCCCTAGGGGGTGGCCAATTTAAGAGTTCATGAATATTTAGTGTCACATTCTTCCTGTATATTTGGAGACTCATGAATACGTGTCGCCTCTTGGTCCTTTCTCCCTATGTTCAGCAATACATGCCTTTTTGCTAACTCTACGTCTCACCTGTCTCACCGCTTACTGACTTATGCATCACTAGCATAGTTTATGAATTCTATGCCTCATATGCTATTTGTATTCATTACCTATGTCTCATGTTTCTTGTGAATTTTATCCATTTGTTTCTTGTCTTCTACAGCAGGATTAAATATTCTCAAAGAATAAGAAAAATACAACGTATTTTCTGTGAGCAATATTGTTGACTGTGTTTATGTTGATTCCTTTACATTCTAGGAGGTATCCTTCCACTTATCCCTCCCTCCATCCATCCACCCATTCATGCAACATGCATCCATCCACCCATTCATGCATTCATGCAAATACAGCTGGTCCTTCATTTCCACATGTTCAACCAATCTCAAATTGAACACATTGGGTGGAAACCCAATAACAATACAATGATAAAAATAATACTAATAAAAAACCATACAGTATAAAAATGTTTTACATAGCACTGACATTACATTAGGTATTATAAGTAATGTAAAGATGATTTAAAGTATATGGGATGGCCAGGCAGGATGGCTCATGCTTGTAATCCCAGCACTTTGGAGGCTGAGGTGAGCAGATCACCTAAGGTCAGGAGTTCAAGACCAGCCTGGCCAACATGATGAAACCCTGTCTCTACAAAAATACAAAAATTAGCTGGGCATGGTGGCAGGTGCCTATGATCCCACCTACTAGGGAGGCTGAGGTGGGAGAATCGCTTGAACCTGGGAGGCAGAGATTGCAGGGAACCGAGATCACACCATTGCACTCCAGCCTGAGTGACAGTGTGAGACTCTGTCTCTAAATAAATAAATAAATAAAGTATATGGTAGAATATGCATAGATTATACCCAAATACCATGCCATTTCATATCAGGGATTGAGCATCTATGGATTTTGGTGTGGGAGGAGCTTCCTGGAAACAATCTCGCATGGATACTGAGGGACAACTGTATTTGTTGGTCACCGATTTCCAGACACTGGTGTAGGCTGTGGGAATTGGAAGATGAAGATAAGCCAAGCCTTGAAAGTCTCCACAATTTAGTACTAAAGAGAGGCACAAAAAGAAATGCCGGCCAGGCACGGTGGCTCACGCCTATAATCCCACACTTTGGGAGGCTGAGGTAGGTGGATCATGAGGTCAGGAGATCGAGGCCATCCTGGCTAATACATTGAAAGCCTGTCTCTACCAGAAATACAAAAAATTAGCCAGGTGTGATGGCACACACCTGTAGTCCCAGCTACTCGGGAGGCTGAGGCAGGAGAATCGCTTGAGGAGAATCAAGAGGCAGAGGTTGCAGTGAGCCGAGATTGCGCCACTGCATTCCAATTTGGGCGACAGAGTGAGACTCTGTCTCAAAAAAAAAAAAAAAAGAAAAAGAAATGCCAACAATGAAGTGTCATAGGTTTTGTAATAAATCTTTGTGTAGTGAGTATCAGGACAAAATAACAATATGGTCAACTTTATAGGGTGTACTGGGTAGGGTAGGTGGGGGAGAGAGTAATGGTGTCTTAGATGATGTGGTAGAGCTGAGTCTTAAAGGTGGCTATGATCTCCTGGGCAGAAGGAGAGAAGAAGGTAATTCCATACAGAAAGAATAGTGTGAGCACAGCCAGGGAGGCTTGCAGGGCATGCTGAAGTGTCCCACACCAAGAAGGGGGCCAGGGAGAGGCCAAATGGTGGAAGAACTTGGATTCTAAGAGAACTTGAGAATAGTCTGTTCCTTTAAGTGATTGATCCTGAACCTTTACAGTGTGAAGAAAAACTCCCAGCTGGTCCTTCTATGAATTATGTGATATATTATTTGGGAGACCTTAACTTCTCAGAGCCTCCTTTTCATTTGTGAAATGGAATGATAACCCATGGAAGCTTGCAAAGTTGTGGGGATTGGCAGATCACTGATGGAGGTGCTGAGAGTAGTGCCTGGCACCTTGAAGGACTCCAGGAAGCAGTAACTACCATGAATAAAGTCATCATTGGGATGATCACAACCTCCACAAGCGTTGGGTGAGACGTAACACGGTTTTGACTGATCAGACAACAGGACCATTTACAGAACACATAGTGACATTCAGAGAAACGTTTAAAGGGTGTTATTTGTCCCCATCTGAAAAAGAAGGAGCTTACAATCATTAACCTGGACAGGCAGCCATACCTAAGCATACCTTGAAATTCTCTGAAAACACTCATGATAATATGCTGTGGTTTCGGCTGGGTGCGGTGGCTCACGCCTGTAATCCCAGCACTTTGGGAGGCTAAGGTGGGTGGATCATGAGGTCAGGAGATCGAGACCATTCTGGCTAACATGGTGAAATCCCATCTCTACTAAAAATACAAAAAATTTGGCTGGTCATGGTGGCGGGCGTCTGTAGTCCCAGCTACTTGGGAGGCTGAGGCAGGAGAATGGCGTGAACCCGGGAGGCAGAGCTTGCAGTGAGCAGAGATCACGCCACTGCACTCCAACCTGGGCGACAGAGCAAGACTCCGTATCCAAAAAAAAAAAAAATATATATATATATATATATAGACACACACACACACACACACACACACACACACACACACACACACACACTGTGGTTCCATTAGTCTGTCCAGAACGTGGAAAGGTACAGTCTTTAAATTTATGACATCTGGGACAGGGCAATTTGAAATCTCCACATTTCTAAGTTAGCATCATGTAATATGGGAAATGCTTATATTAGAAAGATTTGCCTGTGACGAGGCAGCAGAGAATAATGCCCTGAAGTCGCAGCTGCCAGGCTGGGTCAAGACTGGGAAATGGAGATCCTGCCTTTCAGTCTGGCAGAAGGACAATGGAAAATGACTGCAGACGATATGTACTGCCAGTATCTTCAAAAATGAGAAAGGATGGAGGGAAAAACATGACCCTGGGCAGGGCTGGTGGTGTGAGGAAATGATGATTCAGTGCGTTGCTTTGACCCTCGCGGTGCTTTGTTCAAAACTGAGCTGGGCAATTCCTTCAGTATCAGGAAGAGAAACAACTCTTGTCAATAAATTACAGCGGATGTGGGAAATCACTCCCAGGGTGAGGTCTGGAGCTGAATGAGTCCCTTGAGGTCAGTACCCACAAAAGCAGCTGCCAAAATTTACATTTTCCCATTTGCCCTCTGGTTCAGAGTGGATATAAATCCACATAATGCAGCCATAGAGCCTCTTGCCTGTCTGCTGGCCACGCATCCGGATCAAGGCTGGGGAAGGAAAGGAGGCACTAGACATACCTGATAAGTACTGAGTCCAGCTTCATCACAACCATGTCGCCTTTGCAATCATTTCTACATTTCTGGAATCCCCTAGAAAATCTCAGTCCCATCACTATAAATAATTTTAAATTCATTTATAAATTAGATTGCAAAAGATATTTAAATATATATGTACTTTTTAATTTGCAAATAATATTTGCACATTGTAAAAATGTCCAGAGTGGCCAGGTACGGTGGTTCACAGCTGTATTCTCAGCACTTTGGGAGTCTGAGGTGAGCAGATTGCTTGAGTGCAGGAGTTAGACACCAGCCTGGACAACATGATGAAACCAGTCTCTACAAAAAATACAAAAATAAATTAGCTGGGCATGGTGGCGCATGTCTACAGTCCCAGCTACTCAGGAGACTGAGGTGGGAGGATCATCTAAGCCCGGGAGGTTGAGGCCGCAGTGAGCTATGATCATGCCACTGCACAGTAGCCTGGATGACAGAGTAAGACCCTGTCTCAAAGTTAAAAAAAAAAAAAAAAAATTCAGAGTATTTAAGTAAAGACAAAATAAAGTAAAAGCCTCCATTTCTTCATTTCCCATCCAAATCCAGATCTGCAGAGATAACTGCTAATAATTTGGTGTGTATTCTTTCAAACATTTTTACTGTGCATAGAATGTAGCAGCACAGGCTCTGAAATCAGACTGCCTGGGTTGGAATCTGTCTCTGTCACTTAATAGCCTTGTCACCTGAGACAAGTGTCATACCTTTCCTCAGCCTCAGTTTTATCATCCTTAGAAAGGCAACAATAATAGTATCTTCGCATAGTATCACTTATAAGAGGGAGTTGAATAATGAGAACAAATGGACACGGTGGGGGGGAACATCACACACTGGGGCCTGTTGAGGGGGTGGGGGGCAAGGAGAGAGAGAGCATTAGGACAAATACCTAATGCATGTGGGGCTTAAAACCTAGATGATGGGTTGATAGGTGCAGCAAACCACCATGGCACATGTATACCTGTGTAACAAACTTGCACGTTCTGCACGTGTATCCTAGAACTTAAAGTAAAATTTAAAAAAAGTGTCTTCCCCATAGATTGTCATAAGGGTTAAATACATTTATACACATACACACACAAAATGTATGTATGTCTAATACCTAACAAGCACTCAGTGAACATTTGCAAAAACAGAACTTAATTGAAGGTCATTTTGAAAGAAAAAGTTCCTTAAACACTTTGTTTCCAAAGTGAGAGAAAGTAGAGAGGAGATAAGTTGGGTGGGTCAGGCTGAGTTGGACTCTCGGCAATTCTGAGTTTCTTTCTCCACAGATATTTACCTTTCGAGGGGTTGAGTTTCTTATTCTTCCCCAGTAAAAGTAGCTGATGATGGTTAAGAACATAGTCTTTGGGGTCAGACATGCACGCACTAGAAACCCAACCCCACTACTTACTAGTGTTGTGATACATGACGTTGTATTACCTAACTTTTCTGAGCCTCAATATCTTTACCTATCTAATCACAGCAGTTTTGTTTCAAGGATTATATGAAATAATGCATGATTGACTTTGCTTGGCTCAGTCAGTACTAAAACATAGTGGCTATGGTAGCCACCATTGCATAAAGCAAAGGGCTTTGATGTGGTTTGTATGTTTGTCTCCTCCAAATCTCATGTTGAAATGTGACCCCCCCTATTGGAGGTGGGGCCTGGTGGGAGGTGTTTGGCTTATGGGGATCGAGCCCTCCTGAATGGCTTCGTCCCCTCCTCTCTTTAATGAGTGAATTCTTGCTCTGTCAGTTCCCTTGAGAACTTGCTGTTGTAAAGGGCCTGGCACCGCTTCTTTTTCCTCTCTTTCTCCCTCTGTCATCATGTGATCCCTGCTCCCCCTTTACCTTCTGCCATGAATGGAAGCAGCCTGAGGGCCTCACCAGAGGCAGATGCTAGTACCATGCTTCTTGTACAGCCTGCAGAACCATGAGCCCAATAAATGTCTTTTCTTTATAATAATTATTCAGCCTCAGTGAATTCTTTATAGCAATGCAACAAAATGGACTCAGACAGGACTTAATGCCTTCCCAGTAGAAGCTGGGAGCACAGGCTTGGCACCCTCCTCTGAGGAGAATGACTTGACTTGGTTGTACTGGAGGTGGCTGATTCACCCATCTTTTTTTTTTTTTTTTTCTATGACCTTTGGCAGTCCACCTTTCTTATGATGGGATAGAGCTTTCTAGTCAACAAAGCACTTTCAAATGCATTCACTCCATTGCTACTCTTCTGAAGAAGGAGAATAGGGAAGGCATCATTAACAATGGGGTAGCTTTGGTTTGCAGGTGAGAAAACTGAGGTTTAGAGAGCATAAATTCCTTGGCCAAGGTCACCTAGCACGTGGCAGGGCCAGAACTGGCACCACCATGCTGTGACAGGGCTGTCCTCCCACTTTCCCCATGAGACAAATCAAAGGCCAGTTGGTAGTGTACGGAGTTTCCCCAGGCTGTATGATGCATAAGTTATGGGCTCTCGGGTGGGGTCTGGCTTAGAGGAGGCCCTTAACAAACGGTTGCCATTATTATCAGAGCATCTTTAGGGACTTCCACCTCTACATCTGCCACCATGACTCTATTTTAAGCCATTATTTCCCTGTGTGGTTGATGAAGCTAACAATACTGATGTAAAATGGTTATGAACACCAGGACCAAAAAAAAATATATTTTCCTTATCAAGATGATCTATATTTGGAGAAGCATGGCTCTCCCCCTTCTATTCCATTCTCATATTTTGAATCGGGAGCGATTTTGCTTGAGAAACACAGTCAGGACAATTTCCATCTATAACTGCATTGTAAGGAAGAGGATAATGGAAATTTTAATGAAAACGCCAACGCAATGCAAATAGGAATCGGTTCTTTTGCAATAGGAAGCAGCTACTTTGCTCAACAGGCAACGAAACCTTTAGCTTGTGTTCATGAAAATGATGATCGTCTCCGGCTCCACTGAGATTTAACCAAGAGGGGGAAAAAAAAAAGAATTTTAAAAGTTCAGATGCAGTTCACTCAGAAGTTTGTCTCCAGACTTCGAGAACATTTCAATTTTTCAAAAGGGCACACAAAGAAGGAGGCTGGACTCCTGTCCAAAAGCACACAGATTCTCTAGATCATAAGGAGCGCCTGAGCCAGTGTGCTGTTAGTTGTCTGCGCTTTTTGTCTCATGACTATGAAACAGCAGGATTGATAAGGACATGCTGGACTAACCATGATCAGCCCCAGGGCCTGTGCCACCAAAAGGACTGCACAGCAATGGCAGCTCCTTCTTCTACCACGGTCTAGCATTCGTGCTGTGTGTGTGGTGCGTGTTACTTAGGGGAGGAGGAGGTAATAGTGAGACATGTGTTTTATGTGTTAAGGGGACAGAGACACTAAGCTTGATCCACTATGATGTCTGAGTTGGTCTGGTAAATCAATCATGAAAAGCTCAAAAGAGAGTTGCACAGTTACAAAGCCTTTGTCATTGAATGGTGGAGACTGTGGCATCAGTCCCACACCCTGTCTTCTGTAGGAAACAGAATGAGAGTGCAGTTGCACAGAGGTGGTTCCACTGTAGCTCCTCGTGTTATGCATGGCAGACATTGCTAATATTCACTCCAGTTCCCGGTTGGGCATGGTGGCTCACGCCTGTAATCCCAGCACTTTGGGAGGCCGAGGCATGTGGATCATCTGAGGTCAGGAGTTCGAGACCAGCCTGGCCTACACGGCGAAACCTCGTCTGTACTAAAAATACAAAAAATTAGTCGGGCGTGGTGGTGGGAGCCTGTAATCTCAGGTACTCAGGAGGCTGAGGCAGGAGAATCGCTTGAACCCAGGAGGTGGAGGCTGCAGTGAGCTGAGATTGTGCTATTGCACTTCAGCCTGGGCAACAAGAGTGAAACCTGAAACTCCCTCTCAAAAAAAAAAAAAAAAAAATTCATTCCAGTTCCCATTCCCTCACCCTGATTACTCACAGAACTACAAGTTTGTTCCAAAAGGAGAAGCAGCCCAGATTTAAAAAACAAACAAACAAACAAACAAACAAACAAACAAACACTGCATTCACAGCCTCTCTTGCTGACAAGGGTGATGATAGACCAAACTGCAGTTCTGATCAATGAGAAATAGACCACTGGCAGGGATTTCTGGGAAAGTTTTGCTCTCCTGATTTGGTGCCTCTCTGTGTTAGATTGCAAGAATGGCCACAAGTTCTTACCCTTGTCATATTTTTGGAATTGACTTTGCAACTTCTCTCATGGAAAAGCAGTTTATTTTTTCACCCTTTGACTCTGGGCTTGGTCTTATGAATTGCTTTGGCCAGTGGCACAATAGCAAACAAGATGCAAACAAAACAGGTTGCATGATGGAGATTCCCTTCTCTTGTTGTTCTTGGAAACCTGAAACTACCATGTGAAGACACCAGGGCTGGCCTGCTGTATGATAAGGGACATGTGTCCTGGAAACTCCTGTCTCTCTGGCCAACAGCATGTCAATCACCAGACACATGAATGATTCATACTAGATCATCCAACCTACACCCAACCCACCAGATGTCTGCAGATGTGTGAGTGAGACCCACAGGGACCAGTTGAGCTAAGCAGAGCTGAAGAACCACTCATCTGACACAATGGTTGTTGTTTTCAGCCACCAGGTTTTGGGAGGTGGTTTGTTACCCAGCAAAAGCCAACAGATTTATGCTTTTTCCCCATGCCACTTTCTTCTTCCGGCTTGGAATGTATACATGATACTGAAGGTGGAACAACCACCTTTGCAACCATGAGGACAAATGCTTTACAGAAAGACGGGTGGGACCTGGCAAAGTGATGCTACCATGGGCCTGATAGTTGCACCATCCCACAACTGTCTGCCTCCAGACTTTGTGTTTTGTGAGAAAAATAAAACCCTGTGTTGTTACACCACTTGTATCATCCAGTTTTTAATTACAGACATCTGAATCCACTTCAGGTAGTTTAAGTAAAAAGCAGTTTATGAAAATATATCACTTAGCTTATGGAACCTCTAAAGAGCCAGAGAACCAGTGTAAGATTCTACGTAGCCAGGAAAAAGGGAAGCCAGATATCGCAGAGCCAAGAGAAAGGCCCCAGCACAGTGCAGGGCTGTTCCACTAGAAATATAAGTGTTGCCACCTATCACTGCAACCAAATTTTTATTATTATATTATTAAGGGAATGAACAGCAACATTTTCTTTTTTATCTTCAACAATTATTTTAAGTTCAGGAGTACATGTGCAGGATGTGGAGGTTTGTTACATAGGTAAACATGTGCCATGGTGGTTTGCTACACAGATCAGTCCATCACCTAGGTATTAAGCCCAGCATCCATTAGCTATTCTTCCTGATGCTCTCCCTCCCACCCCTCAACAGGCCCCAGTGTGTGTTGTTCTCCTCCCTGTGTTCATGTGTTCTCTTCATTCAGCTCCCACTTAGCAGCAGGAACATGCAGTGTTTGGTTTTCTGTTCCTGTGTTGGTTTGCTGAGTTTAATGACTCCTGGCTTTATCCATGTCCCTGTCAAGGACATGATCTCTTTCCTTTTCATGGCTGCATAGTATTCCATGGTGAACACTACCGTTTTCTCCGTGGCTCCCCTGGAAGAACAGATGCCTCTTTCTCTGTGCTCTCCACATTGCTACTCCCATGCTTCTTACTTCTGTCCCAAAATCTCATGCAAGAGCACCTATTTGGTAGAGCCATGTATTTCAATCACTTCTTCTTCGGGCACTTGGTGAGGGACGGTTTCCCTAGCCCTCTAGGGTTATAGGAATGGCTGAACATATGACACCCAGCACTGGATAGATGAAATGAACAGCGGTTTATTAGTCATATACACTCACTGTCCAGGGGAGGAGGACAGTGCATACCGTACAGGGCCATGTGGGGATTCTATTTGGGAGCGCAGTGAACAAACAGGGTCTGTGGAGGCAGGCTTTGCAATAAAAGAGGGTGAGATGAGGCCTGGTTCCCATGAGAGGATGCATGTGGCTTGTTTGAATATTTCCATGTGCTGACAGGGGCCTGAAGCCCACCGCTCAGGGATAAGCAGACACTGGACCTGGTCTCTATGACAAGGAGGGCTGTTTGGTTAGGGGGAACTTACCTGCCACAGCAGACTGGGCAGGGGACTTGAGATTAGGCCATTTGAGGCCTTCCCATGCTATTGAATCTTAATTTCAGGTCTTCTACTACACCATTTCTCAAGGAAGCTCCCTAACGGGAAGAAGAATTAGGAAATCTAGTTTTAATTTTCTCTCCTGTAGCTCAGAAAGGTAAGCTTAGAAGATTGAGATAGGTGTTGAATGAGCAATATTCCACCTTTTTTATTATTTAATGTCCATACATACCCTTCTTTCCACAATTAAACTTTTAAATGATAACAGCAGCGACATGCTCTTACCTTATACAACTAGCCCTTCTACAAATGAAAATGTCTGTCCCTTCCCTGCAAGAGGAAAGACTCCGTGTTTCATGGTCAGTGTGTCCAGCTCTGGGTGATGTTTAGTCCTTTTCTAGTGCAGTCACAATCCTATCTAGATATCCAGTCACTTGGGGACTAAATAAATAGTAGGGGAAACAGAGGGGGGAAATTGGAAATACACATCAGAAAAAGAAAGAAAATATAGGGAGGACTATAGTCATTTTCTGCAGCAGGTAAGGGAGTGACAAGAGGGCATAGCAGTGCCCAGTGGAAGTATCAGTGATGCCAGGAAGATGTCATGGTCTGTGTAGAGAGTTCTAGAACAGTGATAAGAGACAAGGATGGCTGAACTAATTGTATGGAAGCACATATAAGACCATCCAGGGCTTTTGGAAATACCAGATCTCATTCCTCATTGCAGGGGTCTGGATTTCTGCCTTATAAGTGAGACAAGACCCAGTAAGAAACATGTTAAAAGAAGCAAAAAGACACAGTCAAAATCCCCAAAAAATATCCAGTTGGGAAGACAATTATTCAGTGCACAAAATACCTACCCTCCCCACACTCCCCTCAGAAAAACCCCACATAACATTAAGGATATCCTGGCTCTATAAGAAGTACTGAGACAAGGAAGAAAAGAAGGCGCTGATCTGGGGTGTGTCTACCTGGGGAGGACAACAGATCATCATGATGTCCAATGGCCAGAACAGAGCGTCTGCTGTGCTCTCAGAGAGCACAAGAGCTTCCCAGTCCCAGAGAAGTCAAGTGACTCACTTACAGTCACACAGGCAAGGAGTGGCAGGCAAGTATCTTTCTGGATAGCACACTGCAGCAAACCATAATGGAGTAACTTCTAGGCAATCATTCTTTGTCTTGTTTCTCCTCGCACTTTTCACTCTCCTCTCAGTCAAAGAAAAGAACTATTGTCTAATTACGATGAAGTCACTTGATTTCCTCATGCCTCCAGTAGGCAAACTTTCCCATCAGTCACTTGTTTCTCAGATGAACTTTTCTGGCTAATGGGATAAGAAAAAAAGTAGTTTCCGTTGTAACTGTATCTTATGCATATACCATGGAAAGAACACTTCTTTGGAAGTCAGGAGACCAGAATTATTCTCCTGGCCTGGCCAGTGACTGCTGGAGGCTCTGAGCTGGTCCCTTCATCCCTGTGGGCTTCTGTTGCTTCATCTGCAAAATGATGGGGTTGGCCTGGATTCGTGGTTGTCCAGGATCCGTGGTTGTCCAGTTGCTCCTTAAAAACCTAAGATTACATGACAGTGTCTGAGCAGCAGAGAATGGGAGAAACCAACTCGGCAAGACTTTGGGTCCCAGAGAAGGCAAGTGACTCACTTGACTTCTCTCTGGGTCCCCATTCCAGTTGAGTTTTCTATATTGGGGTTCCCAGGCTAAGAAAAATAAAATCATGTGGAGAGTTACCCAGGCCCTAATAATCTGTGATTCCAATGCATTTGTTTGATGGTTCTAAAGATAGCTCCTTGCCCACACGCAAGTGAGTGAGTGAAATTTTGGATGGGCTAAAAATAAAGAATGCTGGTGTGATTTCCGGATTTTTTCAGAATGGCACAGAGAATGGACTGAGAAAAATGTTTCATGAGTAGGAATTATGTTGCTTTCCTGCCAAGATTTATCACATAAGCATGTTTTGTCCTTTGCAGCACCAGCTTTATTGTATTTCACTGTATGTGCATCTGCCTTAAGGACATAAACCAAAGACTCTTAGAGGCTGGGGCCACACAGTATCCAGCATGGAGATTAATCATCAGAACCTTCTAAAGAAGTCAGTGGGAAGGATGAGAGAGTTCAGTGTTCTTCGTTTCCTCCTCCAGAATCTTAGCCATAATTGGGATTTATTTAGTCATGTTATAAATACCCTACTACTATGACAACTGGGACAGCTACACTATTATTAGGACAACTGCATTATAAATAAATTTTAAGCAGAAGTTCTAGGCAAGTGAAGATACCTACCTTTAGTTCAGAACAGCTGTTAAATGGTCTGGTAGTAGATGAGTTGTAAGGAGACAGAGATTCCCAAATTGTGCTGTTTGGTATTAAAGAAAAATTGGCCCAGACATGGGCATGGTGGCTCACACCTGTAATCCCAACTACTTGGGAGGTGGAGGTAGAGGGATCACTTGAGACTTGGAGTTCTAAACCAGTCTGGGCAACATAGTGAGATCCTGTCTTCAAAAAAAGAAAAACAAAGAAAGAAAGAAAAAGAAAGAAAAAGAAAAGGAAAAAGAAAGAAAGAAAGAAAAGAAAGAAAGGTAAAAATGGTTTCTAATGCTTTGAACTTTTAGCTAATGAAGTAAAAACAATGATACATGGGACACAGTAAAATGTAGAGAATGATATATAGGAATCAAGATAATTTTAATTTGTCTACAGATGAGCAAACTGAAAGATACCATTAGGATGGTCTTCAAGTGCATGGAGACGTTTTGTGAATTAGATTCTTCATGGTCATTTTCAATATTCCAAAAAGAACAAGGAAGAAACGGACTTACGTTCAGGAGATAAGACTTGGTTTGTTAATGGAAGTAAATCAAGACTTTTCTTTTTTTGTAATAAAACACTAAGGTGGACAAAATAAGGTCACCCTCAGATTTCTTGCCATCTGACTGCCTGTCTTGGACAGGTATCAAAGGTGTCTGTTTCAAGGCAAATGGTTGAAGAAGGGGATCTTCATAGGATCTGCGTTACACTGATGAGTGTACATGAAGCATCTTTAGAAATGTGTGCTGATGAAATTGTTACCAGTCTATCACATCTGCAAAACGATGGATGCTTTTAGAACCTTTTCCTAGACATGCTTTCATTTGGGCTGTGAGAAAGGTTCCGAGGCAGCATTTTCCCTGTGTATGTGAAACAACAGAAACTCAGGGACATAGAGAAGTGAAGAGGCTTAACCACAGCCAGGTGAAAATGAGTGGCAAGGGCAGGTAAGCCCTGCTGTCATGGCCAGATGTGGACCCCTGCACTGCAGAGTGAGAGACGTCTGCCAGCAGGGGTAGCACTGAGAGGATGGCGCTTGGGGGATGAAGAGGGCCACCTGGCGAAGAATGGCTGCTTGTTGAGGTGTCTCTAAAGTGGGGCTTCTTGCCTCAGAGCACGATCGAGGCTTTGGGATCAGATCCTCCCCTATTGGGTTGTATTAGTTCGTTGTTTTCATGCTGCTGACATACCCGAGACTGGGCAATTTACAAAAGAAAGAGGTTTAACTGGACTTACGGTTCCACGTGACTGGGAAAGCCTCACAACCATGGTGGAGGCAAGGAAAGAGCAAGTCACATCTTACATGGATGGCAGCAAGCAACGAGAGAGAGCTTGTGCAGGGTAATTCTTCCTTTTGAAACCATCAGATCTTCTGAGACTTTTTCACTGTCATGAAAACGGCATGGGAAAGACTTGCCCCCATGATTAAATTACCTCCCACTAAGTCCCTCCCACCACACGAGGGAATTCAAGATGAGATTTGGGTGGGGACACAGCCAAACTATATCACAGGTTCATAGACTTCCTAAGGTGTCGTTTCAACAACTCACTTTACAGAGGTGGACACCAAAGCCACACCATCCATGTATTTATAGCAAGAATGATCTCTTTCCCCAGTGACTGGACCACTCATATCCATCCAGGGCTAATGAGCTACATAGAAAGTGGAAGCTAAGGACAAACTCCTGGAGTTTGTCCAGGGTGGAAAGGTGACTTGGACTTGAGCATAAATCCCCTGTGAAGATTTCTAGCTGTCTGCCTTTGATGGGGCTCCAACTCTTGTTTCTTCACTGTGCTCAAACCAGCTCTCAGCAGTCCTGTGTACATGCTCATACTCCATTCCTAGAATCAAGCTTTAAAATCAAGGTTTTAAAAATAACACACACCAGGTCATCAATTGTTGAAGTTTTGTTTGTGTTTTTTTAAATGTTTTAGCAACAAGGTCTCGCTCTGTCATCCATGCTGGAGTGCAGTGGCTCAATCATAACTCACTGTAGCTTACTTCTGGCCTTGAGGGGTCCTCCTGCCTCAGTCTCTTTAGTAGCTAGGACTGTGGGTGTGTATCACCACACCTGGCTAATTAAAAGAAAATTTTGTAAAGATGAGATCTCTCTATGTTGCTGAGGCTGGTCTTCAACTCTTGCCTCAAGTGATCCCCCCACTTTGACCTCCCCAAATGCTGGAATTACCAGTGTGAGCCACCACACCTGGCCTGGTCATTGAAGTTTATGAAGATTATTTGCAGCCGTGGAATCAGATCCAGCCTGGAGAAACATTTTTATTAAAATGCCCTGTGAAATACTTCTACATTCTACCCTATTCCTCTGGTGATTAGATCTACTAGCATCCTTCACATACTATATTCCTTTCCTCTGGGCAGTGCTGAATGTACCAGGCTATTCTCCCCTTCGAATTATACATTCTAAGATACTACCCCTCACCTTTTCAATGGCCCGTTCTTTCTTTAAGTGCATTAATATTATTCTGATTGCAGTTCAGTCCAGGCCATTTGGAGATTTATTGGCGCCACTCCCAAGTTTAAGGGACAGCAATATGTCTAAGGGTGGGGGGATTCAAGTATAAGAGAGTTTGAGGCAGCAAAGGAGCCCAAGAGAATCTGGGGTTTCTCCTACAGTCCATCAGATTATGTCCTGGAGACAAACACTAATAAGTGACTCTATATTCCTTGACATGTGCTTTTCTTGACATATTCATTTTCTTTTTGAACAATTTCTAATTTTGCTTTGAATAGAGCAGGAGCCACCTTGCTAGAGAGCTGTCCGCCCCACCCCCAGCTCTGCACTTCCCACCAATCCCCGTCTTCCTCACCACCAGCAAATTTCTGCTAGTGCCCTGCTGTAACACACAGTGATGGCTTCTCTTCTTTCCGACCCATATCTCACTTGGTTTGACCTTGCTTTGACCTTGCCATGACTTCTTCAGGCCTCAGTCTCCCATCTGCAGGAGGTGGTCTTAGACTTGACAGTCTCCAATATTTCTGCCATCTCTAGATTCTCAGAAAGATGCTCTCAGGATAAAGAACCCCAAATTAAGCAAATTGGTATTGACTTTTGTTTCTGTTCTTTCTCTTTATTCTGTAGCTGCCAAATCTTTAGGTATTTGAAACCAAGTGCAAAGGGTTCCCTGTGGGTTTAATTTCAGTTACTCTCTGTGTATTTTTTATTATGCACTTACCGAGGGACAAGTCTCTGTATGTGTCCCCCAGGCACAAGTGTCCTTTTAGTTCTCAGAAGCTTGGCAACCCACATACAGTCTTCTAATTAAAAATGTGCATTTCAAGAAAATTTTGAAGTCACACCCTCATACGGTGGAAGAAAGGAGCTCTGTTAAACTCTCCACACACACAAGAATGAATCTCATTGTTAGAAAGAGATTTTCTGCTCTACCAATCCTTGCTCCAGATTTCAGAATCCACCTCAGGCATCGAAGCTTCAGATTATCAGCCCCATGGGTCATAAATACTGACCTCTGTTTACCATCTGTTAGCTCCATCACACAGAGACTCAATTCAGTACACACATCCTGAGAACCTACTACATGTCTGGCCTAATGCTCAGAGTCACTGAGGACCCAAGGTGGTCTATTGCAAGGGCTCAGTACTTAGACTCTGAGTGAGTCAGCTGTGGTTGGGATCCAGGTTATAGAGTGCATTCACACCATGACCTCTGGGATCCTCAGTGACTTCATCTGCAAAACAGATGGAACCTGCCAGGTGAGGTTGTTGTGATGCGTTCATGAGGTAATGTATGCAAAGCATCAGCTCAGTGTCCGATCCCTAGCAAGCCCTTAACAAATGATACCTATGATAATGATCAAAAAGGGGAAGATGACAGATTCATTTATTCAGCAGGCATTAACCAAGAGCCTTTTATGTTCCACATACAATGCTGGGACAATGAATATGAGTTGGTAAACAGAGCAGGCATAGTAGCTGTTCTCATGGAACTTGCAATCTCGCAGGAGAGTCTCTATAAAACAAACAAATCTATAAATATATAATGACAAGTTGTGGTAGGTGCTATGAAGGAAATGAACTGGTGTCTGAAAGTGCTTGGGAAGTTAGCGTGGGCAGAACCATGTGGCCTTGGAAAAGAAGAAAGAGGATTCACCACAGCACAGGAAATACTCTTGTGAAAGGAGGTGGTCAGGGCAGTTTTCACAGGACAGAAGGAGCCCAGGAGAAAGAAACACATTTATCAGAAGAGACTTAGTTTTGTTCCATTATTGGCTTACAATATTTTAAAGTTTGAGCATTTACCAAAAATGATCCAGCCCAAATCTTTTATTTTAAATATGGGTAAACTGAGGCATGGAGCATGAGTTGCCACCAGTCATATAGTTAGTTAATGAAAGAGCAGGCCTTAGAACTCTAGGATTGGGACTTTTGGTTTATCTTCCTATCTCTTATTTCTTCTTAAATGTGTCAGAACATCCAGGGCTTTTTCTTGAAGGATATTAGAAAGTAGTATCAAGGTGCCTTCCTCTTCCATCACTAATAATGGTCCTTTCTTGAAATTTTTTTGGGGAAAAATCCATAGGGTGAAGATCCTATGAGAATCCTGCAAATGTTAAGCTATTTGAACTTGGGTAAGCTCCACCTTCATTCATCAATGCTTTCCCATTTGAGTATTTGCTCTCTTTCAGCACTTGGGTTATGTTAGAATCATGTTCCCATCCAATTCCAGAATAATCAGAGATCTAGAGCTTGGGGCTGGCTGTGCAAGTTTGAAGACCTTGCCTGCTGAGTCCTACCCTACACTGCACCCCACACAGGACCACTGCACTGACTTCCAGGGACTGGTCAGCAACCCTGTCTCTGAAAGATTCTCACCATGAGGATGGGCATCTGCTGCTTCCATTGACCCTCAGATATGACACAGAAGGATGTAAGATGCCAGTTATCCCTGAGTGGGGTGGGTGTCCTAGCTGGAAGCAATGTGTACCTCAGTGGATTTAGGTTTGGATTGCAGCTTGGCCACTTATTTACTAACTGCAGGCAAGTTATTGAATCTCTGAGAACCTCAGTTTTTTTCTTTAAAAGTAAAATAAGAATTTGGATCTAACTTTCAGGGTTGTTGGAAGGCAATGAAATAAGTACCTACGATCATACATGGCACATGGTTTTCAACAAATACTCATTTACTTAAAAAACACATCCATAACACTGTGTAGTAGGCTCTGTTCTAAGAGCTTTACAAACATTAACTCAAACCCCTTCTATTTTCCCCGTGAAGATGACTGCGCTGACAGTGAGAGGGATTTCATGGAGCAATGGGCCATATCAGAAGGTCTTTGGAAATAGAAACACCTTATCTTCAATGAAAACCATTCACCCTGCCTCTCAAGCATGAAACTAGGAGTTTTTCTAGGCTCCTAGTTAGTGGTTTACTTAGTTCAGATTATTACCCACATGGGTCATAAGTACTGAATATTGTGATGATTAATAATATTGATTATTTCAGTGCTCTAGCATCAACTCTTGATGTGTTTTCTTGACTCCTTTCCCCCACATTTCTTATAGCAGGCATACACTGGGCCCACGCCTGTCACACTAAGTTACTTATACTTCCCAAAGGCCATGCTTCTCTTCTTTGCCCACGCTGCCCTTAATCATGAGTTTGCCTGGCAACAGTCTTCTAAGCCTCATCTCAATTGTCACTTTTTCTTGGCCTGTGAGATCTTTCATGACCTTCTGGTTTGCACAGATGACTCCCTCTTGGGGGGACCTCTATACCCTGCCTGTGGTCCAGAGATACAATCCTCTATAGCCTGCCCATGGCCCAGAGATACAATCTCTGTAAGAGATACTCAATGGTATCTCTAGCACCTGGTCCAGGGGCCCATAGTTAGGAAGAAAGAGTGAGAGGAAACGAAGGAAGAAATGAAGGAAAGAAGTAAGGAAGGAGGAAAGAAATGAAAAAAGCAAAAGAAAGAGGGAGGAAGGGAAGAAAGAAAGAGGAAGGAAGGAGAAAAGGAGGAAGACTTCATTAGTTAATCAGCCAATGATCACATTAAAGCAGCTTGTCACTGCTGGTCACTGTTACCCACCCTCACCGCTCCACAAAGTGGAGACGTGGAGGTCCAAATGCCAGACATAAAATAGTTGTCTAACTTGGCAATCAAACAGCCATGTTTCAGGTGTTCTAGAAGATAAATGCTCACGTCGAACATGAAATTGTGTCTTCTTTCTTGACAGATTTCAAAATCAAGAAAGAGATTTCAATCTCTTGAAAAATACACAAGACAAAACATTTCCAGAGCTGGAGGCAGGACAGATGAGCTTGGGAGATCAGGACCAAAGGCCGGTTTCACTAGCGCAGGTCATCCCAGCTCACTCTTCTACTGAAAAGAGGCAGTGGAACAGCAGGGACAGGGTGATGGTCCCCAAGGGAAGAATATACCAAGCGGGGCTTTTGTGCAGTGGAGACCTCTGTGCCCTGAGGCCCCAGCTCTTCTGCACCACTGCATCTGCCCCCAGTCCCGAAGTTGCCCTACTTGCCATTTACCATCCCTACATGAAGCTGGAGCTGGAGCAGTCAATGGGGCATGGTGGGGATGCAGTGAGAGTATGAGTGGACTGAAAGCAGGAAGCCTTCATTCATTCATTCATTCATCAATCCATCATCCATCCATTTACTCATCATCCAGTCACTCTGCATATGTTCCTTGATTGACCAACATATGTTGGAGATACATTGATGCCAGACAAAAGCCTGCTGATGAGGAGCTCCAAGTCCTCCCATCTCTGTGTGTCAGGTCCTCATCTATAAATGAGAAGCGTAAATACTTTCAAGGGCATAGTTCTCCATGGCGCCAACTCATAGTTAAATGAATTCTTCTCTCCATGAATTTAAAGCAAACCCACACAAATTTGCAGATTTGTTTGGGAGACTTGTAAACACACTGAAGGTCATTTCACGAATACCGGGTCAACAATTCTTGGGCAAGAATGTGGTTCTATGTCTTCCTACCCAAAATTCATTCCTTGATTCTATAGTACAGCTGCTCTAACAGAGACTCCTTTAAACATGGTATTTTCTAACATTAAACAAAGGTTTCAGTCTCTGATGGAGGCAGGCACAAGAGAGCATCTTGTTTCAAAGCAATGCAAGGAAACCAACTGGTGGGGAAGAAAGTGGGTAGGAGGAATACGGAGTGCCCTGATCTGCCAGCTCACCACCTTCTGCATCCACTCCCACACTCAGCCCTGCCTTGCTAAGGGGGACGCAAGAAGCCCTATGTCTGTAGCTCATCTGGCTTAACAGGGAGCTAGTCTGGCTGCCCAGCCTTCTCTGACTTGCACAGCTCAGTTCCTAGTGCCTGGAGTCCTGCCTCAAGGATTCAGGTTTTGCTTCTCACTCTGGACTAACCTTCAGAGCACTGGGTGTTTTCGCACCCAGTGCTGTTTTGCCCCTCATTTTGTCATGGCTTCCATCGAGATCTCACACTTCAGACTTCTGCTAAAGGCACACACAGCCTGGCCTGAGCATTTCCTTAGGATTTGGCTTCTCCATTTCAGACCAGCAGAAATTCCTGCACCCTTAACAGCCAATGGCCAAGGCAGCAGGGTCCTGGCTATGTGAGGGTTCAGTCCCCACTACACCCCCTGTCTGGAATGTCCCCTTCTGTCATGCCATCTCTGATCCATCCTGCATCCTCCCCAGCCAGGATACCTGGGAGTCAAACAGGAGCTGAAGAGCTAGAATAGGGCTAGGGTGAGACATTTGAGGCATTTGGAGCCTGAAACTTAAAGAGACACTCATGTTTAAAGTGTTCACCCTGGGTCCCTCTCTCACCTCCATTCATCCTGTCCTGGTGAGGAGACCGCCTCAACCTGGAATAGACTTATACACTCTCTAGAGAAGAATATTTTTAATTTCTGTTTTTAGTTACTGTAAAGGACCACATGATTATATATAAGAAATCCTACTGCTTGGAGAGGAAAATTCATGGGGAAGAGGAAAGTATTTTGTATCAGGCGCAGCAAGTGTCGTGGCTGCTGATTAATCCCTTCATGAAAAATGGCATTTTTAACGTTGACATGAGTAATCACACCTTTTCTTTCCGTAGTAGTTTAGCATTTCCTGTTATAATAATTCAAGCCTAATGCCTCACTCAAGGAAGCAGAAGTGTCAGCGTGCTATTCATTTTCTCCACGTTGTCCCATTTGTTTCTTCATAAACTCCGGCGGAATCTGCTACCAGGCTGTCGGACCTTGGTGATTCACGTTGGACGTCAACTGAGATTCTAAAAGGGCATTGCCTGGAATGACCGACGCACAAAGGATATTTCTCAAGTTGGTGACAACTCAATGACCCAGCGACTCGGTCATAAGTCTCTTGAGCTGTGGGGTCCTCTGCTCTTAGATTTTCAAGGCTATTGTCTAGGGAAAGGCAGGGTGGAATAGAGGAAAAATCCTAAGACCAGGGCTCAGGTCTCTTAGGTCCTTATTCCAGCTCTGTGGTCTAATTTTGCCAAACTTCTTGACTTCCCTGGGCTTTAATTTCCTCATCTGTACAAAGAGAAGACTGGCCGAGAACAGAGGCAAAATGGTTGCCATGCTTTGGCAATCAAACAGCCGTACATGTTTCAGGTGTTAAGGAAGATAGATGTTCTAACATGAAATTCTGTCTTCTCTTACTCTCTTGAAAAACAAATAAGACAAAACATTCCCAGAGCTGGAGACAGGAAGAGTGAGCTTGGAAGATCAGGACCAGGTGCTGGTTTCACTACCTCTGGTCACCCCAGCTCATTCTTCTGCTGAAAAGAGGCAGGAGAACAGTGGGAACAGGGTGGTGGTCCCCAAGGGAAGAATGATCAGTAGAGACAGTTTCAGCTTGAAAATTCGATGATGCCCCTTGTCGTGACTGTCAGGGTTTTAAGTTATTCTTGAGAATTTCTCGAACTCTTTTCTGTCTTTGTTTTCTAAAAGACTTTGACAATGGCAGTGGGAGCTCAGATTCATGTCAGAGTTACCATTCTGGTTTGCCAAGGTAGTGGAGGAATGTGGAAAGACCTCGCTGCACTTTAGTCCTGTACTTCTGACCTGTACTCAAAGGCCTTTCCCTTCCTACTCTGGGGCATCTCCCCACAGAGGAGCTTCATGCCAGCTTCCCCTCTGCAGGGGTTGCCAACTCATGACTCCCTGGGGGAGGCCTCCGCACCAGCCTGCCAGCACCATTTCCTTTCCTTGAAGGCTTGTGACTCATAGCTGCTGTGTAACGTGTGGCACCCCCAGACAGGAACACATCTTGCAAATTGCATTGGGGGCTGCTTCTCTGGTCTTCCTTCTGGATACCAGATCTGGAGGCGGCAAATGGAATTGAATTCTTTATAGGTTAGAGAGCATTTAACTATACCTGGCAGGGTTCTTTAACTCAGACTTTAGATTTTTTTTTTCATATCTATACACACATATATTTCATAATAGGCAACATGACTAATATTTGCAGTATTGTTTTGATTCTTTCAGTGCAACCGGTTCACTCATTCCTGAGTGTCTAAACATCATTAAGATTCTAAACTTTTACTCTGAAGAACATATTCAGAATAAGTTCTGGTATTTTTCTCTGGACATGTTTTTTTTCTGACTACTGATAGAAACAACAAAGTGGGAAAAGACTGAATAAGTTTGATCTTATTTGCCAATGCCAGTTGATGTATCATGGCTTCCTCGTGGCTGTGTTGAAAGGGATCGTGAGACAGTGACTTGGCAGGAAGAGGTGCCTTGGCAGGAAGAAGTGCCTAGTGGATGAGCAATGCCTGCTCTGGACAAGGAGGGGACCAAATAGCATGTGTGCCACTTTTAGACCCTCCCTGGACAATATCTTTCCAGCCACCGCCTGCCTCATCCTCCTCCTTGAAACCAGAGGGCAAGCCTTGAAGTTCCACCAACAGGATTATTGTCTATGATGGAGGAAAATCATATAAAACTATGATTATTTCAGTGATAAACCAAACCAGAGAGTAAGTTATTATGTAATTCTGGGGCCTTGCTTCCACATCAAAATGTCGGTGGATTCTGTTGAAAATGAAGTCATTGTAGCTTGAAAATGAAGTCACTGTAGTGGGAACTAAAATGATTTAGTTGGGACTTCCTGACAATGACAAGAAGGGGAGTAGAGAAGGAAATGGAGATGCCATACAATTTGCTACACGGTTATAACTGCACACGCAGCAAGTTACAGCTGACTCTTACAGGATTCTAATACTAACTTCCATTTCCTCCTTACTAAGGAAGTGGCAAACTCTTAGCCCTTCAGGACTACAGTAAATCTGGCCAATTTTGTGTGTGTCCTATTTAGATTTATTGTTTTTTTCTTTTTAAGAGACAGGGTCTCACTCCGTCACCTAGGCTGGAGTGCAGTGATGTAACCATAGCTCACTGCAGCCTTGGACTCTTCGAGGCTCAAGTGATCCTCCCACCTTGGCCTCCCAAGTAGCTGGGGCTATAGGCACATACCATCACGCCTGGCTAATTATATTTATTTTTATTTTTTTGTAGAGACAGGGTCTCACTATGTTGCCCAGCTCATTCTCGAACTCCTGGCCTCAAATGATCCTCCTGCCTCGGCCTCCCAAAGCACTAGGATTACGGGCATGAGCCACCATTTCCCAGCCCTATTTAGATGTCTTTATCTTGGTTTACCAATGCTGTCTCCTTTGCCTCCTAGTGCTCGTTCTTACAGCTCTTTATGCTGGAACAAGTTCTTCCTCCCATGAGGGCCCACAGCACACCAAATGCTGAGAACTGTTTCTCCATCTGCTCTTGCTTTGGACTTTGAAGACTCAGTCCTCATTAATTGTACTCCTATAGCTCTAGATATCTGCCTTTTAAATTGCTAATTACTTGAAATTTAAAGAGGTTTCTGCTGCCTTAGAATCTCAAAACAAAACAAAACAAAAAACCTCAAAACTCTCCCAGCTTCTTATATCCCCCGCAAATCTTGGGAATCCATCTGTCTTGTACATCATGGCACTTTCTGTTCCTCTGCTCTGGTCACTGTCTACCTGGCTTGTGCTGTGGCTATAGAGAGGGTTTCACTGGTTGAGAGAGACCATATTTTGAGTGGAACAGGAACCAGGAAAGGCTCTAAAACTGATAGATTCAATGATATTTTCAGGGGTCAACCTCAACCCTCTGTCCTCTCTGAAGAACAATGATATATTCAACTGCCTAACAGTAGGAAGAACTAAAATTCTTGCTGTTATCATGGTGTCATCTTTGTTGGGTAAGTTGGTTGCCCTCTGAGGACCCCTGAGCTGGAAACCTGAGCAGAGGTGATAGGTTGCTCTATCTGGGAGCTCAGTCCCAGTTTGGACCTGTTTGTGTTCACTGGGATTGTTCCTGTGATGCAGGAAATAGATACATTCTCACATGGAGAAGTGAGAGAGAACAGGATCAATTTCAGCAGGTCTTATGAAAAACTCAATGTTCATTGAAAATACAATGCATTTCTAGGAACTTTGAGTTCCTCTGTCCACCCAGGAGCTGCTGCTGATTGCTGCTAGAAAGTTGCCATGGCATTAAGTACTACTGCATGTTTCTGCTTTTGCGGTCTGTGAAGGTGTCATCTGTTAATTGTTCCTCAGTGCGACTGGAGTGCAGATCAGCCCACAGGGACTATCTGATTAGTTTGGCCTATCAGCATCTGGGATGAGTGTCCCTCTTGGGCAGAGGTCACTTAGGCCACTCAGCAGCCTTCCAGCCTTGCCCTTCCCAGTGCAAACAGCTGGGAATTGGTTAAGTGGCACAGAGCAAGGTGACCCATGGGAAACAACCCCTTAGAAGGGGCAGTGTTGTGGCGGGCGCTCCTGGTGCCTTAGCACCATCTGCATTCTACAGTCTTGCTCTGGCTGTGTGGCACCTTCCTTCTTGATTCCCTCACAGTTACCCTTTTTCCTTTGTCTTCCTATCCATGGTGCTTTCTCTGCAATGCATCCTCCTTTACACTGAATGTTGTCACACAAAAGCTGCAGCCAAAGCTTTCTCTTTGGAGGTGTTTTTCAGAAAAGTGCTGTGTGGACCCCAAAGAGTATTTTCTAGCCTTAGCTCTGCCTATTTCTGTTGATTATTTCCTGCCTAGTCTCTGATCCCTGTCATTGCTCCCTGCCTTGGTTTATTTAATACCAGTTCCCTTTAAATTTGGTTTAGTCAGTCCCACTTTCTATGTGCTGAATTGAGAGGTCATGGAATGGAGGTAGCATCATCTGATAACTCAGTTATTGAACATTCTTCTGAGTGCATTGGAGGCTAAAGTGCATAAGACTCAGCTCTCCCTTCCATCCTCACCCCCTCCATGAACCTGAAGGGCAAAATGACTTGCTTCTATGAAATCATAGGGAAAGACAGATTCTGGAATATTTGCAAGTACTCAGCCCAGTGCCTGTCACCTTTCACATGCTGAACAACACATATCTGTTGGATACATGGATGAATGCTTGATTGTGTTGTTAAGCACGTAGGGGCTATGACAGTTCAAGTAAGGTATGACGATGTCTGCTGGTGAAGTCAGGGAGAGTTCCAATAGAAGGCAGGACAGGAATGTGCTGGAAGGTGTGTTAGGATCTCCCTGGGCAGTCTGAGGGCAGCAGGAATAGCAGGCTAAATGGGAACCACTCAGTCCTCTGATGAAAGCTGCTGCCTCTTGGAGTTAGCTATTACGGTGATGACTGCTGCTTGTCATTATGGCGAAATTTACTCTAAATAGAAATCTATAACTATCTCAATGAGCCCTAAAGACAGGCTTAGTCATCATGGCCACCAAATGTCGTCACATACATTAAGTGCCCCTGTGTGTCCAGAAACCTCTCAGCTGCCCTGTCAAGTGTATAGCCTCTCACTTGCTCTCGTCATCTGGGCTTTCGGATGTAGAAACAGAGATACAAAGGAAGAAATCTGGCCTAAGAATAAAAGGAAATTTTACTCTCTGAATAGGATTTTTGCTATTGTGTGTCATAGAGATGTTTAGATGTGACAAACAAATATAATATTAATGCAAGAGTCATAAAGGGGTGAGAGGAAGGAGGCAGCATTCAATAACTAATTATACTTACTTCTCTAATTACAATGGGGTATCTGACCTTGTCCAGGGCAGGGAAGAATGTTTCCTTAAGAACTTGATGTTCAGAAGGACAAGAAAGTCAGGCAAAGCATTAAGCGATGATGATCCATCTTTTCTAAGAGACCCACTTTCCCCATGCTTGGAAGTGCATCATTTAGTGAGTTACAGTTCCCTGCAGTAAACTCCTTTGGCTATTTTTGACCCTTGAGAGTTTGGCTAAGAAGATAATATGCTGACCACAGCAACTGCTCCTGATGCGAGATGTACAAACATCATCACAGTAGCTTTTACTGGGAGCACCCACCAGAGCCTGGACTCAGAGTCGCACATGCCCTCGTCTGGTGCTGTTGCTCTGTATCCTAGAGTTAGGCTGAGTAGAACATGCACATGCATGTGCATGCATACACACACACACACCCATACACACAGACATACACACATACATACACACATATACATACTCACACATACACACACATACACACTCACATGCACACATACACACATACACACACATGCACATACACACATATATGCACACACACATATACACACACATACGTACACACATACATACACACATATGCACATACACACACACACACGCATATACACACACACATACATTCACAGCCCAGAGCAGTAGGTGTTCTTATCTACTTTACAGCTTTTTATTGAATGTTTCCATGCTCAAACTTTTACATATGGCTGAACATTCCATGCAGAGATATCTCACAGCAACTTCAATGTCTTGCCTCTTTGGTATCCACTACTCCCCCAGTTACCTCTGTCTTCTCCTTCTAAGCAGTTTCATGCCAAGCTTTCTACCTCCCTTGCCCCTGGTGCTTTTACTTGTCAACACATAGGCTTTGAGATCATCGATGCTTGTGTTTTATTCTGTACCTTGTAAGGAAGCTGTGGAGCCCACAGGGGTGGCATTTCTAGTCTGTCAAAGCTGGGGCCCGATCATGAACAGAGGAGCTTCGGTTGTTGTCAAAAGCAATACCATCTTGCAATCTCAGAAGAGTTGAGAGAAAGCAAGAGATCTGAAATGTGTTTACATCTGGCTTGCTGAAAACAAAGGGAAGAGCATTGTTCCATAAATGGCTCTGACCCAGCCCCTACAGGCTCCATTCTGAGGATGTCATGGCTGTCACCGATGCAACCTAGAGCTGGGCAGGGAGGAGGTGGGTGGAAGTCATGGAAATTTTGTTGCAGGCTTCCAATATTTATGGCTATAAAAGTAATAGGACCACACGATTCTCTCTTATTTAGGAGTAAAATGCCCATTTTAAAAAGTAAATTGTGAAAGTAAAAGTGGTAAATGAAGAATAACCATCTGCACTGAAAACATGCTTTGGTGGCACTTCTACAAGGAATCATGTGGAAATGCTTTACGCTGATGTAGTCACTCGCCTTCACATTACCCAGGAACAACTGGAAAACAGCATCATGGATGCCACATGTGGAAGACAAAGATCAGTCTTGGAAATGAGACTGAACTTCGCTCTGTAGGATGTTCAGCAAAATGTTCATATTCTCTGGGCCTCTATTTTTCTGTCTGTAAAATGAGAACATGAATTTCTGACTTCTAAAAAGAGACAGGAAGTGCTTTCTGACCCAGAAAACAAGGCTGCATTCTTGTAGCTACATATCCAAAGAATTACTGGTTGGCAAAGAGAGGGGGAACTGGGAGAAAAATGTCGTTGGTTGATTTGAACATTTCAGTCTAGCTGAAAGCAGAATAAATTTCATCATGGTAGGCAGAATAATGGCTCCCAAACGTTCTCATCCTGAGATTGACAAAAGGAAGTGGCTACTCTAGAAAGCAACAAGGCCAACAGCGAGGCTGGGGTTCTAGAAGGATGTCTTGAAGGAAGAAATAAAACTGATAGTAGATATGTTTGAATGCCTTGAAAGGAGATTTATACTTTTGGCAGAGTTTTAGGATACAATTGTGATAAGTATATAGGAAAGTGAGCAAGAAAAGGATGCAGATAATTATTAACTCTAGGACAAATAAAAACAGTTGAGCAAGAAAACAAATGTTATTATAATAAATCAGCTGGGAATGTTTATATGGTCACACAGGCGTAGTAAGGCAACCCCTAGATGCTGATACAGCCCTAGTTCATCACATCATTAGGGAAAATGGGAGCGTGTGAATGTGTGTGCCCACATATGTGTGCATGTGTGTGTGTGTGCATGTGTGTGTCCATGGGTATGTTTGTGCCAGGGCAGTATGGAGGTATATGAGGAAGTGAAATCCTCAATTTCTATAGGATAGAGTTAATAGATACTATCTGTCTTAATTCACTTGGGCTGCTGTAGCAAAATCCTGTACACAGTGTGGCTTATAGGCAACAGAAATCTCCTTCTGCCAGTTCTGAGGACTGGGGAGTGCAAGATCAAAGCACTGGCAGATTTGCTGTCTGGCGAGGGCCCGCCTTCTGATTTGTAGACGGCGCCTTCTTGCTGTGACCTCACATGATAGAAGGAGTGAGGGGTTTCCCTTGGGTCATTTTTTTTGGGGGGGGATGGAGTCTCACTCTGTCACTCAGGCTGGAGTGGGATGGCGCGATCTCGACTCACTGCAGCCTCCGCCTCCCAGGTTCAAGCAATTCTCCTACCTCAGCCTCCTGAGTAGCTGGGATTACAGGCATGTGCCACCACACCCAGATAATTTCTGTATTTTTTTATTTTTAGTAGAGATGGGGTTTCACCATGTTGGACAGGCTGGCCTCAAACTCCTGACCTCAAATAATCTGCCCACCTTGGCCTCCCAAAGATTATTTCTTATAAAGGTGCTAATCTCACTCATGAAGGCTCCAAACCCATGACCTAACCACGTCTCAAAGGCCCCACCCCTAATACCATCCTTAAGGATTAGGGTTCTGACATATGAATTTTAGGGGAACATAACCACTCAGACTGTAGCACCATCTAAAAGCGAAAAGTCAAGAACAGCAGTGTGAGCATGCCATAGGGAGGCAGGGAAGAGTTCAAGTGGCTGCCTTTCACTCAGGTTGGTGCCCTGATTGCTAGTCAGGTGGGAACCCTGGTTGCTAGTCAGGTGGGAAGGGCAGGGAAAGTACCTTTTTAAACTATGGGCATGCACTCCTTGGATGTAAAATAGAAATATTCTAAAATAGAATGAAGTAAAACTCAATGACATCTCCTTCAAGGCCCTTTACAATACGCCCAAAGGCTAACTAACTTCATTTCAGAGTATACCAAAATTCTTGCTATTTCACATGCTGTATGCACTTTCTGCAAACAAGATGTTCTTCCAACATGCATGCAATGTCTTCTGCACACACTATTCCCTCCGCCCAGTGTTGCCCCTTCTCCCCTTTCCACTTGGCCAGCTTCTATTGTTCTCTCAGCACAGGGGTGTAAATCACTTCCTCCAGGAAACCTTCCCTGGTTCTCTCAGGACTGAGTCAGTTGCCCCCCGCCCTGTATCCTCACAGTATTTCTGTCATTGTGCTGCAGTCTGTAGCAGGTGTGTCTGCCTTTAAGCTCAAGAGGGGCCATGTCTAATTCACCCTTATATCTCCAACAGCAGGACACAGTGCCTGGTACATAGTATCTTCTTACTAAGCATTTACTGGATGCACAAAGAGCTCCTCCTTCGATGCTAAGCAAATAGTGAAAACAGCTGTAGTCTTGTTTCTGAGTGATTGTCAGAGAATTAAGTGGACTCGGAGCCAATGGATAGAACTGGCCAGGATGGATGCTCATGATTGGACTGAGGAGACAGAACAGCCCCAGGAAAGCAGCAGCTGCAGCCAGTCCCAGAGAGGAGGAGTCCAGCCTTCCCATGGTGGGCACCCTGGTGCCAGGAGGGGTGGGCACGAGAGAAGGCACTAGAATTGTCTCAGCCCCTTGGGGATACCCACTTTTAGCTTTAATGTTAAATGGTGACAGGACCATTCATTTAGGTTTTGCCTTGCTTTTCCACTTTTTGGGTTGAGAGGGTCAACATTATTGACATTTTTAACTATTTGACCTTCCCTGAAGCTATTTCATTTGGCTCACAGTCTGTGAGCTCAGTCTTCCCCATCATTACGTTAACTCCCTCCCTTCTGTGCCCACATTAACTGGGGGCAACCCTAGCTTTGCCCTCTCTGCCCTGCACCGTGCAGGGTTTGATCCTCCATAGGCTCTGAGCTCCTTGGAACAAAAGCACGTGCCATCCTGAGTCTTCGTGTCCAGTACACGGTTACGGAAAAAATGAGTGGATGGTTTGTGAATTCCTCCTTCCCTTGGTCAGGCCTGGGCATATGGCAAGGGGTGCTGGAGACCTCGACTTTGTCACCTGGCCCCTCTGGACTCCATTCTTCACCTGTCCCTGGAGGAGGTCATTAGGACGTAAGCAGCCTCTGATAGCTGCGCCAAAAGAGGCAAGCAGAAATTTCACATTCTCTCCTTTAAATGCAAGGGGCAGAAATAAATATAACTGCCAGACGCTGCACTGTTGCTCTGCCTAGGGAGACAGCCTAGAGGATGCATTTATCTGTGAGACTTCAAGATGCATCCCTGCTCCAGAATTATGTGCTGCTAAGACCGTTAGCTCATTGGATCATACTGGTCCAGCGGGCATGATCCTGCAGCCAAAAGCTTGCCGGAGCCTGAGAGTTTTGAGTGTTGTCAGGTCCCTTGGGAGACAGAGATGCCAGAGAGAAATCAGTGGATGCCCCCGGCCACAGATCCCTGGTGTCTTGTGTCCACAGATCCACTGCCATCATTTCTGCCAGAGAAGGGGGCAGAGGTTTAAGGATAAGTTACGTTGTCCAGGTGCAGTGACTCACGCCTGTAATCCTAGCACTTTGGGAGGCCAAGGCAGGGGTATCCCTTGAGCTCAGAAGTTCGAGACCAGCCTGGGTAACATGACGAAACCCCGTCTCTACAAAAAAAATGCAAAAATTACCGGGGTTTGGTGGCGTGCACCTGTAGTCTCAGCTACTTGGGAGACTGAGGTGGGAGGACCACTTGAACCCGAGAGGTGGAGGTTGCAGTGAACTGAGATCATGCCATTGCACTCCCGCTCCAGCCTGGGTGATAGAATGAGATACTGTCTCCAAAAAATAAAAATAAAAAATAAGTTATGGAGGCAGCTTACAGTGCCAGGATGGAGGCAGCTCTGAATCCAGCCTCAACCCAACCCTTGCCAAGAAAGGAAGCCCTCTCCCTGTGCCCTTGCTTTCCTGAGTCCAGGGGAGATTAACAAGGTTCCTTATGACTCATTCTGTGAGTCAGACAGGGGAAGAAAAACAAGCACGTCAAAGTCTAACTTTCGGATGTGTAAAGACTTAGCAGTCTGATCTGTGACCAAAATTGTTGATTTGAAGAGCTGGGAAGGAAACCGTGAAGTTCTCTCTCCTTTCATCGTCTGGGGCTGTGCCCTCTGTGGGCTTGCTAAGTAAAGACTCAGCTGGGAGGAAACAATCTGGAGAATGCCCAGCTGCTCCCACGGGAAGCATCAGGGAAGAAGGCAAGGTGTGAATTCTGCCTTCTGCTCTGCTGGGATCCCTTTCACATCTCCTTTGTCTCCAGGCAATAATGGTCCCCGGCTCTTTCCAGGTGTGACTTCTGGTCTTGGGTCCTGTCTCCTTGTTTTGTGGTTCTAAATCTTGGCCACACATTGGAATCACCTGGGGAGATTTAAGACCTACTCATGCCTGGTTCTGCCTCCGGGGCCTGGGCTCCTAGATCTTTACAAGCTCCCTGGTGATTCTTACATGCAACCAAGCTTGTGATCATAACTCCTCTGTAACACGTAACCTCTCCATAGAAATTATTTTTGTCATAGTTTTTATCTCTAATTGTCTGATGACACGCTCTGTCCTACATTAAATAATTTCATGCTTTGGGAAGATATTTCCATGGGTTGTGAAGCCTTTTTCTATACCCCAAAGCCACACTGCATCAGATATCAGTGCTAAAGATAAACCAGTGATCGTCTATTTAGTCTATTTTAGGCCTGAAAACAGAATAAAGGGCAAAGAACAGCCTAATTTTATTCTAGCTTTTTTTCTCTTCAGTTTTCCCTTTCCATTCTTCTTCCCTAAGGCTCTCAAATACCTCCTCACTCCTTCAATGTTTCCCTACTTATATATTTCTTCCTTGGTTTTTCCTACATTTAATCTATAACGTGTAATATGTAACATTTAATAATTAAATCTGAAATATGTAATCTATCATATGTAATATGTAATATTTAATCTATCATATTATCTACCATGCATATATTACATATCTGTAATATGTAAACTATCATGTGTAATATTTAATATTTAATATATTAAATATTTAATATCATATGTAATATGTAATATATTACATATTAAATCTATCATACATGGTAGATTAAATATAGGAAATATATTTTTATATAATATACATATATCATATATAATATATATCATATGCAATATATCTATGTCACATATAGTTTAATATATCACATATAATATGTATCATATATTAAATATTAAAATATAGGAAATATATTAATATATAAATACACATATTAATTTATAGGAAATAATTATATGAACATATTGATGTATGTTTCCTATATTTTAATATATTATATACCTTATATAGTATAAAATATATAATATATATTAAAGTATATTGTATATTATATGTGATATAAAAATATATAATATATTTTATATTATATAATATTTAAATATATAAAAATATAGAATATATTTTATAGTATATATGATATATACATATGTAAAAATATATAATATATTTTATATTATACATGATCTAAAAATATATAATATATTTTTATAGTATAAATGATATATAAATATATAAAATATATTTTATATTTTATATGATATAAATATATATAATATATTTTATATTATACATGATATAAAATATCTGTAAAAATATTTTATATCATGTATAATATATTTATGTGTCATATAGTTTTACATATTTATATATTTTTAAAATATTTTTTACTTACATATTTCTTCCTATAACCCAGAAGAAAATTATGCTGTGATCTTCTGCTAGTAGTTCCAACCTCATGATCTAGAAAACTCCTTCCAATCTCTCCATTCTGTAGGGCGCCAGTGCTCCAAAACCCTCAGCCCTGGGGCAGCAGCAAGAACTGGGAGCACTGCTGCTGGGGGGCTTCAGCCCCTTAGGTGGCTAGGGTAGGGCACAGGTTTTCTTTCCTTTTGATCTCAGGACTCCTTTACATTCTGGAAGACCCCAGAGAGCTTTGGTTTGTATAGATTACATCTATTGATATTGACTTCATTAAATATTAAAACGGAGACATTAAAAATATTTATATAATACCTTACTTAAAATAAGAATAACAAACCCCATTCCATATTAACATAGATGATATATTTTCTGGGAAATAATATTTTTAAAAAATGCAGTGTGAAGAGTGGCATTGTTTTACATATCTGCAAATGTCTTTTATGTCTGGTTTGATAGAAGCTGACTGGATTCTTACATCTTCTCGTGTATTCAGTCCCCTGTGATTTATGCAGCTGCCTCTGGAAAACGACACTATAAATTGATGAGAGAATGAGAATAAAAAAGGCACACAATATCTTAGTGTTATGAAAATTGTTTTGATCTCGCAGACCCCTTAAAGGATCTCAGGGACCCCCGTGGGTATCTGAGCCACCCCTGGAGAAGTATTGCTATTGACAATTGAGCATGGTCAACAGAGTCAGTGTGGGGAGGATGATTAAGCAGTGCATGGTGCCAGGGATAGGCAAAAAATTGGTACCTGTGTGTAGATCCCAGAGGACTCACAAAATGAGAAAACAGAAAATAAAAATGGATTTGACTGAGTATGGTAATAATTGCTAATGTCATAAATATGCCTTTCTCACCCATTATTAAGTTTCTGTGCAGTATACTCTATTTCGGGTGAACTCGGTTATAATACTTATTTGATTAGAATGAGGAACTACATGCACATTGGCACAGCGAGTGTGTTGCAGCTGAAGCCCCGGGGGAGCCATTCCGGAAACTCTGGTGTCCCAGCCCTGCCACTCTTGATGTGATCTTGGGGAGTGGATGTGAACAGTTTTAGTTTACAGTTTCCATATCATACTAGGTTAAAGTAGTTGATTTCCAAAATCTCTTCTAGTTTTAACATTGTCAGTTTAAAACTTTCTTTAAAAAAAGGAGAGAGAGGTCGTGGCATTCTTGAAAAGTTTCAGCTGAACTAAAAAAGTAAATTCTCAGAAAAATAAGAAGGAAATAAAACTGAACATTAACCAAATTCCAGGCAGAAGGTCACTTTCAAGACATTGCAAAACATTTCTAAAAGTTTTAAAACACTATCAAGAAGAAAGTAAAATTCACCCACTGTATTTTGGTATATTTCCTTCTGAGCGTACTTTCCCAGGGCACACAATACACAGAATCTAATATTCTGATTCTTTAAGAAAACATTTTTACTAAATATTTACATAAAGAGTCCCCCCCAGCTTTATAGTTGACAGTTAAAATTTTTATGTATTTAAGTTGTACAGCTTGAAGATGATAAATATGTATTATATTATCAGAAATTCATCACAACTAAACGGAAAATTCTTTATAATTTCTATTTAAATGCATAAAATTCAACTGTATGAAGATATTCAATTTAATGATTTTTTTTTATATTCAAGAAGTTGTATTAGGGTTCTAGAATTATGAATGATTTTGTTTTTGTTGTCCTATTTTCTCTAGTGTGGTTCAATGTTACTCTTATTATTAAAAATCATTTTAAGAGCATACTTTTTAAAAAATGACAGAGCTATTGACTGTACTTACCAAGATGTCACATTCTTCTCTTTGAAGAGTTGCAATGCAGATTTTTCTTGACTTTCGTCAGACCCTCAGGCTTCAGAGGGCTGCAGTCCGAAGGGTGTGGCTAGAATTCCAAATACAACCATCATCCATCTAATCCCACCTGTTGGTGATTCATGCCTCCACAAAGGATCCCATCCCGGTTCAGAGAGCAAGCAACTTGTCACTTCACCACAACACAGCTTCTAACATGCAACAACTTTCCTGGAATTCACTTTTCCTGCTTCTGTGCCCCTCCCAATTCCAGAAAGATAGTGCAGAAATCACTCTCCCGCACAGCACCATTAAACAGAACCCCAGAGAAAACAGCAAAATCCAGCAACAAGCAGAGAAGCCCAGAGAACCTGGTCCTTCTTCCACAAGTCTCTGACAGGGTGCCCTGGTCTCAGGAACTTTAGGTCTGCCTCTCTGAGGAGGAGAGGGTGAGCTGAGTCGCTGAAAAACAAAAACATCATGGAACTGAGTACCCTATGCAATTGAGATTTATTTGTTAAAACAGAAAACAGAATGTACATGAAGGTGAGGACAGAACAAAATGCCCCCGCCCACATTTAGGGGAAGATCACCAAATCTGGTCACACCTATTTCCAATGAGCGATTTCTTTGGTTTGTTTCTCTTGTTCAGGATTCTTGCAACCCTGTAATTGTTTTGGTGGCACTTGGATGTCTTTATCTTTTAGTGGGAAAATGCTCTACTGGCCACATATTCATTTCCTAGGGATGCCATAACGAAGTACCATGAACTGGATGGCTTAGAACAACAGAAATGTATTGTCTCACAGTAACAGAAGCCAGAAGTCTGAAATCAAGGTGTTTGCAAGGCCATTCTTCCTCTGAAGGCACTGGGGAAGCATCTTTTTTAGGTCTTACTCCTGGCTTCTGGTAGCTTAAGGCAGGGGTATCCAACCCCTGGGCCACAGACCAGTACCAGGCCATACAGCAGTGGGCGAGCAAGCAAAGCTTCATCTGTATTTACAGCCACTCTCCATTGCTCGCATCACCGCTCTGCCTCCTGTCAGATCAGTGGCAGGCAGCATTCAATTCTCTTAGGAGTGTCAACTTTACTGTGAATTGCGCATTCCAGGGATATAGGTTGCATGATCCTTATGAGAATCTAAGGCCTGATGATCTGTCACTGTTTCCCATCACCCCCAGATGGGACTGTCTAGTTGCAAGAAAACAAGCTCAGGGCTCCCACTGATTCTACATTATGGTGAATTGTATACTTATTTAATTACATATTACAATGTAATAATAATAGAAATAAAGTGCACGATAAATGTGGTGCGCTTGAATCATGCTGAAACTATTCACTCCCCCACCCCCACCCACAGTTGTGGAAAAATGGTCTTCCATGAAACTGGTCCCTGGTGCCAAAAAGGTTGGGGACTGCTGGCCAAAGCATTCCTTGGCTCGTGGATGGCTGTCTTCTTCCTGTGCTTCTTCATGTTGTCTTCCTGCTGTGCATGTCTGCCTCTGTGTCCAAAATTCCCCTCTTTAAAAGGACACTGGTCATCTTAGATTAAGGTCCACCCTAATCACCTCATTTTAAATGGATTACCTCTAAAAAGACCCTGTTTCTGAAGAGATGTGACCAGAATGTAATCATTCTGAAGTACTGGAGGTTAGGACTTCAATGTCATTTTTAGGGAGGAAAACTGAGCCCATAACAAAACATAAGCCTTAGTAACCGGAGATGGAACTCACAGCTGAGCCACCATTTCTTAAACCCCTATTTTCTCAGAAGAATTAAAAAGTCTGGGATAAGTGATATTTCTCCTGAAAGCAAATTTTTCCTCGCCGTGATACAACCTGCAGTGGTAGGTTTATCTCTGAATTACAAGCATTTCTTAGCCAAGAATTGTACTGGGCATTGCAAATGTGACCCAGTACGGGCTGCAGAAAGATTTCAAGGTTTGAACATTTTCCACTCGCAGCTGGCAAATTTTTCCTCTCTGAGTCTGAGCAAAGGTGGTGCTTTCGGATGGGGCAAGCCCGTGCTTGCAAGGCAGCCATGCACACTCCTTGGGAGAAGACAACTCCAGGCAGTGCATCCTCTGTCCCTGGTCTCTGACCACTGATACCAGTAAGACCTGCCTGGGTCACGGCTGTCCCTCCCAGTGGGGCTGTGACTGCATGAAGCAATGACAGTGATGCTCAAGCTCTTTTGTCGATGGGGGACAGTGACCTGAATCCTTACCACGCGTTTGGAAAGCGATTGGGTGGTGAACATAGCATTGCATTTCTGGCATCTATTTCAGTCTAAGTGGGTCTAACTAGCAACTGAAGGGTGCTGAACATCAGATTAAAATAACATTTTCTGTGTGGCTGGGAAGCCCTCATTTGATTTTCTGCTGTGAAGTGACTACTGAGAACCTGTTACTTCTTTCAGACCAAAACTCTACAAATAAAACACTATTTTAATCTTTTGCTTTATTTTTTCTATGTTAAGAGTAATTCACGCTCAATATAGAAAGTGTGAGAGGTGTACTATCCCTTTTTTTCACCAGCATTTCTATCATTAAGTAATACCAAGTGTGGAAGGCATAAAATGGAACAGGGAAGGGAATGTGATATTCATTAGTGCCTCCTATGTGCATGGATGCCATAGCAATGTTGTCACATTTCATCCTTACAAAATTCATGTAATCTGTGTGCATTGTACTCATGTTTTGATGAGTAAAAAAAGCCCCAGGGAAGTTTGGCTGCAGACTTGCCCCCCCTACACAGGGTGATGATCTTCTAACATCCAGTTCCAAGCTCATTTCTCCTAGGAGCTCTTCCCTGGTAAACTCTGTACTGCAGTTTGCCCTTCCCAGGACCCCTGTGTCTCCATATGCACTATTTCTACATGGCTGGTGTATAGTTTACATGGCTTTTCGATGCCGTTTTAACCTATTTATGCCTAGTGTTCCATTATTAAAATGCTAAGCTTGTGGGAGTTATTTATATCCTACTGCTCAAGGTCATCACCAAGGTCTGATTGTTCACAAAACAAAAATTGCAACCTCTGGCATAAATGGGTTAATACATTTATTCATGTTCCCACCTCAATTGAAAATTCTCAGAGAAGGAATACAGCATCTGTTTCACCATGTCATAAATATAGCAAGATATTAAATAAATGTTGAAAAATTGACCGCTGACTGTACCTTAGAGATGCTTATCTTGGTGGGTGTATGTCAGGTTTCTCTGCATCTGGATTTGAGTTGTTAGAGCCACTTAATGAATAGATTTCCTCACCTTCCTGGTCCTGAATTTCCTTCCCCAATAGCAGGCTCAGTTTGCCAATCTTTTTTTTTGAGGGGATCTTCTCTACTTCCTAGGAAAGCTAGAGTAGTTTGGGGCTATGTGAATTTTTCTTAAATAGATGTATATTCATATTCATATATTCTGTATTTTCATTGTGTTCCAAATGGACAGGTGAATGGAGGAAACCTCCTCTTTGGCAGAAGTCGGGGCATTCTGGAATGAGGTGAGCTGGGCTCTGCTTCCCAGCGCCATCTTTATTAGAAGTGCAGGGGGCATACTATGCAGCCATAAAAAGGGACAAGATCATGTCCTTTGCAGGGACATGGATGGAGCTGAAAGCCATCATCCTCAGCAAACTAACACAGGAACAGAAAACTAAACACCACATGTTCTCACTCATAAGTGGGGTTTGAACAATGAGAACACATGGACACAGGGAGAAGAACAAAAACACACTGGGGCCTGTTGGGGGGTGGGAGGCAAGGGGAGGGAACCTAGATGACAGGTTAAAAGGTGCAGTAAACCACCATGGCACACGTATACCTATGTAACAAACTTGCAAGTTCTGCGCATGTATCCCGGAACATAAAGTAAAACTGAAAAAGAAAAAAAAAAAAAAAAAAAAGAAAGAAAGAAGTGCAGGGGCAGTACAACAGGCATGCTTCTCCATTATCAGGGGGTCCTCAAAGGCAGAAGCTGCACCCCATTTGTCTCTGTGTTCCCAGAGCCTATGAAGGAGCCTGGCACACGGAGGTGTTCAATAACTACTTGGTGAATACATGAATGAATACATGAGATTAATTAAAAAATTCTTCCTGAAGTATTGCTCCTAGGTCCAGGGCCTAGGGAGAGTGTCTGTTTATTATGTGAAACTTGCCTGCCCCCTCCTTAATTTCATCCTCTGGGCCTGTGCTAATTTGCTTGACTAGTTTTACTGTCAAACGTGATGACTCTGGGAGATTTAAGTCCAGGAAAGAGCACAGATCCCTTCTCTAGTGGTATTTTATTTTCTCTGTTCTTTTGCCCTGAAGTTCCATTCAAGCCTAATTTAGTCAGTATTAATGTATATTTGTTGAATGACTCAATGCATAATTGCAGTTGTCCATTAGAGACTCTTGATTATAGTTTTGTATCCCAAGGAATGCAGCAACTTAGGAAAAGGTCAGAGTACAAGCAAAAGATAAACGCCTCCTCCCCACATCCTTCCTTCAGTCCATATCCAAAGAAGAATGGGAAAAATTACAAGCCTTTCCCCACCCGTATCCTCATTATTCCCTTACATTTCTCTGTCCCACCCACTCCTGGGCAGACAAATATCAAAGAACTGGAATTTGCGAATCCATCAATGCTTCATTTGTTTCCCATCTGTTTCCTAGATATGTTGGAGCCAGAGCCCTTAGACTTTTAAAAATGTGCGCCTCTCAACACCAGGCATGAGTGACAGCATCAGATAAAGCAATTGTAACTTTCTTCTTTCATGCTGCATCTGTTCCACTACTGGATACAGTTGATTTACCTGTAGTAAAAGGGACAGTAACCAGAAAAGAGGATTACAGTACATTCAGAGGCAATCAAGGGAGGAAAATAGACCAAGTGCCAAGAGGGTATTAAATAGTAGAGCTATCTGCAGAAGCAGGATAAGCTGAGAGAGGGGGGAAAAAACACAAAAAATCTCTTTCAGGGACGATTGCTGTGCTTCATAAATCTGGAATTTTATCAGAAGCTTGGCAATTGATTTTCTATTTTAGATGATTTAATAGGTAGACACAGTTTAATGGGTTTTGTTTATAATTTGTTCAGGGCATCCCTGAAAGACTGTTTCTATTGGCAAAGTCATTCTTTCTGACTTTGGAAGCTATAGAAAACTCGCTTTCTTAATTCCTCCCATTGGATTGTATACAGAGCACGGGTGCAGTGGAGTGTTGAAAGTGAAGGTGCATATAAAGCCACAGAATATGATAATTTTCTTTTTTTTGAGACCGAGTTTCACTTTTGTTGCCCAGGCTAGAGTACAATGGCACCATCTCAGCTCATTGCAACCTCCTCCTGGGTTCAAGCAATTCTCCTGCCTCAGCCTCCCCAGTAGCTGGGATTATAGGCTCATGCCACTACACCTTGCAAATTTTTTATTCTTAGTAGAGATGCAGTTTCACTGTGTTGGTCAGGCTGGTCTCGAACTCCTGACATCAGGTAATCCACCCGCCTCAGCCTCCTAAAGTGCTGGGATTACAGATGTGAGCCAGCGCACCCGGCCAGGAAATTTCTTTGAACACAGATTTCCTTGAAAATCTGGAGAAGACATAATTTTAAAATTAAACCAACATCAATTCATCAGGTAATATAATGGGCATTTTTGGCATGAATTTCAAAGATAAACATGAGATGTCACATAATTTTCACACTAGGTGGCAGCTGCTTCCTAGCAGCAGATCCCTTTTTTCCTCCACCCTGAGGGTCCCGTCTGTTATAGACAGAGAGAGAAGAGAAACCTCTGCATATGCATTTGTACATGGTCGAGAGACTGACTTTGAAATCCTCACTCTCTGTAGTTATAAGTTCTACTGTGGAATTTCAAAGGCATCATTACTTAAGTCCTGCCTTACTTTTTTTTTTTTTTTTTTTCACTGTTTCTTTTTTCTGGCTAATTTTCCAAGCCTGTGACTCTGCTGGTCTTCAGAGAAAGTTAATCAAACAAGCAATAAAATCAAACGTGTGGTACATGACTCATTCCTTCTCCCATTCTCCCACATTTTATGCCACTCCCCAAAGGACTGCATCCTCTGGAGTGAGTCACGGGTGGTGGGTCTGAGAAATGATGGTGACCCAGCCCAAGATGAGACTGGAGAAATCCGGAGAATAGATCCTAAGCTGGTGGTGGTGAGAATTGGGAAAAGATCAAAATTCAATTGGTAGCGTCTTTGTGAATGAATCATAAAAAGGTTGAACTAAAAGTACTTGGAAAAGTTGGATATGATTTACATGATCTAAGGTAAAGAACTGGTAAGTTTTCTTCTTCCCCTCTTTAGCCTTGATAACTGGTATGGTTTGAATATTTGTCCACTCCAAAACTCAGGTTGAAATTTAATTCCTAATGTGGTAGGATTGAGAGATGGGGCATTTAAGAGGTGACTGGGTCATGAGGGCTCTGCCGTCATGAATGGGTTAATCCACTCATGAGGTTAATGGATTAATAGGTTATCATAGGAGTGGGACTGGTAGCTTTATAAGAAAAGGAAGAGAGACCTGAGCTAGCAAGCTCAGCCCTTCACCATGTGATGCCCTGTGCTGCCTTGGGACTCTGCAGAGAGTCCTACCAGCAAGAAGGCCCTCACTCAAGTGACCCCTATCTCCTTGGACTTTTCTGTCTCCCTAACTGTAAGAAAAAAATTCTTTTCTTTATAAATTATCCAGTTTCAGGCATTCTGTGGTAATCAATAGAAAATGGACTAAGAGACTAATGAATGTGGAAAATGAAAAATACGTCTTGAGTTTAAATCCTGCTCTTCTCACTGGTTAGCTATAACCAGGGAAAATTAGTTAGTCTTTCTGATCATCCATATGCTCGTTTGCAAGGCAAACATACTATCTTTAGGTGAGAGGTTAAAGCCAGGACTGATGAACCATCACACCTATAATATTCATTAATTTACTGTTTTAGCCCATTTTCTTGTGTTGTAACAGAATCCCACAGTCTGGGTAGTTTGTAAAGAACAGAGATTTATTTGGCTCCCAGTTCTAAAGACTGGGAAATCCAAAAGCATGGTGCCAAATCTGGCAAAGGTCATCTCATGACAGAAGGGCAGATAAGCACATGAGACAGAGTTAGGAAACTGGGAACTCATCCTTTTGTTAAGAGTTCACTCCTTCAATAACTAACCAGGGGTGTCCAATCTTTTGGCTTCCTTGAGTCATATTAGAAGAAGAATTGTTTGGGGTCACACAAAAAATACACTAACACTAATAGCTGGTGAACTAAAAAATTAAATCACAAAAAAATCTCATGTTTTTAGAAAGTCTATGAATTTGTGCTGGGCTGCATGTGGCCAGTGGGCCACAGGTGGGAAATGCTACATAACCCACTTCCATGATAGCAACATTAATCCATTAATGAGGGTGGAGGCCTCATGACCTAATCACCTCTTGAAGTTCTCATCTCTCAACACTGCTGCATTGGTAATTAACTTTCCAGTACATAAACTTTGGAGGACACATTCAAACCATAGCATTTACTTTTCATTAGTTATCTATTTCTGTGTAACAAAGTACCCTTAAAACATAGTGGCTTCCAATAACAAACATTTATTATCTTTGGGTCAAGAATCTGGGTACAATGTACCTGGGTCTTGGGATTCTGCAGACAAACTCTATCAGCAAAAAGACCCTCACTAAAGACAGCTCAGGGTCTTTTCCAAGGCTGCAATGAAGGTACTGGCCAAGGCTGGAGTCTCATCTAAAGGCTCAACTGAAGAAGAATCTCCTTTTAAGTTCACTCACATGGTTGCTAGCAGGCCTCATTTCCTCATTGGCTATTGATCAGAGCAATGAATTCCTTGCCATGTGGGCCTCTCTATAGGGAAGTTCACAACGTGGAAGCTGGCTTCCTCCAGAATGTCGAATAAGGGAGAAAGAGAAGGCACACACAATGAAGGCACAGATCTTTTGTAACCTAGCCTTGAAAGCATAGTTCACTTTTGTCATGCTCTATTCATTAGATGAGAGTCACAATATTCAACCCACATTCAAGACGAGGGGATTTATATAAGGACATGAATACCAGGAGAAAGGGATCCCTAGGGGCTATCTTAGAAGCTGCCTACCACAGTCCTGCATTCAACAGATGTTTATCAGTAGTCTACTGTTTTCCAGGCATTGTGCTAAGTGGTTAACCAAACAAAAGTTTTAAAAAATGAGACATGGTACCTGCCTCATGCAGCTTATAAAACAAGAGAAGGCAGGCATGAGTTCATGTGAAAATGCAACTCACTGTGCTAGGAAACACAGCACAGGGATTTTGCCAAGTCAACAGTCAGTAAATACTTTTCTGAAAAAGTGATACCTGAGCCAAGGTATTTTGGAAATCTAGGAAAAGAAGGGAGAGAAAAATCATTCCAGGTTGAGATAATAGCATATGCAAAGGTCCCAACTGGGTATGACATTTAAAAAGTTTTAATCCCAAAGTAATTTATGACATTGGACCAACTTGGAAAAGATATTTACTTTAGATACCTATTAATTTCACTTCAGTCAATAAGCAATACAACTTGGAAGGCATTTTGTCTCTGATTTGCCTCAAGGGCTATGTATGCAACTAAAAAGAGAGAATTCCACAGTAGTGCTTTAATGGACATTTGATTACTTTTAGATGTAGTTAAAATGTAGGTTCTGATTTGGTAGATCTCAGACTTATGCATCAGCATCAACTGGAAGCTTTGTAGAAATGTAGAATCTCAGAGCCCAGCCCAGAGCTCTAAAACAGGTGAGCACTTGAATCACCTGGAAGATCTGGGTTCCATCCCAAAAGATGCTGCTTCAGTTGCCTTGGGTTGGGCTCAAAAATTTGCATTTCTAACAAGTTCCCAGGAGATGTTTCTGCTGCCACCATCCTTTGAGTAATGCCATTCTATGTCCCCAGAGATCAAACTCAGAATATTCCGAAAAGACCTTGAATGGTTGTCCTGACTAGGGTAAATGTTAAGGAAAGATCCTTTGCTGGGAGGAAAGAGGATGAGCTCCACCTGTTTTCTCTGAAGGACAGAGTAAAGAAGAGCTGGAGAGAGAGTCTATACCCTGCTGACTGCCCAAGGATACACAGATAGTGCTTTTTATTTTTTTCCCCAGGGGCCTTCCAGGGACTATTGGGAATATCTGTGAATTAGAAGCTGCATTAGTGGGTTCTTACACTGCTAATAAAGACATACCCAAAACTCGGTAATTTATAAAGAAAAAGAGGTTTAATGGACTCACAGTTTCACATGTCTAGGGAGGCCTCACAATCATGGTGGAAGGCAAAGCAGTAGGAAAGGCCTCTTACATGGTGGCAGGCAAGACAGTAAGTGTAGGGGAACTGCCCTTTATAAAACCATCAGGTTTTGTGAGACTTATTCACTATCATGAGAACAGCATGGAAAAAGCCTGCCCCCATGATTCTATTACCTCCCACTGGGTCCCTCCCATGACATGTGGAGATTATGGGAGCTGTAATTCAAGATGAGATTTGGGTGGGGACACAGTCAAACCATATCAGCAGCCAAAACACATTTTTACTGTTACGACTGCATTTCTTGCAGACACGTTTCATTTCTTGGAATATCTACATGTCCCTGGGAGACCTTCAGGACATAGGTAATGTGGTGTTGAGGTCAGAGAACTGGACTTAGACTCAGAAGACCAAGGAGTGGTCCTCAGCTCTACACTCCTCTGCATGTGAGGCTCTGGGTAAGACATTAACCCTTCAACACCAATTTTCTCACCTGGACAAGGAGAATAATACCAGCGTCAAAACCACCAGACAGGATTGCTGTAGGGATCCAAGCAAGAATGTCTTTTCCTCTTTCTTTTCGCTTTCTCTTCTCTCTGCCACCATTCTTTCCTCTCCCTTTCCCCTGTCTTCTCCTGTCTCAGCCTTCCCTTTCCTTCCCTGGAGTCAATGGGGGGTCTGCAGGACAGCCATGTGAGAAGGTAGCCTGATGCAAAGTAATAGAGTCCCCCTCCAGGAGACTCTCCGAGGGGTGGGGTGGTGTGGATCAGGGTGTCTGAAAGAGCCTGTATAAGGTGAGGAGGAAACCCACATGCAATGTAGGTTGGCTGTGGTCTCAACCACAGGAAATTGGCTACATAGAGGGAGATGGGTCAAATAAATAAATATATTAAAGACAATGGGAGCCAGGCCCTTACTGTTGAAGAAGGGAATTACCAACATGGGAAGAGAGACAATTAGAATAGATCCAGTAATGTTAAATTAGAGTTGTTTTTAGATAGACATAGAAACAAATATAGATGTAAATGCAAGGCTGTGTGTGTGTGTGTTCTCCGGCTCTGTCCACTGACAGATCGTAGGATCAGCAACCCCCAGTAGCACTGAGAACACTTAACACCCTATCTTGATGCCCAAATTCCATGTTTCTTTAAAGGAATTCAGTGCTCCTTGGATAAATAGATGATTCCATAGCTGGGGCAGAGAGAGGGCAAAATGTGCCCTGCTATACCAGAAAGTAAGGGTGTGTTCTAAGAATGATGACAATACTGGCACCAGCTTGAAGAAACTCCACACTGACCATATTTGAGGCAATTTGACCATGAATAATGGTAGTAGCAAATTATAACCTACTGACTAAAAGAAGAAACCATGAGTCCAGAAAGAATCCATGAATATCGGTTTGATGAGAAATGGGTAGTTACATTGTCTCAAAGTTCCCCTCTACAAAATATTTATGAATTATGAAGAGAAAAAGACTAAGACTACACTGGAGAAGCCTGGCAGACACCACCCTAATCAATTTATCCTGATGAATAGCATCCATAATGGGGTAAATTGAAATGATGTGCTATCAAATAGTGTGCACTGAGAAGATCACAGCATCACTGTCGGGATATCCTACTCAAAGATGCATCACATGAATCTAATCACAAAGAAGTAACCCTCTTCTCCAACAGTAAGAGCTCATCAAAGAATATTCTACAAAATAACTGATCTGAAATCTCTAGAAGTGTCAAGGTCATGAAGGAAAGTCCAAGGAGCTCTTCCAGACTGAAGGAGATTCAGGAGACATGATAACTAACTGCAGTGTGTGATCCTGGACTACTGTATCTTTTCACTATAAATGACATAATGGGAAAATTGGAAAACCTTGAACAAAGTCTGAGGATTAGATTGTGGTAATGTATCAATGTTAATTTCTAGACTTTGGTGGTTATATTGTGAGAATATCCTTGTTTGGAGGAAATACTAGTGCTCAGGGTTGATGAAAAATCATGTTGACTACTTACTCATAAGTGGTTTGGGGAAAGAAGTTCTTTGTTCTGTATTTGTAATTTATCTGTAAGTTTGAGATTGCTTCCAAAAAAAAAAAAAAAGAAAAATACCCAAACAATGATGCACATCTAGGTGTCCTAAGAGATACAAAACAATTTACAAAGGACAGATGGGATGACGTCAACCCCTGCTCTTCCATCTGCTGTTTGCTCTGTGTGAAGCCATCACCACACCCTTCCACTTCTACTTTCAGATTGTCTGTGCTCTGACTCCTTTATCCCTTTCAATATCGTCCCTTGGTTTAGGTTCTCATAGTCACTCAACAAAGCCAAGACAACAGCCTCCAAGCTCTTCCTTCTGCCTTTAGTGTCAACTTCTTCTGTCTCTTCCACCCTGCCCTCAACCACCTGACCTTCTCCCCATACTGCTGGCCGAGTGACTTTTCTAAAACCCACATCTGGTCATGTCATTGTCCTGCTTAAAGTCCTTAAGCCCACTCTCCCCAGTGCCCATTATGAAGTCCCAACTCCTTAACCATCTCATAGTCTGGTGGTAGCCTGTCCTTCAACTACTTCTTTTTTGTTGTTTGTGTATTATTTTTCATTGATAAAAATATGTGTACATATTTATGAGGGTACATATGTTATTTTGTTAGATGCATAGCGTTTGCAATGACCAAGTCATGGTACTTGGAATGTCCATCACCTTGAGTATTTATATTTTCTTGCATGTGTTGGGGTCACTAAAAATCCTCTCTTCTATAATAACAATACATTGTTAACTGTAGTCACCCTACTCTAGTATTAAACATTAGAACTTTTTCCTTTTATATAACTGTATGTACCCATTAACCATTTTATCTTCATTCCCCACCCATCCACACACTCTTCCCAGCCTCAATTATCTATCATTTCACTCTCCACTTCAATGAGATCAACTTTTTTAGCTCCCACATGTATGAGTGAGAACACACAAAATTTGTCTTTCTGTGTCTGGCTTATTTCACTTAACATAATTTCCTCAGTTTCCATTAATCCTGTTGCAAATGACACAGGATTTCATTCTTTTTCATGGTTGAATAATATTCCATTGTAAATATATACCATATTTTCTTTATCTTTTCATCCACTGAAGGATACTCAGGTTGAATCCATATCTTGGCTACTGAGAATAATGCTTCAATGAACATGGAAGTACAGGTATCCATGATTTATTTTCCTTTGGCTAAATACTCTAGTAGATTGCAGGATCAAATGGTGGTTCTATTTGACGTATTTTGAGAAGTCTCCACACTTTTTTCCATGATGGCTATACTAATTTACATTCCCATTAACAGTGTATAAAAGTTTTCTTTTATCTACATCCTCGCCAGCATCTGTTATTTTCTGTCTTTTTAATAGTAGCCCATCTAGCTGGGATAAGATGATATGTCATTGTGGTTTTGATTTCATTTTCCTGGTGATTAGTGATGTTGAGCTTTTTTTTTTTTTTTTTTTTTTTTTTTTTTTTTTTTTTGAGACGGAGTCTCACTCTCTTACCCAGACTGGAGTGCAATCTTGGCTCACTGAAAGTTCTGCCTCCCAGGTTCATGCCATTCTCCTGCCTCAGTCTCCTGAGTAGCTGGGACTACAGGTGTCCGCCACCATGCCCGACTAACTTTTTGCATTTTTGGTAGAGATGGGGTTTCACCGTGTTAGCCAGGATGGTCTCAATCTCCTGACCTTGTGATCCGCCTGCCTCAGCCTCCCAAAGTGCTGGGATTACAGGAGTGAGCCACCATGCCCGGCCAAGCATTTTTTCATATACCTATTGGCCATTTGTACGTCTTCCTTTGAGAACTATCTATTCACGTCTTTTGCCCACTTTTTAATGGGACTTTTTTCTCTTTTTTACTGTTGAGTTGTTTGAATTCCTTGTATGTTCTGGATATTAATCCCTTGTCAGATGAATAGTTTGCCAGCATTTTCTCACATTCTGCAGATTCCACTCTGTTGATTGCTGTGCAGAAGCCTTTTATTTTAACATAGTCTTCATCATGTTTTGGTTTTGTTGCCTGTGCTTTTGTGGTCTAGCCATAAATCCTTTAGTTTCTTCTACTTCTACAAACTCCTTTCCTGGTGGCTTGGGCAACACTGAACCACTCACTTTCTCATAAGCCCACTGGTATCTTCCAGCTTCCATGCCTCAGTAATACTATTTGCTCAGCTTTCTTCTTCCTGAAAGACTCCTGCTATTCTTTCAGATCCAGCTCAGATGTCATTTCCTCTCTGAAGTTCTTGCTCTACCCCAGGCAAAGTGAACAACTCCTTTTTTCATGTTCCAATAACTCTTAGTAGAAATATCTCTCCTAATAGCTATCATTGTAATGCCATCGTTTGCGTTGTTGCAGTTGTCCTTCTCCAGATTGTGAGCTCTTTAAGGGCAGAGACTGTGTTCTAACATGGTTGAAACCAACACAGTGCCTGGCACCATGTTGTTATTCAAAAAATGCCTGTTGAATGCCTGAAATGATGAAGTGGCTATGCCACACTGTTTGGCATCTGGTGGTGTTGATGCTGCCATTCCTCTCTCCTGCTGGGATAGAAAGGCCCTTCCGTAGCTGGAGGAAAATTTGATGAGTCTGAGACATGCATAGTTATAGTTAAATAAGAAGTTTTGCCCACCAACTCCAAGGTATGCTTTCCTTTCTTTTCTGGTCAGTCCTGAAGCACTTAGAAATTGCATGCCCTTTTTATCTTTTCCCCACATTAAGAAAGATTCTGATAAATCTTTTCTAGTTCCTCACTGTCTATAGAATGGAGGAGCCTGTTTTACTGGAGTCCCAGGTGGGCTTCCAGAGTGTGCAGGAGTGGAATGGAAGGTACAAGCTGGAGTGGTCACTATTTATCTCTATCAGTGGGGGATGCCAGGACTTGGAATGAGCAAACCTAGAAGTTGCCTAGGAAGGCAAAGCCCAAAATGCTAACTGGAGAACCAGGTCCTGCATGAAACATGGTAGAAGCCAGAGTCAGCCATCAGAGTCCAGTAGGGAACAAGAGTTTGAAGGGAGAGAGGGAGACAAGGCTGAGCATCATTAGGGCAGACGGAGGTGGCATCATGAAGGGTTAGCCTCAGACACTGCTATCATATGGCCCTGGCATTTCATTTGAGAACTAGCAGGGGTGTGGGGGTGCAAGGGTGAGTTAGTGGATTCCTTCAGAGGGTCCAGAGTGAGTCATGGCAATGAACCATGAGTGATCAATAGCACTTCTTATATTATCACAAGTATTTATTTTTCATTTGTGCCATGACCTTTCTGCCTTTTGTGGCATTCCAGGTATCAGAGAGATGCATCTATAGGGGAGAACCTCATGCTATTCTTGGACTAGGATAATCACGTGTGCTTGGAACTGGTTGGTAAAGCCCTACCAAGCCCCGTTGGGCTCTGCTAAACAAGGCAAAAATATATCTATCACCCAAGGCATCAAGTCTCAGCCCAGCTGAAGACCCCGGGGGGGTCTCCAAATATTCTAAGTTAAACTAATTTTAAAGTTTTTCTAATAAAAATTATGTGATATATCTGTCTTTAAACTAGCCCAAAAGAAATTAGGGAATGAGTCATCCCATTTACAAAAAAAAATTCATAATAGAATATTCTTTCATAAAGCAAGCTGCCCACATGTATTTAAAAAGAGTTGAGAGGTAGGAAAATTCTAACAAGTACACGAATGACTAGGAGCACATCTATAGAAGTCAATTCCACCATCCCACATGTCCGGGACAGATGAGCCACTCTCACGAAATCACACAGTTCAACAACTGAAGCTCACAGGGGTGGAAAAACATTGATTTCAAGCTTGTGATTCAGAAGTACGATTCGAACATTTTTTTAAATCTTCGTTTTTTTTTCATTAATTCAATATTTACTGAGCATCCACTACTTAGCTTGATCCTGAAGCTGTAACTGTGAACTAGGTGAAAATAATCTTTACTGCTATCAAATGTTACTCTAATATGGAAGACAGACAATGTACAAATAGACAAGTAACTTTTAAAGTTGCAAATTATGATATGTGCTGTGAAGGCAACAGCCAAGTAGCTGAGATTGTGTGTTGAGAGAACAGAGTGGGGAGAGGAGAAGTTGGGAGGTACTGCTTTAGATGGAGAGGCTGAGAAGGCCTCTCAGAGGTAGCTTTGAGTTGAAACAAGCTCACTGTTAAAGAGCCAGATGATGCACAAGAGAATTCCAGGCAGCGTGAATATCATGCACAAGGTCTTGGGTAGAAGGAAGACTTGGCCAGTTTGAAGAATGAAAGCAAACAGAAGACAGTGTGCCTGGAACTTAGCCAGTAAGAGGGTGTCATGACATGTGGTTGAATTGACAGGCTGGAAGAAGATCATGCAGGACATTCTAAAGGGAAATGGGGAGTCACAGAAGAGTTCGAAGAAAATGAAAGCTCTGATTCAATTTGTTTTTAAGAAAGAGACTTGATGGCAGCGGAGTCAAGTTGGATATGGGTAAACCATGTACATGCTGTACCAGTTGTCTAGCAAGCAATAATAATGGTCTGGATAAAGACGGAGTGAAGTGGATGGATGTGAGATATATTTTGGAAACAGAATTGACAAAGTCTGCTTTGGGTTAGATGTAAGCTGAAAGGAAAGAAAAAATTAAGAATGATTTCTGGGCTTTTAGATGCACAATCAGCTGGTGCCATTTTCCAAGGTGGGGAAGATGTGCAAAATCACCGACTTTGAAAATTGGTATACAGGGAAAATCAGGAACTCATATTGATGTTAGACGGCTGCGAGACATATAAACTGAGATGTCAGATAGACAGCTGGATAAGCGTGTCTGAGTTCAGAGGTGAGGTTAGCTCTGAAGAAGAAAATAAATGCATGTATATAACCATGTAATGGGTGGTTGGCCTACCTCAGGACCAATTTTCTTACCCTTCAAGGGTTTAGACATCTTCTCAAGACAGAATCTTGGAGATGATATGTCTCTTTCGCATTATAATTACTGTGTTATTTGCACACAAAGTGTCTTACCTTAGAAAGGACACACCAGTTGTCAATTACTGAGTGTATAAGAAGCGTCAGGCACGCTACTTACATGATCTCATTTAATCTTCAAAATGTTAAGAGGCATAGAGAGCAGATATAAGTACACCTAGAGGGCAGATTAGGAAATGGAAGCTCAGAGAGATCAAGTAGCCTCCCTACCATCACACAGCTGGTGTTTGGCAAAGCTGGGAGAGGAATCCGGGCCAATTTCTATAGCACTACAATAGTAGAGAGGCTATGTGAGTTGAAATTTGGAGCAAGTCACTGAACCATTCCGAGCCTCTGTTTCTCCTACTATAAAATGATCTAATACAATAGTAGAGAGGCTATGTGAGTTGAAATTTGGAGCAAGTCACTGAACCATTCCGAGCCTCTGTTTCTCCTACTATAAAATGATCTATCTGCTATGCAGATTGAAGATAGGAAATGTAGAAAATATATCAAATAAAGTGTAATATAAATCCTATGCAATATATAGTTATATGCACACATATATACATGTAAACTGGGATATTGTGCAGCCATTCAAGATGATTGCAAAGTGATTTTACTTTTTAAGATTTTTAAATTGTAAGATACTTCAAACAAATAAAAGTACAGAATACTGTATGACACCCACATATCCATATTTAACAGATGTTAACATTTTGCCTTGTTCACTGCAAATATCATTTTTTGTTGTTTTGTTTTCAGAAATAAAACACTGTAGAACCACAGGTGCAGTTATTAATAATATACCATTCTCCTTTCCACTCCATAAATAACTGGTCAGCATGTAACGTCCCCATGAATGTTTTTATACTTTTACTACATACTTATGTATGCCTAAAAAATTAATGGTGTTGTAATATGCATTTACTGCTTTTACATAAGTGGTACTATACTATGCACACCTTTTAATGATTTGCTGTTTTCACTCGAGTATAGAACAGTGGTTATTGTTGTTATAATAATTAAGTTTCTACTATATACTAGGGTCCTTGCTTGCAACTTACATATATATATTTAATCTCATTCAGCCCTGATAATAAACCTTGCAGGTATGTACACTTGCCTCATTTTACCAAAGGTAAAACTAAAGTTCAGAGACATTAAATCACTTTCCTAAGGTGACACAGCCAGTAAGTGACAGAAATGAGCCACAATTCAACCTTCTCCCTCAATCTGTTCTCTCAATCACAGAACTTTTTTGTTTTTCTCATTTCATTTTTTTTTTTGACATGTAGATTCAATTTCCTACTTGGCATTTCATTTGCCTTCCCTTTAAAAATCATGTCATATTTGTCTGTGTTTTTTCTTCCCAAGCTGTTTGCTAGCCTGCCTTGTGTTTAGGGTTGGTCGGGCAAGTTGCAAGACAGATAGAAGGGGGCTTCTGAAGGCTTCCATGACCCTCTCAGTAAATGCCTACATCAAAAAGAGGGCTTTCTCATTTCTGGTTATGCTTCTGTGAAAGTGGGTATTTTATGGCTGGGTGAGGTGGCTCACGCCTATAATCCCAGCACTTTGGAAAGCCGAGGCAGGTGGATCATGAGGTAAAGAGATTGAGATCATCCTGGCCAACATGGTGAAAGCCCGTCTCTATTAAAAATACAAAAATTAGCTGGGCTTGGTGGTGGGTGCCTATAGTCCCAGCTACTTGGGAAGCTGAGGCAGGAGAATTGCTTGAACCCAGGAGGTAGAGGTTGCAAGTGAGCAGAGATTGTGCCACTGCACTCCAGCCTGGCAACAGAGCAAGACTGTCTCTCCAAAAGAAAGAAAGAAAGAAAGTGGGTGTTTTACTATCTACCATGTCATGACAACCACTTCAAACCTTAGGGGCTTTAATTTGATGGTTTTTCATAGTGCTGCGGGTGGACTGTTGAACTGGGCAGTTCTTCTGGTCTCTCTCGAGGTCTCTCATGCAGTTTCAGGCAGATGGCAGCTGGGGCTGGGATGGTTGGTTCTCTCACTCTCCACATAGCTTCAGGGCCTCTCCTTTCCACAAGGCCTCTCCAGGTGGTCTGTTTACGTGGTCTCTCCAGCACGATAGCCAAACATCTTGCTTGACAGCTTAGCTCCAAAAATGCAAGGAAGGAAGCTGCCAGGCATCGTTAAGGCCCAGCACATTGTCACTCCTGCCAAGTTCTATAGTTTCGAGTGAGTCACAGACTCAGCTCAGATCCCATGTGGGAGGAACTGCAGTAAGGTGCGAATACTGGGAAGTGCAGTTTGTGGGGGCCATTGTTTGAAAGCTAGCTACCACAATAGGAAAACTTAAGACAGGTCTTCATCTCATCCTCTAAACTTTCTTCTTATGAAGATTATCTTTAATGAGTTAATGCTCTCCTAATATACTTGAGAGGCTTTTAAGCAACATTCTATGGCAAGGCAAGTAAGAAACCAAATTGGCAATATGGTATCACCACAGTCAAGGACTGAGTCAGCTTGGGAAACCAAGATTCTCAAAAAAAATATTCTCTCCCTAGTCCTACCTGCTCAACTTGTTACCATCCCCACTACAGGAACTCTCTCTCTAAAAGCTTCCTGAAGGGTTAGTTTTCTCCTAGGCTTGGAGGCCTATGCCAACAGATGGTAGCCATACAAATATCAGAACATTTCTCCGAATTGGATTTCAATCAGCTGATGTTTAATTTTAGACTTTGAGATAGGCCACATTGTACCCTACCTTCTCCCACTTGAAAAATCACAACACAGTAATGGTGGCCAGAAATCTTTTTTGTCACCTTAGGAAATATTTTTAACTCTCTCAAAGCCATATGAAGGATTTTTGTTTTAAGTTAACATATTTTTAGAAGTATAATAGTCACATAGTCATGGTCAAAATTTAATATGTTCAAAAAAGAAAGAGTAACAAATCTCCCCTCCATAACCCTGTCCCTCAGATATGCAGGTTCCCTCCAACATCAGTTTCTTGTTTTCTTCCAGAGACATTCTATATTTCTTCTTCCAGAAATATGTGTACATATAAGCAAATATGCATACATATTCTGTTTCCAGTTTTTGACACAAATGAATTCACACTCTACATCCTACTCTGCATCTTGTTTTTCTTATGTAATAATCTTAAACATTTTTATGCATCAATACATAATTTTTTTTCGTTTTTCTTTTTTTGAGATTGAGTATTGCTCTGTCACCCAAACTGGAGTGCAATGGCGCAATCTTGGCTCACTGCAACCTCCACCTCGTGGATTCAAGTGATTCTCTTGCCTCAGCCTCCTGAATAGCTGGGATTATAGGCTTGCATCACCACGCCTTTCTAATTTTTGTATTTTTAGTAGACACGAGGTTTCACCATGTTGGCCAGGCTGGTCTTGAACTCCTGACCTCAGGTGATCCTCCCGCCTCAGCCTCCCAAAGTGCTGGGATTACAGATGTGAGCCACCATGCCCGGCATAATTTTCTTATTCTTTACTTTTTTCTAGCAGCAAGTATACTGTTGCATGCATGTACTGTCATGTATTTAAACAGTTCCCTATTGGTGGGCACTTAGGTTCCCTTCAATATTTTTCTATAATTAACAAGGGAACAATGAATAAAATTGTATATACATAATTTCATATATGTGTGAGTTTATCTGTGGGATAAATTCCTAGAATCAGAATCTCTAGATCAAAAAGTGAGGTTGTTTATATTTTGATTGATATTGCTGAACTGCCACTCAAAGATGTACTAATTTGTACTCCCACCAGTAATCCATGGTTTGCCTATTTATTTTACCTTTATTAACCCTTCCAATTTTTAAATTTTTTCCACCTAATAAGGTAAAAGTGTTTTTTCAGTGTGGTTTTGTTTTTATTGTCTTTTGTTATGAATAAAATTGATCACTCATTCTTATGTTCGGGTGTCATCTGTATTTCTGAGAACTATGTATTTAAATCCTTTTGTTCATTTTCATTTTAATTTAGCTCCTATATTGATACATGGGAGCTTTTCTATATGCAAGAAATTATTCCTCTGACTCATATGAGTTGCAAATATTTTTTGCAACTTAATCATTTGTCTTCCTACTTTATTTAAAATAATTTTTCCAATCAGAAAACTCTTTGTTTTTGTGTACTCAAATTCACCAATATCAGGTTTTCGTATCATTTTTATAATAACTTCTCTACTCTGAGGAAAAAAATCAGTTAGTATTTTACAGTACTTTATGATTTCATTTGTTAATTTAAGTCTTTCATTTATACAGAATTTATTTTAGTCCAAAGTGTGAGGCATGTAGTCAACTTATTTTTTTCCCCAAATGCCTATCTAGTTGTCTCAACACCATGTACTAAATAATCCATCTCTTCCCTACTGACTTTGGGTGCTACCTCTATGACACTAAATCTTCCTACTCAACACATATCATGTGTTTTTGTTGTTCAAGTCTTCTTTATTTTCTCTCAAAAGCATTTAAAATTGTTTCTTCCTATAATGGCTGCAATAATTCTTATTAAGTTTACTGGTTAAGTATTTTTTCCTTTTTTGGTTCTTGTTACTATCATAAATGATTAGCTTCTCTCCCATTATAACCCATTGGCAATCTGATAGCCCTATCTTCACACTGCTTTGTTTGTTTATTGATTTTTGAATATTAACTTTACCTATTTTGTTTCTGAAAAAATGTACCTTCATCTTAGGCTTCAAATAATTCTTAAAATTTTCCAAGGAAAATGAGCATTTCAAAGAGAAAGATTACCATGTATACCAGGAGTCATGAAATTATACATATAACTAATTACACAAATAGACTATCAAAGCCTTTAGATGTTTTAATTATTAGACACTACATAGAAAGATTTTGCTTGGTATATTTAGAAAGCAAAAGACAAGCTTATACATATCTGCAGGGAACAAAAACTACAAATACTAGCCAAGAAGCCTTAAAAATTAACCAAATAGAACTCTTAGAAATGAAAATGTAATAATTAAATAGAAAGTTTAATGGATAGAATTAGGAGCAGATTAGATTCAGCTGAAGAGAAAATTACCAAATTGGAAGACAGAGCAGAAGAAAATTACCCAGAATGCAGGGCAGAAAGATAAAAGATGTAAAAATATATGGAAGAGTGAAGAAGAGAGAGAATGAAGGTCATGACCATATTTGAAGAGATGGTGGTAAATTTTCATGCATTTCCAGGACCAATGCAAGAGAACAAACTACAGAATCAAGAATTCCAAAGACTCCCCAAGCAAGTTAGATAAAAACGAAAAATAAAATAAAACCAATCACACTTAGAAATGTCATAGTAAAAGTGCACAAGAGCAAAGGTAAAGAAAAAATATCAAATGAGATAAAATTTATTGCTCTTGAAGGAGCAATAATTAAACTAATAGCAAACTTGTTAACTGCAATAGATGAAGTCAGTAAACAATGGAATAATATCTTCAGTGTGCTGAAAGATAGTAACCGCCAACTTAGAATTGTATACATGCTAAATTATCTTTTAAGGATGAGAGCAAAATGAAGACATTTCTAAAAACATAGTGGAAACAGTTTGCCACCAGCAATATCTCTCTAAAGGAAATACTAAAAGAGGAACTTCAGACAGAAAGTGATTATAATTGGAAGATCTAAGATATAGGAAGGAATGAAATGTAAACAAGAGACATAAATACATTTCTCAGAAGAACTGTAGCCAATAAAGATATAAGAAGCTATTCAACATCATTAGAGATCGGGGAAATGAAACTCAAGACCACAGTGAGATTACATTTTCTCCCCATTCAATCATCAAAAATTAGAAAATGAACAATCCCAAGTGTTGGAAGGTATGTGAATCCACAAACTTTCTTTTATGGTGCTTATGGGTCTATAAACTGGGAAGTGGGTTGGCACTGTCTTCTAAGTTGAATGTTAACCTGTTTATAGTCCAACAATTCATTCTAGGTTTGTACTGAAGACAAATTCTTGCACATGTACAGGAGACATATATAAACAATGTCCATAACAGTATGATTTAGCAAAAACATGGAAATAATTCCAAGTCAATAGAAGAACAGATTACTAAACTGTGGTTTATGCAGATATACTATGTAGCAGTTAAAAATGATCATATGCAACCAACTGGAAAGTTGTCTCAAAAGGTTATATCCAGAATGACAGCATATGCAACTGGAATTTTATACATATGTGTATCTTAGGAATACAAATAGAAGCACTACAACTACATATAAAAAAAAGTTTTGGAATGATAAACCTGGGATTCAGGATGATGGCTACCTGGATGGGGGAGACAGGAAGATGGAATGGGGAAAACTAATGGGCTTAAATGAAATTATTGTCAAGATCCTGGTGTGTGTCTTAGGAAAGGAGTTTTCAGCGGCTTATTAGATTATTAAAACCAACTAATCAAATAAAAGGGTAATGAACAGAGCAATATTGAGAGCATGCCATGAACCAAAGATTGTGGTTTAATCCAATTTTGTATATCTAAGATCCACAGAAAGAAAAATTAAATTAAAACGGAGGCTAAAGGTCCAAGAGTGGACCCCTAGAGTCAGCAAAGTTAGAGTTCTGTAAGGACAGAATCAGAGTATATATCTTCCCAACTTGGAGGGGGAAAAATGTAGTATGATGAAAAGAGAATCAAACAAGAAAGGACGAAAAATAAAACATAACAAGAAGGAAGAATATTATATCAAACATAGATATAAATCTAAGTATATCAATAGGTGTAAATGAATAAATGCTCCAGTTATAAGACAAAGATTATCAGAGCGGATAAAATAAAATAATTACTCAGAATTTAAACACTGGAAAATAAATGAGATTGGAACAGAAAGATATGATCTATATATAAAATAATGAGGATGGAAACTGAAAATGGCAATGCATTTTACCTCTAGACTTCATTTTGAAAAGTCCCACCTTATATAAAGTCTCTGCACCTGCTATTGCAACCTTCTCCTGAGCCCCAACCATAATAGCTTGATGAGTCTTAATGACACACAATTGTGGCTGGCTTGTAAATGAAAAAAAAAAAAATTGCAACAATCATACACATTGTTTCTGGAGAAAATTTCTCTTTTAATAAGGAGAGCAAGTTAAAGTGCTGGCTTATTTCAGACCTTGGGAATCAGCTGTATGTGCCTAGATGCTTAAAAATCCAAGCATGAATGCACAATACATAAGACACTTGTATATGACTAAGCCACTGTAGTGGATGCTGTAGTGTACCTCCCCAAAGCCTCCTTCAGGGTCAAGTCACTTATTTCCCCAGCTGCCAGGAGTATGGAATGCTAATGACTTACAGCTGAGTTCCTCCTGAGGAAATGCCCTCTGCCAAAGTTATGTCCCCTTCCTGGGGAGTCAGTGTGGGAGTACAAAGGGCCAGTCCTCTTGCCTCTCTTCAGGATGTCTCTAAAGGACCATTCAAGTTTCAGAGCTCCTTATAGGATCAGCTGAGGTCCCTCTTGCTATAGCACTGCAATTCAACTTCCCTCCATATCCAATGCTGCTTCTCTCATTATCTTACAGGTATGGCATAGAGTATGGCTACTCTCTTAAGACTCCAACTCCCTAACACCAACTGTATGGTATACAATTTAATTCTCGCACTAACCACCTGGAGTTAGCTCAGACCCCAACAAGTTAAAGGCAGAGTCCTCCAAAGATTCCCCTCAGATGCCAGCTGCAAGTCTTCATACCATCTGCACTTCTGACCAACTCATTATAAATTTGCGGGTTCCCACAACCTTCTCAGGCTTGATATACAGTATACTAGGATGACTCACAGAACTCAGAGACTCACTGTACTTATTATTACAGTTTTATCATAAAGGATACACAGGGAGGACCAGTTGAATGAAGAGATGCATTGAGCGAGGTCTGGGAGGGAACACAGAGCTCCTGTGCCCTCTTTGCATGCAATCAGGGTGCCCCATCCTCCAAGCACATGGATGTATAATCAACAACCAAAAGCTCCACTGAGAGCTTTGAGCCCAGAGTTTTTGGTGGGAGTTTCATTATGTAGGCATGATTGGTTGAACACATGATTAAACTCAATTTCTAGTCCCCGTCTTCTCCCTGAAGGTTGGCTAGTGCAAAATCCCAACCATCCAATCAGGTGGTTGGCCTTTCTGATGACCAGCCCTCATCCTGAAGCTATAAGGCTCCCATTCTAAAGCTATTAGGTGTCCATCTTGAGTCATCTCATTAGCCAAACAAAGACACTTCTATGACTCAGGAAATTGCATGTTTTTTAAGCTCTATGTCAGGAATCCTGAATAAAAACCAGAAAAATTCTTTATTATTATGCAACAATGCCCTAATAAAATTCCTGCACAGAAATCTCTGTCTTGGAGTCTATTTCCAGGAAACGTGACCCCAGATAGTTGTTTCCAGGGGTGGTTCTAGTAAAGGGAAGTACTCATTCAGTTCCCAATGTGCTGTGTTCCACAGAGAGAAGAGGAAATCAAGGGCTCAGGCCTCCCTGGGTTGGGCTCTGCACACATAGCCTGGGCTAGTGCCTATGTGAGGGCTTACCATGCTTGATCCTTGGCAGCACAGTGACAGCGTTCCAGCTTGGGGCTGCTTCACACTCACACCAGCTCTTGGACCTAGGATGGCCCTGAGCTGATTAGTTTTAGGTATTAACTGTAATAACAAAAAGGAAGGAGTATTAGGGTTTTATCCTTTTCCTAGTCAAGCCTACCTATATATGAAATAAAAAGGAAGATTTTCCTTTCCAGCAGCCAAGTGCCTGAGTGTTTCTGGGAGTCATGCACATTCAGTTTGGGTATATGAACATGCTCCGATTCCATTAAACATATGCTATTCTCTAACCCAGTATTCGCCCTTAAATTGTCATCTGGGACACCAGCTTACACTCTCCTCAGAAGTCACAGATGTCTCAACCTCAATATGTCCAAAAAACTAAACATGTACATTTCCTTCTTCTCCTTTCTTCATCACTGACACAACAATCCCAGCCAGAACCTTGGTGTCACTTTGGTGTCATCCTTGGCTTCTCTCTCTCTTACCTCCTGTCTACATCAAGCTCCATGATCTATCAGTTTTACCTCTAAGTGTTTCTCAGAATTCCCCTTCCTCTCTATCTTTGTCAGTGTGGTGGTAATGTCAGCTTCCTTCATTGCTCTCTTAGGCTGGAGGAAAATGCTTCATTTGTCTGCCTTCCACCACTTTTCGTTTTCTCCAAATACTTTCTCTATTTAGACTTGAGAGTGATGCACTTGAAATACAGAGCCAACAATAGCTCTTTTTGTCTTTATTTTTTCCATTAAAATTATTACACAATAATACATGCTGTCCATAGAATGTCAAATAATACACGGGCATATACAGTAATAAAAAGAAGCCTCTGTCATTTTGCCCCCTTTCTATCCAACACCTCCTCCCTTTTCCTTCCTTCTAAGAACTGAACCTTTTTAAACTCCATAAAGTGCTCCCTAGAAGCTGTCACTTTCTTCTCTGATCTCTCTTTTTGGGCCACAGTTACTTGGTTTATATTGAGAGTTCTTTCCTGTGGTGTTGGAACTTGAGCTTGAAGAATCCAGTTGACTTATTTCCATGGATAGAGATGTCAGACACAAAATTTCACAAGCTTGGTGGCCAGACTTCTTACTCTGATGAGGGGAGAAGCTGAGGCAGCCAGTCAGCGTAAAAGGAAGAAAGAATAAAGTTGACATGCACAGAGAAACAGAGATAAACAAAGTAGAGAGAAAGAACCCTATGTTGTTGTTTTCCTATGCCAATAAGATCATATCATACAAGCTGGTTGTCCTAGTTCATTTCCTGTTGGTATAATAGAATACCATACACTGTTATAGTCTCAAGAAAAAAAAAAAACTACTAAAGAAAATAAACTTATGTTTTACAGTCCTAGAGGCTGGCAATTCCAAGAGCATGGCAGCAGCACCTGGTGAGGATCACCCCTTGCAGAAGGCATAACATGGTGAGAGAGCACAAGAGAAAAGCACCAGAGGCTGCACCCATTTTATTACAACCCACTCCCAACATAACTAACCTGCTCTGGTGATAATGACATCAATCAAATTGTGCGGGCTCTGCCCTCATGAAACAATCATCTCTTTTTAGGCCCTACCTCCCAATACTGTTGCACTGGGGACTAAGTTTCCAACACATAAGCATTTTGGGGACATATTCAAACCATAGCATTGCTCTTTCATTTTTGTTCCCACTTAACAATGTAGTCTTAGAGATCTTTTCATTTCCTTCCTTATGAAGATACTTTGTTTTTACAGTGGTTGCCTGATATTTAATACTCTGAATGTTACATGGATTAGCTATTTCTTACCAATAGGCAGATTATTCTTCATCTTTTGTTGTTACAAAGAATGCTATAATAGGTGTCTTCATACAAAAAAAAAGCACCCTAGTATTTCCAAGATAAAATTCATATTTCTTAAAAGGGCAGATAACACCACCATCCCCATTTTATACCACTCCTGGCTTTCTGCCCTACTCTCCAGCAACACAAATTGCTTGATGCTTCCTGCATCTATACCATGCCTTTCCTTACTCTGCGCCTCTCTTTGTTCTTGTTGGGCCTGAATGCCCTCTTCAGCCCTCTCTGCTCAATCAACCCCTATTCATTCTTTATTACTCAGTTCAGGTGTCAAATCCTCCTGGGAACTGTTCTACGCCACTTTCATCATTGCATGCACCACATTGTATACAATTGCTTTAGTTATATACCTGTTTTTTCCCCTAGATTGTAAATTCCTCCAGAAACCAAGGCTAGTACTTGTGTCTTATCATTTTTGTAACCAAATGGTTAGCAAAGTGTCTGAAACAGCATGTGGTCAGTTACACTTGAATGAATGAAGGAACATGTCTGAAATGTAGCATGTGGTCAGTTACAATGGAGTGAATAAAGGAATGTATCTGAAACAGCATGTGGTCAGTTACAATTGAATGAATGAAGGAAAGTGTCTGAAACATAGCAGGTGGTCAGTTACAATGGAATGAATGCAGGTCTACACTCACAGACTTATTGGATCCCACACCCTCACCCACATGCATATTTGTTCCTTTTGAAAGTTAATAGGTCTGGTAGATTTCTTTTTCACTAATCAGTGATAACAATACCATAAGCACACACACACACACACATACACACACCATAGTGTGTAGACAGCTATATGTTAGATTGGTGCAAAAATAATTCCGGTCTTTGCCATTGAAAGTAATGGCCAAAACTGCACTTGCTTTTGCACCAACCTAATAGTATCATTTATTTAAAGATTTCAAAGGCTTTTAAGAAAATATTGTCTCATTAATCAATTAACTCTCTTTAGTTATTTTGTCTTTAGAGATTGCTGGAGAAATATCATGCCCATTCTAAAGTCAAAGAAGGGTGGGGTAGGCAGAGGAAATAACTGGTGAGCTAACAGTGAGATCAAGAGAAGTGCCACGCGCTTACACACGTCTCTGCTTCTTTCCTGCCCTAACATGACTTGTTAGCCTCTGCAGCAACACAGTAGTAAGGCATTTCCCTTGTAATTATACTTCTCAGTGATAATATCCTGAGATATTATATCCAATATCCAATACATTACACTATTGCAAAACCTTTCAAGTAATACAGTAATACCATAAAGCCAAGACATTACAGAAGATCCTTGAATAAAGTCATTTGCTCAATGTTGTTTATTTGTAACATTGATAAGAAAACATCAACTAATTTCCAGCTGGGGCCAACGTCTCTGTGGAGTTTGTACTTTCTCCCCACGTCTGCATGGGTTTTCTCTTTGTACTGTGGCCTGGTCCCTCACCCCAAAGCTGTACACACTAGGTGAATTGGTGTGCCCATTCAGTCCTAGTATGATTGAGTGTGGATGGGTACGATTAAGATGGATTAGGCCGGGAGCGGTGGCTCACACCTGTAATCCCAGCACTTTGAGAGGCCGAGGCGGGCGGATCACAAGGTCAGGAGATTGAGACCATCCTGGCTAACACGGTACAACCCCGTCTCTGCTAAAAATACAAAGAATTAGCCGGGCATGGTGGTGGGCGCCTGTAGTCCCAGCTACTGGGGAGACTGAGACAGGAGAATGGCATGAACCCGGGAGGCGGAGCTTGCAGTGAGCCAAGATCGCGCCACTGCACTCCAGCCTGGACGATGAGCAAAACTCCATCTCAAAAAAACAAAAACAAAAACACAGATGGATTGGCATCCTGGCCAGGGGTGGTTCCTGCCTTGCATCCTAAGCTCCTGCAGCAGGCTCCAGCCACTCATGACAGTGAACTAGAATATTGGAGTAAGTAGTGATTTTACTTTTTTTATTACTCTTTCTGAAATGTATGTATAGCTCTTATTTATTTATTTATTTTGAGACAGAGTCTCACTCTCTTGCTCTGTCGCCCAGCCTGCAGTGTAGTGGAGCGATCTCGGCTCACTGCAAGCTCCGCCTCCCGGGTTTACGCCATTCTCCTGCCTCAGCCTCCCAAGTAGCTGGGACTAGAGGCACCCGCCACCACACCCTGCTAATTTTTTGTATTTTTAGTAGAGACAGGGTTTCACCGTGTTAGCCAGGATGGTCTCGATCCCCTGACCTCATGATCCACCCGCCTCGGCCTCCCAAAGTGTTGGAATTACAGGCGTGAGCCACCGCCTCCTGCCTTAGATGTTTAATATTAGCAGTGTTTTCATCTTTATTTGGAAATTTGGTGATGTTTTCGTGACCAGAAATACACCATAGGAACTTCGCTCATGCTTCCATCAGCCCATGGGAAAATTGGTTTCAGCATACATCGTTTTACTTAGTCACAGTTTCCAAGAGCCTATCCATGATTTTAAATGAGGACCTGGAGGACCTACCTTACTTTTCAGCGATAACCTGGCTGTAAGGGCTGAAATGCAAGAGCGGACAGATATCCTCAAAGAAAAACCAAACCAAATAAAAAAAAAAACCCCGAAATCAGTTATTCTAAAAAAAAAAAAAAAAAACAAAAACCCTGGACACCTATCTGAGACAGAGATAAAATCATCAGGGATTTATCAAGGATGTTATTCAAATAAAAACATTTTGTACTAAATAAACTATCATGGGAGAAAACCTTTTCCCGTATCTGTCAGAATCTGACTCCTACTATGCAAAATGCCAATCTCAAGTTTTTCCATTTGATTTCATTTCTTGGTAACTGACCTTCCCGCCAAATATTCATCTCAAATAAAAGATGGTTATTTTCCACATTAATAAGACATTTTGCAACAAATAAATATCCAATACTGGAAAGAAAATAATACAATAAATGCATTGTTTTCGTTTTTTATTTTCTTCTGGTTGTCTAATTACCTTAGTGAGGTCCCTATTCTTGAAGACAATGGCAAAAACCGCAATTACTTTTACACCAACCTAATAATAGCTATCATTTTCAGTGTCCCTTCCAGACCCTGGGTTAGATGATTTAGTGGATCATCTCCAGCCTTGTGGTTCTAAGGGATAGACACCATTATCCTCATTTCACAAATCCTGAGTGCAAGAGAGGTTCATATCTCACTCAGGGTCACACAACTTTAAGGAAAAAAAAAAAAAAAAAAAAGGCAGTTCTGGAACCTAGATCTGCAAGACTGCAAGCCCATTTTCTTTTCCTAACCAGGCTCTCTCCTAAGTGTAATTCATAAACAGGGCTGTTGACTCAGGCTCCCTGCTGTAAGAGTCAAAACTCATAAATTTAAACCTAGTTGGGAATTGCAAACACACTTTCATTTACTGCTGCTATAATCAAACAGGAGGCTTTTACTTAAATATTAAGGTTTGGGGATAGTAGCATAAATAGAAACAATTAATGAATATTCTAATTGTCCTTCTGTCCCCACTTGCATTAACCTGCACTGAATGTTTAGTTGAGCCATGTTCCCCCAAGTGCTATCATTACACTTTACATAACTTGCTTCTAATTTCAATAATAAGCTAATTTCCAACAATAACTACCCATGGTTAAATGTCACCCCTAAAGAGCATCTAATGTTCAGTTTAAGAAAAACACAAAGTCACCCTGGGACTGCTTGTACTGTACTTTTCACAACTGAGATTTACCAGATTGTACTGATACACTAATTGTTCCCATCTCAAGAGGTATTTTTTAAGTATATATGTCCAAGAAGCATATTTAGATATGACATAATTTCAATGGTTAAAGAGTCTATTAACTTCTCTGTGTCTGGATTTTCTTCTCTGGGTCAAAGTGAAGGTTTTGTGTCTGTTTTGTTTTGTTTTTCATATAAAGTCAACTTCCCAAGTTCAGAAAATACTACTTTTGCTACTTGAGATTTTAACTTAACATTTAATTTATTTAAGATATACATTCAAAACCCTAGTTTTCTTTAGTCTTTGAATTTAATTTAAAATTCTTACAATTCTATATCTAAATATAGCAAATTTCAGCCATCGCTTTCAATATGGTCTTTGATTAATGTTTGATCAACTCAAGTTGAACAGGTAAAACTTATTCAAATAGTTGGTAAATACCTAAACTCTATATAAATTTAATATATTCAATCTACTTTACAGGTTCTTCAAATGTCTACCTTTTAGCCAAAATTGAAATAACTGAGTTTCCACAGACTCAATTCTTATAAATTTAATGAGTGAAGTTTATAAACATAATACATTTTAAATTATCTTAAACAATAAACACACAAAGATTATTTCAATTTTCTTAAACCTAACATGAAGGTAATAATACTGTGGATTTCATTTACTTTATAACCTCAATTTTAAACCTTCCTGGAGTTAAAATACTCTCAGTTTCATGTTCCCAGTGAATTGTACCAATTGCCCCAAGAGAACTGAAGCAAGTAAAAGAAACGTAATGACTAGACATTCTAGACCAGGAAAAGAAACCTGGGGGCTTTGTACACCTAGGAAAGTTCTCTCCACCCACTGATAGATACATGGATTCATTTTTGTTGTTGTTGCAGTAATAGAGGATTGAAAGTCATTACTATTCAGGTGAAGTTGGTTTTACTGATGTCTTCTGAGGCTAGGTACACTATTACCTAATTATTTCATCTACACTTATCTACACTGTTTGAGTATAATGTCTTTCAGTAATGTCTTTATTGTCTCTTTGAACCCTGCTTTGGTTTTTATTGCTTAAATTTTATTTTATCTGCCTTATCTGACAGGGCAAAACTCCTTTGGTCAGATGCTACATATCTCCCATACCTTCATCTGGTCCTTTAGTTATGATGCCAAAGTCATGCTAATGACAATCTGACTATTTCAGTACCTCGCTCACAGGACTATTTTGAGACTCAAATAAGCTAACTGAATACTAATATTTAGCACAGTGCCTAGAACATAATAGGCATTAGACAAGCCACTATTATTTTGGGGTGTTTTCACTTACATGAACTTTTATCCAGTTGTTGAATTTTAGTTACAACAACATGTAATTGTAGTTTTAAAAATTATGTATTCTATGACATCCATTTCCTGTCAAAGTCCCATTAAAGCAGCAGTTAAAATATATTTAAAACATAATAAGCCTATAAGCACAGAAAAAAAAAAAGTAGAAGAGCTAGTAGTTCAGGAAACCAAGAAACGAAATGAAACAAGACAAAACAAACAAACAAATAAAACCCTGAACTTAAGCAGGTGATGGGAAAAGCTGAGAAGCAACTTAATTTACACTGATTTTACACTGAAGACACTGGGCCTGTACCCATAAAGGCTCAAGAATTGGCAGTGATAGTTGGGGTGACAGTGGGGCAAAATAATAGAAGAATTAATTCAAAATTCTCTTTAAGAAGCACTGATATAGTTTGGTTCTGTGTCCCCATCCAAATCTCATGTCAAAATGTAATCCCCACCTATTGGAGAAGGAGCCTGGTGGGAGGTGATTGAATCATGGGGGCAGACTTCCCCCTTGCTGTTCTCATGATAGTGAGTGAGTTCTCATGAGACCTGGTTGTTTGAAAGTGTGTAGCATCTCCCCCTTTCACTCTCTCTCTCTCTCCTGCTGGCCATGTGAAGATTTGCTTGCTTGCCCTTCACCTTCTGCTATGATTTTAAATTTCCTGAGGCATCCCCAGCCATGCCTCCTGTACAGCCTGCATAACCGTGAGTCTATTAAACCTCCTTTCTTCATAAATTACCCAGTCTCGGGTAGTTCTTTAGAGCAGTGTGAGAATGGACTAATACAGAAAATTGGCACCAAAGAAGTGGGGCATTGCTATAAAGATACCTGAAAATGTGGAAGCGACTTGGGAACTGGGTAATGGGCAGAGATTGAAACGGTTTGGAGGACTCAGAAGAAGACAGGAAGATGAGGGAGAGTTTGGAACTTCCTAAAGACTGGTTAAATTGCTGTGACCAAAATGCTGGATAGTGATATGGACAAGGAAGTCCAGGCTTGAGGTGGTCCCAGATGGAGATGAGAAACTTATTGGGAACCGGAGTAAAAAATCACTCACTATACTTTAGCAAAGAGACTGGCAGCATTGTGCCCCTGCTCTAGGGATCTATTGAACTTTGAACTTGAGAAAGATGATTTAGGGTATCTGGCAAAAGAAATTTCTAAGCAGCAAAGTGTTCAAGGTGTGATCTGGCTGCTTCTAAAAGCCTATGCTCATCTGCATAAGCAAAGAGATAATCTAAAACTGGAACTTATATTTAAAAGAGAAGCAGAACATAAAAAGTTTTTTTCTTTTTTTTGAGACAGTGTCTCCCTCTGTTGCCCAGGCTGGAGCTCATTGGTGCAATCTCGGCTCGCTGTAACCTCCGCCTTCGAGGTTTAAGTGATTCGCTTGCCTCAGCCTCCCTAATAGCTGGGATTACAGGCACGTGCCACCATGCCCGGCTAATTTTTGTATTTTTTGTAGAGACAGGGTTTCACCTGTTGGCCAGGCTGGTCTTGAACTCCTGACCTCAGGTAATCCACCCACCTCGGCCTCCCAAAGTGCTGGGATTACAGGCATGAGCCACTGCACCCGGCCTCTGGAAACAATTTAAAATGTATTAAACTTAAAATAATTTTAAAATAACTTATTTCAATGAAAAAAAAAAATAAAGAGGTTGGTGGGGCTAGGATGTAGAGAAAAGAAAAAATGAGAGATATGTACCAGCCTCCCAAAGATTATCCCAAAGATTTCTCATGAGGTACAAGCAACCTGCTAGGTTTTGATCTCCTGGGGGGGATCAGGACAAGTACACAAGAACATAGCCCACCTAAAGGCACCAGTAGCCACTTACCACCTATGGCAGCACAGAAAATCTAATGGCTAGTGCAGTTCTTTACCTGACATATTTCATTAATGAGATTTGCTCTCCTGTTCACAGATTGTTTAATGTCCTTCTCCCAGTTAACTGAAAAGTCCATGAGGGCAGGAACAATATCTCTCAGATTAGCCATTGTAGGTGAGCTATTGTAGGTTCTCTCGGTGCCTATGTGTCTGTGTTGAATCGAAATTCATTTGAAGAGTGTATAATCTTGTAGTGCATTCTTTTATATTTTTTAACTTTTATTTTAGGTTCAAGGATACATATGCAGGTATGCTATGTAGGTAAATTGCATGTCATGGGGGTTTGGTGTACAGATTATTTTATCACCCAGGTAATAAGCATAGTACACAAAAGATAGTTTTTCAGTCTTTTCCCTCCTCCCATTCTCCACCCTCAAGTGTGCCCTGATGACTGTGGTTTCCTTCTTTGTGTCTACGTGTTTATGTGTTTTCAGTGTTTAACTCCCACTTACAAGTGACAACATCAGTGTTTGGTTCTCTGTCCCTGCATTAGTTTGCTTAGGATAATGGCCTCCACCTTTATCCATGTTGTTGCAAAGGACATGATCTCATTCTTTGTGATGGCTGCATAGTATTTCATAGTGTATGTGTACTACATTTTCTTTATCCAGTCTACCACTGATGGGCATTTAGGCTGATTCCGTAACTTTGGTATTGTGAGTAATGCTGTGATGAACATATACGTGCATGTGTCTTTATGGTAGAATGATTTATATTCCTTTGAGTATAGAAATGTCTGCATAATGCATGCAATATGGTTGCATGCTTTTAAATAATAGGTGCATGGTTTTAAATAAATATTGTAATATACTATTCTTTAGTAATTATCATTCTTATACAGATTCTTGATCTTTTCTGTACTTTCTCTTCACAGTCTCAAAGACAAACACCCCCAATTTCTTATCCCACCCACTCTAGACTTGTACACAGCTATCTTCAGCTTCACTCAGAACTCAAAGCTCTTAATTTCCTTCATGGCTCTAGACCATCTCCTCCAACTCAAGTTCTTTTGAGTTCAACAACCTAAGAATGGAACTCTAGATTTGAGAAGGAGCCTCAGCTCCCACTCCCAGTCTTTTTTCTCTTCCTCCTACTTTCATGGATCTTCTAATTATGTGGTCTCACGAGGCAGCATGGATGGCTGTGGCTTTCAGGCTTCAGGCCTCCCTCAGGCTGAATGTGCATCTCCGTGGCTTCTCCCAGTTGGAGAGATCATTCATTTTTCTCTCCTTACAGAGTGAATAGTCTCCCTCTAAGTGGATATTTTCAGCTGTTAGTTGCTCCTTGAAGCTTATGTATGACAATACTCTCCCATCATTTGTGGGTGCCCCAGGTTTCTGCAAATTTCATAATGGTTTACTGATCGGCATTGCCTTCTTCCAATTAGATCCCTATCTTATATTAGGGCATAGATTTCTAAAATAACATTTAAGCAGAGCGTGTTACTGACTCTTAGCCAGTCAGGGTGCACTAAGGCACCCAAGGCCTCAATCTGCTCCAAACCAGGGCACTCTTCATTTTTCATTGGCTGATTGGAGAGGCAGCCCAGGTGGAATCAATAATATGCTGTACGCCTGAAAAGTCCTGATAGCTAATAAAGTATTTCTTTTAAAGCTGGTTTTATTTTAGGGAAATTCAATGCTTTAAAATTCTAACTTACGGAAAAGATAATTTAGAGAGCGAGTATCTCCAACAAGCTTTTCTGGGACTATTGAACTATTCTAATCAATCACACTGATTTCCATCAATCTTTCCCTTCTTGAGAAATTTCTGTCTGAACTGCAGCATAGCACTAAGCACTTGTAAATATTTGGTAAATGTAAAATGAAGAAATAAATCACATGAATATATGAATGAATAAATCAATGAATAAGTACATAAATGAAGCAATGGCTAAGAAAATGAGTCACATATTGTGTGTATCTGCCTATCATAACTTTTGATTTCTGTGTTTAAAGACAAATCATTTCATATTCAGAGGGTACTTGTTGGATTATACTAGAGGAGATTACTAAACAAGCAAGTGATAACTGGGCATCTATTCCCTGCCAGGCAGTGTGCACTGCATTTTTATAGACAATTGGCTTCTTTGTGAAACTTTCACTGGCAGTTTCCTCTAAAGAATAGGTCTAGGCCGGGCGTGGTGGCTCATGCCTGTAATCCGTGCACTTTGGGAGGCCAAGGCAGGTAGATCACCTGAGGTCAGGAGTTCAAGACCAGCCTGGCCAATATGGCAAAACCTCCATCTCTCCTAAAAATACAAAAATTAGCCGTGTGTGGTGGTGCCCACCTGTAGTCCCAGTTACTCGAGGAGGCTGAGGTAGGAGGATCACTTGAACCCAGGAGGCAGAGGTTGAAGTGAGCCGAGATTGCACCACTGCACTCCAGCCTGGGCGACAGAGTGAGACTCTATCTCAAACAAACTAACAACAACAACAACAACAACAACAAAAAGAATAGGCCTATATCCTGAACATAAAACAACAACAAAAATAATAATAAATTCTAAATATCAATTTTGAGCCATAGTTTATAAATCACATATTCTGGATGAGGCCAAGCCAGGTAGGTGGCAGGCCCTGTACCAGGCACTGCACATGGAGTGATGGGAAAAATCAACAATGGTCTGCCCTCAGGGAACTTAAATTCTAGCCAGAGACACAAACCCAAAGAAAGGAAATACAATAATAGCAGATTGTGATGAATGCTGGGAAAGAGGCAAACATAGTACTGGAATCCAGGATAATAAGAGACTACTTGAGATTGACTGGCATCTGAGGAGAAGACATTTGAGCTGAAAAGCTCCATTATTAGATGGGTCAAAGGGGACATCCTGTTTAGCCTTTCAAAGCTCTGCTTCAGTGTCACTTGCTGTACTTAACGTTACAGGTCTTCCACCCACAGTGGTCCCCCTGGATAATTAAGACTCTGCCAAGAGGGTGTTGCCCTTCCAAAAGAGATCCACTCTGCATGACAGCATTTCTGCCCCTTTCCCTTGAGAAGCAGTTCATGAGTTTTACATGTACTCCCTTGGAGGGGTAATTCTGTCCCCATTAATGAGCAGCTTTGCTTGGTAGTTATTGAGTAACTGCCATCTATTGACTTTATATAAAATGTTAATGATAAGTTAATTTGGGGGCAACCTTTTAATCTATGAAAATACAAAGAAGAATGCACGGACCATGGACTATATCTGCTAAGAGGAGCAATATATTTATTCATAATATAAGCACTGTGGCAAGTCAAAGGAAGTAAGGAAGTAGACCTAAGGAGTATTGGGTCCCCCAATTAAAACATGCTTTTCCTTCCCTTTCTTTGATTTTTCTTTTGGCCTGAGATTGAATGAACTAAATGTGCATACTCAGAAAGATGCTTGAACTATGCCCACCTACGTAACATGTATTAACAAAGAGATAACTGATACTAAAAGTGAAGGTAAGTCACATAAATCTAAAGCCAATGTAGAATTTTTCTGGTTAAAGTTTTAAAAACAAACCACAAAACTAAAAATACCTATAAAATCATCTTTTGCTAAATATTTAGGCAAAGGATAGAAACATATGCACATATATAGATATTTACGCAAAGAACCGTAAAAATATATGTCTGCGTGTACATAGGAACTATTTATTGACAAACCATTTGTGTTAGAACAGTAGCTTGCCCTTGGGGCTAACAGCCAAAAACTATTAATTCTTGCCATGGGAAAAACAATTTTAAAACTCATTAATTATGCCAAAAATTTACATTTTTATTTTTATTCCAAGCCTTGATTACAGTCTATTAATAAATGAAAATGTGCTTGCATTTTTAAGTACTTCTGAATTTCTCAAGTTTTGTTTTCAAAGACAGCAAAACTTCATCAACATTTTAATTTACTCGGGGAATAAGGGAAAGGCTTTATTAAATGAAGAAACTGTCTTTGAAGAAATAGTTGGAGTTCAATAATATATTAAATGCCTGCTGAGGACTTTTCCTCTTTCTCTTTTTAATTTATGTTTTATCAAAGTAAAATGGAGGTTTTTTTAAAAAAAATAAAAAACCACTACAAAGCTTATAAAGAAAGAGCAGTTTATTATGCCACTACTCCCTATTCCTGAATCATTTAATGTCTTAATTTTTTTCTTTTTGAATTTCTAACTGTATTTCTAAGAAGTAATACAGTTACAGCCTGTGGCCTGTGTTTTAATTTTTTTCATTTATATATTAGTTCTTGAATTGCAGGTAAAGACAGATTTACTTCTTTCTTTACAATCTTTACACCTTTAATCTCTTATTTGTGGCTTATTTCAACTGGTTAGGACTTCCTGTATGAAGTTGAAAGGACTTTGCCTTATTCTTGATCTTAGAAGTAAAGTATTCATTCTTCCATTATAAAGCATAATGTTAATTGTAGGGCTTTGTAGATTCCCTTGAATGTGTTGAGAAAGTCCATCTCCTTTCCTAGTTTTCTGAGTTGTGTCAGTGTTGTTGTTTTATTTATTTTGCCTTTCTTATAATTTTTAAATTAAAAACACATCTTTTTTGTCCACTTTGTATAAAGAATTACGTATATTATAATTTTTAACTCTTAGTAACCTTAAATTCTAGTGAAAACCTAAAAGCGAAATCTTGAATTGTCTGTCACACTCTGTCGCCAGGCTGGAGTGCAATACCGTGATCTCAACTCACTGAAACCTCCGCCTCTGAGGTTCAAGCGATTCTCCTGCCTCAGCCTCCCCAGTAGCTGGGACTATAGGCACGCGCCACCATGCCCAGCTAATTTTTTTTTTGTATTTTTGGTAGAGACGGAGTTTCACCATGTTGGCCAAGGATGGTCTCGATCTCTTGACCTTGTGATCTACCCGCCTCGGCCTCCCAAAGTGCTGGAATTACAGATATGAGCCACTGTGCCTGGCCTGCTGTCATTTTTAGTATAAAAATAAATGATCTTTTAAATAATGTTTTCTTGTTTAATGAGTGTGAAATTCTCTTTCATTTCTCTGAGAATATTTTAGAGTCTTCAAAAATGCCTTTTTACTCTGCTTTTTTTTTTTTTTTTTTTTTTGTCTTTTAACATTACCACTATTTATTCTAAGTTCTGTTTTTCTGATTAAAATAGTTTGGTCTCCTTTCATGCAGGGGATTTCCTCTGATGTCTGGTTTATTCCTAGCAATTCATTTGTAATTGGAATAAGGCATAAAAACACCATGTGGGTGGAGCTTGCTGACTAGTGGACCTTACTGTAGGGCATCCCTACCCATTTCTTAGGGGGATGTAGACATGTCAGTATCTCTGTGCACTTTCTTTCTGTTGGCCCAGAAAAGGAATATCTCATCTGCTGTCTGGTATAAATATAGACCTGGCTACCCAAATCTGGGAACTGATTAAGGGATGTGGATAGTGGTGGTGTGTGCCTGTGGCCCTAGCTACTTGTGAGGCTGAGGTGGGAGGATCACTCGAGCCCAGGAGGTTGGGGCTGATTGTCTCACAATTCAGTAGAGAGACGTTTAGCTCACCCTTTGTTTTGCCTCTGTCCTCACTTCCCTACTCAACTGTCTCTGATAACCCCAAATCCAGAGTCTCTCTGGATCCATTGCTCAGGAAGATATATCTCCATTGCCTGCTAGGTTGGGGGAGGAGATGCTACCTGAGTACGCAGGTGAGTGAGGGAATCTGGAAGTCTAACTCTAAGTTCGTCATCTTCATATCCACCCCATCTCTTGTCTTGTCTTTCAAAGCTCACCAGCACCTCTAGTCCTTGGGCTCTCTTGGGTTCTAATGAGAATATTGTCTTGGTTTTTATTGACATTCTTATTGACTGGTGATTAAACATAAGCTTTCTCTACTTTGCTAAGTTATCAATGGTCCATCCACTTTCAGTCATCCAAAATGTTCTCCTATCCCTCATCTGCAATCATCTCCACAGGATTTCAGAAGGAAGCAAAGATAACACATCTATTCAATCCATCATGTTTAACAAAATTTTCTGATGTGATTTTTAAAAATGCTTTTAAAATATGCCTACAAAAACATTCACCTGTTTAAAGGGTACTGTATTAGATGAGTCTTGACAAATGCATATGGCTATGTAACCATCACTACAGTCAAGATATAGAACATATGCATCACTCCCAAAATGTTCCTGCATGGACCTTTGTAGCTGATGCCTGCCTCTACGCTGAATCCCTGGCAAGCACTGAACATTTATCTCCCTAGTTTTGCCTTTTCTAGGATGTCATATAAATTGAATTATGGTCATATAGGCACTAGTGTCTGGCTTCTTTCACTTAACATAATAATTTTGATTTTCATCCATTTATTTCATGTATCAGTAGTTCACCACTCTTTGCTGTTGAGTGAGATTCCATCGTATGGACAGACCACAGTTTGTTAATCCATCCATTAGAAGATGGATATTTGAGTTGTTTCCAGTCCTTGGCTACTATTAGTAAAGTTGCTGTGAACATATGTTTAAAGGTGTTTATGTGAACACATGTCTTTACTTCTCTTAGGTAAATATCTAAGAATGGAATTGCTGGGTCATGTAGTAAGTATATGTGTTAAAATGCATAAGAAACTTCCAATCTGTTTCAAAGTGGTTGTAAGAATTTTAATTCTTTTCAGCAATATATGAGTAATCCGGTTGCTCCACATTCTCACCAACAGCTGTTATTATCATTTTAAAAACTATTAGCTAGCATATGAGGTGTTAAATTATATTGTGGTTTTCAATTGCATTTCCCTGATGACTAACATTGTTGAGTATCTTTCATATTCAATATATGGAAGCCATGATTGAAAATTCAATACCACTCAAAATTGTTTTATAAATAAATAAACAAATCACTTAGGTATTGCTACAGGTTGAATTATGCTTTGCCCCTCTCATCCCAAAAAGATATGTTGGAATCTTAAACCTCATACCTCAGTGTACGGTCTTATTTAGAGATAGACTCTTTACCGGGGTAAAGTTAAAATATGGTTATTAGGGTAGGCTCTAATCCAATATGATGACACCATTATAAAACAGAGAAATTTGGACACAGAGACAGACGTGCACAGAGGGAAGGTGATGTGAGGAGACATAGGGAGAAGACAGCCATCTACAAGCCAAGGAGAGAGCCCTGGAACAGATTCTCCCTCACAGCTCTAGAAGAAACCAACCCTGCTGACATCTCGATTTCAGATTTCTAGCATCTAGAACTGTGAGAAAGTAAATTTCTGTTGTTTAAGCTATTCGGTTTGTAGTATTTTGTTACAGAAGCCATCACAAACTAATACAGATGCAAATCTAATATATGTGCAGGACTTGTATGCTGAAAACTACAAAATATTGCAAGAAATTAAAGATCTAAATAAGTGGAGAGACACACCATGGCATAACACTCAACATAGCAAAGGGTTGATTCACCGCCAAACTGATACACAGGTTTAATGAAATTCCTATTAAAATTCTAGCAAGATTTCTTTGTAGATACAGACAAGACTCCTCTAAAAGGTATACGGACAGGCAAATGAACTAGAATAGCTGAAACCATTTTGAAAGGGAAGAACAAAGTGAGAGGAATTGGTCTACCTGATTCTCAACTTATTATATAGCTACATTAATTGAGACTGTTTGATGCTGGTGGAAGAATAGACACAACGATCAATAGAACAGAAGAACGAACCCAAAAATAGACCCACACAAGTATGCCCAAGTGATTTTCAATGAAGTTACAAAAACAATTCAATGGAAGAAAAATAGCCTTTCCAGCAAATTGTGCTGGAGCAATTGGACATTCACAGGCAAGACAAAAACAAAAACAAAAACAACAAAAAAAGCTCAACCTAATTCTCAAACCTAATTTTTAAAAAATTAACTCAAAATGTAAAGAGACTTAAATGTAAAATATAAAACTAAAACATTTACAAGAAAACATAGTAAAAAATCCTGGGGATCTACGGCTAGACAAAATGTTCATGGAGTTGACACCAAAAGTGTGATCCTTAAAAGAAAATCTTGATAAATTGGACTTCATCATAATTAAAAATTTTTGCTCTGTGAAAGACTCTGTGAAGAGGATGAAAAAACAAGCTATAGACTGAGAGAAAAGATTTTCAAATCACATATTTGACAAAGAACTAGCATCTAGAATATAAAGAACTCTCAAAACTCAACCTTTAAAAAAACCAAACTGGTCAGGCATGGGGGCTCACGCCTGTAATCCCAACACTTTGGGAGACCGAGGCAGGTGGATCACCTGAGGTCAGGAGTTTGAGACCAGCCAGGCCAACGTGGTGAAAACCCATCTCTACTAAAAATGCAAAAAATTAGCCAGGCATGGTGGCACGTGCCTGTAATCCCAACCACTCAGGAGGCTAAGGCAGGAGAATCGCTTGAACCCTGGAGGTGAAGATTCCAGTGAGCCAAGATCGTGCCACTGCACTCCAGCCTGGGTGACAGAGTAAGACTCCATCTCGGAAAAAAAAAAAAATCAATATGCATTTATCATAAGATCCAGCAAATGCTCTTCTGGGCAAATGCTCACCTCAGAGAAATAAAATAAAAACTTACGTTTTCAAAAATACCTGTGTATCAATGTCCATCTTGCAATTGCCCAAACTGGAAACAGCCCAGATATGCTTTAACAGGTGGATGGTTAAACAAACTGTAGTACGCCATACGCTGGAATACTATTCAGCAATAAAAATTAAAAAGCTATTGATACATGCAACAACTTTCAGAAGATTATGCTTCTAATAAAAAAAACAGGCCAATCCCAAAAGTTTGCATACTGTATAATTCCATTTATATAACATTCCTGCAAAGACAAAATTATAGATATGGAGAACAGTGGTTGCCAGAGATTAAGGAAGGGGTGGGTGCCAGAGGGAAGAGGATGTGGAGGATTCTTGTAGCCAAGGAAATGGTCTGTATTTTGATGGTATCGATGTCAATATCCTGCTATGAAATAGTACAATAGTTTGGCAAGATCTACCAAGTTGGAGGAACTGGATGAAAGATAGAGGGTTCTTTCTGTATTATTTCTTACAAGTGCATGTGAATCTACAATTATCTCAAAATGTTTAATTTTGAGATGAAAGCAAAAAAAAAAGAAAAAAGAAAAAAGAAAGCCAAACTAAACAAAAATAACATTTCTAGATAACTCAGAAATGTTATAGTTTCTATAAATATTTTTAAAGAAAATCAGTGCTAAATTCAGTTCATCTCCTCCTTTGGATTCTCCTGTTCTAGAACAGGTGCTAGAGCCTCAGCTATAAACTTAGATAGACTGTGACTGAGTCACCTTCTAGTGAGTTAGGATGTCCACAGCAGAGTGCTGGGAGCTGTACCTGCCCGGCACCACCCCCGTGCTCAGTATGCTGCAGTCCAGGTGACAGGCATGCTCAAGGTCTACAATTAGAGAAGCAGGTGGATCTCCTTTGTCCTCAGGTCTGTCACTTTCTCCTCTCCGGCTCCCTCAGAAAGCCTTGGGGGTTAAGACACACCTGCCTACCTGTTAGGAAAACTGACAGTTTGTTTTCCATTTGGCTCTCAATTTTCTGTGAGTTGCACTAGCTTTAAGGAGAAGAAGCGTGAATTCGAATCAGCCTTACCTCTTGACTCCATTAGGAGATGCTGAGGTTGGAACAGCAGCATCTCTCAAGATGGGGCTGGGGTACTGGACTCCCACAAGGAGGCTGGAACAAAGGCACATGAGATTACTTATACCTGCATTCCTGACAGAGGCTGCTGGGACACCCAGAAATAATAATTTTCTTACCTGGTAAATGACACATTTGGGTGATATCTACGTCTTTTCCTCATGTTCTCCTTGGGAATAAAGGAACAAATGTGCAAGCTGATTGTCCAGAGTTTGTGGTAGGTAAGGGAGACAGAAATGAGGCTCAGAAGTGCACTGTGGGTCCTCTAATACCTGACTCAGCAGTGCAAAGACGACTCGAGGGACTCCATGGAGTTCCACTGGGCATTTCCTGTAAGGGGTTCTGGTTCCCCCTTCATTTTCACTGCACACACCTCTATCTGACATAGGGAGTTTGCTTCTGGGCCGCTGTTGCCTCCCACTTTCCCTCTGACAAGCCTGCTAAGGTCTCCAGTTCACTTGCCTGTCCTTGTGTCTGTACTAGGTGGCTTGGATCCTCAGATTGCCATGCCCCTTAGCTTATCTTGGCCTCTCTGCCATTGACTCCCAGTTGGAACCATCTCCTTGAGACCTTTGGCTTGGCATACCACAACTCTCTGCACCCCATGAGCTGAGTCCTGGGATCCTGGGCGCAGAGTGCCAGGACAGGACCTGAGCAGTAGCCACTTTTCTGGCAAGATGGCCTTCAAAATTTTTGGCTTTTCCCCAGCACGTCAGCATGCCTTTGTGATTCAGTTGAACTTTCCAGTTGCCTTAGTCTCAATGCAGCCTGCGGGGTAAGAAGGTGACTCTTGCCCTCTGTTAAGAGCGCTGCTGGCCATCTCCTCTGACCACAGCTAGCCTTCCTTCCTCCCTTCACTCTGAAGGCCCTGCTTCCTGAATTGTACAAGATCAGACACATTCACATCCCTCACCATTCCAGCTGCCTGCAAACTTTTTGATAACACTATCCCATCAGCAAAACAACTTTAATTATGCATCCCCAAGAAGTAAAGTGCTCTACTAACCTATACATTATAACAGTAAGAAAAATGAAAATTTAAAAAGGATGACACATTAGAAAGCAGAAATCCTAGTATGACCTTCTTTCACCTGAGCAACTCACTGTGTACTGAGACCCTGGCTCCAGCCTGCTAAAACCAGTGGTGAAGCAGACTAAGTCTTTTCAGAAGGGCATCAAGCATGTGCCACCTGGATTTTGGTGGATATTGACCATTACCCCGAGGAAAAACTTTTATGGTAAAAAGAGCCTGACTCCCACCTTCAGAATGTGTGAGCCTCACTCTCTTCAGTTGTAAAATCACTATCTGAATTCTATGCTTTGAAGGACACTTTCAGGTCTAATATTTATTAGGTGTCTACATATCCATCAGTGAAGACTTAAAGGCATTGGGCAAAGAAAAACAGTACCTGAGGAGAATTGTGAAATTTCAGAGTCTGAATACAAACAACCTTTTTTTTTTTTAAATGGATTCTCACTCTTCTGCCCGGGCTGGAGTACAGTGGCACGATCTTGGCTCGCTGCAACCTCTGCCTCCTGGGTTCAAGTGATTCTCCTGCCTCAGCCTTCCGAGTAGCTGGGATCACAGGCACCCACCACCACACCCAACTAATTTTTGTAATTTTAGTAGAGATGGGGTTTCACCATGTTGGCCAGGCTGGTCTCAAGCTCCTGACCTCAGGTGATCCGGCCACCTCGGCCTCCCAAAGTGCTGGGATTACAGGCATGAGCCAAATAACTTTTTACCAAGGAGGAACTTAAGAAACAAAGAGGACGGTGAGTTTACACAGGATTTTCCCAGCAGAGGCTGGGATCTCTGTGTGTGGTTGTACTGTTCCTTTCACAGACAGTAATGTTGATTTGGAAGAGGATGAGTGAATTTCATGTATTTTCTGGGAACTCATTACACAAAAGCAAGGACCTCTTCTGTTATAATTTTAAAAATCTTTGCTACTTTGATTAGCACCTACAATATCTTGTTATCCTATGAATTTCTTTTATTATCTGTGTGTTGAAAATTTTTTCATATTTTTTGTCATGTGTCTTTCCTCCTTATGAATCATCTGTTTATGTCCTTTGCCCAATCATACATTGGAGTCTTACAATTTGGGGGGTCATTTTTGGTGATTGAGATTTTATATAATGAGGATATTAAGATGTGCATGTAAGTGTGTGTGAGTGTGTGTGTGTGTGTTTGGTTAACCAATTGACTTGAGCTCTTACAAATTTTCAAGCTAAATAGCTATTCTATTTTGGTTCAGGGAAAAAGAAAATCAAACCAAGATAAGCTTTTAAATTCAACTTCCTTTCCAGAAGAAAGGGAAAGCAGGAATTGTGGAGCTGCTGAACAAGAGTAATTTTCATCCTCTCTTGGTTTGAATGAGCTTCTTTTTCCCTCATGAAATGGGAACTTCTTTTCTGTGTATCTGTACAGTTGTTATTATCGTTGTAATAATGAACTTCTATTGAGAAGCAACTGTGCACTAGAAGCTGAAGCACTTCAGATCGGGACAATAAGACCAATACAGTGGCTTGATTTAGACAGGGGCCCTCAATTCTGTTTAGAAATACATTTCAATCATTTTAATGAAAAGGGCGACAGCAGCCGTGCTGTGTTCAGAGACTCAACGTGATACCGCCTGCAAGCCCTATTGTCTTTCGCGGATTAAACTGGGCTGGTTGAGAATTACATTTCTGCACCCATGGTTCCGCCGTGGTGAACACCGGGAGTAAGCAAGCTCTTATTCAGGTTCCAAGCAAGCCACAGCCAGCATGTCAGAAAGCAAGATTCAAGTCAGGGTCCCCTTGGCTTCAACTGGCTCTATCGGATCAAACAACTCCAGCGGGGACAGAGGCAGCAGGAAAGAGCTTCCTCAATAAGGAAATTGAAGAGCAGGGGGAAGGAAAAAATAACCTGAAACTCAGATGGGCAAGATTAGGGGTGGGGAGTGAGAGCTAGAGATCATGTGTCAGCACCCAGAGCGGAGGAGAAAGAATTCTGATTTCAGTCCACGCCACCCCAGACTGCAGCATTGAGCACCCAGGGCTGGCGTTCATCTCAACCCCCTCATTTTCTCTGTTGAGGAAACAACCCTGGAGAGGTCAGGTGACCTGCTTAGCATCATGCCACGCGTGTGGGAGAGAAGGGGCATGAACCCATGTCCCCCGATAACCCACGCTGCCTCTCCAATATCACATTATTTTCCTTGCACTGTTTCCTTTTTGAGTTCTTGCTGTGGTTTGAAATGACAGCGTCAAGCTTCAGGGACAACAGGACCTGCTGAGTCCACGGAAGGGTCTCTGCTTATTGATTGAATGGTGGTGTCATCCTGTGCTTTCGAGCAAAGCTTTTAGAACCAGAGAGATCCAGGCTCACTTTTCAGCTCAGCTCCGTATCAGCTGGACAGTCATGGGAAATTCACTTGTCATCTCTGGGTCTCAGTTTCCTTTTCTGTAAAATGGGGACAATGAGAATTGTATTGACCTCTGGGGGCTATTTCAAGGAGTAAACAAAAGAATGCACAGAAAGTCTCTGTTCAGAAAAGAAGATGAAAGCCCAAAGAAGATTAAGTAACCTTGTCCAAAGTAACTCGTTCTTTAAGATGTGGACAGAACTCAAAAATCAGTCCATGGGTGCTGGGAAAGTCAGTGCTCTTTTGTTCTCTTTTATTACCTCTTGGATATGATGGTTCATGTGTTAAGGGCCCAGTGAATGTCATTCACTTAGAATTCAATATGTGTGAATTATTTGAAAAAACTGGAGTAGCCCCGAGTATATAAAAACTACCATAACCTAATGTCTATAGTAAAATATTACAAGGTCAGAGCTACAGTGAACCCTGTCAAGTCTGAAAAGACTTTAAATAAATCTTATTGACAAAAGACACTGTGGAAAGCTGGAAGAAGGTATTTGTAATGAGGACACAGAAGTGTCCTAAGGACTGAAGTAATTGGAAACATGGTATCAGAAGATCTGCCCCTTTGTGCTGTGTGGTCTAGACACACCGCTCTACCTGTTTGTGCCCGTTTCCTTGTTTGTACAGTGAAGGGTTAGGTCTTGGAAATGGCTGAGATCTCACCAGATTTAAAGTCACCAAATCAAACCTAGAATTCAACCTAGAAAGATTACAGGCCCAAAAGTTTGTGAAATTATTGAGAAGGATCCCTTGACTCCAGGTTGAATTTAGAGAGAGAAATTTGCTAGCTGGCACGTGGAGTAGGAAAGGATCTCCTAGAAGTCACTACATCAGGAATCCCACAGCAACTACAACCACTGTTCATTGACATTATGTCTTCAATAGTAGGTGAATTTGCTGCTACAACCAAGTATTTTCTTTGCAACTGGCATATCCCTAATAATCTCCTTCCAGAGTTGTGCTCAGTAGCAGCCATTTCAGAAAGGAAATCAACATTTCCATTGTTCCTGTTGCAATATTGAATTCCAGGGAAGGTAGTTTTTGACATTTAAAGGGAAGAGCGCCCCCTAGTGGAAATATAATCCAATCAGATAGCCAAGACTACCATTAAAAGCTGATGGGTAACGTTCATGTTTGGAGATCTGCCCTACAGTCCCCTTCCAGAAGTGATTTATGCCACCAAGAAAGTGCACATCAGGCTTAAGCGTCTACCAAGAAAATGTACATTGTTATAAACAAAAAGAAGTTAGATTCTTTTTTTTTGTTTTGTTTTTTAGGAGTCTCGCTGTGTCACCAGGCTAGAGTGCAGTGGCCCAATCTCGGCTCACTGCAACCTCCGACTCTCTGGTTCAAGCGATTCTCCTGCCTCAGCCTCCCGAGTAGCTGGGATTACAGGTATGCACCACCACATCCAGCTAATTTTTGTATTTTTAGTAGAGACGGGGTTTCACCATGTTGGCTAGGATGGTCTCGATCTCCTGACCTCGTGATCCGCCTACCTCGGCCTCCTAAAATGCTGGGATAATAGGTGTGAGTCACAGCACCCAGCCTAGATTCGCATTTTTGGGTTATGATGAAGAGACAAGAGACAGAGCGAGAAAAGGATTAAGAAAATTAGGAACAGACAAGAGAAGTGGCATGAAAAGGAGGAGACAGAGGATAGAGCAGAAACAGGAAGAATGACATGAAAATACGGATTTCTTCTTGGTATTTTTCTTCCTTCATGTTAGATGAAGGGAAATAGCTTATTCTAGAATAATTCCCTCTAGAGACCCTGTTTTTAAATGGAATACCTTGTAGTACATTAGACAGGCAACAACTCTATTCTTGGCAATGAAACAAACCACCGCAACTCAACACCTGATTGGACAGAGAGCAGGCACCTCTCACTCTTGTTCATGTGCTTGAGGCCTTTCAAAAGGGAAAAAAATGTGTGTGATGCCAAATGAGAGCTTCAGTGAATGAATGCCACAGCAACTACGGCCACCACTGTTAAATTGACATTATGTGAGTTGAGCAGGAGATGGGGAGGCATTGATGAATTACAGACATACAGATTCAGGCACTTTCTGAAGTTTCGTTCTAAGTGACATCTGTCTGTGTCCACGGAGACCATTCCTCCCATCCAGGTGCAGCATGGGGACCCGCCATGACTTCGGGGGTGGATGAATTAAGAGTTTTCCATTTTAACAGTTATGTCTTTATAGTCATATGTGTTAGAGAAACTAAAACTCACCTATCAAACCTATGATTTTAAGAATTCTATTTTTAACATGAGACTGAGTAGGTTTTTCTTTAAGTGAGCAATTTTAAAGACAATATTAAATAAATAAGAAAGTACATGGAAAGGGAAGAGAGGGGGCAGAAGTTATGAGAGAGCACTGAATATCACCAAAGCTCAGAAAACACTTCAGGAAGTGAGCAGACGTCATTCAAGGGTTATCTTTCTATCATCCTCTCCCCTCTCTTGAGACTGGTCCTTCTTGCATTCATTTTATCTATTGTGCTTCTCTAGTTTGCCCTGCTCCTGTCTTCACCGAACACATTCCTACTGCTCTGAATCAATGACAGTGTCAATGGGCAGGACAGTCCTTCTGTGGTCCCATTCAGCCTTGGCTCCAAATTCACAATCTAGCAAAGAAGAGGTGTCTAGACTGCCACCAGCATCGTATAGTGAAGGAATGGCCTCTAAATCAGCCATTTTCCCAGGACCTTTCCGCCCTCTCCACCAGCACTCCCCGCTCCTCCTTACCCCAGCGAGAACAGCAGTGTACAGTGACATGTGTCAAGGGTTCCAGCCATGGGAAAGGTGGAATCCTGTCCAAGGAGAGACAGTAGCTGAAATCTTGCAATGCTGAAGCTTCTTTTTCTCAGATGGATTCCCCAAGAAGACTGCTATCTACACCCTTGTTAGTCAGAGAAGGAAAGAGTTACATTGAGAAATTCTCTGAGCTCCAGTGAGAAACTCCTTTCTTCCCAGTGACCTCAGGTTACAGGACCCTGCCTGTGTAGGCTTGGGCTTGTCCTTCAGGGCTCATTTTAATGGAGTGAAAAAGCATTCCTTAGTCAATGACATGACCTAGGAGTTCTTGTGTCATTTTCCCTTCAAATTGCCATTGCAGGAATGCAACGTGATACCTAATTTACAGTATCGTGTAATCACCGAGAGCCCCCTCTGTGCAGCTGCCCTTCCCACCATCCATGTTTGACAGGCCACCACTCTTCCACTCTGATGTCAAGGTGAGCCTCTGATAAGAGGGTGTGTTACTCTGTTTGTGTTGCTATAAAGGAATACCTCAGACTGGGTAATTATACAGAAAAGAGGTTTATTTGGCTCACAGGTCTGCAGGATGTACAGGGAGCATAGTGTCAGTATCTGCTTCTGGGGAGGTCCTCAGGACACTTCCAATCACAGCAGAGGGGGAGTCAGCAGTCACATAGCAAGACCAGGAGTAGGAGCAAGAGAGAGACGGGGGAGGTGCCAGGCTTTTTTAAACAACAGCTCACTAGTGAACTCATAGAGTGAGAACTCATTCATTATGATGAGGACAGGGCACCAAGCCATTCATGAGGGATCCACCTCCATGACTTCCCAGTAAGCCCATCTCCAACATTGGGTGTCACATTTCAACGTAAGATTTGGAGGGGACAAAACATCCAAATCATATCAGAGGGCCAATCAAATCCCAGAACACTGAAAAGAACAGCAACCCCTGATCCCCACTGGGCATGAAGAGTAGCGAGATTGCCAGTCCTACTTTCCCACCAAGACTCAAAACTGAAGACAGCTTAGCCTATTTTGGATGCTATTGACTGATACTAATGATTTCACTCCTGTCTACACCCAGAGTTTGGGGGCATAAATGCAATGTGGTACTATAAATGTTTTAGTCTGTGCCAATTCCTATGGTATAAATACTGTCATCACAGCTAATTTCAATCTACAAACATGATGTCAATTGACTCACAAAATTCCTGAAAATTTAACAAGCAGCTCTTGCAAGTTTAAGTCTGCTGCAGCATAGCACTTACATGTATATTCTATAGAGTTCTTTAGCAGGACATGGTACTGTGTGGTTGGGGATGCCAGTGCTAGCATCTCCGACGTATTCCTTCATCTTCACCTTCATCCTTACTTTTCCTTCCACTTTTCCTCAGTTATTAAAAACTCCTCACGTCCTCTCTTCTTCTCTACTGGCTCTCATTTTGTATGGACATTCAGGCCATGGGGAAACTGAGATGATGCATTTCCATTTTACTACGTCACTCATTCTGTGACAGCTGAAATTCGGGCAGAGCTGAAAACAAGCAAGTTAGACATAAAAGATTCCACAGTTGCTACAGATACTGTTCAAATATAATACATAATTGGGCACTAATAATTAGAGATCTGAAGTTGAATAACACACAGTCTTGCCTTTTAAGGCTCACAGATGAATGAGAAGATGCAAATAATGTCTCCATGGCAGACATTAGCGATTGATTCCAGAATTCACATACCACTGTTTTTTCTTTCTCAATACAGTGATCCCTACTGATTAATCACAGTTGGCACTGAAAATGGAATGTATTTACCATCCCTGGCCTATGTGTATCAAAGCACTAAGTGCAGGAGAGAAGGGACAGGAAAGATGTAAAAGGCAGAAAGGTGCCAATGGAGGGTGCCATAGACAAGTCTCACTGCAATTTGTACCTAATGCTGGCCCTGTCTGTAGACTTACCTCTAGGTGCATGTCATCTCAAAGTCGCCATGAAACACTACATTTTTGTCCCTAGGATTGTCCGTGGCAAGAATCAATGGGAGGGCACAGGCATGCCTATGTCTGTGGCTGTGGGAACAATGGAAGGGGCTGAGCTTATTGCTCTGGAAGGCTGCTATTTGTGATTAGAAGGGATCATAAGAATGATGGAAGCCAAGCTGTGCTTTCAGAGAGGGGTCCAAGTGTGGAGTGCCAGCCATGATCCACTTCTTCCAAAGGCAAGTGGCTGCTGCTCTGGGGGTGGGAGGGGAGCTTAAGAAGGAGACTCACACTGCCCCTGTATGTAATCTGGTTCCTTTCCACATTGTCAGGGGCCTGGGTGATCCCTGATATTTTATCTTCAAATGTGATCTGGGGTCTATAGTTGGACACATAGATGAGATGAGTTTTTTTTAATGGAAGAGAAGGGAACTTTTTTTTATATTTTGAGACAGAGTCTTGCTCTGTTGTCCAGGTTGGAGCGCAGTGGCACGATCTTGGCTCACTACAGCCTCTGCCTCCCAAGTTCAAGTGATTCTCCTGCCTCAGCCTCCTGAGTAGCCGGGATTACAGGCATGCACCACCACACCCAGCTAATTTTTGTGTGTTTTTAGTGTAGACACCAGGTTGGCCAGGCTGATCTCAAATTCCTGACCTCAAATGATCCGCCCACCTCGGCCTCCCAAAGTGCTGGGATGACAGGTGTGAGCCTCTCAGCCTGGACGGGAACTGATTTTTAATACATACTCTATCATGAGCACCCATTCTAACCCCAATACTAAGCCTCGGTGAGGGGGGATGGTGTCCTGGAGCAAATAGGCAATAACAGCAGGGTTACAGGCACTGCCTTGTCCTGGGGTTGGTGTCTTTGCTGTTGTCCACTGAGTTCCTAGACTCTGGAAGCTTCTTGTCTCAGATCTAATGTCTCTAGGATCTAATGGTTCCCTGAGCCTCCTGACACCCATACCTCTGACCTAGAGTAACGTAACCTTGCCACACCTTAGTTTACATTTGTGTGGCTCTTTACAAGGCTTTGTATTCTTTTTAAAGAACCTTTTGAAAGGATCTTAGTGAGAAGCAGCCAATGGAAGGGATCTTTGACGGTGAAATCCAGGCACTGTAGTCCCACCCGATACTTCCCCCATAGCACTGCCTTAACTACTCCTTTGCTAAAAGACTGATCTTGTCCACACATTGATTTGTAGAAAGCAAAGCTCAACATGAAATGAACAAGCTGAAAGTGCTGGGCCAAACAGGGTCCTGAGCCCTTAACCCCTGGGGAGGACTGCAGTGAAGTTCAGAGGATAACATCACTTGCTCCACGTGCTTTTTCTAGGTTCTGATCAAAAGGGAACAGACCGACAGCCTCGATACTTTGCTGGTAGAGTCATCACTCAATCACAGCATCCCCAGGGAATAGGAGAGGCATAGGATCTAACCCTTGCTATTTTTATTTTTGGAGACACAAATGAGGCAGTCGGTTCTGGAGGAAGTCACGAAATAAGCTCTGAATCAGATGGTATTTCACCCACCATCGGAGGCAGGATGACTTGTGCTATCACCTACCAAATCAAAGAGCTCTCCACACTTGCTAAATGGGACATGAAATGGCCTTGTGCAGTTCCAGCACAGAAAAGGCAAGGACTGGGGTACCAGCCAGGCTGCAGGCAGAGGCCCTCCCTCCTTGGGGCCTCAGCTTTCTGGAAGGGAGGGTGGGAGTGTGGAGTGTGGGAGGAGAGAGAGAGATCCCATGTCTGCCACTGCCCAAAAGAGCCAAGGTCTTGGTGCCGGCAGGAAAGACAGTGAAAGTGAGATGTTTTCCACTCAAAGTTAGAGCTAGAAGCGGGAGTAGGAGTAGTAGAGGGTGCAGAAGACTTTTTTTTTTTTTTTTTTTTAAAGAAAGAGTCTTACTCTGTTGCCCAGGCTGGAGTGGAATGCAGTGGCACAGTCTTGGCTCACTGCAACCTTTGCCTCCCGGGTTCAAGCGATTCCCCTGCCTCAGTCTCCCTAATAGCTGGGACTACAGGCGCCCACCACCAAGCCAGGCTAATTTTTGTATTTTTACTAGAGACGGGGTTTTGCCATGTTGGCCAGACTGGTTTTGAACTCCTGACCTTAAATGATCCAGAGGGCATCTCTATGAACCAGAGCCACCAGTGTCAGCTTTCACTCCCGGCACCCCCCGTGCTCCCTAGGACTCTCCCTTTCCTGTCTCCTCATGTCCAATTCCAGATTCTCCTCCCAGCTCTTCCTCTAACTCCCTGCGACCTGGGCAAGTAATTTTTCAGTATTACCACATTAGAAACAAGGAGAATGGGTTTGACCTCTCTATATCCCAAATAGCTATAAGCTCCTTTGGGGTGCTGGTTGTGTCTTATACCAGTGGTCCCCAACCTTTTTGGCCCCAGGGACCAGTTTCATGGAAGACAATTTTTCTATGGACTGGTGGGGAGTGGGGGGGGTGGTTTCTGGGTGATTCAAGCCCACTGCATTTATTGTGCATTTTATTTCTATTATTATTACATTGTAATATATAATGAAATAATTATGCAACTCACCATAATGTAGAATCAATGAGAACCCTGAGCTTGTTTTCCTGAAACTAGCTGGACCCATCTGGGGCATCTGGGGGTGACGGGAGACAGTGACAGATCATCAGGCCTTAGATTCTCATAAGAAATGTGCAACCTAGATCCCTCGCATGCACAATTCACGATAGGGTTCGTGCTTCTATGAGAATCTAATGCCGCTGCTGATCTGACAGGAGGCAAAGCTCTAGCAGTAATGCGAGTGATGGGGAGGAGCCGAAAACACAGATGAAGGTTTCCTGGCTTGCCTGCCGTTCACCTCCTGCTCTGTGGCTTGGTCCTGGTCCCCAGCCCAGGGGTTGGGGACCCCTGTCTTATGACACTTTATTTCCCAGAGCATCCAGAGCTGTACTTGGAACATACAACATACTTGAGCATGACCTTTTGATGTGATCTGCTCACACAGGATTCACTCCCAGCTAACACAGACCTTTCCTTCCTCTTAAAGATTCCCGAGGAATTTTATCATGAACCAGGTGTTTGGGCCATTAAAAAAAAATTATGACAGCTATTTTGATTGAACACACCACAGAGAGAGTGTTCAGTGCTATTTTGGAAGGAACCTATTTCATTACTGCAAAATTCTTATTTTAATTCTTGGATGGCCGTTAAAATGGAACCCCTTTCCATGTGAAACGGTTACCCTGCATCTTGTGAAGCCTCCCCAGAAACTGGGACCTTATTTCCTCTAAAGGCAGTCCATCGGTTCTTCCAGCTTTTATGCCACTAAAAATTTCTACTTTACCAAATGCTGAAATCTATTTGTATAGCATACTTCCATTGGTACTCTACTCCTTCGGATATTTATGAGAAATAAATAAAGTTATAGGTGAATATTTTATATTATAGGACATATAGGTTATATTTGGTTTAGTTTTGTTTACCTCAATAATCTAAACTTATTTCCTTATAATAAACATTTATTTAGATTGAGGAAAAAAATAATACGAGTCCTAACAAACCCCTCTCGCCACTTCCACTCCAGCCTTCCAAGGACAGCACCACTTTGGCTGGTTGGATATGCAGGGACCCTCTGTGGCTACAGAGAGGAAGGACATGTTCCCTTCCTTTGCTCTTGGCCTCCTGAGGGTCGGCTGTAACCTAGCAAACTTTCAACTTGGGGATTAATGGTAAGTGTCCCTCAGGATGTGGGTGTCATGAGGGCTCCAGGACTGAAGTCTCTGGGGATGGTGCTTTGGCTGAAAAGACCAGCCGTGTTTCCAGGGGTAGGACAGGATCCTTCCAGCATGATCAGAAACTTACTGGGCACCCTTAGAGCTGGGAGGGCTGACAGTAAGATGAGCCAGGCCAGGCAAGATTATAGATACTTCTACCATCTCTGTTGTGGATGCCCAAGGAGACTGAGTACAAACTGATACTTAATTTTTTATTCAAATCTTTTCATTGATAAAATGAGATAACAGGCTTCTCTGTCTATGGAGTAGCCATTCTTTTGTTCCTTTACTTTCTTAATAAACTTGCTTTCACTTTGAAAAAAAAATGAGATAATCACAACCCATTACCTTGTGATTCCTTAAATGTCTGAGGAAATTAATGTCAGGATCTGAAGCTGCTCTAAGAAGAAAGGCTGAATTATGATTAGAATTCTGGATCCTCAAAGAGGCTGTGAAGAGACATTGTGTGAGCCTGTGAACTAACTGCCTATAGATAATGAGAACTGATGAGCAGTTCATAGTTTAAGTTTTTACTGTGTGCCAGGCACTGCTCTAAGCACCTCACATGAATAAGGACACTGTGTCCTCAAAACAACTCTTTCAGGTAGGTACTATTATTATCTCTACTCTACAGCAAGGAAACCAAAGCGCAGAGTTTAAGACTTCACCCACAATGCCACCTAGAAAGTGAGAGTCTGGCCAGGGGTGGTGGCTCACACTTGTAATCCCAACACTTTGGGAGGCTAAGGCAGGAGTTCAAGACCAGCCTGGGCAACACAGCAATATCCTGTCTCCAAAACAACAACAAAAAAATGGGTGTGGTGGCATGAACCTGTAGTCTCAGCTACTCAAGAGGCTGAGGCAGGAGGATCCCTTGGGCCCAGCTGCATTGAGCTATGGTCACACCACTGTACTCCAGTCTGGGTGACAGCAAGATCCTGTCTCCAAATAAAATAAAATAAAATAAAACTGTATTAGTCCATTTTCATATTGCTATAAAGAAATACCTGAGACTGAGTAATTTATAAAGAAACGAGGTTTAATTGGCTCCTGATTCTGCAGGCTGTACAAGAAGCATGGCAGCATCTGCTTCTGGGGAGGCCTCAGGAAACTTATAGTGATGGCGGAAACTTACAGAGAAGAGCCAGCACTTCACATGGTTGGAGCAGGAGGAAGAGAGAGAATGGGGAGGTACCACACACTTTTAAAGGACCAGATCTCACAATAACTCAGTCACTCACCATCACGAGAACAATGGGATGGTGCTAACCCATTGTTAACTCCGCCCCCATGATCTAATCACCTCCCACCAGGCACCACCTCCAACACTGGCAATTACAGTTCGATATGAGATTTGGTGGGGACACAGATGCAAACCATATCAAAAAGAAAAGAAAGTGAGAGCCAGAGAGTCAGCCCTGCTCCTCACCCCACCACAACCCTGGCAGGTGGTTTTGCGGAACATTCTTGTGGGCTCGCAGCGAAGTGTGTTTATGAACCTGCATACAAATAGGTATGTTCACATTGACATTGATCATTTTATCTTTTTTTAGTCTGGTTTCTCCTCTGCTACTGATCCTCCACAAGTATAGGGATTGAAATAGCAAGGACAGATCAGGGGAACTGACTGAAGAGTGACCTGTATTGCTCATGGGAGCTGCAAGCTGAAAAGGTGCTAAAGAATGTCCCAGACAGCAAGCAAGCAAGGCAGTGCTTAAAGTGGTGCTGGCTTAAAAATAATAACCTCCCAACTAACAATCTGATGTGAATCCTAATAGCCTCTCTTTGGGCTCCCACCGGCCCACGATCTTGGAGACACAGAGCAAAATCATTGTCTGCAGCCAACTCTCTTAACTACATCTGCCTGGAAGGCAACCAGCGCCTCACCTCTTGCCCCAGATGTCTGCATCTAGAGGTTCACACAACCTAGACCCAGTTAGAGCCCAGGCAAAGGCTTCAGCCTTTTCCTGTGATAGAACAGAAGGATGCAGAGACCAAACCATAATGTGTGAAACGTAAGGACCTAGCAAATCACAGAATGGAGTCCCCTCTTTTTATAGGGGATAGCACTAAAGCCAGAGAGCTTAAGTCATTTGTTTCATATCACACAGCTAGTGCCTTATCCATCTTTGTTTCCCTGAAGTCAAGCATAGGAGGTATCTGGTAAATGTTTAATTAGTTATCTGCATGAATTTTGGGAGGCTACTGAACCTCTCTGGTTTCAGTTCTATTGACCACAAAATATGAAAAATCATCCCTGCTCTATAAGTTCCACAGAATTATTGTGAGATGAGGATCCAATAAGATTTATCCTCTGCGCCTCACCTTCCCTCCAGATATAATCACTGGCAGGCAAGAAAAGTGACATATTATCTTTTCTCTTTTCCCTTCTCCTCTGTCTTCTAGATTTGAGAGCAAAGTATCGTGATGTCCTAGCCAAGATCGTACACTGAAGCAGGAGAGGATATTGACTTAGACTTGGGTAGGAAACCAGAGAGGAAAACAATTGAGAGACTTGATGGGGTTTTGTCTTTGATATCTTTTTTATCAAAATGAACTATATTTTGTTCCTACCACAAGGAGAAGAAGTGAGTGTATTGAGACACCCTGGAGATAACCTGGATCAATCACTTCATTTTAGAGATAAGGACCTGAAAGGAAAAGAAAACCTGCCCCAGGTCGCACAGCTGGTTCCCACCAAGCCTCCCGATTCCCACTCCTCTCCTGAAACATTAGCCTTTACGCACAGCTTCCAGAAGGGAGGGTATTATTCTCGGCAAGGCTCGAAACTAAAGCAGTTGGTATCTATAGCCAAGGTATGCTTGGTCTTATCTGGGCAGCTGACTCACTTCTGGACTCAGCCCCCTCCCTGACTACTTAACTGCACATTCTTGCATTAAAAAAAAAGTACCATATTTATTATCATATTCGTGCATATCCTAAGCATCTCACATGTGTAAAACTCTGCTACTGCATTCGCTACCCCCTCTATCTTGTGTTTTCTTATATTTTTGCGATCCCGTCAATTGCTGTTTTTTGTTGGTTTGTTTTGTTTTTACATTTCAACTTTTATTTTAGATTCAGTGAGTAGATGTGCAGATTTGTTACGTTGGAATATTGTGTGATGCTGCAGTTTGGAGTATGGATCCTGTCACCCTGGCAGTGAGCACAGTACCCGTGAGGTAGTTTTGTAACCCACTTTCCTTTCCCTTCTCCTTCTGGTAGTCCCGTCTATTGTTTCCACAGTTATGTCCATGTATGCTCAATGCGTAACTCCCACTTGTAAGTGAGAACATACGGTGTTTGGTTTTCTATTCCTGTGTTAATTTGCTTAGGATTATGGCCTCTAGCTGCACCCATGTTGCTGCAAAGGACATGATTTCATTCCTTCCATTTCTTTAAAGGGGATGGCTTAGGGTTCTGAGGGGTATCCTCATTACAAATCCAGCCTCCTTGACTCTGGAGCCTCCCTTGACTCTTGCAACAAGTCTGGTTGAACAAGTCTTAATGCTCTATCACATTGATGTCTGTGATACTCCACTCTCCCCTTTTCACAGACAGTGGCCTCTCTGACCACTCTTCCCCTGGGGTTACTCCTCCCTCCTAGCCTGGATATGGGCAGAGAATCCCATGGTCTCAGCAGTAATCTTTAGGCAGAAGGCCCCTTTACTTTAGCTCAAGCCCCACCCTCTCTTCTTTGCTCTAAATATGTTTCTACATTCATGCCCCTTCACCAGCCCCTCCTCAAACCCAACAGTGCAGATGAATGAGGGCCTCCCCACCCTGACAATCCTTCCTTGACTTCACATCTCCACCCTGCCTGACCTACAAACCTTCCATTCACCATCACTCCTTTCTCTACCCTGACCCCCAGCTCCAAGTTCTTCCTGTAGGTCCTACACTTGCCACGCTTCTCAGTGTATCCCATTCTCTCTGTTCTTATACTGCCATAATCTTATCTCTGGCAGCAGAGCCATAATCTCCGAGCATCCAGACATCTTCCCCTTCAACTCATTCTGCATTCTTTTCTCAGAGTTGTCTTCCTAAAGCCTGGATATGATCTTGCACCTCTATGGCTCAGAAACCATTGATGGCACGATGTTGGTTATCAAAGTCATTCCAAATTCCTGAGCCTGGCATTGCAGATGCTTATATGTCCTCATCCCATTCTTGTAAGTTTCCAGAACACTCACCATGTGCCATGTCAGGTACTGTGCCAGGTGCTTTTGCATTATGACATGTGTGCAACTTTGAAGTCATCAGTGGAAATGGTGACAGATATGGGTGTCTTTTAATATTTTCAACCTTCAGCAAATGAACTCAGAATTGAGTGATTTTTTCTAAGTTCCATATTTAAAAGAAACATTCAATGATAAGGAAACATCAATTGATTATGGGAATTATTAATAACCAACATTTTTGAGCACTTACTGTGTCCCAGTCAGTGGATTAAGCATTTACATACATTGGCTTATTTAAATGTCACAAGAAACTGATGAGTCATTATTATGGTTCATTTACAAAAGACGAAACTGAAGATTAAAGAGGTTAAGTGACTTGCCTGATATCAGAGACCAGGAAGCAGTGAAGCTCACCAGGAACCCAGGTGTGTCTGATTTCCAGGTCCTTGCACTTCGTTGTTCTACTCTGCTGCCTTGGTAACAACAGGTTGCAAGAAGTGTCAGGGAGTGCCTCCCTCCTTCTCCCTCCCCCTCCCCTCCCCCGCCCCACTTATGACTTCATGCTCCTGGTTGCATGACAGCACGGGATCTAGAAAGCACATACCTTAAGTATAATGTGTGAGATTCTATTGGAAATTCCACATTTCGGGTCAGGCATGGTGGCTCACACCTGTAATCCCAGCACTTTGAGAGGCCGAGGCAGGTGGATCACCTGAGGTGCGGAGTTCGAGGCCAGCCTGACCAATATGGTGAAAACCCATCTCTACTAAAAAAATACAAAAATTAGCCAGGCATGGTGGTACATGCTTGTAGTCCCAGCTACTTGGGAGGCCGAGTCAGGGAAATTGCTTGAACCGGGGAGGCAGAGGTTGCAGTGAGCTGAGATCACGCCACTGCACTCCAACCTGGGCAACAGAGCGAGAGTCCGTCTCAAAAGAACTAAATAAACAAAATGAAATTACAAATTTTAAGTGGGGGAAATAAGGAGATCAACAGGTACAAACTTTCAGTTATAAGATGAATACGTTCTGGAGATCTAATGTATAGTATGGTGACTATAGTTAATAATAGTGCATTGTATGCTTGAAATTTGCTAAGAGAGTAGATCTTAAGTGTTCTCACTGCAAAGAAAAAATTTAAGGGTAACTGTGAGATTAATATTAATTAACTTGATTATGGTAAGAATTCCACTATACATACATATATACACACATATATATAATCATTACACTGTATATGTTAGACACATACAATTTTTGTTTGTCAATCATACCTCAATGAAGCTAGAAAAAAATTCAAAATTTTCTTTTGATAGTATTCATGGAATAATGGAAGACATTACAATTCTCATGACAAGACAATGTCAACATCCAGCATTTTGATGTACTTGTGTTGGCTGGGATTCAAATCTCATCTGAAGCAATGGTAATAGCCTCTGTTGGAATGTCCCATCCCAGATCACGAAGCACTTTCCCACACTGTCTCCCTGAATTCTCACCAAGACCCTGAAAAGTGCTACTAGCCTCATCATTAAAAATAAATAAACTTATTAAAAATATACTGAGGTCATAGAATTAAAGATACTTGCCTAAAGTCACATTATCTGTAACTGGTCAATTTTTTAACTGCTCAATGTTGCTTCTTTTATTTTTTTTTTTGAGATGGAGTCTTGCTGTGTCGCCCAGGCTGGAGTACAGTGGCACAATCTCTACTCACTGCAAGCTCCACCTCTTGAGTTCACGCCATTTTCCTGCCTCAGCCTCCCGAGTACCTGGGACTACTGGTGCCTGCCACCACGCCCGGATAATTTTTTGTATTTTTAGTAGAGGTGGGGTTTCAGAGTGTTAGCCAGGATGGTCTCGATCTCCTGACCTTATGATCTACCTGCCTCAGACTCCCAAAGTGCTGGGATTACAGGCATAAGCCACCGTGCCCGGTCCCCATATTGCCCTTTAATAACACCACTTCTTGGATACAAGTTATTCTCAGACAGATCTCATTTTACAGAGCTTTTCACAGTATGGGTAACAGTTACTGGACTAGAACCACATAAAATGATCACTGCGCAGGATCATTCATCGCAGAGCATTCGCTGAATCCCAAAGTCTTCCCAGGAGATAGAATAGCTCTGCTGAGGCACTTCGGCCTGAAAGGATTTGCTGTAATGTGATTTCACCTGAATGTTTAGCCATGGCTGCAAATTCCGCTTCAAAGAAAGGGCCTCTCTTTACAAGTGACTGTTGTGGCTGTTTCTCTGCAGCTGGCATTCCAGAGCAAACCAGGGATTAGAGGAGTTTCTCTTTGGACTTGGAGATAAAAAAGGCAGGCTAGGGACCCACACAGTCTACACCCCCTTCCCCAGCTGGTGATGCTTTTTCTAATTCTGATTCAATGTGCCCACCTGGTTGTCATTATACAGGGCCAGACTCACAGCCTGGGAGGACAGACCAGACTTCCCCAAAACTAAAACCACCCTGGGGCTGCAGCAGTCTTCGTTTGATGAGGACAAACCACAGACCCCATCAGGAAAGCTGGAGAGGGGATGGAGAAGGAGGCTAGCAGAGCCTCTGATCATACTCTCGGTGCCCATGGGCCACTGACAGACACCCTGTCCATCAAAACTGCTCACCCCAAGAAAATGATCAATGACAAGCAGCCCGTGGCGAGATCCTGCAATGGCAAAATGATTCCAGGTGCAAAAGGGCGATGTCTGTGCAGGCGGGGTCAGCTCACAGCACTCACAGGGTGAGGCACAGGATGGACGTGTGAAAGGATTCCCTGCCAACACACACGTACACACACAGTCCCTCTTCTGATGTCATGGTTACCAAGGCAACCCAACATGAGTCATATCTCAAGGTGGATTAGCAGAGCAGGAGAAAGGCTTTTGTTTGTTTGTGCAAAGCTCTTCCCCTTCTTTCCTCTTAATAGCTCTCTCTGATGGTGATAATAGCCAAGTACCTTTCATACCCTCAGAAATCCTAAAATTTGGGTGTTTAGCTTGTTTAATCTTAGAAAGCAATCAACTTTTTCTTGATATTAGATTGGGGCGGGAATCCAGGGCTCAGTGATAATGTTGCATTTGGCAGAGATCTGAAATGATTTCTAGAACTATGAGGGTGGTGACTTAGCAATCATATTCCTTCGGCGCCGAGGCCCACCCCTGAGAGGTGCCTGGCCTTCTCGGAGGAGCCGGCCCTCCTAGCCCCACTCTCCTGCATCTGAGCAAGCAGGCACAGACTAGGCCCTGGGGAGCAGTGTGCTTGCAGACTTTCTATTTTGAGCTCTGCTAGTGCTTCACAGCTCATTGGCTGTGCGTGCCAAACAGGAAGGTCCTCCCGGAAGGGCCACATACTGGAGGATTTCACCTAGAGCAGAAATAAATTAGCAGGGAGAAAGAGATGACTCGTCACGGGGACAAAGCACAATATCACAAAATAAGGCCCTTCCCCTGCCCTAAGGTTAGATTGAATGCTCTCCTCGGAGATGCTGCCTGGATCTCTCACGGACGCCTTGAGAGGTATCCTATAACTAATTTTGGGATGGGCCCTTTTCAACTGGAAATGCCAGGCAGTGATTACTGAATCTGTCTTGTGTCAGAAGCCTTATACCTAATAGGCATGACCACGGGTTCAAATCACCTCCTAGTAATTAATTAGTGGGCAAAAACAAGTGCTTTGAGCTCAAGAAAGGAAGAATGATGGTTTCTTGGGTGCCAGTAAAACCAACTTTAGGCCTCTCTCCTCCTTAGCTCAAGGTGCCCCTAGTTCTTCACTTCTGTTTTAATGGGAAGCCTGAGTTAGGTTTTATTAAAGTGGAATTACTTGACCCGGTAAAGTTCAACTGAAGGTAACTGTTATTCAATGTTTGCACAAAAGAAGCACTAACAACTCCATGTCAACTCACCTGTCCCCACCTACAATGCAAACAGCAGCTGTCAAGACTTTTCATCATCGACTGTTATGAAAAACCTAACACGGACCAGGAAAGTACTTCTTGAGCAAAACGACTCCTGGCATGGAATCTGTGGTCACCAGAGCTGTTAATAATAATAATAATAACAACAATAAAAAATAAGTGCTGGGGAGAGGACTAGGCTTTGTTTGAAAGAAAAATTTTTAGGCTGGGTGTGGTGGTTCACACCTATAATCCCAGCACTTCAAGAGGCCAAGGTGGGCAAATCATGAGGTCAAGAGATCGAGACCATCCTGGCTAACATGGTGAAACTCCATCTCTACTAAAAATACAAAAAAATTAGCCAGGCGTGGTGGCGGGCGCCTGTAGTTGCAGCTACTCGGGAGGCTGAGGTAGGAGAATGGCGTGAACCAGGGAGGCAGAGCTTGCAATGAGCTGAGATCACATCACTGTACTCTAGCCTGGGCGACAGAGCCAGACTCCGTCTCAAAAAAAAAAAAAAAAAAAAAAGAAAAAGAAAAAGAAAAAATTTTAAATAGTATTTACTTTCATACTCTTTTCTTTCTAACTTCCAAATAGGCCAGCAAATATTCCACTGGGCCCACGTGGAGCCGGGCTGCCTCCCAGGGTGCATGGCCATTCTTTTCCTGTTGCCTTTATCTCAATGAGTAGAGAAGGCAAAAGTTTGCTCACATCAATGACCATGTCTGAAATCCTCGCCTCTGGCCACAGTCTCATGCAATCCAGGCCAGCGTGGTGGGCTCTGTAACATTTCCCACTGGCTCTCCTGTCTCACTCTCAGGGAGAACGGGTTGTAGACCTAATAGACATTGGCCAAGGCACTGCACACCCCCTGGGCTGTTCTGTGGAATTAGACCCAAGACATGCTAACAGGTCTGGCTTTCACTCACAGGCAGCTCATAGAATTTAGAAGATTTTTGAAGCAGATTTTTGGAAACCATCCTCTCCTCCTCACTCTAGATGAGAATAATGAGCCCCCCGGGAGGCGACATGACTTGTTGAAGATCACACGGTGTCCTAAGTGGCAGAGGCTAGAAGTTGAGCTTCTTGGCTTTAAACCCAGAGTGATTAGCACTAGAACTCAGTGGGTGTTGAAGGAAGAGGGAAGGCTCCCTCACATCCCCTCCTGATACATTCATTGTTTTTTGTATCTAATTACTATTATTAACAAAAACAAGAGCAGCAACAAAGATATTTCCGGGGATAGGAAAGCAATGCTTTAAATGACCAAACATTGAGCATAAATTATTTGCCTTCTCAGTCAGCTCCATGAATGGAGGCCTTGCATGGTGAGAAAGCCCAGTGTTTGGGGGGTAGAAGTGGGTCCTGTTAGGAGCTGAAAGAGAAAGGGCAAAGAACCGTGAAGACAAATGTCAATGACACCATAGCCAGCACCCAATTTTGAGTGGAGAGAGTCATAGAAACCTTCCAGAACTCATGGGTGGATTGCATTCTCAGATCCAGCTCCTCATCAGCAAGGAGATTTAGTGATCAGCCTCCTTTTTACCTCCAGGTGGCCCATATGACCTTGACTAATTCCCCAGGAAGTGTGAGCTGCAAAGTCTCTGGTTGCTGAAAAGCTCACACCCCCATGGAGGGAGATTGGATGACCTTAGGCTTTTGAAATTACCTGCCGCAGCTCTTGGCTCAATTCTGTTTCATTTGCACTATCTCTGGTATCCTGACATTTCCCATTCACAGTTGCTCTCACCGGCCTCATTTCCTACCTCTTTGAAAAGCTCTTTATGACCACCTCCGAATCAAAGATAAAAATGCCAGATTATACTTACCCTGACATGGCTCAATCGCCTGAAGGTTTGCATAGGTGGATGTTGGTGGTGGTTCTCACATTCAGTTTTCAGAAGAGGAATCATTTTGCTTTGTGGAATCATTTGAAACTGTTTTGCTCTGCACAGACCCACAAAGTCACAAAAATATGTCTTTTTCATCCCTTCCTACCTATGTCAGAATCACAACTGAGGTGCTTCCAGTTTCACAGATCTAGAACCTCAGTTTTCTAGAGGTTCTAGATATTTCCTTGGCTATTAAATTTCTGAACTCACTGGCGATGTCCTTGACATTGGTATAACCGGAATAGTTCTAACAGGGAGGTTCCCTGGTTGGGTAACTTTCTTCTGGTTGCTGTAGAAGCGACTTCTTTTCCCTGCCTTTCTTCTTAGCTTGTCTGCTCCAAATCTCTAAGTATGCGGCTTGGAATTTGTACCTGGCACAGATACTCTTAGCTGTGCCCAAGGGCCCAAGCCTAATGGGTTCTTCCCAACTTCAACGACTTCTTTCACTTTTGTGGATTCCTCTAACTTCCTTTTTTTAATTATTATTATTATTATACTTTAAGTTTTAGGGTACATGTGCATAACGTGCAGGTTTGTTACATATGTGCACTTGTGCCATGTTGGTGTGCTGCACCCATCAACTCGTCAGCACCCATCAACTCGTCATTTACATCAGGTATAATTCCCAGTGCAATCCCTCCCCGCTCCCCCCTCCCCATGATAGGCCCCAGTGTGTGATGTTCCCCTTCCCGAGTCCAAGTGATCTCATTGTTCAGTTCCCACCTATGAGTGAGAACATGCGGTGTTTGGTTTTCTGTTCTTGTGACAGTTTGCTGAGAATGATGGTTTCCAGCTGCATCCATGTCCCTACAAAGGACACAAACTCATCCTTTTTTATGGCTACATAGTATTCCATGGTGTATATGTGCCACATTTTCTTAATCCAGTCTGTCACTGATGGACATTTGGGTTAATTCCAAGTCTTTGCTATTGTGAATAGTGCCGCAATAACATACGTGTGCATGTGTCTTTATAGCAGCATGATTTATAATCCTTTGGATATATACCCAGTTGTTCTCTTCTATATCTGAATGTGCCCTTCTTCGGCTGAAACTGCCTTCAGGCTGCTCCTGGAATTATCTATTCCCTTTTTAACTCTGTTCATAGGCAGGCTGCTAAGTGATTCCTCCCCATACCTAAGCTTGGCTGGGAGCTCCTTTGTAAATGCCACACTCCCAAAGCCAAGGCTGAAGAATAGGATGTTCAAACATCCCCCAGGGGATTGCAGGAACAGAGGAACCTCCAGTGCTTGGTGGAGCCTACAGGGAAGGTTGGATGAAGTTCTGTTAGTCCCTAAAGGAAGGCAGGTTGTGGCACTGGGTGCTGGGTTGAGAAATACTTATAGTGTCACTTTCTTGGTGTTTACATACTTGCTAATAAGCTGGCATTATAGGCTCTATTCTGCCACACAGCTCCTGCTTCTAGAAGATCCTCTAGCAGCCAAAGTTATCTGCAGCTTGCACTCCAGAAAGAATACCCCCATGCTGATATCAGGCCACATAAACGTGCCTTTGTATGCATTAGCCATGATTTTTTTAAAGATAACATAAATTTGACTTTTGAGCAATTGAGGGATAGTGGAGCATATCATAAAATAATCAGGCATTAGAGTCAGACTTAACTGGGTTCAAATTCTGACTCAGACACTTACCAGATATATGTGTGACCTTGGACACATTACTTTAATTTTCTAAAAATCCCAATTTCCTCATCAGTGAAATGTGAATTAAAACAGGAAGTTATTTAGAGAGTTGTGTGGATTAAAGGTTAACATTTAATTTTTTAAAAAACCCATAAAACATGGTGGCATGCACCTGTAGTCCCAGCTACCAGGGAGGCTGAGGCAGAGGAGTCACTTGAACCCAGGAGGCGGAGGTTGCAGTGAGCCGAGATTGTTCCACTGCACTCCAGCCTGGTGACAGAGCAAGACTCAAAAACAAAAAACAAAAAACAAACCATAAAACAGAATCAGAATTAACACCTTAAAAAAGCACTTATTTTATGCCAGGCTCTACTTTGGTTCTGTCCTTCCATTAACCCTGTCATTGCTATTATAACCTCCATTCGACAGATGAGGAAAGAGACACACAGAGATTAAGGAATTTGTCCAATGTCCAGAAACATCCTGACACCCTGGCAAACTCAAGGGACTTGTGGAGGTGGGGCTGCTGTGCTCCATGCCTTAGGTCCTCCCATCCCTGAGGAGTGTGGGACCCCTGGGGGCCTTGGTCTTCATGTGTCTCCAATACTCTATTTACCCCATTTCACTGGGGTGACCAGCTACCCAAGGAGCTTAAAGACCTGCACCTATGGGGTTGTCCCAGGGTCCTCAGTTGGACCCAGACCCAAGAGGGTGTCCCACCAAGCAGATCATGCCTGCTAGCCAGCAGAGTATCCTTTCATGAGATTGTGTGAGGCACTAGAATGGTGCTGACACCATGATTTTAAGGTAACTCAAATTTCTGTATAGAGATGAGACCCTGTAAAAATATTTTCCCAGGGCCACACACCGTAAGGCAGCCCCTACAAGGTCCCTCTGCCAAGAAACCACAAGCTGGGACTGGAACTGTGCTCTCCATGTGCAGAACGGCCTCTCGGCAAGCACACAAATGCAGTGCAGTTATTATTAGATTTTAAATGCCTTGGGGAGTTTGAGCTAAAAGAAATCCCATGGTAAAGCAAGTTTGTAAAACAAAATGTGACTTGGCCTCTGTTTTTAAGTCTCAATTCCAGTTTTGCAAAAGGAAGCCCATTTGTAACTGGTGAGGGATGAGAGCCGCTGGTTGAAGCTGATTGCTTCACAGCCCATCTGGCTTTGCAGAGAGGAGAAAGGCAGACATTCTACAGTAAAGAATGCGGCTGGTCTTGGTCTAGGTTCCTGGGTGGGAATTTCTAAACCCCTTGGAATGTTCTGAGCAATAGGAGTGTCTTTGGTACTCATGGTGGGCCCCTGAGGCCAGGCCTGAGTTCATGCTGATGAGGTGAGGTGACTGTGCCCTTGACAGTTTCAGGATAGGGACTATCCAGGCCAGAAACGCCAATCATATGCTTAAAGGGGTTGGGGAAGTGGGGAAGGCTGCAGACGAGATCGATCATGTAGCCTGTATTTCAATCATGTGTGGGTGGCCTGGAAACCCCAGGGCTTGTGGCTGGGGTCTGAAGGGTGGGGGTTTTTGGGGGACCTGTGCTTTCAACCAGGAAAGTCTGCACCAACTGTGGTAGTTGATGTCAGAATTGCACTGTACCCTGCCCTGTGAAGCTGTGCCCCAGCAAGGAAGGGGTAAAAAGGGCAATGGAACAGTCTGGCTTCTCACTTTGTGTTCAGGACCCTCTGTCTCCATCTGTACCTTCCCAAGCCTTGTCCTTTATCCTCCACCTAACCCCTCTCCCCTGCCACAGCTGAGAGGCCGTGTCTGAAACACACACTGTCCTCTTAAAAACCTTCAAGTGTCTTCCTTACTTATATCCTGTTATTATCTGCTGACGTGTGGAGAAGAGAAGTTAGGCAGATTAACTTGATCACCATGATATATCCCATACCTGAATTTAGACTCTCTTTCAAGGACCTCAGATAGTTGACACATGTGTCCTCAAGACATTTGAAGAAGAATGAAGTCTTTTTCTCATGAGGTTGGATCAAGTAGGACTCTGTCTACTGACTGTTTTGGTCATTAGAGGCACAGGATGAAGTAGAAATAGCATCAAAGTGGAGATAAACGCCCTGAGTCTCAGTCATCTCAGGGACTATGCTCCCCCAGGAGAATCGGTCAGGCAGGGTGGGACCAGGCTGGTTGTCAGTCCCCATCGAATTGCCTAGGGTGCAAAACAGACCTTCAAGCCCAGTGGGGAAATGAATAGTGTGAAGTTGGAATTGGAAGAGAAATCCAGTCAAATAGCTGAAGGAAGACTCCGATCTGATGGACACACCATCAAGGCCCCCCCTTGGTGCCCAAGGACAGCACATGATGTCAGATGTTACCATCCAGGGCTTCTTGCATATGGCCCAGCAGCACTCTCATTGTTTGGGAGGGCAGGGACAGGGTGGAGAGGGGCTTCAGCACATCCCACTGGGAAAGCCTGTGGCTGACCAAGTCTCACGAGAAGAGCCTCATGATGGAATCTGCAGCTCACAAGTCACCTTCGTTAATTACTGCACCATGTGCGATGCTGACAACCTGACACCTCAAACTTACCTGTTTCTTTAAATTTAAAAATATTTTTTTAGAGATGAGGTCTTGCTCTGTCACCCAGACTGGAGTGCAGTGGTGCAGTCATGGCACACTGCAGCCTCAACCTCTTGGGCTCAAGCGATCATCCCACTTCAGCCTCCCAAGTAGCTGGCGTCACAGGCACACACCACCATGCCAAGCTGGTTTTTTGTGGTTTTTTTTCCGCAAAGATGGGATTTCACTATGTTGCCCAAGCTGGTCCCAAAGTCTTGGCCTCAAGTGACCCTCTGGCCTCTGCCTCCCAAAATGCTGGGATTAGAGGCATGAGCCACTGCACCTGGCCCCAAACTTACCTATTGACTTTAATCAGCTGAAGACATTTGGATGTCTGTGCAGCGTAAGAGAGAATACAGAAGTGCATCTAAGGAACCAAGCCACAGTGATGTCCCTTGCTCTGCATGGAGAAGGAGAGAAGCGATAAAGTGGCGAAACCTAGTATCTCCTTCACCTACCTCCTTCCTCTGTCAACACTCTCCTTTCTTGGCTGCTTACTGTTATAGCTCACTGTTATAACCATTCTTTTCTCCACACTGTTTTCCAATAAACGTACACATCAGAGAGCTGCAGTCTTCGAATGCTCCCCTCTGTACCTGTATTTCCCAGCACAGATGGAGCCAGTCAATGTTCAGTCACTCAGGTTTTGCTTTAGTCCTATCAATTAAGATTTACAATGAGCAAATCTCATCAAAATGTCACCACATCCCCAAATTTAGGTCAAATGGACACAATCCCAATGCTCTTATCCTACAAATCTAAGCCTTTTGTGGGAGCAAACATGCTTGTCAGCAGAAGTTAAGGAAAAGCAAGAGATGGATGGCAGCTGCTGGAGAGCACATGGACATCGTTTCCAAGTGCCCAGGATTGCCGTCGGCCATATCGATTGGATAATGACAAGGAGAGCTGGTCTGATTCCAAAAAGAGAAACCATGCAGAGGAGGCAAAAGGCAAAAGGAGTACTTAATTTTTATGAACCTGTTGGCGGGTGCTCCATATTGATATTTCATGTGTCTGTCTTTTTTTATTTTAAACTCAAAATGAAGAGCAATGCCTAGCTCCTGACTGTAATCTCAGTAGGAGTGTGTGGTGTGTCCACATCCTGCCTCATGCCCCAGATCGTTGTAGTTAATGACCACACATACAGGCATTGTGTTTTGTCAATCAGTTACAAGCTGAATTTTGGGAATATGTAATCATTTCAAGGATTTTTAAAAAAAATCATCCTACTGCTAAATAGCAGCCCTTTCTTTCTCAGCCAACAGCATGTGGAGGGGGTCTAACTTAAGGGCCATAAATAAATCTGGACAATAACCCTGCATAAAGCAATCTTGTTCTTTCCCCCTCTAAGCTTCCACGTCACACCCGGCTTCTCTGTTGAGCTTATGATTTGGTTGCTAGGTCAGCCAGAAGGTGAATGGTTTCCTGCGTGGGTGAGATAGAGTGGTTGCAAAATGCATATCTTGCCTCAACTCAGCAAATGGTGCCCCAGCTGTCAGGGGCACACAGCATATTGGAGGCTGTGATTCAGGAAGGAGCACAAGGTGAATTATATTGTCAAGCACAGTATTAAATGGCTGAAGCTGCCCAGCAGCTCCTTCCCCAACCTGTTTTCTTCTTAAAATAAATCTATTCCATTGGCAGGCACTAGACTGAGGTGTCCTCACAAAATCACGGAGTCTTAAGTAGAAAGGAGGCATTTGGACCAGCCCCTACTCTTTAGAGACGAGGAGTTTGATGTTCAGAGTATGAACCGTGGTGGTTTTTGTTTTTGTTTTGTTTTGGGTGGGGAACAAAGTGAAGAGGATCCTAATCTGAACAATGAAGTAGTGCCAACACTTTCCAAGAATATGGCTAACTGAGTCACGAATGCAAAATAAAAACAGTTTTTATAGTGCATGAGAGGAAAAGATTTAAACCTGACAGTCCTAACCTCTGAAGAAATGAATAATATAGAAATAACTTGGACCAGTTCCCTAACAATGCCAATGATCCTACTCCAGTCATAAAGCAATGTGTGTGTCCGGGTTAGGGACAGTGTTTGATGGCTCCCATTCTACCCAGAAGCTTGTACCCTTAGTTTATCTTGAATCATCAATTCATGCAACCATTAATTCATTCAATGAACATATTATAATAATTACCTACTGTGTGATAGGGTCTGGGGGGGAAATGTCAAGTAAAGCATTTTATCTACCTACAGAATCTTCCAGACAGGCAAACATTTTTTTTGTTTTTTCAATATGAAGGACACAAACAAATGTATTCTAGCAAGGCAGTTTTACCTACAAGGTAAAACTGTGCCTTCCACAGATAGCCCATTTTCTACTTCCATGTTTGGTAAGAGCCAGCACCCATCAAAGTCACATAAAATTATTATGATTGGTAGACATTTATTTTCAGATATTAAATGATGGGAAGTAGTAGTAAGGATTTTCCATGTAGCATTTTATGTGTGCAAAGTGCTTTATGGTCATATTTTATGGCTTGTTCTACATAATAGTCATGTGTGAGATGAGCTGGAACAGGCTCTATTTTAGAGTGAGGAAGTGACAGCAGTCCTGTGTATATCAGTGTCCTCTTTAAATACTATTTGCCTTGGGGTTTTAATAAATATCATCACTTTTTTTATTTCTTGGAATTTGCATTCTGCATGTTTATATTTGGTTCATTCAGGCTTTTGATAATGGTTCAGAGTCCAAACTCAGATTCTGAATAGTGCAGGCCATATCCGAGTGCAACTGCCAAGATGAGCCATGGCAGACATGACCCAACCCTTTTAGCTTCCGTCATGATCAATAGCTGTTACCACCGTTCCACTGGAATTCCATTTCCTCACTTATCCTCCAAGGTCAGAGAAAGGATCCCTCTGGTTTCCACCTTCCTTTCCTTCCAAGAAAGCGATCTTTGTGGTGGCCCTTATTTGCCTCTCTCCACACACCCTTTCTGTCCAAGTTTCTTGAGAATCATAACCATAATAGAACCACCATAGATCAGCTTCAGCAAAGAATGATCAACACTCCCTTACTTCTTTCTTCTGACAACCTACAGCTGGAGTGGAATTTGGGGGAGGCAGGAGTGAAGATCTTGTAAAACCTCACTCTTTTGTTTCCTCTTTCCATTCCTTCAAGGGAGTATCCTGGATCACTGTAGTCACCCTGGGAGTAAATTTGTGATCCAGAAGGACTAGCCTTTGTCCATGAGAAGCACAGTGTCTTAGGAAACCCAGAAAGGCCAATGGGCAATTGCCAGTCAAAGCTTCTGGTGCTATGACAGTGCTAGGGTTTATGGAGCAGAAGGGATAGACTGCTGCCTCAGGTCTAGGGGCTCAAGAAGGGCTTCCCAGAGGAAGCAGCCTCAGGACTTCGGAGTTAGATTGGAAATGTTGGTGCATCTTTTGCTTGGGAGAGACTTTGAGTCTAGGAGCCAAGGAAGGCCAAAGAGGTAGCCCAGGTGAAATAGAATAGAGTAGGCTGCTTGACATTGCCTTTAAGCTCTAGACAAGAAACGAAGGGAGGGAGGGATGAAAGCTTCCTTTTGCCTTGCCATGACTCAAGCATAAGTCTCCCTTCAAAAACCATTCTAGTTAATGACCACTCAGCATATTCAAGGACAAGGGGTGCCTTTGGTTCACCCCTGCATTATGATTCTTGACATATGACAAGCAGGTGGGCAGGGCTCAGACCCAGCCAAAACACCTTCTCTCACAAAGCCGAAAAGGACTGCATGAGCTTTTCTAAAAATCACTGCTGACAAATCCCACAACCAGTCTCAGCACTGAAAGTTGAATGAACTCAGGAATGGGAGTCAGGAAACAGCTTTTGATTTAATGTAGTGTGTGGTCTTAGCCACTCATTTGACTGACTTGGGTCTTATTGCCTTATTTAACTTATAGGATTAGTAATACCTGCCCTACTTACTCAACAAGTTTGTTGGGAGGATAAGATCACATAATAAATATGAAAGGTTTAAGGCATACAAAAAGAAAGCCCATGACTGTGTCCAGTGTTGTTTCAATGTGTTCATGGGCTTCTGCTTTGGAGTTAGGTATTCCTCTCATCCACCACCGAATGTCTGGGCTGTCCTGTCTTTTACCCTCAACTGTCAGATATTGATCCCCCTGCCTCCATACACCTTCCCATAACACTTGGTCAACAGCTGCTAGTCATATGGCCATGGCTGAGTTATTCCAAGCACTGACTCATGTCATCACTTAACATCTTCGAAGTATTCATATGGCCCCTTCACTTTAAGACCTATAAGCCCATATTCCCCAAGTCTATTCTGACTCCAACACCAGTGGACTGTGCCCCCTACAGTGGCTCAAAGAGGAAGCCCTCATCTCTGGACACTACAGTCCTGGGTTAGCCCACTCTGTGTAACAGCAGTCTCCCAACTGGAGCATTCTTATTGCTGAAAATGATCTCCTGGTGCACCTACCACAAGTACTTGGGGCTGCTTCAGCAAGAATGATGGAAGCATTACTCCACTTCTGCTATACTCTCTTGCCTGTCCTTGGGGAGGGTTATGCCAACTGGCTCATTAACATAATCAGTATGGTTTTGACTGTGCCCTGACCAGCTAGGCTAACTGCCTAGCTCAGAGCAAGTACTCAGCAGGTGCTTGTCAAATAGAAAATTAGATCTCATCATGGACTCAGTTCTGTCCTCCCAAAATTCGTATGTTGAAGTCCTAACCTCCAGTTATCTCAGAATATAGTTGTATTTGGAGATAAGGTCTTTGTATTAGTCCATTCTCACATTGCTGTAAAGAACTACCTGAGACTGGGTAACTTATGAAACAAAGAGATTTAATTAACTCACAGTTCAGCAGGCTGTATGGAAAGCATGGCTAGAGAGGCCTCAGGAAATGTACAGTCATGGTGGAAGGTGAAGGGAAAGCAGGTACATCTTCCCATGGCAGAGCAGGAGAGAGAGAGAGAGAGAAGTGGGGAGGTGCTTTACACTTTCAAACAGTATTAGAAATCACCCCCATGATCCAATCACCTCCCACCAGGCCCCACCTCCAACACTGGGAATTACAATTCGACATGAGATTTGGGAGATGACACAAAACCAAACCATATCAGTCTTTAAAGAGTTAAGTTGAAATAAGCTGTTTAGAGTAGGCCCTAATCCAACATGACTGGTGTTCTTATAAGAAGAGGAGATTTGGTCACAGACATGGTGGTATGCAGAATAAAGACCTTTTGAGGACACACTGAGAAGGTAGCCATCTACAAGACAAGGAGAGAGTCCTCAGCAGAAACCAGTCCTGCGAACTCCTTGATCTTGGACTTCCAGCCACTGGAACTGTGAGTAAATATATTTTCTGTTGTTGAAGTCACCTAGTCTGTGGAATTTTGTTGTGCCAGCCATAGCAAATTAATACAGATATGTTTAAGAACATATAAAAATACTAATCATCAGTCGGGCACGGTGGCTCATGCCTGTAATCCCAGCACTTTGGGAGGCCAAAGTCGGCGGATCACCTGAGGTCAGGAGTTGGAGACCAGCCTGGACAACACAGTGAAACCCCATCTGTACTAAAAATATAAAAAGTTGGCTGGGCCTTGTGGCAGGCGCCTGTAATCCCAGCTACTCAGGTAGCTGAGGCAGGAGAATCACTTGAATCTGGGAGGTAGAGGCTGCAGTGAGCCAAGATCGCACCACTGCACTCCAGCCTGGGTGACAGAGCGAGACTCCATCTCAAAAGTAATATATATATATTTGGGAGGCCCACCTCGGCCTCCCAAAGTGCTGGGATTACAGGCATGAGTCACCGTGCCCGACTGAGGATATATATATATGTCATGCCACAGACCAGCAGTCAGTTGCAATCTGGAAGTTGCAGTCTTCACCAGTAAGTAAATGTTGTGACCATCATTTGACCACAGTGGGGACACTGGTAGAAAGTGTTTTTGGCTCTATCATAGTTTCTTGGACAGTCTTACGGGCCCACCAGAAGCCCTTAGAGATAGATGACCAATAGTGTAGAAAACATAGCCTTCATAACAGGAAGGCAGCGACTGCTCTCTGGGTGTTTATGGGATCTCTCTGTGTTAAATTAGAAGATACTGTTTCTCCATTTTACAGAAAGGTGACTCGAATTCTGCAATGAACCTGTAGTAAATTTAGAATTGAATCACAGCTGGTATATTTTCCAACCACAATGTGCCCTAGCTGATCTTTGCTTCCTCTTCTTCCTCATCTGTACTTGCTTTTCAACAGATGGCAAACCCTGAAGGGCATACATAAGTGTAGTCTATAGATATTGGAAAGTGGGGAAAATTTGAAGAGTAAACCAATATTTAACAATAGAAAAAAACTGCAAAAGCATCTTTACCTAGGTAGCCTTGGCAGCTGGGACAAAAACTAAAAGCTCAACTCATTAATTATACCGTGTCTCTCCTTACAGCTCTGAAGCTGAATTAAAAAGAAGTAAAACCATAATGAGCAGCCAAGAGGATGTCCCCAGGGGTCCAGATGACAGAATGAAGCATGCATGTTGGGGAGATGATCAGAACAGGCACCCGGGCCCCTGTGGGGTCAAGGACTTTGCTCTCCCCTACATGGGAGCTCTGCAGGCTGTTCTCCCCGCTGCACAGGGAGCCTGTGTTTGCAACCTGTCTCCCTTCCAGGCCTGCCCAACACTGTCCTGACCAGCAGCCTCCATCAGCAGGATTCTTTTTGTTCTCTCTTTCTTCTTCCATTTATCCACAAGCCTGACTGAGAGCCCACATTATGCGCAGCTGCCAAGAGTCCAAACCAAGGTTGGTGGTGTAGGAGAATTACCACGTTGGTAAAGGAGACTGCACTCCATGGGTCTCTTGTCCCTGGAGATTCAGCTTCGCCAATGGCTCCTCTCCCTGATTATGATTGCCATCTCCAGGCTTGATGTCCCTATTTCTGGGGTCCTTCCATCTATGTTTACAGGTACTGCAGTCTGAAAACAGCTCCCAGAGTGACCCTAACGCAGATCATGGCGCCCTCTTGTCCAAAATCTTTTCAGCGTTTTCCCAAATCACTCAGGAGCTTACAAGACCCTACCCAGACTGGCTCCTCTGTTCTCGGCTAGTCTCATTTTCTCTGATTCCCTCTCTTTTCTCTCGGGTACTAACACACTGGCAGCCTTTCTGAGCTGGATGCTCCCTTACATCCCTTGGATACTCCCAGCACGCCCTGCCTTGGGCCTTCTGCATTTGCTATTTACTGCATGCAATGTCATTGGCCAGTCAGCCACACGACCCACTCCCTCACTTTCTTTGGGTCTTTGCTCAAGCTCACATTCTCAGTAAGGCCTTTTCTGACCTCCAGTGTTTAAAATCTCACCCCTTATCACAGACAGCCCCAATCCCTTTCCCTACTTTATTTTCCTCATTATTCTTACCATCCGACATACCATGTATTTATTTCTGCTTTGCCTCCCGCTACTAGAAGGTAAGCTCCAAGAGGCTGGGAGTTTTTCTGCTTTGTTGCACTGTCACCAGCACCCAGAACGGCACCTAGAACATCGTGTCTGCCATTTGTTGAATGAATGTGCTCAAAGTACAGCTAGTGAATTGGAAAATGAACCCGTGATGGGGAGTAATTATGAAAAAAGATTCATGTGTTCTTTCCTAAGTGACTCATTTGTTCTTTAAAAACAGTCATGTGCTGCGTAATGACAATTTGGTTAATAACAGACTGCAGATATGATGGTGGTTCCATAATGTGATATTTTTACTGTATTTTTTCTGTGTTTAGATTCACAAATGCTTACCATTGTGTTACAATTGCCTACAATATTCAGTACAGTCACATGCTGTATGGGTTTGTAGTCTAGGAGCAATAAGCTATACCATAGAGCCTACATGTGTAGTAGGCTTACACACATGGATTGCGCTTACACAAACCTAGATGGTTTGTGTAAGCGCAATCCATGATGTTTGCACAACATCACCTAATGATGCCTTTCTCTGAGGCAATGCATGACTGTATCCGAAGGTAACAATGAGTTTGTTGCCCTCTCCCTTCTGGGAATGGATAATCCCTACAGTACCTGTATTAGGCTGTTCACCTCATTCTTCTTCCTCGGTTCTGATGACAAATGGTTTCTGACTCATAGCTGTGGACATATGAAATACTTTCATGGCTTTCTGTAAGGCTGGGCAAGTCAGTGAAGGTGAAATGTAAAGCCCACTCCCTACAAAGGACTAGTATTCACTCACCTCTCTCACCCCCAGTTACTGATATAGTTTAACAAATATTTATGATTATCTCTGCAGAAAAGGGATTTTAGAAAATCACATTCTGTTAGTTTTTATTATTGTTGCAAAAAAAGAGATAAAATCTTGGCATCTTTGAATTTACACTGCTTAAGGTTACTAAACAGAATGGGCAGTAGAATCCTATTTTTATAGTGTTTATATATATACATACAAATGTGTGTGTGTATATATATACACATATAAATGTACATGTGTATATATTCACATATGTTTATGTATTTTTATATCTTACATATTTATCTCTATATATGTATACACACATGCATATATATGTATAAAGATTAAAGAATATAGCAATAGGCTAACCTTTGGGTATGATAAAATAATATAATTTTTATTCAACTGTTTTTTCCATAGTAAGTATATATTATGTATATGCTATGAAGAACACCAATCATTCTTCTTTAAAAAAAAAAAAGAAAGGCTGGGTGCAGTGGCTCACGCCTGTAATCCCAGCACTTTGGGAGGCCGAGGCAAGTGGGTCACCTGAGTTCAGGAGTTCGAGACCAGCCTGACCAACATGGAGAAACCCCGTCTCTGCTAAAAATGCAAAATTAGCCAGGCGTGGTGGGTGGCACACACGCCTGTAATCCCAGCCACTTGGGAGGTTGAGGCAGGAGAATCACTTGAACCTGGGAGGCAGAGATTGTGGTTAGTTAAGATTGAGCCTTTGCACTCCAGCCTGGGCAACAAGAGTGAAACTCTGTCTCAATAAATAAATAAATGAATAAAAAGAGAAAAGAAAAAGCCCTTGTTTTAATTGGGCACATGCTAAAGGTCGGTTTTCTAGTATAGGGAAACAAGAAAATGTTCCTTTTGAATGTGACTATTATTTTTACTTTGTGATTTCGGCTTTTACGTTGGACTCAGTAAACTAAAAAAAGGCAAACTGAAATCATAGTACGAGGCTCTCATGTTTCCACTTACACTGAACATGAGCCAAGGCCTGAGGGCTAAAGTGGGCCTGATTGACTCATGACACCAGGTTGCTGCATCACTTCCTTGAGTAATTGTTCCTGGCTTCAAAACTAGCTGTGGAATCTCAGAAATCTTGTGACATTGGATCACGTGCCTGGGCACAGCCACATTTTCTTCCATGGCTTCCTCTCCTTCCTTCTCTGGAGCAGATATCTATGTTTGCCATCTGCCTTTCTTCCTGTTCCTTCTTCTAACATGCCCCAGGATGCTCTTGAAGCCATATCCACTTCTCCAAATCAGTGATTGAATTCTTGAGAGCCAGGGCACAGCAGTCTCCTTCATCCATTGTATACTCTTCAGTGTTGTGTCCTTTGTCTAAAAGGTCTTTGCTCTTCTTTGCCTTGCTGTCTGTGTTTGTGGCACTCGCTTAGATGCTTATTGATGGAGTTGACCGTGGAGACCATAATGTGCAGGGACCAGCTCTTCAACAGGTGGGTGCCTCCCTGGTGCCCTGAGCTGGCTGGCTGTCCTTAGCACTGGGAAGACAGATTCTTCTCTTTGGGGGTTGCCTCAATCCTTGTGGAACACATCTTTTGGCATATGAAATTTCTGCTTGTTATAATTTTTTTTTTTTTTTTTTTTTTGAGATGGAGTCTCACTCTGTTGCCTGGGGTGGAATGCAGTGGCACGATCTCTGCTCACTGCAACCTCCACCTCCCAGATTCAAGCAATTCTCCTGCCTCAGCTTCCTGAGTAACTGGGACTACAGGTGTGTGCCACCACACCCAGTTAATTTTTCTATTTTTAGTAGAGACGGGATTTCACCATGTTGGCCAGGCTGGTCTTGAACTCCTGACCTCAGGTGATCCGCCCACCTCAGCCTCCCAAAGTGCTGGGATTACAGGGCTGAGCCACCATGCCCGGCCTGCTTGTTATGATTTATAGAACATAAATTCACTTTTTTTGGTGCCCAGGACTCATGACTATCTGGTCCCTACCTATCTTTCAAAAGAAATCTACCATGAATATGCCATAGGAGCAAGGTGTTTTTCTTCATGACAAATAAACCTTGTGCATTGTATCTCTGTGCTTGTGCCTGAGACTGGAACCTCCTCCAAAATCTACTGCCTCAATTTGAATCTTATTGATCTTTCAAGTCCTCACTCAGATATAATTTATTCTGTGATTTCCTGTGACCATTCCAACTCACGGTGACCTTTCCCACTCAGGCGGAAATTCTCACATAATTTGCATATATTCAAAAATAAAAAAGTGATGATCTCACTCACACTGCCAGGTAAGAAGAGATAAACCCACGTGTCTGACAGTCTGCTTTCTATGCCCCCATGAAACATGATGAAATCAGGACTGTAATCTGGGCATGGATGTTATCTACATGACAGAACCATAGGGACTGTGTTATTGGCATCTGTACCAGACATTTGGTAGACAACAGAGCTGACCTGAAGAAAAACGGCTTCCTACCTTCCCTCACATTAGTCAGAGAGCAGCCTTGGAGGAGACATCGACAGAAACTCTTACTAGAAAAAGTAAGAGTTGATAATCATGTAAATTTATATCAACCATCTCTCATAAGGAATATATGAGAGGGGGATTCTGAGAGTAAGCCAATGGAGGGAATTAACCCACCTGTTCATGGGGAAAACCAAACACCAATATTTAGCCAAGGAAAGGATTCTGCAACTAAGAAGTAGAATATAACCCTCAAAAGAGACATCAAGATAATAACCTGTGGAAAAGATTCACTGCAGGAAAACAGAACTAAAATTTTAAAAAGACGTTTCTAGAATCCATATGACCACACTGGTTTTCCCAGACAATTTATGCAATTATACAAGAAGGAACCTCCCATTTTTCCTTGGCATGAATGTCTGTCCTTGGGCTTTTCTCCCTGTGGAGTTTTGGAAAGGACAGAGGAGTTATTCTGTTCCACATACAGAATTTCAATGAATGCCCTGCTTTCAGCCCCACTGTTTCTCCACCATCTGAGACATCTGCCTTCTCCTAGTCTAGGGGTTCTCTGGGCCGTTCCTGACAAAAAGTGCAGGCTGCAGCTTCCACCTTTTGTCCATCTTCCAGGGATTTGTTGCAATTTCATGTTCTTTGAATTCCCTTTCTGTTATCTGAATTGCTGTGGCCTCTAACTTTTCTAGTGCTTTACCCTCAGCAATGCCCCAGTGAAGGGAGCAGCACAAGTGAAAATAGATGTGTGTCTTCTTCTGTCAGTTTCTTCTGGAAGGTTCTCAAAGTTTTAAAGAGATCAATTTTTTCCAAGTTAATTTAAAATGTAATTAATGATGTTTCAATGCCATTACAAATGAGATATTTTGGCTGGGTGCGGTAGCTCATACCTGTCATCCCAGCACTTTAGGAGGCAAAGGAGGGTAGATCACTTGAGCCCAGGTGTTTGAGATTAGCCTGGGCAACATTGCAAAACTCTGTCTCTACAAAAAATACAAAACAAATTAGCCAGGCGTGGTGGCGTGCACCTGTGGTCCGAGCTACTTGGGAGGCTGAGGCAGGAGAATTCCTTGAACCTGGGAGGTTGAGGCTGCAGTGGCCCATGATTGCACCACTGCACTCCAGCCTGGGCAACAGAGCAAAATGCTGTCTCAAAAAAGGGGGGTGGATATTTTAACAAAATGATTTAAAAGTGTATTTAGAAGACCAGACAGAAGACCAAACAAGAAATTCTGAAAGGCAAGAATTGTGAGAGAATGGGCTCCTAAGGTCAGATATTAGAATATGTTATTTGGCTGCAAAAAATAAAACAGAATGATTTTAGCAAACTGGCAGATGAGTGGAAGAGAAAAGAAAAACAAAAACACATGCCTAAGTCTATGCAATAATTTAACATGTGATTAAGATGCTATTTCAAACTGGCTGGAGGGAAAATTAAGAATGATGACGGCAAACTGGGTGAATCACTTGGAATGAAGACAAAGCCAAATTTTACTCTATGTATCATACACTAAATTGCAAATAGACTAAAGAGTTACATGTTTGAGAGAGAATGAGAAACAATAACAGAACAAGATAAAAATGTAAATTCAAACAGCTAATCTTACTGTGGCAAAGTTATTGCTAACATAAAAGGGGAGAGGAATCCTATAGAAAAACCTTGATAGTACTGATTACATAAAAATTTAAAAACATCTGTAAGCTTAAAAAAATTTTAAAGATATAGACAAATCAGGTAAAATATTTGCAATATACATGACACACAAAGGACCTTTTAGAATCATTAAGAAAACTATGAAACTCCGGAAGAACAAGGGGCTAAACACATGAAAACACGATTTACAAACCAAGAAGAAACAGAGATGATCCATAAACAAGAGAACATGTTCAACTTCTCCAGGAAGCAAAGAGACAAAAATTAGAATAAGATATTATTTTTAGCTACCAAATTGTCAAATGAAAATGTCCAAGGTTAAAGCAAATGGGTGTCCTCATTCATCACTGGTGTGTGTGTAAATTCCTACAGCATTTTGAACAGAATTTGGCCATGTGTATTTAATATTATTATTATTACTATTATTATTTTTTGAGACAGTGTCTCACTCTGTTGCACAGGCTGGAGTGCAGTGGCACTGTCATAGCCCTCTGCAGCCTAGAACTCCTGGGCTCAAGCAATTTTCCCACCTCCACCTCCCAAAGTGCTGGGATTATAGGCATAAGCCACTGCATCCAACTATTTTTTAAAACCCTATATTATATTTATATTTTTCAGACCATTAAATCAACATCCAGGAAATTCTCCTAGAGAAATACTTACTGATGTACATAAATATGTATTTACAAAGATATATACTTCAGTGTTACTTGTAATAGCCAATGGTTTCAATCAGCATAATTCCTAAAAAAGATTTGCTAAATTAAGTATTGTGCATCCAAATGATGGAATACTTCCTATCCATAAGATAGATTTAAATAATACTTAGTGACTTTGGGAGATGCTACAACTATAGTAGGTGAAAAGGCACATTTAAATGTGTATAATATAATCTCAGCTTTGCAAAAAGGAATTTAAACACATACACATTTCTTTTAAAAGTTACACCAAATGTTAATAGTGATTATTGGTGGTGGAATATGGGTGATATGAATTTTCTTTCTTACATTTTTATACATTTTCCAGATTTCTCACAACAAACGTAAGTCATGTTTATAAACAGAAAACACATTTTTTTAAAAATATAATTTTCTTGACTAGATTTTGAGTTCCTCAAGGGCATTTTATACAACCGAACACATCATCCACAGGTTTGCAACTTCCTTCCAGGGTTTGGGCCCAGTCTGTTTTAAATGTAGTTGTTTTAAATGCAGTAGATAATACAGAAATATTTACAAGTATTAACAAACTTCGTTCCGATTAACAAACTTCCTTCTTGGGTTTTTTTGTCGTTGTTGTTTTTCCAAAAGCATATGTGAAATATTTTAAAATATTGAATCATCATCTAACACCTGTTTTTCATGTGGACATCTGATAAATACTGCTGCCTGCCCTGGTGAGAGCAGAGAAGAAACCCACTGCCTGAAAGGGTTAATTTGGGGCAGTTAAGGCCACCTGTTCCAAGTCTGCCAGGGGCCTTCATTTCCAGGCCTCCAGGCTCACCAGCTCAGGAAGAGGATTTTGCTAAGCAGTGGATATATATACACAAAGGCAGGGCCAATGCAAATAAGAAATTCCTGGTCCACAAATAAACATTTCTTAAGCAACCCAGACAATGAAATGGATGATAGCCTTTTCTACCCGAACTTTTCTCTAATTATGTTTTTATTGACTTTTCAGAGGAAATGAAAAAGGCTAACATATAATTGACTAAAAGAAATAGAAGTAATAAACCAAGCCAGAAAAAGACTTGAGGAAATGTGTATCTAAGGTAAAATACCTCCAATATGAAAATCCGTGCCATTATGTTGAAGTTACAAAATTGCCTACACATGCTGCTTTGGTTGTGAGAGAGAACTCGGTGCAGTGCTGTGACAGAGTGCTATGTTAAGGTCTAGCCTCTTTCCAAGTCTGAATATCCTCTGTATTTGAATTCTAAATTTCAAAAGCACTGAATTTCAAATGTTCTGAATTCTGACTTGTACATGAAAGAACTTTGGATCAGGAGCTGGGTGTGTATGTAGATCTTAACAAGGCATTTAACAAGTTGTCCCATGATAACCTACTAGCCAAGAAGATTAATTACAAGTATTATACATACACACACAGATATATATACACACACACACACGTATCTTTTATATATGTGTGTGTGTGTATATATATATATACACACACTCACACCACACACACACACACACACACACACACGCACATATTTTTCAAATGGTGAGTAGATCATTTTTCAAACGATCAGGCGGAGGCCAACCTGGAGTGAAGTGATTCATAATGCGCCATTGTATTTTCAACATAATTATGAGTATAGCGTGAATCAGCCATTCTAAGAAGCTAATCAGAAAACTACGAGCACGAATCCAGGGAGGAAGGGGATGAGCTTCACTTTATGCATGCCTTGCGACCTAATATTTAGGTAGTCTTGCTTCTCAATCCCCTCACCCCAATGCCTTGAGTAATCAGCCAGTGTTATTGAAGGAAGAGTATCGTATCCCTCAGTTGCTAGGGAAGAAAAAGGTTAAGAATCCTGACATTGACAAAAACAGAAAAAGCAATGTCATCCAATCTATGAGCAAATTATAGCTACTATTTTGATGACAGCATCATGTTTTAAACTCCTCTTGACAAGTTGAAGTGAAGAGATGAACGTAACAAGAAGATATTTAATGGGAATACATGTTAGACCCTGCCCTTGGCCCCAAAGAGCAATTGCACAAACACAGCAGGAGGTGGAGTTGGCTAAATAGTGGTTTTTGTGAAAAGTTCTGAGGGAGTTCAGGTACCACCACGGGTACCAACCAGAAATTTGGTCCTAAGCTCTATTTACAGACTTACAGAATTTAGAATGAAGGGATTGTCTACTCTCTTAGCATAATGCCTTCCATAGTCATCCAGGTTCTCATAAATGATAGAAGTTCCTTCTTTATTAAGGCTGAATAGTTGTTCCATTTTGAACATATACTATACTTTCTTTATCCATTCATCTGTAGATGGACACTTAGGCTGATTTCGTATCTTAGTTATTGTGAATAGTGCCACAATGAACCTGAGAGGGCAAATATCTTTTCAACACACTGATTTCAGTTCCTTTGGATATACACCTAGAATTGGGATTGTTGGATCATATAATAGTTCTATTTTTAGTTTTTTGAGGAACCTCCATACTCTTTTCCATACTAGCTGTACTAATCTACATCCTCACCAGCAGTTTACAAAGATTCTCTTTTCTCCACACTCTCACCAACATTTGTTATCCTTCATATTTTTGAAAATAGTCACTCTAACAGGTATAAGGTGACATCTCATTGTGGTATTAACTTGCCTCTGCCTGATGATTTGTGATACTAAGCATTGTTTATATGTCTGTTGGCTATTTGTGTGTCTTCATTTGAGAAATGTCTGCTCAGGTCCTTGGCTCATTTTTTAATCAGGTTATTTATTTTTTTGCTATTGAGTTTCTCACATGTTTTGGGTATCTGCTCCTTATCTATGGATGGTTTGTAAATATTTCTCCCAATTTACGGGTTGTCTCTTTGTTCTGTTTTCTTTGCTGTATAGAAGCTTTTTAGTTTGATGCAATCCCATGTGTCTATCTTTACTTACGTTGCCTGTGTTTTTCGAGTCATAGCCAAGGAGTCAATGCACAGATCAATGTCGTGGACCATTTCCCCTATGTTTCCTTCTTGTAGTTTTACAGTTTCAGGTCTTATGTTTACGTTTTTCATCAATTTTGAGTTTATTGTCATATATACTATGATATGAAAGTCCAAACTTATTCTTCTGCATGTGGATATTCAGTTGACCCAACAGCACTTACCGAAGAGACTATCCTTTCCCCATTGTGTGTTCCTGGCATCTTTGTCAAAAATCAATTGGCCATAAATGCATGAGTTTATTTCTGGGCTCTCTATTTTGTTATATAGGCCTATGTGTCTGTGCTTATATCAGTATCATGCTGTTTTGATGACTGTAACTTTGTAATATATTTTAAGATCAGGTCATGTGATTCCTCCAGCTTTGTTCTTTTAGCTCAGAATTTATTTGGCTATTCAGTCTTTTGTGGTTCCATACTAATTTTAAGGCATTTTATTGTTGTTCTGTGAGAAATATCATTGGAATTTTAATAGGGATTGCATTAAATCTGTAAATTGCTTTGGGTAATATGGACAATTTGACTATTAATTATTGCAATCTATGAACACAGGATATCTTTCCACTTATTTGAGATTTGTGTCTTCAATTTCTTTCATCAATGTTTTATCATTTTCAATATACAGATTTTTCAACTCCTTGGTTAAATTTACTCCTAAGTATTTTTTTAATGCTATTGTAAAAGGGATTGTTTTCCTAATTTCTTCTTCAGATAGTTCATTGATAGGATATAGAAATTAAACCGATTTTTGTTAAGGGACTTTAAGATTAACTCCTGTATTCTGTGCCAGGCAGGTTTTGGCATTCACAAGGGGCACTGAAGCCTTATAAACATAGTAATGGATTAGTGCTGGCTGAAGGAAAAATTTCTAGAGTAGCTAGAGGAGAGCATATAGGCTGGGAATTCAGGTGGGAAGAAAATTAATTGCTCAGTTCTCATACTGTAATGCTATCAGTTAACTTCTAAAGATATCTATTCTCTCTGCACAGACCTATCAAAAAATTCCATCACCCAATTCCTGAATGATCCAAATGCTTCTCAACCAGCTCACAGACTGCTAACCCTCTCCTTGTCCATCTCAAGGGGAAAAAGTACCGTGTGAATGAGCTGCTTCAGGCCCACATGAACAACAGCGATAAACTCAGACTCATTTTAAATAGGAGGCAGGAGCATTCACAGACAGATAGCAGCCAGACACAGGAGCAGTGTGTGTGTGTGCTTGTGTGCGTGTGCATATGAAAAGGCCTTTGGCAGAGATCAAGAAGATTTAGGAGTTTCTAAAAGAATATGCCAAGCCATTTACTGTGATCTGTTCCACTCTCCTAACGGCTGGTAGAACCAGGTAACCTCCCATCCTTGGTCTTCCTCACTACCTAGAACCATCTTTTCATTGAGTGGCAGGGACTAATTACAGAGATAACAAGCAGCATGCTGTTCTAAGTCACTAAAAGAGGAAGACTGTGTCTACACTGATTTGTAGCGATGTCAATACTATAAAAGAATCCATCTGATGACAGCCAACCCCATCTCTCCCAGCACACACCTGGGGGCCCACGCGTGTCCTGGAGGCAGCGTGGTGGCCTGCAGAGACCTTGGGCTTAGTAGTTTAACAGACCCAGCTCTGTGACTGATGTAAAGTAGGCATTGTAACATCCATCTCAGAGGGCTGCTGTACACATGAGATAACATTTACACTTCCTACCACATAGTAAGCATTTTCCCTCAAGGGTGGGGACAGATGTCTAAGATCCCACAGGCCCACAGTATATTCCCATTTTTTAAAATAATTTCTCTTTAGGAAACATAGGCTTTGAACCTGGGAAAATTTAGTTTTCTGGCCGTCTGAACTGCTTGCAAATTTAACTGAAACACCTTTTGTCTCCCAGGGTGTAATAATAGGAAGCAAATGAACTGATTGCCTTGTGCATGTTTGGTTGCTGGTATTGTTTTATGCATTTCCATATGCATTATTTTATTTAGCCTCATGGGTCCCAGAAACCCATATGGATTTTCCTCAACTCTGCATTTTTCTTTCCTACTTGAAATCAGACTTCATTCTATGTTAATCTTGGGGGAAGAATTGTTGATGCATTTATTCACTTACTTGCTCTATTAGTCTGCTAGGGCTACCATAACAGAATGCCACAGACTGGATGGCTTAGAGAATAGAAATTTTTTTTCCTTGCAATTCTGGAAACTGGAAGCCCAAGATCAAAGAGTCGGCTGGTTGGTTTCTGGGGAGGCCTCTCTTCTTGACTTGCAGGTGGCTGCCTTCTCCTGTGTCCTTACATGGCCTTTCCTCCATGTGTGCACCCCTCTGGGGTCCCTTCCTTTTTTTTTGAAAAAAAAGGACATCATTTCTATTGGACTAGAGCCTCATCCTATGGCCTTGTCTAACCTTATTGACCTCCATAAAGGGTCTATCTCCAAATACAGTCACATTGTGGGGTAGCGCTTCAACCTATGAGTTTTAGGGGGCACACAATTCAATCCACAACACTTGCTCACCTCATATTAATTCAACACACATCTACTGAGGAGCTATCATTTTCCTGGGTCAAGCTCTGGTGACACAAAGAAGAATCAGGTGTGGTCATGCTGGTCATGCTCCTGTGGCACTCCCAGTCGGCCAGGGCTATGGACACTTTCTCCAATGCTGATGACATAACACCTGCTCCCCCAGAGGCAGAAGTAGGAGTCAGCAGAAAAGGGGAGGAGCACTGACTTCTTCCTGGAGTGGGCAGAGTAAGCTGTAATAAAGAGGTGAGAGCTAAGCTATGAAGGTCAAAGTTGGAGTTGGTCAAACACATGCGTTTGGAACAAGGCGTTCCAGGAAGTTAGGATCCCCTGGGCAAAATCAGGGAAGCGTGAAAGTACATAGCAAACAAAGGGAAGGTTCCACACATTTGCAGGAATGAACAACAGGGGCTTTGACATTCATTTCCAGGGATCTGGGATGGCCAATAGTGTGGGTGTCCTTAGGGAATGGATAGTGTGGAAAATTTGCCCATCTTAACGGGTCTTCACATAGATTTTTAATATTTGCACTAATGTGAAATTGAAAGCTGAAGATGACTATAAGGAAAACCTGAAGTAAATCTACTACAAAGCCAGCAATTATTCAAAAATCCCAGCACATAGTCGGATATGACTGGTGGTGGCATCACCTTGAGGACCTTGCAAATGGCACCTCATGAGAGCTTACACCCCCTAGGAGATGAACTGGGAAAGAATCCAGGCTCCACCAAGTCAGAATAAAAAGGAACATGAGACCAGTGTGCAACAGCCTCCCATCACAGGTGACAAAACAGAGGCTCAGAGAAGTACAGGCATCTGCTCAAATTCACTTGGCAAAACCAAGATTGGAGCCCAAGTGTCCCAATTCCCCATCAAACCACCTTGGCTGCTGATTCAAGATCCTGCACCATGGCAGACACTGTCACTTCTGACTCAATGCCACTTACACCTCCAGACTCCTTTCCTGCCATTCTTAGCCATTTGCTCCACTCGCATCACCCTGACCCACGGTGATAGGAGTAGAGCACATGGCTAAAAAATGTGAACTTGCTGTTCTCTCTCTTCCCTTCTGGCAAGTGTATATGCTGCTCCCTCTGCCTGGAATTCTCTCTTCCAATTCTTCTGCCACTCTGCTTGGCTAGTGCCCACTCATTTCTGCACTCAAATTAACTATCAGCTCTCTGGGAAACCTTCCCTGGCCCTCCCAAACTGGGAAGTGCCCCCTTACATGAAGTCTCATAGTAGCCCGCTCTATGCCGTCATAGCAGCTAGCATGTTTCACTTCTGCACCACTTACCATGAATCGAAAGAAAAAAGAATAGAAAGAGCCTATTCTTTTTTTTTTTTTTTTTTTTTTTGGTCTGTGTTTCTACAATATCTAGCACAGCCCTTCTCCATAAATATGTAATGACACAAACCATATTGTGAAGTTAGCGTTAAAAAGCAACTCCATTTTCTCCTAATCTTACCCTCCCATCTAAAGATGCTCATTAAGCAAAAATAGCTAAGGTGCACCATATATTTATAGAATAATATACAAATAAAGGTTGGGCAGCCACCACATAATATGCACTTACAATGTGCCATGCACATATACGGGACCAGTTAGGTCCCACCACAAACCTGCAAACTAGCTCTTAGCCTGCCTCCGCCAATACACACATTTTACAGCTGAATTTCGCCCTGTCACCTAGATAATTCTTTCACAGCCTCTCCGTTGGAAGCAGGTGCTTGCATTTGTGTTTGTACTGTCTTTGAAATGCAGGTTTTTCTGCTTATGTAAGCTGATGCCAGAACACACAGCTTCAAGCAAAATACCATTGTGGTTCTGCTCAACAAGGCCAAGGTGAATTAAACAGCATTCAGTTTGCTCAGACAGAAGCAAAAAAGATTAGAATGGGATTTTTGTAGACAGAGGGGAAAATGTGCAACTTCAATGATGAACCCCAATGAGCAAATTTTGGATGACGATTAAATTCCCATTCAAAATAACACATTTCCCATGATAATAGAAAAGCATCTCCCCTTAGGTTTCCTGCAGAGCAAACCAGCTATGCAATGAGAACATTTGAGTTCTTTGAAAATATCAGTGGCAACTCTGAAATTAACAAAGTCACCTTCAAAATATCCACTTACCTGAAAAGGTTGATATCAGATAGGTATTTTATTATTTATTTATTTAGATATGGAAACTTAACTATGTTGCCTAGGATGGATTCAAGCTCCTGGGCTCAAGTAATCCTTCAGCCTCAGCCACTTGAGTAGCTGGGATTATATGCACACACCATTGTGCCCGGTGAGATAGATATTTTACCTGTACCTCTCATGGATATGAATGGACCAGGTGCAGGCATATTTATTCAGGAATCAAATACAGGCTATAGAACTAAAAAGAAATCCTGAGGCCTCTATATGGATGATGAGTGCCTGTCTGCTCCATGGATGGCCAAGAATGTTGAAAATTTATGAGAGACCCAGAAGGCCGTACCTTAGGACTTGTCTGGAACCTTTGACTCTTCAGTCATAACAAGGTGCAGAGGCTAACAGCCAAGACAGGGCACTGGGTATACCACCATGCAAGGCCCAGTAACAGGAAATGGGCCCAACTGATCATGAAGATCCAACAAGGCATGGCTACCAAGGGGCAGATAAAACTCAGCCACAGCTCAAAAGAACTGCCAGAACCAAGTGTTTCCGGAGGGTATCCTGGGTTTTATCAAGCAAAGCCAATAGATGGGCAATTGAGATGGTAACACTTTCATAACTTCGTCGCACATGGGGTGCTCCAACCCCACAAAAACTAAACACATTTAGTTTGAGCACTATTCTGTGGACCGTCAAAGCCATCTCAAGTATTTTAGAGCATTCCTAGGAGGGTCATGCTCTCAGGTAACCACTGCCTAGGGTCCTTGCCTCCATGGCATACTATTTTTTTTATTGGCCCTCCAGATCTATGTCCCATCCTTCCCCACCCTGGTGGGTGTCCTGAGTGGTTAACATGCATGAGCCCCCTTGCCTTTTGGCATCCCTTTGGGTTTGACCAATGAGAGGGACTAGCAGGAGATCAGAGAGGGAGAGAGGATGAGGTCAAGGCAGCCATCCTCCTTCCACTCGAAGGAGCCCTCTCTCAATGGCTGCCAGCTGACAGCTCCAGCAACCACCTCCTGGTTTTAGGAACTGTTCCCTCCCCTTTCCCTTTCACGCCCCCCAGGGAAACAGCTCCCCATTGCTGGCTGCAAATACTTTGCCTTCCTGCTTTTGTTTCCCCTAATTCTGTCCACCTTCATGAAAATATTCCCTTTGTTACACTTTCTTCCATTTCCTAGTTCCAGTGGGTCGTCTGAGAGGAAACATCTCTGTTTTCTTTTAAAGAATACACGCAGTGTTGCCTCCTTTTGTGTAACTCAGTCCTTTCTTGATTTTTGTTTTTTTAAAAAATGCACTCACACAAGGCAGTTACGCATGTAGTAAATGTTGTTGACTTGAGAAGGGACCTCACACATTGCACAGAAAGAACACAAACCACCTGCCTGTGGGGCTCCTGATCCACATATACCTCTTCTTGGCAGGAGCTCCTTTCTTCTCCCTCCCACTGCACCTGTTCCCTGTACAGACCGGTTTGCCTACTTTGTGTCTTGAGATCCTGGTGACATTTTCATCTCCCCCTGTCACCTTCTGCTTCCAGTGATTTATCAAGGAATTTTCCTCAACAAAGACATTTCTCTCTCTAAGAGAAAACCCAGTACCACCTCTTAAAATAATAACATCCTTAGAAGTGTGGAAACTAGACACACAATACTTAGCAGGTTGACTCACAGGTGACCTAGACTGGCCCAGCAGCAGGGCTTCAGGCCCCAGGGAGGAGCACTGAGAGGAGCTCTTCACTTAGGTCTCAGACCAAAACAGAAACCGAATCACAGGCTTTGGTTTGAAAACGAAGGCCCCAGAGAGAGCCAATTTGAGGAAAGTATTGCTGAGGGGGAGTGGAAGGTGCAACTGTCAAGCCAGCCTTCAGCATCAGAGCTTTGTTCAGGTCAGATAAACCTAGGGGAATTTGGCACTCGGGCCAGCCCCTGCTCCAGTAGTTGAAGGCAAGAGTGGGCTGAGAACTTGAGCCTGACAATGGGCCACCCATTGTGGGAGCTGGAGAAGCCAAGATGGGAAAAGTAAAGTTAGGGCTAACCCACAGTACTCTTCCATTAATATATGAAATTGTTTGTGTTCCTATTATCAAAGAAATGAAACTACATAATCCTAGACTAAAGTAAAAATCAATCATGACCAAAATATCTTTAACACAAACAGGCAGGGAGTGTTGAAAAATAAAAAAGCTTTGATATTAACAAACCACTACAAATTTCCTAAGTTTCCCATTGTAACGTTACCATTAAATACAAAAGAAACAAAAGAGAGGTAAATGCATTTATTCCTTTGAAAACTATAATTGAAGGAAAACTTCCTGTGGATGTTAACAATATTGAGAATGACAAAAATAAATATTTGTGTAGCACCTTACTTTTCTAAAATCCTTTCAAATATATGACCTTATTTCAAATATATTATGAGGCAAAATCAAGGACTGGCCAGGTTGTGTAACTCACTTAAAGTACAGAAATCAAAATTGGTGTCGTGCCGCATGTTCTCACTCATAGGTGGGAACTGAACAATGAGATCACTTGGACTCGGGAAGGGGAACATCACACACCGGGGCCTATCATGGGGAGGGGGGAGGGGGAAGGGGGAGGGATTGCATTGGGAGTTATACCTGATGTAAATGACGAGTTGATGGGTGCTGACGAGTTGATGGGTGCAGCACACCAACATGGCACAAGTATACATATGTAACAAACCTGCACGTTATGCACATGTACCCTAGAACTTAAAGTATAATAATAAAAAAAAAAATTGGTGTCGTGAAGACAAACATCCCAGTCTCTGACACCAGAGCTATGATTTGAACACTGCATCTCACACCCCCGCCCTGTTTGGGGGTAAAAGCCTGAGCTCTCGCTGAAGTTGAATTTGTCAGTTAGGAGAGAACTAAGGCAGAGCTGCCCCCAAATCCCCACTTCCTACCATCCAATCCTCCTCAGCCTTTCTTAGTAGAACCATCCACAATGATGGGGGACACTCACTCCAAATGATAAAGGATGAAAATTGAAAATATATCACAAATGATAATCTACTGGCTGATCACATATCAAACTTGCCACGAGGGGAAAAAAGACTTGTATAAATGGTGTAATTATTTGCTAGCAAATATCAGCCTTCAAAATTAACTAAACCAAATGAATTGTTATAGTCATGCATCTAGGTAATGTCCTACTCTACTCAACATTTCCAAATTTAAATTAAACCAATGAGAGAGTCTTGGCTGACCACAGGGAATAAATATGCATTTATTAATGTCTAACTTGATCACAGATAATTAAAGAAAATAATATTATGCAATTTAAAAATAATATTTTACATTGGTCAGCTCTCTATACATAATAGCTGGCAAATATTCAGATAATGAACATGCTTAGGTTGTCATAATTTTTATTTCTCTATTATTAATAAACTCCATATCAATTAATGGCAAACAAGCAAAGGTATTTGAGTAAGTGAACAGCAAAGTAGCAGAATGACATGGATATTTTGTGCGCAAATAAAAAGGAATGAAGAGCTGAGACTCAATATAATATCCCTTTTGAGCTATATTCTTTATTACAACATTTTGCCTGAACCAGGCCTGAGCTTCAGCTTGGTAGGGAGTTGGTGATTCATAGCTTGTTACCCACAGGGCCGTTGGTATAAGCAGCTTAGAATATGCTGAGAAGTGATTAGACAGTTGTTTTGGGGAGCAGAGTGGACATCTGGGAGAAGAAGCCTGAGAACCCAAACACTTTCTTTTAGGATTCAAAATTACTAAGGCTGTTAGACATAGTGGGGTAACTGTCAGCAAGGTAGAAATTAGGAAAAGGCTGTGTAAAGTTGCTTAGATGGTGTGCTAGTTTGAATTTTGGAGATTCACTCCTCACAGCCTCTAGGGTGAAATTTCATAAGATGCTTTCCCCTTGCCATTGCTCTTGCGCTTGGCCATGTGATTTGCAGTGTTGATGCAATGTTAGCAAAAGCTGGAACGTGTTCTCCCACCTGCACTTCTGCATGAGAAGACTGTGCTCTGGGTGGTTTGCCAACTCCAAAAGGATGAGGGACACGTGGAGAAGACCTAAAACCAACCTGCAGCCACGCCCCACTGAGCCACGCCTAGATCAATCAAACCACAGTTGGCTTGTAGACTTATGAGCAATAAATAAACACCAGGATTATATGTCACCAAGATTTTCTGGTTGTTGACTATGCATCAATATGCTTCTGAAAAATAAATAATTCACCATATGGAGAAGGAGACAGTAACTGCGAACAATAAGGGCCAAGCATTAACAGGGAATGGTGGTTCCAGGATTTAAGGCCCCCTCAGCAACTGATTCTGTCCCCAGTGGTGAGCCATCACGGAAACAGACTTGCACCCTAAGGAAACGGCTGAGTGAGTGAAAGGAAAGAAGAACTGCAACCCCAAAGAGTTGTAATGCTGCAAATCCCCACCCTCGCGAGGCTCCCCTTGACCGAGCGTTACACAGCACATTATATATCTGCAGGCAGCACTGAGACCAGTCAGGATGGCTGCCAGAGGGAGAGAGCAAAACAAGCCATATCGCCTCCAGGAGCAGGGCAGCAGCACCTTCAAAGGTGAAACAGAGTTCTGGCACCAACCAAGAAATTAAAATAACTGGAACTAATCTTTTGACATGGCACACAACCCCAAAATTGTAGAATATGCCATTGGAGGAAGTTTGAAGGATGGGGTGGGGTAAGATGTGTCTCCTGCTAACCTGTGAGGTCTAGGCCTCTCATTGTTTTGCTTTGAGATGCTACTTTGGAATGAAATTGTTTATGCTCCAAGTTGGTAGTATAGGGCTTAACAGTAATCTTGCTCCAAAGGGATAGGAGAGCCTGAGCTCTGATGGAAGCCCTGGTAGACCACACACCCACACCGCATCACCAGCCCTGGGCTCTTCCCCTTCCTCTCCTGGAATCCCTATCCTAGAATCCTCTCACCTGCAAATGCTCCATCACTACTTCTTTCTCTTTCTATTGTGGAAGGACTATTTAAGAGTTCATATACTTAATTCATTGACTCTGAGGCCCTGTATGTATATATAATTCTCAAACACTGGGAGACAGGGTTTCCTTTTAAAATCCACTTCACTGTGTTTTGGAGCTTTGGGTTTTAGCTAATCACTAGAAATCTTGTTTCGATGAAGTAGTTCTACTCTGCATGTTGTCACCATGGAGAACAGGGCTCCTTGCAAATTTTCCCTTAAATATTATGCCCGATTTTTGAGGGAACACATTTCTTGAAAAGTGAAAATACATTTTTCACAAAGAATCTGCTACTCCAAATTTGCTGAAATGATTTGAATTTCTTTTCATTTCCTTTGGCAAATAACAGTGTGAAATAACTTTCAGTGTCATCAGAAATATATGGACTATTGGACCCAACATGGTATGCATATTGCAGGGAATAAGACTCATAGAACCAACAGAATGTGTGTGTGTATGTGTCTATCTATATATGTATACAAGTAGTATACATATACACCACACACACACATACACACACATATATACATATATGTTTGTGTGTGTATATATATGTATGTGTGTGTGTGTATATATATATAGAGAGAGAGAGAGAAAAAAAGAGATTTAAGGGATTGGCTCCCATAGTTATAGGGGCTGGCAAGTCCAAAGTCTGCAGAGCAAACAGGCAGGCTGAAGACCCAGGAAACAGTTGATGTTGCAGCTCAGGTCTGAAGGCAGACTGGATCAGAATCTCTTCGTCCTAGGGGTACCTCAGTCTTTTATTTCTTAAAATCTTCGATTGACTTGGTGAGGCCCATTCATATTATGAAAAATAATCTGCCTTCTCAAAGTCTACTGATTCAAAAGTTCATCATGTCTAAAAAGTACCTTTATAGCAATATCTAGACCAGTGTTTAACCAAAAGCTTGAAACCATGGTCTAGCCAAGTTGGCACATAAAATTCACCATCACAGAAGCAAATAAATTTTTTAAATAGTAAAATTGACAAAAGTTGCAAAATTGGTATAAAATATAAAATATATTGTAACCAATAAATTTCCTAATAATGTACATATTTTGGGGCTGACATTTTTTTAAATCAAAAGCATTCAGCTTTTTGTCGAAATAATCTGACAACCCTAAAAAATGTTGTGTTCTTCACAAAAGTGAATGCACATACATTTTCACATACACAAGTTTGTTTATAACAGTCAATCCATCAATGTCCCGCATTACAAAATCTTGACTTACAGAAGTCAAGGCAATGCAAAAATAAGACATACACTTTGATAATGTCAGGAAAAACACTCCTTACAGGAACACTAAATCCCTGGGGAAACAACCAAACCTTTCATCATATTGGATATTCCTGGGACAGAAATGGTTCTAACCTGATTCCGTATACTTTTAAATTTGCAGGGGGTGAAAATTATTACTTTATCAAAGGGTGAAAAATGGTACGTTGATTAAAGAAAAGGCTATTAGAAACTCTGGCAGGCAAAGGGCAGCTTTTGATTTAGGCACAACCTAAAATTTCTCCCTCAATTCCAGGAGTTCTTCTGCCCAGGTTCTGGAATCCGGCCAGAATCCCAACCCCACTACTCACCTGCTCTGTGACCTCAAGCAGTGATTCAGCATTTTCTTCACCTCATTGTCCTGTTCAGCAAAATGGAGACCGTAATGCCTACTTCACAGGGTTTGTGAAGAATTAAATGATCTACTTTACGAAAATGACTAACAGTTCCACGTACATAATGAGTATTTGATAAATGCTAGCTATCATTGGATTCATTTTGTTCTCACAAGATATTAATTATTTGGACATATGGACAAGCAGGAGAGGAAAATCATGTTCATTTACCCACCACTCTGATAGTGCAAAATCAAATAACACTGATCCTGTTCCCTGGAGATGAGTCATATAGCCAGAATCTGTTAGCAACTGGTAATGTCCTCTCCGGAACTTTGCCTGCATTTGGGACATGCCAGCATTATGCAAGCCAACAGTGCCTTGCTGCTGATGTCTGTGTGGCTTTCCTAATCATTTTGGTATGGTTAAGAGTAGAAAATAATCACATGCTTTTCTATCCTATTATCCTTTTACAAGCAAAATTGAGATATTTAAACACGAGATCTTAAAAAAAGTAGGTTTAATAGTTTCACCAAAGAATATATTGAAACAATGCAAGTAGAATAAGATTTAAAGAAACAGGCCGGGCGTGGCGGCTCACTCCAGTAATCCCAGCACTTCAGGAGGCCGAGGGGGGGGGGGTGGATCACGAGGTCAGGAGTTCAAGACCAGCCTGACCAACACGGTGAAACCTCATCTCTACTAAAAATACAAAAAAATAGCCGGGTGTGGTGGCACACGCCTGTAATCCCAGCTACTCAGGAGGTTGAGGCAGGAGAATCGCTTGAACCCAGGAGGTGGAGGCTGCAGTGAGCCGACATCGCGCCACTGCACTCCAGCCTGGTAACAAAGCAAAATTCCATCTCAAAAAAATAAAAAATAAAAAATAAATGAAAAAGAGAAAAAGAAAAGAAATATGCACACAGGAACAATTGTATAGCTTTCTTATTGCTATGGCTTGAATGTTTGTCCGCTCTGAAACTCATGTTGAAATTTAATCTCAATTATAATAGTATTAAGAAGTAGGGCCTTTAGTGATTGGGTCAAGAAGGCTGTTCCCTCATCAATGGATTAATCTAATAGTTGACTAATGGATTAGCAGGTTAATTAATTAATGGGTTATTACAGGAGTGGGTTAGTTATCATGAGAGTGGGTCTCTAGTAAAAGCCAGTTTGGTATGCTCAAGCTCCCCCACCATGTGATGCCCTGCAATGCTTCAGGGTTCTACAGAGTCCCCACCAGCAAGAAGGCCTTCACCAGATGTGGCTCTTTGACCTTGACCTTGGACTTCAGCCTCCAGAACTGTAAAAAATAAATTTCGTTTCTTTAGAAATGACCTAGCCTATGGTAGTCTGTTATACAAACAGAAAATGACTCAGACACTTAACAACCCTTGCACTTAGTTAAACCTCTTTAGCCTTAGTTTTTCCCCTGACCTAATTAGGATGCCCTTTCTATCTCACCTGGATACTTCTGGCATCCAAGTCTTCCAAGGATGACTCTGGGATTTCAGGCCAGCTGTCCCCACCTGTTGAAAATGTGGCTCATGTGCGCTTTGGTGGCTCTATGTCCTATCAGTTGATAGAGCTAATTAAAAGACAGCCTTATTCTTTTTAACCTTCTGGGTCTCTCTCTCTCTTCATCACATAATAGAAGCAGAGATTTGGGAGGCCAAGACGGGCGGATCACGAGGTCAGGAGATCGAGACCATCCTGGCTAACATGGTGAAACCCTATCTCTACTAAAAAATACAAAAAATTAGGCAGGCGTGGTGGCGGCGCCTGTAGTCCCAGCTACTCGGGAGGCTGAAGCAGGAGAATGGCGTGAACCCGGGAGGCGGAGCTTGCAGTGAGCCGAGATGGCGCCACTGCACTCCAGCCTGGGCGACAGAGGAGATTCCATCTCAAAAAAAAAAAAAAAAAAAAAAAAAGAAGCAGAGATAAGAAAGAAAAAGCTTTATTATCTTTTTGGGATACCTAAAGAGATAACCCTAAATTTGGTGATTATTTTTCTTTTACTCAGAAAGGAAGCATATTCCAAGCTGTAAAGGAGTCAGGAAACCTTCCCAAACAAGAAGAATCTACCCATCATCTTCTCTGTGGTTTTTTATTTCATATATACTCAAGAGTTTTTCTGTAGTTTGACTGAGAACTTGGTCCATAGGGATAAGTCAGCCGTGGTTTTATTTTCACAGTCTAAAGAGCCACTGGAGGCTGGGAAGCTACAGCTGTACCTTAACCTCTGGGGCAAGGGACGAAACAGGAGGACACTTCACTTGCAGGCACCAAGAGTCGATGAGGGTAAGCTCGGTCCTGGGACACTGGCTGTGTGTCTGAGGAAGGAGCAATGAAGAGGGAGCAGAACCTGGTGTCGGCCAAGTCCTCATTGGGCCACCCAGATGCTCTGCCACAAACCTCAGCAGAGGGAAGGGAGGAGAGAAAGAGTGGGGAAAGTGGACAGAAAGAGCCCTAAGGAAACAGCACTTCCTCCGCGGGCATTAAGTTCTACGGCTTAGAGCTGGAGCGTAATCAGGGAAGGAGAGGGCTTTTCTGCCTTCTCCACTCAGCACTACGTCTATTGAAGAAGCCACAAAGGCAGCTACAACCTCGCCAACGGAAAGCAACAGGAAGACCACCCCCAGTCAGGAGAACCGGGGGAGTGGGGACCACTCACCTATACCCCCATGGCAGAACAAGGGGTTGCAGGGAGTGGTGAAGGGCTGGTGACCCACAGAAACCTCCAGGAGAACTGCCGCTGGGGCCTATGAGACACAGAGAGCACCACGGAGACATTTCCCAGGAGAAAGGAGGGATGCATGGGCTTGAGGCTGGAATGCCGAGGTTTCACTGTTGGGAAAAAAGCCTGACACTAATGCTGGGTTTCCCTTCCTTTGACTCAGATTCCTCGCCTGCTGCTCCAGGGCAGTGGAGTTTAAGAAAACACTCATAGACCAAGGAGACCATGACCAGCAAGAAGCCCACTTCACTTTGGGAGGATTTCAGGGGAGGGAGTGCTGGGCAGAGCAAATGTTTCATCTGAACACCCCCCCACTCCAGGTGACTGCCCCTTTAAGGAATAGTTGAAGATCCTGAACTCTGGGGGCCTTGAGTATTATGTGCAGGATCAACATATTCACATAACCTGGGAAATTCCTGATAGGATCGTGGTGAGAAAAATAAACACCCACGCCATTGCCGGGCTGGGCAGTAGGCTTCCTGTTTGAGATTTTTCCTTATCCCATTCCTTGTCCTGTTTCTTGCACCCCTATTTCCTGCTTCAGCAGACAGGGAAGTCCATGTCTTCAACTGAAAGGAGGAGAGACAGTTGGCAAGACTTGCAGTCTGTTTACTGTTACTGCAGGGTCCTCCTGCCTCCGGTTCCCCTGCCACGCCCCCCGCCCACCCGCCCCGCCGAATGCTCACAGAGGCCAATGTCAGGTGGTGCAAAGTACACGAGAGCAGGCAGCTGGGACAGCTGTGCTCTGGGCTCTCAGCCGGCCCCTTCCATCTGTTCCTCTGTTTGTCTTGCAAAATGGAAGAGGGGCTTCTATGGGCCACTCCACGGCGGGCAGCCGCAGAGCAGGTGGTCAGACACATGGGGCCAGCCACGTGGGCCCGAGAAGATGGGACCTGGGGCAGAGAGAGGGAGTGGGAGCCAGGGTCTCAGCGCTAGAGGAGAGGGGCTCCCAGCTGAACCCAAGCCACCCATATCACAGTGGGTAGAGCTGCACCCTGGCTCACTCCTCACATCACCCCTGGGCCTTCAGGGGTTTCAAGGTGTGGAGTTTGGTGACTTTTGCTTGAGAGGAAGGAGAGTGAGTGGGCAGTCAAAAAGCCACAAGCAAAGAAGGTCCTGCAACATCCCTCTCTTAAATTCGCTTTCTGTGATCTATGTTCACTTTTTATGCCACCATCTACCTATCTACACTTAATCTCTCAAGTCCCCTCCCCAACCAAACTGCGCATTATCTAGAAGGTTGAGAAATACCTTCCAGTCTGGCCTCATGCCCATGAAACTTCCCTTGGTCTCAGTGTTTGGGAAGGTGCCAGATGGTGGTGATATTAACAGCACCCTTTGGTTTTTTGTTATATTGGAACTGATGCCCACAGGCCCCACTCAGCTGCCTCACCCAGGTGCTAAGCCCAGACATTTGCTTTCCCTTGAGCTGTTTATTTTGCCAGCAGGCAGTGTCACCTGTCCAATTGCCTGCTAATGAACTGTACAGTCTTAACTGCCAATCCACTCCCACCCGAGAGGAGAGGGAAAGGAATGTGAGTGGCCCAGACTGCACTGTCAGGACTGGGTTAGCTGGGCAGGAGGAGGGGCCATGGTTACAGCTGGAAACAGAGACAGAAAGTTTTTAAAAACCTTTCTTATTCATCAGTAGTGCACAAAGCTCATGGTGGATGGTTTGTGCAGATTATCCCCATTCAACAGATGAAGAAACTGAGCCCAGAGAGGGTGATGGCTCTCCAGGTTACACAGCTGCTGAGGAGGATAAGCCACAGAACAGAGATTTGAACTCTGGTTCATCTGACGCCAATGCCAGGGGCTCTGGAAGCTACTTAGTCATTTGTAGGATGCCCCTGAGGTGAAAGCCATGTGCACAGGTATTCCGGTATCTTAGCAGAGATGTTTGCTCTCCTGGCATTAGGACTGTGTGGGGTCAGTGCCCGAGGGCCGTAGGATTAGCTTGGCATAAAGAGAACTTGAAGAAACCATTCCTAAGAGCAGATCAGAGGGCTGGAACCTGATATATGGGCAAGAAACCAGCGAAAATGAGAGCAGAGGTGAGTCCCTTCTAATGGGAGAAGAAGCATGACTTCGTCTTCCACATTCTATGTCCTTCCAACCACCAGGCCCTACAGACGCCGCAAGTATACAGCTGACTATGAAACCGAAACTTATTGCTACTATTTCTGAGCCACTTACAATGAAACATCCTGCGTACAAAAAACACAATTCTTCAAATTCATTCATTTCTATCATTAAAAATAGACATGTGTTGACTTCAACAATAGGCTGTGCGCATCAATGGCGTCATCTTCATTCAGGACATACATGGCACGACCATCAACCTAACCATGATTAAAAACTTGGAAGCACATGTTGGAATGAGGTGGCCAGGAGAGCAGGGTCTAGAGTGAACCAGAAGGACAACAGGACCTGAGGCAGCCAGATGGCACTGGCAGAGACACCCAAGATGGGAAAGTCAAAGGGGAAGGAAAACGAGGGGCCAGCGGAGTAGGCTTTTATGAAGTTTCACGGGAGAGAGAGAAAGAGAGTTCATGCATGTGAAGAAGAATCTCTTGCCACACTACATGGGAAGAAGTGCTGTTCTTGGACTTTCACTAACTTTTAATGGGCCTCTTTGGAAAAAGGGGAAGGTGGGTTGTTGGGTGCACAGATGTGAAAGATTACTCAGGTGGGGCTGTTTAGGGAGCAGTTAGAAGGTCAGCCAAGGAAACAGAGACTCTACTGTTAAGACTGAAGATACATACAGAAATTGGGAAGAGAGCACAAAAGCTCCATGTGGCCCTCTGTATGTTCTACCATCACGTGTCCCTGATCAGAGTGCATGCCTGTGCAGGAAGAACCGGTAGAGTACTGCTGCTGCCATCGCGGATCATCCATCCCCATTCCTGACCAGCCCAGTTGTGTCCTGGACATGTAGGTGGCCTATGGCAAGCCAGGGTCTCAGCCTTGTTCTGCTCCCTTCCTTTGTCCTCCAGCCCCAGGGAATGTGCCAGCCACTTCCTCTACAAATCCCTGGAACCCACTCACTCCCAATGGAGGACATCAACTTACTCTTGAGGGATCCACCCCCATGACCCAAACATCTCCCATTAGGTCCCACTTGCCAACACAGCCACTTTAGGGATCAAATCCAACATGAGATTTGGTGGGGGAAACAAACCATATCCCAGCCACAGCAGGCACCTTTCATAGAATGCTTTTCTAATCTCTTCTCTCACTACTCACTCAGCCCCCAAATTCTTGTTCATTTTTTTTGTGCCCAGAGAGGGTGATGAGGGTGATGGCTCTCCAGGTTACACAGCTGGTAAGGAGGATGACCCACAGAACAGACATTTGAACCCTGGTTCATCTGGCACCAATGTCAGGGGCTCTGGAAATTGCTTACCCGTTTGCAGGCTGCCCCTGAGGTGGGAGCCACGTGCACAGGTGTTCCGACACCTTAGCAGAGATTTTTACTAAGTAGTCAGGGGTATGTGCAGCCCAGGAGTTCATCTACGTCTTTCTAGGATCCCTTCCTTGAGCTCCCTCTTCTCCAGCATCTCCCTGACACTTTCCAGCTTGCAGGTGGTCCCCTTCCGGGTACACAGGCTAGAAATCCAGGGCTTTAATTTCCCTGTTCTGTTGTGCTCTTCCTGCAACTACATCTGCTACCCATTCTGCAGTACTTGGAGTTCTTCCCCAATCTGTCTGTTATTGTTTTACTTTTCTGTGTCTGTTGGTAGCTGCTCCCTGCATTTTTCTCCAGGGATTTTTACGGCATTCAGTGGGAGAGACGAAGTGGTATGTGCTTCACGCACCTTGACCAGAACCAGAACCCACTGAAGGTTTCTAAACAGTTAAATGGCATGTAGCTCTCTGTTCCAGAAGACTCTCTTTGGCTGGAGCAGGGAGAATGGGTTGAGAATGATGTTAGAGGCACAGAATATAGCAACCCAAGAAGCAGATGCCACAGGCCAATTCTAAGGCAGTGGCAGTCGAAGGGGAAAGGGGTGAGTCCCAGAGCTCCTCAGAGGTGAACTCTGCAGGATCTGATGGCCAATTTGATGTGGAGGTGGAGGCATATGATGTCTCCAGAAGAATTCCCTAAGATGGGAACAGAAAGATGAAAAATTTGCTCCATGAATGTCAGTCCTTGAGCAAATTAGCAGGCAAATGTTCCTCTCCTAGACCAGAATGAGCAAATTTAAAATCTCTCTCAATTTTCCTTCTGTACACCCCAGGATCATTTGCCTTTGTGTTATCAGCCATCCTAAGACATTCTACATTCTAACAGGATGTATTTGAGCCCATTTGAAGCACCAAAAAGTTTACTATTGATCTCTTTGTCATTTTTCATAGGGCAAATTCAAAATAGGTTTTATTCGCATAACAAACCATCACCTTGAATTGTGAAGTAGTCACAGGTAGAGCTTTTATAGTGTATGTGTTGCATCATGGTTTTTATTTTTTATCTGTGTTTAAAAATGTTGCCATTTGTTTCTATGATTTGTCCGCAAAATACCATTATATGGTATTTCAAATATATAAAACATTTTCAAAGGAATTAAGGAAAACTGAGCTTGCTTGAGTTGTTTGTTAAAGCAGCTAATAATGGTGCTGCAGTGATGATAGTGTAGCTGTAGATAGCATCATATTTTCTTGATTTATTTTTGCAGAAGTAGATATGCCTTTCTATGTTTTACATAAACCCCACACACAGACACATCATGGATATATGTTCATACTCACAGGCCCGCACCTCACCTGCTTATACATTATTCAGTCTTTCAGTTCCTTACAAATGCTGCATTCCTCTCTCCATTATCTTTCACATTTAAGTTAAACAATGATTAGTCATTTTGACTGTGGATAATTTGCCTCTTAACTTAGTATAAATATATTTTCCTCTGCCAAGTATGCTTACAAAGCATGGGGCCCAGAACCCATGTGGCTTGATCACAATACCAAGATGGTGGTCTATTTCCTACCACTAGGGTAATCTTCCTCACAGTGCAAGCCATGTGCTTAACTTTGGGTAGAAAAAAAAAAAAAAAACAAAAAACCTAAAACTGGAAAGAAATTCCCAAGATAAACAATATAATGGACTGAGAATGAAAGCCCTTATATTTGAGACAGAATTGGATTATTTCTTAGAATGGCTTTTGAGAAAGGAATCTGTGGGCAGAAGAAGAAAGAGGTTCCTTTTGTGTAGCTTGCTGCAAGTCAACAAAAGAAATAAGAGGAGAGGAAGGGCTTGAGAAACAGCTGCTAACAAGGTCCTTCATTTGGGCTAAATCTTCTAGGGTTTATGAGTTTCAGATAGCATTCTTGTGATATGAAGAGTGTTACTGCAAGGCACCACTCTTTCCCTGTTTCCCGGGTGGGTAACTGTTTCTCCTTTCCTAGACACGGGACAATGCTGAGTCAGAATGCTCAGTTTGATTAATCAGAAAAGAAAGGTGAGTGGAGGTATGAGTTCCAGGTTTTTGGTTCATGCTTAGACACAAATAAGGAAGTCAGAACGTTGCCATTGTGCTGTTTGACAAGAGATATCCCTTATCTACACAGAAGGACAGAGCTTTGGGTAAAAAACTCTACATTGCCCAGACGCTGGGCAATGCTCCTAATTGTGTACATTTCTGTTATCTTTCTCCAGTTGAAATTTTTCTGAGAGCCCACTTTCTGGCATCAGAGGCATTTTATTTCTGTGGCTCACTCACTAATAGGGACCTGTTGCTGTCTGTGGAATCTGTCCTCAGCTGGGCACATTCTTTGGTCAAAGTTTTGCAAAAGGTGTGGTCAGCACAGCTTGGGCTGGAGATTATGCTGGAAAAGGAGGCTGAGATAGGAAGTCAGCTGAATTTAAGTGCTTTGCAAAGCACATGCAAGGATTTGTTAATACACTATAGTTGTTCAAATTGAAAACATTTTCAAGTACCCCAGGGTGCTGGGTAAGAGCTAAGTATAGGAATAAATTCCACATGTGAAAGAACTCAAAATAGCACTGAACAACAGACTCAGAAATATTTGGAGAAAGCCCCGTCTGCAAATCTCACCAAAAGACAAGCAAAAAATATCTCCAGGAGACCTTGGATTAGTTTTAAGACTCAGACACCTTGGTCAATTGCTGCAATGAATGTGTTCATTGCGAGATATTTTAGATTTGCTTCATTTATTCATGAATACTCAATGGCTAGTTCATCCTTCAAATTGCTGCCAAAACACTTTTCCATGAAAAGACATGAGGTCGCTATGGAAAAGGTGGGTGATGAGGATTAGGAGGAGGAATTCAGATTTCCTGTGTCAGATAACCAAGGACAAGGCGAGTTGGAAAGGGCCCTAAAATCTAGAGATGCCCCTCAGGGCCAGAAGCGTGCAATGGTAGTTGATTCTTGGCCTCTTGGCTAAGACCAAGTGCAGAAGTGTGCAATTCAGCCAGAGGGAGAACCAGAGCCACACAGGTGAGCCAGCCCCTGATTAAGACAGGATCACTGTAGTGGTAGGAACAATAATAATGAATTAGCAAAGATTTATTGAACACCTACTATATTTAACTTGTTCATGGCCTCACTGCTGGGAAGTGGCAGAGCTGCGATTCGAACTCAAAGTCTCTGACACATAGCCCTGGTTCTTGACGATTACTCCACCAGCCAGGCCAGTCAGGATCCTGGGTTTCCTCGGCCACAGTGCAAACTCTTGGGAAAACCTTGCGTTTAAAGTTCTGGTACCAATTGGGCCATTTTGCATGGGTGTGCAGGTGTGTGTTACACAATTCCAGGGGCCATTGACTTCATAGTTAATGTGGCTGCCACCCTCACCCTCAGACTGCACAGTAGACCCGCTGATGACTACAACTATGGCCCCACCATTTCTATTCTTCAGCTTTTACAAGCGAGATACCTGCCCTGCTGAGAGGTAAATGACTCTACCCCAAGGCCACTAGCTGCCGGGAAAAGTCAGGAATGGCCTGCAAAGGGCGTCTCTTCCTTCTGGTGATCCATTACTGCCCAGGGTCCTGCAGTGTGGGATCCACTCATGGCTGATAAATGAATCAAACATAATGCAGGAATGTGTGAAGAGATAGGTATAGGTAAGGAAGCTTGATTTTTTTGTTTTTTGTTTTTTTTTTTAAATCTGATCTACCGCAGAGAAGCCAAAGAATGGGATTGCCATCCATGTGGATAAGGCTCCTGAACTGTGTGCTTTCCCAGAAGCAAAGAAAAAGGAAAATGTTTGGAAGCAAGAGATGCTCTGGTGGCAACTGATTAGTGCTGTGGGAAGACTAGAAATGCTGTTGTTAGAAAAATGAAATCACTGCATGTTTAGATTTGCGCCTCACAAAGGAGCCATAAATGCTACTCTATGCTGGTGGGGCCTGGCTGTGAGCAGGGAGAATGGCTGTGTGTTTCTGTCCCAAGGATGTACACGAGCGCTGGAGAAAGATATCTCCACTGCTGCAGGGGCACTGCGAGAATTGCCTTCAGCTCCTCTCTGGAGTGGAGGAGCCACGCCAGGGACTAAAGCCTCTGACACCTGGCTTCTCCTGGCAGCTCTGTGGGCTGGGCAGACTATGTTGTCCATCCTTGAGGAAGGCAGTGACTCTCTGGGCTCTTTGGAAACATGCAAAGAAGGCCTGGACACTGGTCGGCTTTTCAAGTGGATTCTCATTCCCCAAATGTCCTCACATCTGGTTTCCAGGCCCAAGGAAGGAGCTGTTGTAAGCAGCTGTTTCAGGCAGCAGCAGATCAGGAACAGAGTCTTCATTAGCCCCATGTCTGCCACTAGATTTTAGGATCACTTGCATTAGTCCTTTTGATCTCGCAGAGTCTCAGTTTCCCCATCTGTAAAATGAAGGTGAAGGTGGGGGAAGGTCCAACCAAATGTGTCTTTTCAATTCCAGCTCTAAATTCTACAGTCGATTTGAGAGGATTGCTGAATTGCCGAAAAACTCTTTTCATTATTATTTATTTTACTGAAGCCAGGTTTCTAAAATAATGCCAAGCTAGCCATTGGAAGCTCAGGTGAACTCAATAAACAGGCCACCCTCATCCCTCTAAAAAGTCTGAGAAACAAAACAAAAGAGAGGCAGATGGAAGGCCCAGACCAAAGCATGAGGTTTCAGATCTAAGAAACAGATAATTCTCTCTTGTCCTAAACCCAGTTCCAAATTCCTATTTCAATTTGTACTTGACTTTTGAGAGTTCATGTGGACACAGCCAATGTAATGGAAAAGCACAGGAAAAGGAGTCCAAGACCTTGTTCCAGTTCTATCACTTAGTAGACATGGTAGCCAATTTCCCTGTCCTTCTCAGGGAATTGAGAAAAAGGAGATGGAAAGAGATGAGCAGAGAAACAAATACAAGATACTATGGGGAAAAGAGAGAGAAGGAGAATAAGAAATCTTAGTTTCCAAAGGTTTTAAGATCCTGGTTCCATTCCCTTCGGCACTTCTTGCCCCAAGGCCTTGGGCTTACCTTGACCCCACCTCATCCAACTGGGTTTCTCTTACATACAACCAAACAATCTTTGAGAACCCTTATCTCACCATGGTTTTGTATAAGTGGCTTTATCTCTGAGTGCCTCCATTTCCTCTTCTGTAAAATATAGCAGTCAGCATATGTATCTCTGTTTCTTTTCTAGCCCTCCGATTATATGAAAGACTTCTACAAAGCAAAGTAAGATAAAGTCATAGTGACTTCCTTCCTTTCCCCCAGTTAACCAGATCCAGACCAACACCAACTCTCATTATTCCATGTTAACAGCCCCACTAGCTATTGTCTTGGCAGAGGTCACTGTCCCTTCAAGAAACCAGGCATGCAGAATAGAAGTGTGGACCCAGATTTTCACGGAACAAGTACAACATGCCAGCACTCCATACTGCCAAAGATGAGTCTGGGAGCTGGCCAACACCCACGCAGCTCATGTCTACCTGCACCATCCCTGTGGCCCGTGCATGTATTTATAACTCCAGTGTACCTGTTGGAAAATGAGGCCGAGGCTGCAACAGCGCTCTGGCTTTGGAGCTTTTTCTTACACTCCATCTTCAGCCCCCTTGAATAGGTAGAATGTTAGTGGTTATGTACAATTTCAATTGGAGTTTCCATTGCACAGGGTCCTTAGACCATCTATGTTGCATTTCACCAGTCCCTTGTCTGCCACAAAGGAATGCTGTATGGGTGGCCGGGCACTGTCTCTTTACAGCGGCTGAACTGCAAGGAAAAACAGAATATATTGCAGCTGTAAGGAATTAGATTAGACACCCACAAAAAAAAAAAAAAAAAAAAAAAAGAAAGAAAGAAAAGAAAACGTTTCCTAGGGTGGTAAGACAGTGGTATATATTAAAAGGGACAATGTGTTAATGAAATCTCAAGATATTTTCAGAAAAAGCAGACAGCTTCCTCTCGGGTATGGCTGGAAATGCAGCCCTGTATTTCCAGGAATAGATTTGATGACATCTCAGTGTCCCTTCCAGGCCTAGACTGACGATGACAGGGTCTCTGTCAGAGGGTCCCTCTTCCCCCCTTGCCCTTGCACCAAGTTTCCATCAATTTCATCTTTACTGTCACTCTCCTATAATTGCCTGAAAAGGTCCATACTTTAGGCAACTATACCTTTACTCTTTCCCATTTAGTGCTCACTACCAACCTACTTCATCACCAATCCATGCCTCATGTAGGAGGGGAGACCTAAAAACAAGAATCTGGATATGATAAACACGTGGGCAATCTCCTCCTTCAGCTGAGCTGGCTGCCCTCTGCCTAGCTGAGAATATATGGCCCTCTGTTTCTCATTCATGGTGTCCATATCATCCACCCTCCCTAAAGGGGCTCTTTACGAGACAGCACAAAAGGCTTCCAGAGATGCAATCCCTCTTACCTGACCCCTACTCCCCACCGCCACCAACCCACAGGTACTGATTACCTGATCCAGCTGACCAGTAGATAACTCAACCTCAGGGCTCTGAATCCAGGGGAAACTCAGCCCATGAGGCTCCACACTCAGGCTGGTCCTGGCCCCATTCATAAAACATCAGCGTGTCCTATTGGTCTCTTGTTGGATGTCTGGATTTTTAAGAGCTTCTAGTGAGAGGAGAGGACATGGGACACAGTTATTTAGTAACCCTCCTCCCCACCATGGGGTGTTTAACAGACCACTCAGCATCCCCAGAAGATACGGCATCATTTATTCAATACTTGTTCATCAAGGATTTATAGCTTCAAAAAAACTCTTTTATCCACTCACTTTCTCTTCATTCCCACAGTCATTTCTCTCATTCAGGGAAAACAAACAAAATGACCCTAATATTTCTTAGTGTTTGGCACTATGTTTTGTGTGCTACACGTATATTGTCTTGTAAGTTCCTGCTAGATTTCTAAAGCAACTTTCTTTTTTTTTTCTCTCTCTCTCTCTCTCACTCTGTCGCCCAGGCTAGAGTGCAGTGGTGTGATCTCAGCTCACTGCAGCCTCCACTTCCCGGATTCAAGCAACTCTCCTGCCTCAGCCTCCCAAGTAGGTGGGATTACAGGCACCCACCACCACGGCCAATTAACTTTTGTATTTTTAGTAGAGGCAGGGTTTCACCATATTGGTCAGGCTGGCCTCAACCTCCTCACCTCAAGTGATCTGTCCACCTCGGCCTCCCAAAGTGCTGAGATTACAGGTGTGAGCTCTGAAGCAACTTTCTAAATGTACTTCCAGCCCCCATAGGCAACCTTCTTCATCCATACACCACACAGATGCCAGAGGATCCTTCTAACATGTGCTTTTCTCTTGGGAATATTGACAGTTCCTGTCTTCTGGGTAAAACTGAAGAGGTATAGCCCTCAGTGCTTGCTCTGGCCTCAGCATCTTCTCCAATTGCTCCCTACAAAGGTCCCATAAAGGAGCTTTGTCACTGACTCGTACTCAGAATATATTTCCATGCACCATGGACTTTGCCCACACTGGACCGCTTGTTTAAATTGTCTCCCCACCTGTCTCATTTAGCAAACTTTTCTCTGTTTATCCAGCTTAAATATCATCTCATCTTTCTATCCTTCTCTAACTTTCCCAGGTAGAATTAATCAGGCCTTTGTCTCTTCTTATAACACTTTATATAAGCTTCACTTATAGCACAGCCCACATTGTATTATAGATCTGTGATGTGTTCCCAGGGTAAACCACCTGCTAGGTCAAACAACTCAAAAATGTTCATTGCTTGACACCACAAAAGTCTATTTCTTGCTCAGGCAGCAGTCTAATGGGCGAGTTCCCCCTGGAGGCTCACCACCAAGTGGTGACTCAGGGATCCAGGCTGATTCCATCTTATCACTCTGTTATATCTTAAGACCCTGGAGTCCTTCACTTCCAGACACATAAACAGCAAAAAAAGAACACGGAGGATAGAGCAGAGATTTTAAGGGTCCAGGCCTGGCCCAATCTCTAGCCATTGCCCTAAGACAACAAAACTTCACTCATATCCCCTGATTGTACTTCTCACAGGACTCTCAGTCTACCATACCAATGATTTGGGGCCTATAAATATCTTCAAGAGAACAAAAAACAACTATCAATTATCCAGTCAATGATAACTTTATTTTCCAACAGATCTGCTCCTCCAAGAAAGGCCACAGTAAGGTTGTGGGTATCAGCAGGACTTTTCACATTAGGGAGCCATTGGTATGAGACAACTGGCATGTGTCCATAACTTCCATTTTCATCTGTTAATATTCAATTACTCACCACTGTAGCAGTCTGGGAAACTAAGCTAATAGAGAAATCTAAAGGGCAGACTGGGCGCGGTGGCTCACGCCTGTAATCCCAGCACTTTGGGAGGCTGAGGCGGTAGGATCACGAGGTCAGGAGATTGAGACCATCCTGGCTAACATGGTGAAACCCCGTCTCTATAAAAATACAAAAAATTAGCCAGGCATGGTGGTGGGCGTCTGTAGTCCCAGCTACTCGGGAGGCTGAGGCAGGAGAATGGCATAAACCCGGGAGGTGGAACTTGCAGTGAGCCAAGATCGCGCCACTGCACTCCAGCCTGGGCGACAGAGCGAGACTCCATTTCAAAAAAAAAAAGAAATCTAAAGGGCTTATCATATTTACCATTAAACGTATGGAATCAGTCACATTGTGAGAGTTTCTAAGACTCTAAGGGATTCCTGATCACCTCCTTCAACTCTGTGGCATACTCGTTGAAGGATAATCCTCTCTAGTGTATCTAATGATCATTTAGAAAACAAACAAAAAACAGGTTTTTCTCCTCTTTCACATCAGCCTTAGGATTATACAAACAATATAGGTCTTAGGGGTAAATAAATACATTACTAGCCAATACATACATAGGAGATTTGATATTGTCTCCTAAACCAAGATCACAAGAGAACATAGATAAATACTTTCTATTGTTGATCAGATTTGGAAAAGGGGAATATCCCTTCTAATACAAACAAAAATAAACCAAAAATCTTCTTGAAGTGTGAGGGAGGACACATCTCTAACAGGAAAATAGTTTTAAAATAATTGGCATTTGGAGCTTAGTGAATGTAAGGAATAATTTAAGCTTGGATTTCCAAAGCTCTTCTATCCCTCATGAGCCCTGGTTATAGTCCATAGAATTGATTAAGAAAACTGAGGCAGGGAAGGGTTAGGTGATTTAGCAGTGGTCACACTGCAAATCACAGGTTTTTCTGGAACCTGTTCTTGCATCCAGCCTGGGGCACATTTCATGAGCTGGTGCACAAAGGAAGACCATAGGTACCACTTTAATGCCCTTTGCTCTCCTCCTGTTCATTCCTCATCTCATTCCCAATAGACTTCCCCTCACAGCTGTCCACTGATGTAGCTAAGCCTCTTCAATGATCTTCACATCATTAAGTCCAAGGTTCCTTTTCTCATCCTCACCTTACAGAATCTCTAAGCAGGATTTCACTTAGAAGACCACTGCTTTCTTCTTCAACACAAACTTCCCTTGGTCACCATCACATCGCATCTCACAGTTTCTATTCTCTGGCTGCCCCTTCTCTGTGTCCTTCACCTGCTCATCCTCTCAGTTTAGGCCATCAAGACTCATAATACCAAAGACTCCATACTGGGCCCTTTTCTCTTTTCTCTCTGCACTTTCTGTCCATCTTGTCCGTGTTCATGGCTTCAATAGCCACTCATTCACAAATTCCAAATTGTACATCTCCTGCTAACACCATCTTCTGAGTTCCAGTCCTGTACTGTATGTCCACTTCTACTTACAGATGTCTCAAACTTACCTTGCAGTCTAAGCCCAAGCATTCTCTGCCTGCATTAGAGCCACTCCCCTTCCAATGTCTATCCCAATGAATGGCACTGTCGTCAATTCAGTAGTGTAACTTAAGAGATCTGGAGTCATTCTTGGTGCCTTCCTCTCCCTCTCCCTCTCCCTCCAGATTTTATGCATTACCAAATCCAGTCCACTTAACCTCTAAATACCTCTCAAATATATCCATTTCTCTTCTTCCATATTCCCATATCACAAAGTCAAACCACCATTGTGTCCTGCCTAGGCTACTTCAACAAGCACTTAACAGATCTCCCTGCACCTATTCTTGCTGTCTTCCAGCCTATTATCCTGCAGTTAAAAAAAATACATATTTTCAAAGGATTAATATGATAACGGCTCCCACCACATCTTCTCTGTGTCCCATCCAAGTCATTTGATGGTTTCTCAGTGCTCTTTGGAGAAAGATCAAATCCTTATCCTCCATAAAATATCCTGCGCCCTGCAGCTTTTACCCATCCTACAGCCTCTATTCACATCATGCTCCCACTGTTCTCTGAATTCCAACTGCCCTGGTCTTCTTTCAGCTCCTTGGCTATTCCAAGTTCCATCTGACTACAAGAAAAACTGAATCACAAATCCAGGAACCTCTCTTCTGTTAAATTCCCTCACAGCACCACATACTTTTTCATCATAAAACATTAAAGCATTAATGTTACATGTATTTATGTGTTTATCTGTTTGATGCCTATCTTTGCCACCAGACTATATGCTTCATGAAGATGGGACCACGTTCACTTTTGCTCATCATTATATTCACACTGCTAATCACTGTGCCTAGCACATACTAACATGCAATAAAAATGTGTCCAATGAATAACAATGATTGTATCAATTAGGCAATCAATAAGTTATGTTTTCTTAGATTTCTTCCTGTTTTAATATTCATATATATATATACCATATTAGATGACTGACACAGTTTAGATATTTGTCCCTGCCCAAATCTCATGTTGAATTGTAATCCCCGGTGCTGGAGGTGGGGCTTGGTGGGAGGTGTTCGGGTCATGGGCACAGATCCCTCATGGCTTGGTGCTGTCTTTCTGTTAGTGGGTTATTGTGAGATCTGGTTGTTTAAAGGTGTGTGACACCTCCCTCCCAACTCTCTCTCGCTTGTTCTTGCTTTTGTTATGTGATGTGCCTGCTCCTGCTTTGCCTTCCACCATGACTAAAAACTCCCTGAGGCTTCACTAGAAGCTAAACAGATGCCGGCATCATACTTCCAATAAATCCTGCAGAACCATGAGTCAATTAAACCTCTCCTTTTAAAATAAATGACCCAGTCTCTGGTGTTTCTTTATAGCAATGCAAGAATGGCCTAATACAATGACCTGTTGTCTGAAGCAGTTTTTCCTTCTATTTGCACTCAGTTTACACCATCCAAGATTCAAATTGTTTCCTTTTATGAAAAGAATTTCAGGAGAATTTGGTGAACAAGTCTATATTCGTATTTTTTATTCAAGATGATTGAGGCTTCATCCTGGTATCTGAAAAAATGACAGCACATGTGCAAAAATGAGGATGCTGTGAAACAGGAATGCTCCCTAGCAAGGTTTGCTAGCTGAAACTAGGAGGGCAGGGTGCCAGTGCCTGCTCTGTCTTTATTCAGCAGCTCAACCATGAGGAAATCACTTCCTTCCCTGGTCCTTGGTTTGTTCATCTGGGAAATTAAAGCATTGTTCTAAATGAGGAGGCTTCTGCCTTCACCACGTGACATGATTTATGAGAATGGCCATCCTACTGCCTGTCATTTCCATGTGAAACCAGAATTCTCTCTGTGGGGAGAAGGTCTTTCAGAGCAAAGCTTTTCCTTCTCCATGGCTATATTTTTTTCTGGTAGTTCTTAACCTGCCACTTACAATGGGAATGTAACAAGAAAAATTTCACTTAATCTCTGTAGAGTTCACCTTTATCGTTCTGCCTAATACTCACCCTTCCATGATGAAGAGGGAGAAGATGGTGTCTCATCTGCCAATAACCCATTTCTAGAAATGATGTAGTCAGAATAGCAGGTGCCATATTCTGGTGTGTGCTGTAAAAGGAAAGCCTCAGGGTCAGGAGCCAGGACGCGTGACCCAAGTCCTCCACTTCCCGGCTCTGAGCTTTGGACATGGCCGCTGAACTTCTGTGAGTCTCGAGTCTTTAATTAATAAAATATATGTCTAACTGGCTTACTTCACAGAGAGGTCATGAGAACCATATAGGACAGCATTTAAGAAAATAATCTGAAAACATTACGATGCAGTAAACATGGGTTTTCAAATGCCCAAAAGATGTCTCAAGGAAAAAAAGGCATATAGAGTCACAATAATGCCAACATCATAGAAATTACACTTCCAGCAGTCATTTGGTGCCAACTCCGAGGCGCCTCCTTCTCCACAGACCAAGGTCACAGCATTCCAAAAGCCCTGTCCCCCTCTAAGTGATCCTCTGAGAATTTCGGGACTATTTAGTGAAGTCCCGAACTGTTCACCTTGCAGGATGAGAAAGGATTGAAACTCACATATTTAGAAAAATGATAGCATCATCAACAAGTAAATATCAATAACAAATGGATAAAAGCATGTTCACGATATTCTAATTCAAAGTATTATGTAGACTGAAAAAAAAATAGTATTTACCCAAGAAAATGTACTTCTTGTTCTGTTTCAGTAATATCTTGTTTTTAGCACTATCTGAGACCAATTTTTCCAAACCAACTTGTGGTCAGTAGAATGAAAACCCTTACATATAATGTCAATTGATTTTCAGTAACGGTGCCAAGACCATCAATGGGGAACGGACAGTATCTTCAACAAATGGTTCTGAGAAAACTGGATATCTACATGCTAAAGAACCAACTGGGCCCTTACCTTATCTTACCCTACCTTGTACTATGTGTACAAATCAACTCAAAATGGAATAAAGAGATAAAACTATAAAGCTGCTAGAAGAAAACATAGGGCAAGAGCTTTATAATATTGCATTTGTCAATGATTTCTTGGATATGACACCAAAAGCACAAGCCACAAAAGAAAAAATAGATAAATTGAACTTGATCGAAATTGAAAACTTTGTGCCCTAAAGACCTCTACCAAGAGAGTGAAAAGGCAACCCAAATGGGAGAAAGTATTTGCAAATCATGTATCTGGTAAGGAATTAATATCTAGAATGTATAAAGAGGTCGTGTAATTAAAAAAAAAAAAATGAGCAGCCCGATTCCAACCTAGTCAAAGGCTCTGAATAGATATTTCTCCAAAGAAGATATACAAATGGCTAATAAGTACCAAAAGATGTGCGGCAACTAGCCACTAGGGACATGCAAATCAAAACCACAACAAGATACAATTTCACACTTACTAGGATTACCATTATCAAAAAACAAAAATTTTTTTAAAAAACCATATTGGTAAGGATATAAAGACATTGGAAGCTTTGTACATTTCTGATGGGAAGGTAAAATGGTGCAGTCACTGTGAAAATACTTTGCTAGTTCCTCAAAAAAATTAAACATAGAATTACTATATGATCCAGCAATTTCACTTGTAGGTATATATCCAAAAGAACTGAAGAGAGAGAATCAAACAGACACCAACATTCATAGCAGTATTATTCACCATAGCCAAAATGTGGAAACAACTCAGATGTCCACCAACAGATGACTGGATAAACAGAATATGGTATATACATAGAATGGAATATTATTCAAGCCCAAAAAGGAATAAAGTTCTGACACATGCTATAACATGAATGAACCATAAACATTATTCTAAGTGCAATAAGCCAGATATAAAAGGACAAATATTATATGAATCTACTTACATGAGGTACCTAGAACGAGGAAATCCATATAGACAAAAGATAGAACAGAGGTTACCAGGGGCTGGAGGGAGGAAGGAATGGGGGTTAATGTTCAATAGGGGCAGAGTTTCTGTTTGGGGTGATTAAAAGTTCTGGAGATGGATGACCATGATGTTTGCACAAAAATGTAAACATACTCAATGTCATTGAATTGCACACTTAAAAGTGTTTAAAATGGTAAATGTTTTATATATATATATATAAACAATAAATAAAATATAGAATGGAGGTCCTAGCAACATGGAAAATTGTTTTTCTGTCACTTGATATGGAAAGCGGATGTGTTCTATTTACTGAAGAGTCTTCAAGCTCAGGGAGGAAAGGCAGAATTCATAGAAAAGAGCCAGCACCTGAATTTTCCAGTGCCCCCTGCAGCCCTTACTCATGCTCATCAATCTAAGGTTTTCTGCAATCAGTTTTCTTCTTTCCCCCTTTCAAATGCTTTTCATGATGGCAAATAAGGATGTCAAGCTTCATCACTTTTCATCTCTGGATAAATGAGATGTAACCCCAGCTGCCGTCCTTGTTCAGATCTGTACAATAAAGAGCAAAGCGTAAAACCAAGTCAAGGCTTTGAGTAAGTCTGGGGAAATAGAAGACACCAGTCCTTAGGGGCTGGAGGAGGGAAACAACTGAGAGAGAGGAGCGAGGAGGGAAGCAAGAGGTCGTGCAGATGATGAAAGTGTTTTATAACTTGATGTGAAATTTCCAGATGGTGGTAGTTATATGTATGTTTACTTTAGGATTATTTATGATAACATACACTTGTATGTAATATTTTGAATGTTTCCTAGAGCTTGCCAAAAAAATCGCCTTTAAAATGAATAATTAACAAGATTGTTGACACACTGAGTGTAATAAACGAGGAAGACAAAGTCATTGAGGAAGTTGCCAATCTTCCTGTCTGGATGACTTTTCTCTCTCTCAAGCCTGCTGCCTGTTAACTTGCTCTTAGCAGTTAGTTCTTCACAAAGGAAATGACATCAGTTCAAAGTGTTAGTCTTTACCTTCTACTCAGTCTAATTCATCTCGATGCAGTCCCTAGGGAAAGGACAAACCCTAAACTAAGACTCAAAATATTTCTCAAGTGATAGAGTTAAATTTCCTACTCTCATGACTGATGGAGCAGAAGATTTCACAATACTTTGTAATAAAAGCAAAAAGTGTAAATCTTCAAAACACACAAAAAAAGTACTCCAATAACGGCCTTTTCCCTCTGCCTTGCAGGGGAGTGACCTACAAAATGTATAATGTGAAACAATGCAAATGTGAAATGTGCAAAATCCCCATGAAAGAGCTGGATGCTGACAGATGCGCCAGTGATAATTCCCATCTTCCAACACAGGAGCACAGCTTCCATTTTCCATGACAGAACAACAGTCAGAGCAGCTGTAAGGCAGGGTGACATCCCAGACTTCCACCAACAATGGGATGAGATTTGACATCTGGAATCACAACCACAACAGACCTAAGAGACCCACCAGCTTGATGACAAGCTTCTTCTTTCAAAGAAAGGTATCAGTCTGGGGGACCTAGTACTGCAAACCATGACAAATTAAGTGTGGCATCCCTCACTTGCCTGATGGAACTAAGTGATATTTTTTAATTAACAAGAGTTATTTTTATGCCAGCTTCTCTCTTTCCTCCACTGTGTGTGCTTGGGGGCTGGTGGTGAGGAAAAAGAAAACAGCTGTGTGGGAAGCATCAAGAAAAGGCAGGGCATGCAATCTTAGAGATCAGTGACATGTAAGAAAAACAGTGAGGAGAAAAATATTTCTACTAAATTTTTCCATTTGTTTACCTTCCTTGTCACATAGACTTCCAAGAGTTAGAAGTCCAGGATTTGAACTCCAAATCTTCCTGGCAGATTACTCATCTTCATTTCATTCATATAGTCCAGGGGTTTGTACAAAGGAAGATGTCAGTTCTTTCCCAATCATAACGGAGGTATCAAGAGATATTCTTTTGAAATGTAACAAAGCAGATCTAAAGTTCATCTAAAAAAAATAAATGGGCAAGTATATTGACAAATATTTTGGCAAAATAAAAGTAATGAGGAGATACTAGCATTAGTCTCATCAGGCATTAAAATATTTTGTAAAGTTATAACATGTAAAACAGCTTGGGGCTGGCACTGAAACTGACAGTTCAATTGAAGAGAATAGACAAGCTAGAAGTAAATCTTGATGTATGCAAGAATTTAATAAATTTGAAAGATGGTAAGGAAAGATAGGATTGCTCAAAAAATGGTTTTGGTGCAATCGATTAACTTTTCATAAACTGGATCAGCGCTTACTAGATACTGCTCTAAGACACTCACCCATGCCAAGTGTCCCTCAGCTTTCTGAGTTTCCCAGTTATACGACACCAGAGCTCAGGAGGCTCTGGTCCTCTCCATCCTGGTCTCCCACCATTGTCTCTGCAGCCCCCAATCTTCCTGAGATCACAGCTCCCATGGACACCATTACCCTCTACTGCCAGCATCACTCTTGGGCAAGGAAAACTCCACCCTCCCATGAGCTTCTTAGGTCAAAGTGTGGTCACAGGCCTCCATAACTCCCATAGAACACCTGAGATCAGGACATCTGCGAGTATCTGGGATGTCTTTATTATAGTCTGTGGTCGCCAGAGGTTAGTGGGAAGGGAGGGATGAATAAACAGAGCATAGAGGAATTTTAGGGCAGTGAAACTACCCTGTATGATAGTATAATGGTGGTTATATGACATTTTATATAGTCCAAACCCATAGATTATATTGTTAAAGGAGAAATTATTCTGATGCTTGTTAAAACAATAATGAAGATTTTATTCAGGACTATTATGATAGGTGTTGAGACTTACTACAACAGACGAGAGAATTCAGGCTCAATTCCAATATAACAAAGACAGCTGAGGACTCATAGCCCATGAATAGAATAAGGGAATCAGTGGGTGGAAAATTCCTAAGAGGAGAAATCAAGAGCAGAGGAATTCTTGTTAAACCAACTTAGGGTTCTTGCTAAAGGCAAGCCAGGGTGACCAGATATCAAGAGTAGGGGAAGTGGAATTTGATCATACATCCAGAGTGATCAGATTTCAAAGGCACAGGGATTCTCGCTAAACTGATCTAGCAAGATTCTTTTTGTTTTTTTAGACAGAGTCTCCCTCTGTCGCTCAGGCAGGAGTGCAGTGGTGTGATCTCAGCTCACTGCAACCTGTACCTCCCAGATTCAAGCGATTGTCCTGCCTCAGCCTCCCAATAGCTGGGATTACAGGTATGCACCACCATGCCCGGCTAATTTTTTTGTATTTTAGTAGAGACAGGGTTTCACCATGTGGCAAAGTGTGGTTTCAAACTCCTGAGCTCAGGCAATCCTCCCGCCTCAGCCTCCCAAAATGCTGGGATTATAGGAGTGAGCCACCGTGCCCAGACACAAGTTTCTTACTGAGTGATGCAAGCCCAGCAAGGACAGGACACAGGCCCAGGTCGAGGCCTAGTCAAGAAGAGGACTCGGAGGAGCATAACCACAGCTTGGTCAAGGATCAGGAGTCTTCGTTAGCGTAACACTGAGAGTGAGTTGTAATGTAAACTATGGATTTTGGGTGAGAATGACATGTCAATGTAGGGTCATCAATTGTAACACATGTCCCACTCTGGTGCAGAATGTCAATAGTGGAGGAGACTCTGCATGGGTGCGGTCAGGATGACAGAACAGAACTCTGTATTTTCTCCTCAATTCTGCTATGGATCTAAAACTTCTCTAAAAATTAAAGTCCATTAAAATTTTTTAAAATTAAATTGGTTTTAAAAAAGGAAATGAAATTGGATCATTCCTGACTATGGCACAGGTAGCAAGATCAGCCCTATGCCCTTCACTAGGCAAGAAGTTTCAAGCCAGATCACTAGCTCTGGTGCCAATCGATCCCCAGAGATTTGACAATCTTTGCCATGCCCAGTAGTAGGAGCGCTGGTTGTTTCATGCATGGGCCCTCTGTTCTATCATCTCCCTCCACTTATCCTCTGTTCTGTTGAAAACACTTTGGATTGGCTACCCAAGAGTTACTCATAACCCCTTCCCGCTTGCTTTAATAAGGGCTATAGGGAAGGGATTTGGGGAATGCTTTTAAAGGCCACAGACTGAACTGGCAGACCCCCTTTAGCCTGTTGCCCTTTCTCCATTCATCTTGCCTAGAATGTGGAGGTAATGTCCATCTTGTGACTCTGAGGATGAAAGCCACAAGCCAAGGATAGCAGAGTGCAAAGAGAGAAAGAGGCTAGGATATCGATGACATCACGAAATCTGGACTGCCTATTTAGATATGTTTTGCCTGAGACGAATGGATACTTTATTTGTTTAAGCCCTTTATAGTTGGGATTTTTTTACTTTTAGCCAAACATAATGCCAATTGTTATACTTTTCTACTCCCCAAATGGGCAGAAGGGGCAAACCAGCAAACCTACTGCATAAATATCCAAGTGGGATGCTGGGACTCCTAATTTCTTAATGTGGTTTTTAGTGGGGAAGCATTATTTCTCTCCTTGCCAGGTGAAAACTTGTGTTTGCAAAGAATCTCTCTTCCTGCTTCCAGGGTTCCGCTTTTATAGATAGGGAGTAGTTTGAGAGGATATTAATTGTGATAGGACTTATGCTATTTCTACATCATTAACAATTTTTAAATATTTAAGAAGAATGTGGGATATTGCGTCTGAAAAAGACTATTGACTAAACACGGTTTAGGCTGGTGATGGTCTGTGGGTCTAGAAGTAATTTTTTAACATGAAAATCAGTTCACTTCTCTACTCCTCTACCTCTACCCCACTGATGTTGGGCTTGGTCAAATGACTTGCTTTGACCAATGGATGTGAGCAGAGGTTTTCAGCATGCTTGCTGGTTTGGCGGCTTTCCCTCTTGTCTTTCTGCTGTCTGCCATTAGCAGAGCATGCTCTGGTAGCTTCCATCTCAGAATGCAGAGGCAGTTGAAGCCATCAGGAACCCAATCTTCAGCTTGAAGCAGAGCCTCCACAATTGACGCACAGAATCGTAAGTGAAAAATCAAGTTGGTTCTTGCAAACCATTGAAAATTTGGAATTGCTTGTTATGCAACATTAGGCAATAATAGTTGACTAATACACTTCCAATGTCTTTCAGCTCCTTCTGAGCAGAAAGTCAAAGTTTGCAGAGTGATTCAAAAGAATCCTCATTTTCTGGCTCCATTTATCTCTCTGACTTCATCTTCAACTACTTCTTTCCCTTCTTACTCTGCTGCAAATACACCATCCTCTTTGTTCCTCCTCTAACACGCCAGATGTGTTTCTGCCTTGGGACTTTGCACTTGCTGTTTCTCCTGCATAGAACACTTCCTCCAAATTCCTGCATGGCTTATTTGTTAATTTCCCTGTTGATTTCCCTTTCTTTAAGAAAGTCATCTCAGTGAGGAGTTATCTAGCCATCTGACTGTAAACCGCATTCCCCAGTACTCAGTAGCCCCTTCTTTGATTTAGCACTAACAATCATTTATCCATTCGCTTCCCACCACCCCGCTACAGGACAAGGACTTTATTTTATTCACAGCAGTATTCCCAGGGTCTAGTCAGAGCAGTCTGGCACATGGTAGGCACCTGGTGATTATTCATGAATGAACAAAGGGATAAAGGAAGAAATTTAAAACTCTCAACATAAAAATTTATAAACAAATCCTAAATTATTTAATAAAATATTACATTTTTCTTTAATAAAAGCAATATACAAATGACATTTCATTAAAAATCCATGGTTAGAAAAAGAAATATAGGTGCTCTCATTTGTAATCAAAGGATTAGGAATTAATATTACAGAGAGGTATTCCATCTCCTTTCAAACTGCAAATGTTTTAAAGAATTATAATACTCATGATGGCAATAATTCTCTTTGTCTGGCATGGGTATTCTCACAGACTGTGGGTGGAGATACGTAGAGATTCATCCTCTTGGGAAAGCAATCAAACGCCTTTACATCTTTATACCTTTACATCATTGGTCCACTAATTTCCCTTCTAGTAATCCTTCCCAAAGAAGAAATCAGTGTTGGAGGCAAGAAATTACACACTAAAAAGTTTCTTATAATGTTATTCGTAATAACACAAATTTAGAAAAAAATCTCATTAGTCAATAATAGGAGGATCATGACATGAATCATGGTGTATTTTTAGAAATTTTTTATGTTTTTTACTTTTTTGATTGATACATAATACTTTTACATATTTGTGGGGTACAAAGTATCACATGTACCCCATAAATATATAAAAGTATTATGTATCAGTTATGCATAGAATGTGTCATGATCAAGTCAGGGTATCTGCGTGTCCATCATCTTCAGTATTTACCACTTCTATGTGTTGGGAACATTTCAAGTCCTCTCTTCTATTTTGAAATATACAATACATTGCACATATACCCCTGAATTTAAAATAAAAGTTTTACAAAAACAAAAACAAAAATGCAGAGATGTCAGAGGCTTACATGAGGTCACTTTGCAGCACCAAAGCCCATTGTGATCCACTCCTGTTAACAGAGGTAGGGGGAGTAGATGAATGGGTGGGTGGGGAGTGCAAATTACAAAGCTGGGGCATAAGAGTGGGGAAACATAGGACACCCCCAAATGGCCATCTCATATTTTCTATTTCCCTCCGTGCCAAAAAAGCACATTTTTATCTAGTAAGGGAAGGTGGTATGGAGCAAGCGAATGTGACTGTCAGTCAAGCGAGCTTGATGTATCATTACCTGCTTCCACACCTCCGTGCCCCAACACAATCCCTGACCTTCCTCTGCCCACTGGGGGACCCTGCCTGGCCTGTGTGTGCCACAGTTCCCTTCATTAGCTCCGCCCACCACTAGCTTTCACATAGACACTCCATAAGCAAGTAGCCCTGAGCTGAGCCCAGCCCTCTTCCTCCCCATTTCCAGTACGTTTTAGGGGGTCATGACCATGGGATGCTGGACCAGGATGGTAAGCATCAGGAAACAGAATCTGGAGAATGCCCAGCTGCTCCCACAGGAAGCATCAGGGAAGAAGAAGAAGAAGAGGTGTGAAGTCTGCCTTCTGCTCTGCTGGAATCCCTTTCATATCTCCTTTGCCTCCAGGCAGTTTTGGTTCCTGGCTATTTCCAGGTGTGACTCACTCAGGATGGTAAGCATCTTCTCTCCTACCCAGAGTAGAGGATGAAGACCTCATGTCAGAGGTGGAAGGGAGCTCCAGAGAGAGGTCTCAAACTTCCAGCATTAACTGCTAAAGAAGCTTCCTGAGCTGCTGGAGAACCTGGGAAATGACCAACGATAGGGACTGAGCTCAAATACTCTGGGACAATCCAGTAGCTGGGAAAGTTCCAACTCCAGGGTGATAGAGGACTGCCTGGCAAACCATCATCAAAGCAGAAGACCTGATAGAAACATCACGGGCCATGGTTGATTACTGAAGATCAGTCCTTACACCCTGCCGGAGATTCAGAAGCCAATTTATCATAGTTCTCCCTGGAAATGTTGGCCAACATTCTGAAAAGCGTGGTCAGTAGTAGCAACAGAAATCTGTTCTTGCCAAGCACAATGTCACCGTCCCCAGCCCTTCCCCCAACACAACCCAGTAGGTGCTTCCTGGCTGCGAACTTGGGAAAGTCACTTGGCCTGTCTGAGATTCCACTTCCTAATCTGGCCTGGTGAAGACAAGAAAAACAGTTTATTTAAAGTGTCTAGCAAAGTGCTTGGACAAAAGTAGGCCCTCTGAAATGGTTATGGCTGTGTTGTTAAGGTGATGTTTTAAGTGCTGATGAATACAAAGATGGGTAACATATTTCCTTCTGTTAAAATCTATAATCTAAAGACAGAGAACAAGATGAATGCACAATAACTATCATTCAGAACAGGATTATGAGAAGGTGTGAATTTCTGTGAAAAATCAGAATGGGGAGGAATATGATCCCAGGTGATTGGCAGGGGCTGGGTGTCTGGATTCAACTGGAGAGGGAGCTAGCAGGGAAGGCTTCCTAGAGGATGAGAGTTCAACAAGGGGCAGGTATAGGATGTGGGTGGCCGAGTGACTGGGCAGAAGGAGCTACAGAAGTAAGACCCCAAGTCAGGAAGACAAGGGCCTGCTGAGAAACACGAGCTATGAAGTGCAAGTGCAGGAAGAGTTGGGATGAGATTAGAAGGGGGTCTGGGGCCAGACTGTGGAAGGCCCAAGTGCTGGGCAAAGGAGTTTATGCTTAATTCAGTGGTCAACGGGGAGTCATTGGAGGCTGTTGAGCAGGAGAGTTGCTTTCTTTACAGCTGTGCCAGACTAAATTAAACCTAAACAGTACTTTATAGCTGGAAAGGGAAGGCCCAGGAATAGCTCTTGACTCAGAAACAGGCATTGAGGAAGGTAATGAGAAACAGCCCTGACTGATCAAAGCAGAGAGGTTAATTAAATTTGTAATTACTGTGAAAGGCCATTAAAAACCCTAGTTCACTAGAGATAACTGCTGTAGTGGGCCTTCAAAGACGAACGCTTCTCTTAACCTTGAATAGGGCGGATGTCTGCTTCTCTGTGGAGGAGATATGATTAAGGTACTTAATAAATCGTAGATAAAGACGCACACGTGTGTGTTCTCTGTAAACCCACTCTCTATCCCTGCATATATCTGTGTATCTATGTAGGGTGCTCCACAAGAGGGGTCCCCAACCCCCAGGCCACTGGCCCTTATGGGTCCATGACCTGTTAGGAATCAGGCTGCACGGCAGGAGTTGAGCAGAGGGCAAGCAAGCAAAGCTTCATCTGTATTTACGGCCGCTTCCCAATGCTCACATTACAGACTGAGCTACCCCTCCTGTCAGATCAGCAGCAGCATTAGATTCTCATAGCAGCATGAACCCTACTGTGAACTGCACATGATAAGGATCTAGGTTGCATGCTCCTTATGATAATCTAATGCCTGATGATCTGTCACTGTCTCCCATCACCCCCAGATGGGACCATCTAGTTGCCAAAACAAAACAAAACAAAACAAAAAACCAGCTCAGGGCTCCCATGGATTCTACATTATGGTGAGTTGTATAATTATTTCATCATATATTACAATGTAATAATAGAAATAATGTGCACAATAAATATAATTTGCTTATGTCATTCCAAAACCATCCTCTCACTCTGTTTGTGGAAAAATTGTCTTCCATGACACCTGTCCATGGTGCCAAAAAGATTGGGGACTGCTGCTTTATAATATCAGGTCAGTAACTCCCCAAAAGGAATTTACACAGTGCATGATGGGTCTCTAATTTTGACGCCTTATCTATCAAGCAGGTGCCAAGATAACTCAACTTGCTCCATATTGCTAAAGCTTCCCATAAATTGTTCAAATGTATTTCTATTCTGAATTGTTCCACGGTGGCTTGCAACAATTAGTAGATTACATTGGTAATCTACTAACAGACCAACCGGGACTAGTGGACAGCTTACCATGGACATTGTTGATGGAACTGGCCCTGAATCCCATCATCACCTTGAGCAACAACTGTATACATAGCATGGTCATAGATGTTGAAGCAGGACAATACTACTGTCTTGGCATGTACATTACTTCACGGTTTACACAATATATTCACTTCTCCTGTCTCATTAGAGATACAATTTATATTCCCATTAATCCACTGAGAAAACTGAGGCTCAGAAAGAGGAAGGCATCTACCCAAATATATAGTGCATGTTAGTGTCCAGAAAGACTAGAAACCAGATCTTCTAAATTTTAGCTCAGTGTTCTTTCAGCCACACCAAAGTGTATTTACTGGCACTTACAAATTACATGGTATAATTTTTGGTCCCTCTCCTAAAGCCTAGCTGGTAAGAGAAGATGAATAAGGAAGCAATAAAGTGAAAAGATTTTGAGATAAATAAGGAAGCAATAAAGTGAGAACGAATACACACCAGATTTTATGGTCACGGTGAGAGTCTCAAGAAGGGAAGAGCCAGGAAGGCTTCCTGGAGGAGACGTGAAATTCTGCCACTGTAGCAGAAATCCAAATTCTAAAAAGCTTAAACACATCGGAAGCGATTGGTCCCATGTGTCTAAGTGTAAGCACCTGGGGATGATACAGCCTGGACCTTCTAGGGCAGCTCCATGCTGTTGGAGGCTCCGTCCCTTCCTGTGGTTTTCTGCCTTCCTATTGCACAGATGTGCATCCACATAGTTCAGTGAATCCACACGCTGTCCACATTCCTGTCCCAGAAAGGGTCAAGGAAAGAGGATGCCCCTCCCTTTAAGAATACGATCCAGGCCAGGCGCGGTGGCTCACGCCTGTAATCCCAGCACTTTGGGAGGCCGAGGCAGGCGGATCACGAGGTCAGGAGATCGAGACCACCCTGGCTTACATGGTAAAACCCCGTCTCTACCAAAAATACAAAAAAATTAGCCAGGCGTGGTGGCGGGCGCCTGTAGTCCCAGCTACTTGGGAGGCTGAGGCAGGAGAATGACGTGAACCCGGGAGGCGGAGCTTGCAGTGAGCCGAGATGGCGACACTGCACTCCATCCTGGGCGGCAGAGCGAGACTCCATCTAAAAAAAAAAAAAAAAAAAAAAAAGAATATGATCCAGAAGTTGCACAAACTTGTTCATGAATGATCTTGTTTTGTTACTAGAGAAACTGGGACTTGTGGTCTTTGTTCTGGCCAATGGTATTCCCAGCTAAAATTCTGTCACCGTGGAAGACAACAGAATGAATATTGGAGAATAACCAGCAATCTTGGCCATATACATAAGGCTCAGCTGAGCCTTGAGCAATGGGTGGGAGTGTGGGTGGTGGCACAGGGCCAGTGATTTGGGAGTCAGGAGGGGAAACAGAAGGCATCCCAAGCAGGCCGGGATGGCACTTTTTACATGATAAAAAAGTGGGAGGTCCATCCTAGGCACAGTAAAGAAATGAAAGTATCAGAAATGGCAGCTGAAGTAAGGTATAAAACCAGAGGTGTTCATTGGAGCCAGACAGATAATGAGACTTGATGGTCCATCAAGATGGTTCTCAGGGAAATTGTGTCTAAGGAAAATGTGTTGGTCAGGACAGCAGAGGATGAATTAGATGGGTTAGTGACAGGAGTCAGGAAGAACCATTCGGAGCCTCTTTCAACAATCTGTCCATATATTGGTAACGACTCTGCCCAGGACAGAAGCCCTGGATTGAGAGAATGGGTGGCGTGAGAGTGTTTCATGGAAGAATAACAGGGCTTCATTTCTGTCGGGCTATCGGAATGAAGGCTCCTGGAACGCTGCCTCTCTGACATGCATTCTCTAGGGCTCCCCAAGTACCCAGGCATCCTTCCTGCCTGTGTTCGCAGCACATGATACCAACACCATATTCAACAACAAATATTTGTTCAACATAAGCTTCACGTGGGCACAAAGTTTGGCACATAGTAGATACTCAGCCAGTATCTGTTGAATAAATGGCTGAATGAATAAGTAACTAAAATGCAGGCACAGAACACACTGGGTACTTCACCCAGAAGAGGCCATTAAAACATTGTGGGGAAAGTCAGCTATCACATCTTTAGGATTCTACCCAGAAAACAGACTTACACAAAGTGTTTCCTGCAAACTGTCATAGCAACAGCACCCATTTGTGACATCATGGAGTGAAGAGGCACATTATTCTCTGAGCCAAACTCTTTCTTCAAATCAAACCCACAGAAGAAAAATGCAGACACCAGGTAAGCCTAGCTGTGTATATTCTCATCTTATTTTCTTCTTTTAAGTGCGTAGATTTCCTGAACTGGCTAGATGTGGGTAGTTCCACTGCCACCATTATTCCTGGGGCTTTCTTACATACTCCAACTTCCATTCCGTGAATGAATCCAAAGAAGGTTGCCTTGACAACCACTCACCTCTCTCTCATCAAGCACCCTGAACAGCCTCAAGTGCTTCATTGAGATAAAAGCCTGCAGAGCACCCAGACTCAGGACCTCTGATGACGCACAGCAGCTGAGAGGCTAACCTGGGATATGCTGCTGTAGATAAAAGTCCCGAAACGCTTCCTTTCCATCACCTTTCCTGTCAGCTACCGCAGCCATTCCCACTGACAGGTGAGCACTAGATGCCATTCTGCCAAAGAGAAGCCACATGAAGAGGCTCTTTGCCAATGGACCCGTGAACTGTTTGTTCCAGATAACTATGATATTGCGCAATTAGGTAACAGACTTATCAAATCCTTTCTATGCCACTTAACCTGGGCAGTATCTTGTTCCAGCACTGAGAGGTCTGTTATTTCACAAGTCCCTGGATGTTCTCTTCTGGGCTTCAGCAGAAGGGTAGGAGTCCCAAGACAGCCTTTGAATCCAAGATTTTAATATCTAAAACACCAGAATAAAAAGCCCCAAACCCAGTCCCAATTTTACATTTTCATAATATGAGCCCAAGCAAAATCTATAGATTTATTAAAATAATTAAGCCAGAATAAAACTGGACCAAAATATATTCTCTGAACCAAACCAATATATTGTTCTATTCACATATTCCAAAGAGCTGAAAGATGGAGTCATATGGTAAACACTGCCAAAATTTCCTAGAATGGGGATATCTCCTTTAAGCAGCATTGAATTTGGAGGTGAGTTTTAAGATATTATTGTGAAGCCATTTATTCTGCAATTAGCATATAGCAAGCCCTGTACCAGGTACTTCTCATGCATAACTTTGTTGGATTCTCATAATTGACAGGTTGTCTTAGTAGCCCCATATTACAGATAAAGAAATGCTTAGCAAGCCTATGTAGACTTCTTCAGGTCATACAGCCAGTCAACTACAGATTTTAGCTCAAGAGTATGATTTTACTCTCACATCCATGCCCTCGTAGGTGAAAGAGAGAAAGAAGGAGGAGGAGGTGGAGGAGAGGAAGAAGAAGAAAAGAAAAAAGGAGGGAGGGAGGGAGGGAGGGAGGGAGGGAGGGAGGGAGGGAGGGAAGGAAGGAAGGGAGGGAGGGAAGGAGGGAGGCAGGGGAGGCACGGGAGGCACAGGAGGCACAGGAGGCACAGGAGGCACAAGAGGTGGAAATGGGGAAAGAGGAAGAAGGAAAGGAAAGAGGGAGGGAAAAATTGGGGTAGGGTGAAAGTAAAGCCAGAATCCAGTCTTGAAATCTAAATTGCTTGTCTTAGTGAGACAATGATGTGGCTAATTTGAAAGTAAGAAGTACATATCTGGCCCCCTATCAGCATGGATGGTTTGAGAATAAAGAGAAGGACTTGAATGTCAAAGACAGACAGCCTTTGACTGGAGGTTGTCAAAACCCGTATTCGAAAGAATACAGTTTTCTTGTATTCTTTCTTGTATTCTCTCCAGCCACGGTTCTAACCTTGAGGATGCCACTGGGTTAAGTCTCACCCAGAATACTGCTCTGCCTTCTGATATCCTAATCCAAAGTGCATTTAATCCTTACCTTTGAGAGGATTGTGGGAAAGGTTCTAAATCCTATTTTTCCAAGGGTGGTCTTATACATTTTAGATAGCAAATAGCATTTAAGATAGAGCACAAGACATTTTACATTCTAGAATCAAATCCCATGCCAGAACGTCAGTCCTTGACAGTGGTAGCAAGTACCTCAAATGTGATATGTATATTAAAGATTTTATTTTCTTTTAAAAATTATTTTATTTTTATGGAGACAGGGGCCTCACTCTGTTCCCCAGTCTGGTCTCAACCTCCTGGGCTCAAGCTATCCTCCCACCTTGGCCTCCCAAAATGCTAGGATTACAGGCGTGAGCCACCATGCCCAGCCAGATTTGAATTTTCAATTTAGCTCTGACTTACTTGAGTTGAAAAGACACAGTACATGTGAGCTGATAGGAGGATGAAGTGGGCAGGATACATATTCTTTTATACTTACAGCTTGTAAGACACAAGTGTTTTTGCGGCTAGGTCTTACAGTAGAAAGTTCTAGGAGGTGTTAGAGGCAGGTGGACAAAAAAAAATTTCAACATTAAACAGAATAATATGTGAACATAGACCAACTCTCATTCAGAATTACAGGTCTGGGGACCTTGCAAATTGATTTGTCCTCGTAGGCCCCTTAGATAAAAGCTAAAATTGTTCTTATTCCCCACCTTACAAAATGAAACCAAGAAAGGAGATTGAATATGTTTTAATGGTGAAATTTACCAGAATACCTAATTGCTTGAGAAACACTGAGAGATTTTGCAACTGGAGGAGAGTCTGAAGTCAACTTAGTGATAAATCAGAGAGTAGGAAGCACAAACACACAAGCACAGATGAAAAACCCAAGGTAATAATTAACTCAAGAGAAACAGAAAAATTATGCAGCAAAGGAAAGTAATCATAGTTTACTACATAAGTCAGTTGTATAGAACATCTACATATCTGTAAAATGCAAACAATGACTATTGTACCCAAAGTTACAATATAACCATATTGCAAAATGGGACGTCCAGAAAGTGTGTGGGTGTGTATGTATGTTTGGGGTGTGTGTGTAGTGTGTGTGTGGGCTGTGTGTGTTTTCATGGTGTGTGTTGGGGGGTGTCTTCATGGGGTGTGCTTGTGGAGTTTGTGAGGAGTGTGTTGTGTATGTGTGTGTATGTGTGTGTCTCAGTGGCAAAGAAGTAAAAGCAACTAGATCCTCACTTTACAGAGCAAGAAATCCTAATAAATAGCAAGACAAGCACATTATATAAAGATATGAAGGTTAATGCCAAAAAATGCACTAAAAGAGTTAAAAATGGCTGCCTCTGGGGAATAGAAAATTTGAGGAGCATGGAGACTGTTGTTTTCAGAATCTGATTTTTTAAATTATGTGCATGTGTCACTTTGATAGAAGAAAAATCTTTTTTAAAATTATGCACCTATGATGATGCTATACACAATTTAGAGGTCAATAAACATGAGCTATTCTTATTAACCGTGGAATGTTACCATCTTTAAAATGGGCCAGTGACAACAGACTCCATGCCTCTCCATGTGACAGCCTCATAACGGAGCTTTCTAGAGCCCAGATCCTCGGAGAGCACCTCCTCTCTGCCACACTCCACGCTAGGCCCTGAAATGCAGCTGTGAACATTCAGACCCAGCTCTGCCCGTCCCCGGGTTCACTCTAGTGGGGGTGACACAAGCGTCACCTGCATTTAGGACAAGCACCGGGGGTGTTGCGTTTTTTTAATGTAATTTGGGAGGTGAGCATTTGCTTCAGTGTATTTGGATTTTTGGCACCAAATTCGGTTTTTGAGCCCTGACTCTCGACTCCCGTTGGCTGGCGCTGACAGGCAGCTAGCTTGGCTTGGTTTTGTAAGTTCTTGGCGACAGTAATTGGGACAGGTGCTGTGCCCTTAAACCAGCTGTGGTTAACCAAAGAGAAGTCCAGTCAGGGTGCACAAAATCCTGGAGTGTATAGGCCCACTGTGGCTAGGTCGTCCAGTGCTCATGTTTAGAGACAGACCGGACTAGGGACAGGAATGTGACCTGCAGCTCACCCAACGTGGCACCGATAAACAGTTCAGAGCGGAAACTCCGACCTTCTGATTGCTTTACACCTCACTGGGCTGTTTAGAAGGCCCTTCACATTTTGGGTGAATGAAGTGGATTTGAGCAATCACACATCAAATTGCTTTTTCCATCTAGGCCCTTGAACCGACATTCGAGAGACCAAAGCAAAATGTTGAAAAGCTGCTCCCCCAGTCCCTTGGAACCTCCCCGCATCCCCTGAGCTGTGTCAAGGCTCAAACTGTGACAGAGCATCTCCCGGAGCCCCATGCGGTGATTCACAGAAGCGGTGGGTGGCTAGAGAAGCCAGCAGGAATTTAAAAAGACCTAAGGTACTCACGTAGGAATGAGCCTATAAATTCCTCCCCCATCACCGTTGCCAAGGCAATGCAGGTGGGCCCAGAGCCGGCTCTCAGGCAGGAAAATCCCCACCTCCTCCCTCTACACACATTGCCCTGGCTACGTGTGGCTTTTTATGACAGCTTTGCTTCAGCTACTCCTCTTGCAGAAGGCGGCTTATTTTCTCCAGATGCTGGCTAGGTTGCAATATTCTGAGGGGCATGGAAGAGCCCATAGTATGATTTTCTCTGAGCTTTGACCTCTCCCTTAAGAGATAAGCCCACCTCAAGCCCCTGCTCTGGGAAACTCAGAGATACCCAGCACTTCAACACTTGCATTGCAGCCTCCCCTCTGCTCCCCTGCCTTCCTTCATAGCCGCGTATTCAGACCTTCCAGATTCATCAACCATGAGGACCTCCTCATGGCAACCTGACCTCCCATCTATGTCGCCCACCAAAGCTGACTTGCAAAACAGAGGCGTTGGAGTCTACATCTGTTTTTGGAAGAGGAGTGTGGCCGCAATCGTAAGGGAAAGACAAAGCCAGCTGTGTTTTGACCTCAAGGACTCTGTGGGCTCCATTCCCGTTTCTTTTCCCCAGGGGATTTCGTGGTGTCTTTCGAATTCCCCTCCCCTATGCTGCTACACAGAGAGTCACCTTTTTCTTCCTAGCCCAGCTGCTGCTATTCATGATGACAGCCTTGCCATATGGCACCACTCACTCAGCTCCATCAAGCAGCATCAAGCTCATCTTAATATTTACCCCACACTTCTCTGGCAGTCAAACTCAGCTGCACCCAGAGCTGTCCTGTGGGTGTGCCCATCCACTGTACTCCATTGAGAATACTTACGCATGTGTATGAATGAAGCTAGACATGATACAGCTTTGTCTCAGCTTGGTGCTTTTTTTTTTTTTAATTGGCGTTTGTTTGTTTGTTTTGAGACAGTCTAGCTCTGTTGCCCAGGCTGGAGTGCAGTGGCATGATATCAGCTCACTGCAGTCTCCGCGTACCAGGTTCAAGCGATTCTCCTGCCTCAGACTCCCGAGTAGCTGGGATTACAGGCACGTGCCACCATGCCTGGCTAATTTTTGTATTTTAATAGAGAGGCGGTTTCACCATGCTGGCCAGGCTGGTCTCGAACCCCTGACCTCAGGTGATCTACCTGCCTCAGCCTCCCAAAGTGCTGAGATTACAGGCCTGAGCCACCATGCCCAGCCTCAGCTTGGCGCTTGCTAAGATGAACCAAAACAGGCAATTAAGGACCAAAACAGGATAGGAGAAAGGTCCGTTCTAAATGTTAACCCACTGTTGTCATTCACCAGACTGTTGATGCCTAATTAATCACCGATTGCATCACCTGATGACAGCTGAGAGTCAAAGATGTCATTTGATCTAGAGATAATCTACTTATGCGCTGGAGTGTGGGTAGGGGTAAGCCCGAGTGAATGGGCACATGCACCAGATAGAGAGGCAGATGGAGCCCAAGCATCTGAGACAGTCGTAAGCTTGGGGAGGGAACCTGAAGACGAGGAGCACATGTGCGACCTTATCCATCCACTCTAGCATGGTAGGTTTGTCCCAAAAGAGCCTGGGCATTCTACTGCCATCCCCTCTCCCCTTACCCTGAATGCCACCATCTAGGTAAACCCAGGAAAGTGTTTTGCTCTTAAGCCTATCCTCTGAGGAAGTAGGGACATGTTTGTTTGACCTGAAATCAATAGGGCCCGTGGTGACCCTGCTTCCACCCAACTGTGGAAGCTCCCTGCCACATTAAGGAATGGAGTGAGCCAGAAGTCACAGGAAGATCTAGGAAACTAAAGACCATGAATACACTTTCAAAGCTTGTTTGAGCATTTCTTTTTTTCTTTTTCAGTACTTGAAGGATGAGGCTTATAAACTACCGAAATAAAATGTCATTGTCTAAGATGCAGCAATTGACATATGTAAGTCAGCATATACAAATGAAATAGATCGCTATGAATACTACATTAAATGCTTTGCTTTTTAGGCCACATGGGGTTTTCAAGGATGTGTTGAGGCGAATTCTAACCTCTGTCTCTAACCTCTGCAAGATCTGGGGACCCTTTCTGGAGCTGTCTCAACTGTGGTGTCTTCAGTCAGAAAGTGGGGATGACATCACCACATCTCAAATGTGGGCAGGTTAAATAACATGATGGGTATGAAGCCTAGCACATCATAGGTGTTCAATCCATGTTGGTTCTCTCCTCCTGACTCCTTTGTCCCCCAAATCATAGACTTGACTTGTTGGTATCAGCACAGCCCTAGAACAATGAAAAAAATACAAAGAACAACAAGAACCTATTCAGTGTTTTTCACCTTGAATAATGTGAGTGGAAGACAAGGGAGACTGACATGTTAGTGAGAGAAATAAGATGAATGGACACTAAATGACACCTGTTTGGACTGACAGTAGCCCATTCACACATTTCACCAAAAACAACTGATTGTATTAGATGCACAGCTCTTCCTTCTATCCCCTTTTCAAAAGAAAAAAAAAGAAAGGCTTAACAATTTAGATGGAGGCTATCAAAATCTGCCTTTACTGCTTATTTTGATGATTTCATGGATATTCCTCATCATCCAGTGAATATTATTTTATACAGATGTGAATGTCTGGCTCCAACTATCGAAACAAGCCTGCTACCACTTGGGGGTTAAAACACGCAGGCTCTGGGCTCTCTACAGAAAGGACTTCTTAAAAATTGTAAGATGCTTCCATGAGGCAGGGCTGTGCGTGCCCGTGTGGTCTGAGCAGGCTGGCAATGGGAAGGCTCCCCTTCACTGAAATCCCCAGAGCACAATCTCGGGGAACACTTCGGGAGGCAGCCAGGCATGGGGATTTTCCAGTCTGCCCTTCCCCGCCCTGCCTGTGACAACTCAGCTCATGCATCAGGCAACGAATCCCATTCACGAAGCTGTCAGTGACTCCTGAATTCATTGAGAGACTCAGAACCCATCTTGCCCAGGTTCAACTGCGGGTTAATCCCGGCTAACCTAAATCATTGTTCCCTGAACACAAAGGAATGTGGAATTCTGTGCTGGGGCTGTGTGTCAGCACGGCTTCCTTGCTAGGTAGAAATATATCCGGCCTCAAGCGAGAGAGAATATATGAATATGTGAGTAGCTGGGGAGCTGTGCTTCTCCCTCCAGCCTGAGGTTTCCATTTACTGCCGCCCCCAGGGCATCCAGAGGCATGGTTTAGACCATAAAACCTGTTCTGTAGACAACTGAATCTCACAAGGGTCAGTTTTATTTTTTTCATGCTCCACTTCCAAAATGTACAACTGTAGGATGTTTCCTGTCTTCCCCTTCTACCATGAAGACAGCCACCAGTAGGGGAGGCTATGTGTGTGGGGGGGACATTGCTATATTTGGGCCATCAATTTAGAAAGCATATGAGGTTACAGTGTCCCTTCATGAGGCACAACTCTGCAAGGACCAGTTCCATAGCATAGTGAGATGAATATGCATATTAGAATCTGTACATAATCTTCACATGCAGTAATTGCAGTCCATAGGCTCTAGACATAAAGAAACATGCATTTTACAATAGTACTAGATCAATTTTAAAAACCCCAGGAGTTAGCATTTAGCTCACAAATTGGATAAAATATTAAATTCATTGAGAAATAGGCAAACCATAAGGCTGTAAAATGGTCCATTATAGTCAGAAAACTCATCTGCCATGTGAGAGTGCTGAGCACAAGACCTCACCGTAAATCTACAAAAGAAAGGCTACTCTTCCAGACTCAGGAGAGAAGGGAATAAAAGTCGCATCAGCAATGGATATTGCTCCCAGATTACAAAATTAGGGTTTATAGGGAAAAATTCAGCCTGCAGTAATGGTCAGTAAAAATGACTGGTTTTATAGAACAGGAACTTGTAAAGATAAAGGAGAAAAGCAGCAGGAAAAAAAATTAGAAAGACTCCCACAGAAACCTGTCCAGAAATAGAAATTCAGAGGACTTCCTGCCCTTTAATAGAATAAGCTCAATGGAGATGAAGAAGAATTATGGATGAAGCAAGGCAAATTATTTGATCAAACTGAGAACTTTTTTTTAAATAGTCATTCAGGAAAGAGCAAAAACCACTACAGTTATCTACCATGGACAGAAGTTGTTCAGAGCTGGTAAAGGAATTAAATCTGTCACCAGTCACCAGGCACGGTGGCTCATGTCTGTAATGCCAGCATTTGGGGAGGCTGAGGTGGGCAGATCACCTGAGGTCAGGAGTTTGAGACCAGCCTCGCCAGCATGGTGAAACTCCATCTCTACAAAAATACAAAAATTAGCTGAGCATGCTGGTGCGTGCCTGTAGTCCCAGCTGCTCTGGAGGCTGAGGCATGAGAATCATTTGAACCCAGGAGGCAAAAGTTGCAGTGAGCCCTGATTGTATCAGCCTGGGTGATAGAGCGACACTCCATCTAAAAGAAAAAAAAAAAAAAAAAACAACTGTTGCCAGAAGCTCACCATCTTGCATGCTCTAGTTGTACCAATGGGTAGGTGCAGCTATGTAGCTAAAGCTACACTTCAAGACTTCAACTTCAAATGTATGATAATAAATGGATTAAGCCAATAAAATTTTATAAGTGCAAACCTAAGAATATATTCTTTAATGGCTGCTATGAAATATGCTGGAATAGGGCCAGAATATTAACACACATTCTGGCCAAGACATCAGGCGTCTGGTTATTTGAGAGAAGTAACAGAGGCAGGGAGTTCGCCGTCCGAGCTGTTCTCGCTGTATTCACACCCAGTCATGAATGAAGGATCACTGTGAACCCAGCACGGCGTCTAATGCTCCAGACACAAAGGTGGGAAGTTTCTTAAGATGCTCGCAGTTAGCTAGCACACAAAAAAATCTTTTTTAAATCAATGCACAATGTGTAATAGGAGGCTGTGAGGGAAAGCAGGATTGGGGATGACTTCTATGAGAGGCTGGGAAGCCCCTTCACAGCACAGATAGCTGTGTAGCCAATCTATGGCCCTTAAGATAAAAATCAGAAATTTAGTTTTGTTTTAGGGGGTCTGGGATTGGGGGCTACTTGGAAAGATTTTTGTGATGTAAAGAGAATAACTTAACTGCTGCAAACCCTCCCTGCAGTCACTCTTTTTTTTTCTATCTTTTCTCTTTTGGGCTTATATAGAGATATGAGCAGGCACCATAGCAGCTGTCTTGCAACCATGAGTAAAAGGCTAAGGAAATTGCAGAAATAACCCTGGCATCAGAATGTCTGCATTCTAATGTCACAGTAACCCTGACTGCTAAGCCAACACCAGTGCCTGCCACTTCCTGATGTCTTGTCATAGACAAGAAAAAACCCAGCCCAGGTGTGTTTAGACCACAGTGATTGGTGCAGCCAAACGCATTCCTAACTGACGCATTTTCTAAGGAGTCTGTCTCAGGCTGTAACCGCATTAGTCAAATGTTGACACTGGTCCCTTATTGCTGATGAAGTTCAAACTCTTTTGCCTTTATTGTTAGTCTGACTTCTCCCTTCCCTTCAGCATTACCACCCTTGTTCCCAACATGAGACTCTCCAGTGGAGCCAGGATGGCCTCTTCCCTCTTGTTCCAGCTAGCAAATTAAATTTTCCTGCTGGAAACTCCTGTAGCCCTTGAAGAGTTGCACAATGATGCACTTCTCCATTTCTACCTGGTCCCCAACCCTGAGCATTTTCTGAGGGCCAGAACTAGAGCACATGTTTACTTTTCCATGTCTCCCATGATAACTGGCGTGCTACTGGGCACATCTGGGGAGAGAGTAACAGAATGTCTGGCAGAAGAAAAGCTTAGCTAGATCTGCTCCAACCCTCTCCTTTTGATTGGACGGTCAAGACCCAGAAAGGTGAAGGGAACTCACTCAGGGTTACACAATGGAGTATTAATAGGCCCAGAACCACAACGCCAGGCTGCTGTCTCTTCGATGAGCATATTTTCCACTACACCTCACTGTCTAAAAGAAAAGTGCCAATTAGAGGCACACAAAGTAACAAAGCTGGTGATGACTGTAATGGATGATTACGTCTTTTCAGAGGGCATGAAAAAGAGAGCTGAGTAGAGGCTGATGTGAAGGAGCTTCTTCAGTATATAATTAACTGCTGACTTCTTTGTATTGTTACAATAATGAACTCAGCAATGAGCTGAGAACACCCTTGCCTGAAGGGGCAAGAATAGCAATGCCATTCTCATTGGAAGACGGCTCATGGGCTGGGGTCTTTGGCGAGCTCTGAGTCACTGGGTCCATATCCCATTCACGTGCATTTAGGATGGAGCCTGACATGTACCTCAATGCCTCTCCTCTTTCTAACAGTATGGGAACCGTGCTCTAAGCTGGTTTGTTTTGTTGTTTGTTTTGAGACGGAGTTTCGCTCTTGTTGCCCAGGCTGGAGAGCAACGGCGCCATCTCGGTTCACTGCAACCTCGGCCTCCCCGGGTTCAAGTGATTCTCCTGCCTCAGCCTCCCAAGTAGCCGGAATTACAGGCGGCCACCTCCATAACCAGCTAATTTTTTGTATTTTTAGTAGAGATGGGATTTCACCGTGTTGGCCAAGCTGGTCTCAAACTCCTGACCTCAGGTGATCCACCCACCTCAGCCTCCCAAAGTGCTGGGATTATAGGCATGAGCCACTATGCCAGACCCGCTCTGAGCTGTTTTGAGAAATGAAGCTTCAGAGATTATGAAAGACTGTGATCTCCAGAATGACTTGACTGGAGGCCCCTGAGAATATGGAATTTGTTGATTCACAGTCATAAAATCTTAGATTTTGGAGCTAGATGAAACCCTGGAGATGACCTAGTCCAATCTCTTTATTTTAAGATGAAAAAACTGAAGCCCAGAGACAGAAAGTGACTAGCCTGTGGTCACACAGCCAGGAGTGGTAGAACTGTCAGATGCTGTGTTCCTCTGTTGCTTCCTGGGTACACACACTGCTGGCCACACCTCCCAGGCTTTGGCTCTCTGATGCCAGAGTGTCAAGTGCCTTCCAGAGCCCCCTGAAGTGTCATGCTGCTTACTGGAAAGATACATAGATTGCTACCTAACAAGAAATGAGGCAAAGCCATTTTTTTCCTCTCCAGTTAATCAATAACTGGACACAAGGGCCTCCGTTTCCTGAAACAGGATCTCAGATACTACATAGAGTGAGTGAGGGATTTGGCAAGACTGACAGCCGCTTTTGTTTAAACACAGAAGCCAGACAGATCAATGGACAGGGTGAACTACCTGTGTGATGTCGTTTGTCTTAATATCCACTATGAGGCTTTAAAACTAAGTTTGCAGAATCACAAAGAATGAGAACTGAAAGAGAAGAGGAAGCCAAGGAGCAGAGTCTGTCCAGAGTCAGATACCTCAACAGTGACAGAACTAGTATTAATAGTGAACGAAAACCCTGGGCAAGATGACACACCAAGTTATTAAAAGGCCATGGAGCACTTATAAAAGGCACATATAAATAGAAATGTTGAATTACAAATGCAAGCCCCTGTGACCTGCCTGGTGTTCCAGCCCAGTGGTTTTCAAATATCTAAGCCAGAGCCACTGAGGCTGCACCTCAAATCAAGGCTGGCTGAGGGCACACATCGGTGCAGGTCTCCAGAGCTCCCGGCTTGGAGAGGGATGCTCTTAAGATCACCATCTTGAAATTCTTAATTTTATCTTTGAATTCCTATTTTCGACGGGAAATTGAAGAATGCACCAGGATCTGGGAGCCTTGTTTCACACTCAGGCCCCACCACCACAATCTCTCTATTCCCTGGGAAGGGTTCCTCACTGCCTCCTTGTCCTGGTGCCCTGCCCTTGCCCCACCTCCCCCACCCCACCCTGCAATGGATCCTGCCCACTGCCTGGGGCATCAGTGAGATCACCTAGGCTGGTGATGGGGTGGGGTGCAAGCTGTTGTTCTCATCACTGTGCCTCCAGTGAGAGCCTGTGAACAGACAAGGATGCTGGAAGGTTCAGGGGTGTCTCAGGGCAGGGCAAAGTGGTAGCTGTCCTCATCCCTGGCTGACAGCTGGCCTCATCCCTGGCTGGCAATACCATGGCTGTTCAGTACCCATCCAGGCAGGTGTGAGCCTCTGCCTACCCAACCCAGGTCCCAACCACTTCTCTGTGGAAGTTGTGATCCCTTGAGAGTCTCCAGTCCTCTGTGAGTTAGGGCTGACTCCCATGACCTGGCAGGGCAGAGAACATCAATCTGGGGGCTGACAGAGAATGTCCTGCCCTGGAAGCTAGTGGGCAACACTGCAAAGTCACAAATAGGGGTCCCGAGGCACTTGTGAGAGTCCATACTGGCCCTTGCAAATATCCCCATGCCTGAGGGAGTGCAATATCAAATAGCAAATTTTTAAAAAGCGCAATAGAGAAAGAAACCAGAAAGAAAACAAAAAGTGTAATATTTTGGAACCTTTAACAGCACTTTTGTCTAGCTTTTGAATAAGGAGCCTGCAATTTCATTTTGCACGACACCACACTAATTATACAACTGGTCCCACCTCAAGCTTAACCAGGCCCTGGGACCTATCACATCCACATAGGATGTTAAGGATCCAAATGACTCAGTAACACATGGAATAAGAAAGTAATCCTTGCTTGAATCTGTACTTTAATTTATGCCCTATGTTATACTCCAGAGTTATTGCTACGTTCCTATCTTGGTCTCTTTGCCTTACTTTCCAAGTGGAGCTTTGCTCTAGAACAGGGGTCCCCATCCTCTGGGCCATGGAACCATGCTGGTCCATGGCCTGTTAGGAACTGGGTTGCAGAGTAGGAGGTGAGTGGCAGGCGAGTGAGCATTACCACCTGAGCTCCACCTCCTGTTAGATCAGCATCGGCTTTAGATTCTCAAAGGAGCATGAACCCTATCGTGAACTGTGCATGCGAGGGATCTAGGTTGCAGGCTCCTTATGAGAATCTAATGCCTGATGATCTGAGGTGGAACAGTTTCATCCCGAAACTATCCCCTGCTTCCATCGTGGAAAAATTGTCTTCCACGAAATGGGTCCCTAGCGCCAAAAAGGCTGGGGACCACTGTTCTAGAATACCAATCCCTAAGATCTGCTACTCGCATCTTCCTAAAGTTATCTGCTTGTCAAAGCATCCATTCTCTCCTCCTATAGGAATCTCTCAGGCCTCATATCCTGGGCCAGTGGGCCCATCAAGGAGAGAGGAAAGAGCCAACATCTGATAGGTGCCCACTTCCTGGCAGTGCTTCACCTGAGTCCTCAATTCCACACTCTGTTTGTTTGAAACAATACTAGTCCCAGCTGTGACATAAAAAGATGGCATGTTCTATTTTAAGAGGCAGTTTCTTTGGTCTGGTTTCTTTCTATTGATTCTGTGTGGTCAGAAGTAACTAGGAATACTGTCTTCAGCAAGAGAAAACTTAGTAATTTGGGATTGTTTAACCCATTGAAGGGTAATTTGAAGAGTTCACACTATGTGGACGGATTACCTGAAGGATGGTGGTGAGTATTTTTTCTATTGATCACAAAAGGCAAAGCAGGCTGAGCATGGTGGCTCACGCCTGTAATCCCAGCACTTTGGAAGACCAAGGTGGGTGGATCACCTGAGGTCAGGAGCTCAAGACCAGCATGGCCAATATGGTGAAACCCTGTCTCTACTAAAAATACAAAAATTAGCTGGGCATTATGGCGCATGCCTGTAATCCCAGCTACTTGGGAGGCTGAGGTAGGGGAATCACTTGAACCTGGGAAGTGGGGGTTGCAGTGAGCCGAGATCGTGCCACTGCACTCCAGCCTGGGCAACAGAGATTTTTGTCTCAAAAAATAAATAAATAAATAAATAAATAAATAAATAAATAAATGGCAAAGCAAAAGAAAATGAATTTAACTTTGAGCCAGGAGATATTTAATACAAGGAGAAAGTTCCTAGGGCTGGAAATTTTCTGATGGAAGAGGATACTGAGACCATAGACACGGGGTCCTAGATTCCCATAAACAGATTTGGGTTGGAATTCACTATGTGACCCTGACAACTTACCCTCTTTTGAGTGTCCAGTGCTAAAATGTAGACAATATTATCTACTTCATCACTTTGCTTTGTGAAATCGGCCTGCACTCAGCATTTAGTAATTTTGTCTTGCATTTTAATTGGAAACACCCTGGTACAGAATAAAGAGCACGGATTTTGGGATTTGGCAGTCTTGAGTCAGGATTCCATATCTGTCACTAACAGAGTTACTTTCAGAGAGGGATTATTGCACCTCAGGTTTCTGTAAACAGGAGATAGACCACCTGTAACACACCTGTTTTGAATATTAAATGAGATAGTCATTAATAGATTAATGTATAAAGTGTCTGAAATGTATTAGCACTCAACAAACATTAATGTTTTCTCTTCCATCTAATCACATGCACACATGCGTGCAAGCACACACACATACACACACACACGTGGCTTTAATCAGTAACAGAAAGGGAAAATGTCGATGAATCCTAGTTTTTTTTCATTGCAAGGTGTGTGAAAACCAAGCATACTTGCAGAAACTCAAGATTATTTTTATTTACTCAGAGACAATACTGACTTTAAAGAAAAGAAATTATCTAACCTAACAATGGAAGTGTAAACATCACCCTAAATGATGGTCTTGGCCATTGTGGTGTTCCTGTCTTCAGACAGTGGCTGCCTCTGGGCTTTAACCTGGACCAAATCCTCTGAATTCTGCCGCCCTTAATGGTGACAGGCACCTGCAGCACAGTGTAAATCTGCAACACTAGCATGCCCTCCAGGTTTCAGTGACCGGATTCCTCTCGTCAGCATGTCTGCAACTCTCCTTTCTCTCAGGAGATGTGTTGACTCATTATACCTATTTTTAATAAAAAGGCAAATTTAAGCCTTAATTTGTATTTTAAAATAAATTCTCTTAGGGCATGGACCCACTAGAGAATTAGTTACAAATGGTTTTTAGTGGTACACATTTAATGAACATTTAACCAAAGAAAGAAAATTGCTAGTATGCATAATTTCTTTTTTTTTAACCAGCTGAGTATGATAAATCCTATCTGTCCTTTCTCTTTAACTACTTTTGCCATAAAACCACTTATTTTATGACCGTGGTGACACAGCACTGCTGTTTCACTTTATGATTAATAAAGTAATTAGCACCGGTTCTAATATTCTTAGCAAAAAGGCTGGGCTTTAGATATTTCTGTTGCCCTAATAGGTTTTCTAAAGCTACATGGTGCCCATGGAAGATGGCCTGCTGGGGCCTGCAGAACGCATTTTCTAATGTACATCGTCAAGATCAATTGATAAATTACGTCAGTCTGGGTTAGTCATCATACAGAAAATATCATTAGAGATGAAAAAGGAATGAAAGGATGCGGGCAGGGGTAATTTGGTTTTCATTGTTGATTTATGTTATAGAACTATTCTTGTAGGCAATTACCAAAACACAAAATGCCAGGGAAAATGAAAAAATTCTGAAAAAGAAGAGCCTATTACAACAAGATATGTGGTAAACAGACAAGAATGACAGCTCTTTTGAAACAGCAGCCCATGGAGTCAACTGGGAAGCATATTTCTGACTCCGCACACAGTGTCTTTGGGGCCACGCCAAACGCAGAACTGGATCCTGGGCTCTGTTACGTCCTTCCTTCTGAAATATGTTTTCTTAGTGAGTCTTTGAGGACAACGCAGGGGTGCAGGTCACAGCAAGCGTGTGCTGGGAGGAGAGCCACCGTGGTCTGAGGAGTTGCAGTGTTGATTCCACTTGGAAACGTGAGGATGCTGAGCTCATTCACGAGGGAATCTCAGGGCCCTTTGTGGTTGCAAAACTAAAAATAAAAAATTGCATTTATGCATGGACGTTGCTGAAAAACAAACCCTCTCTGTTTTCAGGGTTTAATAGATTTCAGGTTGGAAATCTATTAAAGCAATTTGATTCTTGGGACAGGATATAAATTTTCTTACCAGCCGTACAATCGTTGACCTCATTGCCCTTCCATAATTCATTCATTCATTCATTCAATGAGCATTTATGCTATGTCAGGCCTGGGCTTGGCCTTGGGGAGACAACGATCCTTGCTTAGGGAGCCCACAGTGTGTCATAAATAATAGTTTGGGCTCTGGAGTTAGACAAACGTGTATCCAGGTGTCACTACTTATTGGTTAAGTGACTTTGGATATATTACTCACACAAGCCAGATCTAAAATGGGAACAATAAGTATACCTACCTCATAGGGGTGTTGTGAGGATTAAATGAGGTAATGCTATCTAAGGGGCTGCAGAGAATATCATGCATTATGTGTGTTCAATTAAATAGAAGCTATCACTAGTATATTAAGATCATGCCACTGATTCAGGACTATGCAGAGACACACTTTGAGCTGTTTCTCTGGTGCTAGAAATGAATTCATATAGAGTCATCTGAGCTTTCTCCTTGGTGTCTCCTTGGGATCTACAGTGCATATCTGCAAATAGTTCTCTCTGATCGGAGAAAAATCAGTAATTGGTAGAGATTGAATAAGATGCCAATACTGATCAGCCCGGGACTCCATCAATCAAACTACCCAATCCAGACAAACCAAGTTAGGGATGCTGGATGCTTCCTCTCTCTTTCCTCCTCCCCATCTTCTTCCCCTCTTCTTTCTTTCCTCTCCTCTCCCCTCTCATTCTCACCTATCACCTACATTCTCCTCTCCCCCTCTTCTCTCCTCCCTGCTGCCTGGTCATGTGGCATATCCTTAGATTCTGCTATAGTCTGAATATTTGCGTCCCACCGAAATGTATAGGTTAAAAGCCTAATCCCCAATGTGATGACATTCGGAAGTGGAGACTTTTAGGGGAGTGATCAGGTCATGGGTGGAGCCCTCATGAATAGGATTAGTGCCTTTATAAAAGAAGGCTGAAAGAGAGCTATTGCCCTTCCACCATGTTGAGGATGCAGCAAAAAGGTGCCGTCCATGAACCAAAAAGTGGGCTTTCCCCAGAACTGAATCTGCCTCGATCTTGGACTTCCCAGCCTCCAGAGCTGTAAGAAATCCATTTCTGATGTTTATAAGGTACCCAGTCTGTGGCATTCTGTTATAGCAGTCCAAAGAGACTAAAACAAATTCGCTTCCATTTTCCATAAGGAAAGCATGCCACCTCTCATGGTTCTGAATAATCCCCATCCCTCAGGAGCCAAACTGGAGTGAAACAAGAGTCAGTTGCTCAGAAGGAAAGTGAGTATAATTCACTGACACAAATTCCTCAGAGTTGGGAGGGACATCAGAGATGCTACCCAGCCCTTTGTCTTCAGGAGGGAAAGGTCTCATTTCCTTTCTCAGATGAATCTGGAGAGGTAGAGAAACCTGCCCAAAGCTGCACAGGTGTGGGGGTGGAGGTGGGTTACAAGCCCGGCCTCCCTCCTGAGGCCCGACTCTCCTGCTGTCCTGCAGCTCATGGTGACAATCACCCCTGGGTCACTGCGGCACCTGTCACTCCTTAACTGCTGCTTTTCTTAGGGCTTGAGATGCTTCGCTTGAGACACTTTTTTTTCCCCTGTAAACGGTCAGGCACAGTGGCTCATGCCTGTAATCCCAGCACTTTGGGAGGCCGAAGCGGGTGGATCACATGAGGTCAGAGCTTAAGATCAGCCTGGCCAACATGATGAAACCCCATGTCTACTAAAAATACAAAAATTAGCCAGGCATGTTTGCACATGCCTGTAATCCCAGCTACTTGAGAGGCTGAGGCACGAGAATTGCTTGAACCCGGGAGGTGAAGGTTGCAGTGAGCCGAGATCATGTCACCGCACTCCAGCCTGGGTGACAGCTTGTGCCTTCGGTCATCTCCCTTTCACTAGTTTCTAAAATGGCATGGGTTCACAGGAGTCACCTAGTCATGGAGTGAATTGGTGCCCATCCCTGTGGTGAGATGTAGGGAGGTGGGAACTTCCATGAGGCCCTGTTCAGGAGCAAGGAGACTGACGGGAGGTCTGGACACCTGGCCTCCAGATCCCTGTGCCCACTCGCTGCCTTGGTCTGACCTGCAAGCAAAGGGGTTAGCCTGGTTAGGGGGGCCAGCCCCAGCTCAGGACACACAGCTGTATGCTGGGGCTCAAATTCCCCAACAGCCTCTTGAAATGCTCAGAGGAGCTCTCAATCACCATGCTTGTGTGTCTGACTATCCCAGCTTTGCCCATAAACTCCCAACCAGACGCCTCTGTTCATCACTCGGTCTTGGCAAGAGAGGCCAAGTGGAATTCCAACAGTCACTGAGGAGCAGAGGGAGGCTTCCAGAAGGAGAGACATGACTAAATATTTTGGAAATTTCTCCTGCCAGTTTCTCTGTCTCCTCTACCGCCCCTGTTTCAAGACGTAGAGGACATAATCCTGTCACCCAAAACAAGACGGCATTTTAAAATTAAACTTGAAACAAGTACATATTTCTGATCTTCAACTCACTCTCACCCAGCCAGAGCATTTACAGTCCAGCCAAACCCTCCATACTACCTGCCTGCAGCATCTGTTTGGAGTGGGATCCTTCTAGAAATTAAGAGGTTTAACCCCACACAGACACTTACTGCCCCCCAAAATGTGTGCACATGCACCCCCAAAATCCTTTGTCAGCCCAGCCAAAGGCTGGTCATCATGTCTTTGTGCCCAGAGTAAGAAACGCAGCAGTTATTTCTCCTAAAATCAAGAGACCAAGCAGACCCTTCCCCAGACACCTGGAGAGAAGGTTGAATCTTAACTGGCCTCATCATCCCATAAAAGGGCAAGGGAAGCCATTCTGGCAGATTTTCTCTCCAAGCCTCATTGAATTCTGGCCTACCCCAGGGGCAGGAAGTCAGCGCTACTGCTGCGTGAGCAGCTGGTGTGGCCATCCATCAGCCTGCTGCCCCCTCTGACAACTCTCACACATGCCTGTGGTGCTGGAGGGTTCCATCAGGCAGGGACACCTATGCACCATCCCAAAAGGAGCATGAGGTCCCTAAAAGGTCCTCAGAGCCAAGGCTAGTCTGCCTGACCAGCAGTGATGGCCTAAACCAACACCTTTTGACTAATCCTGGTGCGGGCCGTGAGCAGCTCCCCCTATGGGCCCTGCAGTGGTCCCCCTTTCACTCTGCGCCCTCTCACCCTCCCCCTCTTCCAGTGGCCTGTGTTCTCCTCGTACTGTGCCAGGATGGTGGGCAAGGGGCTATGCATCTCCAAAGGCTGTTGGTAGCTCCTGAGAAACTTGGCACTTTAAATGCCAGGGCTGAAAGCGCTCGTCAGAGCACGGCATGCCGAGCTGATCCGGGTTGGGCCGCCCTCCACCCACACCCGGGCTGTGCTCCGCCCTCTCCTGCCGTGCCAGGGCTGCAGTCTCAGGTCCTGCCAGTTGGCTCTGGGAGTGCAACCACACAGACAATAAGGTCCTGGAAATCCTCCCACCTCACCACCCCTTACACACTCCACACACCCACACCACACACAACACACATACTGCACACACACCATGAACACACAACGCATACCATCACACCACCCACACAACACACCACACACCCACATCACACATATACACCATGTGCACATACCCCACAACACACCACAGGCACCACACACACCACATATACCACACGCCATGCACACAAAACACACACTAGCCACACCACCCACACAACACACCACACCCCCACATCACACACATACAGCACATATACACACCGCACCACACACAGCACACACATACATCACATACACTCATTGCCCCACACACCACACACAGCATACAACCACACACCACACACCTACATCACATACAACCACACACCAACACCTACATCACACCTACACACACACTGCACCACACACCACACACAGCACACACACATACCACACACAACACACACCCACATCACACACATACACCATATACACACACAACACAACACACACACCACACTACCACACCACACACAAACCACAAACACATCACCCACACCACCCACACAACACACCACACACCCATATCACACACATACACACCATACCACATACAGCACACCACACACACCTCACCACCACTGACACATTCCACACCACATACCATACCACATACTACACATTACATACGTACCACACACCATACACACCACACACCACATATGCACACTACACATACCACATACACCATACCACAAACACCACACATCACACATGTACCACACACCATACCACACATACCATATACACCGCACATATCACACACACAAAACACACTCCATATACACTACACACAAACCATACACGCAACACACCACCAACATAAAACACACCACATACATACCAAACACATACCACACATACACCACACACACCACATAGCACACACACAAAGCACACCATACACACACCACACACATATACACAACACACACCACATGCCACACACACAAAACACACCATACACACACCACACACACATTACACACAACACACCACATGTACCATACACACCACACATCCTACACACACACAGCACACATGCCACACATACTACATACCATATCCCCCCCACACACACATCATACACAGATGATATACACACACCACACACCACTCACATCACACTCCACACACATACACATACACATTCACACAAGAAAGGCCTTCTTTTCATCCTTCTTCAAGACCCGAGTCAGATGCTTGCCACTCCTCTGCAGCCTTCCCTGTCCCTCTCAGTGCCGTGAGTCTCTTCCTCGCCTTCGCTCCTATAGCACTTCCTTTATACCTAAGCTTGCTACTCACTCGAGAATATCTGCGTGGCTATAAGCTCCCTGAGGGCTGGGACCTGGGCTTTCCCCTGTTTGTATTCCTTGTGAGCCTTGCAGAGGCCTGCATAGTTGTACACTCAGTAAACATTTGTCAAATTGGAAACCAAAGACAATGTCCCACCAAGAGAAATCTGGGCTCAACCCCATCTCAATAAATGATGCCAATTTTAGATGTGGGGGTACATCAGTTTGCTAGGGCTGCCATGACATAGTATTACAGGCCGGGTGGCTTAAACAACAGAAATTTATTTCCTCACAGTTCTGAAGGCCAGGAAGTCCAAGATCGAGGTGTCAGCAGGGCTGGGCTCTTCGGGAACCTCTCTCCTTGGTTGGAAGATGGCCACCTTCTCCCTCAATCTTCCCATGGTCTTTCCTCTACATGTCTGTATCCTGATCAGCTCTTCTTATAAAGACAACAGTCATATTGGATTGGGGCCCATAATAGCAACCTCATTTTAACTGAATTACTTCTTTAAAGACCCTAGCTCCCAAACCAAGTACCTCCTGAGGTACTGGGGGCCAGGACTTCTGCATACGAATTGGGGACATCAATTAGCAGCACTTACAATTTTCCTGTTGTCTTTCTCGGCACAGCAAACGGCTACGACCCCAAAGCCACCCATGGCTACAGCCTCTACTTATCTCCTCAGGGCATGACTTCCTGTTCCTTGACAGAGGTTCTTGTCTGACCTTAATATTTTAAGATAAATTTTCCAATCTCCACAGCAGTTTTTGTCTTCTGGAGAGTGAATTCTGTGGCGAATCCCGTGGTCAGCAGCTCACGATGAGGTTCACCCGTGGTAAGCAGGTAGACAAGTGTGGCAGACATGCTTAGCCCTATTTCCGGGTCCATTTTCACTCTTTCCTTCTGCCTTTTTGCCTTCACTTGCTCGACTTCGAATTTATGTTGGCCAAATGTTATGCATCGTAATAAGCTGCCTGGAATGCTTTCCAGAATGAAGAAGAGTATAATGTGTGCTGTCGAATTTCTGTTGGTCAAATTTGATGCATCGTTACAAGATCCCTGGAGTGCCTTCTAGAATAAAGAAGAGTATAATGTGTGCTGTTGTCAGCAGGCACCACTACCTTTCCCTTCTGAGAATGGGAACTACACTTCCCGAGACCTTCTGTATATGGCTTTTTTTTTTTTTTTAATGAGAGGAACTCGTGTGATATTTGGAAGGCTGAAAGGAAGTGGAAGCCATCAGTCTTCAGAGATGGATGCAGTTGGATGTGTGGACAGATGAGAGATTTCCCACAGCTTCCTGGAAGGCCCTTTATCACCGCAAACTGAGACGGTTGGTGTTGGGGGCTCCTTGGGAATCTCAAGAATCTCAAGCAAGCTTTTGAAAACCAGCTGCTTTGGGGCTGCAGGCTGAGATTTCAGGGTAACTCCTTTGACTTTCAGGGACAATTCCCCAAATGCTGGCAGCAGCTTCTCTCACCTGCACTCTCCTAAATCTTCTAACTTGTGTAAAAGCTCCTGCTTGACTTTTAAACCCTTTATGCGCAGAACATATAGTGGCTTCTGTGTTCCTCACCAAATCCTGTCTGACACCTACATAAGTCATAAAAATAAGCTACCATAGCCTTGTACACTGATGGTGGGGATGTAAAATGGCACAGCCACTGTGAAAAACACTTTGATGATTCCTGAAAAAGTTAAACGTAGATTTACCATATGATCCAACATTCCACTTATAGGTATATACCCCAAAGAATTAAAAGCAGGAACTCAAATGAGTACTTGTATGCCAATGTTCACCGCAGCACCATTCACAATAGGTGGAAACACCCCAAGTGTCCCTCCACAGATGAACAGATACATAAAATGTTGCATGTACATACAGAGGACTTTATTCCACCATAAAAAGGAATGGAATTCTGATACATGCTGCAACATGGGTGAACCTTGAAGACGTTATGTTGAGTGAGAGAAGCCAGACACAAAGGGGAAAATATTATATGATTCCACTTACCTGCAATATCCAGAACAGGCAAATTCATAGAGTCAAGAAGTAGATTAAAGGGTACTAGAGTCTGGGGGAGGGGAGAATAGAGCATTTTTACTGGGGACAGAGTTTCTATTTGGGATGATGAAAAAGGTTTGGAGAAAGATAGTGGTAAGGGTTGTACAACATTGCGAATGTACTTAATGCCACTGAATTGTGCACTTAAAACAGGTTAAAGTGGTAAATTTTATGTTATGTTTATTTTACCACAATAAGAAATGCGTGTTTAAAAAATCCACTGTGGCGGCAGCAGATTCTAGATGTCACCTGGGTATAATCAGCCCATTTTATTATAAGTAGCCAATGTGTATAGACTGAGGACACAGAGTACACACAGGTTACCAAGTATGTGTCTCCAAAGAGGGAGACAGTCCCATCTCAACCAGCTGTGGGGGAAAATCCTAATGAGATGACAGTATTTATTCTTCCATCCTAGTCCCCAGATCTAACCAACGCCCAGAGTAAGCTTTCCTTGCCTGATTCAAAATTTCTTTTCCAGATAACTGAGCCTCCTGTTCTCTTTAGTACACCCTATCTTAGCCCCCACACCATTTACCTGTTTCTAACCTGCCTCAATCCCTAGTCCAGCATGAGTGGCTTCCCAAGAACCCTTCGATCCCTGAGTTTCTAAGACTGAAACCCTTTTTTTAAAACTAATATTCAGCCTCCCATATAGACATTTACCTTTCTCTTTAGACTACTATATTCTCATTTCCAAAGCCATTGGCCTACACATAGAGGAACTGCCATAGTTTGTTAATGAGTCAAGCCACTGTGTGTGTGTGTGTGTGTGTGTGTGTGTGAGAGAGAGAGAGAGAGAGAGAGAGAGAGCATAATCACCCCAGCCCACATAGTTCATCACCCCAATAAAGCAAAGCTACTATCCTTTGACATATACTCTTGTATAGCTGCTCTTCACTACATCACATTGCACAGAACCATGGCCCCAGACAACCTGGCTTCAATTCTACAAGGTTTACATTCAACCAGTGTATTATCATAACCCTTTAAGGGAGTATTCTCCAGGTGTATAAGTGAAATCTATCCCCTTTATTTCAGTCCCAATCTAGATTTCCATATATGTTTGCTTCTTTTAAAGAGAATTAAACCCTAAACTGTGTTGGTGATGGCCAAGTCCTTATTTGTATTTAGGGTTACGTGAAAACCACCTTTGGCATCAGGAGTCCTTGACTTTCTTGATTTTCTACTGACCTGCTTTGGGAATTGAATATATTACTTCTCTAAGCCTGAGATTTTTCCATGTTAAAAAAATAAAAGAGGGAAGTGGGATTTGAATGGGTGAGTTATTAGGTTCTTTGTAGTTCCAGGAGCTTTTTATATGGTCAAAGCAAATCCTAAATTTCCGCTGTTGTGGAAGCCCCTCTGTTTCAGGTGCACAGCAGGCACAACAAATAATGTCAGGGCAAGGCAAGAGCCACAGAGAAGGTTCCAGGCACAGAGAGGTCATGTGACCTCAGCTGAGTCCTCAAACTGATTCACATGTCACAGCTGCTCCCACAGACCACACTGCCTCTTTGTCTGCCCACCTGGTTGGCTCACCTCAAGTATTTTCAGTCTTATTAGCATGTAGCCTGCTATCATTACATAATTTTGTGATGGGACATCGCTCTAGTTTGTATACAGAATCTATAATTTACAAAAGAGCCTAATTACAAGATCCTCCATAGAAACATACTCAGGTGAAAACACTCACCTCTGGTATAATCATATAACAAGGAAATAGCCAGAGAAGAGTCTTTGCAGGATGGAGCCTGGCCTCATCCGGGTGCTCAGACCTCATCCTAAGTAGATTCCTTCTCTCTTACCCTCTCCACCACCCTCTCTCTAATAGCAAAAACTCTGGCCCATGTGACCTCTGTGCTAAATTGCCTCCCAAACTTAAATGCTATTCAAAATCCTATTTTCCTCCTAGGAGAAGACGTATGATCTATTTCCCTTCTCTCTAAGAATACCTTGCCTGTATAGATTGTCTTCCTGGGTAATGCATTCCTGCACTCGCAGCTGGCCGACTCTTAATCTGGATGCTATCAAAAATAGGCATTTGGGGCTGTGTTTTCTATGGCTATACAAGTTCCTGGATTTCCATCCAACCTCCCTACCCCAGCTCATTTACACAATGCAAAGGCAACAGGATATCATGCAATGAAATCACTCTCACATCTGTCTTTGGGGTTGTAAAGTAATTTGCAAAATCTTAGAACCCCTTCTTCCCCTGTCCTCACTGGTGGAGTAACCGTGTGGTTCACACCTGAGTGTGAGCTGCTCACAGCCATGACTGGACCCTGGACCTGGACTTTTAGTCTCAGGTGTCCCGCCACTACACTGTGAAAACAGGCTGCCCACTTAGGATCTCAGTTCTTCATCTTCAAAGCAACAGATAAGCCTAAACCATCTTCTTGGCCCCTGCATTAGGTTAAAAATAAGTCTGGCTGCTGAAATAGACTCGAGACGACAATGCTTGACCATTGTCTCACACACGAAAGCTAAAGCTGGGTTTAATGGCTCTACTCCATGATGTCTCGGTGGGGCTCCAGTATCTGGCACCTGTTATATTGCTCTGTCATCCTAGAGGTTTGGTCTTGTCCTCTGGAATGGGGAAAAAGGAAGCAGAAACCACACTCTGTCTTTTTAGGGAAATTATACTAGTGCCTCGGAACTTGGACACATGGCCACAATTGCCTCCCAGGGTGGCTGGGAGACTGTGTGACCAGATAAAAACTCTATTAACAAATAAGAAGAGGAGATTGAACACTGGGGCCACCTAGGATTGTTGGCCATAGACCTTCTCCGTTGTACCATTCTGAGTCTATGAGATCATGGGTGAGGGTAGGGCAGGGGACATGAGAATCACAGCAGAAGCAGACATTGTAGGAGTCTCCAGGGACAGTGACTACAACTGCCACACTTGCATGTGCAAGATAATTCAAAGTTCAAAAGAGAATGTGCATAATGTTTTATCGGACACAGGGTCTCTCTTGCTCAGGCTGAAGTGCAGTGGTGTGATCATAGCTCTCTATAGCCTCAAACTCCTGGGCTCAAGTGGTCCGCCTACATCAGCTTCCCAAAGTGGTTGGATAACAGGCATGGGCCATGTTATCAGGCGTGTGCATAATTTTATTTAAAGCAACATACACATTTAGCTTCTACCACCTGTATACAGATTGTCTTCCTGGGTAATGCATTCCTGCACTCCCAGCTGGCTGGCTCTTAATCTGGACGCTACCAAAATATATGGCATTTGGGGCTGTGTTTTCTATGGCTATGCTAGTTCCTGGATTTTCATCCAAACTGCCCACCCTAGCTCGTTTACACAATGCAAAGGCAACAGGATATTTTACAATGAAATCGTTCTCACTTACATCTGTCTTCAGGGTGGTAAAGTAATTTGCAAGATCAAAACGAAGTTTACAAGTTCATTTCAACAAATATTTGTTGGCACCTACTGTGTATCAGGCACTAGAAACATAAAAATGAATATGACCCACCCATGCCTTCCCTCACGGCACCTATACGCTAGTGAGGAAACAGAGCCCAAATACGAAAGTTCCCCATCACAGCGTAAGTGCTTTTGTAAAGGTGAACTCTGATGCTGCACTCTCTGATACAGGAGAGAAAACTAAAAATCTGAGACAACTATTAACACAAGCAGAAACGACCAGGTCCTAAAATATGTGTTAAGGACGACGGCATTCTGGTGGTGTTGATCAGGAAGGAGAAAGATTTCTGCAGGTTAAACATGAAAGGCAGGCCTTATCTGAGGGAGTCGACCATAAAAGGCGAGCAGAAACGGAGTGGCAGAAGGAGAAGGTGGTAAATCATCAGAAAGATTTTGTCTGAAATGTTTAAAGGAAGGCATCTAGAGATTCTTATGTCAGACAGAGTTGAAGAAAAGAGACACCTTCTTAAGTTTTTTTTTTTTTTGTTTTTTGTTTTTTTTGAGACGGAGTCTCGCTCTGCCGCCCAGGCTGGAGTGCAGTGGCCGGATCTCAGCTCACTGCAAGCTCCGCCTCCCGGGTTCACGCCATTCTCCTGTCTCAGCCTCCCGAGTAGTTGGGACTACAGGCGCCCGCCACCGCGCCCGGCTAGTTTTTTGTATTTTTTAGTAGAGACGGGGTTTCACCGTGTTAGCCAGGATGGTCTCGATCTCCTGACCTCGTGATCCGCCCGTCTCGGCCTCCCAAAGTGCTGGGATTACAGGCTTGAGCCACCGCGCCCGGCCCACCTTCTTAAGTTTTAACCTTTACTGCAGAAGACCAAGTAAAGCTCTTTAAATGTCTTTCATGGTCCCTTTGTAAAACTTCTCAGCATTTCTTAAATCATGGGTTTTATAGGTTCATAGTAATTCCATCAGGAAGAGAAGAAAGGAGAGAGAACCTGGAGCTCAGAGATGTTAGGGAAGCCGGCCTGGGCACACCTTCCATAAAAGCAGAGCCCTGACTCAGGCATTCTGGCCTCAGATCTCGTGTTTCTTGCAATGGGCCAGACTACTCTTAAAAAGGAAAAATCAAAATTCAAGCTGGGCTTGGTGGCTCACACTTGTAATCCCACACTTTGAGAGGCCAAGGCAGGAAGATCACTTGAGGACAAAAGCTTGAGACCAGCCTAGGAAATAAAGCAAGACCCCTGTCCCTACAAAAAAATAAAAATAAGAATTAGCTGGGTGAGGTGGTGCACACCTATAGCCCCAGCTATTCAGGAGGCTGAGGTAGGAGGATCGCTTGAGCTGCAGTGAGTTATGATTGTGCTGCTGCACTCTAACCTGGGTGACAGGTAAGAACCTGTCTCTAAAATAAATTAATTAATTAATTAATTCACACAAGCTGAGCAGAAGGAAGTGGATTCGGAGTGACCCATAGGAGACTGGGAGCAGACAGAAGCCAGGGGCTTTAAACAGGGACACCCAGCATGGTGACCTGCCTCAAATGGCTAATACTCCTTGACTAGAAGGTTCAGGTCTTGAAGCTTAATCCTCAGGATGTCCAATTATATATGCCTTGGAGCCATCTTCAAGACTGAAAACAACCAAAGGAATCATACAAAGAAATTCTATACTTGAAGACTACTCCGTCCTTGGAAAGGACTTCTTTGGGAGATTGTCCAGTTCCAGTAGAAAGTCTACAGCTTTGAGGGACGCTGAAATCTGCTGGATGGGATACGAGAGAGGATGCCCTCTTGAAGTCTCTTAACCCTGTGATAATATGAGCCCATGATACTGTTGCTAGGAGGAGTGACCCTGCCCTTTATCATCCAGGCCATAGCACTCTGTGCCCACAAAGAGAACTAGTTCACAGGCCACGTTCTCTTTAATCCATGAGAAAAAGCAGCAGCATGATGGGGCTGTGGGCAGAAATCCAATTTTAAAAGGATTTCAAAGGATGCAAATTGTTTCCTGGAGAAGGGCTAATGACAGCTAATAGGCCAGTCCTGGGTAACAGGCAGATGACCTAGCTGCAGTTTCCTATTTCTGTTGGCCATAATCACAATTTACATCTGCTATTTTCATCTTCCTCCCATATTATTGGCAGTGCAGCCACATTTTCACTCCTACTTCTCCCAAAGGACGTCAGCATGCGTATTTTACATAGGTACACAAAAGCATAAGCTTTCCTTTATCAGCCTAATGGGAAACAAACCTGCCCAGGCCTAAGCTTGCTATCCTTCCTACCTGCTTGTTCCAATGTATATCCACCATCCAGTTTGGATTGTTCAAAAGCAAAGGAAATGGAGTTGCTTTAAATTTATGAACTGACAAGGTTCTGAGTAATGGTGAATCACAGCTCGATATTTCACTTAAACCTCAGACACGGAGCTGGCTCCTGCTGCAGCTCTTTCTGGGTCATATGAATTCATCAGAGAATTGCTCATGGCCCTCAGCCCCGAGCTAGGATGGAGAGATGGATGAGGCCAAGGTCAGCCATGCCCATGGAGAGAGGCTGCTGTGCGTTGGAAAGATGCTTCAGAGGACAAAGACATCAGCCAAGTGTTGGGCAAGCAATGGAAGGCAGTGGGGGTGGATTTCTGAGAACATAGAAAAGGAGAATAAAAATTCTTGCTTGATCATGCAGGAAATGGATGCAATAAAGGAGTCCAACAGCCTGGCCCCAGGTAGACATTATCTTGGGTTCACCTTGAAGTCCTATTTTTATCATCCTCATGTTGTCTCACTCCCTGGACACTTTCCCCACCTCCAGCCCTGTGTGTGCTTAGAAGACTCTAACTCGTCTTTCAAGAACCTGCAGAATATGACCTTTCTTGAAATCCCTGCCTCAATTTCCCCAAAACTATTTAGTTTGAATCCATTTTTACCATGATGCATTATAAAGATTTGTTTTTATTTCTATCTCCCCCACTAGACAGTGATCATCTCAAAAGCAAGGATGGTTCTCATTCATCTTTATGCCTCCAATTAATAGCATAGTGCTTAACAAATGCCTTTTGGATAGGGAGCTCAGAGTGAATAAATAGAAAAGGGAAGGAAAAATGAAAAAAGGGACGAAGGAAGGAGGAAAAAACTGGGAGAGTTTCATTTTCAACTCAACAAGATTCTTCCTTAAATCAGATGAGATGATTCAGGCTGGGTTGTACTAGCAAGGGGCAAAGAGTAATTACATTTTAAATCTGCTTTGAATACTACTGATAAGATTCTACATTTTATGGGCTTTACTGACAAGAAAAATAAAAAGACCTGGTAAGAGAGTCAAAGAATGAATTTAAAATGAGATGATATTGTTGTAGATAATATGCTAGCCTGCAACCTTAGCTGCCTGCCTGCTTGAAGATGGTCAGTCTTTACCTTGTCAGTTCCAGTGAATCAGGATAGAAAAGAACTGTGAAATTTTGTTCACCACTTTGATCCCTCAAGGGTGCTGGGAGACTCCCCTATCGAAGGCATCTCAGGGATCCTGACAGGTTTCCAAACACCTACCTCACTACTGTCAAGATGGGCTCAGACCTTCCTGGAGAGATGAAATGAGGCCATAGGGTGATTTGGCAGACCATACTAAAACTCTTTACAGGGGTGGCATGTGGAATGCCACAGCCCCTTCAAGTTGGGATCTTTGTCCTTCTGTATGCCTGAATGAGTTTTCCTCTTCTCACATCCAGTTGGAATGAGGGTGCTCCAGAAGGCATTTCCACTCACAATTCCTGCCACAAACACAGAGATGGCTCTGCATGAGCTTCCACAGATGCTAAGGAACTAAGTAGAGACTTTCTACCACTTTGATGAGTAACCATGGAGCAAGGGTCCAGCATGAGAGGAAGTAAAAGTCACTGGCTCACCTTAAGATTCATGAGTGAGGGTTTGGGGATGTGATAGTTAATTTTGTGTATCAACTTGGCTGGGTCATGTGGTGCCCATATGTCAGGTCAAACATTACTCTGGGTGTTTCTGTGAGGGTATTTTGGATGAGATTCCCATCTAAATTGGTGGACTTTGAGTAAAGCAGTTGTGGCTGGGCCTTATCCAATCAGCTGGATGCCTGAATAGAACAAAAACACTGGTCTCCCCAAGCAAGAGGGAATTTTCCAGCAGACTACCTTCAGACTCCATCTGCAATATTGGTTCTTCCTGGTTCTATAGCAGACTGCCTTCAGACTGGAACTGGAACGTTGGCTCTCCTGCATCTGCACCCAGCAAAATTTGGACTCACCAGCCTCCATAATCATGTGATCGAATTCCTTATAATAAATCCCTTTCTACACATATAACAGAACCGATTTCCTATTGGTTCTGTTTCTTGGAGAGCCCTGACTAATATGGAGGCAGAGGGAGAGTGAATGATAGACTCACTGGCTGTCAATTTGCTGAGAAACTGAATATACAAATAGACAACAGCCAGACTACATATCAGAATAGAACCCTAACCCACAGTCTACAGCAACTATTCCAGAAACCTAATCCATTATCTACAATAACCAGCCCAGGAAGACAGCTTGCTCTCTATAAGTCAGATTGTAAGAGATTAGACCACTATCCCTAGAAACCATCCCAGGAAGCCAGACAATAATCCATGTAACAATTGGCCCCAAACAGCCAAGACTTGGTTTATATCTGACAGCTTCCCTAATAATTGTCCCCACTTCCAACTCAGAACCAACCAGAGCGCCCAGTAGGCTCCCCTAATTACATAGATAGTCCCACTATTAGATGGCCTGTCCACAGCTTTTCCATGCCAACAGCCTCCAGTCAGGGCACACCTGAAGCCTTGTCTTTTATCGACTATAAATGATTTCCCACTCCTTGGCCTGCATTTGAGTCTCTGTCAAAAGCAAATGATGGTGGCTGATTCTCTTGATATAGTAAGCTCTAAATAAATCATCTGTGCTTGTTTTCATTTGATTGATCTTCATTTACTTCCACTTTACCTAAAAAGGAGCTCTTGGAAATAACTCATCCAAGGGAAGAAAGAGTTTGACCCCAGAGTTTGATTCAAGGACAGTGGAGCAGCCTCAGAAGGCAAAGATGATCCAGCATTCCCAGTGTGTGTCCCATAGATTGTCTTCCTGTTCAGCCCTCAAGAGAAGGGAACTACAGTAAAAGAGGATGAGCAAAGTGAAATCTTTCTCATGCTACCATCTCTCTCAGACATCAAGAGTATAAGGGAACAGCATCACTGTTGCCAACAACTTTTGCAGCAACTTTAACATTGACATGAGATGAAATCCTCAGGTGTCAGTAGCCCCAGAGGCAGGATCTTTGCAGTTCACAGCACATGCAGGAGAAATCTCCAAGAAGAGCAAAGACAAAGAAGATGGCAGATGCCATGGGTAACTAGGTCCTCCAAGCCTCATAAAATGCCAGAACAATGGAGTAGGACCTTGAGGGAGTCTTTCAGGTAGAATAAGAGTGAGCAAAGTCAGAGAAAGCCTGTTTGCTGGTGATTATTGTAATCTTGGGCTTATCCCAGGCTGCCTTAGACAAGGAATCACAGGCTATACATAGAATTTTAGTAACTGCTTAGCTAAATTTATTGTAAAATCTCTCTTCTATATGTCTACTTTTCTACATTCCCCTTTTATCTGAATTTGCAATCTTAGTATAAGTTTCACAGAGTGATAAATGTAGGTCAGTCATGGTACCATGTCAAACGAGAGAGACATTTATGTGTTTCATTGCCTATTAATGAAACAACACCATGACAGATGATACCTGTTTCAGAGAAAGTGTCATAGGAGTCAGCCCACCACAGTAGCATGTGAGCTCAACAGTCCCATCAACAAGTGAGTCAGGCAAGATATAAATGTTCATTTATTTGCATGCATGCTTGTCAAAGTTGATGAATATTCTCATTTAAAACAAAACAAAACTAAAAACAAAATTGTTGTATAGCAACCAGTTAGGACAGTTTTCTCAAACTGCTGAAATACCCCAATTTAAATGACTATCTGCTTATAAATGTATTTCTTTTTCATATCATTTCCTTCATGGGTTTGATGGAGGGCATGTTGTTTTAAAATGTAGGTTTTGTTATTATTCAGGTACGGTGAGGCCAACAGATGAGAACACAATGCCATTGATGAGAGTTTGTTACTCACAGTTCCCAAGACTGGGGTGGCATAAAGTACTGGGAGTGGGGGTTTCCACTGGACACGCACCAGCATCAGTCAGGAGGCAGAGGGAATGATGAAAATGCAGGTAAGACCCTTTATTGTGGCTTTCATTGGAAGGAATGGGAAAGACAAGACAAGTAGGCTTAGAATTGGCTAGTTTGACTAACTTTAGCAGGTTCTAGGGAATAGGAACTGTCCCTGGTTGCCTGTTACCTGGTCCTGGGTGATTAGAGCAAGGGAATCCTTGCCCTAAGTGTGAAAGGAGGTAGTGGGTTGGCTGGTTTGCATATGAAATGCACGCCACAGGCCAGTCCTTCACTACCTCTAGGAATTGACGAGCAAGCAGGGGCAGTTTCTCCAGGGTCAGCAGATGCCAGAGCATTAAAATCACATGGCTAATACATGTGTGTTTTCACCCTCCAGTCCATAAGCCTCTGAAGAACAAAATTTCTTCAAAGGAGCCTCTTCGCCCTTCTATAATATTACATATTTAGGGGGCTGTGATATTTATTTATGCACTAAGATGCTAGCAAGACTTCAAGGAACTTCAGCCTAATTCAAGCACACACTGATGTAGCCCTTACAGTAAACAATGAGGTCAGCGTCCCTGGGCATGAAGTGGGGAACTGGATGGTTTGGGTGTTTCCTCCCTGCTCCCTTTGTCTGACTCCTTTCTCAATTTGCCCTGGGATCACTTTGTACTGAAATCTCCCATGAAATAACTCCCCTCTAGGCACTCTGCCTCGGCTATTTCCCATGATTGGATGGTTGGTTAATAATGTACCAGTGGTGGGCTTGACTTGGCTTGTGAGAGCCTGTTGTGAAATTTTCAGGAATGTCATGAGCTGGATGTTAAACACAGCCATTTTGAAAAATTGAATCGTATAAACTAGCAATTAAATCAGTTATATTCAACAAAGTTAGTAAGTGCTCAAAACTTGGTACTCCCAACTTATTTTATTATAATTAAATTATTTTATTGCATCTTACCTCTGCCTACACTCTTGAAGCTATTTACATCTGTAGCGTCTGGATGATGGAAACACTATATGGTGTATTTAGGCATCTAACTACCAGGCATCCCTTTCTAATGACATGTTTGCAAGTCATACTGGTGAATTGAAGTCAGCCAAAGTGAGTATATTTAGACCATGTAAATCAGCAAACACCATAAATCAAGGTAAGATGGAAAAAAATATTAATACTCTAGATAAAACTTAAAAGCTTGTACAAAAAAAAAAATCTATAACCATTACATCATGAACAGCACCAAAAAATGACAAAGCATTCTTCTAGTATTTAAAAACTATTATCTGATATGGCCAATAAATCACTCACATCATTAATGAACAAGGTTCCATAGAGGTCTTGCTTGTTTCACTTTTGTTTACTGCTAATGTAAACAAAAATATCTTCATGTTGGAACTCTACTAGTTCATCATTTGCAACCAGAAGTTAGGTATGAACACAGGAATTTGGTAAAAATCAACAAAAGCATTCTATGAAAATCAATAGCTGTAAGGAATTTCAAATAAAGTGTATTATATATTTTATTTTGATTTGTTGTGTGCTATATAGCCTTTAAATCAATAGAAGCTATGTTTTTCCTGAAGAGCTAATTGCTATACATTTACCAGCACGCAATTGCTTTCTGCTCTTCCAAGACTTCAATTTCTCAGTTGATAAACTAAGAGGTTGTTTTAGATGAACTTTGTTTCCTTCCAATTCTAATTCTTTTTTTAAATTTAATTTTATTTTAGGTTCTGGAATACGTGTACAGAACGTGCAGGTTTGTAACATAGGTAAACATGTGCCATGGTGGTTTCCTGCACCTATCAACCCATCACCTAGGTATTAAGCCCTGCACGCATTAGCAATTTGTCCCGATGCTCTCCCTCTCCCCACCTCCCCAGCAGGCCCTGTTCCCCTGTGTGTTGTTCCCCTCCCTGTGTCCATGTGTTCTCATTGTTCAGCTCCCACTTATGAGTGAGAACATGTGGTGTTGTGGTTTTCTGTTCCTGTGTTAGTTTGCTAAGGATGGTGGCTTCCAGTTCTATCCATGTACCTGCAAAGGACATGATATTCCTTTGTATGGCTGCATAGTATTCCATGGTATATATGTACCATATTTTCTTTATTCAATCTATCATTGATGGGCATTTGGGTTGGTTTCAAGTCTTTGCTATTGTGAATAGTGCTGCAATAATTCTATGATCTGGAATTATTCTTATCTTATAGTTTTAAAAAAATTCTTCTACTCTTAAGAATGTCTATATGGAGGGCAAGCTGACATGGGGTGTGTTCTTCCAGGTTTGAGAAATAGGGGTCATTGCCTGGCCCTGGGGTGTTGGAGAGCCTGGTTGTGCTCCCCATGTCAGCTTACCCTCCACATCTGCTGACTGAGCAGCAGACGATTGATGATTCATTTCTGAAAAGGGGATTTAAGTAAAACTAAGGGAAGAGCTAGCTTCCCAAAGCCTCAACATGAGGAGGTGACATAACCCCTAACCCCTGTGCTTAGTGGTCTCCCTGAAATGCCTTCCAGAGGTCACTGTCATGAGTTCCTCCCCAAAATCCCCCAGTGTGCATAAGGCAGAAGTCCCCTTCATTAAACAAATATTTGTTGAGTACCTACCATATGTCAGGTGCATTTCTGGGCACCAGGGCTGCAACACTGGCGTCCACTGCCTCATGGAGCCTATACTCTAATGAGGGCAGGTGCATTGTTACCATAGGCGACAGGCTACAATAAGAACAGCACAGACTAAGAAGGAATAACCCTTAATCTATGGCGGGGCGCATAAACTTTTTCTATAAAGGGCCAACAAATAAATATTTCAGGCTTCGCAGACCACTTCGTCTCTGTTGCAACCATTTAATTCTGCTATTACAATGCAGAAACAGCCATAGACAATTAACAAATAGGCATGGCTATGTTCCAATAAAACTTTATTTACAAAATGAGGGGACGACACTGCAATCTAGGCTATAGTTGGATGACCCCTAATCTAGGCAGCCAGTAAGTTGTTCAAGAACACGAGGTATAAACTGGGCAAGAGTTGGCTTAAAAGAGGGGAGAGAGCCATGTTACAGTAGAGGGAGATGGGGACCAGATTTGGAGGGTCTTTTGACTTTCAATGGAATGCAGTTTGGCCACCCTCTCCCACTCCAGCCAAGAAGGCACAACCAGGTTCCCCAACACCCCAGGGCCAGGCAATGACCCTTATTTCTCAAACCTGGAAGAGCACACCCCATGTCAGCTTGCCCTCCACATACACATTATCCTCACTCTTCTCAGGCCCTGATAACCCAGGCCTACATGCCCTCCTCCCCACACCATCCCCTGTGCCAGGCTGGGCTGCCCTGCTACACGTGTGTCCTCTTCACTTAGCCCAGGGCCTGCCACCTCACTCTGAGTCACATGGCTCCCCTCTCTGAGGATGCTAACCTCCCAGGCCCCACCCAGTGGCTTTTAGACTGAGCTGTTCAAAGGAAACGAGAAAACGTAACGCAATACAATTTTCACATCAAAAAAGCAATTATAGCTTACAATGCCATAATATTACCTAAATATTCCACGAATACTCAAAATTCTCCAATTATCCTCAAAATGTCTTGCATAGCTGTTTTGTTTTTTCCCATCCAAGATCCAATCAAGAACCCCACATTGAGTCGGTAGTCATAGCTCTTCAGCCTCCTTTAGACTCCTTTGTCTTTCACGACCTTAACATTTTTTAAAAGTAGAAACCAGTAGTCAGGTATAAAGTCCATAATCTGGGTTTTTCTGATTGTTTCCTCATGATTCCATCTGGGTTAGCACATTTTTGGCAGGAGTATCACCAGGTGATGCTGGGCACTTCCCAAGGCATCATATCAGAAGATGCAGAGTGTCACTGTGCCCCATTACTGCTGTCCTGTTCAGTTTTCACTACAAATTCTGGGCTGCACCATTAGTGTGTTGGACAATATCCAGTCACTGATTTTTTTTTTAATCGCATTGACTTTGGCCCATTAATATGCTGTGCTATCGTATGTCTCCCCTCTACTCCCTCTGAAGCTGCCTTTGCAAAGATTATGACAGTGAGAGAAGTCTCACATGGCTGATTCCATCCTGCCTCTAGCCTCACAGGCTGGCTATCTGCTCATTCTTGACCATAGGTCAAGCTAAACATGGGAAGAATTTAGTTTATAGTTTAACTTTGAAGCAAGGATAATAATAGTCCCCCCTTAAAACTGCTCCCTCCTTGTTTGGGGGCTGAAACTGCCTTTGTAAGATGAATGAAAGGCCACAAGATTAGGATTATGAGGAGTGGCTTGAGTTCTGCTAAAACATAAGCATGGCTTCTACTATCTCTTAGCACTCAGCATTATGTGGCCAGAGGTCACAAGATCTGTGACTTTCCCAATTGCTCCTATAGATAACAGCACTACTGTAGAACCTAAGATTGGTTTTTTGAGGTTTTTCCAACTGACCTGACCCAGTCTCCTGACTCCAGATTCAACTGGTCCTGTGGCTCCACCCAGAGGTGGACTCAGCCTACAAGGACCAGTTTCCACATCCTACAATTTCATACTCAATCAGTCTTCAGCACTCATTCACTAGGCCCCTGCCCACCAAATTTCCATAAAAACCCTCATCTCCAAGCCTTTGGGAGACCGATCTGAGTAATAATTCTGTGTCCTGCGTGGCCAACCTCATGTCAATTAAACTCTTTACTACAATGCTGTGGTCTTGGGGGATTGACTTTGTCTGTGCAGGAAGAAACTATCAAGGGATTATACCTCCAGCTGCCCAGCATGGGCAGACCCCAAGTAGGGTGAAGGGAGTATCCCAGGCTGGGGAATGGGAGACCAAGGGTAAGAAGAGATTACCAGTGGGAGGGCGGCACAGAGCAGGGTGTTGGAGCCTAATCAGAGTGAACAGGGAGTCAGGCAGGAGGTGCTGGCGTTTGAGTATGAGGAGGAAGGCATTTTTGCAGAGGGAAGCCTGGTGCAGGGTTCAGAAGCCAAGCAGAATGAGGAAGTCATCCAAGAGGTGTGGGTAAGACTCAGTGCAGGAGCCCAGGGAAGGGGGGGAGGATATTCCGGCACAAGGTATCTGCACCCAAGCAAGGTGAGAAGGACGTCTGAGGCTAGGGATGGCCCAGGGCAGGGAGACAGTCTGGGCAGGGTGAGGTCATCCACATGAGAAGGGGCACGTCACGGCTTCTGCATGGTCCCCAAGCAAAGGGAAAAGGCATCCCAATGGTAGAGCAGCTCAGCATGAAGTGCCAGAGCCTAATCTGGGTGAAGAGGGCATCCCAAAAGGGGCAAATGGCAATAGCAGTGTAGCAGATGAGTTACAATGGGGCTACATAAAATAGGAGATGTTTGTTTTTTAATTAGAGCAAGTTTCTCACGGTCAGTAAAGAGACTTACAATTATGGTAAAGGAGAAAACTAGAATGAATCCTGTGGTCTTGAGTTGAGTGATATAACTGTATGAATTTATGTTTTTAAATATGTGTGTGTGTGTGTATAGATATGTGTGTATATACATATGCACACATATATACATACATATATGTATTTTATATAAATATATGTATATATGTATTAAATGTATATGTATGTATTTAAATATATGTGTATGTATATATACATTTGTGTATACATACACACACATATGCACACACACACATATATATACATGTAGATATAGAAATACAATAACATGAATGTGTGTATTTTTATATATTATACATACATAGTTGTATTCCCAGCTCTGCCCACTGAGAAGGCCTAGAAGCAGGGACTTACTAAGAGCATTTAGTACACAGAGCACCCAGATTGTGATTTCTAAATGCCATTATTTGCCAAAAAGCAGCAAGGGCTTTGGGAAAAAATGGCTGATTCCAGGGCTGGGGCAGGTAACATAGTGCATGGACACCTTGCTCTGCCAGAGTGACAGGAAGGGCTGAAAGAATGATTGGGACACTTCAAAAAGGTCCAGAAACCAGCTTCAAGGGGCTTCCACGTCCACATATTGGGTAATTTGTGCATCAAATAAGTGAGAATAGCAATGGATTATATAAAATAAGAATCCATAAGTTCATACTGATAAAAATGAAAAAATAAAGAAGTGAAGAAATGGAAATGTTGATAAAGAATAAGATATTTAAATGGCCTCAAAGTATCTCATTTCTCCCCACAAATATATATATAGAGAGAGAGAGAAACATTACAAAGAAGAAAATAGTATACCTAATTTGAGAAGCCTGGCAAACACTCATCTAATCAAATGATCAAGGTAAATGTCATCAGTAATGAAATAAATTGAAATGATGCCCCATCTCACAGCATGCAATGAGACAAATCCTACATCACCTCTGTGGTGTTACTGCCAAAGACGTAACCCAAATCTCATTGTGAGGGAACAGCAGACAATCCCATTGAGGGACATTCTATGAAATTACCTGCCTGTAATCTTCAATGTGTCAAAGTTATGAAAGTGAAGGAAAGCATAAGGAACTGTTCCACATTGAAAGAAACTGAAAATATATGAAAACTGAATATAAAGGTAGTTCCAGACTAGATCATTTTACTATAAGCACATACTTGGGACAACCAGCAAAATTGGAAGGAAATCTGATTATCAGATGGTAGCAATACATCGCTGTTAATTCCTTGATCTTGATGATGGAATTGTGGTTCTGTAGTGGACACTTATCTATAGGAAATTCACACTAAAATGTCCAGGAGTATAGGATATCACATTTTTTGTTTGTTTGGGTTTAAGACAGGATCTTGCTGTGTCGCCCAGGCTGGAGTGCAGTGGCGTGCTCTCGGTTCATTGTAACCTCCACCTCCCAGGCTCAGGCGATTCTCCTGCCTCAGCCTCCTGGGTAGCCGGGACTACAGGCGTGCATCACCATGCCTTGCTAGTTTTTTTCTATTTTAGTACAGGTGGGGTTTCACCATGTTGCCCAGGCTGGTCTCCAACTCCTGACTTCAGGCAATCCACCCGCCTCAGCCTCCCAAAGCGCTAGGATTACAGGCGTGAGCTACCACATCCAGCCTAGGGCATCATGTTGACAACTTATTTTCAATGGCTCAAAAGAAAGGTCTTTGTACTGTATACATACATACACACACACACACACACACACACACACCCCTACATACATAGTATTGTGATTATATAGGAAAATATAATTGTGCTCTTGGGAGATTTACATGCTGAAGTATTTAAGGGCAAAATACGATGTCTAAAATTTACTTCAAATGATTTGACAGAGAGAGAGAGAAGGTAGCAAAACGTGAGCATTTGATGAAATCTGGGTGAAGGGTATGCTGGGTTCATTCTTTCAGCCATTCTGGAGGCTTAAAAAGTTTCCAAATAAACAGCAAAGGAGAGGGGGAAAAATGAGAAAAAGTGTAAACAAAGTTTCTAGGAGTTCTTATGTGGGGGAGAAATGAATGGAAACTGAGAGCTGGAGATCAGACCTGTAATGCTATTCTTGCCTTGCTTTGTGTTGCACTTTGCTCTCTTTAAAAATGAAAGAGAGTTACACAGGAAAAAGTTTGTCCTGGTGTTTTAAAGAGCTTAGCTGTATCCTAGCTTTCATTAAACTACCTCCTACTGCCACCGGATGTACCAGGCCCACATCTTTCCCTTTGCATGCAAAATACCACCAACTCTTACTTCTCCCTGCCCGCTTCTGGGTGAGCCAAAGCAGGGCATCCCTGGGCCTCCCATTTCTCCCCACTGGATCCATATCCTCTTCACCCATGCAAAGGGTGACGGGAGGCATGAGTGACGGATGGCTTCAACAGGAAGGGCCTTCTTAGAACGTGTGCTGCAGACAAAGTTGTTTTATTCCATAGGCATGAAGAGCTCAATTCCTATAGCCTAGAAACTTTCCAGAGACCCACAAAAATGCTTGAGATCTGCAAAAAGTTTTTCACTTGAAAAAGAAAAACGTATGCCTGACATCCAGGAGCCGGCCTGGTGCTATCAGCTAAGCCTTGGTGTTCTCTTGCTGAACACAATTTCACAGAAAACCAACATCAGATATAGTCCATTGCATAACAACGTTGGATCAAGACAAGACCCCTCGGTAGTCATGGCAAAACACAAACAAAACATGAACTTGTCCAAGCTGAAACACACCGAACACGCCCACCACCCCCTATTCTCACGAAAGTGAGTGAACAGGGCTGCTTTATCAATCACAGGTTTAGCCTCCATTAGTGTACTCTCTTTCCAGATAAGGTTTGTGGAGATACCCAATCACTTCCCGCCAGCATCCAATCCAGAGCAAAGCCTCACTTCTCCGAACTCTCTCTCAAATCACCTGACACCCAACACAAGCCCAAATGCCATGACAGGTCTTCTATCACACCCTCTTATTGAGATGCCCCATGGTTTCCATGGTACATGTTTTCCCTTGCTGAAACAAGTCATAAATCCAACTACTTTAAACACAGGTGTGTTCCTGGAGGGCTTTGGGTAAAGAACGTTGAAGCTCTGAAGGCTGAAAAAAAAAAATTGACCCCAGAATACTAAAGAAATGCTATTTCTTTAGAAAACAAATTGGTAAATACTAAGTAAAATAACACTATCTCAATTTCCTTTATTATTACATTTATAATCTATAACTTGTTATGACCTCTGAAAATAATTTGTGTTAGATTTAATTATCTCACTGCACAAGAATTCCCAAGTCTGCCAGCTGATTACTGAGAAATCACTGCCAATCGTAAACTAAATGAGTAGCCAATTTCCTGCACAACCTCCTGGTTGGCCGTTGGTTGTGTCATGTAGACTTGGGGCAGCCAGGCCAACCAGCATGCTGCCTCCCTTATCAACGTTATTTCCAGGCAGTTCAGTGCCTGGGCCCGGCCTGCCCTGTCGGCCTCCTTGCCCATAGGATCTAGTTTCTGCCAGCTAGGCTGACCTTTCCACTTCCTTATTCTTTAGGGATGTTTTCCCATTGTTTGATCTCACTGATGCCCGCACTCTGACCTCAGCTGTCAGTCACGTAAACCTGTTAGCTCTTCCCTGACTCCTGACTTTCTTGCCTCCTGCTTGCTGCCAGGGGAATCTTTTGCTAAGACCAAGCCTTCCTTCAATGGGACCTTTCCTTCAACCTCGCCTCCATCTCTCCTGCCGGCCACACAGAGGAAGTCAGCTAGCCAGGCACAATGGAAGCCATCCTCAATGGAGGAATTCTCATCTAAAGAAAAGCCTCTGGAGGAACTTTATTTTCCTTCAGCAGTCACATTTCTAGGGAAAAAGAAAACCTAGAGCCAGAGATTCTGAGACTTTCCGGATGTGGAAATGCAACTTGGAAATGATTGAGTTCAGTCCTGCCATTTTCCAGATGAGAAAACTATGATATCCATAGATTTTTTTCTGCAAGACTAGGGAGCCTGATTTTGCCTTTTCCCCTTAAGTCTATTGGTTTTATGATTTAGTAAGAAGAAAAACAGTATGTTTCCTTTTTTTTTTTTTTTTGTCAAATTTTAAAAAAATACAACCACAACTGTGAAATGGTACATGACTTTTTTAAGGCCCCTATAAAAGGCAGCACAGTATGAATTATATCTTTGTCAGTGCAGGTTATGAAATTACTCCGGAGAGTTATCCCTATAGAGACTGGCAGTGCATAGACGGTAACTCAATGGAATTCAATTCCACCCCGAGTTCACAGAAGGTAACTGATGGAAGGAAGCAGCAGAAATTGCCTGAGCACTCTTCATGGATAATGTCTCTGTTTCCCCCACAATCTCATTTTGCACACAAAACAAACAAAACACAATTCAATCTCCCAAACTGTGTGGCTCCAATTGTTTGCTTGCTTTTAAAAATCATCCAACCCACATCACCCATAGCCGCGGCTCTCCTGCGGGGCTAATGAAGTCTAGTATTGGCAACACGTTTGACCTCCATCCCCCACTCCCCTGTTGCATCCTGGACTTCCAGCCATTTTTTGTTTCAGATGGATCCTTTGTTTGGGGCCATGACAAAAGCACAAGAATTAAACTTTACCTGGAAAAGACCAGCAAACTAGACTTTGATTTCATGCTCCAGGCAATTTGAGATTAGAACAGCAGATTCCTTTGCCCTTCTTTGCAACATCTTGAGCAAAACAATTAAGAACAACAACAAAAGTTCTCCATACTGACAAGAAAAATGAGATGTAAAGGGTATAGCTCACTGAGATAAGTACATAATCAAAATATCTCATTTAATCACTGGTTTATCCCAACTCAGAGAGCAATTATCATGACACACACTGACATGACTTCAGGCCCCACTGGGATAACAGACCCAGAAGAAACACAATTGTGTGGGCTTCCATAAGGGTCTGATCCAATGTTGTGGCTGACCCCTGAGAAGGGTGACCCTCCCCCTCAAACCTAGTTACAACATTCAAGGTAATGGGACAACTTGGATATCATCCAGGCAAATAGAAGTTCTCCCTGTGGTTGGAGATTCTGGGCAATGCGACTACCCAAAAGCTCTTCTTGGGTACCCAGAGCTTGGTGTTTAAGCTTCGTGCACAGAACTTGCTGCCAAATTGGTTGGATGTGGTGGCTCACACCTGTAATCCCAGCACTTTGGGAGGCCAAGCTGGGCAGATCACTTGAGGTAAGGAGTTCGAGACCAGCCTGGCCAACATGGTGAAACCCTGTCTCTATGAAAACTACCAAAATTAGTGAGGCATTGTGGCTCACACCTGTAATCCCAGCTATTTGGGAGGCTGAGGCATGAGAATCACTTGAACCCAGGAGGTGGAGGTTACAGTAAGCCAAGATAGCACCACTACACTGTAGCCTGGGTGACAGAGTAAGACTCTGTCCCCCCTCAAAAAAAAAAAAAAGAAAAAGATCTTGTTGTCAAATAGGCAGCAAGTTCTAGGTACCAAGGCGGGGGTCCATCTCTTTTGAGGCAGGACTCCAAGCAGTGGAAAGAGGTACAGAGTCAGGTCTAGACCTCTAGGATGAGCAGAATGGCAAGGTCTTGGCAAGTGCATTACACTTGACTCCACAATTAAGGCAAGACTGAAATGCCAGGAACCAGGGCAGGAATCCAGTAGAAGGATATGGGCAGCCACCCATAGCTTCCTCCAGACATCAAGCTGAGGGGTTGCATACTGCTTCTAGCTCTGCCCACGTGAAGGGATGAGATCTGCAAATATGCAGCTCAAGGAGTGCAGAGTCTCCATGCATGGTGTGAGCAGGCAGAGGTTGAAAACAAACATAAACCATCTGGGTACATCTATGTCTCCTTTCCCTCCTCTGTGAATATAAAAAAGTGAAGCACGAAGCAGGGATTATTTCTAAACTCGTTAGCTAGATCCTGACAGTTTAGATGTGGGGTATTTCTAACCTCTGTCATTGTAAATTCTGACTCGATGTTTTTCTCTCACTGAGAATCCCTAAGTATTTATTCTTTTTTTGTCTTGGGTTTTGTTTCCTACTAAGTAAAATTTAGGGAAGGAGTCTAAAGATTTGGTTTCAGACTAGTTATCTCAGGTGGTTTGTTAAACTGAGGTCTGTAGAGTGAATCTATAATCGAAGGATGTTCCAGAGGATGCTGCTGACAAGAACAAAGTGACAACTCAAGCTTACAAAGGTCAATTTCAGTGCTTTTTTAGTTAATGCCAAAAGCAACTTGAATCAGCATTGAAACTTTCTTCTAAAGGACTGTAAGAGTAGGTGTAAATCCATCTTTTATTTTAATTCATTGGTTTACACTGCATAGATTCATTCTCCTCTTCCTACTCCCACACCAGTTGAAATAAATTCAGTTGTTTCTGTCTCAGAGGAAGGTCATATCCACTCTAACTGAACAGGGCCTAAGGCTGATTCTGGAAATGACTCTGTAGCAGAACATACTGCTAAATATTTGTGATGTCTTTAGATGGATAGAATGTAGCAGGTACAGAATAAAAGAAATATAGCACTTTCTTTTTTAAATTTTTTTTACATTTTTTATTTTGTAGAGTCAGGGTCTCACTATGTTGCCCAGGCTGGTCTTGAACTCCTGGGCTAAAGCAATCCTCCCCACTTGGCCTCTGAAAGTGCTGGGATTATGGGTGCAAGCCATCACAACTGGCCCAAAATAGAACCCTTTCAAAAGCCTGTTAGGGTTGTATAATTGTAACAGAGGCAGAGATATTCATTATTCATTATTACCCATTATTTTTTCCAGAAATGTTTCCTAAAAGGCTCTTATGTTCCAGATCAAGCGCTGTGTGCTGGGGATTCAAAGGTGAAACTTAGCCTTGCCCTTGAGGAGCCCACAGTCCAGGAGAGACTGAGGGAGACCCAGAGCTAAATAATCAAAACTCCCCGTAAGGGAGACTTCTGAGAGGACAGCACTGATTGCCCAAAAGGCCAGAAAGGTTTCCCAGTGAACGTGGGGGTGAAGCCAATCACAGAAGGCAATTTTCTTTCTGAAATGAGAATAGACCTAAAAACAAAACAAAACAAAACCTGTCAACCATGAGGTCCAGCACAAGCTAAGAGTGACACAAAGCTGATTAGGGCCAAGGACAACTATGAAAGCAGGAGAGGATCAAAGCACGATGTAGGCTGAAAATACATTTAAAAAATTTAAAATATTTTCAAAAGCAGGTGAGGAAACCAGAATCACTTGTTGATCCTTTTGATCAGGCCACTTTGGGATGTGTGAATCTCCCGCTACTTTGAATTGATCAAAGTACCGATCAGTTAACTTTTCTACTGACACCGTAGCTCTTGATTGGTTTCGGTTCTTTGTGTGGACAGCTTGTGTTTAACAGCAAGTGTGGGGAGATTTTAACTGGGCTTTCTGCATCTGAGCAGCCTCTCCTCTCAGCCTCATACAGCAGGTGCCACTACCGCCCTGCAAGGTAAATATGAACCTCACTTGACATCTCCGAAACCATAGACTTTTCAAACTGACTTCCCATCAGACCCTGTAGGGCCCTAGTCTCTGAAGGTAAGAAATTTTCAACCCTCCAGTTCCTGTGGCTTTTGAGAGACCATCTCAGGGGGACTCTACAGGACCAATGATGACAGGTGAAATTAAATCAGCCCACGAGTCCCAAACATTGCAGTTACAGTTACAGGTATCATTCATTATCAATATGTTTCCCAAGAATTAAATTGAGACGTACACGTGTGCATATGTGTGTGCACACAAGTGTGTATGTGTAATCAATATGAGTAATTTCCATTCTGGGTCTGGTTTTTAATACTTCATTATTCCAGTCCCTGAGAACCCTAAAAAATCTAGCATCCCATAACCCAACAGGATGCTAAGAAGCTAATGCCATTGTTGCTTACACTTACGTCACACTTCTTTGTCACTTCCTTCTCTGGGACTCTTGCAGTAAGTATTTGGGTGCTAAACATTGATATTTTTTAACAAACAACATGCTGCAGAGTCATTTTTACCTTCCCGTATGGTAGATATATAATATTCATCTTCTACCCCTTTCTGGGAAAATACAAAGCAATGACATGAGATGCTTTCGGTCTCAGGTCCTTGAACTTGCCAGTACATGATGGGGGGCCTTGACCTTGGATGCAGAATGATGTGCTCACCCTGGAATATTCCTCTCCCCCTCCCTCTAAGGACCTGGGTAGTGGTCCTGAACTTCTGAATCCCTCCTCCTCACCAAGCCCCTTGGGGGTGCACCTTGTTCCTGCGATGGGCTGCAGGTAGGTACCTTCTACTGGAAAATGGGGTAGAGGCCAAGGTAGAATGGAAAAGAGATGCCTAGGATCCACAATGGGGATGTGGAGACCCTGGAATGTTGGATTAGAAAAAGGTGAGGGGCTCATTGATAGGAAGCAAGCAGCCAAAATCAGTGAAATTTGTGAACTTGTGCCATGTTCCAACTTTGTCACATCCTGTGCCTGCGAGGTGTGGATCAGACTGTAATTTTATCTGAACATGGCAGAAATGCAGTGGCTGACTCAGACCCGTATTTTAGCAAGTTCTGTGTCTCTTCCTTCGTAGTCTTTCTAATGGTGCAGCTGCCATTGGCTGCCTCTCCAGCTTCCAGGGCGGCTGTGTGATTTCTAACATCCTCTGCTGACTTCCCAGATGCTGAGACAATGCCATGCCCTCCCCACTTGCCACTGGTAAGACACAAGGAACTCCCATCATTCTCAAGTCCAGCATTCAGCTGCCCCAGGCTTGAGTCCCAACTCTGCCACCTATGACCTGTGTGATCTTGAGCAAAGTACTCAAATCTCCTTAGCCTCATTGTTTTTCCATGATAACACAGTCTCAATCCAATAGGAGTTTCGTAAGGACTAAGCGAGAGCATTCTTTTTAAGTTGTTTGGCCCAGTGCTCACCCTGAAGTAGTTCAATATACGTGTGCTGTTTTTCACAGGACGATTTTACATTAGGTGGTTATATAGCATCTGTAACAATGCACCTTCCCACTCTGATGCAGTGATTTTGGCAGAGGCAATGGCTGGGAATGAATCTCCATGGTTAGGAACTTTGCTCTCCAGGATGACTCAGGGACCAAAACAGTCACATTGTAATGCTAAGCCCATGCGGAGCTTCTAAGGAGTAGAAGGCATGGAATACATCATGTGCCACCGAGCTAAAGAATTGCCATGCCATGCAGTGGCCACACTCTATTCTGTCAGTCACTGGTTTAAATAGACCTAGGAGAGATGCTTCAATACATCAAGACAACCAGACCAAATCCTGATGCAAAGCCCATGGCTAGCAGACTCCGAGCAAGTTCAAAAGCTGAGAAAGGAATGGAGTTACCTTGCTCTGTGACTGTGATGGTCTTAGTTAACCAATCTTGGGCCCCAGAATCCTTCGACGGTCATGGTCAATTGAGCTGTGGATACCACACACTTCACTGGCTCCCAAAATCCACTCAGGCTTCCCTTCCCACCTGTTTCTGGAACACCCTCCATCCTCAGCAAGAGTTATCAGATCACCTGCCAATGAGTCTTGGTGTGGCTGGTCCCCAGGTGGGCCGCCCAGCTTCAGATGCCACCTCCTCTCTGACCCTGGGACACCAGCCTTCTGCTGCAGGTTACCTCATCCTACAGCAGCTGAGCTCCTCCCTTCACTCACTGTCTTGTAAATAGACCAAGACCCTTCCCTTAACTCCCTGCAGCAATTGCTGAGACCAGATTTTGAAATTTTGGACAAGGCTTGACTGATGGTATTGAGGCTAACAGGAGAGAAATATAACATAGACAGTTGGAATACAACTGCAACAAGAGGGGATCAGACCAGCCTTCCTGCTCAGTGTCCAGTCTGCTATGGTCCCCCAAAGACAGAGGGTAACTTACGCTTCCTCTCCCTTCATCCCCTACCAAAAAGCCACACTCAGAGACCCAGATCTCCCTCAACCCTATCCCATAATAAACATTACCCAGCAGATCACCATGTCTCAGTCTAAGACATCTGCCTCCCAGTTAGATTGCCTCCCAGTTCAGCCCTCAGACGCAGGCTACCTGTCTCCACACAGGTTTAATCCAAGAGCCCATGCAGAGGCTTTTAGAAAACAATGATGTCTCCCCCAAAAGTAAATTGATGCATTCACAAAAATGGCTAGCAGCTTTTAAACCATTTTTCTAGTTCCTACTTATCAGGATTCCAAAATCTTAGAGCGTGGTTGCACCGAGGACACTGTTAAAATAGGAGCTGCTCTATCACTGAAATCACTTTTAAAAATAAGAAACTTCAAAGGACTCAGGTTTCCATCAGCTGAGCTTTCACGATGAGTGTCCTACGCAGGGCCATTTGGCCACGTAGACACAAACCCTCTGCACTGAAGCGCCCTGTTCTTTGTTTCCATCCTTTCACTCCCTCCTTGGTGGCGGGGCTGTTCTCGCACGCTTTGTGCCCTGCGTAATTGCTCTGCTGAGAGCCGATGAGTCACCCATCACCACTTCTTTTTTTCTTTCTTTCCTTGCGTCAGCTGAAGTTAGTCAATATAATGTGCCACTATAATGTTCAGGATACTGTAAAGAAAAGCTCTTATTTTTGTTTTTGTTTTTGTTTTTTTTTGTTTAACTCCAGCTTAGCTGGGCTTTGGAAAATAACTGGAAGGATCTAGTATTTTCTGCAAGTTGAACCACTCTCGAGGTGTTTCCTGTGTTTTAATTCTTTGGCAAATGCCACAGTTTCTTATACAATATAGGAGGAAAAAAATTGATTTAAAAAATGTGTTTTGAATCAAAACTGACTCAAAACTGACTTGGTTAAAACAAACAAACAAACAAGTAAAAAAATCATGTAACTTAGTCATGCAACCTGCTAGGCACCATTTGTAGGTAGCTCCATGGAAGAGCTCCCTCCAGTTGGAACCTCAGTTCCAGTTTGAGATACCGTAGCACATCTCCCAGCCCCTCCCTCCCACCAGGGTCCTGATGCCCAATCTATGGAAGCTGGACTTTCCCTACGAGAGCCCAGAGCCCTGGGAGCAAGAGTGAGCTTTGTTGCGGACAGGGTAGGGGACCCCAGGGCTCCTCCCAGGGTTCTGGACAAAGAGGGAGGAGAAGAAAGTCCTGGAGTTCCTGAAGAAAGAACTAGGTTATTTATGGGAGTAATAAAACATCAGAAAGTATGTAAATATTTGAATAAACTTGTCTCAATAGCTTAATTGGAAAATTAGCTTTGACATCTTTCGTTCTCTCCCTGTCTTCACCAAACATCCAGCAAAGCTTGGGTAACTCCTTCCTGAGAACCAGGGGATGTGGAGATGATTGAGATCGGACCTTTGCTCCTGAAAACTTACCCAGACCATAGGGGTCCAGTGACCACCATGGTGATGGGGATGCTGTGAACAAGGGAAGCAGAGCTTGCTAAGAGAACGGACAGGACAGGAGGAGCCCACATACAATGGAGAGATCAGAAAAGGTTTCCTTAGTGCCTGATCATTGAGTAAGTACCAGGCAATGTCCACTACGAGAAAGAGACGCATGTCTACCAACATGCCACTTCCTAAAGCCCAGCTCACATTTAACAAGCTCTTTTACTGACACTAGAATTTTGTGAATTAGATTTGTACAGAGCTAGCCCCACTCTGATCCCCAGAACCACAGAAGATGATGACAGTCGGAGCTGTGGAATCCGGCATTCCTGGGAGAAGCAGGGCAGGAACAACCCACTGACAGCCAGTGTGAGAGCAGCATTTGCAGCCCGGGTTACCTGTTCCACACTGGTTCTGCAACCCAGCTTCCTACCACAGACCTGCCCATCCAGGTCTGGGAACGCGCACACACACACACACACACACACACACACACACACACACACACAGGATCTGGAGGGGCAGGTGCTTAACGCATTTTGTTCCACAGCAGGTGAGCAGTGCAATCTAATGCTTAACTCATAGATCAGGGTGGGAAGCGGACTTCCACTGAAAGCATGCCCTCCTCTCTCTGTGACGCCTGCATTCAGCCAGGAGCCCTCTGTGTGAGATAGCAAGATTAATGAAGGTCTGACTAGCAGGCTCGTGGGCAGAGGGGAGTTCAGCCTGTAATTGGAAAAATCAAGCAGTAGATCAGTGTTTTCCAAAGAGAAGGAGTCTCCTTTGTTCTGAAATAGCAATTCGGTGTTTAGTTAAAAGACAGGCCCTGGTGACGCCTAATAACTCTTAGCGGGTTCCTTTATGCCTCTGATAGAAGCTGCAGCTCTTTGGCTCATTTTAAATTACTACCAAGTGTTGTGTAGGTTGGGGCTTCTTGAAGGAAAAAAAATTAATTGGAGAGGAAAAACTATTCCTTAGCAACCACAGATAATGGCAGTTCCCTTAATATAATCTGAGATGGAATCTCGCTCAGCAGAGCTGGGGCAAAAAATAGCTTTTCTCTGATCAAGGTGCCTGAGTTCCAATTAAAGGAAATTAAGGAAGCCCTGGCCTCAGGATGCTTAAGACCATGAACAGCATTGCTCACGTGGAATACCCCTCACGACAGTGGAACATAGACCTAAAGGGGCGTCCAGCATCAGGCAGCCAGGATATCAGGACATGGTCATTATCACAGTCCTTTGGCTGATGTGTATTTTTAATCACCCTCTTTTCCCAGTTACAATAAAGCTGAAAGGAAAGTGATTTTAGCAGTCCAAGCAACCATGTTGACAGGGTAATCGTCCACGATGACATTGGTTCTTGCACCTGCAGAATATGATTGAAATTGAATAATATGCACTTAGTTATACAAGCTCCATCCAAATAAGATTAGAGACAGGTTCTAAAATGCACTGTGAACTTCCAGATAAACAATAAGAGAGGAAACAGGGAAGAAAGCACAACAAAGGTAAACACTACGGGACAAAGCCAGAGAGCAAAGCGAATACAGCAAACACATGACCACAGGGACTCATGCAATTGTGTGTGTGCGTTAACTGAGGTTAGTATCCCAAATGAACACGCACTGCACCCTGTAGGGGTCTATGTAGTTCTGTGTGTGTCTGTGTGTATATGTGTGTGTGCATGCACACCGAAGAAGATCTGCCAGGTTGAGTAGCAATTGTGACCTATAGGGATCTACCCACAATTCTCACGTTGGCTTTCTCTGTCTGCCTTAATGCAAGGCTCAGCAAAGCTTCCCACTTTCTGGAAAGAATCTATTCCCCTCTAAACAACAGTCCAACTTAGAGTGCTGAAAATTTCATAAGGAAGTTAGAGAAACTTTTTTTTTTCCATCACATATACCACAGTGAACGCTCTGAATCTTCATGTAATATTTGATTTCTCCCCAGCCTTTCATCAAGGGGCCTCTCGTTTTCTCTTGCAGCTCTCATCCTCAGGATTCCAGTGTTTCAGCTCCAAAAATCCTCCTCTGGGCCTCCCTATCTCACCCTTTTTTTTCAATTGCATCCTACAAACTCACATAACTCCTTGTCCAAACTCACATAACAAAGATCCCAGTTGCAGGATCTGCTCATTTTGACAAGCAGAAACTTGCTAGGTATAGTGCCTCATGCCTATAATATCAGCTACTCAGGAGGCTGAGACAGGAGGATTATTTGAGGCCAGAAGTTTGAGACCAGCCTTGACAACATAGCAAGACCCCATCTCTTGAAAAATAATTTAAAAATTAGCTGGGAATGAAAAAAAAAAAGAAAAAAAGCTGGGACAACATATAAATAACAATAACATTTTGTCCTATCAAATTTCTCAAGAAGGATTTTGGCATAGAGTTTGGAAATAACATCTGACAAAGCAACAGCCCATGGTTAACCCTGTATCTTGGTAGGTATGCATTTCAAAGGAACAGGGCAAGTTCTGGATAATATTTCTTCTAGAGACTTCCTTCATGATGTTGCAGGGAGTCCATGACCACACTGATGTCTGCCTCTAGGTCACTGTCACTGCTATACAAACATCCAGGACTGTTTCATCTTTACTTGTTGGCACTTCTTCCTGTTGTCAAGTGAAGAAGGATGTGTTTGCTTCCCCTTCTGCCATGATTGTAAGTTTCCTGAGGCCTCCTCAGCCATGTGGAACTATGAGTCAATTAAACCTCTTTCCTTTATAAATCATCCAAAACACAAAATGCAATCCAAAAAATCCTGGGATTCTTCAATAAGACCATGTTTGGTTTTAGTAGAGTTCACATCCAGATGTAAAAGGCTATGGCTTTTTTGCCTCCAACATTCTCATTACTAGTCAGATGTGTAAATTAATTCATGCTTAAAATAGGAAATGGCCTGACTGCCCACAACTCTCTGAGTGATTCATGGATCTTGGACGGGGTTCTTTCTAATCTGTCCACACTCTCTCCCTGTTCTCTTTGTAACACTTTCTCTGCAGTGTTAAAAGTTAAGTCTGTGACCATTAACAGCATCCACTAGAGATGGATCCCTCTGCTCTGGATTAATCAGAATGGTGCCTCCACCAGACAAACCACAAGCCCCAGGCCTCCCCCACACTTAACCAGCAAGGCAGCAACCTCAGAGACAAGTACTTTGCTGAGCTTGACAGCATCCTAGCAGAAGCAAAATGCTGGTGATTCATATGGAGTCTCAGAGTTCATCCAAATATTAATTGGTATTAGAATTACGGCTACAAGGGAGTTTATTGATGACCTAGTTAAACATCATAGAGTTCCTGAAGAGACTCGGGGAGAATCAGTGAATTAATTAAGAGATTGTGGCTTCTGTGAGCCAGAGAAGGGCCTGAGCTCAGGTGGGCAGCTCAACACTTGCTGGGTAACTGCAAGGGCCGTTCAGGCCAGAAAAGCCTGAGGGCCTGGGAGAGACTAGCACAGAATCGTGTCATATTTAGTAGGCAGAATAAATGTCCTCCTCCGAGACCACTGAATAAAAATCAAGTCATTTTCCCAGAACCTCCCTTCTCTGGTCACATTCTCAAAATGAAGAATTGCCCGTGGCCAGGAGAAACTGTGGGTGGAGAGATGGAACCCTGTGGGAAAGTTCCCGTCAGTTCTCAGCCTGGAGACGTCATTAAGGCTCCACCAGCCTCAGAAACAGGAAGTGAGGATAATAAGCACCAATACTTGTACAGTACTTAGAATGTACCAGACGCCCTGTAAGCGCTTCACATATGTGATCCTAAATACTACTGTTATCCCTCTTCTTCCAAGATTGGGTTTGAGCCCAGCAGTCTGTCTCCGGGGACTACTCCTAACTCCTTCAAGTCCCATATCACTTGAATATTGAATTTTAGGAAAGGACTAAGGTGACTCAGACACAGGATACGCCACAGCCTGGTACCTAAATAAACATAGAATCTGTCACCATTACTGCTGCTATTGCTATTTTTCTTCTCCAGTCTGGTAAATGTTAATGGCAGGGGCATAATCTCATGCCCAGGGGATCTCTCCTCGTTGGCTTACTTTGTTCTTATCTCACACCTTTCAGATGCTGGAATCAGGACCGCATCTACATAGCCAGGCCTATCCATTCAAATTTCAGATGTGTTACTTGCCCCTAATTGCAGAACTCCTCCCTTTGCTCTGATACAAACTTAAAGAGCAGGAAGGCTGAGGTTCTGAAAGAACCAAACCTTTGAAATTCCAATGAGAAGATTAAAATGTGAAACCACTTAAGGGCTTGCACTTTGACAGACCGTCTGTCGGTGTGACTCAGCCATCTGATCTTCCTAGGCCTGAAGGAAAAGACATTTTTGTCCTTCCCTCAGGTGGGTAATTCACTTCCTTGAAACACATCATTGGTGTGGAAAAGTTGGTTTGAAGAAAATCATTCTTGACATCTCTATTTGGCAGCAGTGTTTCTACAGTGCTACTATTTATCCTTGATGCAAAATTGTGTGTTTTGATCTTGGCCCTACCCTCAATGACAAAATTTCGAAGAGACAGAAAACTAGGCTAGAGTTTCCCTAGTTACCAGATTTGCAGATGTGTAATGGAGTTGAATCTTCAAGATGCACGTGCTCTTCCATCAAGCTGCATAACCCCAAAGTCACCATGTCTGGGGAACCACCCACAGTGATTTACACACTTGTAATATGAATGTGAGCACACATGGAGCACCAGTCACCCATTTGCAATGAAATACAGGACTGCAATTAAATAACGTACTTTTATGAAACACAAATGATCACCACTTGCATTTTAAATGAGAAATAACAAAAGTTGAGACTAGAAGTAAAGAAGTGCCGTATGTAAGCACCAGTTGGGGGCTACTTCCTTTGAAGCCTCAAGGGCAGCCAGTGAAAGTAGACAGAACAGAAACTTTGAAGCCAGACAGACTACAGTTTCAATCCTGGAGCAGATCAATTTCTCCATGTGACCTCAGGCAGATCACTGGATTTCTCTGAGTCCAAGTTTCCTCATCTATTTAAATAATCCTTTTCTGGGGTCATCACAAGGCACATGTCCTCACACAGGGTGAACAATTCATCAACAGTGCTTTCCCTTCTTTCTTGGAATTCAAATGGACTAGGGTGAGGGAGTGGTCACTGTTATTTGCATAGGCATGGGGGGAGGCAAGGAGTTTGAGGGAAAGGGAGAATGTGCTGTGTGAGGGAAGGTGTATTAGTCTGTTCTCACACTGCTATAAAGGACTGCCTAAGACTGGATGATTTATAAAGGAAAGAGATTTAATTGACTCACAGTTCCACATGGCTGGGGAGGCCTCAGGAAACTTACAATCATGGCAGAAGGTGAAGCAAGCACATCCTTCTTCACTTGACAACAGGAAGAAGTGCCGAGCGAAAGGGAGAAAAGCCCCTTATAAAACCATCAGATCTTGTGAGAACTCACTCACTATCACGAGAACAGCATGAGGGTTACCACCCCTATGATTCAATACCTCCCATCAGGTCCCTCCCATGACACATGGGGATTATGGGAAGTACAATTCAAGATGAAATTTGGGTGGCAACACAGTGAAACCACACCAGAAGGGAAATCTCAGAAGAACCCAGAATTTGGGCTCCCCTGGACTTTGTCCCTGGTGCAATCCTTCCACACTTCCAACTGCAGAGCATCCTATCCAAGGCCTCCTTGCTGAGGGTCCTCCTGCCCAGGACATCTGAGTGTCCCAGGACACTCTCCTTTCAGACCACTGCAGCTCTCAGGGTCCTGGCTCCCCTTTTTCTTTTCGTGGGTTAAAAAAAAAACAATTCTAAAGAAGAACAGAGGTTTTCTGTTTTATCTTCACACATAACCAGAGAAAGACTTGCTATGGTTTGAGTATTTGATGCCTCCAAACCTCATGGTAAAATCTGATCTCCAGTGTTGGAGGTAAGGCCTGATGGGGAGGTGTTTGGGTCATGGAGGCAGATTCCTGATGAATAGCTTGGTGCTGTCTTATGGTCATAAGTGAGTTCTTGCTCAATTAGCTGGTTGTTAAAAGAAAGCCTGGTCCCTCCCCACCCTCTTCTCTCTCTTGCTTCCTCTCTCTCTCTATGTGATCTCTGCATACGCCAGCTCCCTCCGCCTTCCACCATGAGTGGAAACAGCCTGAAGCCTTAACCGGATACAGATGCCAGTGCCATGCTTCCTATACAGCCTGTAGAACCGTGAACCAAATAAACCTCTTTTCTTTATAAATTACCCAGCCTTAGGTATTCCTTTATAGCAACACAAATGGACTAAGACAGAACCTAACAGTATTTTATTTCTTGTTTTCCCTTTCTCATCCTGCTTCTTGCCCTCCTCCCGACTCTTCAGTTTTTCTTGATTTTTATCTGCTTTGAAATCAACAGGGCTGTTGCTCCCAGTCAAGGAGCCAGGTAAGCACACGTAGTATGTGTCGATGTGAGGGTTGCTCACATCCACCCACAGTTCCTGCTTCAGCTACTTCTTCCATTGTTTCCCTTCCCTCAGTGGGCGGAGTACACAACACATTCTCCCTTCCCCCAGGCCTCTTGCCTCCCCACATGCCTACCATAATAATAGTGACCACTCCCCAACTCCAGCCTGCCCCACCCTTCCATGCTTCTTCAGCCACTTAGGGGAAGGTGTGGATCTCCATAAGCTGTGAAATAAGAAAATCAGTTGCTATATACCCATGAAAACATAGGTGACAGCAGTGAGACTCAAAGAGTTTCAATGGCATAACTTGATAGTTGCAAAAGAGAGCTGTGTAGTGAGTAAATAGTGGTCTCCCAAAATATATACGTCCCCATCTCAGAACCAGTGAATGTGGCGTTTTTTGGAAAAAGTGTCTTTGCAGATGTATTAAGTTAAGGATCTCATGGTGAAAGCACCCTGGGTTACGCAGGTGGGCCCTAAATCCAATGATGAGGTCCTTATAAGAGTGAGGCAGAGGGAGATTATGCAGACGAAAGAAAAGGCTGTGCGAAGAAGGAGGCAGAGACTAGAGTGATGTGGCCATAAGTCAAAGGACACCTGGAGCCACCAGAAGCTGGAAGAAGCAAGACAGACAGAATCTCCCAGAGCCCACAGAGGGAGCAAGGCCCTGCCAACACCTTGATTTCACACTTCTGGCCTCCAGAACTGCAAGAGAATGCTTTTCTGTTATTTTAAGTCTCCAAGTTTACAGTAATTGGATACAGCAGCCCTAGCAAACCAATATGAGAGCCTTGAAATCCAGCTCTGTTGCTTATAATGATAAACTGTACCATCCTATACCACGACATCAGGACCACAGCAACCTTAGAAAGGAATAGTGTCAAGGCCTTAGGCCTCAGCTTCATCTGCCTTGCCTTCCCCATGACCAAGTGAAACCCAACAAACAAAACCCACTGGCTTTTCTGAGAGATCAGCCCAAATAGTAGGCTGAGCAAAAGTTCAAGGGTCCCTGAAGGTGATGAAGGATCTGCATGGATGTCTGATGGAATCAAACCATTCCTCTGCACAAACGGGGAGAGCCACAGAGCATTGCTCACTGCAAACTGAGAGAGGACTGATTCCTTCCAGACAATCAAGTGAGAAAACACCAACTATCAAGTAATGATCTCAAGGTTGGGTATGGTGGCTCATACCTGCAGTCCTAACACTTTAGGGGACCGAGGTGGGAGGGTCACTTGAGACCAAGAGTTCAAAACCAGCCTGAGTAACACAGCAAGACTCCATTTCTACAAAAAACAAAAAACAGTAATTAGCTGGGCATGGTGGCGTGTGCCTACAGTCCTAGATACTTGGGGAGGCAGACGCAGGAGGATGAGTTGAGCCCAGGAGGTTGAGGCCACAATGAGCTATGATCACACCACTGCTCTCCAGCCTGGGTGACAGAGTGAGACTCTGTCTCAAAAAAAAAAAAAGTAATGATCTCAAGAACACCCACTCTATTTGCTTTTCAAAAGCTTCATACACATCTGAAAGGATAAAGCAAGTTTGCTCTTCCTGAAACATATGAGCCAGGATCATTTCCTGCACCTTTTTTTCTATCCTATCACTTTTTTTCTCCGGGTTTCCTGGTGGCCTCAAGTCAATTTCAACTCCTAAGCAGGAGGCTCTGAAATCACATGAACGTCACCTTCCTGCCACTCCTGGCTCTTGCCTGGGAGCAGCTACAAAGGCTCATCTGCCCACATATTGCGACTGTCTCCTCCTACTTCAAAAACTCTTCTTTAAAGGGTGCTGGTATTTGAAACCTGTTCTGAATAGCTCTGTGGCAAAACCTCAGCCTTTGTCTCTGGGTATAGTGGCCATGGACTATAGTGGGGAAAACCCTGGAGGCAAGAGAGCCAGGTGTTTATTGCAGCAGTCAAGATGATTTGGGTGGCAAAGAACAGAAAATTCTGGGTCAAAATGGCTTCATCACTAAGCAATGTATTCGCTCACACAACCGGGAGCTCAGAAGTGAGTGGCGGCAAGCCAGGCAAAAATCAGCTGCTCAAGATGTCATCATGGAAGCCGAGTGCAGTGACCCATGCCTGTAATCCCAGTGCCTTGGGAGGCCGAAGCAGGAGCCTCACTTGAGGTCAGGGGTTCAAGACCAGCCTGGGCAATATGACAAGACCCTGTCTCTACAAAAAATAAGAAATAATAATTAACTGGGCATGGTGGTATGTGTCTGTAGTCCTAGCTACTTGGGATGCTGAGGCCAGAGGATCATTTGAGCCCAGGAGTTCAAGGCTGCCGTGAGCTATGACTGGCCCACTACATTCCAGCCTGGGTAACAGAGTGAGACTCTGTCTCTAAAAAATAAAATAAAATAAAAATTTTAAGATATTATCATGGGCTAGGCACAGTGGCGCATGCCTATAATCCCAGCACTTTGGGAGGCAGAGGTGGCGGGCTGATCACTTAAGGTCAGGAGTTCAAGACCAGCCTGGCCAACATGGTGAAACCCCATCTTCACTAAAAATGCAAAAATTTAGCCATGCATGATGGTGCCATGTGCACCTATAATCCAGGTTACTCAGGCAGGAGGCTGAGGCAGGCGAATCACTTTAACCCGGGAGGCGGAGGTTGCAGCGAGCCAATATCATGCCACTGCACTCCAGCCTGGGTGACAGAGCAAGACTCTGTCTCAGAAAAAAAAAAAAAAAAAAAAAAAAAAAAAAACTCAGAAAAAAAAAAAAAAAAACAAATTCTTTTCATTTCTCTGCTGAGCTTTCCTCAGAACCAACTTCACCCCAGGCTGGTTTCTTGATTGATTGTGTGATAGTTACCAGTCCAAATGAGTGTTACATATGTCCTTACTTAGGTCTGGATGGAGAGTACAACAGGGAAATGTCTCCACTGATGATGGGCTATGTCCTTCCTTTCAGGCTGACTGAGCTGATTTAGGTCATGAGTCCACCTTGACCCGTAACAGTCACCAGGGCAATACCCCATGAGATTGGCTTAGACTGCTCACTTTTCTCCTTTTGAGCTGTGAGTAGTTCATGAGTAGAGCTCGATAAGCTAAGGTTCTGATAGGAAACAGAAATTGTATCATGAACGTTGGGTACATACAGTTTCCAGTGTGCTAGTCCTGGCTCCGTACCTTGCTAGTTACATGATATTGAGCAAGTCATTTGACCCCTTTGACTTTTGCATTGAAATTTAAAGAGTAGAGCCATGTCTGCCCACAGAAGGATCAAAAGAGATCGTGAAAATAAAAGCACTTTTTAAACTGAAAGTTCTATACAAACGAGACACACAGGCTTGGTCTCTCCCACTGTCCTCAGCTCATGGTGCACAGATATGCCCCAGCACAGAGGGTGCCTGCTCTCACCACACCCCAGACTCCAAAGCATTTAGCAAAACAGGCCTGGGAGTAGAGTTGCCAGATTTAGCAAGTAGAAATACAGGATGCCTAGTTACATCTAAATTTCAGATAAGTAATTTTTAGTGTGAAGTATGCCCCAAATATTGCATGGTATATATACTAAAACATGATTCATTGTTTATCTGACATTCAAATGTAACTGAACATCCTGGATTTCATGTGGCAACTCTACCTGGGAGGGGCCTGGCCAAAAACAAGTCCTGGCCTGAACTTCTGTGCTGGTTTCTATTCTCTTTTTCATTTAAGCCCTGGTTGATGTCTTTCTCAGCAGTTCTCACCCTCACCCTGATCACTCCCACTTCTGATGTTCCCCCTAAACCCAGGATACACTCTCTTCCCCATCTCAGGTGATGGCTTCATTCACCCAGGTGCTCAGTTCCCAGCACTGGAGCCGTTCCTGACTGTTCCCTTTCCCCCACAGCCCATTTACAGTGCTGGCTCTGTTGTCCCAGCAGAACTAGCAGATTCTTACCACTTCCACCTCTACTGCCCTGTCCCTGCAAGGAACCTCTTTGCACTGCAGCAGTCACCTCCTGACCATTCTCCCAGATTTTGGGAGAACTGACTCATCAAGTCATGTCTTTGCCTGCTTAAAATCTTTGCCTGATGGCACATGCCTGTAATCCCAGCTACTCGGGAGGCTGAGGCAGAAGAATCGCTTGACCCTGGGAGGCAGAGATTGTGGTGAGCCAAGATCAGGCCACTGCACTTCAGCCTGGACAAGAAGAGTGAAACTCTGTCTCAAAAAAAAAAAAAAAAAAATCTTTGCCAGTCCACCGGAAGCTCTTAGAATAAAATCCAAGCTCCGTATTGTGGCCTAGAAGACCTTACTCAAGTCAGGACCTGCCGTTTTCTCCTCTCCCACCTCACTGGTCTTTGTTCTTGTCCTTGAAATGCTGAGCTCATCTCCATCCTCTGGATGTATGCGTGTGTATAAATGTACATATATACACGTATATACTATAGTATATATACATATACTCTCCCATCAACTTAGAGTGTGTGTCCCTCCATTGCTGCATGACACACTTCTTCACGATATTCAGATCTCACCCCAAATGTCACCTCTTCCAAGAAGCCCACTATGACCACTCCATCTGGAATAGCAGCCCTCCCATCCCATCACTGACTTCCTATTACCTTGTTTTATTCTCTTTGTATCATTATCACTCTTTGATATCTTATTTGTTTATGATTTTTGTCTCTCTCTCTCCTGGTAAAATATAAATTCTGAGATTGAACCAATGTATCCAAATACCTAGAACAGTAGTTGGCAGAGTAGTTGCCCAATAAACATCTGTGAAATGGGTGTCAAATGAATATGCATAGATATGCAAATGAACAGGCACAAACACTTTCTAGGTCTGCTGTCCAATTTGGTAGCCAGTGGTCACATGTGGCTCTCGAGCACTTAAAATGGTGCCAGTCCTTTAGCTCCTGAGGCAGAACTTAGGAAAGAAAAAAGAAAAAGAAAAAGAAAATGGTGCCAGTCCAAATTGGACTGTGCTGTAAGTGTAAAATATATACCAGATTTAGTCTTAGCTGAAAGAAAGGAACGTAAAATTTCTCATAAATAATTTTTATATTGATTACCTGTTGAAATAATATTTTAGTTACATGGGTTAAATAAATATATATTATTAAAATTAATTGTACTTGCTTATTTTTCCTTTACTTCATGTGGCTACTAGAATATTTTAAAACATATACTTGTCTTATATTTGCAGCTCATGTTCTAGTTCTATGCATTCTGTTTCTACTGGGCAGCACCGCTTCAGACTACAGACTGCTAGGCCCATGAGGTGAGGATGCTTTGAACACTGGCAACCTATAGACCAGACTCTGTGCGTGTTCTTTCTCTGCCTTCTGTCTCAGGCCCAGAACTTTGGGTGACAAAGGTGACTCTTTGGCATCTCTTTCACTAAAGAAGTGGGACCCACAGTTTAATCTATGGCAAGGCATCTACCATAATAAAGAAAAGACACCTACATAGAATGACTGCTTCATAGCAAGTCTACGTACAGTAAAGATTAGCTAATACTATTGTTGGTTTTATTTTTGCTGTTATTTATTTTTGCCCTACTCATCCAGTGGATTATAAACTACTCAGGGGAAGGTATCATGTCTTCACCTTCATTTATAACTCATCAAGTCTAGAGTTCCCTGCACATCCTTTACCATCTTTGAAGATAAATGACTGATCAACCAGCAGCCTCTCTCTCCATCATAGTAGCTTCAGGGCAAAGCTAAAGAGAATTGACTCAACCTTAAAATGCCAAATGAATCATTATGCCAAAATGATTTATATCCACCTTAGAATACAGTTAATTCAGGCCACCTTGACTGGCTTGCCTTTAACCTCCTGAGAGTCTGAGATTACATTTATTAACCTGAGATGAGAACTGGTCTTAAGAGCTCTCAGTAACCTATTGGGGTAAGAAGAACTTTGAAACCTAGAGTGAGTTGCAGGCTTCTCCCTGACAATGAGGCCTGGCCCAGGAACTCCACAGAAAGGTTTTTGGGGGAATCATTTGGGCATGGGGCCTGGGATGCGGAAGGGGAAGTTGGGAGGGAGGACTGATCTGAAGAACAGGTGAGTGTACAAAGTCTCCCTATATTGATCACAACTCTTGAGTTATATATTTGTACCAATGCGGGAAGTTCAACCAAAAAGGAAAATTTCCCTGGAGACCCCCATGCTTATGCCAGCATCACTCATATTTTTTGTTCTTAAGCTTTCCCTGCCCTTAGAACCTTTAATCCATAACTTCTTCCTGTTTGCTTGTTTCTCAGGATTATACTTCCTTCTACCCTAGAGGGATTGATGAGTCCTTCCTCATTTACAGTCATTCAAACAAGGCAGCAAGCTTCAGTGCATTTTCTGGAAGAAGCATCTTTTAAATTCATCTTTGAGGATGAGACATTTCTTACTGTCATTTATCAGTGTTGACATCTAAGACTGAGTGAGCCAGGTGAACTGGTTCCTGGTAGTGCACAGAAAATAAATCTGAGGAGTAACAATCCTTATGTTGCCAGGACGAGTACCAAAACTATGCTCACCCCACAGGTAGGTTTCTTGCTACAGTCTTAGAAAGTTAACCACCCTGGAATTCATTAAAATATTTAAATGCTTTATTGAAAGGGCAAGTGATGGGCCTCAGGCTGACACAACAAAAGGGGTTGTTTGGAAGTGAATATTCCAGGTTCTTCCTTAGCAAAAGATCTAAAGTGTTAATATTATCGTGGGAAGGATGCAGAGAACTTGAAGGAAATTCATAGCCTGATTATTTGGCTCAGGAGAAGCAACACTTCAGCCAAAATTTTATATTCCATCTCTACTCTTCATGGAGCATGAGTTTCCAAAGTCAAACTGCGTGAGATCCAGCAGAGATTAATTAACTACCCACCAGGCGAAGCGGCCTACAGGTCTGCATCAAAACTGCATTGTTGCATATCTTTTTCTCCCTAGCCTAAGTAAGAAGTCTTCAGATAAAACCCAATTAATTAGATTTGAATTTTTAGTTAAAATAATTCCAATTGAACAACTTTGTGAAGAAACAAGCAAAGTGTACATTTCAACAAATGATCTTCAATTAAAAAAAAGAAAAAGTCACACACGCCAAATATAGATACATATATTTACCCTCGATTGTAATCAAGAAGTGCACATATGATATCATATTTTCTTAATTATCAAATATAAAAATAATAATAATATCTACTATTGGCCAAAGTATGGGAAAGTAGGCATTTTCATTTACTGTTTTTGGGAATGTAAGTTGGTATAAGCTTTTGGGAAGAGAATTTGCGTTACCAAACTGAATTTGGTTCCACCCACCCAGTGCAGCAAAGCAAGCACCGATATTGGGATTGAAGTGAGAGAAAGTGAGGCACTTATTGCAGGGCACCAGCAAAGAGAGTCCCCACGGAGTATAGGTAAGGGTTTTTAAAGGCAGAAGTTATAAAGCATAAATCAATTCATGGAGGCTGTACATTGGTTTGATCTAAAAAGTTGGGACATCTTGAAGTTGGGGCTTACAGGTCACAGGTGAATTTAAAGATTTTCTGATTTGCAACTAGTTAAGGAAGCAAAGCTTTGTCTAGAAATTTGAGATCAGCAGAAAAGAATGTTAGCTCAGCCGGGTGCAGCAACTCACGCCTGTAATCCCAGCACTTTGGGAGGCTGAAGCGGGCAGATCACTTGAGGACAGGAGTTTGAGACCAGCCTGGCTAACATGCTGAAACCCCATCTCTACCACAAAATATTAATATTAAAAAAATTAGCCAGGCATGGTGGTGTGTGCCTGTAATCCTTGCTACTCCAGCGGTTGAGGCACAAGAATCACTTGAATCTGGGAGGCAGAGGTTGCAGTGAGCCAAGATTACACCACTGCACTTCAGCCTGGGCAACAGAGTGAGTGTCTCAAAAAAAAAAAAAAAGAATGTTAGCTCTGGCTTATGGGCATGACCTCCTCCAGACCCCTTATGAACAAATTTAGAACAAAGAATAGTGGGCAGTCAGAGTCACTCCTCGGTTCCTCCTTATCTATGGTCTATGTGCCAGCAAACCCATTTGATAGGGGTCTGGGTTTTTTAAAAACAATTCAGGGATATATGTTAAGATGTTATCTTTAGTTTCCATAGAATACCAAAAGTCTTGTGACTCTAACTTCCTTGGCTATTGCTTTAAGCTACTATTATTACCTTCTTGCTTATTAAGTTGTTCCTTTACTTCTCAGGGCTAACTGTAATTTCCCTTTAAGAAACTCAAGATTTTCCTTTATTTCCATGTTTGTAGGGGTTGTCCAACAGATCCCTGGGAGGGGTCAGTGCTCTGTCTCATTTGCGATATTCCAAAAGCCTTAAAATATGTTTATTATTTGGCCTAGCAATTCCTCTTTGAGGAATTTATCCTAAGAAATGATTTTTTAATTAGACATTATATATAAAGATACTAAGCAGTATGTATAACAGTGAAAATGGAGCCAACCAGAATGTTCAATAACAAGACACTGATTAAAATAACTAATGGAACATTATGATGAAATTCTATCATTAAAAAATAATACTGAAAGCAACTTGTTACCAGTAATGATGTAATACCTTGAATCAACGAATCACTGTACCAAAAACAGTTACAAACTCCGCACAAAATTTTGTTTTAAAAGACTACTGTTTGAAGTCTTGTCCAGCATGTTAGGAGCTCAGAAGTTATCACTCCCATTCTCACACAGAAAAAGTCTGACCAAACTATAAATCAACAGCTCTTTCCATATCCACCAGGAAACTGAAGTCACTGATTCCCTGCAAAATTGAAAAGGCAGACAGGTAGATACATAGAATCAGAACTCAATGAAGCAGGAGCCAGGGAACAGAAGTCTCCATGGGAACCAGTACTGAAGAAAGAAACTCTAAAATGTAATTGACAAATTGCTGGCGGCTCAGCGTGGACAAATCTGAGAGTTAAAAACCTCTAGGAGGTAGGAGAAGATAGTCTTAGTGGCAGTCACTGCACTTTTGGGTATTTTAGCTCCTGGAGCCCTACTAGGATCTCACAATGAATATTAGAGAAAAATTCAATCCCCTCATGTTTTTGGCAGAGGGTAGGGGGGAAAGTAGCCCCTTTTAGTGAAATAAGCTCAGGACACTCTGTTATTCTTAATAAGGCCAGCCCTCAGCAAAAATTATTTTACCAGAGCCTAGCCAACAGAAGTTCTGCTGGAACCTAACCAACCAATGGTGGGGAAAAAATACCCAACTTCAGTCAGCTCTAGACTTCCATGAGGTAGAAGAGAAATACCCAACTCTAGGCCACTTTAGCCTTCTTGCCTCACCTAAAGGAAGGCCCACAAAACTGAGAAGCACCTGTGAAGATCACAGCTCAGGGGTACATGCTCCCTAAAAAATTAAAACTTAACCATAGGAATATGGAATGCTTCCTCCCTCCTGACTCAGCACATCTGTAGGGCTCCTGTACAATAACAGGAGAATATAACTAAAATAACTGTACAACTCAGACCGTATTTAAGAAGTTTCCAGGGCAAACAAAGACAAAAGGAGAGCAAAAACAAGAACTTTAGCCTCTGACACCTACAGCTATGGCAGACGGTAAATACAGCCTAACTTCTAGCCAGAAAAACATAACTCATGTAAAAGCCTATTTACTTCTGTTCATTTACCCAATATATCAGGTCTGGCTATCAAGAAAAAAATGACAGGACATACTAAAAGCAAAAAACATAGAATGAAGAGAAAATGCAAACATCAGGATCCATACTCAGATACAACAGATGTTAGAATTATGATTATGCATTTAAAACTACTATGATTAATATGCTAAGGATTCTAATGGAAAAACTGGACAACATGCAAGCGCAAATGAATAATATAAGCACAGAAATTGAAAATCTAAGAAAGAATCAAAAGGAAATGCTAGCAATCAAAGACACTTTAAAAGAAATGAAGAAGGCCTTTATGAGGCTCATCAATAGACTGGACACAACCGAGGAAAGAAACAGTGAACCTGAAGAAACGTCAATAGAAACTTCCAAAACTGAAATGCAAAAATTAATAAACTGAAAAGAACAGGACAAAATACAAAATATCCGAGAATTGTGGGACAATTACAAGAGACGTAATATATGCATATTTTAAATGCCAGGGGGGAAAAAAAGAAATAGAAGAAATATTTGAAGCAATAATGACCAAGATTTCTTAAAATTAATGATAGATACTGGACCACAGTTCCACAAACTCAGAGAACAAGTAGTATAACCCAAAAAAAATCTACACCTAGATTTTTTTCATATTCAAAACAAAGACAAAGAGAAAATCTTGAAAGAAGCTGAGGAGGAGGAGGAGGTGGACACCTTGCCTATAGAGGAGCAAGGGGAAAGCCAGACTCCTCTTCAGAAACCTTGCAAGCAGGAAGATAGTGGGGTAAAATATTTGGAGTAGTAAGAAAAAAAAAAACCCATCAACCTAAAATTCTATGTCCAGCAAAGTTATCCTTCAAAAGTGAACGAGAAATAAAGACTTTCCCAGACAAAAAAAATCAGAAAATTTTTCACCAGTAAACCTGCTTTGCACAAAATGTTTTAAAAAATTATTCAGAGAGAAGAAAATCAATTCAGAGAGAAGAAAATCAGAGAGAACTTAAATCTACATAAAGAATGGAAAAATGGAAGAGAATAAAAAAATAAAGGTAAGATAAAATCTTTTTCTTTGTTATTCTTAGTTGATCTAACAGATAAAATTCATTGAAAATAATAATACCAACAAATATATTCAGTGATGATAGCTTATGGGTAAGTGAAATGAATGACAGCAATGTTATATGAGATGAAAAGGAGGATTTGAGAATGCTCTGTTATGAGGTATTTGCATTACACTTGACATGGCATTGTTATATGAAACAGGACTTTGATTAATTGTAAGTGTATATTGCACACTCAAGAGCATTCACTAAAAAAAGCTTTTTAAGTATAACTGGAAGAGAAGAGAAGAAATAGAATCATATAAACTGTTTAACAAAAATGAGGGAATCCAGAAAAGGAGAAGATTTAACAAAAAAAAAAGGTACAAGAGAAATAACTAGAAAACAACAACAAATATGATATATATTAATCAAACTATATCAATAGTCACTTTAAATGTCAATGGCCTAGATATACCAATTAAAAGACAGAAGTTGCCAGAGTGAAACACAAAACAAAACCCAAATATTTATGTGGTCTATGAGAAACCCACTGTAAATATAAAGACACAGATAGGTCAAAGGTAAAGAAATGGAGAAAGTCATAGCATGCTAATACTATTCAAAAGAAGGATGGAGTACTTACTATATTAATTTCAGATAAAGAAGACTTCAGAGCAAGGGAAATTAACAGAGATAAAGAGAGGCATTATGTTAATGATAAAAGGGTCAATTATCCAAGAAAACATAACAATCTTCAATGCATGCACCTAAGAACAGAGAATCAAAATGTGTGAGGCAAAAACATAGAACTGCAAGGAGAAACAGATGAAACCACTGTCCTAGTTGGACTTCAACACCCCATTATTGGAAACTGACAGATTCAGCAGGCAGAAAATCAGTAAGGACATAACTGAACTCAGTAGCATCATCAATCAACTAAATATAATTGACACCTACAGAAAACTTCATCTATCTACGGAATACACATTCTTCTCAAACTCACAAAGAACAGTCATCAAGGAAAACCACATTCTGAGCCATAAAACACACCCTCACAAATTTAAAAGAATAAAAATTATGCGAAGTATGTCCTCAGACCACAAACTTTGGAAAACCCCAAAGCACTTGGTAATGGAACAATATACTTCCAAATAACACATACGCCAAGGGAGAGTCTCAAAATAAAATTGAAAATAGTTTGAAGTAAATAAAAATGAAAATACAACTTATCAAAATTAGGGCAAATGAAGTGAAAGTATGGCTTACAGAAATTTATAGCATCAAATGCACATATTAAAAAAGAAATATTTAAAATATCTAAAATCAATCATCTAAGCTTCCACCTTACAAAACTGGAAAAGCAAGTAAATGCGCTTCATAAAATAATAAAGAATATAAATGCAAAAAAGGATCTAGAAGAGCCTATTAAATTCAAAGTAAGCAAGAAAGCAATAAAAATTAGAGCAGAAATCAATGAAAATGAAAACAAGAAGTCGTTAGAGAAAATCAACAAAACCAAAGCAGTTTCCTTGAATATATCAATTATATAGATAAACTTCTAGCCAGGTTTACTAAGAAAAAAAGAGAGCAGGCACAAATAACTAATTTCAAATATGAAAGAGGAGCCATCACTACAGATCTCCTGGACATTAAGAAAGACAGTAAATATTTTTAACAACTCTATGCTGACATATTTAGTAACCTGAGGTTGAACCTTGAAAGCCAAATCTACCAAAACTCACACAATGGTAAGTAGATAATCTGAATAGGCACATATCTATTAAAAAGTAGAATTAAAAACTAATAATCCTTCAAAACAGAAATTACCAGACCCAGATGAGTTCTCTTGTGAATTTTATCAAACATTTAAGGAAGAAATTATACCAATTCTCTACAATCACCTCCAGAACATAGAAGCAGAGGAAATACTTGCGAATTCATTCTATGAGGTTAGTACTACCCCAATACCAAAACTGAAGACGTTACAAGAAAGAAAAACTATAAACCAGTATCTCTTATGAGCATAAATGCAAAAATCCTCAACAAAATTTGAGCATATTGAATCCAACAATGTATAAAAATAATTATATACGATGACCAAGTGGGATTTATTTCAGGTATGCAAGGCTGGCTCCTCATTCAAAAGTCAATTGATGTGATCTGTCACATCATTAGTCTGAAGAACAATAATCACATAATCATATAAATAGATGCAGAAAAGGCACTTGACAATATCCAACTACCATTCATCGTAAAAATTCTCAACAAACTAGAAATAGATAAAAACTCCCTCAACTTGATAAAGAACATCCATAAGAAAACTACAAATAACATCATACTTAATGGTGAGAAATAAATGCTTTTCTAAGATCAAGAACAAGGCAAGTTTATCCATTCTCACTCAGTCAATAGCAAAATAAAGACTGGGTGCAGTGGCTCATACCTGTAATCCCAGCACTTTGGGAGGCTGAAGCAGGAGGATTACTTGAGGCCAGGACTTCAAGACCAGCCTGGGCAACACAGCAAGACCCCATCTCCACAAAAAATTTTAAAAATTAGCCTGGCATGGTGGTGCATGCCTGCAGTCTTAGCTACTTAGGAGGCTGAGGCAAGAGGATTGCCTGAACCCAGGATGCTCAGGTTACAGTGAGCCATGATCATGCCACCACACTCCAGCCTGGATGACAGATCAAAAGCCTATCCCCCCAGCCAAAAAAAAAAAAAAAAAAAAAGAAGAGGAAAGAAAATCCTAGCTAATTCAAGAAGACTAGGAAAATAAATAAAAGGTATATTGGGAAGTAAGAAATAAAACCATCTTTGTTCATAGATGACATGATCATCTATGTAGAAAATCTCCAAACCAAAAACACTGATGGAACTAATAAGTGATTACAGCAAAGTTGCAAGATACAAAGTTAATATGCAAAAGTCTATTGCTTTCTTATATACTAGAAAATGTGAAAAAAGTATGGACATTAGTTAAAAATAATAACAAACACGGCCGGGTGCAGGGGCTCATGCCTGTAATCCCAGCACTTTGGGAGGCCAAGGCAGGTGGATCACCTGAGGTCAGGACCAGCCTGACCAACATGAAGAATGTTTGTCTCCACTAAAAATACAAAATTAGCTGGGCGTGGGGGCATATGCCTATAATCCCAACTACTTGGGAGGCTGAGGCAGGAGAATTTCTTGAACCTGGGAGGCGGAGGGGGCTGTGACCTGAGATTGTGCCACTGCACTCCAGCCTGGGCAACAAGAGTGAAACTCTGTCTCAAAAACAAATAAATAAATAATAATAATGCATATATATTGATTCATTAGTTGTGAGAAACGTACCATAGGAAAGTAAGTTCTTTACAGTAGAGGAAACTGGGTACAAGAGCATACGGGTATTCTCTATTACATCCTTGCAACTTTCATATAAATCTAAAGCTGTCCTTTCCAATTCATCGTATGAAACTAGGATAAACCTAATCCCAAAACCTGAAAAGGACATTACGGAAAAGAAAATTTACAGGCTAATCCCATTCATTATCCATAGAAATGTATATATCTAAGGATAATAGAAAAATGATAAAATACAATCCCAGAAATGCAAGACTGGTTCAACAATCGAAAATCAATGTAGTTAATTCACCACATTAACAGAATAAAGGAGGAAATTATATGATTATCTCAATCAGTCCAGAAAAAGCATTTGACAAAATCCAATATTCATTCCTAATAAAAACAGTCAGCAAACTGAGAGTAGGAGGAGCTTTCTCATTCTGATTAAGGGCATCTATGAAAAACTCGCAGCCAAAATTATACTTACTGATTAAATATTGAATGTTCCTTTTATGGTTGGGAATAAGCACAGGATAAATTTAAAGATTCATAACCTGCTTGCGTTTTAAAAAGGATTTGTATATCCCACCCAAAAGAGTTTCAATTCAATTTATTAATTGAATTGAATAACATTTATTGGACACTTACTAGGTGCAAAACAGTTGTGAGGTGTTGGGGATTTGTTTTAAAGGGCAAAAAGCAGTCTGCTTGTCAAGGAGCTTTTAAATAAATTTAAAAATAAGACAGATACTTATTAAAAGTAACTAAAGTACACTTTAATATATGCTAGAGGGCCAAATGAAGCAACAGATGATTAACAGTTCAGGCTTTTGGAATCCAGATTGTGGAGGTCAAGGACTGGCATATTTAGGAGTTTAGATTTTATTCTATAGGCTGTGGGGCTTTCTTAGCCCATGTTTTAGGCCTGTGAGCAGAGAAATGGTATAATAAAAAGATTCCACAGTCAGCACCACCAGTATACATTTTGAAAATATGTCACTATATCCAGGACTCTGAGCCTTCACTTTCATTTTATTACAAAGCAAGAGATGACCAGAGAGGTTAACTGATTTTCTCGAAGCGAGGGAGCAAATCAATGGAAATGGAGCATGGGATGTTAGTGTAAAGATGTAACAGAATCCAGATTTCCTTCAATAGTGGTACTTCTAATGTTCCAGCTGTTGGTTGGGTATCTTGAAGAGTGAAGGACTGGGAACAGAAGTCACCTTTCATTTCTGATAGCTCAGTAAATCAAAAATATCTAGCACTGAAAGTTTGTCTTCAGATAATGGTAACCAGGGAAGTAGAGAAAGACTAGGAGAAGGGGGGAAAGAGTTAAAATTGGCTGCAAAGAACAGATGGTCTTCTCTGCTGCACTCCCACCTTCCTTCCTCTCTTTCCTACACTTACTGCCCACCTATCCAATTGTGTGCTTGCTTGTGAGCGCACACACACACTCACACTGTACTCTTCACAAGCTCCCCACTACCTGTCAGTACTGACAGTTAATTCACTGATAGGGAAATCTGTCTCTTTCCCATCGTCAGTGGTTAATTGAAAAGGTATCCACTAGCATGAGTATAAGATGCAGAAATTAATAATTATCTGAGAAAAAGCAAATGAGATGCTGATAGCAAGCTGGTCAGATTGAGCCATGATAAAGCGGGGACCTCCAAGGCTCTCAGCAGACAGGCTCCAGAACCATGATACTCCCCCTCCAAGGTGAATAATCCTTGGAGATTCATCTGGAAAATAAAATGCCTGACTGTTAGCAGGCTCTTAATTCATACATGAGTCCCTACTCCTTTAACTCAGCAAAGAGAAGACACATACAGGACTGGAGAAGTTTAGGGGTGAGTCTACACAGAGGCTCAGAAAGTTAGCCCCAGAGGAAAACAATCAAAGGATCTTCACCGAGTGACCAATCCAGTTTGACTTGGACTGTATCATCCAGTTTGACTTGGACTGTATCAGTTTTAGCAATGAAAGTCACACGTCCTGTGAAACCTCTCAGTCTCAGGCAAACCCAGAACATTGATCTTCCTAGCATGGGCTGATTCTCTCACACTAAGAGCTGGAGGTCAAGATATTAGGCAACAGGCCAGCCCCAAAACATATATATTTTGGACTCCCCGAGTCCCAGAACTTATCCGTCTACATGAGTCAGGGGAAGAAAAGACTCCACCCTTCCTCTGGGGCCCACTGCAATGGGAGAAGGTTCTGGAATAATACTACTACTGAAGTATTACATTAGGTGATGGGTTTTTTTTTTTTCTTTTCAGTAGTTCAGAAGTTCTGAGGATCTTGTGGTTTTTTCTCATCATCATCCTCCCCTGGCTCTTCTATTTCATTTGAAGAGGAGATGATATGATTGAATGAAACACAAGGAAGTAAAGTGATCTTCCTCATTTGTTTTTCCAAAAGCTGATGCCTCAGAGGAAAAAGAAAGCAAAGCCCTGTACCCTGTCTCGTGCTGAGTCTCAGGGAGGCAGCCAGATGCCAGAGAGAAAATGACTATGTAGGTGACCTAGACCAACAAGAGCACAGACAGCCTGTCGGAGACCTCCATGCCTTAACCTGGCTCACAAGTAGAGCCACCAGAACTAAAGTAGCTGTGGTGACAGAGACAGAGACAATCTTCATGAATAGATGGCCAAGAACCAGACAAGAAGATGGATACTCCGGAGGACACCTGCAGAGGCAAGACATCAGGGACCACAGCACTGCCCACTCCCTCTCATATGGTCCCCATGTAAACCCCTGAAACTGGGTACCATCCCAAAGGTAATAGCAATCCCAAAAGTAATTGACTAAAAATATGTTTCTGCCACTCTGTCACAATGGAGGTCTGAAACAGTTGTTACGTTATAGAGAAAGACAGTTTCATTCTTTGCATAACTGAGTCTATAAACTCAGATTTACCCTCTACGCAGCATCCCGCGGTGGGAAAAAAAAAAAAAACAGGATTCAGAAACTGAGACTTGGCTTTGAGTTCTGACTCTATCACTCTAAAGTTTTGTGAATTATTGGGAAACGCTCTCTCACAGCTCATAAGACTTCTCGGCTTCATTTTCTCTCATTCCACTCTCCACGAAGAGGAAGAATAGCTGTTATGACCCCCTACACTCTCCAACAGCTGTTACATCTTCCCTCAAACTTCTGAAGACCAAACAATGCTGCTCTTTAAAAACCACCCTTCACCACCAAGCTTGTCCATTCATTCAAGGGTGACAAGCTGAATGGGTGCTGACATCCCTGCTCTAAAACTTGACCCAGAACCACTTTCCTGTCCGGGAAGATTTTTTTTGTTCTAGAGAATCTATGCAGTGTACATAGCCAACTTCCATGTGCAACCTGCTCCTGTGCTCTTGAACTGGAAACATCTTTGAGTTTCCAAATCTCTCAGTGCTGCCCATGCTGAGCTCCACCTGATGACAAAACAAGGGAATCGCCTTCCTTCAAGGTTTTGAGATGGTGTCTATCTCTGTTGCCCAGGCTGGAGTGCAGTGGCATGATCTCAGCTCACTGCAACCTCTGTCTCCTGGGTTCAAGCGATTCTCCTGCCCCAGCCTCCTGAGTAGCTGGGATTACAGGCGCATGCCACCACACCCGGCTAATTTTTGTATTCTTTAGTAGAGACAGGGCTTCATCATGTTGGCCAGATTGGTCTTGAACTCTTGACCTCAAGTGATCCACCCACCTCGGCCTCCCAAAGTGCTGGGATTACAGGTGTGACCCACTACGCCCAGCCTTTTCCTTTAAGTTTTCCCTCTGGGTAGGTGTGTACCCACCTGTGGTGGTGTGACCTCAATCAGGATTTCCTAAGTCAGATTCCAGAGCACTGGTTCTGCTGGGATAATGCAAGTTATGGAAAAAGTCAAGCTTGACATAGTCAGACTGACTTGGGAAATTCTGGTATAAGTAAAATTGAAGGGGTTTCTTTACTCCAGGAGAACCTTGAACATGCTAATGTATGCTGTCTTTCCTCAAAGGAGGGTGATATGGTTTGGCTCTGTGACCCCACCCAAATCTCACCTTGAACTGTAATAATCCCCATGCGTCAAGGGTGGGACCAGGTAGAGATAACTGAATCATGGTGGCAGTTTCCCCCAGGCTGTTCTCATGATAGCGAGTGAGTTCTCATGAGATCTGACGCTTTTATAAGGGGCTTCCCACTTTGCTCGGCACTCATTGTCTTCCCTGCCACCCTGTGAAGAGGTGCCTTCTGCCATGATTGTAAGTTTCCTGAGGCCTTCCTAGCCATGAGGAACTGTGAGTCAATTAAACCTCTTTCCTTTATAAATTACCCAGTCTTGGATACTTCTTCATAGCAGCACGAGAACGGACTAATACAGAGGGAATATGGAATGCAGTGTTTCCCAAACTTCTGAGACCCAGACTGACGTGGCGCCCCTGCTTTCTCAGACTATTATGAATGGGCTGGGTTTCCGTGACAGTGGTGACACCTACTGCTTCCCCGTGATTGACACAGTGGCCCATCCTCAGAGAACAGGGCTCCCTAGGACTCTTTCCTCTCAAACAGCACCAACTACTCTCCAAGATGCTTTTCTGAGACTCAGTAGACACTTAAATATGGCTAAGGCTATCTGTTTTGAGATAATGAAAATAGCTGATGCTCCCTGAGCCATGTTCTGCCACATTTTACCATCTATGGCTGTGACTGACAACGTTGGCTGTATATTGTGACAATCCACATTACCTTTCTAGGGCTGCTGTCACAAAATACCATAAACTGGGTGGCTAAAAACAAGATAAATGTATTTTCTCACAGCTCTGGAGGCCCGAAGTCCAATATCAAGGTGTCCTTCTGAAAGACTCTACAGGAAAGTTCGTTCCCTGCCTCTCTCCTAGTTCCTGGGAGTTGTTGGTAATTTTGGGGATTCCTTGGCTTATAGACGCATCGCTCCAATCTCTGCCTCCTCTGCTTCACAGCCTTCTCCTTGTGTCTCTTTACATTGTTTTGTCTCTGTACCTGTCTATTTTGTGTCTCTTCTCCTCTCCTAATAGGGACACCAGTCCTATTGGATTAAGGGCCCACCCTATTCCAATATGACCTCATCTTAACTACTACACCCGTAATGAATCTATTTCCAAATAAAACCACATTCTGAATTTCCAGAAAGGACATGAACTTGGTGGGAGAGATCATAGTGGGGGAAAATTAAACATAGTACATCACTTAAGGAGTTTTTATTTATTTATTTGTTTGTTTAATTAATTTTTTTTGACAGAGTTTTGCTCTTGTTGCCCAAGCTAAAGTGCAATGGCATGATCTTGGCTCACCACAACCTCCGCCTCCCAGGTTCAAGCAATTCTCCTGTCCCAGCCTCCTGTGTAGCTAGGATTGCAGGCATGTGCCACCACGCCCAGCTAATTTTTGTATTTTTAGTAGAGATGGTGTTTCTCCACGTTGGTCAGGCTGGTCTCAAACTCCCAACCTCAGGTGATCCACCCGCCTTGGCTTTCCAAAGTGCTGGCATTACAGGCATGAACCACCTGGCCCACTTAAGGAGTTTTTAGAACTCACACGCCAGGCCAATTGTAATGATCCCAGAATCCGGCAATGGGACCCAGTCATCGGTGTTCCTTAAAGATCTCTGGGTAATTCCAATATGCAGTCAACTTGAAATGATTGTCCTACGGACTTTATATAAATATTTTCCCATATAGTCCTCACAATAAACCCAAGAGGTGCTGTTCATATCCTTCTATTATGGATGAAAGAAACGTCTGAGACTTAAAGAGGTTAAAGTAACTTGATTGTGGCTACACAGGCAGTAAGTCATTGAGCTGGGATTTCTGGAGGCATTTAGCTCCAGAGCTGAATCATATAAGCCTTTCAGGCTCAGAGCTGAGCTTTTAGTAGCCTCTGAGCTCTGAGAGAGGGCACCACAGCCCCCTCTGCAACTAAGGAGTTAAACTGGCCTGCATGCGGCTTTCTTTAGGAAGCATCCCCCTTTCTGGCTTTGATCCTAGCCCCACTCTTCCCTCTTCAGTCCCAGCAAAACCCCTCCAGCTGGCACCACTCTGGGAAGTGGGAAGACAAAAGTTTCTCTGAATTGCCACTTCCAGCCTGCCATGCGACTGCAGCTTTTAATAGTAACTACTGTGCTCTGATGAAAAAGATTGTTGTTTCCATAATCAGAAAAGTAGCTCCAATCCAAGGACGCTGCCATAGCCCTGACCAATGAATGTGGAAGAGCCCTGGGAGGAACAGGGCTAACTAAAAGGACTCTCAGCAAGCGGCTGTCAAGCCTTAGGGCGCCTCTCTGGCCAGTTCCCGGTACTGCACCACTGCCCAGAGCCCAGGCCAGGCCTGCTCCCAGCTCTGCAGACCTGCCACTTTTGAATGGGTCAGGCAGATCAAACTTGCTATTTACAGAGGCCAGAGTGGTACCACCTAGGGGATGTCATCTGCAACTTTATTTTTATCTCCCACGATGCCTTTAAAATATCTTCATAGAGAAACTGGATCACTTGTATATTGTTGATGTAAGTGGAAGGAAAATGGTACAGCCACTCTGGGAAAAGCTTGGTGGCATCTTAAAAAAATAAACTTACAACTATTATACCTCTTAACCATTATATGCCCCCGGGGCATTTATTCCCAGAGAAATGTAGATGAACTCACACAAAAACATGAGCACAAACATTCATAGCTGCTTTACTCATAATAGCAAAAAAAAAAAAAAAAAAAAAAAAAACCTTGAAATAGCCCAGTCCTTAAATGGGTGAATGGTTAAACAAACTGGCATATCCATACCATGGAATACTTCTGAACAATAAAAAAAGAAAACAGACCAGCTACTGTGACTCAAGCCTGTAATCCCAGCACTTTGGCAAGCCAAGGCAGGAGGATTGCTTGAGCCCAGGAGTTCAAGATCAGCCTGGGCAACATAAGAAGCCCTGACTACTACAAAAAAACAAAATTTAGCAGTCATGGTGGTATGTGCCTGTAAGTCCAACTACCTGGAGGCTGAGGTTGGAGGATTGCTTGAGCCCAGAAGGTCAAGGCTGTAGTCAGCCATGATCATGCCACTGCACTCCCCTGGGTGACAAAAGGAGACCTTGTCTCAAACAAGCAAACAAAAAACTATTAATACACACAACAACTTGGATGAATCTCCAGAATTAGGCTGAGGAGAAAAAAAAAAGTTAATCCTACAAAATTATATACTATACATATACTTTCATTTATATAGAATTATTAAGAAGACAACAGTATAGAAATGGAGAGCAGATTAATGGTTGCCAGTGGTTAAGGAGGGAGGTGGGGGGCTATGGTTAAAAAGGTCAGCAGGAGGGTCCCTTGTGTTAATAGAATGTTCTGCATCTTGACTATACTGATGTCGACATCCTGGTTGTGATATCATGCCATCATTTTGCAAGCTATTACTCTTGGGGAAACACACACAGGGTCTCCCTGTATGATTTCTTACAATTGCATGGGAATCTATGATTATCTTGAAATAAAAGTTTTGATTTTTTTTAAGTTTGAAAAATGTATTCAATGAGGAAATTTTCACCTTTTGTCTAGATTAAAACCCTGGTAGCTCCCAAGATTTTCCCGCTTTAGCCCTAGAGTCATTATGTCAGGAGACAGAGCCTCAATTTAAGCATTATAGTGCCCATTCCTATGTATTAATAACAATCAAGTCTCCAAAACTAATTTAGTGCTAAATATTCTCTTTCCTCAGGTAGGGCCAGTTGACGACAGCCACTTTACACTCGGGTGGGAGGTGTGTTCAGCCTCTCCTTTCGCTCACCTCCTCCTCTTTGCAAATGGGAGAAAGGACAGGGGAAGAAATTCTAGAAAGTTCACACTTGATGGGATGGTATTCTGAAGGTTCCTCTTCTTTCTCAATGGTGTTTTCATATGTTCTTCTGAGACCTCCCTACTGGGCCCTTCAGACAGCTGCTCCCATGACCGGCGAGATGCCCAGTGCCTGTCTTTGTTCCTGGCAGACTCCAAGTGTGCAGGCCCCTCCCAAACACAAGCAGGCCTCCTGGCTCTACCACCAAAGCAGTAAGCCCATTTCTCACCCTTCCAATATCCTGGGGAAGTCACAACAGGTCCGCATTGCAGAGGATGCCTTCCTTGTAATCCTGGCAGAAACCCTCACAGGCTTGAGGTGAGGGGTAGACAGCCCTGACAGGGACTCAGCACAGCTTTCCCTGAAGAAAATCCGCTCACAAGATGTTCTCTGTATTAGTCCATTCTCACACAGCTATAAAGAACTACCTGAGACTGGGTAATTTCTGAAGAAAAGAGGTTTAATCAGCTCACCGTTCTGCAGGCTGCCCAGAAGCATGGCTTGGAAGGCCTTAGGAAACTTACAGTTATGGCAGAAGGAGAAAGGGAAGCAGGCACATACTCATATGGTGACAGGAGAGAGTGAAGGAGGAAGTGCTACATACTTTAACCAACCAGATCTCATGAGAACTCACTATCATGAGAACAGCAAGGGGGAAATCCACCTCCATAATCAAATCACCTCTCACCAGGCCCTTCCTCCAACACTGAAGATCATAATTCAACATGAGATTTGGGTGGGGACACAGAGACAAACAATATCATCTTCACACTCTCAACTTTCTGTCCTTTTTATGGGCTTCAGAATCTACTATCCAGTGTTCAGTCACTTCCTTTGAGAGGCTACTACATCGTGGTGACTTGATCCAAGCATCCAAGGTAACATTCCATCACCTAAACTATACTGAAGGCTGGAGGGAGGGGAAGCCAACAGAGGAGAGGTCAGAAGAGAAGGAAATCCATAATGGTTAGAAGAGGAAATTAATAGACATGGTCTAAGATTGATAAATCAAGAAATCATCATAGATAAAGGTAAATGCCAAGAAAACCAAGCCTCAGAGAGGAAAGCAAGTGTTTCTGAAGTGAAACTGGAGGCTGGAAGGGGAGGGGAGGAAATTGAGGTTTTTTATCCTAAGCTTTTTAATTCTATGACTGTTTTCCTCCCTATTTGTGTGTGACTCTGAGATACATTATTTACTTTGAAAATTGGAGACAAAAACATGTGCCACATAGGTGATGAAAGGAGAATATGTCTACAAAGTAATCCCTGTAAAAAATGTGCATTCTTAGGAACACCACAGTCTCATGATTCAGGTTAGAGTCATTTTTAATTGCTTTCCTTTTCTTCTACAGTCACTCCCTGAGAAGGTAACTGAGGAAAAGACCAGTATCTCATAAACCTTCACTTTCTTTCCCTGTTTCAGCTACAATTGTGTTAATTTCTTACGACTGTTGTAACAAATTACCACAAACCCGGCACTTCAGATAACAGAAATTTATTTCCTCACAATTCTGGGAATGGACAGTTCAAAATCAAGGTATCAGCAGGGTCACACTCCCTTGGGAGGCACTAGTGGGGGATCCTTCCTTGCCACTTCCGGCTTCTGGGGCTCCAAGCATCCCTTAGCTTGTGGCCACCTCACTCCAATCTCTGTGGCCACACTGTCTCCCCTTTGTCTCTCTCAAAACTCCTTCTGTCTCTCTTTTAGAGGGATGCTTGTGATGGCATTTAGGGCCAACCCAGATAATCCAGGATAATCTCTTCATCTCAGAACCTTTAACTTAATCACCTCTGCAAAGTCCCTTTTTGCCATTTCAGGTACCATTCAAAGGCTCTGAGGATTAGTACTTGTGCATATCATTTTGGGGCCACTATTCACCCCCAGGACATTATCCCTACATCCCTTCATGCCTGTGCCCCTGCTCTCCTGGGCTCCAATTTATACCATGACTGGAAGAATCCCATGTCCACGTCATTTTCACCACAACCCTCCACTCTCAAAACCTAGACCAGGATTCCTCTTGCCATTGAATCACAGCTGGCTGCAACTGGAAGGGGCCTGCGAGACTTCCTCATCCCTCTTCTAACCAAAGAGGAACCTGGGGCCCGAGAGGCCAGGGGGCTTACCAGGTCACATAGCTCACCGTTAACAGCTTAGAGCATCTCTTGATTTCTAAGCAAAAACTGTTCTCACAAAACCATGCCCATTACTCACAGTGGTCCCCTCCTATCTCGCCAACCCTATTTCCTTCACAGCCAGCCTCAGCTCCTGTCAGCTAATCCATCTGCTCCTGTTCCTTTTGATTTGTATAGGTATAAATAACCTTGCCTGCAAGTCTAATCCCAAAATCACCTCTTTTAGGAAGTCTTTTCTGGTTAAAAATGTCTAATTGGAATCACTTCTTTGTTCTGTGGTCCCTCAGAAATCCTGTAGTAAGTTGGGGCTATATTAGTTGCACTCACTTATCTGTGGCCTTTAAACATTTTAATTTTTGTATTCTATCTACAGGTTTAATCCCAAATTTTTCACACCTTTGATATCCTTCTCCACACTGCTCAGCCCATAATCTAACACACTCCATTCCCTCTCTCTTTCTCTCTCTCTCTCCCCCTCTCCCTCTCACACACACACACAAATGCATATGCACACGTGCAAGTTGCTTCTGTCACTTCTTAAAAGCTGTTGACTAGGCCAGGCCCAGTGGCTCGCACCTGTATCACAGCACTTTGGGAGGCCAAAGTGGATGAGTCACCCGAGGTCAGGAGTTCAAGACCATCCAGCTTGGCCAACATGGTGAAACCCTGTCTCTACTAAACATACAAAAATTAGCTGGGCATGGTGGCGCATGCCTGCAATCCCAGCTACTTGGCGCATGCCTGTAATCCCAGCAGTTTGAGGCAGGAGAATCGCTTGAACCCAGGAGGTGGAGGTTGCAGTGGGCAGAGATTGCACCATTGCACTCCAGCCTGGGCAACAACAGTGAAACTCCATCTTTAAAAAAAAAAAAAAAAACAGCAAAAAAGTTGTTGATTAAGTGATCACATCCTATGAACTACTGTTAGGTGTGTCTGGACAGAGACCATGTGGCAAAGCCTCACATATGATTGATTTAATGAAAGTAAAATTATAATGAAAATTGTTCGTGTGTTTTTCTTCTGGATTTCTGAATATGTCCCCATCACCCCAGATTGCCAAAGGCATCCAGAAACTCCCGTCTGTTGGAAAAGGAGGATTTTTACTCAAAGAATGCGGAAAGAACAGCTAGAGTAGTTTTCTAGTTACTGCATTCAGAAATTGGATTAAACAGCAAAGCATTCACCTTGAAGCCAGGGCATTGTCCTCAACACAGTTTTTCCCAATTCGACTTTCACTCCCTGAAGATACCCCCACCCTGCTTCAAATCACTAAGGACCAAGACTAGATTACACTAATGCATAAAAATACCACTGCCACTTAGAATATATGCACCCTCCACCAGGGCAGAAAGGCCGGAATGTTCGCCACTCCTGTAGAAGGAGGACACTATTACACAGGAGGGTAAAAGAAAGACCTGTCCTTTTCCAGTCTGAGGGATGGTGGAAGAGCCGAGGAGAGGAGAGCAAGGCTCTTTGAGGCATGTCCCCATGTCCCCTCTCTGTGTTTGGCATTGAATAAGTGAACCTAAGAGAGTAGAAGGTGGCACAGCCTCTGCTCCCGGCATGGACTTCTGAGAAAAGAACTCTCTCTGAATGCCTTACACCAGCCTAGAGCCAGGCCGCAGCGAGCTGGCAAGCCAGCAGGAGGGACAGAGGGAGGCTCTGAGGTTTCACTTTGCCAAGCCACCTTCTGACTGCTGGGCACTGATGGCGAGAGCCAGGGGCCTGCTGGGATGGGCAGTGGCCATAGGGTCTGGAGGTCAGCCAGAGGAGAAGCCCCTGACCAAGCCTAAGTGACACCAGCCATGGTCTTGAGGCAGGAACCAATATGAAGAGACATGGACCTAAAGCCACAGTCCTCATATGAGAGGACACTCCTCCCCTCCACCATGAAGTCCAGGAGCCACAGCCCTCACTCCCTTCCAAATCAGTTGTCTCCATACTCCACATGCCATTTTAGCAAAAGAAGCAGTCACAGGGTAGAGGTAATCTGAGACCAAAACCAATTTTTCCTAAAAAGACTGAGCATTCCCCAAAGGCCCTGTTTAAATGATCAGATCAGACATTCACTCAAGCCAAACTAGAAACTTAGCTTTTTCTTTTCACTGGTGGTAGGGGTGGGGGTGGGGCTGGAGATGGGGATGGGAAATCATAAATTAAACTAAAACAGCTATTTAAAAAAATATAGAAATGACATTTTCTCTCCGTGGCCAAGCTGCAGCAGAAGCTAAATTTTTCAAAGCTGTTACAACCAGCATGCCCTTCCTCGGAAGGCCAAAGCTCTGGATTAATGAAAGGATTTGTAAAATACCCAGATAGCAATGAGGACAGAAATCCTTCCCCTGAACTACAGAGAAGTGAGTTACCTAGCAATGTGTTACCGATTTATCATACCAGCTGTATGTAAATTAAATTTGAAAACTCAAATTGATTTCATTTCCAGTCACTAAATATCCAGGTGGCTTGCTGCATTAATTAGAATTGACATAGAGGTTAATAATTTTGTTCTCTGACTTCCACCTCTTTAAAACCTGATACCTTGATATTCCTGCCGATAAACGTGTGGGGTGAGGAGCGCAGGAGTGGATCAGCAAGCAGGGGTCCAGTGAATCATCTGAGAGATGAATTTTTCACAACACTGTCCCCTCGCACCTGAGCAGGGCACACTTTCACGTTGCAGCCGGTGGCAGGCACACTGGGGTGATGGATGAGGTGGAACTCAATAGTACTCCACTATAAACACAGGGGGCTTCTCTCTCCTCAGCACCCTGTGATCCCCCCCAGCACAAGTTTCACCCTGGGATAGAGCCACCAGCCATTCATCCCCTGGAAGACCAGACACAGCAAAGCTGCAGCCACAGCTCACAGCTATCCCAGGATGGGGTTAGTTGCTTTGCAATGGGACAGAGGGAAAAAAGAAGGCTTGGGCACTATCAGGGGTTCTGCTGACTTCAGACACTTGATAGACAGATGGATCACCGACTTATTCAATTCCTAGGAAAATGGTCAGACCCCTCATCAGAGAGCTCCTGGCATACTAAGCTTTGGCTAGGAGTTGTTACCCAGGTGCTCTCCAAAGTTGAACATATGGGGTTAATTGCATGATTTTTTTTTTTCAGGTCCTCTGAGAGCACGGGCAGAACTGTGTTTGTCAAGGAGTTTGAAGGTAAGGTTCCAGAAACCATTTGTGAAAATTAGGTGAGAAAACATCTCCTTCCTTCATCAGCTGCCTGGTGCTATAGAATCCATTTCCAAATATTGTTCTTTGGACGAGGTACCAAACATGTGACTGAAGCTCCATTCTAAGACCATAAATTTTTTTTTTTTTTTTTTTTTTTTTTTTTTGAGACGGAGTCTCGCTCTGTCGCCCAGGCTGGAGTGCAGTGGCCGGATATCAGCTCACTGCAAGCTCCGCCTCCCAGGTTTACGCCATTCTCCTGCCTCAGCCTCCCGAGTAGCTGGGACTACAGGTGCCCGCCACCTCGCCCGGCTAGTTTTTTTGTATTTTTAGTAGAGACGGGGTTTCACCATGTTAGCCAGGATGGTCTCGATCTCCTGACCTTGTGATCCGCCCGTCTCGGCCTCCCAAAGTGCTGGGATTACAGGCTTGAGCCACCGCGCCCGGCCAGACCATAAATATTTTGCAGATACCTACATGGGTCTGGATACAAATGCTACTGCTGGTGAGAACAGAGCTGTGGCATGCCTATTTCAGTCTCTGACTTAGCCCAAGTTCTAAGGGTTGACTCTAACAGTCTTGAAAATGACCTCAGGATACATTTTTTTCCCTTGAAACAATGCTGTAAACAGTGGCCAGAATCCCAAATACATAACCAATTGTCGATAGCATTGAGGAGGCATCATTGACAAGTTGAGAATTTCACTTGATTGTAAAAACATCTGTGTTGGACTCTCAACCAAGACTCTTTCTAACTACATTACCTTAGATAAGTCACTTCTCTGAGTCAGAATGAGAGTCATGTTAATACTCAACAGGTCTAGTTCAATTCAATGAACCGTATGTCAGGAATTACAGGAGGAGCTGCAGGTTCCAAGTTTGAAGAGTATCTTTCCCCAGGCCTGGGAATCCAGCAGCCCTGGCTGTCTGCTGCTGGGTACCCTCAAGCAAGTTTCTCCACCTTAAAATTCGGTAACAATGACAGGATCACCCAAGCAGGCTCCAGTGTCAGACAATTTTGGATAAATTCCAACTGCATCATTTACTAAGTATCAACTTTGAGTGCATTAAGTTCCTTCATTTTCTGTAAGGAAGGGTATATCATAATGGCAGTTTTATAAGATTGCTATGAATATTGAGAATATGCGAATATGCATGTAAATTTCTTGGCACACTACCTGGAATGAAGGACCCATTTCAGTTATTTTGTTGTCATTGTTGTTGTTGTTGTTGTTGTTAATAAAAAAGAAGTTTATGACGAGGAGAATAGTTCATTGGCACCATAAACAATACTTAGTAGGTGCTAAATAATTGCTACTTTTCTTTCCCCAGCCCTGAATCTTCAAAGGGCAAGGAATACAGATCCTAAAAGAGAGAATTAAAATAAAATGTGGTAAGGACAAGCATTAGCCTTAAAAGTGCTATGAGACACAGGGAAGGAATGGTCTTACCCGAGAAAGATTGGGAGACTTCAGGAAGGAGGTGGCATTGAGTTGAGGAGAAGTCTGACCAGGATCAGAGAGAGTGGGGTCATTCAGACAAAAGAAGAGTTTGAGCAAAGGCTTGGAGCTTGAGTTGTGTGCAGTATGGTGAGAAGAATAATGAAAAATTTGGTACAATTAGAACACAAGGCAGGCACTGAGGTGAAAAATCTGAGGAGGAATTATTGCTAGAAGTTAAAAAGACAAAAACAGATTGGAATCAGATTGTAATGGACTTTGCATACCATGCTAAGAATTTGGGCTTCTCTTTGGGCCAGTATTTCCCAAAATGGAGCCCATGGATTATCTACATAGGGGATGAGGGAGAAAACTTTCTTTTTGCCCTCTGAAGATTCACTGAAAATCAAATGACAAAAGGCAGATTAATAGGAGAAAAAATAGAGAGTCATAGAAAATATGAACTCAGAGAGGGGCCAGATGGTTGACGCTTACAACTCTCTTCACAGGGGAGAGGTGCATAGATCCAAGAGGCAAGAGGCAGCCAGCAGAGGAAGGGCAGAGCTACACAGGAACAAAAGTTGTCTTATAATGCAAATAAATTCCCCCAAACAGTCTCTTGGAGTCACCCTCAAAAGAATAGATAAAAAAAAATGTCTGTGGACAGGACAACTCACAGTCTCTTCTCTTTTTTGGTGGTTGATCTTTCCTGGTTATTTGATGAGATATCTAAGGAGGACATTTAAGACTATTGCATTTCTTTTGGAACGAAGTTGATATAGTTGGGATGTTTGTCCCCACCCAAATCTCATGTTGAATCGTCATCTTCTGTGTGGAAGATGCCTGCACAGGGGTAGGGCCTGGAGGCAGGAAGAGAAGCAGAGGGAAGCAAACCAGAACGGAACTGCAGCAGAGATTCTGAGCGGGGAGGCAGGCTAAAATGAAGGCATTCCAATCTAACAGTGGTCCTGGGCTAAGGTCACCTTAGTCAGGTCAACATGCCAGGGATACGTGGATGGAAGAAGAGTCCTGGATATTTTTCATTCTTTCTGGAGGAACTGAGAAAGCGAGTGAGTATGGTCAGACATTAAACAAGTGTTGTAGGACTTTTCCCTTAGTTCAGTTAAAGATGGGGTCCTTGTCACACGGCCATGAAATATTAGGCTCGCAGATACTTTGAAGGGTGATAAAAATGGTACTTGTTGGACAAAAAGGAGAAAAAACAAAAGGGAAAACAGGAACTCTCCACAAAGCCAAGTCCTGCTAGTGTGCTTCCCGCCTCACAGATTAAATTCCAGGTTCCACCCAGGAAGAGGACGGGCCAGGCTCCTCCCCACTGCAAATGGCGCAAACTTCTGTGACTCTACCGCAGTGTGCAGGCCGGCTGGAGTTTCCCTGGGGACCGCTTTCCACTTGGCTGTCTCACATGCATAAGTAATTGAGACAAAACCAGTACCCCCTCTTAGGGGTCTGCTGGGCCTCCAAGCATGAAAATAAAAGAAAATCTTGAGTTCCTTCAAGGGAAATTCCAGGCACCTAGCTGGCCTTGAGAAATAAATAAGCAACTTGATAAGCAAGAAGGTAATAGTAGCTTAAAACAATACCCGAGGAAGCTAGAATCATGGGAGGTTGATTCCCTATAGAAACTAAAGATAACCTCTTAATATATGTCCCTGAATTGTTTTTCAGAAACCCAGACCCCCACCAAAGAGATCTGCTGGCAAGTAGACCTCAGATAATGGGGGAAACTAAAAAGTAAACTTTGACTACAGTTCTTTGTTCGAAATTTCTTCCTGAGGGGCCTGGAGAAAGTCACACCAGGAGCCAGAGCTAACATTCTTTACTGCTGACCCCAAATTTTTAAACAAATCTTCTCTTCCTTAATCAAATCAGAATATTTGAAATCTACCTATAACCTATAAGCTCACCTGCTTAAGATATCCCAGCCTTTTAGGCCGAAACCAATATATAACCTCCATGTATTGATTTATGACTTTGCCTGTAACTTCTCCTTTCTGAAATTTAGCCCTGCCTTTAAAATCCATCTGCAAGCCATCAGGGAAGTCATAGGCATTAACTGCCTGGTCTTCCTTGCTTGGCACCTGGCAACTAAATGCCTCACTTTTTCTTGCTGCAATCCTGATGTCAGGGTTTGGCCTTGCTGCACCCAGCGAGCCGACACCTGGTTCGGCTCTATAACACAATCCATGAACAGATTTGCAAGGGTAGTTCAGAATCTTATTAGAACGATTGCTTCCTGGGAAGTCACATGTGGACAGGTGACAGATATGATCTTCGTTTGAGAGGTGGAAGCTGCTAATGGTTGTAAACGACAAAGCTTTGGTTCCTTTACAGAGAATCCATTAGAAATCTCACCGGCAGGTCTGCCAGACTAAACAGCAGAGGAAAATCAATGTGCCCCTCACCTGATGAAGGAAGAAAAAAATGAGAGAAGAGCATGGTCCCAAGGCAGAAAAAGACTACTTTACTAAAAATAGGATGCACCCTGAGAACAGCCAGGCATTTCTATAAGAAAAACGATAAAGAAAAACAATCATCCTCTTCCTAAGATAAAGTAGGCTAAAGACAAAGCTAGATAGGGCAGGGCAAAAGAACAAAGCAACCCTCTTTTATTTCTTCCTCCATTCTTCTTGAATTCTCCTGACCACTTTTTCCAGCCACCCAGCCATGTGCATGTATTTGATTAGAATATGAATGAGAATCCCTTTGGGAGAATTGTATGCTGCCATGGCAACAGTCACCATGGCAACTGTTAATTAATTGGATGATGATGAAGTGGAGGAAGAAAAAAAGCCAACCAGAAGGGATACAACTCTAGAGGAAGTCATGGTGTGTAGTAATTATATGAATTTCATTCAGCAAAGGCATGCAGCAGGTCAGAAATGCAAATATCTCCCCCGCAGCCACCGCCTACTCAGAGAGGCCTGCATTTGGATTAAACAAATGTGAATGAGTGGCTCAGGCCTCCTCAATTCAAAAACACACATATGGCTGCCCCAACATAGGCAGATTCTCCAGGGAGATAAAACCTCATTCTAATATGGGGAGTTGGCTGATTCTACTGAGAGTGGCCGAGATCCATTGTGTGCCTGCCCCCATTATGGCAAATGGTACCACCCAGGGAGGAAAATAATGTGAGATCCTAGAGAGTTGTTCAAATAGGAAGTGTCCTCTGATTGAAGGCAGGTAAGCTTGGTTTGCCACCACTGACTCAAGATGACACCGTAGCTCGTATACACACACATGGCTCAAAGTTCAAAAAGAACCTGGGGCAGGGAAGGGGAGATGGGATCCAAATCGGAGAGGACCCTAAAGAAGTCCTCACAGGTCAGCTTTCTGTTAAGCTAGACAGAGATAAAACAATTGCAGAGGTATTTTTCTACAATATTGTCCTCCCCCAACTACCCTATCTCAATTCCCTCTCCCCTCTTATTCAAATTATATTCAGACCCCAGGGAAATGGGGGTTTGATTTCTTGAATGTTTCCTAGCAGAGAAAGTATTTAGGAAATGTTTAGATGGTGTTAAGCCATCCCAGCACACTCCTCCTTCCTGGCTCTGGCCAAAAAACCTTGGCAGGAAGTACCCCAAGGTAGTAGCTTTTGTACCTGCAGGCAAACTCAGGTCCCCAACTTTGCTGGCCTTGCTCTGACCCTCCCGTTATGACTATTGTAAATACAGATGTTGGAAGTGTGTGGAGATGGGATTCTGAGAGCAACTCCTAAAGTTACAAATTCAGCCACCATCTGGTGTAGGTGGACAATGGAATTCTGCCTCATGGAGCAACACCACTTTCTTGTCTTGACAATAATCTGAAAAATTCAAGCCCCTCTCACAATCATATTAGTGCTCAAAAGGTGATACAAATGATTGTTTTATCAATATCATTATTATTCAAAAGCACCTTATCACATAGAGGCACTGGATGAGTAAGGTACAAACATATAGCTTACTTTTGCTTTCCAAAATTTTACAAAATGACCTAATGAACACTTCCTATTCGTAAAGAGGTTTCCCCCCAAAAAAGGGAAAAAGAAGACACCTAACCTCTTCAAGCTTCCCCCTTGGAGACACTTATGCAGAAATTCTAAGTCACCAAACTGCATTCAAATTTCCCTTCTCCGTATCAGCACCCCATCACAATACGCACAAAAACTAATACATTCAATATGAATCCAGAACAAAGCACACATCTGGACATCTCAAAGAGGAGAAGCACCTTTTCATTTACTCAGTCAACCATTCCAAGAGAATCAATTTCCCCCATTTTTTTTCCAGATAGCCAATTACTGTTTTCGCTGATAGAACCGAAGACAGAGTGGAGGAAGGAAAAAAGAAGAAAGGCATGCATGAATCAGTAGATCTGTTTCCAATAATAACCCATGCCATCTGGTCTGACTTTCCTGTCTTCCTGACAAATACCCAAAGCACCTACGAAAAGCAGCACAAAGGGCAGATTCCTATGTGATAATATGCGTAGTGTACATAACTCGTGGCTTAAATGATTGACTGAAAAAGTCATTTTGCTCCATGATAAAGGAAACCATAAATGCCCCCCTTGACCTCTGAAATATTTAAAATTACTGTGAAGATTACCTCACTCTTGTCTGAGAAATCATTAACGGTTCACCATGCAATTTACAGAATGTCAGGGTTTCTAAGTGGTAATAAAATCTCCAGCAGATTCAGGAAAGGGATTGAATTGGAATGTAAGTGAACAGAGCTCCAGGTATCCCTGCTCCATCAGCTTGTAAACTATTTCACAATATATTCAGAACTGAACAACCATACTACTCCAGGTTCTCAGAGTGCATTTTATTTCCCTTAAAACCGAAGCCATTTATGTAGGATACTTCAAAAGAGGCCACCCTGCAGAACCTTTGCTTTTAAAATCACTGTAATTCATTCAAATCGAGCCACTTTTGCATGTCAGAAAGTGGCAAAGTGGCCCTATTAATGTGTAATGATGCATAGTATGGATTAGGTGTTCACACCAGTTCACTGCATCTTCAGGTCAATAAATTATTGCTGATCAGAGGGAAAACTGATTTCTCTCGCTTCCTCCCAGTCAAGTGCAGATATCCAGAGATACCAGCAAGAGAAAAAGACATGGGCCAATGGATTTGGTTTTGTGTTGGTTTGTTCTTTTCATTTTAGGACTACTTTAACATATATTGCAGTACATGGCCAAAATAATCAAGGTCCTGTTTCACATAAAATATAACCCACTGAAGCAACATACATGCATTTAATGTTATTTAGTGACTTAACCTAGATGAACCAGAAGGCCTAGGTTTAAACCCTGGCGCCATCACCCACTCCACTCTCATACAAGACACCTAGTTAAGCCTCATTTTCCATACCTCTAAAGTGGGTACAATACTTAGTTGACTTATATGATGTTAAGAAACTTAATGAGGTCATACATATATGTGTATACATACACATACATTATATGTACACATATACACATATACATGTGTGAAAATATGTACATGTATACACACATATGTATATACATATACACATATGCACACACACAGTGGATGTGCACCCTGTACATACATTACATTACTGTACTTTACATACAGTACATTTCATTAGAATAAGGAGGAGAAGCCCTTTGGGAGAATGGTTGGTGCTAAGCGCTGCAGTAGAGCACAGCAGCTAAGGCACAAGATGAGAAGAGATTCTAAGTTAAAAAACAGAGACGGGCCAGGCACAGTGGCTCACACCTGTAATCCCACCACTTTGGAAGGACAAGGCAGGAGGATCGCTTGAGGTCAGGAGTTCAAGGCCAGCCTGGCCAACACAGTGAAACCCCATCTCTACTAAAAATATAAAAATCAGCCAGGCGTGGTGGTGGGCACCTGTAATCCCAGCTACTTGGAATGCTGAGGCAGGAGAATCACTTGAACCCGGGAGGCAGAGGTTGCAGTGAGCTGAGATTGCACCACTGTACTCCAGACTGTGCGACACAGCGAGACTCCGTCAAAAACAAACAAGCAAAACAAAAACACAGAGATGTTTGACTGAATCGATGGAAGAACATGTCATCCTGGCAGATTTAGGAAGAAATGAGAATTAATGCAGATATGCATACATTCTATATGTGGAAAATAGCATCTATTTTGGTAAAGTAAGATGTGAGTTGATTTGCAAAGTGAAATGGACAAAGATTAGGTTGGGGACTGAAAAGGGTGGTGATGTCCAGGATCTTACCCCAAATGTGATTCTTCTCTGGAATGCTTTTTTCTTGCCTACTGCTGTGTGAACTGCACAGAAGTCATCTGTTCTCATAAGTCACATGCCTTGTTCTTGTGCTGAATGCCAGCATGATTATGGATTAGCCTTGGAGAAATCCTGGGGACAAGGACCATCTTAAGTTCAGAAATTCTCCTTTCTTCTGAACCCCTTCATTCCACATGATCCAGCATTAGGCTGTGCATCACTCCTCTTCACTACAGCTCTTCAAGCCCTCGGCCATGGTACCTGCAAGTGAAAACACTCCCTCCTCTGAAACTCCTGCTTCCCGGTACTGTCACCTTTGACTTTACTTGCACTCTAGTCACCGAGCACCTGGTCACTACCCCTAACTCAACTGAGAAGTTCAGTCTCTTTCTCCTGGTCTTTCTCTCCTGTCATGCTCCCATCATCATCCTGCCAGCCTCCGTGTCCAAAAGATGACCTGGCCAACAATGGGTGCAAAGCTCCTTAACCTCTTGACCTCAAGGAGAATCACCACTCTTACCCATTCTCACAGCCATATCCTGGACCTTATCATCATGTGAAAGCAAAGGCCAAAATGCCCACTTCTGACCGAAGACCCTGTTCCTTCTGGCCAGCTCATTCCCTCAGGTCCAGTCTACTTTCTTGTCATGACATCCCATTAAACCTTCAGTTTTTCAGCTGGTCTCTTTGCCATTTATTCATCATATTTTGCGTTACTCTGAATCCTTTTTTTATTATTTATTTTTATTTTCATTTTAAGTTCCAGGGTACATGTGCAGGATCTGCAGGTTTGTTACATAGGTAAACATGTGCCATGGTGGTTTGCTGCACCTATCAACCCATCACCTGGGTATTAAGCCCAGCATGCATTAGCTATTCATCCTAATGCTCTCCCTGCCGACTCCAACCCCCCAACAGGCCCTAGTGTGTGTTGTTCCCCTCCCTGTGTCCATGTGTTCTCATTGTTCATTTCCCACTTATAAGTGAGAACATGTGGTGTTTGGTTTTCTGTTCCTGCGTTAGTTTGCTGAGGACAATGGCTTCCAGCTCCATCCATGCCCCTGCAAAGGACATGATCATGTTCCTTTTTATGGCTGCATAGTATTCCATGGTGTATGTGGAATTATTTTTTCGAATGTGGAATTTTCTCCAGTGTGCAATCTTACCACATTTCCTCTATCCAGTCTATCATTGATGGGCATTTGGGTTGATTTCATGTCTTTGCTATTGTGAATAGTGCTGCAATGAACATACGTATGCATGTATCTTTGTAATAGACTGATTTATATTCCTTTGGGTATATACCCAGTAATGGGATTGCTTGGTCAAATGGTATTTCTGGTTCTAGGTCTTTGAGGAATTGCCAAACCATCTTCCACAATGGTTGAACTAATTTACATTCCCACCAACAGTGTAAAAGCGTTCCTATTTCTCTGCAACTTCACCAGCATCTGTTTTTTCTTTACTTTTCAATAATCACTGTTCTGACTGGTATGACATGGTATCTCATTGTGGTTTTGATTTGCATTTCTCTAATGATCAGTGATATTGAGCTTTTTTTTGTATGTTTGTTGTCGGCATTAATGTCTTCTTTTGAGAAGTGTCTGTTCATGTCCCTTTGCTCACTTTTTAATAGGGTTTTTTTCTCTTGTAAATTTGTTTGAAGTTCCTTGTGGTTCTGGATATTAGACCTTTGTCAAATGGATAAATTGCAAAAATTTTCTCTCACTCTGTAGGTTGCCTGTTCGCTGGATCCTTTCTTATCCAACCCAATTTCCAAAAACATCTTTATTTTCCCAAAATGCTCAACTCATATAAACTCCCCTCGACCTTCTGTAGCACCCTCACTACAAACCCTTAACTTTGGACCGATACAACTTTCTACCTTCTGTGGATCTCCCACACTTGGCAGTGCAGTGTTTCAGCATGTTCTTGGCAGGTTTCCTAAAGGAAAGTATGTCAGAGTCTAAGTTGGTGCCACTGCAAACACAGGCTCTCCCATTGCAACTGTATCCTGCAGGACACTCAACCATCTTGCATTCCTAGATCACTTCTCTCTCCCATTCTCACATAGTGGCTATTCCAAAACATCAACACTTTTTTCAGTCCCTAACATAATCTTTGTATCTTTCACTTTGCAAATCAGCTCACATCTTACTTCACTAAAATAGATGCTATCCACAGAAAATTCCCTCCACACATACCATGTTTGCATATCTACATTAATTCTCATTTCTTCCTAATCTGCCGGGTGACATGTTCTATCAATTCACTCAAACACCTTTGTTTATTAACTTAGAATCTCTTCTCATCTGGGGATTTATCCATAAGTCAATTCTAGTCTTTTTTTTTTTTTTTTTTTTTTTTTTTTTTGAGACAGTGTTTCATTCCTGTCGCCCGGTGGAGTGCAATGACGCAATCTTGGCTCATTGCAATCTTGCAACCTCCCAGGCTGAAGGCTTCTTCCTACCTCAGCCTCTTGAGTAGCTGGGATTACAGGTATGCACCATCACGCCCAGCTAATTTTTGTATTTTTAGTAAAGATGAGGTTTCACCATGTTTCTCAGGTTGGTCTTGAACTCCTGAGCTCAAGTGATCTGCCAGCCTCAGCCTCCCAAAATGCTGGGGTTACAGGTATGAGCCACCACACTTGGCCTTTCCTATACTTTTAACCTTTATCTTTTGAGCATATCTCTCTTACAAAAGCCCTCCCTCAACCTAGAGTTTCCCTCTTGTGTCCCCATCTCTCCCACCCTGGACAGCCAAATGTCTCAAAAAATAATCCATACTTTGTGTCTCTGTTTCTTTTCTCCCTAGTTACTCTCCATTCAACCCATTGCAATGGATCATATGTACACTTTTTGTTGGGCATGTATATCTGCCTAGGACTGAAATTTATGGGTCAGAATTCAGCATTTTTTCCACTTCAGTAGATAAGGCCAAACAGTTTTCCAAAGTGGTTTGCAAATTACAAATGTATACTCCCATGAACACTGTATGAGAGAACTAGTTGCTCTGCATCCTCACCAACCTTTGGTATTTTTGGTTTGTTTCATTTTAGTCATTCTAGTGTATAGGTACTAGCATTTCACTGTGGTTTTAACTGGCATTTCCCTGAGTACTAAGTTGAGCAAATTTTCACGTTTATTGACCGCTTAGATAAGTGCTTTTGCAAAGTGCCTATTCAAGTATTTTGTCCATTTTTCATTTGTGTTTCTTTTTCTTATTGATTTGTAAGAGTTCTTTATATGTTCTGAACATGAGTGCTTTGTGGAAAGGATTCATATGTATGGCAAATCTTTTCCTGTTTTCTTCACCTATATCTTCACTCTCTATGATATCTTTTGATCAACAAAAAGTTTAAATCTTAATATTGTCAATTTTTTCCTTTATTCATTCCTTTTTAGGTCCTGCTTTTTATTTTTATTTTTTAATTCCTTTTGTTTGTTTGTTTTTGTTTGTTTTTAGTCAGAGTCTCACTCTGCCATCTAGGCTGTAGTGCAGGGGGCAATCTCAGCTCACTGCAACCTCTATCTCCTGGGTTCAAGCATTTCTCCTGCCCCAGCCTCCCAAGTGCGTGACACCACACTTGGCTAATTTTTTTGTGTTTTCAATTGAGGCAGGGTTTCACTATGTTGGCCAGGCTGGTCTCAAACTCCTGCCTTCAAGTGATCTGCCCACCTCAGCTTCCCAAAAGTCTTGGATTACAAATGTGAGTCACCATGCCCAGCCAGGTCCTGCTTTTCTTAAATAAAAAATCTTTGCCTATTCCAAGTTCATAAAATGGTCACCTATATTCTAAAAGTTTTATTCATTTACCTTTTATAATTAAAGCTGAAATCCATCTGGAATTGATTTGTGCTTGCAGTATAAATACGATGTTATTCAATTATGAATCCCTAGCACCTAATGTAGCACCTGAAATTCAGCTAATCCTTAATCAATATTGTCAGAATTAAATAATGAGAAAGCACTTGGGAAATTGAGAGGGGAAAGCAAAATTCAGGACAGGGCTTTGTGACATCACAGATCTCCCCTGAGCATGTCATATACAGTATTGTGGGTTTCCTCACCTCCAGTCACTGCCCACCTTCCACATGCCCAACTTCTAACAGATCTTCATCCAATCCTTGATCTTCAACCAGAAGCCAAAACCTCAGAATTCTTGTTTGATCATTATGATTAAAGGAGTGACATCTTGGGAAAACTATGGCCATGTTACATTCCAACATACATTTATGAGGACTTAAAAGCTTTCAAAAATCCAAAACCATCTTCAACCCACAAAAACAGACTGCATGGAAAATAGAATGCTACTTTGAACCTTTTAAAAATGAGTCATTTTTATCAAAACAAAGATGATAAAGTACCATAAATGGAAGGTTAACTGCTCGTCATTTTCTAGAGGTCCCTTTTAAGAAATGTCAGGAAAGATACATGATTGTCTCTTGAACTAGAGAAGAAATCCTCCAGTCACTGTGGGAGGACCAGTTTGTATATAAACACACCACATTTTACTCTCTGGGTGTCCAAGGTGCCTCCATAGAATATTACTCTTTGAGGTGGAAAGATATTGAAATACAATATAAAAGATGAAAAGATAAGAAAAGGTACACAATGAAATATTAGACTTGATCCAAAAGGGAGTGGAAACTCACATTCAGACCTAATGAAAAAAGATGCTCTGATCAGATCCATAGCAGAGAAAAAAGAGTGCAAAAGAGGTAGTTGGGAAAACAATGAGTTCCTGGTGTACAACCGTGGCCTGAAAAATAGTAGAAAAGGCAATGCTGAATGCACAGTTTAAGAAGAGCCTGAATTTAGGACTGATTCCATGTTCAAAATAAAGGACACAGGAAGACAAACGTTTCTGCAGGCTCTCTGGCTTGTGGCTGTGGGAAAGTGATGACGCTGATGGGTAGAGCTGAGCTGACAGTAGTTCGGGTACACTAAGGGGTCGGCAAGGGAGATGCACGTGGAACAGAGTCAGATGAGTCAACCTAGACACTGAGAGCCTAATCTGAGAACCAAGCGAACCAGGATCTAGCCCAGTGTCCTGCTGTCCACTGAAAAGCCTAAAAGACACAAGATGGTACATTGCATGGTATTAGCTACTCGGCTACTGGGATCCCCGAGTGCCTGACAGGTGACACAGGGGCTTGGATGACAAAGAAAATTGACTCATGGAGCCTGATAAATATTTATTGAGCACGTTTTGCCGGTAGGTCTGTCAATGGGCTGAGCACTGTGATTCATCAAATGGCCTCAAACTTTTCAACAGTCATAAGATCTAGATTCAGCCAGGACCAGTGGCTCACACCTGTAATCCCAGCACTTTGGGAGACCAAGGTGGCAGGATCACTTCAGCCTAGGAGTTCAAGATCAGCCTGGGCAACATAGTGAGACCCTCTCTCTACAAAAAATAAAATATAAAAAACATTATCTAGGCATGATGGTGCACGCCTATTCTCCCAACTACTTGGGAGGCTGAGGTGGGTGGATCACTTGAGCCTGGGAGGTCAAGGCTGCAGTAAGCAATGATCATGCCTCAGAGTGAGAGCCTGCCTCAAAAAAAAAAAAAAAAATCTGGATTCAAATTTAAACTCTGGCCAAGCTTGGTGGCTTACACTTGTAATACCAGCAGTTTATGAGGCTGAGGTGGGTGGATCATTTGAAGTCAGGAGTTCGAGACCAGCCTGACCAACATGGTGAAACGCTGTCTCCACTAAAAATACAAAAATTAGCCAGGTGTGGTGGCAGGCACCTGTAATCCCACCTCCTTGGGAGGCTGAGGCATGAGAATCACTTGAAACCAGGAGGTGGAGGTTGTAGTGAACTGAGATGGCACCACTGTACTCCAGCCTGGGTGACAGAGTGAGACCCTGTCTCAAAAAAAAAAAAAAAAATTAAACTCCATCCCTTATCAGTTAGTAAGACCTTGGTCACATTGTTTGTTCCTTTAAGCCTCAGTTTTTTCATCTATAAAAATGAGCATTTGGATTAAATGCCTGAACTTCCTTCAGCCCTGAAACTCTGTGGTGCCTTCTCTGAGGACATTACCTCTCTATGGGACTCAAGTTAAACAGCTCACACCATCCATCATTTTTCTGTCTGAGGTTTTATTTCCCTAATCAGATTTGGGTAAATTTTCAGCCTCTCTCTGTCTCTTACTTCCAATCCAATAAAACCTATATGGATTTGTTTTGTATTTCATCTAATGTCATTATTCATTGTAAGAGTCACTGCCTGACCATTTCCCTGCCTATAGCATAATTAGCTATTAAAGAGCTACACTGGCATGGTTTTCAGACTTGCATCCTCTTTTTCTGAGGTGGATTGATTCTAAACTGATTAAAATATCTCAGAATTTCCAATACAATTTTTAAAATGCAACAGATTTTCAAGACTGCCTCATGACTCTGCCATGCCAAGGGAGTTAGCTGCCAACTCTCTCTGACTGCCAAGGAAGCCAAATAAATAATCCTAATGGTGGTTTTAAAATGAGAGGCAAGTGCCCATTTCTTAGGTTGACAGTGCCACCCCACACATTGACTTCTGCAGGGTTTGTAAGACACCAAGTCTGATGGTTCAGCTTTTCCCCAGAAGGACAGAGTAGCGTCCTGGACCAGTCTGCTTGGTTAGCAGATAGAAATCACTCACCATCTCCCCTTGTTTCACATACACTCATACCCTCAGTAAAGAAGTGCTCCTTTCTCTTCCAAAACCCTGCTGAAGTTCACTGCCTCAGTGAAACCTGAAAAGAATCTCTAGCCATTGACCCAGAAGCTGACTCCTAACCTCCTTGCCTAGAATCCTGGACCTCATGCTTTAAGCCTCACATCAGAGGACTTTTTTTTCTTTTCTTTTCTTTTTTTTTTTTTAGATGGAGTTTTGCTCTTATTGCCCAGGCTGGAGAGCAATGGCATGATCTCGGCTAACTGCAACCTCCACCCGCCGAGTTCAAGAGATTCTCCTGCCTCAGCCTCCTGAGTAGCTGGGATTACAGGCACCAGTCACCATGCCTGGCCAATTTTTGTACCTTTAGTAGAGATGGGTTTCACCACATTGGCCAGGCTGGTCTCGAAATCCTGACCTCTGGTAGCCTGCCCACCTTAGCCTCCCAAAGTGCTGGGATTACAGGCGTGAGCTACTGTGCCCAGCCCTCAGTAGACTTTTGTTCTAACCTTTCATATGTCTTCCACATGAACCAGGACCATCATCCTAAAATCGGGCTGTGATTTTAATGTAGTCAGGATCCAACTACTCCAACCTAATGTAGTCAGGATCCCCATCCATCATACTTGCCAACACCCAGATATCCACGTCACTTACATTACTTCCAACTCTTGGATATGTCCTATAAATGCCAATAAAATTAACCAAGTGATTTCTTTGTATCAAAAATACTGCCTTGGACTACTTACTGTGTTTTGATCCCTTTGGTATTCTCAGAACCAGGACTATCTGCAGAATCTAACACCATCAAGAATCGCTTGAACTCGGGGGGTGGAGGTTGCAGTGAGCCGAGACAGAAACGGTTCCTGGTGGGTGTCCCAGGAACCGAGACCCCACCAACCTGAGTAACCACCTGGCATAGCCAGGAGCAAAGTGCAGAGCATCCAAACCATGTGGAATTAGGGGTGTCTGTTCTTTGCCTTCATGTCTTTGGAATGTGCGTTTTTCTTGTCTTGTCCTGTTAAGTTGTGGGACACTCAAACTAAAAACTATGTGTATTCCCTTTCAATCCCACAATGGAATTAACTACTCATTGTCATTTATCAAACACTGTCACCATGCTAACTATGAAAATGACAAAGAAGACAAAGGTTACCATATCCTGGTGAGGTTAATAGGTATTGAGGACCTGAATCTCAAGACTCCAACCAACATGACTGTCAAGATCACATCTGTGATTTATAGGATGAAGGATTCTGTTTCCACTCACCAGACTCTCCTGACAAGCTGCGGGACTAGAACCCCCTTGGGCTGATAGAATGACCCTCCCACCACAGCTGCATAAAACTGGTAACAAGAGAATTTCCACAGCAATGCCTGTGACTTTAGATCAGAGTTAACACCTGTGTTTGGAGGCAGGTCCTCCATATTTAATACAAAATATGGAGCCCACAGTCTAGCAAGAAAGAGAGACATGTAATGAAAGGATGGCAATGCACTGGCCTATCCTGGAAACAGAGTCCTGGCATAAAATTTTTTGGAATATTTCTTTTCTGGCCTAGCATAAAATTATTGGGAATGTTTCTACCCTAAGAAAACAGAACAGAGAAACAAAACTTTTTTTTATCTCTCTCCAGGTCTTGTCTCCAGATAATGAAACTCTGTCATTAGGCTTGTAAATACTCCTCACTTTAGGGGTGATGAAATTCAAACAGTGAGTCTAGGGAATTTCTGGGTAACAGCTCAGCCAGGAAAATCAAAGCTGAGTTTTCTATCCTTGTTATTGAAATGTTCCTATTCAGTAAACAAGTGGTTACTGAAAATTGTATGGGGGCGCTTTATGTTCTCCAAGGGACTGTGAGTCCCTGTGATGTTCACAGTCCACAATGGGGACTCAGCTGAACCTAAAGCATTCAGGCAAGGCCACGTGCTCTATGCTCCTTACTCTAAATAGCACCAAGTACTCCAGGAACTTGGAGCAAAGTGGGCCTGGCCTTGAAGTACTGCCAAGATTTCTAAACACAGCAACAGGAAGGAGGCATTCCAGGCAGAGACAAGAGCATGAACAGAAGAAAGGCAGGGCAATGTGTCTTTGGGGGTGGTGAGTGAATCCAATTCATTTGGAGTCTACTATGTAGGGGAGCAAACAGAGAGTACTGAGAAATCGGAATTCCTGGAGACTCTATCATGAATGCCTGTATTAGTCCATTCTCACGCTGCTGATAAAGACATACCTGAGACTGGGTAATTTATAAAGAAAAAAAGGTTTAATGGAATCATAGTTCCATGTGGCTGGGAAGGTCTCACAATCATGGTGGAAGGCAAAAGGCACGTCTTACATGGCTGCAGGCAAGAGACAGCTTGTGCAAGGGAACTCCTCTTTATAAAACCATCAGATCTCATGAGACTTATTCATCATCATGAGAACAGCAAGGGAAAGACCTGCTCCCATGATTCAATTACCTCCCACTAGGTCCTTCCCATGGCATGCGGGAATTGTGGGAACTGCAATTCAAGATGAGATTTGAGTGGGGACACAGCAAAACTATATCAATGGGCTTTCATTTAACCTTTGTAGACAACAATTACACAGCCCCACCAACTGGGGAGGATAGAAGAAATATGACTCTTGGAAAAGTGCCTTATGTTCTTTAGTACCTACTTGATCAATACAGATCTCATGGTGGCACCTTGTTTCTGTTTCCAGGATAGGCCAGTGCATTGCCATTCTTTTTTTTTTTTTTTTTTTTTTTTTTTTTTGAGACGGAGTCTCGCTCTGTCGCCCAGGCTGGAGTGCAGTGGCCTGATCTCAGCTCACTGCAAGCTCCGCCTCCCGGGTTCACGCCATTCTCCTGCCTCGGCCTCCCGAGTAGCTGGGACCACAGGCGCCCGCCAGCTCGCCCGGCTAGTTTTTTGTATTTTTTAGTAGAGACGGGGTTTCACTGTGTTAGCCAGGATGGTCTCGATCTCCTGACCTTGTGATCCACCCGTCTCGGCCTCCCAAAGTGCTGGGATTACAGGCTTGAGCCACCGCGCCCGGCCCGCCATTCTTTCACTACAAGTCTCTCTTTCTTGTTAGACTGTGGGCTCCATGAGGGCAGTGATTGTTTCTGACTCAACTTTTAATCCTCAGCACTCAGCACAATGCCTAAAACATAGAAGGTGCTCAGTAAATGTTGAACAGATTAATTAAATTAAGGAGTTAACAGATATGAGCACGCACCCTACTCATCATGGCCACTTGACTTATGCAAAAAAGTACTGGAAAACAATTGCAGTTCATATGGAGAAACTATATCTAGGGAAATTGTGGTGGTGGTGCAAGCAGCAGGAGAACCAGAAAGTCATTCCATGGTGCAGCATTAACCAATGGTGCGGGTCTCCTTTCTGATGCCCAGAACTGCTGGACACCAAACCAAGAAACATGGAAGAGCCCAAGTAAATTTCTTGCCAAAGAGTGCATGAAGCACAGCCTATCATTCGAGATTGCCTCTCAATGACTTTGAAGCAAAACACTGAGTTTCTAAATTACCATCACAGCTAAGCAAATTGATCATCTGGAATTTGTAGCTGGCTTGTTAGACTGTATCCAGGGAAGGGGTGGCGGGGGCTGGTAGCAGGTTTGGCTCAGCTGCCTATAATTTTAAGCGCTTAATGGGATGATAATTTGCTGTTCAGTATGTTCATTTTGAAAAGCTTCCCTAATTCAGAGGGGAAAATGAATAAAACCAAGCTTTTTACTCCAAATCTGTGTGGAAACATCAATATCCTTCCATCAAGGAAACAGGTGGTTAAGAAGACATGGAAACATGGAAGAGATTGCTAGTGTCCCGCAGGAAAAAAAATTAAAAGTGTGCCTACTGTGTGGTTGGTTGTATTAACTTACCATGAGAAGTTTCCTATAACAAGAGCTAAAATTCTACTTCTTCTACACCAGGGGTCTGCAACCCACAGGCCACAAACCAGTACCAGTCTGTGGCCTGTTAGGAACTAGGCTGCACAGCAGGAGGTGAATGGCAGGAAAGCAAGCAAAACTTCATCCATATTTACCGCCACTCCCATCACTTGCTTTATTGCCTGTGCTCCACCTCCTGTCAGATCAGCGGTGGCATTAAATTCTCATAGGAGCACAAACCCTACTGTGAACTGTGCATGTGAGGGATCTAGATTGTGCGCTCCTTAAGAGAATCTAATGCCTGATAATCTATCACTATCTCTCATCACCCTCAGATGGGACCGTCTAGTTGCAGGAAAACAAGCTCAGGGCTCCCACTGATTCTACATTATGGTTAGTTGTATAATTATTTTATCATATATTACAATGTAATAATAATAGAAATAAAGTGCACAATAAATGTAATGAGTTTGAATTATCCCCAATCCATCCCCCCACCCCCCACCCCCTGCCTAGGTCCATGGAAAAATTGTCTTCCATGAAACCAGTCCCTGGTACCAAAATTGTTGGGGACTGCTATTTTGTACACTATCCATCCCAGTTCTTCACAGTCCCCAGGAGATTTCATGGACCTGCACAGTGAAGAAGAGACACAAATGAAGAGAGGGTGTGTGTATGTGTGTGTCACCTCCATGTGTATCAGGTTATTGGGGCTGGCATTTCCTGACAACAGCTTCAGTGAACTGGTGGTCCAGAATATTTTCCACTCAAATCAAATGTGAAGGGTTTCTAATGACATTAATTTAGTTGACTTCTTTCTTAATACATTTCATGCAATCACACATCTTTTGTGTCTTGCATCTGAAGTTAATTCTACATGCATTGTAAGTTTCTTAAGGTAGACCATGCTTCTACATTGCATATTTTGCATACGAAACCTAAAAATTACATTGTACACAAAGCCTAAAGATGCCAAAACAGAAGCTTTTTTTAGGAGCTAGGAGCAAATTATTCTCAGTAAGAGACCAAAACTTTTTTATTAATTCCCAAACTTATCATTTACAGAACCCCTATTAGATATGGCAAAGGATAAAAATTATTATTATTATTATAAAAACAGTCCCTCTCATTCATTTATTCTTTAATTGTTTGAATATTTATCTCTTCTAGTGTCAAGCACTGCTATTAGTTAAAAATTCCAGATGAATAAGATATAGTGCTGCACTCCAAGAACACACACTCCAGAGATTTACATCCTGAATTATTAGTAGCTTACCTCTGCCCAAAGAAAGAGGGAGGAGAATGTGATGGAAAGGCAGGAGTTCAGCTGTATTTGTAATGTTTTATTCCTTTATAAAACCTAATAAAAAGAATATTAATATTTGGAAAATCTAAAGGGCAAGTACATTGGTATGTGCGATATTATTTTTCTACTTTTCTTGTATATTAGAAATAGTATATAAACATTGCTTTGAAAACTGGATCATTATGATAATCATGATGATGATAAAAACTGTGTTAGGAGTGACGTTAGAAATCTGCACAGGGCTGGGCACAGTGGCTCACGCCTGTAATCCCAGCACTTTGGAAGGCCGAGGCAGGTGGATCACTTGTGCTCAGGAGTTTGAGACCAACCTGGACAACATGGTGAAACCTCATCTCTACCAAAAATACAAAAAATTAGCCAGGCATGGTGGGACACATCTGTGGTCCCAGCTACTCAAGAGGCTGAGGTGGGAGGATGGCTTGAGCCTGGGAGGCAGAGGTTGCAGTAAGCCAAGATTGCGTCCCTGCACCCCAGCATGAGTGACATAGCAAGACTCTGTGTAAAAACAAAAAAGAAAGAAAGAAAAAATTATGCAGAATATTGTGGGAGTAATAGAAGGTACATAAAATGCAGTCTGGGAAAAAGAACAGGTCTTGAAGCCTCCCTTAGGAAGCCCAGAGCTGAAATGCTTCCCCAGGAGTGAGTCAGAATCTCTGCAAAAAAAAAAAAAAAAAGAAGTTCTGCTGAGCAGATGAGCAAGACAGACACCACAGTAGAGAAGCAGGACAAGACCCCATCTCATTCTGTTCCTGCTACTATAAAAAATGTACTATAGGTGGCCCAAGATGGCCGACAACAAGCAGCAGTGATTGGAGGTTACCATCAGAAAAAAACCATAATAAGTGTGTGACTCATTCACCAGCAACCAAGGTATCCCGGTTCTGTCATCAAAATTGACTAGAAGGCTGGCGTGACCCAGAAGGAACAACAGTGTGGTGCGGTGACCCACCTGAGAGCCACGCAGGGAAAGGGAAGCCCCTCCCCACAGCCAAGAGAGGTGCCTCCTTAAATGACATCTCAAGGCATGGGAGCGAAACACACGAATAGGACCTGAAGTAAAGCCCCAGGAAACTGCAGCAGCCCTACAGAAGAGGGACCTGACTATTGAAAGAAAAACAATCAGAAAGCAACAACAACATCATCAACAACAACAACAAAGCCCCCACAAAAGCCCCATCCAAGGGTCAGCAGCCTCAAAGACCGAAACTAGACCAACTCATGAAAATGAGAAAGAATCAATGTAAAAATGCTGAAAACCCAAAAGGCTAGAGTGCCTCTTCTCCTCCAAATGATCACAATGTCTCTCCATCGAGGGTGCAGAACTGGACAGAGGATCAGATGGATGAATTGACAGACATAAGCTTCAGAAGACAGGTAATAAAAAACTACGATGAGCTAAAGGAGTATGTTCTAACCCAATGCAAAGAAGCTATGAACCTTGATAAAAGATTAGAGGAATTGCTAACTACAATAGCCAGTTTAGAGAGGAACATAAATGACCTGATGGAGCTGAAAAACAGCACAAGAGCTTGCATACACAAGTATCAACAGCCAGATTGACCAAGCAGAAGGATATCAGAGTTTGAAGACCACTTTACTGAAATAAGACATGCAGACAAGAATAGAGAAAAAAGAATGAAAAGGAATGAATGAAACCTCCAAGAAACATGGGACTTCATAAAAAGACCAAACCTACAACTGATTGGAGTAGAAGGAGACGGGGAAAGTGGAAATAAGTTGGAAAACACACTTCAGGATATTATCCAGGAGAACTTCCCCAATCTAGCAAGACAGGCCAACATGCAATTTCAGGAAATATACTTTTAAGATAATCCATGAGAAGATCAACCCTGTCAGGTGATTACAGTACCTTGAATAATCCTTCATCTAGCTGTTCCTTGTTCTCATTTCCCAGAGCCAAGAACCATAACTCAGTAACTTGTCTGTCAAAGATGTAATTTTCCACCAAAGAACCCAGAGGCTTTGTCTTCACCTACCAGGTGTTAGGTACCACCTCCAGCCTGGGCTGGGCCCTTGATGACTACAGTCTGTGGACACTTTAACCTGAACTACTGAACTATCTGAAGAACCTGTTCTCAGTCTGAGCTACAGCTCCTTCTGCCTTGCTCTGTCCTTGTACTGTTGGGTTCTGTTACCACGAGAGGTCTGCTGCCCAATGTCTGCAGCAAGTCAGTATGCTGAGATACTGGGACAGCAGAGGAAAAGGTTTACTCACAGGACCGCCAAACAAGGAGATGGCAGGGAACCTCAAATTCATCTCCCTGAGGAGTTTTGGGCTAGGGTTGGTAAGGGGTCTGGAGTGGGCTGAAGCATGGAGATCATTGATTGGCCAAAGAGTGCATGGCGAAGTCAAAACAGAGAAAAGAAGAAACTGTATTCTCATGCTGATTCCATTCATTCCCCTGTGGGGGTCTTCAAATTGGTTGACATCAGTTGTCTCCCTGGAATTCAAGAACTGAAAAACATCTTAATTCTTAAACGGAAGTCTTATGATGCTAACATCAGTGATCCTATCTATAGGAACAATGGGGATGCAAACAGTCAGTATCTAGTGACTTTTGGTTACGAGGAAGTGGGTCAAAGTGCAGCCTGATTAATGCTTAATTATAACTCTATGTCTGTCCAGAATTCCTGTTAACCCCGTAAGGATGGCTTCCATTCTAAGGCAGCCTCCAGGCTAAGCCATAAAAGAATCTCCAGATTGTCAATAAATGATCAAATACCACTTATTACAGAGCTATGATGAGCCAATGCACCATAGGACAGTGTTTCTCAGCTTCCTGTTCTAGATCCCACTTGCAAATTAACCACAGCCTCTGCTATGAATGGCAGGGACTTGGCCTTAACCCAGAAGAGAGAGCAGAGGAGGGCCATATGCAAGCCTACCAAATGACGACAGAGTTCCTGTCCAACCTCACAGCTGCTATGTGGGAGGGAGGCAGGCAAGCCACAAACCAACTGGTCAGAATATAAGCCTTACACCAATGGTTGCTCATGACAGACCTTGATCCAGATGGTAACCAGGGTAAAGGGCATCCCAGGCAACACAGCCAGGAAGACACACAAGCTAAAAATTACTCCGACTGAGGAGAGGGTACCACACCGAGTAAACTGAGTACATAAACCCTGCCTTCAAAGGCTTTTCCCCCTACTAGAGAATACATATGGAGCACATATGAAAGATACTAAAGCTGTTCAAGGACTTTAACAAAAAATAGGAATGAACCATACTTCTATGCAGAAATGGAACTATTAATTGCATATTCTGAATAATAAAATGAGCCAAAGCTTATTTTTGAATTTTTTGTTGTTGGTTGACTGTGTTTGGAGGAACCAGAACCATTTTGAACCAGAACTAAACTTGAATATCAAAATGTTCTCAGAAATTAGGCAATATTTTACCAAGTTCAAGGCACAGATGAAAACAGAAAACAAGTACAAGCTAACACAGGGTTGATTAAAGGGCTTTTCTTAGTAAGACAATGAAAACAATTGGAAAGCCCATTAAGATAAAAAAAATTCGCCTTTTACACAAAAAGAAATAACAAAACTAAAAATTAAAATAATAGATTAGAAAAATATTTCTATTGATTTTAACATGGGAAGAGCTCATTGAAATTAATTTGTAAAAATCAGTACCCCAATAGACCCCAGCAGGCACAAACAATACACACAAGAAGAAATGTAATTGGGAAGTAATACACAAAAAAAGATGACCGTTGTTAATTTTTTTAAAAAATGAAAAAAAGCTACACTATCATATCATTTTATATTCACTATAATTAATACCCAATCTGGGAATATTCTGGCAGAGTGACCTATTTGTGCCTTGTTTTTGGTAATTTATACCAATACAAACCCTTTTGGGAAACAATACAGCGATCTATATCAAGACATAAAAATACTCACATCTCTTGACTCATTCTCTGGAAATGCTGAAGGAAGTTATTCAAAAGAGGAAAGAAGCTATATCCAAAAAGTTATTCATTGTAGGGTTTTTTATAACAACTATTGGAAATGTTTTAACAGTGAGGGAGGGTGAACTTAACCACGGTACATCCGCTCTGAAACAATATCACAGCTATAAAATAGTGCTGATGGAGAGAAACAATGTAAGAACATGTTTATCATAAAATTTTAAGGGAAAACAATATATATTATACAAAATTCTATTCACACACTGATTATAATTACGCTAAAGGATGTTGGCAGGTGGGTGAAAACTGAAAAAAAAAAACTAAAAACAGTTATGCTTGGGTGGTGAGCTTGTAAGATGTTTATTTCCATTTTGTTTCTGTAAGATTCTCAGAGTGCTGGTTCCACAGATTCAGCTGGGGCCAGAGAAGCCCATCATGGGAGCCGGAGGAAAAGCAGCCACAGCTCCCCTTCCTAGTACAAGCATTCAACAGTAAGCTCCCACGCAAAGAATCAGACTGCAGCAAATTTCAGGGCTGCCTCAGGAACACTGTCCTTGGCTCCCACATTGCAAAGATTTTCCATTTCCCCTACAGTCACCTCATTCATGGTTAAGGAAGAAAGCGCAGCTACCAGACAGGGTGACGACAGATGTCCAGGCACTGAGCCATCTATAGCTGTTATTTTTCATTCACATGGGCATGTGCCGGATCCAGCAGATGAAAACCAGACCTACCCCCTTCCCCATGTGTGTGTGGTTTTTTTCCCCTACTGCTGCTGCTGTAACAGCTAAGTGCCAATTATCTCCCAAGCGTGAAAGCAAATATTGTGATAGCCCCACAAACTCTACAAATGTTAGAGGACACTGGTGGGGATGATTGTATTGTCTGCCTGGCCTTGGCGTGTCTTTATTCATCGTAACAGCTCTCATTAAAGGAGGATCTAGTAGGTGCAAAGCTTTCTGCTAACACCTTCAGCACTTTGCATTCTTTATTTTCTCATTTATCTCTTGGCATTTTGTTGTTGCCTGTGTCCCCCCAACCCATGAATCCAGAGGTAGGTTTGCTTTTCTTTGCCTAGAAAAAGCTCCATTAAACCATCTCTTCTCAGGACCCAACTTCACATGGGCTGATATGAATACTTTCTTCAAATATTTGAAGGCCTGAAGTATTGTCGTATTGTATTGTAGTAGGTAGCATTGCAGTATTGTAGTAGGTGCTTTAATCAAGGTTTTCCAGAGAAACACAGCCAATAGGAGATGATAATTATAGATCGACAGAGAGATAGATAGATAGATAGATAGATAGATAGATACATACATACATACATACATACATACATACATACATACATACAGATTTATTTTTCAGGAATTGAATCACACAATTGTGGAGGCCAACAAGTCTAAAGTTTTCAGGGCAGGCCAGTGAGCCAGAGACCCAGGGAAGAGTTAACTTTACAGCTAGAGTCTGAGGACTGTCTTAAGGCAGAGTTCCCTGTTCCTTGAGGGATCTGTCTGTATTTTCCTAAGGCCTTCAACTGATTGGATAAGGTCCACCCACATTATGAGGAGGTAACCTGCATTACTCAAAATCTACTGATGTAAGTGTTGATCTCTTCTAAAAATATCTTCACAACAACATCTAGACTGGCGTCTGACCAAATATCTGGGTGCCTGGCCTAGTCAAGTTCATACGTAAAATTAACCATCACAAACAGGGCCCCCGGAACAGCAAGAATTAGATCAATGACTAAATATTACAGGGATGCATATTTTTGCTATATAATTGGGTTGTTTAAAAATTTGAAATGGCTCACTTGTGAGGCAATGTGCTCCTTGTGCCAGGAATATTCAAATTAATGTTGGATGATCACCTATTAGGGATATTGCAAAGAAAATAACTTTATTGCACAGGACATTAGGATCTCTAGCGACCTCTACATGTTCTTCTGATTCTAATATCCTATTATTATATAATTGACACAGGTAATTCATGCAAACTACTTTTAATTCCAAGAAATTTAAAATATTAAAAAATTTAATCCTCCCCCTTCTTATTTTATGGATGAAGAAATTGAGATTTGAGGGGGTTTAATGGCTTGTCCTAGGACTAAAATCCAGGTCTCTTAATCCAGGCTCTTTCCATGACAGTGTGATCTGAGATGCTAACAAGATGTTTCAAGGCAATCACTAGCCACACACTCTCATTTCTTGATACCATTCCAAGCTTATTTCCACCCTGTTCATCATCCCACCTTCAAAGAGGAGCAGCTCCTTACAAGTAAAGCATAAAATGAACTCAAAGAACAAAATGGAGCTGCTAGATAAAAGGGTGATGTGTATATTGGGTGAGCACAAAAGCTCTTCTTGATCACCTCTCCTTTACTTAGCATGGAGTCAGCCCCAACCTGAAAGCACTCAATGGGATTCTAGAGAAAGAAGAAGTGAAGAGAAGCCCAGGTCAACAGAGAGGAAATTACAGAAGAATTTGGAAATGAATCCCCAGCCATTTATAGTGTGTGGCCTTTGCCTAAAATAACCTGTGGATTCTATAGGCCTCTGCACCCTACAGAATAAATGCCTACAAGACAGACAAACCATGTTCTTCTAATATTGGCCTGCTTTCACTGAGTGACTTTGATGGGTAATTATCCTAACAGTCTCTCTCTTTCTTCTGTCTAGGGGGAAGGAAAGGGGAGAGAAAAGAAGGCAGCAAAGGGAGAAGAGAATCCCTCCTACCAAATATTTTTCAGTATTCCTTGAGCACCCAGTATAGGAATTAAGCTGGTAGTCAAGGGGCACTGGGAACATGGACCTTGCCACTTTCCAAGCAATGACACCAGGGATCCACATCAAGTCTCAGTTTGTGAGCATCTTGGTCTCTTCCAATAGAGAAAATGTGAGGACTATTTTTACCATTAAAAGGCACAAATAGCGTTATGCCACCCACAGCCCCACTGCCCTCTTCCACATTCCCTCCTTCCTATTTTGCTTTTCCTGCCACAATCAAGCCTCAAAGATCACCCCATGGGTGATATGCAACTGGCACCTCGGAAGAGTTCCCAAAAATATTTCTTTAATGACTAATTTATTCACTGCTTTTTTGTTGTTGGAGAAAATTTTTTTTTCATTGTGCTTCATGGTGTCTTTAGCCCACTGAAAGCATTTCTGACACATTTCCCTTTGTAGTTTTTAAAAAGAAGTAATTATATAATGGCTGACTTCTTTTGGTTATGTAGGAAATCAACATCTCAGTAGCTTTTTCAGACATGCTTAATAAGAAAGCCATTAGAAAGGCAAAAGAGAACCCTATCATTATTTTCTGGTTTCCTCCTTAATTATAGACCATCATCCTGAAGGAGGTGGGGGCAGCTTCTGTGACAAAAGTTGTCTAGCATTTAACAGAACAATTTAGAACCAGATTGAACGGATCAACCTTATGTCAACTTGCAGATGCTTGACAAAAACTCTTTAAGGGGTACTTGGATGGAGTGAGAAGCTATTTCAGCCTTTTCTCTTTTCCTTTCACTCAGAAAATAGGAATGTTTGTTTTATTTTATTGTAATTCTTTGCTCAGAAAGATTCACGTAGGTCTGTCTCAAAGACTCTTATTAAAGCATGGTACATCCCAAAACTCTTATTCTTTTTGCCTATGTAATACAATTATTATCACCATCATAAAAGCCACTAAGATTTTTCCCATTTCCATATGCCCTGTTTCTACCACAATCCTGTCTCGGGAAAGTTAATACTGAATTTTTTTTTTTTTTTTGACAGAGTCTCACTCTGTTGCCAGGCTGGAGTGCAGTGACGTAATCTCGGCTCATTGCAACCTCCGCCTCCTGGGTTCAAGCAATTCTCCTGCCTCAGCCTCCTGAGTAGCTGGGACTATACGCACACACCACCCAGATAATTTTTTTTGTATTTTTAGTAGAGACGGGGTTTCACCATGTTGGCCAGGATGGTCTTGATCTCTTGACTTCGTGATCCATCCACCTCAGCCTCCTAAAGTACTGGGATTACAGGCATGAGCCACCACACCTGGCCAATTCTGAATTTTTCTTATGCTGCCTTATTCCTAAACTAGTCTACAGCCCTGAAGCCAGAGAAGTAGGTTTATGATTGATAGATAGATAAATAGAAAAGGGAGAGAGAAAGAAAGAAGGAAGGAAGGAAGGAAGGAAGGAAGGAAGGAAGGAAGGAAGGAAGGAAGGAAGGAAGGAAGGAAGGAAAAGGAGAGGAGAGGAGAGGAGAGGAGGAAGGAAGGAAGGAAGGAAGGAAGGAAGGAAGGAAGGAAGGAAGGAAGGAAGGAAGGAAGAAAGGGAGGGAGAGAGAGAAGGAAGGAAGAGAGAGAGGAAAGAAAGAAAAAGAAAAAAAGAAAGAAAAGGAAAGAAAGAGAGAAAGAAAGATTGATTTTAAGGAATTGGATCACACAGTTGTGGAGGCCAGCAAGTTCAAAGTCTGCAGAGTCCAGAGTCCAGTTTAGATGCTGGTGCTGGGGACTAAGAATCTGTCATGAAACACAGACACAGTGAAATCAAACACCCACCCCTGAATTCAGAAGGGAACAATTCTGTCCAGGAACATTGTGGAATGGCAAATTAAAACAATATGCAAGATGCCTGCCTGCTTTCTATTCAAGGTGTTCATTTAGCTGAGGGGAAGTTCATAAAGCTGAGGGGAAGTTGCCAGTGGCCTCCATAGGAGACCATCCCACCAACCCTCTAGGAAGGGCACACTGGCTTCTTACTACATGAAATTTCTCATTCTGTTTATTCAGTGCTGCCCAATAATGCCTACAGGATTTGAGATATAGTGGAGAGAGTCTGAAATAGTTTCCCAGTTTTCCATGGGATTAACCCGGAGAGGTTTTACTTTGTTATTTGTTTTACATGTTTTGTTCAGGTAGCCTTTATTATTTTTCTCCCTGTTACAAGTCTCAGAAAGGTGAAGTAGAGAGAGAAATCAAAATGGCTCACTACTAACAGGTAGCATGTGCCTCCTTCATGGAGAGGAACCAGAAGATACTGACATTTCGAAGAGATTGTCTAGGGTTCACCAGAGAAGACACAAGAAGGACCAGAAGTAAGTAAGGAGAGGGTTTGAGACAGCTTTCCCAACTGGGGACTGATTGAGAGCCAGGAGAAGCTCCTGGATGCAGGGAAACAGTAAAAGAGAAACTCCCAGGTCTTGGCTTTTACAATCTTGGCTATGGAAAAAACCCTTGACCCACTAAGCCCTTGTGTTTGACATACAGAGCTGCCTAACAGTTGCACAGAAATGTTGCTCCATAAAGGGAACCCACATGGAATCTCACAGGCATCCACACAGCCTCAACTTGGTGCCATTTGGAGGCCTAGATACCAGAGATCTACAGACATGGCTGCTGCCATTGCCTTGCTCCAAGGAGAGACAGGGGAGACCAGGCACTTCCATGCTCCCCTCCCTGGAAGGGTCTCTACTGCCCTGCTGCAGGCTGCTGTTGAGACTGAGACGTGAGTGGACCGCACTCCACACAACTTCTTGCCCATGCTGCTTGCCTGAAGGGAGTTTGCCCTTTCTGGTCTTGGCCCCAAGGCACCATTCTGAGAGTTTAACACTGGGCTGTGCCCTGATCTCAGGCTGAGTTCAGACTGAATCACTGCAGCTGCCAACTGACCAAGAATGAACAGGGAACAAGGCTACCCTATGCATGCATACCTAGGACAATACTCACCATCCTGCTACATGCTGCTGTGAGATTAAGACTAAGTGGACCACACTCCCTAAAGCTTCTTGTCCATGCTGGTTACCTGAGGGAGGGCTGAGGGCCCCACCCTCTCTGGTCACAAGCCCAGAACTGGCATCATTTTGAGGGTTTAACTGTGGGTTGTGACCCACCCTCAGGCTGAGTTCAAGGAGATGCGGCTGCAGCCAATACCCAGCCAGGGGAAGGACAGAGAAGACCAAGCTTTCCTAAACACACTTAGCACAATACACACCGTCCTACTATGAGTGGCTGTGGAAACAGGAACTAGCCCACCCAACCCATCACAGCTGCTAGGAACACCAACATGGACTACTTGAGTACCAGTGGGTTGCTCCATCACCACTACTGCCATCACCCACACCATATCAGATGCCCAGGGGCCTGAGAATTCACTCACACACATGAAACATCACTCCCTCTACTAGCTTCTAAGCAAGCCACATGAAGGCTCAAGTATTAGCCCTTCAAGATCCGCTAACAACAGAACCAGTTGATGCTGCTCTGGAGCTTAAAACAGGAACATTCACTCCACTGCTGCAACTACTGGGGCCTAAAGACTGGCTCAGTTAGCATCTAAATTTCCAACAAAACTTTGCCACAACCTAAGCTAATAACTATACCCTAAGCCACTGAGGAAATAACAGATATCACTCACCCTATGCACTGCCAAAGAAGTCATTTTTAAAAATCACACTATTGTAGGTACCCCAAATCAAAGCCAAAATATCCTACTCAACCAACAACACATACATCTTCAGGAAAAATTCTCCCCTACAAAAGCAACTTCAAAAACCTGGAACAAGGAACTGCTACATTAGATGTGCAGATACCAATGAAAGGACACAGAAAACATGAAAAAGCAGGGAAATATGACACCACCAAAGGATCACAACAACTTTTCAGCAACAGATTCCAATAAAAGATAATTCCTCAAAAATCCAGATAAAGAATTTAAAATATTGATTTTTAAGAAGCTAAGTGAGATGCAATAGAAATCTGAAAATCAATACAAAGAAATCAGAAAACCAATTCAGGATATAATGAGAAATTTACCAAGAAAGTATCTTTTAAAAAAATTTTTGGAACTAAAAAATCCAGTGGAGAAAATACAAAATACATTCAAAAACTTCAATAACAGACTAGACCAAGTAGAAGAAAGAGTCTTAGAACTTAAAGACAGGTTTTTTTATATTAACCAGTCAGACAAAAATAAGGAAAAAACCAAAAGAATCAACAAAGCCTTTAAGATATCTGAGACTACCTAAGCCAACCAAACTTACAAATTATTGGTATTTCCAAGGGGGAAGAGAAAACAAAAAGTTTAGAAAATCCATTTAAGAAAATAATCAGTGAAAACTTCCCAAGTCAAGCAAAAGAATCAGACATTCAGATATAGAAGGCCCAGCTAATTCCAGACAGATACATTGCAAAAAGGACTTCACCACTGCATATTATATTCAAACTATCTAAACTCAACATGAAAGAAAGATTTTTAAAATTAGCCAAGAGAAAAGCTTCTAGTAACCTATAAAGTAAACCCCATCAGACTGACAGCAGACCTTTTCAGCAGAAATCTTACAGACCAGAAGAGAACAAGATGGCATTTTCAAAATGCTGGAAGAAAACAAAAACTGTCAGCCAAGAATTGTATATCCTACCAAGATAAACTTCACCAATGAAGAAGAAATAAAGTATTTCCCAGACAAACAAATGCTGAGAGAATTTGTTAACACTAGACCAGCCCTGCAGGAAATGTTCAAAAGTGTCTTAAGCGTGGAAACAAAAGGTCGATATTCACCATCACAAAAACATAAAGAAATATAAAACTCACAGTTTTTATAAAGCAATCACACAAAGAAGGAAGAGAAAGGAACCAAAAGGCAACACAACAGAACCCGGTTGTGGGAGAAATCACAACAAACAGTCTCTCAGACCACGGTGCAATCAAATTAGAACTCAGGATTAAGAAACTCACTCAAAACCACACAATAACATAGAAATGAACAACCTGCTCCTGAATGACTCTTGGGTAGTTAAGGAAATTAAGGCAGAAATCAAGAAGTTCTTTGTAACCAATGAGAACAAAGAGACAATGTACCAGAATCTCTGGGACACAGCTAAAGCAATGTTAAGAGGGAAATGTATAGCACTAAATGCCTACATCAGAAAGCTAGAAAGATCTCAAATTGACACCCTAACATCACAATTAAAAGAGCTGCAGAGGCAAAAGCAAATGAATCCAAAAGCTAGCAGAAGACAAGAAATAACTAAGATCAGAGAAGAATTGAAGGAGATAAAGACATGAAAAACTCTCTGAAAAGATCAATGAACTCAGGAGCTGGTTTTTTGAAAAAATAAAAAATAAATAACAAAATAGATAGACCACTAACTAGACTTATAAAGAAGAAAAGAGAGAAGAATCAAATAGACACAATAAAAAATGATAAAGGACACATCACTACTGACCCCATAGAAATACAACCTGCCATCAGAGAATACGATAAATACCTCAACACAAATAAACTAGAAAATCTAGAAGAAATGGATAAATTCCTGAACACATACACACTCCCAAGACCAAACCAGGAAGAAGTTGAATCCCTGAATAGACACATAACAAGCTTTTCTGAAATTGAGGCAGTAATTAATAGCCTATCAACCAAAAAAAGCCCAGAACCAAATGGATTCACAGCTGAATGCTACCAGAAGTACAAAGAGGAGCTGGTACCATTCCTTCTGAAACTATTCCAAACAATTGAAAGGGAGGGACTCCACTCCAACTCATTTTATGAAATCAGCATCATCCTGATACTAAAACTGGGAAAAGACACTACAAAAAAAGAAAACTTCAGGCCAATATCCCTGTTGAACATCAATGCAAAAATCCTCAATAAAATACTGGCAAACCGTATCCAGCAGCACATCAAAAAACTTACCCAACTTGATCAAGTTGGTTTCATCCATGGGATGCAAGGCTGGTTCAACATACTCAAATCAATAAACGTAATCCATCACATAAACAAAACCAATGACAAAAACCACATGATGATCTCAATAAATACAGAAAAGGCCTTTGATAAAACTCAATACCCTTCATGTTAAAAACTCTCAATAAACTAGGTATTGATGGAACATAGCTCAAAATAATAAGAGCTATTTCTGACAAACCCACAGCCAATGTCATATTGAATAGGCAAAAGCTGGAAGCATTCCCTTTGAAAACCAGAACAAGACAAGGAGGCCCTCTCTCAACACTCCTGTTCAACATAATATTGGAAGTTCTGGCCAGAGCGATCAGGCAAGAGAAAGAAATAAAGTGTATTCGATTAGGAAGAAATGAAGTCAAATTGTCTCTGTTTGGAGATGACATGGTTTTATATCTAGAAAACCCCATCATCTCAGCTCAAACTCCTTAAACTGACAAGCAACTTCAACAAAGTCTAAGGATACAAAATCAATGTGCAAAACTCACAAGTACTCCTTTACACAAACAACGGACAAGCAGAGAGCCAAATCATGAATAAACTCCCATTTGCCATTGCTACAAAGAGAATAAAATACCCAGAAACACAGGTAACAAGAGATGTGAAGGACCTCTTCAAGGAGAACTACAAACCACTGCTCAAGGAAATAAGAGAGGACACAAACAAACGGAAAAACATTTCATTCTCATGGATAGGAAGAATCAATATTGTGAAAATGGCCATACTGCCCAAAGTAATTTATAGATTCAATGCTATTCCCATCAAATTACCATTAACATTCTTCACAGAATTTGGAAAAATGATTTTAAATTTCATATGGAATCAAAGAAGACCCATAGAGCCAAGACAATCTTAAGCAAAAAGAGCAAAGCCAGAAGCATCACACTACCTGACTTCAAACTATATTACGACAGCATGGTACTAGTACCAAAACAGATATATAGACCCAGTGGAACAGAAAGAGACCTCAGAAATAACACCGCACATCTACAACCAACTAATCTTTGACAAACTTGACAAAAACAAGCAATGGAGAAATGATCTCCTATTCAGTAAATGCTGCTGGGAAAACTAGCTAGTCATATGCAGAAAACTGAAACTGGACTCCTTCCTCACACCCTATACAAAAATTAACTCAATATGGATTAAAGACTTAAATGTAAAACCCAAAATCATAAAAACCGTAGAAGAAAACCTAGGCACTACCATTCAGGACATAGGCATGGGCAAATACTTCATGACAAAAACGTTGAAAGCAATTGCAACAAAAGCCAAAACTGACAAATGGGATCTAATTAAACTAAAGAGCTTCTACACAGCAAAAGAAACTATCATCAGCATGAACAGGCAACCTATGGAATGGGAGAAAATTTTTGCAATCTGTCCATCTGATAAAGGTCTAATATCCAGAATTTACAAGGAACTTAAACAAGTTTACAAGAAAATAAAACAACTCCATCAAAAAGTGGGCAAAAAATTGAACAGACACTTCTCAAAGAAAACATTTATGCAGCCAACAAACATGAAAAAAGCTCAACATCATTGATCATCAGAGAAATGCAAATCAAAACCACAATGAGATACCATCTCACATCAGTCAGAATGGCAATTATTAAAAAGTCAGAAAGCCATAGATGCTGTCAAGGCAGCAGAGAAATAAGAATGCTTTTATAATGCTGGTGGGAATGTAAATTAGTTCAACCATTGTGGAAGATAGTATGGCAATTCCTCAAGGATCTGGAACCAGAAATACCATTTGATCCGGCAATCCCATTACTGGGTATATACCCAAAGGAATATAAATCATTTGACTATAAAGACACATGCACACATATGTTTATTGCAGCACTATTTACAATAACAAAGACATGGAACCAACCCAAATGTCCATCAATGATAGACTGGATAAAGAAAATGTAGTACATATATACCATGGAATACTATGCAGTCATAAAAATGAATGAGATCATGTCCTTTGCAGGAGCATGGATGAAGTTGGGAGCCATCATCCTCAGCAAACTAACACAGGAACAGAAAAACCAAACACCGCATGTTCTCACAAACGGGAGTTGAACAATGAGAAAACATGGACACAGAGAGGGGAACAACACACATCAGGGCCTGTTGGGGGTAGGGGGTGAGGGAAAGAAACTTAGAAGACGGGTCAATAGGTGCAGCAAACCACCATAGCACACGTATACCTATGTAACAAACCTGCATGTTCTGCACACGTATCCCATTTCATTTTTAGAAGAAATAAAGAAAAAGAAAAATTAAATAATAAATAAATTAAAATCAAAATAATATTAAGTATCTTCTCAGACTACAGTTGAATAAAGCTAGAAATCAATACAATAGGAACTATTTTTGTGAGACAGGCTGTCACTCTGTCACCTAGGCTGGAGTGCAGTGACACGATCATGGCTCACTGCAGCCTTAACCTCCCAGGATCAAATAAATGATCCTTCCAACTCAGCCTCCCAAGTAGCAGCTGGGGCTACGGATGCTCACCACAATGCTCAGCTAATTTTTTCTCTGTATAGAGAGACAGGGTCTTGCCATGTTGTCCAGGTTGGACTCGAATTCCTGGGCTCAAGCTATCCTCTTGCCTCGGCCTCCCAAAATGCTGGGATTACAGGCATGAACCACCATGCACAGCCGAAACTTTGGAAACTATACAAATACACAGAAATTGAAGAGCATGCTCCTGAATGATCACTAGGTCAGTGAAGAAATTAACATGAAAATTTTAAAATGTTTTGAAGTGAATGAAAATGAAAACACAACATAACTAAACCTCTGGGATACAGCAAAAGCAGTGCTAACAGGAAAATATATAGCACTAACACCTACATCATAAAAGTAGAAATGTTATAAATTAATAATCTAATATCATACCTCAAGGAACTAGAAAAACAGAAACAAAACAACCCTAAAGTTAAAAAAATAACATAGATCAGACCAGAACTAAATAGACACCAAAAGACAATACAAAGAATCAAAGAAACAAAAGTTGATTCTTCAAAAAGACAAACAAAATTGATAAACCACTAGCTGACTAACCAAGAAAAGAAAAGATCTCAATTAACACAATCAGAAATGAAAAAGGAGACATTACAACATATCACAGAAATGTACATACCACAGAAATACAAAATATTATCAGAGATTACTATGAACAACAATACATTCACAAACTAGAAAATCTAGACGAAATGGATAAATTCCCAGAAACATACAACCTCCTGAGATGGAACCAGGAAGAAATAAAACCCGTGAACAGACAAATAATGAGCAGCAAGACTGAATTAGTAATTTTTTTAAAAATCCCAACAACAACCACCAAAAGGCCCAGGATGAGGTGGATTCACAGCCAAAATCGACCAAGCATACAAAGAATTAATACCAAGCCCCTTGAAATTATTCAAAAAAAATGAAGAGGAGGGAATTCACCTTACTCATCCTGTGAAGACAGTATCACCCTGATACCAAAACCAGATAAGGACACAACAAAAAAAGAAAACTATAGACCAATATTTCTAATGAATATAGACACAAAAATTTTCAACAAAATACCAGCAAATTGAATCCAACCACACATCAAAAAGATAATACACCATGATTAGGTGGGATTTATCCCAAGGATGCAAGGATGGTTCAACATACACAAATCAATAAATACATAGATTGCATAAACAGAATGAGCAGCAAGAACCACATGATCATCTCAAAAGATGCAGAACATGCATTTGATAACATTCAGCATCACTTTATAATAAAAATGTACAACAAACTAGGCACAGAAAGAAGATACCACAACATAACAAAGGCAATTTACAACAAATTCACAGTCAAAATCACAGTTAATGGGGAAAAATTGAAAACGTTCCCTCTAAGAACTTGAACAAGACAAGGAAGCCTACTGTCACCACTCTTATTCAACATAGTACTGGAAGTTCTTACCAGAACAATCAGGAAAGGGAGAAAAATAAAAAGCAACCAAATTGAAAAACAGAAAGTCAAATTCTGATAATATATCTAGAAAACCCTAAAGACTTTACCAAAACTAAACATAGATTTGATAAATGAATTCAGTAAAGTTTCAGGATACAAAATTAACATACAGAAATCAGTAGCATTTCTATACACCAATAATGATCTAACCAAAGGACCAAATCAAAAATGCAATCTCATTTACAATAGCTACAAAAAAGTTAAATACCTAGGAATATATTTAAGGAGGTGAAATATCTCTATAATAAGAACTGCAAAACACTGATGAAAGAAACTGTAGATGACACAAACAAATAGAAAAACATCCCATGCTCATGGGTTGGAAGAATCACTATTATTAAAATGACCATACTGCCCAAAGCAATCTACAGATTCAATGTAATTCCTATAAAATTACCAACAGCATTCTTCAGAATTAGAAAAAACAATGCTTAAAGTTCATATGGAACCAAAAAAGAGCCCCAAAGCCAAAGAAATCCTATGCAAAAAGAAGAAAGCCAGAGGCAGCACATTACTTGACTTCAAATTATACTGCAAGATTATAGTAACTAAAACAGTATGGTAATGGCACAAAAGTAAATACACAGATCAATGGAATAGAATAGAGAACCCAGAAATAAAGTCACATACTTACAACCAACTGATCTTTGACAAAGTTGACAAAAATAAATAATAGAGAAACTACACTCTATTAAACAAATTGTGCTGGGAAAATTGGCTAGCCATATGAAAAAAATGAAACTGGACCCCTATCTTTCACCACATACAAAAGTAACTCAAGATGGATTAAAGACCTAAATGTAAGACCTGAAACTATAAAAGTCCTAGATGAAAACCAGGGAAAAACTCTTCTGGACATTGGGCTAGACAAAAAGTGTATGACTAAGACCTCAAAAGCAAATGCAACAAAAATTAAAATAGACCAATGGGATTTAATTAAATGAAAAAGCTTCCAGCAAAAGTATTAATCAATGGAGTACACAGACAACCTACAGAATGAGAGAAAATGTTTACAAATTATGTCTCCAACAAATAACAAATATCCAGAATCTACAATGAACTCAAACAATTCAACAAGAAAAAAACAAACAATCCCATTAAAAAGTAGGTAAAGGAAATAAACATACCTTTATCAAAGAAGACATACAAGCATCCTCAAGCATATGAAAAAATTCTCAACATCACTGATCATCAGAGAAACACAAAGTAACGCCAAAATGAGATTACACTATTCAGAATGGCTACTATTAAAAAGTCTACAAACAACAGATGTTGGTGTGGATGCTGAGAAAAAGAAATCCTTATACCCCTCACATTTAGTAAGAATGTAAATTAGTACAACCTCCATGGAAAACAGTATGGAGACTTCTGAAACTACTAAAAATAGAACTACCATTTAATCCAGCAATCCCACTACTGGGCATCTACCCAAAGAAAAATAAATCATAACATTAAAAAAATACACCTGTACTAGTATGTTTAGCATGGCACTATTCACAATAACAAAGCCATGGAATCAACCTAAGTGCGCATCAATGGATGACTAAAGAAAAAATGTATATATACACACCGTGAAATACGCAGCCATAAAAAAAGAATGAAATCCTGTCCTTTGCAGCAACATGCGTGGACGTGACTGTTATCCTAAGTGAAATAACTCAGAAACAGAAAATCAAATACCACACATTCTCACTTCTGAGTAAGAGCTAAATAATGGGTATACACGGACATAAAGACGGAAATAATTGACACTGGGAACTGCAAAAGGAAGGAGGGTGGGAGGGAGTGAAGGTTAAAAAAATTATCAGTTGGGCTCAATGTTCACTATTTGGGTGATGAGCACACTGGAAACCCAGACCTCACCATTATGCAATATGTTCATGCAACAAACCCGCACATGTATCCCCTGAATCTAAAATTTAAAAAAAAAAAAAAAAAAAAAAAAAAAAAAAAAAAAAAGCAGTAGGGAAGTTTGGTAATCATATACCTGAACTTCTAGAGAGTACAACTTAGAGTTTTGTCAAATAAGGGAGGAAAAGAGTATTGGGTTAAGGGAGAAAAATCAGAATATTATGGTGATAAAAGTACTAAAAACAGAAAAGCAAAGGGGCTTATGATTTGTACAGTGATCAAAGAAACCGGGAATGTTAAAGCAGACAGGGTTGCTACATCAGAAAAAAAGAAGAGGGAAGAGTGCAGTAACCTCCTTAATCATCTGCCATGGAGTCAGTAGCTCAGGTAGTGATCAAGGAAGCCTAAATGTAGTCTTTAGGCACTCAGGAGTGGGCAGTTATTCTACCAGCTTCGGCTCTACGTTTCTGGTTCTGGTTAAGAGTAATGCATCAAACCAACGGACCACCAGGAGCAAGGAATGAGCTTCAAAAAGTACAGTTCTGCTCTTAAGCACTTCCTCCCTACAGGACCCAGCCCAGAGACATAGGTGGAGGTAATACTACTGGTTGGTGCTTTGAGACATTTTGTACTCCCTCCTACCTGCCCCTCCTTTTGCCCCAAATTCTAGTCCCACCTGCTTTGTCATCCATTGCCTGCCTATGGTAGTTCCCTCTCTGGTCTTCAGTGTCCTCATTGGTAAAATGAACATAATATATATCCCGTCTCTAATCCCACATATTCAAGCAGTGATGTAAATGATGGGAAAGGGCTTTGAACAATGTGGTAAGTTAAAGAGCCTGGGGCACTGACTTTCTCCCACTTTCCCAAGCGCTGCTTCAGAACTGCTCTCCTAGGCCCCAACCTCCTAACTCTTTTCTAGCCCTTTGATAAATATTTGCCTACTGAGGGGCAAAACTACATGGCATCCCAAGAACAGAGACTAATACTATAGCCCGTTTCTTCTCTTTATTTCCCATGATTGTTCTCCTTTTTTTTTTTTTTTTTTTTTTTTAAGGAGTCTTACTCTGTCGCTCAGGATGGAGTGCAGTGGTGCAATCTTGGCTCACTGCAACCTCTGCCTCCTGGGTTCAAGCGATTCTCCTGCCTCAGCCTCCTGAGTAGCTGGGATTACAGGCGCCTGCCACCACACCTGGCTAATTTTTATATTTTTTGTGGAGATGGGGTTTTGCCATGTTGGCCAGGCTGGTCTCAAACTCCTGACCTCGGGTGATCCGCCCATCCTGGCCTCCTAAAGTGCTAGGATTACAGGTGTGAGCCACCACATCTGGCCCCCATGATTACACTTAAACCTAGAAACTGGTACAATTTCGAGGTTGGTGGAGCCTATTCACTAGATCAAAAGGGAAGGGCATATAAGTTTCACAATGGGCATTCAGTCATGGGGTGACGCAAGGAGTGGGTGTGTGAGATAAATGCTGAGGTAGGTCTGGGGCACATTTTGACCCCTGTGGACAAGTGAGTAACTAGAGCTCTCATATGAATACATGTCAAGACAGCTATCTTGAATTTCTCCATCTCAACCCCAGCCTTCACTTTTTTCCATTCCTTGCTGCTTTCATCATCCAGCCCTTTCTCTCATTTTTTTCTCAATTCTCAGGTTGCACCCTACTCTCCTGTTCCATCCAACTTTTTCCATTTCTGCCTTACCTATTAACGTCATCCCTGCCCACTACCCTACCTTAAGGATTGCCCTGCCCAGCTCTCCTCTGTTGGTTTTAACCTGTGCGTTTGCCACTATTATGTTCATCAGGGTCCCAATTTCCACTACTGCCTTCTTTTTCACTCTACTTCTCCTCCTAGCCCTAGTTTCTAGTCCTCTGTATTCTAGTCTCCACCCCCATTCCAGTCACCCCTAACCAGACCTGTTGGGGGCTCACAAACCTCATCCTAGAGACATGGTTTTCCTACTACTGTGACAGTTCTTGGGCCAGGATTGTGGATTCCTGGAAGCCTAACATGATGGGCATAGGGAATGCAAGACAATGGCAAACCGACATTCAGCCTCAACAGTCTGTTCCTTCCATCTCCTGCGTGATCAGCCAGACTTCATTAGCCTCTACATTCAGAACTGGCTTCTCTGTGAAACTTGTCTGTAACCACACAGCAAACTGCAGGACAAGTAGCAGAGAAGGTGGAGGAGAGAAGTGGAAAGCATATAATCAAGAGGAAAATAATTGGCTAACATCAGGTCTAATCACGTGTCCAATACTTCCTGAGCCCGCCCCTTGACAGTGAGCCCTTTCCTGGAAGTATGCGGGGGCGATTCTAGTAACCAGGCTGGGTTCTGAGAAGCCGGGGCAGGGCAGTACAGGGACACTGTTGCCTGGAGACAGCAGACCATTGCCTGGAGATGACAGAAGGCTGAGGATGGAGAGAGACGCTGATAGAGACCAGACCAGACAAGCAGTGCCAAGTCCATAGTAGGACACCCAAGAGAGGAGGCAATCCCAGATGAGTTCCATCCCAGAACCAGACCTTGCAGGGACTGGACCTCAAGGAGTTATGAACACAGAAACCCTATACCCAATATCCGTGAATCCTTCCACAAGGGCTTCTGATATTGTCTTAGACCTTCGGAAAGTTCAGGGGTAGTAGCCTCTGGGCCCGTGGTGCTCCCCTGATGTTGCAGCCCCACCCTCAACTCTTGCCACTGCAGATGCTTCTTGGGCGGTTTCATCTGGGCCTTTCACATCAGTTCCCTCTAAATGTGACCGGACCTCAAATGGATCTTCAGACCCCCATGCCCAACTACCTCCCAGCTACCTTCCCTGGACAACCCACAGGTCACATGGTCACCTGGAAGCCCATGTCTCAGCATGGTAACCTGGAGAAACCTACAGATGCCAGGCTTCTGAATCTCATTCATCGTGCTTCCCAGGGATCAAGGAAGAAATATCCAGAGACACAGACCGAAAAATAAGGAAATCGGATGGGATTCAGAGTCCTTGGAGCTGAGCCTTCTCATTCATTCACCCCACTCCAGTTTAAAACGTGCAGCTCTGAAGCAAGGCTGCTTCACAGAGACTTGAGTAAATAGCACAGTAAAGCCCAGGTTTTACCAGTGAGGAGGAGAGTAAATACACTGATCGTTTGCAACAGCACCTCTTCAGATATGGCACCTCTCCTTGGAGACAGGAGACTATGGAAGACAGAGAGACCATTCTAGGTGAAGCCCACACCACTTACACAACAAAAGATCTCAGTCTAATGGCTCGCATGGATGTGAAGTGTGCATGGGGAAGCATTGTATCTTTAACATTTCACAACATCTTGTAGCAGGCTTACTATAGCAGGAAGGACAAGTGTGGCTGGCCCAGCTAGGGCTGTCCTGCTCAGACCTTCCTAGGCTTTGCAATGCTGGGATACTGGGGAAGGCACACTCAACAAGCATCTCTCAACCTCATCTCTCCTGGTCAACCCAGAATGCCACAACCACAGGCTGAATCACAGGTAAGAAAGGAAGTAGGTAACTTCTGGGTCTACAATGACATCACTCTGTACAAGGCTAAAATGTGGAGTTTAGGAAAAGATAATGACCACAAGTAGCATCCCAGAGGATTTAGTACCCTGAGTTTGCATGGCCCACAGAAATATTACCTTTAGAAAAATACAAGAGGGTGAACATATATCACTGAGGTGGGTCTAGAGGCATTCCTAAAGCCACCAAACTTACCTTAATATGTCCCTCCCCAATCTCTCAACACCATATAAATGGGAATATCTAATATCTAGGTAGGCATTCTTTTTTCTTGGTATGTGTCTCAGTTTGTTTTCTGCTGCTATAACAAAATACCACAGACCGAATAATTTATAAAGAAAATGAATTTATTTCTCACAGATATGGAGGCTGGAAAGTCTAAGAGCATGGCACTGGCATCAGGCAAGGGTCAGCCCATGCTGGAGGGCAGAAGGCAGAAGTGAGCATGTGAGATAGAGATAAGAAATCAACCTGAACTTGCCTTTATAGCAAACCCAGCCTCTTAATAACTAACCCATTCTGGCAACAATGGCATTAATCCATTCATGAGGGCAGAGCCCCCATGACCTAATCACATCCTAAAGACCCCACATCAATTACATCTCAACGTGAGGTTCAGAGGGCACAAACATTCAAACCATAGCAGTAAGTAATCCCTTTTCTTAAAAAAAAATTATGCTTTTTTCTAAAATATTTTATAAATTTACTTTAAAATTTTTAAATAATACAGAAGCTATAGAGTGGGAGTAGGTAGGAAGATTCTGCAAATCTCCAATCTTCCCCTGCTCCCTCTTCACTCCCCATCCCAACCTACCATTCTGCATTACCAGGTTAACCACTGCTAACATTCCAAGCTTTGTGAATATTCCGAATGTTTTTTAAAGCAAATAAGATCATTTCTTACATACTATTCTGCAACTTATTTTTTAATATAATGTATGTTAGAGAGGTTTCCATATTAATACAGTATGTGTGGCCCATTTTAATAGCTATAAGCCATTGTATTAATGTACCATCATGAGGGTACACTGCCACCTTGGATGAACATGTAGGCTACTTCTTTGTGTCTATATATTTGCTTTTGTTATTATTAGAAAGCAGCAAGGAACAACCTGTACACATAACTTTGCAAATTTATGTGAATTTATCTACAAAATAAATTCATAAAAGTAGAAATGGTGAGTCGAAGGAATGAAGCATTTAGAATTTTTATAGATATTGCCAAACTGATCTTCAAACACTTGTACCAATTTGTTCTCCCAGGAACAACAGTGTGCAAGAATATTTGTTTGCATAGATCCTAGCCAACCAAGGGAATGATCAAACTATTAAATCTTTGCCAATTCAATGGGGGTAATATGATAATCTGTCCATTTATTTTGCATTTCTTTCATTATCAGTGAGCATGAGTTTCTGTAAGACAGATTCATTCTTTTTTACGCAAACTCCCTCTTTATGTTTTATACACATTTTTCTCTGAATTTTGGTCTTTTTCTTTCCTGCTTTTAGAAGCAATTTTGGTTCTGTGGAAAATTAGTCCTTTTGTCACAAGTGTTGCCATTATTTTTTTTCCAGGCTGTCTTTTGACTTTCCAATGGTACTTTTTTCAAGTAAATTTTTTTTTATTTTTATATAGGCAAATCTGTTTATCCTCTTCCTTATGGTTCTTAGTTTTATATCATACTTAAAAGTCTTACCCATTCTAAGATCTTTTTTTTTTTTTTTAATTCATGAAGGTTTTTTCTAGTGTTTTTATAGATTCATATTTTTACATTTAAGCATTTGATCCTTCTGGAATTTATTTTGATGTAAGAAAGGAAGTAGGTAACAAGCTTTACCAGGTGGAATAGTTACTCTTACCAGGAAACTATGCTAAGTTCAAATATCAAAAACATTGTGTTATGCACATATCATATATTAAATGTGTAAGGGCTGTGCAACATGTTGACATTTCATTGATCACCTTAACCTTGACCAGCTGTTTGTTCTGCCTTTATGACCTAGCAGTGTGTGCAGCTTGCCGATTCAGACCTCAGTTTACCTGCTGGCATGGAACCTAGTAAATGAACCAACATCAGTCATCTAGGTGCCTCTTTATTGAATTGTTTTCCTAATTCAGAATTTTTTTAAGTGTTGTAGTGTATTTACTACAAAACATAGTTGACAAATACATAAATCTGTCGCACTCATTGAACCATTAAGTATCCTCTATTTTCTTCAATAGTTTTGGGAGTACAGGTGGTTTTGGGTTATATGGATAAGTTCTTTAGTGATGATTTCTCAGATTTTAATGCACCTGTCACCCAAGCAGTGTATACTGTACCCGATATGCAGTCTTTTATCCCTCACCCCATCCAAACCTCCCTCCCCAAGTACTCAAAGTCCATTATATCATTCTTATGCCTTTGCGCCCTCATAGCTTAGCTCCCTCTTATAAGTGGAAACATATGGTATTGGGTTTTTCCATTCCTGAGTTACTTCATTTAGAATAATGGCCTCCAGCTCCATCCAGGTTGCTGCAAAGGATATTATTTTGTTCCTTTTTATGGCTGAGTAGTATTCCATGGTGTATATATGCCACATTTTCTTTTTCCACTAGTTGGTCAATGGGCACTTAGGTTGGTTCCATATTTTGCAATTCCACCAATTCAGAAATTCTTAACCTTTTTTGTACCATAGACCTCTCTGGCAGAATAATGTTTTTTAAACACATAGGATTACGAAAGAAACAAATACATTAAAATTGAGTTCTATCCACAGACCCCTTGGTTTATGGACCTAAGATTACTTGAGACTTCCTTTCTGCCCCAGACGTTCCAAAAACACCACTTCTTAGAAGTAAACATGAAACCCTCTCCAATGGTCAAACTGTCACCTGCTGCTACCAGCCGGTCTCTCTGAATCCTGGGCTTCCCTCTGCCTCAATGCCTCTTTCTGTGGTCATTGACTCACACTTAGCTAGCTTGCAATCTGCTACTTCATATCAGATGAACCATTGCCAAATTCGTAAGAGGTAGGTTATATTAAGGAAAGTGAATGAATATAAACCAATACTACCTTCTCTTTTTCTCTTTTATTTCCGTACTTACTCTCATTCCTTTTTCCCACCCGGTGCTAATATCTCTTGCCCTGTTGCTTCCTACAAGGGCATCTCTTACCACTCAGTCATCCAATGCACAGTTACATGTTATAGACCTGTTACAATATTCAAGAAAGAACATAATCATATATTCTCATGAGTATGTGTCTATCATGAATTTGATTGCTTTGCTTGTCCCTAAATAAGCATATCTTTCTCCATGTCACCATACTGAAGGTCTTCCTGATCCCTGCCCTGAGAAATGAGTTGACATCAGAAGGTCATCTATGATGAAATATTATCTGAGAATATTTGGAGAGCAGAAGGAAAATGATAAACACGGATTTGTGTGATAAGAGGAGCCATTCTGAATGAGGTATCAATTGAGTTGAGACTCACACAAAAGAAAAATCTCCCTTTGCAGACACCAGGAAGTCTGAAACTGATTCCATCTGGTTCGTCTGTGATGTATAACATTACAGGGTCATTAGTCTTTGCCTTTGCTCAAAGCTAACTCTAGCATCTGGACCGACAATGTCAGAGCCCTCACAGGCATCCCCACACCAACAATTCCGTAGCCCATGTGGAAGAAGACCTTTGACTTCAAAGACTGAAAGAGAATCAATAAAAAAAACTTTTGGCTCCTTAGTGACTAGAGAATACATAAGGCCCAAAAACTTTCTCTTTTTCTCTCTCTCTCTGCACTCTATACTGACAGGGTACCTGAAAGGAAAGAACTACAAAGAGTAAGTGGTGAGTTCCTTGACAAAAACAAGTCTCATTAACAAGCAATTCAACTGTTCTCTGAGTTGAGCCATTTGGACTGTAAACACAAAGACATAAAGAATTTTAACCCCTAAGTAGCAAAGTTTTCACAGAGCTACTACTTAAAAAGAGATAATAGACATGAAAACACATTTTTTTAAACAGCTGGTAAGTAAAGGTATAATTATCATCAACAATAATCATCGTTTTCTTCATTGAACTGGGTTGAAAAATCATAAAAATTCCAAGTTATGAACTCAGAACATTTATTTTAGACCTCATTTTGTCTTACATAAGATTACTCATTCCTGTACACACAATAAAAGGCCGAGAAGAGACCGCAGAGGTCATCTAGCTTAATCCCTTCTTACGGATGAGGAAATAGAATATCAGAAAGGTTAAATGAAGTGTTCAAGTCACAATGAGTCAGTGCAGAGCCAGAACACACCACGGATCTGCCAACTTTGTGGTCTTTCTAGTGATACCATACCACCTACCAGAAACAAATTTAGAGAGTTACATTGTCTATTACACAAAGCCCTGCTGGATTCACTATCTTCTTTTTGTTTCTCACATCTTCTATTCAGTCTTCCCCACTCTGCTGTCTGCCCCAGGAGGCTGAGTTATATGGACTACCTCAACTGACACACTTGCCCTCTGACTTCCAGTTGAGTTTAATCAAAGATGACCCCCTAGCAAGAGGATGAAAGGATAGAGGATGGAGAGGTTGGGTTGCTTATTCCCTGGAGTCCCCTTCAGCCCCATGTTAGTGTCATCCTGAGATGAGAGCTCCACACAGCTCTTTCCCTCTGTCTCTTTACCCCTTCAGGCCTAAGGGTGTATGTTAGTTCCCTCAGGTTGCCATAAGAAATTTCCATGCTTCGAACAACAGACATTTGTCTCATGGTTCTGAAGCCAGAAGTTTGAAATCAAGGTTTTAGTTGGGCCATGCTCTCTCTGAAGGGTGTAAGTGAGGATCCTTCCTTGCACATGCCTTGTTTCTGAAAGTTGCTGGCAATTCTTGCCATTCCTTAGCGTACAGATGCATCACTCCAATATCTCCTTCAGCTTCACCTGATGTTTTCCCTGTATCTCTGTCTATATCTCTTCTCCTCTTATTATAAGGATGTTAGACATACAAGATTAGGGCCCACCATAATGATCTCATCTTCATTTGATTATGTCTGCAAAGATTCCCTTTCCAAATAAGATCACATTCACCAGAACAGGAGGTTACGACTTCAACATGTCTGTTTAAGGTACACAATTTAACCCATAACATGATGGTAACAAAGTCCTGTTACTACTTGCCCCAGTGTACTGCATTATCCTGTGGTTTTCATGGATCTGATCTGCATTCCTACAAATAATTCCTTTACTAAACTTTCCTCAAGTTCCACTTCCACTTAGGATATAGAAAGCCCAACAGAATATTGATCCCATCCCCCAATAATGAGAAAAAGCCAAGGAACCTATTCTTGAGCCCATCAGAGAGCTGAGAACACAAAGCAACCAAGTGAAGTAAGTTCCAGTGAGTCATAGACCCCTCTAAGGAGAGATGGAGCACACAAACTATTTCTCTTTTGGCAGAGCACAAAAGGAAAAGGCAGGTGCCATAAAAGCAGGTAAAAAGAAAACAGCTACAATTTTAACAAATTCTTAAGGTCAAGTGTAGGTTAATGACACAATGTGCAATCCCTAGACTCCTTATATACAGGCAGTATCTGCACCCACTCACCAGTTATTTTTCTTAAACCTTTACCAGGTACTCTTGAGAAGGATTTCAGACAGGATAGGAAACTTGAGTGAGTCTCTTCAATGGTGCCAACATTCTAGTCATGAACATCTGCTGCTGCGGTGGAACAAGCACAAGGTCTCGCCCACTTCTTTTACATGAAGCAAAAGTCTAAAGCTGCTGGAGAGAAGGCAAGAAAACCTCCCGCTTTCAGAGCCCTGGCAAAGATCCCTGCTTCTCAAGGAGAAAGAAAGCATAAGTTCTCTGCTACAGGGTAAGAAAGCTTCTGGAACAGTGAGAAACTCTCTAAGACCCAGGACCCTACACTCATACAAAGCAGTGGCCTGTTGCCACTGAAGGCAAAACAGAAAAATCTGACTATACAAGAGCTCCCATGGATATTAGGTTGGTGAAAAAGAAATTGCGGATTTTGCCATTAAAAGCTATGGCAAAAATCACAATTAGTTTTGCACCAACTTAATATAAGGCAGAGTTTGGCTGAAATGGAGGGGAGGGATAAGAATACTGAGAAAGTGCCACGACTGAGGCTCAATGACACAGGACTTACCTAAGACAAGTGCTGAATGAGAAGAACAAAGATCTTCCCCGCTGTATCACAAGCGTCACACCAAATAACATACAACAGCAGTCTACACCTGAGGGTATAACGGCGAGAATATGAATAAATATCCTATCTGTGATGGAAACATGCAGAGGCTGCTAAAAACTAATGATGAAACATAAATATAGAGAAAAATTCTCAACGTCTCAGGCCCCATATCAAGCGCAAGTTAGAAGCAGTCCACCACCAAAGGAATTTGAAGCTCACGGTCTACTGAAGGTAACTACAATAATCACAAAACCTAAGCTCAACATACGTACCGACAAGAGTAACTCAAGCTCGCACACTAATAGGATGAAATAAGAAAAGTCATGCCCATTTCAGAACATGTAAATACAACTTACCTCAGATATCACTATTCTTTTACATATAATGTGTGGCAGTCAATCGAAAATAACAAGAGAGACAAAATAACAATATAAAGCAAACCACATGAAGACACAGAGCAATCAATAGATTAATAAGACCCAGAGATGATATGGGCATTAGCATTATTAGACAGATTTTTAAACAACCATAGAATATTTTAAATAATCTAGCTGAATTAGTGGGTAACTTACATGAACAGATAGAAATTTTAGCAACGCAATACTATCAAAAAGTCACATGGATGGCCAGGTGTGGTGGCTCATGCCTGTAATCCTAGCACTTTGGGAGGCTGAGACAGGTAGGTAGATCACTTGAGGTCAGGAGCTCAAGACCAGCCTTACCAACATGGTGAAATCCCATCTCTACTAAAAATACAAAAATCAGCCAGGTGTGGTGGTGCACACTTATAATCCTAACTACTCAGGAGGCAGAGGCAGGAGAATTGCTTGAATCCAGGAGGCAGAGGTTGCAATGAGCTGAGATTGCATCATTGCACTTCAGCCTGGGCAACAGAATGAGATTCCATCTAAAAAAATAATAATAATTAATTAAAATTTAAAAAGAAGTCACATGGAAAGCTAGAAATAAAAAGCATGATACAATGAGTTTAGGATTTGTTGTTGCTATATTACTTTCAATAAACATGATATCTGAAATACAAAATTCTTTCAATAAGGCAAAGCTTAAGAAAAAACAAGTAAAACTGAAGATGAATGAAAAAATATTATCCAAATTAAAACAGAATAAAGAAAAAACAGAGCATTAAAGAACTGTGGTAGAGTATCAAACAGTTTAACATACATGTAATTAAAATTCCAGATGGAAAAGAGAGAAAGATACTGCAGAAGAAATATTCGAAGAGGTAATAACAGATGATTTTCCATAATTAATGAGAGACAACACACCAAATCTGAATAGCTCAGAGAAACACAAACTAGATAAATATACACAGACGCAAAGACCCATCATACTCACACTGCTGAAATCAAAGATAAAGAGAAAATCTTGAAGGCAACCAGAGAAAACAGAAGCATTACATACAGAGATAAAAAGATAAGAATGACAGACTTTGCATCAAAAACTATACAAGACAAGACAAGAGAGGTATCTTTAAAGTGCTCAAAGAAAAAAAGTCAACCTAGATTCTACACCCAGAAAAAAATATCTTTTACAAATGAATGCAAAATAAAAATATTTTCTAAAAGACAACAGTTGAGAAAATTCATTGCCAGTAAACCTGCATTAAAAGGGTAGTTAAAGAAAGCTCCATAGGCAAAGGGAGAATGATAAAAGACAGAAATTTTGACCCACACAAAGAAATAGAGGGCAATAAAATTGGTAATATCAGAATATATAGAAAAGTATTTTTTCTTATTTTTAATCTCTCTAAAGGAAAATTGTCTTGGCCAAAATAATAGCAATATATTGTGAAATTTATGACATATATAGAAGTAAAATACATCACAAAAATCACACAAAAGATGAAACAGAGAAAATAAAATATACCATTGTACTATAAAGGAAGCAATATAATTACTTAACCATAGACTGTAATATGAAAAGATATCTTTTGTTAATCCTACATCAACTACTAAACAATTTAAAAGAGGTATAACTGGGGTGGCTCCAAGATGTCCAAATAGAAACAACTCCAGGCTACAACTCCCAGCATCAGCGACACAGAAGACGGATGATTTCTGCATTTCCAACTGAGGTACCAGGTTCACCTCACTGGGGCATGTCGGACATTGAGTGCAGGAGAGTGGGTGCAGCCCACTGAGTGAGAACCGAAGCGGGGCAAGGCATTGCCTCACCCAGGAACACAAGGGATAAGGGAATTCCCTTTCCCAGCCAAGGGAAACCATGACACACAGCACCTGGAAAATTGGGTCACTCCCACCCTAATACTGTGCTTTGCCAAGGTTCTTAGCAAATAGCACACCAGGAGATTATATCCTGCCCCTAGGTCGGAGGGTCCCACGCCCACAGAGCCTCCCTCATTGCTAGCACAGCAGTCTGAGATCTAACTGCAAGGTGGCAGCAAGGCTGGGGGAGGGGTGCTCGCCATTGCTGAGGCTTGAGTAGGTAAAGAATGCTGCCAGGAAGCTCGAACTGGGTAAAGCCCACTGCAGCTCAAGGACACCTGCCTGCCTCTGTAGACTCCACCTCTGGGGACACAGCATAGCCAAACAAAAGGCAGCAGAAACCTCTGCAGATTTGAATGTCCCTGTCTGACAGTTTTGAAGAGAGTAGTGGTTCTCCCAGCACGGAGTTTGAGACCTGAGAATGGACAGACTGCCTCCTCAAGTCGGTCCCTGACCCCCGAGTAGCCTCACTGGGAGGCACTCCCCAGTAGGGACAGACTGACACGTCACACAGCCGGGTACCCCTCTGAGACAAAGCTTCCAGAGGAACGATCAGGCAGCAGCATTTGCTGTTCAGCAATATTCACTCTTCTGCAGCCTCTGCTGCTGATACCCAGACAAACAGGGTCTGGAGTGGACCTCCAGCAAACTCCAACAGACCAGCTGAGGGTCCTGACTGTTAGAAGGAAAACTAACAAACAGAAAGGACATCCATACCAAAACCCCATCTGTGCGTCACCATCATCAAAGACCAAAGGTAGATAAAACTACAAAGATGGGGGAAAAGCAGAGCAGAAAAGCTGAAAATTCTAAAAATCTGAGCGCTTCCCCCACTCCAAAGGAATGCAGCTCCTCACCAGCAATGGAGCAAAGCTGGATGGAGAATGACTTTGATGAGTCGAGAGAAGAAGGCTTCAGACGATTAAACTTCTCTGAGCTAAAGGAGGAAGTTCTAACCCATTGAAAAGAAGCTAAAAATCTTTTAAAAAGATTAGATGAATGGCTAACTAGAATAACCAATGTAGAGAAGTCCTTAAATGACCTGATGGAGCTGAAAACCATGGTACAAGAACTACATGAATGAACAAGTTTCAGTAACCGATTCAATCAACTGGAAGAAAGGATATCAATGATTGAAGATCAAATGAATGAAATGAAGTGAGAAGAGAAGTTTAGAGAAAAAAGAGTAAAAAGAAGTGAACAAAGCCTCCAAGAAATATGGGACTATGTGAAAAGACCAAATCTACATCTGAGTGGTGTACCTGAAAGTGATGGGGAGAATGGAACCAAGTTGGAAAACACTCTTCAGGATATTATCCAGGAGAACTTCCCCAACCTAGCAAGGCAGGCCAACATTCAAATTCAGGAAATACAATGCCAAAAAGGTACTCCTCGAGAAGAGCAATCCCAAGACACATAATTGTCAGACTCACCAAGGTTGAAATGAAGGAAAAAATGTTAAGGGCAGCCAGAGAGAAAGGTCGGGTTACCCACAAAGGGAAGCCCATCATACTAACAGCAGAGCTCTCGGCAGAAACTCTATAAGCCAGAAGAGAGTGGGGGCCAATATTCAACATTCTTAAAGAAAAGAATTCTCAACCCAGAATTTCATATCCAGCCAAACTAAGTTTCATCAGTGAAGGAGAAATAAAATCCTTTACAGACAAGCAAACACTTAGAGATTTTGTCACCACCAGGCCTGCCCTACAAGAGATCCTGAAGGAAGCACTAAAAATGGAAAGGAACAACCAGTACCAGCCATTGCAAAAACATGCCAAAATGTAAAAACCATCGATGCTGGGAAGAAACTGCATCAACTAACGAGCAAAATAACCAGCTAATATCACAATGACAGGATCAAGTTCACACATAACAACATTAACCTTAAATGTAAATGGACTAAATGGTCCAATTAAAAGACACAGACTGGCAAATTGGATTAAGAGTCAAGACCCATCAGTTTGCTGTATTCAGGAGACCCATCTCACATGCAGAGACATACATAGGCTCAAAATAAAGGGATGGAGGAAGATCTACCAAGCAAATGGAGAACAAAAAAAAGCAGGGGTTGCAATACTAGTCTCTGATAAAACAGACTTTAAACCATCAAAGATCAAAAGAGACAAAGAAGGCCATTACATAATGGTAAAGGGATCAATTCAACAGGAAGAGCTAACTATCCTAAATATATATGTGCCCAATATAGGAGCACCCAGATTCATAAAGCAAGTCCTTAGAGACTTACAAAGAGACTTAGACTCCCATACAATAATAATGGGAGACTTCAACACCCCACTGTCAACATTAGACAGATCAATGAGACAGAAAGTTAACAAGGATATCCAGGAATTGAACTCAGCTCTGCACCAAGCGGACCTAATAGACATCTACAGAACTCTCTACCCTAAATCAACAGAATATACATTCTTCTCAGCACCACATCACACTTGTTCCAAAATTGACTATATAGTTGGAAGTAAAGCACTCCTTAGCAAATGTAAAAGAATAGAAATGATAACAAACTGTCTCTCAGACCACAGTGCAATCAAACTAGAACTCAGGACTAAGAAAATCAATCAAAACCGCTCAACTACATGGAAACTGAACAACCTGCTCCTGAATGACTACTGGGAACATAATGAAATGAAGGCAGAAATAAAGATGTTATTTGAAACCAATGAGAACAAAGATACAACATACCAGAATCTCTGGGACACATTTAAAGCAGTGCATAGAGGGAAATTTACAGCACTAAATGCCCACAAGACAAAGCAGGAAAGATCTAAAATTGACACCCTAACATCACAGTTAAAAGAACTAGAGAAGCAAGAGCAAACACATTCAAAAACTAGCAGAAGGCAAGAAATAACTAAGATCAGAGCAGAACTGAAGGAGATAGAGACACAAAAAACCCTCCAAAAAATCAATGAATCCAGGGGCTGGTGTTTTGAAAAGATCAACAAAATTGATAGACCGCTAGCAAGACTAATAAAGAAGGAATGAGAGAACAATCAAATAGGTGCAATAAAAAATGATAAAGGGGATATCACCACCGACCCCACAGAAATACAAACTACCATCAGAGAATACTATAAACATCTCTATGCAAATAAACTAGAAAACCTAGAAGAAATGGATAATTTCCTGGACACTTACACTCTCCCAAGACTAAACCAGGAAGAAGTTGAATCCCTGAATAGACCAATAGCAGGCTCTGAAATTGAGGCAATAATTAATAGCCTACCAACCAAAAAAAGTCCAGGACCAGATAGATTCACAGCCGAATTCTACTGGAGGTACAAGGAGGAGCTGGTACCATTCCTTCTGAAACTATTCCAATCAATAGAAAAAGAAGGAATCCTCCCTAACTCATTTTGTGAGGCCAACATCATCCTGATACCAAAGCCTGGCAGAAACACAACAAAAAAAGAGAATTTTAGACCAATATCCCTGATGAACATCGATGCAAAAATCCTCAATAAAATACTGGCAAACCGAATCTAGCAGCACATCAAAAAGCTTATCCAGCATGATCAAGTGGGCTTCATCCCTGGGATGCAAGGCTGGTTCAACATACGCAAATCAATAAATGTAATCCAGCATATAAACAGAACCAAAGACAAAAACCACATGATTATCTCAATAGATGCAGAAAAGGCCTTGGACAAAATTCAACAGCCCTTCATGCTAAAAACTCTCAATAAATTCGGTATTGATGGAACATATCTCAAAATAATAAGAGCTATTTATGACAAACCCACAGCCAATATCATACTGAATGGGCAAAAACTGGAAGCATTCACTTTGAAAACTGGCACAAGACAGGGATGCCCTCTCTCACCACTCCTATTCAACATAGTGTTGGAAGTTCTGGCCAGGGCAATCAGGGAGGAGAAAGAAATAAAGGGTATTTAATTAGGAAAAGAGGAAGTCAAATTCTCCCTGTTTGCAGATGACATGATTGTATATGTAGAAAACCCCATCATCTCAGCCCAAAATCTCCTTAAGCTGATAAGCAACTTCAGCAAAATCTCGGGATACAAAATCAATGTGCAAAAATCACAAGCATTCTTATACATCAACAACAGACAAACAGAGAGCCAAATCATGAATGAACTCCCATTCACAATTGCTTCAAATAGAACAAAATACCTAGGAATCCAACTTACAAGGAACGTGAAGGACCTCTTCAAGGAGAACTACAAACCGCTGCTCAACGAAATAAAAGAGGACACAAACAAATGGGAAAACATTTCATGCTCATGGATAGGAAGAATCAATATCGTGAAAATGGCCATACTGCCCAAGGTAATTTATAGATTCAATGCCATTCCCATTAAGCTACCAATGACTTTCTTCACAGAATTGGAAAAAACGACTTTAAAGTTCATATGGAACCAAAAAAGAGCCCGCATTGCCAAGACAGTCCTAAGCCAAAAGAACAAAGCGGGAGACATCACGCTACCTGACTTCAAACTATACTACAAGGCTACAGTAACCAAAACAGTATGGTACTGGTACCAAAACAGAGATATAGACCAATGGAACAGAACAGAGCCCTCAGAAATAATACCACACATCTACAACCATCTGATCTTTGACAAACTTGACAAAAACAAGAAATGGGGAAAGGATTCCCTATTTAATAAATGGTGCTGGGAAAATTGGCTAGCCCTATGTAGAAAGCTGAAACTGGATCCCTTCCTTACATCTTATACAAAAATTAATTCAAGATGGATTAGAGACTTAAATGTTAGACCTAAAACCATAAAAACCCTAGAAGAAAATCTAGGTAATACCATTCAGGACATAGGCATCGGCAAGGACTTCATGTCTAAAACACCAAAAGCAATGGCAACAAAAGCCAAAATTGACAAATGGGATCTAATTAAGCTAAAGAGCTCTGCACAGCAAAAGAAACTACCATCAGAGTGAACAGGCAACCTACAGAATGGGAGAAAATTTTTGCAATCTACTCATCTGACAAAGGGCTGATATCCAGAACCTACAAAGAACTCAAACAAATTTACAAGAAAAAAACAAACAACCCCATCAAAAAGTGGGCAAAGGATATGAACAGACACTTCTCAAAAGAAGACATTCATACAGCCAACAGACACATGAAAAAAATGCTCATCATCACTTGCCATCAGAGAAACGCAAATCAAAACCACAATGAGATACCATCTCACACCAGTTAGAATGGCAATCATTAAAAAGTCAGGAAACAACAGGTGCTGGAGAGGATGTGGAGAAATAGGAACACTTTTACACTGTTGGTGGGACTGTAAACTAGTTCAACCATTGTGGAAGAGAGTGTGGTGATTCCTCAAGGATCTAGAACTAGAATTACCATTTGACCCAGCCATCCCATTACTGGGCATATACCCAAAGGACTATAAATCATGCTGCTATAAAGACACGTGCACATGTATGTTTACTGAGGCACTATTCACAATAGCAAAGACTTGGAACCAACTCAAAGGTCCATCAGTGACAGATTGGATTAAGAAAATGTGGCACATATACACCATGGAATACTATGCAGCCATAAAAAAGGATGAGTTCATGTCCTTTGTAGGGACATGGATGCAACTGGAAACCATCATTCTCAGCAAACTCTCGCAAGAACAGAAAACCAAACACCGCATGTTCTCACTCATAGGTGGGAATTGAGCAATGAGAACACTTGGACGCAGGAAGGGGAACATCACACACTGGGGCCTGTCATAGAGTGGGAGGAGGGGGGAAGGATAACACTAGGAGATATACCTAATGTAAATGATGAGTTGATGGGTGCAGCACACCAACATGGCAAATGTATACATATGTAACAAACCTGCACGTTGTGCACATGTGTCCTAGAACTTAAAGTATAATTTAAAAATAAACAAATAAGTAAATAATAAAATAAAAGAGGTATAACTAATAATTCAATTGTGTAATCACAAAAAAACTACTCAATGCAAAATAAGGCAGAAAAGAGAATAAGGAAACAAAAAAAGTGACATTTAGAAAATAAGTAGCAAGACAGCAGATTTAAATCTAACCATATCAACAATTTTATTAAATAATAATGAAGTCTATCTCTCCCCATTAGAAGGCTGAGATTGTCAAATTGGAAAAGTAGCAAAAGTAGCAAGACCCAGATATATGCAGCCTACAAGAAACCCACTTTTTATATATAAAGACAAAGGCAAGTGAAAAGGGGGGAAAAGATATAACAAAATAACACTAATCAAAAGAAATATAGATCAGACAAAGTAGGCTTCCAAAAAATGAATACTGCAAAATATGAAGAATATTACATAATAATAAAGGGATCTAATACACCAGGAAGACTTAACAATCCTAAGAATCCTAAATGTACCTAACACAACTTTCCAAAATACATGAAGCAAAGACTAATGGACTCAAATGAGAAATAGGCAAATCCACAAGCTGACATTGTAGTTAGAGAATTCAAGTTAGAGAATTCAACATTCCTCTATCAGTAATTAATAAAACAAATATACAGAAAATTAGTATGGATATAGAAAATCTAAATAATAGTATAAACCAGTTTGACCTTCTTGATACTATATAACATTCCACTTAGCAACAGCAGGATAAACATTTTTTTCAAGTGTATATAAAATATTCACCAAGAGCAACCATGTTCTAAGCTATAAAAAAACTCAACAAATTTAAAGGGAATTAAATAAATGCAAAGTATGTTTTATAACTACAATGAAATTAAACTAGAACTCAGTAACAAAAAGACATCTCAAAAATCCCCGAACATTTGAAAATTAAACACACTTTAAAATAAGAAAATCACAAGGGTAATTAGAAAATATCTGGTATTGGTTTTAAAATGAAAACTCAATCAAAATTAATGGGATGAAGGTCAAGCAGTGATTAAAGGAAAATTCATGGCATTAAATGCTAATATTGGAAAATAAGAAAGTTCTTAAATCAGTGATTTAACCTCTAACTTAAGGAACTAGAAAAAGGACAAATTATACCCAAAGCAAGCAGAAGAAAGAAAATAAAAGTGAGAAGAAATCAATAAAATATAAGAAACAAAATCAAACTATCTCTCTGGGTTTCTAAAGATAATGCAACATGACTGAAAGATAGTATGTGTCTAGTTCCTAAGTTGCTGAACGTGTGAAGCTGAGATAATAGCAACCAACATTTGTACAGTTCCAGCCAATTGGCACAGTGTTTTCATAAAAAAATGTCTATTTGGTCCCACAGTGATCATATTGGGTAAGGTAGTACAGCAATTTTCATTATTATCTACAGGTAGGTGACATTTCCAGGTGAGGTATCTCTATTAGGTGACCTACCAAAGACTAAGTCAAGATATAATTTCAAAATTCCTGTTTCCAAATTTATCTTCTGACTACTCCTTCCTGATTCCTTACTCTGGATGCTATGGAAATTTTGTGGAGGACTGAAGCATCTTATTCCTGCCTCCTGGGTGAACTCGGGAGTGAAATAAATCAGAAGCAAAAATCCAAAATGTGTAGCCGTGGCTGAGTTGTTGAAACATCAGAACATTTTCATAATACTTGAAGAAATGTTTTTTCTCACCAATGTTCATGCATTTCAAAGATAAAAATCTACATTCTTCATCAACATTCCAAAAATACTACCCATTGCCTACAAATTGGCTATTTATATATTTTTTTCACTTAACAGAAAGACCTTTTCAATAGCTAACTAGACTTTCCCGCCTTCATTGGATGTAATAAATCTTAAATTATCTGTCTAGGAAACATCATACTTGGAAAGTAATTTGGATGAACTTTCCATTCCATTTTGGATAAGTAGTAATCCAACCTCTCCTTGAACATAACCAGGACTCTGAACTTACTTCAGGACATTATACTTTCAGAAAACAGTAATAATTTGAAAGTCTCTGCTATGTTGCATTCCGTCCAAATCTACCTCCCTGCATCTTATGCCCATAATGGTAATAAAGGAACAGCTAATGAAAATAATCCAGATTGATTTAATCTGGAAAATCACAAGGCCCCATAATAAAGATGTCCTTTCCAGTGGAAACAACAGCCGTTAACTCATTTGTACTAACAGCCACTTCACTGAGTAACAATCTAGATCAGTGTGCAGTTGATTTCATCCGTTTAAGTTCTTTTTTTCTCCCTCTGAGACAGAGTCTCGCTGTGTTGCCCAGGCTGGAACACAGTGGAGTGATTTCGGCTCACTGTAACTTACGCCTCCCAGGTTCAAGCAATTCTCCCTGCCTCAGCTTCCTGAGTAGCTGGGATTGCAGGCACCTGCCACCATGCCAGGCTAATTTTTGTATATTTTAGTAGAGACGGGGTTTCACCATGTTGGCCAGGCTGGTCTTGAACTCCTGACCTCAGGTGATTCCCCCCACCCCTCGGCCTCCCAAAGTTCTAGGATTACAGGCGTGAGCCACCGCATCGGACCATCCATATACATTTGTATATGGATGATGCCAGTATGGAGTATTCAAGACCAGTTTTGTGCTTCAGTTGCTTTTGGATGTATACAGAGGAATGTAGCAAATATTTGTTGAGTTTCTATTATGAAATATGCACCATACAAGGCACTTTATAGAGACACTCTCATTTAATTCTTACGGATAATCCTTACTATGGGTTATTCCCATTTTATGGATGAAGAAATTAAGGTTCAAAGAGGCTAAATAATGTGTCAGAAGCTACGGAGTTTGTAAGTAAAAACTCAGGATTTTGAACACATCTTTTAAGCTTCAAAGCAGATCTTACTCAGTGCATCACTGTGCCTTGATTAACTGAAAGCAGAAACTAAACTATCCTTTCCTGATTCCTTATGCTGGATGCTGTGAAAGTTTTGTAGAGGACTGAAGCACCCCATTCCTGCCTTCTGGCTGAACCCAGAGTGAAGTACACCAAAATCGATATCCAAAATGTTTAGCCATAGCTGATGAGAAATGGGCAGATTTATTAAGTTTCCCCATTCCTCCTTCCCCACGTACCTAATACTCCTTCCAGCACCCTCTTGGGGTCCATAACAGCCCCAGGCCCCCGAAACACCACCCGTTCTGGGTTTGCCTTTCCCGGATTTTATTCCTGCTTCAGGATGAGCCCTCATCTTGGCCTCCTTCCTGCTTGTCTCACTTCCCGAAGGCCTGGTTTGATCACCTCTGAAAACTTAATTCATTGCTTCAAAAACTGCTAGGAGGGGTAGCATTTTAAAAGAGGTGTCCTGGAAGGTCACTATGATAGAGTGAGGGAACGTTTGGTGTGGAGAACAGTAGGACATTTCAGCCCCAAAGTTTAATACACAGTGATCAAATCTGACCACAGTGGCACCCCAAACCAACATTCTTTTCCATAAAAACTTCCATTATTTCACCTCTTCTACCTGGGGGTGCTCATTTTTTTATAAGGTGAGCAGGCCCTGCATGGGATGCTGCCAGCATCTTGAGGGTACAATTCATGTCTTATTCTTCTTCACATTCCTCCTGATACCTAATATAATTCCTAGCACATAGTAGGGGCTCAATTGCTCTTTGTTAAGTGAATGAAAGAAGGAATAAGCAGAAAAACATAGGATTACATGGAAATGTCACTAGTTCCAGCTTAGTCAACTCAGCTAATTTATCTCTCTGGCCACTGTCCTAAGGAAGCAATACATTAGCCATAACAAAACACACATTGCCAGGTCTCTTTCGTAGAAGAACAGTCTGAATAAACAGAATAGGAGCTCTGATGATAAAGAGACCTCATTCCAATGAGGGAGGCAACCCAACTCGATCGAAATGCTCAGGGAATCTGAACACTCAGAATTCAAGAAAAAGTATGTCTAGACTTCTAGGGTCATTAAATCTTCAAAGTCATGTCCTTTATTCCTTATTTCATCCCAGCTTTGGTGTATTTTAGATCCAGTACTACACAACCTGAATTAATAACTCTACAAACCCAGGATACAAAGCAATTAATTACATCTGTCATTTTTCCTATTTTATCTCAAGTCTCATCCTGCCATTATCTCAACCTTAATAGAGAACCCCAGAAACCTGCAAAGGGTCCCCCTTGAATATTTACCAGAGTATTGATCAATGGGTGCATATGGACAAACTACTCAAGACAAGGGAAAGAACCAGGCAAAAGGGTTAGAGGAAGCAGCTCTCACACAGGGCCAAGAAGAGTACCTGTTCCCATCACCCAGAATGGAGAAACTCAAAACTCACTGGGCGTGATGTAGAGGAAGGACGGAAGAAGGTCTTGCCTCACTGGTATGGAATAATTAGCCCTACACTAGCACTGCTCAGACCCACCTAACAATCTAAAAAGCAAGCTCTGAAAGGATCTACGCGTTTGTTTTTTCTGTTTGTTTGTTCGTTTTGTTTTGAGATGGAGTCTCGCTCTGTCGCCCAAGCTGGAGTGCAGTGGCGTGATCTCGGCTCACTGCAAGCTCCACCTCCCGGGTTCACACCATTCTCCTGGCTCAGCCTCCTGAGTAGCTGGGACTACAGGTGCCCACCACCACGCCCGGCTAATTTTTTGTATTTTTAGTGGAGATGGGGTTTCACCGTGTTAGCCAGAATGGTCTCGATTACCTGACCTCATGATCCACCCGCCTCAGCCTCTAAAAGTGCTAGGATTACAGGCATTAGCCACCACACCCGGCCGGATCTTCGCGTTTCTAAGTGACTTAACTACCTCCCAGAGCAAAGCTCGGGGAGATTTACAGGAATAGGAAAATATCCATTGTTGCTTTGCTTTGTATACTGGTTTTGAAAATCTGACACTAGTCTAATTTGTTTGCCTATATGATTTCATCTTTTTACCTGGAGAGAGGTCTTGAGAACTTTATTTTTTGAGAACTAATAGTTGTACCGGGATAAGTCTGAGAATTCATTGTTTCTGGGTTAATTTTGCCAGATGACTTCTTTCAATGTGTGGATTTATGTCTCTTTATACTTTTGGAAAGTTTTCTTAGATTACAGTTTCAAATGTTAGTTCTGTTCTATTGTTTTATTTTTCTTCTTCGGGAACTCGGATAACATGAGTATTATTTGTTCTTTGCCTGTTTTCCATTTTTACTATTTTGTGAGGCTTTTTGCTTTTTTCTTTATTCATTTTCATTTCTTTGATGTCTTCCTCTTTTCCTGCCCCTTCTTCAATGTTCGTTTGCTCCATTCTCCCTTGTACATCTTGTAATTTATTCTTCATTTCTGAGACAATTTTGTCTTTTTCTACCATTTCATTCCTGAGTTTAATGAACTCTTTTTTTCTCCCTGTTTTTTGTTCCATTTCTGCTCTTAATTTTTGAATTCTAGATCCTGAAATGCTTGCTTCACCTTCATGCACCACATAATGGCATCTCAGTCAACAATGGACCACATAGAGGACAGTGGTTCCATAAGATTCTAATGGAGCCGAAAAATTCCTATGGCCTAGTGATGTCATAGCCATTGCAACGTCATAGCACAATGCATTCCATGTTTGTGGCAATGTGGGTATAAACAAACCTACTGTGTTGCCAGTCATATAAAAGTCTTGCACCTACAATTATGTACAATATATCGTACTCGATCATGATACTAAATGACTGTTACCGGTTTGTGTATTTACTGTACTATACTTTCATCATGTTAAAGTGTGCTCCTACTTATTTTTGTTTTAAGTTAACTGTAAAACAGCCTCAGGCACGTCCTTCAGGAGGTATTCCATAAGAAGGCATTGTTATCACAGGAGATGACAGTTCCATGCATGTTTCTGTCCCTGAAGGCCTCCCGGTGGGACAAGATGTAGAAGACAGTGATACTGATGATCCTGACCTTTTGTAGGCCTAGGTTCATGTGTGTGTTTGTGTGTTCTTTTTAAGAAAAAAAAATTAAAAATAAAAATAGAAAAAAGCTTATAGAACAAGGATACGAAGAAAGAAAATATTTTTGTACAGCTATACAATATGTTTGTGTTTTAAGCTAAATATTATTACGAGTCAAAAAGCTTTAAAAGATTAAAAGTTTGTAAAGTAAAAAAAGTCACAGTAAGCTAAAGTTACTTTGTGATTGAAGAAAGAAACATTGTTTTATAAAGTTAGCTTAGTCTAAAGGTGTAGTAACGTCCTAGGCCTTCACATTCCCTCACCACTCACTCACATACCCACCCAAACAACATCCTGCCCTGCGAACTCCATTCATAGGAAGTGCCCTACACAGGTACCCCCCTGTGATACTGCATTCTTACTGTACCTTTTCTATATTTAGTTATGTTCAGATACAGAAATAGTTCCCATTATGTTCCAATTGCCTACGGTATTGAGTACAGTAACCTGCTGTATAGGTTTGTAACCTAGGAGTAATAGGCTAGACCACACAGCCCAGGTGGGTAGTAAGTATACCATCGGGATTTGCGGAAATAAACTCTGTGATGGTCACACAACACAATTACAAAATCGCCCAGTGACGCATTTCTCCGAACTTATCCCCATCGTGAAGTGAAGCATGACTGTATAGTTCATTCATTTTGGAACGTAGACCTACAATTTTCTTCTGCTTCATGGTTGTTCTGCAGGAAGGGACTTTTTCTCAGTGGATTTGCATGCAAATGCATTCCCTAATTTTCTGAACTATTTCTCTAAAAACTTTCCTTTTATTCATTTTTATGATACTGCAGTGTTTTAGAAGATTTCTCATTTAATTTATTTTCTGTCTAGAAAAGTCCAGGTACTTCAATGGGGTTTCATCTGTTTGTTTATTTTGGTGGCAGTGGGCAGGTTAGGAGACTGCCAGTTTTTAGTTCTCTTTTGTCTTGTAGGACACTAAAATTCCCCTTTGTTCTTTTCCTCTTCACCACCCAAGTTCCAAAGCTTGCTTCTTCCTTCCTTCCCTTTTGCCTTTTTTTCTCCCAGAAGCTTTTCTCCCCAAAAGACCATCCTTTTAAATCAGATTTTCCCATTTAAAGAACGTCTATCCCTTTAAACTGTAAGTCTAGTCCAAAGAAGATATACAAATGGCCAAAAAACATATGGAAAAATGTTCAACATCATGAATCATCAAGAAAATGCAAATTAAAACCACAATGAGATACCATCTCACCCCAGCCAGAATGGTTATTATTAACAACTCAAAAAGCAAGAGGGCTGAATACTTTGGATCCCTTCTCTGCTGTCACGCTCTGAATATTTTCAGATTTCAGGTGGATTTCATCCTGCTAGGGGTCGCTCCACACTCAGACCCTTCACTGGCGTCCACTCTTCATCTTTCCCTGAGCTTGTTTCATCTGCCTTTGCCTGCTTCAAACCCCACCATGTGATACAGGAGCATGTGAGACCATGGCTCTGGTGTTTGTTGACTTTTCTCTTTTTACTCACAGTTACTGTATAGTTTCAGCATTCGTTGACTTTAATGTTGAGAGATGGTTGTCAGAACATTTTCTTTTTCTTTCTTCTTCTTCTTTTTTTTTTTTTTTTTTTTTTAATGAAGACTCACTCTGTCGCCCAGGCTGGAGTGCAATGGTGCAATCTCTGCAACTTCTGCCTCTTGGGTTCAAGGAATTCTCCTGCCTCAGCCTCCTGGGTAGCTGGGACTACAGGCATGCAACGCCACACCTGGCTAATTTTTGTATTTTCAAAGAGATGGGGTTTAGCTATGTTGGCCAGGTTGGTCTCAAACTCCTGGCTTCAAGAAATCCACCCACCTTGGCCTCCTAGAGTGCTGGGATTGCAGGCATGAGTCACCGTGCCAGGCCAATGGGAGCATTTTCACAGATGTAAAGTTATCTCATTCGGGAAGGGGACTAGATGAATAATTTACTACACTTTACCATTTGTCTATAGCACTCTGAGTCCCCAGTTTTGTTGTTTTTTTGTTTGTTTGTTTTTGTTTTTTTTTTTGAGAAAGAGTCTTGCTCTGTCCCCAAGTCCCCACTTTTAAATGGCTCATTAAAGTAAAATATCCATACAAAAAGTGTATGTGTCACAGATGCAGATCCCAGTAAATATTCACAAACTGCAAGCACCGTTGTGTCCAGTCCAAAGGCCAGGGAAAAGAGCTTTCTAGCACCATGGAACCCTCCTGTGTTCCCTCTCAGTTGCCACCCCTGCTCCTCACCAAGGGTAACCATGGCATGGATTCATTGTGCCCATTTTTGTACGTTATAGAGATGATGTCATACGGCATATACTTCCATGTGCCTGGCCTGTTTCATCATGTTGGTGAGATTCATCCATATCGTGTAGTTGGTCCATTCTCACTGCTAAACACTGCTATCCACTTGTGAATACACCACCATTTATTTACCCCTTCTATGATAATTGAGGTAGTTTCAAGTTTTTGGCTAATTTGAGTAGTGCTGTGGTGAACGTTCTTGTATGTGCCCTTTGGTGAATATATGTACACATTTCTGGTGGCAATACACCTTGGTCTGGAGTTGTCTGTTCAGTATATAAAAATTCCTGTTGCTGTACATCCTGGCCAAAATGTGTATTGCCTATCTTTTTTATATGATCTGTTCTGGTGGTATATGGTGATATTTCATGGTGGTTAAGCATCTAGTCATCTTTTATTGGCCATTTGGTTCTGCTTTTTTGGAAAAATCTCTTTTGGCCATTTTTTCCTTTGCTAGCACTTCATTTTAGAGCAAAAAGAACTATTTCCTGGTGACTAGTGATTTCACACTGTTCACAAAACAAATTAGTCATAGAACAAAGAAGTCAGACCTAGAACAACAGCACTGAATTCTCCAGGATTTTGCAACCATCAGGTTAGGGATTTGGCATTAATACTGTTATTATTTGGTAATCATTTAAAGTTTTTGAGCCAGGTAATGACGGGGCCATTGATGAATTACATAGGCTAATCTAAAGATGATGGGCAGGATGGGTTATAAAAAAGTGACTCTATGGGTAGATAAACCAGACAAATAATGTGCCTATGGTTCAAACAGAGAGAGAAACAACAAAATTGGAAAATAAGGGACAAATCAGAGATAAATTGGAAAGAAAAATTTAACAAAAATGAGAGTTCTCGGATCACTTTTAAGCCCATGAGAAGAGTAGTCATAACACAGACAGAATTAAGTAAATCAGAAGAATGAGCTATTTTGGAAAAGAAAAGCATAAGTTTGGTATGAAATCCAACAATTTTGACACACCAACAGGACATCCAGGATAAAGTATATGACAGACAACTGAAAAACAGGGATTTTAGCTCAAGAGATGCAAGATAGAGATTTGTGAATCATCTGTTTTAAAAAAAGTGATATAGAATTAAAGGCAACATAGAGAAAGAAGAACATAAGATCAAAAAGAGAAATGACACTCCTATTTAACGGATGAGGGAAAGAAAAGAATTTAAGGAAGAAGTCAGAGGAGAGTAGACCTACATATGTAGAAGGAGAACCAGAGGAGAATTCGGAGAGTCTTACATCATAAGCCTCAGAGAAATAAGATTTAAAATAGGAGACAATCAACACAGAAGCCTCGGAGAAGCAAAGTAATATATGAGATCTAGAGGAGGAGAAAAACCTTTTGGATATAGCATATATGTTGTCATTGGTGACAGTGGAGAGAATGGTTTTGGGTGAGTGCTAGAGAGGAAAGTCATAAGACATTCAGAAATGAGCTGATCATCAGACAATACAGCTAGCAATGTCTTATTAGAACACTACCAGTGACTTTGATTGTGAAAGGCAGAAAAGAATAAGGTCAGAAAGAAGAAAAGGCAGAGAGTCAAGTGAAAACTTTTTCCAAATAAAAGAGATCTGTACTTGGATTAGGCAGACAGAAAGATGCCCCAAAAAGAGTGATTCATTGATAATTTTGGAAAGTAAAGGGATCGTTTCAGACCTGAAGTGCAATAGGGAAAGAAAGTTTTAAAAACTTCTCCTGGGGAGAATAGTAAGCAATCAGTTCTTCTACAGTACAATCTAAAGATCCTGGATAAAATATAAAACCATTCTTTGAAAGTATAGGTGAATGTGCAAGAAAACAAAATTCTCAAATTCCAGATACAAAAAAAAGAGCCAAAAACCAAAAAGGTAAGCCTTCAAGCTAATGTCACTTCCCAAGCAGGGAAGGGGGATGGGCCTTGTTATTGGTACCCTGGGGATTTTTGTTTCTTGTTCACATGGAGATTAGAATTCAGGCCTCTGTGTAAAGCTAGGACCCTTTAAAATCCATCCTTATAAAAAGCTGAAAAAAGGGGGAAAAAAACAACCATCAGCCCTGGCAGACATTAAAAAAATAAAATAAAATTTAAAAAGTTGTCTGTCTCAGGCCTAGCCTGGGGTAGAAAAAACAATCTCCCCAAGGAACTCATGTATCTGAGTCTGGGCTGCCATGTAATGTACTAACTCTCAATCTAAGAAACCACCATAGGCCAGGCGTGGTAGCTCATGCCCGTAATCCCAGGACTTTGGGAGGCTGAGGCAAGTAGATCACCTGAGGTCAGGAGTTCGAGCCCAGCCTGGCCGACATGGTGAAACCCTGTCTCTGCTGAAGAAATACAAAAATTAGCCAGGCGTGGTCATGCATGCCTGTAATCCCTAGCTGCCTGGGAGGCTGAGGTGAGAGAGTTGCTTGAATCCGGGAGGTGGAGGTTGCAGTGAGCCGAGATCGCATCACTGCACTGCAGCCTGGGCGACAGAGTGAAACTCCACCTCAAAAACAAAGAAAAAAAAGAAACCAACATAAAATTTTGTCCTGGGTTGTTAATACCTCGGAATGTGATTGCAAAACAACTCTGTATTGGCTATGCCCCAATACAAGCCACATAGAAGTCCCACGAATAAAGTGCCAAGGAAGATGAACTTGGAGCTCAATAACTGTAAATCACGAGTAATAGTTTATAAGTATACCAGGAATCTATCCACCCAAGGCACAATAAACTGCAGAGCTAAATCTTCATTAAATTCAGATAATTAAACAATTTAAATTAAATCATAAAATAATATGTTTAAAATTATTAAGGACCTAAAAGAAGATATGGGAAAAAAACTTCAGAGTAATACACTGTTTAAATATTAAAATCAGGAAAGAGAAAGCTGAGAAGAAAGATACATTGAAAATAAGTGGGCCGATGCTATGGCTCACGCCTGTAATCGCAGCACTTTGGGAGGCCAAGGTGGGTGGATCACGAGGTCAGGAGTTTAAGACCAGCCTGGCCAAGATGGTGAAACCCCATCTTTACTAAAAATGCAAAAAGTTAGCCAGCCCTGGTGGCGGGTGCCTATAATCCCAGCTACATGGGAGGCTGAGGCAGGAGAATTGCTTGAACCAGGGAGGCGGAGGTTGCAGTGAGCTGAGATTGCACCACTACACTCCAACCTGGACTACACAGTGAGACTCCATCTCAAAAAAAAGAAAAAAAGAAAATAAGTAAAATTTCTAAGAATAAAAAATAGATATAGCCATCAAAATTATAAAATTCGGCAAATGCCTCAAACAGCAACGTCGACACAGGAAAAGAGAGATTTGGTGTTCAAAAAGCTAGATCTGAGGAAATTGCCCAATTGAATCTCAAAGAGATAAAAAGATGAAACTATCAGGAAACAGCCACCTGATCTTTGACAAACCTGAGAAAAACAAGAAATGGGGAAAGGATTCCCTATTTAATAAATGGTGCTGGGAAAATTGGCTAGCCATAAGTAGAAAGCTGAAACTGGATCCTTTCCTTACTCCTTATACGAAAATTAATTCAAGATGGATTAGAGACTTAAATGTTAGACCTCATACCATAAAAACCCTAGAAGAAAACCTAGGTAATACCATTCAGGACATAGGCATTGGCAAAGACTTCATGTCTAAAACACCAAAAGCAACAGCAACAAAAGCCAAAATTGACAAATGGGATCTAATTAAACTAAAGAGCTTCTGCACAGCAAAAGAAACTACCTTCAGAGTGAACAGGCAACCTACAGAATGAGAGAAAATTTTTGCAATCTACTGATCTGACAAAGGGCTAATATCCAGAACCTACAAAAAACTCAAACAAATTTACAAGAAAAAAACAAACAACCTCATCAAAAAGTGGGCAAAGCATATGAACAGACATTTCTCAAAAGAAGACATTCATACAGCCAACAGACACATGAAAAAATGCTCATCATCACTGGCCATCAGAGAAATGCAAATCAAAACCACAATGAGATACCATCTCACACCACTTAGAATGGCAATCATTAAAAAGTCAGGAAACAACAGGTGCTGGAGAGGATGTGGAGAAATAGGAACACTTTTACACTGTTGGTGGGATTGTAAACTAGTTCAACCATTATGGAAAACAGTATGGCGATTCCTCAAGGATCTAGAACTAGAAGTACCATATGACCCAGCCATCCCATTACTGGGTATATACCCAAAGGATTATAAATCATGCTGCTATAAAGACACATGCACACGTATGTTTATTGTGGCACTATTCACAATAGCAAAGACTTGGAATTAACCCAAATGTCCATCAGTGACAGACTGGATTAAGAAAATGTGGCACATATACACCATGGAATACTATGCAGCCATAAAAAAGGATGAGTTCGTGTCCTTTGTAGGGACATGGATGCAACTGGAAACCATCATTCTCAGCAAACTCTCGCAAGAACAGAAAACCAAACTCCGCATGTTCTCACTCATAGGTGGGAAGTGAACAATGAGATTACTTGGACTCGGGAAGGGGAACATCACACACCGGGGCCTATCATGGTGGGGGGGGGAGGAGGGAGGGATTGCACTGGGAGTTATACCTGATGTAAATGACGAGTTGATGGGTGCAGCACAGCAACATGGCACAAGTATACATATGTAACAAACCTGCACGTTATGCACATGTACCCTAGAACTTAAAGTATAATAATAATTTAAAATATATATATATATATATATATATGGAACTAGATAGAGATACTGATTGTACATTGGGAATATGCTAAATGCCACTTCATTGTACACTTCAATATGGCCAATTTATATTATGTGCATTTTACCTCAATAAAAAACTCACAAAAAAAAAAAAAAAGAAACAGAAAGGATAAAATGAAAAAGAGTTCTAGAAGGAGATCCAACCAAAGAGAAGAAAGGATTGGTCATTCATTCATTCATTCATTGGAGGGCCCAAATGAATCTAGAAAGCTTGAATTTTAAATCACTCAGGTTGACACAACTGGTATACCAGCTCTTCCATCTGATTATTCCAATCCACATTCTTCTCTTCCCTTTCAAAAGTTCATTGGTAATTAGAACCCATACCTCACAATGCACCTCCTGATTACACGCTGCCTCATATACAGCAATGAAAGTTTCACACATGCTATTTACATCTCCCTAACTAAACTGCAAGAACCTAAAAGAAATCATGTCTTATATCTTACATTTCCTACAGTGTCCGGTACTACTCAATCTAAACTAGAATTTAAACAGAGGAATAATAGAATTAAAGATAAAAGCCTTCATTTGAAGTCTTCAACCTGTAATCATTTACTTTAATAAAGGCATATTCATTTGTCTTTTTTATAGACAAAACATATCCCATTCTAGAACATGCACATTCCACCAACATGTGCATGAGTTCAGCTTAAACTTTATCTTTAGCTTAAAATGCCTTTAAGTATTCTTTCTTTCAGTATGCACCCAGCAAGTTTGCATGCTGAGCATATTTTGTAAATCAAGCTATAAATAACTATAATAAATGTCATATGTAAATTGATCTATTTTCAAGGTTTCTGAGTACAACAGAAGATCTGAATAATTTTTTGAATAGCTGACAAATACTTTTTCTGTTTTTGCATTTGGATATCTCCCAAACAACTGAGCAAATTTTCCTAAAACCTCATCTATAATTCTCTGTAAGATTAAAAACGGACATGAGAAAATCCATTTCTGAAAAAGGTAATTAATGAAGGTAAAGGGCAATGAACATTAACAGCTTGATACGTGATCCCTACAATCACTCAGCTTTATTCTAGTGACACAATAAAGAATGCATGATGGTAACATAAAAGAATAACCAGTAGAAATATGCATATTTTTACTGGGTTTTTTTTTTTCAATGTTACAATCTACAATTCTTTTTTTTTTTTTTTTTTTTAAACGGAGTCTGGCTCTGTTGCCCAGGCTGGAGTGCAGTGGCCAGATCCCAGCTCACTGCAAGCTCCTCCTCCCGGGTTTACGCCATTCTCCTGCCTCAGCCTCCGGAGTAGCTGGGACTACAGGTGCCGGCCACCTCGCCCGGCTAGTTTTTTTGTATTTTTTAGTAGAGACGGGGTTTCACCATGTTAGCCAGGATGGTCTCGATCTCCCGACCTCGTGATCCACCCGTCTTGGCCTCCCAAAGTGCTGGGATTACAGGCTTGAGCCACCGCGCCCGGCCTTACAATCTACAATTCTTAATGGCACATCACTGCTGTCCATTTCCACATAAAATTCATTTTTAGGACACAAGTTGAGAGTATCTTAAGCAATAATCTACACTTTCTTCATCACCTCTAAAATGACTTAATGAAAGCAAGTCAAATCTTTAAAAAGCTGTCTGCACCATTAAAATAACTGGATTCCTTCATCCCACTGCTATATTCCCCATATCATAGAAAGATTCATTGCTGAGAAGAGATAATATACTGGCCAAGAAGGAAATTGGTCTGAAGAAATTAATAAATCAGGAGACACAAACCAGCAAACCCAGAGAGAAGAACCCAAAGTGATTTCCTCTTATTCTCCTCTACCTTTCCCCAAAACACTACACGCGCGCGCACACACACACACACACTCTCTCTCTCTCTCTCTCTCTCTCTCTCTCTCTCTCTCTCTCTTCAAACCAAGAGAGACCTTCAAAGCCCAAGAGCAGAAATGACAAAGCCGCAGCAGCAGCTGTCTCAGCTGACTGGGACATGGGTTTAGGTAGCATGCGCCTCATTAAAAAATACGGCTAGAGATGAGGTCAAGTCCCACATTAATCTTTGTAGTTAATTTCCTTTACTTAAATGCATACACGTTTGTGGATAAGAATTTGACCTAACAGTTGTTTCTCCAGAAGCTAAAATAAAATTTTAAATTCTAAATGACATCGTGTAACATATATGATATTACACGAATGTGAAGCCAGCTATGCCAGATCCCTCAGCCATCCCGGTACTCTGCTCTTGAGGTGGTCCCAGCTCACCTGTAGAAAAGGTAAACACAAATCGAGCAGTACATGTGAAATCCATTCGTTCCCTGGTCTGTGTTTGCAGGTACCATGCTTGCAGCCACCCATCGAGTCAGGATTTTTAGCCATGAAACTTTCCAACTGAAGTCTGCTAACTCCTGAATAACAGCCAAAAGCTATCTCACCAACCTTTCCTTGGGGACCTCCAGGACTTAATTCCTTCAAAGAGTTCTGTCTTCTCCATCTGCACACCATTCTATTTGTACATGTGAGACTTTGAACTCAAGAGAGGAGATCTAATTCATAGAGAAAGCAGAGGGACGTTCAACACGTCTATATAGGGGATCGGGGCCTTTAGTACATAATAGGGAGAGAGGCGCCTCAGCGCCGCTTATGCCACTCACAGAAAAGTGACAAGTGCTCTGAGCTGCCTGCGAAAAAGAGGTCTATGCATGCATTCTCTTTTGCAAGCATTCTCCTTTGAAAACCAGTCCTAGAAATGTCACTCCAGAAGCCAGAAGAAAATACAAGATGTCTCCTAGTTCTGTCACTGTGAGAGACCCTGAGGGAATATCTTGTTTAGAGCTGTGCAGCAGGCGTTCAGAGGGACAGAGCAGAGCTTCTTAACCAAAAAAAAAAAAAAAAAAAAACTAAATATGCCCCCATATACAAACTGTCTAATAAGCATCACACTTCTCTGTTAAGCTAAGACCCTCCAAAGGACTCTAGGAAAAAATTGTCTTTTAGAGTAAATCATTCCTGGATTAAGTCTGGGTTTTCTTATAATTTTTTTAATTAATCAAATATTGCATTCATAGTATCACAATATGGATCATATACCAAACAGAAGATTTCTCATCTGATTTCTTGAAAGCATAGCATTCCACTTTCAAGGTTTTTGAGATGGAAGAAGAGTCTCTGCATCTAAAGGTCACAGTCATCCTGTGGCACTTTGCCCACGGAAGCCCTCTGCCAATAGAATATCCTCAGATGTGCTGAATTGAAGTATGCATGTTAAAATAGATAAACAAGCAAACAAAACCTGAGAATTGGAAAGAATCAAAAGTCCAGTCCTCTACTGAGGCCCAGAGAGAGGCCCCACCTCTCATGGGTATAGTCAGAGCCATTAGCAACTGGGGCCACAAGCCCGAGCCTTTCTATGCTCCATACTTCTGACACTGGTAAGAGTAAAGGACCACAGGACACATATGCTATACTAATTGGGGGATTCAGAGTTACATGCCATTCAGCTTGGACCAGTATGATTTATTAGGTTGGTACGAAAGTGGTTGTGGTTTTTGTCATTGCTTTTAATGGCAAAAACCACAACCACTTTTGCACCAACCATATTATACAATATGTTGATGTAGTCTGGTGTAGTTCTCCTTCAGAGTCTACTATTATGCTCACCAATCCCAGTGCAAAGCTGTTATTACCCTAGGCCACAGGGAAAGTCATATCTCTTAGGTTCACCTCTCCCTTGCAAGTGTATTTAGGGGTGGGGGTGTTTGTTTTTAGAGACAGGGCCTCACTCCGGCATCCAGGTTGGAGTACACTGGCCCAATTATAGCTCACTGCAGACTCGAACTCCTGGGTCCAAGCGATCCTCCTGCCTCAGCCTCCCAAAGCACTGGGATTATAGACATGAGCCACCACACTCAGTCTCCAAGTCTGTTTCTTCTTTTTAAGTCACTTGACTTAGTAACTTCCAAAATCCTAACTAAAAGTTTTCTCCTATTCTAAACTTCCCCTTCAATGAGAAAACATGGTTTGAGTCAGCTCCTTTGAGCTACCCATGTTCAAAAAGCTCCTTCCCACTTTCTGAACCCACTGTTTCTTTAAAATGACACCATTCAATATGGTAGCACCAGCCACATGTGCTATGTAAATTTAAATAGTCATTATTTTAAATTAAATAAAATTGAAAATTCAGTTTCTAAGTTGCATTAACCACATGTCAAGTGTTCATGACCCACATATGTTGATGGTGGCTATAGTACTGGACAGCACAGATGGAGAACATTTTCATTGTCACAGAAATGTCTAGTGGACAATGTGACTCTAGAAGCTGCAGATTTCCTCCCAGCTAGACTGTGAATTCCTTCATCTTCTCAAACACCGCAACTCTGAAACACAATTGATTATTGATTATTAGGCCCCAGCTAAAATGGGATTGCACTAAATTTTATTTGTAGCAGAGGACTTTGCATCCTAGGCCAGTATTTTTTTCACCTTTTATTTTGAGATAATTGCAAATTGTGATGCAATTGTTAAAAAAATATACAGAAGGATTTCATCTCCCCTTTCCCCAGTTTCCTCCACTGGTTACATCTTATGTAAATATAATACAACGTCAAAACCAGGAAATCGACATTGCTATTATCCACCTACTTTATTGAGATCTCACCAATTTTATATGCACTCATTCAAGTGGGTATATGTCTCTGTGTGTACATGTGTATTATTTAGTTCCATGAAATTTTATTACATGTGCAGGTTCAGGAACCACTATCACAGTCAAGATTCACATGAATCTCTCCTGCCACCACTTTGTAGTCACAACCACCGCCTTCCCTCTCCTCTCCCTAACCCCTAGAAACCACTAATTTGCTCCTATCTCTGTAATTTTGTCATTTTAAGACTGGTATATGAATGGAATCATACTGTATTTAACATTTGAGACTAACTTTTTTCACTCACATAATTTCCCTGAAATATATTCAAGTTGTTAAGTGTTTCAATAGTTTATTACTTTTATTGCTAAGTGTTATTCTATGGTATGGACCTACCACCATTTGTTTAATCATTAGCCCATTTATGGACATTTGGGTTGTTTCCAGTTTTTTGTTTTGAGGTTGCTTTTTTTTTTTTTTTGGAGATCACTTTGCCGACCAGTGTAGAGTGACATGACCACAGCTCACTGCAGCCTCAACATCCTGGGCTCAAGCAATCCTCCCACCTCAGCCTCCAGAGTAGCTGGGAACACAGATGTGCACCACCATGCCTGGCTAATTTTTGTATTTTTTGTAGAGACAAGGTATCGTTGTGTTGTCCAGGCTTGTCTCAAACTCCTGAGCTCAAGCAATCCTCCTGCCTCAGCCTCCCAAAGTGCTGGAATTACAGACCTAAGCCATTGCGTTTCCAGTTTTAACTATTACAAGTAAAGCTGCTACAAGCATTTGTGTACATGTCTGTGTGTTAACACAGTTTTCATTTCTCTGAGATAAATGCCCAAAAGTGCAATTGCTGGATCATATGGTAAAAGCATGTTTAGTTTTTAAAGAAACTGCCATGTGCTTTCCCAGAGTGGCTGGCCAGTTTACATGGCAACCTGCAGTGTATGAGTGATCCAGCTTCTCTGTCTCTTCATCAGCATTTGGTGTTGTCACTACTTCTTATTTTGCCATTCTAATAGGTGCGTACTGATGTATTTTTGTGGTTTTGATTTGCATTTCCTAATGGCTAACAGTCATCTTTTTCATGTGCTTGTTTACCATCTGTACAGCCTCATCTGTGAAATGTCTGTCACACCTTTTGCCCATTTTCTAATTGGATTGTGTGTTATTTCACTGCTGACTTTTGAGAATCTTTGTTAATCTAGATGCTAGTACTTTATGAGGTATGTGGTTTGCAAATATTTCCTCCTATCCACTAGCTTGACTCTTTGTCCTCCTCACAGCGTCTTCCACAGAGCAAAGTTTTCCGTTCTAACGGTGTCCAGTTTACCAATTTCTCTTTTTCTGGATCATGTTATTAGTGTCAAGTCTATGAACTCCTCACCAACTCCTGGGGCCTTTTTTTCCTAAAAGTTGTATAGCTTTGCATTTTATGTCTAAGTCCATGTTCTATTTTGAGTTAATGTTTGTGTAAAGTGTGAGGTTTAGGTAAAGTTCTTTTTTTTTTTTTCTTTTGCCTATAGATGTCCAATTGCTATAGTTCCATTTATTAGAAAGATGGTCTTTCCTACATTGAATTGCTTTTTGCATCTTTGCCAAAAACTAGCTGGGCAGAAAAGGTTCTAGAAATCTGTTGCACAACCACATGAATGTACTTGACACTAGCAAACTGTGCTTAACTATGTTTAACAATGCCCTTAAACATAGTTAAGATGACACATTTTATGTTGTGTTTTTAATACAATTGAAATTTGTTAATTTAAAAATTACTTGGGCATACTTGCGTGGGTCTCATTCTGGATTCTCTAGTCTGTTCCATTGATCTATGCGTCTATCTCTTTGTCAATATCACACTGCTTTGATCTAGAGTAGACATTGAACGTATTCAAATCAGGTAAAATGATTTCTCCCACTTTATTCTTCTTTGGAATTGTTTTAGCTATTCTAGATTCTGTGCAGCTATTTCTATTTTTACTCTATCCTTCAAAAAAGTTAATAAAAGCACTTCACAGAAGGAAAAACTGAGGCATTAATCTGTATTTACTCATCAAAAATTTATTCAAATAATCATTGAGCATCTTTTCTATGTCAACACATTACACACAAAATCTCATGTAATCTTCACAAAAACCTACGCAATATGTGTTACTCTCATTTCTATATACCAGGTAACTGAAGATCAGAAAGGTTAAGTAATTTTCCCAAGGACACAGAGATGACAAGTGGTAGAGCCAAGTTATGGACATGGATATATTTGACACAAAATGCATGACTTTCCACCGTACTATTCTATACATCTTTCACATTGTCTACCATCTGCTTGATAATCTCCGCTAGTCTTAGTGATGCAAACATGAAACAAAAAAAACGTGGCTCTGATTTTGAGAATGTCTTAGATTATTTTCAGCTGTCTCAACCCTAAAAGTAACAGACTAAGACTTGGTCCCACCTAGGCATAATGTCTTTTTTGATTTTCCTTTATTGAAATTGCCTCTCTAACCCCAGCCTTTCATTTTCTGACAATGACTAGCCACTTAATCCACTAAAATTTCTCAGTCTGAAAGATCATAATCATTCACCCCTCTAAGCCTACTGTTAACTCTCAAGTGGTTATAGTTCTGTGCTATCGGTTAGTAGTGGAAGAAGATAGATACAGCTCGGTTAGTAGAGGTTAGTAGAGGAAGAAGATGGACACAGCTACTCCAGAACAAAGACTTAGGGTCAATGGCTTTACTTGTCAACAGATGGCATCTTTACTACTTGGCATAAGCCACTTGATAGCTGGAATGCACCTATGGCAAGGTCCATTTAGCATCTGCATAGCTGAGGGGCTACTTTGCAGTGACTGTAGCTTTTCATGGGTTTCCAACTGTCAACACAACGATCCAGCACAATAATGCAATGCTACTTGGAAACACAATACTTGCATCCTATTAATATCTGCTTTTAAGGTATCATTCGGGAGAGACAAGAGCAATATGGAATCATCTATCCCATTACAAACACATGACTTCATTATTATTGCTGTATGGTTCTCAAATGAGCAGAAAATTTCTTGGTTTCTTAGAAGGTTAAGGAAGGTCAAATGGGGTTTTCATTGTCTATCAAAAGATGGCTGTTGGTTTCTATAATAGGATCTTATATATAAGGTAATCCCTTACAAGAAAAGAAAAGTTCCAGAATAAATTGATCACTACAGGCAGGTCACATTAAAGAGCTCTATCAGGCCTATTTTCAAATATTGTGCAAACCAACAGGTGAACAGAGATGGAAAAGGATTGGTCTCTGACCTCAAGTATTGAATGATAGCAGGAAACTATAATAAATTATAAAATAAAGGTTTGCATAAAGCTCCACTGGAACTTGGAGGAAGAAAATTTGTACTCAATCAGAAGAGGTCAGGGAAAGCCTTACAGAAAATTTGAAATTAGAGTTAGTTTTGAAAGGTTTAAAACAATAGATCAAAGTCAAGAAAAGAACCATCTTGGAAAAAAAATTTTTAATCCTCAATGGAATGTTTTAGTGATCTATTGCACTGAATGTTTACCACAGTTAATAACAATGTATGGTATATTTCAAAATTGCCACAATAGATTTTTAACATTCCCACCACAAAAGAAAATGATAAATTGGTGAGGTGATGGCTATATTAATTAGCTTGACTTAATCTTTCTGCAACGCAGACATAGATCAAAACATCCCACTGTGCCCCATAAACATACACAATTATTTGCCACTTAAAAATCAGTTTTAAAAATTCCTCAATGAGAAGTTTGACTGCAGAACTCTTCTTCCACATACATATCTGTCCGTTTATTTATCATAAAACAGGATGGACAAAATTGACACTCAGTCAGGGTGAAGGAAAAGTGAGGGTAAAAAAAAAAAAAATACCCAAATACATGTCATAGGCTCTGTGTAATGACTACAAGAGCATTACAACTGGATGTGTGCTTCCTGCCAGCCAAAACAAAGGGAAAAATTAGTACAGTAGTCACAGTTTCCATGAAATAAAAATTTACCTGCTTCCCAGGAGATTCAGAGCTTGTCTTATACCCAGATCTGAGAAGAGTTTCTTAGGAGGTTCCACAGAGACATATTATATGCCTGGCCAATTAACACCCTCCATGACATCCCTGCTGCACAGGCAGAGGATGTAATAGGCCTGTTTCTTTTAGCATCCCTCAGTGTTGCTTAGGTAGCTCCCTGACGGTCTCATTGATTGAGCAAGGGATGGACAGCTCCTCTTTTTAAAATTTTTGGTAGAAACGGGATCTCGCTATGTTGCTCTGGCTGGTCTCAAACTCCTGATCTCAAGCGCTCCTCCTGCCTTGGCCTCCCAAAGCACTGGGGCTACAGATGTGAGCCACCATGCCCAGCTACTTTTTGAGGCAATACTCCACAATGTTATTTCTTCCTTGTGGACTTTTGATGAGAATTGGGCTAGCCTGGAGTATGTTCTGGGACTACACTTTAAGTCTTATTAGACACAATATCAATTAAATAGGCATCTCCTCATGTGATAAAAGCTTAAACTCTATAGTGCTGTTTCAGGTTTTTGGGTGAAAAAATTATAGAAATGGGCATTGGCAAATTGGCCTGCACTGTGGGTAATTGGCTCCTCAGTCCTGAAGGACTATGTGACAAGCCATATGAAATATGTTTTAGAACTGTGAATAGAGGAAGAAACATTCACCAGTTCCCAAAACCCATTGATCAAAGGTCATGCCCCAAGTGTTAACACCCCCAATGCCTTCCAGCTTATGCATGTGTGAGCCCCAGTGGGTTTCTGGGCATCTGGCACCCATGCTGCAATGGCAAAGAAGCCCAGGGTGGGATTTTTAGAGGGCGTAGTAAGGGCCAGAAGTATCTGCAGGAAGGAACTGATGATCCGCAGCATCTTGTCATATTCTGAGAACTTATTAAAAGCAAGCAAAATAAACTGTACTTTTTTCTTGATTGTCTATAACCCTTTTAAAACTCGAAAGGAAATAAAAGCCTTTTATTTCATGGCCTCCTGTGTAAAAAACATGGGTCAGATGAAAAATCAAATACTGAAGTTACCATTAGCATCTGAGAAGAGCTGGAGGGTAAATATCCCATTGTGTCTGATTTAAGTATTAAATGAAATTAATGAAGAATATCAATCAATACAGGTATGACAAGAAGGCAAGTGACTAAGAGTCTTCTAATCTGAAAGAGACAGTGGGGAAGGACCGCCCATCCCACTGCCAATCTAAATGCTGCATGGACTTAATATAGTGTTTAGTCTCTATCTTCCAGCTGAACACCAAGTTGAAGATAGCAGACAGTAGTTATTTAAATGGAGAATTAGTTCTCATACATCCAAACAATATCCAGGAACTTTAGCAGCCTGAGATTATCAGAACATAATAGATCTTTTGCTATTATATCAGAGTTTGCAACAAAGACATAGAATTCCAGCTATAGAGGTAGTTACAAGAATAAGCCAGGAGCTATGAATAGGGCTTACAGAATTTTTTAATAAATGAGTGAAAGCTAGACCTTTCTCTGTAGAGCAAAAAAAAAAAACCTTTTTTTTTTTTAACAGACAGACTCTCGCTCTGTTGCCCAGGCTGGATTGCAGTAGCACAATCATTGCTCACTGTAATCTCAAACTTCTGGACTCAAGTGACTCTCCCATCTCAGCATCCCAAGTAGCTGGGACTACATGTACATGCCACCATACCTGGGTAATTTTTTAAAAATTTTTTTGTAGAGAAGGGGTCTTGCTATGTTGCCCAGACTGGTCTTGAACTCTTGGCCTCAAGTGACCCTCCCACCTCAGCTTCCCAAAGCACTCAGTTTACAGAAATGAGCCACCACTCCTGGCTGAAAGGCATTTTTAAATACAGCATTAAAATACATAACACAAAATTAAGGTAGTAAAAATAAATGGTTTTAATGTATAGAGATATTTATCGCAATATTTCTATAAGGGCTATATTCCTTTAAATCTAAATTTTATATTAATCATTTATAATTACTCATTAACCTTTTATAGGGGAAAAATTAAGTGAGTAGATTTTATGGGAATGTAGCTCTGTTTCACATTAGGGAATTGTCTTAGACAACATTTCACCAAGTTATTAAAAGGACTTCTGTGAGCAGAGCGTTTCGTGGTAAGACATGCTTGAGAAACTCTGGGTTATACAAGGTAAACCAGTCTCTCTTCTGCAGGAATTTCACTTTGCTGGACATGGAGATTGCCGATGGGGTCTAAGAGTGCCCTGCTTCTGCCAAGCTTGTTTAAATAGCACTATTCCAAGGACATTCCATGGAACGTAAGTGTACTAAATGCCAATGTGAGAAGCTGATCAAAGCCCCAGTTTTTGAACTGTGTCTGCCCGTGAAGTCCTGAAGTTCCATGGCTGTGCCTCAAGGCTACTCAAGAAAGGGAGGGAGGAGATGAAAATGGGGAGTCCCTGAGCCAACAGAGCTCTGAGCCTTTCATTCCTGTGGTTAGCCAGAGTCCTTTTACATCTATATTTATCTACTCATTTCACATCTTTATATTTATATATTCATTTTATGTCTATATTTATATGCTGGGTTTCCAGGTAAGATTTCAGTTGTCTAAAAACTCAGCTCTTTTTTTAAAAAAAAAAAAAAAAGTGCAAACACCTCATCTAGAATCAGTGCATCCACATAGACATAAGTCTAAGGCAGCAGTTCTATGAAGACAGTTGTGGATCCAGGTTCACCCCTAATATTGGCATTGCCTTGGCCAAGAGTACAAATAGAGGCCCATGTAGATTATACATCTAATGTATGAGTTATAGATCAAGCTAGCATCACTAGTTAAAACATTGCTACTTCTACCTTGACAAATATACCCGAATTCAGAATCCGTAGACTTCCAGAAATCTACTCCTGAAAAATGGTCTCTTCCCACCTCCAGTTCCTACCACAAGTAGCCCAGTGTACACCCAAGAACCTAAGTTAAAGCTTCACCCATGGTCCTTGAAACAGGCAATGATTTGGCCATCACTTGGCTCAAGTGGGCACACACAGTCAGCATACTTCACTCTAGAGAGGAAAGACCTCAGAAAGAGGGCCACAGGCCTTGGAATTTTAATTGTGACCATTTGAGCAGAGAATTCTGAGGTCTCAAGTATCAGGAACATGTTCCAGAAGGAAGATATATGGGGTCCAGATGGTTTTGTGCTCTTATCCCAAGGACTTCTCACTTAATGGTGATGGAAAGGAACAAAGAAGGATAAGAGTGGAGCTCTCTAAAGCGTGGGGCTCAAAGCAAGTGGTCTTCTTGCCAGGATTTAGGGCAGTACTAGTGGGAATACCAATTGCAAGACATCAGGCAGAAAAGGAAAGATGAAGTTGTCCTATGGGGCCAGCTTGCAAAAACCCAAGCATGACAGTGATTGCAAACACTGTGGGGCCAGTCTCAGTGCACCTGAGCTTTCTTTTTTCTGATGAGAAAACCCAAAGAGTTTTATTTAGCTTTCTGAACTAATCTTATAAGAAAATAAAATTCCAGCCTCAACTGTTGAAATTTTTATTTAGGAGAAAACTAAGTAGAGAAATTTGAGATTAAATTCATAAACAGGTATATTAGTAACAAACCACTTTGTAGGAGTTAGTGAGAGATGATGAGTCATAAAAACAAATTTCAAGCAAACATTTGTCCATTAAACAAGCATCATTAGCATCTATATTATAGGCACTAGTGATATGCCAGTGAATAATTCAAAGTTCTTGCCCTTGAGGAACTTAATTCTTTTAGGATCAGCACATACACATGCACTCACACACCACACACACTTCACACACACACTTGAATAGTGATAAATTCTATGATAAAATCTAAACAGAGGTGGGAGTGGTGAGTGAAGAACTCTCTGAATCTGTGATACTTAAGCAGAGACATGAATGAAATGAGCTTTGTACACCTCTAGGGGAAGAGCATTCCAGGCAGAAGTTACAGTAAGTGCAAAGGCCCTGGGGTGGGAATAAGCTTAGAATGATCAAAGAATAATGGAGGAAAGTATAGCTAGGTCAGGGTGGGAAAAGGGGAGATAGGTAGAAAATACAAGAGTAGAAAGGTTGGCATTGGCCAGATTGTGCAATGTACCATATGAGTCTAGAATTCAAGACAGAGGTCTGGACTCCAGCTGAATATTCAGGAGTGACTAGCAAGAGGTGACAGTTAAAGCTCAAAGAAAAAAAAAATTCACCCAAGAGTAAACAGAATAAAACTAATCAAATTTGAGAGGAGCCCTGGAAAGCATTGATAGTGAATATGGCAAGAGGAATCAACAATGAATCCTGGAAATAAGTAATCCTTTCTGGAGGAATGAAGTGGCCAAGAGGGTTAAATATTAAAGAGAAGTTAGGTCAAGTTTAAACCACCAGAGGTCCATTGGCTTTGACAAACAGGAAGTCATTGGGGGCCTTTGCCAAGGCAACTGCTATGCACTAGTGAGAGTAGAAGTCAAAACTCATTGGCTTGAGAAATGTGTTAGAAATGAATGAGGAGATTCTGCAAAATTGGATTGGTTTTTTAAGAATCTTGGCTGTGTAGGTGGGAGAATGGATAGGGCAGCAATTTCAGGATGAATTGGGGAAAATACTGGAGTTGAGTTGAAAAAACTTGATGTATGCTTGTTGGCCACATCAGTAAGCATACATCAGTTTTCTCCATCTTAACTTCAGAAAGGAACTGAGAAAGAAAGTGAGGTTAAAGGTGCATGGGAGAGGATGTTTCTGAAGCAGGCGGATGTTTCTGAAGCAGGCTTCCGCATTCCACACATTGCCTTCTTGTGGGAAGACTTCAATTAATGTTGCTTTTTCTATCTTATTTGATTGACAAATTTAGGAAGAAAATGGCAACCTTGGCTCAAGTCTTCCCTTTGTCCTACCAGAAGTGAACCTGCCCACAGAAGGCACAAATTTGCCTCTGCTCTTCACGATGTAATTTTTACCTGTAAAGGCTCCCATACAACACTGCTGAGAACTGACCAGTTCTGGGGTTCAGAGCTCAGGTCCATTTAACAGAGACACAAAGCCACATCTTCCAACTCAGCTCTATCCATAATATTGCTGTGGCTTCTGTCTTTATTCTTTGATTTACTTCCTGAATTGTGCAGCACTCAGGTAGAAAAGAGAGAAGGCTGCTTACTGGTCCTCAATGGACTCAACATTGTAGATAATTGATTAATCAAGATATGAAGGAAAGGCAAAGAAATTTTAACAAAGAAGGAGCAAACAGAAGAAATGACTTCCCATCTTCTCAGACCAAAAAGTAGGAGAGAAGGATGTGCATGGGAGACAGGAGTTGAAAGTGTTCACAGTTGATATTGTCTACTTTCTCTATGCAGCTGGAAACAAAGCTATTTGCTGAGAGTGAGAATGTTAAAGATTTGAAGCCTTGAAGAGGTTGAAACACTACTTGAGAGAAAGAGAAAGAGGGGATCAAGGATAAGTAAATATGAGGAAAGTCCCCTCATTCCAATATGTTCACAACTAAATTGCACTTGCCCCAAAACAAAGCCAAGGGAAAAAATGTAGAAAATGGTTACATAATCAGCTTACAATTCTAACTACAACTATCAATCGGTATTCTTCCCAGGGTAGACTCTTGGGGAAAGAGCAAGGGCCTAGAAACCTGGATTTACATCCCAGAAATGCCAGTAATGAATGCATTGGGTGTGCTGATGAAGATAATTGCATGTGGTTGGAAGCTGCTGGTGGGGCCCTCATGACCCCTCCCTCCTGGTATCCACTCCTTTGTGTAACTCCCTCCTCTTGTGTATGAACTGAACCTAATGACTCACTTCTAAAGAATAGAGTACAGCAAGAGTAATGGGATGTCACTTCTGGTATTAGGTTACAAAAAACTGACTTCTGTCTTATCCATGCTCTCACTCTCTCCATGTTTGCTCTGATGAGGCAAGTTGAAGAGGTACACATGGTGGGGAACTGAGGGTGACCTCCACCTGACTGCCAGCAAGAAACTGAAGCCCTCAATTCAACACCCATCCAGGAACTGGCCTGGGTCCATAACTACATAAGTGAGACTGAAAGAAGATCCATCCCAGTTGAGCTTTCAGATGAGAATGCAGCCCTGGTCAGCACTTCTGTTGCCTCCTTATGAGAGATCCCAAAGTTGTGCCTGAATTCTGACCCACAGAAACTGAGCAAATAGATGTGTATTATTTGAAGCTGCTAAGTTTTGGGGTAATTTGTAATGCATAATAAATAATTCATGTTGTGAATTTGTCTGACCATGCTGGTAGGAGCTGACTGGTGTTTCTGTGGCAGCTGAGAGATGGGTCTTTAATGGGCTGTTGTATTAGTTCATTCTCACACTGCTATAAATAACTGCCCAAGACCAGGTAATTTATAAAGACAAGAGGCTTAATTGACTCACAGTTCTGCATGGCTGAGGAGGCCTCAAGAAACTTATATAATCATGACAGGAGGGGAAGCAGGTGCATCTAACATGGTGACAGGTGAGAGGGAGCACGTGAAGGAGGATCTGTCAAACACTTATAAAACCATTATACCTCATGAGAACTCACTATCATGAAAACAGCATGAGGGAGACCACCTCCATGATCCAATCACCTCCCACAAGGTCCCTCCCTCAACATCTGGGTATTACAATTTGAAATGAGATTTGGATAGGGACATAGAGCCAAACTGCATCAGATGTCTTTCTGTCCTCGTCCCTATTCTGTCCAAAGAGAAGATGAAGGAAGAGGAATAGAGATAATTGTAATTTATATTTATCAAGTGCCTACTGTGTCCCAGCACATTAATAAGTACATAATTTAAATTATCTCATTTATTCTTCTCCAAAACTGTAAGATAAGAACTTTTATTCTCCTTTTACAGAAGAAGTTACAGTTTCATACAGTTGCTATGAGGATTAAATAACAAAATATGTATAAAGCACCTGACATAGTACTTAGCAAACAATAGGTGCTAAATAAATCTTCCTCAGTTTCCCTTCCTTCTCCTTACAGAGAAGCAGCCTGGTTGAAAAACACAGAAATTAGAGGCTTGCATACGACCTCTATCATTATTGCAGTACTAGAAGAGAGAACTGCAAGAATAAATGATGAGTCAACATTCATTTATTCAACATAGGATTCAAAATTAATCCTAACACTCAAGAGTTCTCGGCCAAAATTACTAAAATGAAATGAAACAGGGTTAATGTGAAGACTTACATTTAGGTTTAAAAAATTAATCAAGTAAGCTTAGGAGAAACTTGATTAGACACTAACTTATATAAAACAGAGCTAGAGTCAACAATCAGCTTAAAATGAGCCAAAAGTGATACATGGTTCCTATAAAAAAAATTATCTTTTTCTTGGTCTTCATTGATTCAAAGATAGTATACCAATAGTGATGCAAGAAGAGAGTATCCCCATGCATGCTGCATTGGTCAAAGCACAGCTGGAAAGTCAAAACTAGATGTGGGCTCCAAGTTTTATGAGGAAACTGACAAACTAGATTTTGTCTAGAGTCACCAGGTTACTGAAGCATCTGGACTATGTCACCAAGGCATGATTGAAGGAACAGCGATACCCCCAACAGAACACTGATCCAGCCCATTTGGACTGCTCACTCTACCACCAATGTCTGTTCCACTAACTGAACTCAGTATGCCCTGCAGCCTGCCACACCCAAGGAGGCAGTTTAGTGGGCTCTGAGAATTAAAGGACCGTGGTGCTAGCATCCGCTCCCACTAACCAGGATGCAACCCTGAACATACTTGTGAACCTCTCTGGGCCTCAGTTTTTTGATATATAAAATGATGAGGTTGGACTTAGATCTCTGTGGAGTCTTTGGGCTGAAAATTGAAACAATTCTGTGTTCAGAAATGGCCCAGTCTCACTCTCACAGATCAGATTATTGAGAGCACTGGTCACACTCTTGACCTCCTGGTCCTCATTACAACACAGCCTGAAACTTCTACATTGCCTAGATCATGCAGCATCATTTTTGTCACATTATTAGTAAAGAGTGGGTCTTAAGGCCAAGTGTGGTGGTTCACACCTGTAATCCCAGTGCTTTGGAAGGCCAAGGTGGGCAGATCACTTCAGCCCAAGAGTTCAAGATCAGCCTGGGCATCATGGGGAAACTCCATCTCTATTAAAAAAAAAAAAAAAAATTAGCCAAACATGGTGGCTCATGCCTGTCATCCCAGGTACTCAGGAGGCTAAGGCAAGAGAATCAGTTGAGCCCAGAAGACAAAGATTGCAATGAGCAGAGATCACTGCAATCCAACCTGGGTGACAGAGCCAGAGCCAAACCCTGTCTCAAAGAAAAAAAAAATTGGGTCTTGGAATGAGAGTTTGGGAATGCTTCCTGTTCCATTCTGCTCTTAGAGATTCACAAAGCATATTAGCACCTTAGCACGTGAAGGACCCTGAAATGTCCAATAACCAAGAAACCAGTATAACTCTGTTCAGATTAACATTTTTTAAACTTATCATAATCCCTTGTGCTAAATATCAGTCAACAGTCACACTTTGTGAAGCAATGACTTGGATTAATGATAATCAGTTACTTTATACCCTACAGTCTTGCTTTCTTCTCTATGAGCCCCAACACACCATCAGCAAAGATTCGCAGCCATCAGACAGCCATAGGCTTGGGTTATGCTTGCTTGTAAAGAAAGTGAGCCTTTCAGAATCATCCTATCACCACCGACAATCCTGGAGAGCCAGGGGCATCCACCCACTTAGAACTGCAACCATGTGCACATATTACTAGAGTCAGGTTTCAGGATTCAGCACTACCTGATGTATACATTATTCTCAGGATCTAGGTCTCTAAAAATCAGTCCTTTAAGAAACTGTATCAAGAGAGAAGAAACAGGAGATTATTTTTTAAATCTCTTTCCAAAAGTAATTCCTTACATTTCTAAAATATTTTTATACCAGACAAAAGCCTCAGTTATCAATGTGTGTGGCAGTGTTGAAAGCCAGAAACAAGAATGATAGATACAAACTAAAATAAGGTATGAAAAAAGGATTTTTTAAATCAGAAAAATTCATATTAGCACTGCTCTGTTGTTCATTTTAGCATGAAATTAATTGTAAGGGCGAACTCCAGGATATCCTACAGCAATAATCTACACTGTCCTCATAACCTTTAAAATGACTTAATGAAGGCAAAGTTAAGTCTTGAAAGGTTTCATTACCATTAAAGGAGGGGCCCATTTACTATTCTCTTTCATAATGTTAATGTGATTTTCCTAGCGCATAAAATTTAATTAATGGGAGACATAATATATTACCCAAGGACCCACCTTGCATGGAAAATTGATAGTACATCCATGTCTTTATTCCTGTTGACCACTCTGCATCCATTCAAATCATGTTTATCTTTTAAGTCCAACTCTTTTTTTTTTTTTTTTTTTTTTGAGACAGGGTCTTATCCTGTTGCCCATGCTGGAGTGCAGAGGCTCAATCACAGCTCACTGCAGCCTTGACCTCCTGGGCTCAAGCAATCCGCCCACCTCAGACTCCCAAGTAACTGAGACTACAGGCACACACCACCACACCCTAATTTTTGTATTTTTTATAGAGACAGGATTTCGCCATATCGCCCCAGGCTGCTCTTGAACTCCTGGGCTCAAGTAATTCTCCTCCCTCAGCCTCCCAAAGTGCTGAGATTACAGATGCAAGTCATCATGACCGGCTTTAAGTCCAGCTCTAACTCTCCTTCTTGCTTGAAATATTCTTTCTCGGTCTTTCAAAATTGGAATTACATATGCTACAGACTGTGACTAGACCAGTATAAATGAGGGGCCATGAGAGGCCAGTCTCAATGAAGAAGTGTATGCTACAGGCTGCAGGGAAAGTTTGGATAGGTAGGTAAAATGGAGGAAAAGATCAAAGGAGGCCTAAAAGACAACCAAGTAATTGAGCTTGGTGTAAATAAAACAGTAGTTACCTTTTACCAAATACTAGTCATTTATTTAGCCATTATTAGAGTTGGCCTTCTGTAAACCTGGGTTTCCCTATCTGTGGGTTCAGCATCTGTGGATTCAACCAACCATGGATCAAAAATATTTGGAAAAAAAAACTGCATCTGTACTAACATGGACAGACATTTTTTCTTGTCATTATTGCCTAAATAATACTGTATAACAACTACTCACATAGCATTCACACAGTATTAGGTATTACAAGTAATCTAGAGATGATTTAAAGTACACAGGAGAATGTGCATAAGTTAAATTCAAATACTAGACCATTTTATATCAGACACTTGAACATCCACGGATTTTGGTATCCTTGGGAGGTCCAATCCCCCACAGGTACCAGGGGGATGACTGTACTTAAATACAAGGCACAAGATTCAAATCTTTATTCTATCTCTTCCCAGACATATTAGTGGGCAAGTTACATAATCAATATATTAGTTAGGAATAGGCTCAATGACAGATTTCAGGGGAAAAATAAAAATAAATAGCAGTACCTTAAACGGGATAGAAGATTATTTATCTCTAGTATAAAAGTTCGAAGATATGCAGTCTAAGACTGGTATGAAGATCTAGCTGACCAAAGTCCTCAGGGACTTAACTCCTTCCATTATCAATCTTCTTGTCCTGGAATGTGGCCTCATCGTCACAGCCCTAAGAAGTATCCAATTCTAGGCAGCAGGATGAAAGAAGGAATAAAAGGCATATGTAAACTGTCTCTTAGAGAAATTTTCATAAGCAACTGCCTACTACACTCTAAATCCCACTGGCCAGACTTAGTGATATGGCCACACTTAACTGCAAGGGATAATGGAAAATATCATCTTTAAGCTGGACAGTCATATAACCAGCTAAAAATACCTGTTGGTATTGATGAATGGAAAAAAATATTAAGGGACAACTAACGGTTTCAACTACAGTTTACCTGAAAATAGAAATAGTATCTACTGGAATTTACTTGGGAAGGGGTCAGAATTAAACGGGAACACACAGGCAAAGCACCTTGCGTACTGCTGCATGAATGAGAATCTCATTCCTTCTTATCCTCTGTATGCACAAAAATAAGCTTATTCACATGTATCTCTTGTCTATCTTGCATCTTCAGACCTAGATACAATTCATTAACCTTTCCAAGCAGAAAAATTAATATGCCATAATTTCTTCCTATTTTGACTTGCAGATATGCAGATACAAAATACTGCTCACTATCTTTCTCAGCTTTGCATAACTGTTAACATTATACATTTCAAAGCTGCCCCAACGGCATAATAGCAATGAAATTCTGGGCTTACAGGCTCTCTGGAATGTGAGCTCCACAAGACCATGGCCTTGCCTGATTCGTTCACAAGAAAGTTATAGAAGAATACCTGGCACATAATCGGGCACATTCAATATTGGTTGAAGGAAATGATACTGGAATTATCAAATACATGGGAGAAAATAAGAATGTTCAATATTAAGAAGCCAGCAAGATACATCACTATTACAAAGCACATTGGATCCTTAAATGGCAATATTGTGGATCAGATGTTTAGAGAAAACTCTCCCAGTACGGTACACTGATAAAGGCTGGATACATTCCAAAATAAAAACTTTTTAAACGCATGAATGAGCTCCCAAGAAAGCAAAGGTATTCTCTGAAGGCCAGAAAAGATAAGAAAGCTCAAATTGAAAGAAATAAGTGGTGTTCAAGCTGGAAATTGCTCTTGGGGGTCTAAGAAGATAAAGCCTGTGGCCTTAAGTGGATATGAGATTAAATTGAAGATATTCACTTTTTAAAGCAGAGATCCCAAGAGGGTAAACATCCTTTTCTAAGTGGATGACCTAGGGGGAAAACATATCCCACAGAGGGAGTTAGTAGGATACATTATTATCTCATCTTGGCTCTTGGTGAAGCTAAAAAAGAGAAAGAAAGAAAAAATTCTACCCTAAGAATTCCTAACCACAAATGTACACTTAAAGGATTTAGAATAAGAACTCAAACCACCTATGTAACAAAAAAGAAACCTTAAGCCAAAAATGGAATTTAAAGTGTCCCAGGTAGATAAATGCCCCTAGGCACCTAGAAAAACCAAATGAGCATCCTACTTGAAAAAAACAAATTTTTAAACCAGGCCTCAAATAAATCTCACAAACAAAGCTCACAATCAAAAATCACTAAAACAACAGGAAAGAAACTGCCATGAGGAAGAGGAGGGAGAAACAACAAACCACAGAATCAGAATGGCAAAGACAGCAGATGTTGGAATTATCAAAGATAGACTATAAAATAAGAATGCATAATATTGTTTTTAAAAATATAAATTAAAAGATTGATATAGAATCAGGGACTATGGAAGGTGACCAAGCAGATATATTAAGAAACCAAATAGAAATTCTAAAACTGAAAATACAATAACTGAAATTAGAAACTTCATGAAAAGTTAAACAGTAGATTAGACCCAGCTAAAGAGAGAATTAGTGAACTAGAAGAACAGATATACAGATATCTCAGAGTTTCTCTTAAAGCCAGCCCTGAAAGACAAGGATTTCAGTGTAAGTAGTTAATTTGGGAGGGGAAAGAAACACCAGTGAAGAAGTGAGTAAATGGCACAGAGAAGGCAAAGTAGCCAATTTAGGTGATACTGAGCTTTTTACCACTGTGGGAAACTGGAGCTTCATCACGCTGGAGGCACTCTAGAAGCCCATCTAGAACACATACTTCAAGGTTGTCCCACCTGAGCTGCTGTATTCATTCACCCATCAGTCACTGGTTGAGGGCTGTTTCCGCTAAGCCATTAATTGCCAGGCACTTCTGACCTTCACAGGAGTGGCAAAGTGGACTCTGAAAACCAGAGCAAAAAAATTCAGATGTTGGCAGTTAAAAGCTAGGCAGATATACTGATGTGGTAAAGACAGAGGGATACATACAGACGGACCACTGACTCCATCCACTATAGTGATTTTGAAGAAATTACCCAGAATGCAGCACAGGGAGACAAAGAATTGGAAAATGTAAAAAAAGATTAAGATTCATAGAAGATAGAGAATGTACATATTATATGATCTTGCAATTCCACCCCAGGTATTCTACCTAGAGAAACTCTAACACATGAACACTAGGAATTATATATAAGACTTTGCATAGCAGCACAGTTCAAAAAAGCAAGAAATTTTAAAAATATGTCTATCAAGTGTAGGATGGATACATTGGGGTATATTTTTACAATAGAATTCTACAAAGCAGTAAAAATGAAGAACTGTTCACGCACATCATAGGAATAAATCCCTCATAGACAATACTGAACCAAAAAAGCAAGTCACAGAAGAATATGTACAGTATAATTTCATTTATATAAAGCTTAAAAATAGGCAAAATAAATAATATATTGTTTAGGACTTAATTAAAATAACTAATTATTATATAGTACTTACTCTATGCCAGACACTAGTCTGAACATTGTACATATTTAATTAGTTGCACTCATTTAATCCTTATAACAACTCTGTGAGGTAAGTACTCTTCTTATTCCCAGTTTACAGATGACTGCATTGAAACACGGAGAGGTTAAGTGACTTTCCCACAGTCACACAATTAACATAATGTGTGCAGTAAAAATAGAAAGAAATGCAACAGAAATATTAGCCCAAAGTCATGTTTATGGTTATCTTTGAAGAGGGGGATAAAACTAGAGGTGCATCAAGAGTTCTGGAAACATCCTCCTCCTTTACGTGTATCATGGTGTATTAGTCTCTTCTCACACTGCTATAAGGTAATACCTGAGGGCTGGTACGGTGGCTCACACCTATAATCCCAGCACTTTGGGAGGCCAAAGCAGGCAGATCACTTGAGGCCAGGAATTCAAGACCAGCCTGGCCAACTTAGCAAAACCCCGTCTTTACTAAAAATACAAAAAAGAAAAAAGAAAAAAAAAAAAAGCTGGGCATGGTGGCAGGCACCTGTGGTCCCAGCTCCTTAGGAGGCTGAGGCATGAAAATTGCTTGAACCTGGGAGGCAGAGGTTGCAGTGAGCTGAGATCGCACAGCTGCACTCCAGCCTGCACGACACAGAAGAACTATGTCTCAAAAAAAAAAAAAAAGAAAAGAAAAGAAAAAGAAAATACCTGAGATAGAGTAATTTATAAAGAAACGAGGTTTAACTGGCTCATGGTTCCACAGGCTGTACAGGAAGCATGGCTGAGGAGGCCTCAGGAAACTTACAATCATGGTGGAAGGCCAAGGGGAAATAGGTACGTGTCACATGGCTGGAGCAGGAAGAAGAGCTGGGGTGTGGGGAGAGGTGCCACACACTTTTAAACAACCAGATCTCATGAGAACTCCCTCACTATCATGAGAAGAGCAAGCAGGAAAATCTGCCCCCATGATCCAGTCATCGCCCTCCAGGCCCCACCTCCAGCATTGGGGATTACAGTTCCACATGAGATTTGGGCAGAGACACCGGTGCACACCATATCACATGGGTACGTAAGTGTTCTTTTGTTACTATTCTTTAAGCACATGTGTTATATACTCTTTTTGTGTATGATATATTTCGTAATGACAATTATTAAGAAAGAAATGCATTTGCATAAGCAAAGATTAAAAGGTGCAAGTGAGCTTATTTCAACAAAAGAGAGTTTATTACAAAGTGAAAAATAGCTTATTAGAAAGCTAAGCAAGAAAAAGCCATAACAAAAAGGAAATACTTTGAATTGACAGAAATATTATATACATTAACGAAGAATTCTACTTTACTGTCCAGTTCAATCTAGTATGAAAGGTTTACAATTATAAATAGACCAGCAACAGAAACCCATAATTAAATGAAAGACAGACAGAGAGAGCGAGCGAGCAAGAGCAGCATTAGAAAGAGATACACCAAAATGTTTTCTCATGCTGAAATGGCAGGATTGTGATGGTGATGGCAGGATTGTGAGTGATTTCCTCCCTTACTTTTTAACATTACAGACAGATTCTGGAGTTAGACAGACATGACCTTGAATTGAGCATGCATAATTCACTGGTCATGAGAGCTTAGAAAATTTGCTTAATCTCTCTGAGCTTTAAATTCTTCCCATGTAAAATGAGGATAATAGAGCCTCAGGAATGTGCTGTGAGGTTTTAATGAGATAATATGTATTAGTAGCAGAGCACCTAACTTGTAGTAAGTCAACAAAATTTGTTATAGTTACTTCTAGTGACCATTGACTCCCTTTATTCGCCTTCACCGCATTTATTTTGGGGCACCTTCTCTGGCTCAGGAATTGAGCCATCATCTTGATAGGAGCCCACACCTCAAGCCCACAACAAAGCTCAATGCTAAAACTTTAGATGGAGTTACTGAAAAGAGTTGCCATCTTTTCTCTGATATCACCAGCTCCAAAGATGTAAGTTAGAGCCTAGGCAATGAACATCTTTGGAACCACAAATGGAAATAAAATTAACTCAGAGGGAGATGAGAGGAGAGAGAGAAATATAAAGAGAAAGATAAAGATATATATATATATATATAGAGAGAGAGAGAGAGAGAGAGACTGAGTCCTGAAGACAACATTGAAGCCCTTGAACCCAGCCACAACTAAACAGAACCACACTTAACTTTTCTGTAAATAAATGTTTTACATAAATTAATTTATGTTTCTGTCACTAGCAATCCAAAACTCCTGGCTAATAAATGAGTTAGTTCCTAAAGTTCAGTTAGAGCAATATAAATCTGCTATTATACTATCAATACATCATTCTCTTTTTTTTCCTACACTGTTTAGTTAGCATGTGTTTTTATTGCTTATTTTCTCATTATTTTTCTATTTTTACCTATGTAGATTATTTCTTTCAAAGTTCTTTTTGAATTATTGCATGTGTTTATTGTCTATGTATGTTTTTTGTGTTCTCTCTGAAATTTTCGCCAGTATAATTGTTGAATATTTTAATGATCAAATTTAGAACTTTACCTGCAGATAACTGCAGCCCCAACTGACAGCCTGACTTATCTCATCCCGATAAATCACTCCCAGATTCATGACCCTCAGAAACTGAGATAAATGCAGTTTTATTGTTTTAACACTGCTAAATTTTAGGGAAGTATATTATGTAGCAATAGACAACCAACACAATCTCTTTTCATAAGTTTTACCTCTAACCGATGGTCATTCATTTTCAAGCGGAAAACTTTCTTTAAATGAAGATTTTTTTCCTTTGTTCCTTTGAACATGTTGTTCTCTTTGTTGTTTTTTCCTTCAGAAACTGTTATTCCCAAAGAATTGGGATCTCCAAGATCCGTCATCCAACTATTAGCTCATCAGTTTAAGTCTTTTATTCTTACACTTTTGAAACCCTCCTTCAATTTGTCCTCTACTATATGAATTCCCCTTTCCATGGTTTCAAGTTTGCTACTTGCTGCCTGCAGCTTAGTATCATTATACTGTTATATTTAACTTTATTACAGTCTTTTCTTGTCTTGGATTTTTCATATTTTTTTTGTAATAGCCGACTCTTGTTTCTCTGAGGAAATGTCCCCTTACATATTTTTGAACAATTGCAGCAGATATTTTTCTAAAATTGGTCTCTATTTCAGGTGCAGGCCATTTTCCTGAATCATCAGGACAGCATAGCACAGTGGTGGATATTGTTTGGCTGTGTCCCCACCCAAATCCAAATCTCATCTTGAATTGTAGCTCCTGTAATTCCCGCATGTTGTTGGAGGGACCCAGTGGGAGATAATTGAATTATGGAGCAGTTCCCCCCTTATTGTTTTCCTGGTAGTGAATAAGTCCCATGAGATCTGATGGTTTTACAAGGGGTTTCCCCTTTCACTGGCTCTCAATTCTCTCTTGCCTCTGCCATGTAAGACGTGCCTTTTGCCTCCCGCCATGATTGTGAGGCCTTTAAACTGTAAGTTCGTTAAACCTCTTTTTCTTTATAAATTACCCAGTCTCAGGCATGTCTTTATCAGCAGTGTGAAACAGACTAATACAGTTAAGCCTACAGATTAGGAACCATTCTGCCCAGGTTCATATCCCAATCTTGTCACCTATTATCTCCAGGACCTTGGAAAAGCTCCTTAAACTCTGTGTTTCAGTTTCCTATCTGAAAAATTGGGGTAAGAGTAGTACCTGCCTCATAGAGTCACTAAGCTAAAACATGCAAAGTGCTTAGAACCACTTCAATATATGGGCATGTGCTCAAAAATATTAGTCATTATTACCAAGACAATGGCCAACTTGTGCTGCAGAATGTGATCATACCACCCTACCCACCTCCCACTAGATTCTTCTCTCTTTACTCATCTTCTCACAGTCCTGGTATAGAAGGAAAATCAAGATGCTGAGTTTCCCCTGGGCTCAGTAACAGACTGGTATGAGGCCCTATCCTAAGAAATGGTTAAAAGCCAAAGTTGCATCTCTCCCTGGTTAAGACTAAGATTTTTATAGAATAAAATATAATTTTTTAAAATTTATGCTAGAACCCATAGCTCACACCTGTAATCCCAGCACTTTGGGATGCTGAGGTGGGAGTATCGCTTGAGCTCAGAAATTCGAAACCAGCCTGAGCAATACAGCAAGACACCATCTCTACTAAAAATCAAAAAAATCAGCCCATGCACATGGTGGTGCATGCCTGTAGTCCTAGCTACTTGGGAGGCTAAGGTGGGAGGATCACTTGAGCTCAGGAGATCAAAGCTGCAGTGAGCTGTGATCACGCCACTGCACTCTAGCCTGGGCAATAAAGTGAGACCCTGTCTCAAAAATAAATAAATAAATAAATAAATAAATAAATATTAGCAAATTACCTGTTTGGCATCAGGTGAGTATAGATTGGGGATAGTAATACCATTGCTTACAATTTTCCCAGCACAGATAATGGAAGGATGGGTTCCTAGGGGAAGGATCCCTTGTGCATTTACATAGTAGAAAAAACACACTCAAACCCAGGTACCTGCAGCATTGAACGATACTTTTCACCCCAACTCCTTTACGCCATCCCAAGAACCCCAAAGTCTCATTCCACCGTAACTTTAGACTCGAAGTCTAGGACCTTGTGATCTGCATTACATTTGGGTGTGACGCTTCTTAACTTGGAGACTTGTAAATTATCTACCTCCATATTCCCGAGACACAATGGAGAAATAGTGTAATTGCAATAAGCCTTTCCTTTTGAGATAGTGAAGAATTGCAGGCATACAGCTGCCACCAGTCCGAAAAAATTGAAATCTCCTAGTCAAACGTTGTGAGGTCTTCCCCGTTCTGAGGGTAGGCAATGTTACCTGACTTAGTCCTTATTCTGCTTCCTGGAGTAGCTCCTTATCCACCACTCTCCAAACCTCTTGGCTTTGCCCTCTGCAATGTCCTTTTTTTGTCTCATCACTTCTGTGGATGCATCTGAAGAGGACATTAGAAAATATGCACATTTTAGTAGCTTAGCAAATTTCACAGCCTGTTTCTTGTCTGTGGAAAGTTTGGATGAGGTGACCATATTTTGCATGTGGGAAAAATGCAAGTAACTGTGGCCAAGAAGACAGTCTGGTAGATTTCATTATCACCTCAATTCTTCATCCCTCCCTGCACACAGACTTTTAGCTACGTGACTTTGCAGTCCAGTAGGCCAGGCATGGTGGCTCACACCTGTAATGCCAATATTATGGGAGGCCCAGGCAGGAAGATTGCTTAAGTCTAGGAATTTGAGACAAACCTGGGCAACACAGTAAAATCTCCCTACCAAAAGAAAATTCTTAGCCAGGCATGGTGCTTGCCTCGAGTCACAGTTATTTAGGAGGCTGAGGTGGGAGGACCACTTGAGGAGTTTGAGGCTGCAGTGAGCTATGATAGCACTACTGCATTCTAGTCTGAGCAACAGAGCAAGACCTTATCTCTAAATAAATAAAGCATTTCTCCACCCCTTGACTTGGGGCTTGGCCATGTGGTTTGCTTTGGCCAATGGGATGTTGGTAGATAAGTCACAGGCAAGGGCTTACCCCTGCGTGGTAGTAACTCTGCCTTCACCATGAGAAGAACATGCCTGGGCTAACCCACTGAACCTCAGAGAAGGATGAAACACATCTGGAGTAGAGCTGTCCCGGCTGCCTAAGCCTGAAGCAGAATAGCAGGCCAGCCTACATCAGCTGAGCCCCAGCTGACTCACAGGCTCATGAAGGCTAATAAATCATTGTTGTCTTAAGCCACTGTGTTGTGAAGTAGTTATTATGCAACAATGGCAAACCGATATACTTGGAAAAATTTTGCACAAAAGCCTTATGTAACATTATAAGCTAAAATGTGCCCCCCAAAATTGATATGTTGAAGCCCTAACCCCCTTAAAAAGATTCTCTGTTGACCCAAAACTTAATCAAGCTTTTAAACTTTCTCCTAAGTCTATCTGTGCACTCCCTTGTAAAACCCAGTTTCAGCAAAGAATCCTGCTAAGTCAGTGTATTAGTCTGGCCTCACACTGCTATTAATAACTGCCTGAGACTGGGTAATTTACAAAGAAAAGAGGTTTAATTGACTCACAGGTCCACATGACTGGGGAGGCCTCAGGAAACTTACAATCATGGCAGAAGGCAAAGGGGAAGCAAGACACTTCCTTCACAAGGCAGCAGGAAGGAAGTGCCAAGCAAAGTGGGAAGAGCCCTTATCAAACCATCAGGTCTCGGGAGAGCTCACTCACTATCAGGAGAACAGCATAAGGGAAACTCACCCCCACGATTCAGTTACCTCCACCTGGTCTCTCCCTTGACATGTGGGGATTATGGAGATTATGGGGATTACAATTCAAGATGAGATCTGGGTGGGGACACAAAGCCTAACCATATCAGTCAGTTTAGCAAGAACCCCATACCCCCATCCTCAACATCAGATCATTCTTGACATCTAATCAGGTTCCTCATCCCCCAGGTGATGTATGATCATCCTGGCCTGTCTTCAGCTGGAATTTTGTTAAGTGGGTTTAGCCACAATCCCCCTTATCTCTGATGTTTCCTCTTAGTAATTTTCCATCCACCGACACCCATCCTGCTCCTTGACTATAAAGTTCCACATGCCCATGCTGTATTCAAAGTTGATCCCAATCTCTCTCCTTCACTGCAAGACCCATTGCAGTGGTCTCTATAGCTATCACAATGGTCCTGAATAAAGTCTTCCTTATCATGCTTTAACAAATATCATTGAATAATTTCTTCTTTAATTATCATTGAATAATTTCTTCTTTAATTGTGACTATATTTGGAGGCAGGGTCTTTAAGAAGGTAACTGAGGTTAAATGAGGTTGGTTATAAGATGGAACCCTAATTCAATAGGACTGTGTCCCTGTAAGTAGAGAAAGATATTGCTCTCTCAGCAAGAACACATGTGGAAGGGCCGTAAGGACACTGCAGAAGGCAGCCAACCTAAAGACGAGGTCAGCAGTCATAGCAGAAGCATTTGTTGAGTGCATATCATTGATCAGACACCATGCTAAGGATTTTACACATATTAGTCTCTCCTGTCTTAGTGAAAGTCCTCCCCTCCCTGATATCAACATCTCCCCTCCTGTGCTTGGGGCCAGAATGTGTCACCTCTGTTTCCAGGTAGGTGGTTCTCAGTTGGCCCTGATGTGAACAACAGATAGCTGTGGGGGGTGGACTGGGAAATGTGCTGTGTGCTTTGTACCCTCCTGACGCCACAGTGTCATACTAATGTTAATAGCAGCTTGGAAGACAGGGGGCTAGGAAATGAAATGCTGGAAAGAAAAGGAATATTAGTATTTTGTGAGGATGCTGATGGGAGTATGGATGAGATCAATGATAATAGAAGTCTAACATAGAGTGTCTCACACAGCACTTACCCAGTAGACATTTATCTCCAATAAACATCGTTTACCTGCATGCATGAATAAATTTAAAAATTTTTTAATTTTCCAACATCAGCTGATATTCTCTCTACTTGCTACACAGTCAGAGTCACTAGCACAAAAATGTTAGTACTATAGCCCAGAAGTGGTATTTACTGAAGGAATTTTAATTTTTTAAAGCTATTTAAATAGCATATTTTAATATTAAAAATAGCCATATAACTGTTTCCATTATATATTCCTGACTTTATAAACTGGAATTTGTAAATGCTGGTTATAGCTACCTATGTTTGGTATTAAGAGCATCTGCTATGTACTAAGATTCCATCAGGCCAATTATTTTTTTTTTCCCCAGAGGACCCCATGGAATAATTCAAAGATCCTAAGTAGAACAATTACAGGGTTGTTCTCTTGACTCTTGACTAACGTGGGGGCCGTCTTAGAGAAGACCACCAGCAGATGATCACCATGTCTCATTGATGGTTAAAGGAAACTTAATGTCCAACGGGAAGCCTTGAGGCGCTGCCACCTATACAAGCCTTTTCCGTGGGCTCAGGTCCTGGGATGGTTTTCAGGTGACCTCCGGTGGGGGGGGTCCTAACGCACCACTGGCCAAATTCATCCTGGGCAGACAGACCTTTCTCTATTTAACTCAAAGAAATAACCACACTCAGAAATGCTAGGCAAAAATTTACTATTTGTAGAAAACTGTTTACTCAAAGGGCTTAACCCCTTCCAGGGAAGCTCTGAAGGTATAATGTTGCAGCAGGCCATCTCCCATTGGAGCTTTTTTTATTTTTATTTTTTTGTTGAGAAGTTTCGCTCTGTCGCCCAGGCTAGAGTGCAGTGGCACAATCTCAGCTCACTGCAACCTCCACTTCCCCAGTTCAAGTGATTCTCCTGCCTCAGACTCCCAAGTAGCTGGGATTAGAGATGTCCACCACCACACCTGGTTAATTTTTGTATTTTTAGTAGAGACGGGGGTTTTGCCATTTGGCCAGGCTGGTCTCGAACTCCTGACCTCAGGTGATCCACCCACGTTGGCCTCCCAAAGTGCTGGGATTATAGGTTTGAGCTACTGTGCCCAGCTAGAGCATTTTTTGGAATAACAAATAAACCAGGCTGGGTGCAGTGGCTCACACCTGTAATCCCAGTGCTTTGGGAAGCTGAGGCAGTAGGATCACTTGAGGCCACATGTTTGAGAGCAGCCTGGGCAACACAGTAAAACCCCATCTCAACAAATATTTAAAAATTAGCTGGGTGCAGTGGCATGTGTCTGTAGTCTCAGTTACTAGGGAGGCTGGGTGGGAAGATCACTTGAGCTCAGGGTGCAGTGAGTCATGATCTCAACTTTGCACTCTGGCCTAGGTGACAAAGCAGAACCCTGACTAGAAAGAAAGAAAGAAAGAAAGAAAGAAAGAAAGAAAGAAGGAAGGAAGGAAGGAAGGAAGGAAGGAAGGAAGGAAGGAAGGAAGGAAGGAAGGAAGGAAGGAAAGGAAAGAAGGAAGGAAGGAAGGAAGGAAGGAAGGAAGGAAGGAAGGAAGGAAGGAAGGAAGGAAGGAAGGAAGGAAGGAAGGAGAAAACACCATTTGAATAAACTATGATGCAGCCATATAAAATAACTGCAAGCAAATGTTTGAAAGAATAAGTTTGGTCCATATGCAATGATATGGGAATGTCTCCAAAATATACAATTTAACCAACAAACAGAAACGACAAAGTGTAGAAGGGTAAATATTGATCCCGTATTTTTTCAAAGGATAAACATTTACAATGGTGAACTATTTGAATAGTGATGCAATCTTTGTTCTTGATATTTCCTGTTTCTCTGTGACCTTTCTGCCATTCCAGCTACAGTCAGAATATTCTACACGTACTGCCTCAGAGAAGCACTACGCAGAGAACAAAGATGTCAGTTCCCGGCTTTGGAACTTTTAAATAGGCTATTGATTCTGCAGGCATGATAGCCTTGAGAGGTTCAAAAGCTAATGTTTTTGAGTTATAAGAAGCTGGCTTTTGAAATCACATCATTTATGCCACAAGCCATCATGTTGAAAGAACGTGTGCTCAGTTGAACCCATATATGCTCACTCTCTGACTAATTGGAAATTCCATGGACCAGGAAAGGGAAGTAAGTTAACTGCAATTGGGTCCCTAAGAAGGGGCCCTCCCCAACCATGTGTCAGGGAAGGATATGGTAGAAACCCCAGACACACTGGGAAATCCGAGAGCAGAGAAGATGCGGCCTCACTACAGGGAGGTGGCAAACATCCCAGAGTTCCTCATGTGCTGCAGGACATGGCAGCAGAAGAGCAGAGACAACTGAGTGGGGTGGCCCTGAGACATTGAGACATCGCACACTTCCCCTGTGCAACACCCACTCAGGAATGGGGAGAATCAAGTGTTTCCTGAGGCACCCAGAAGGGTCCCAGAAGTAGCTGAGCAGCCAGATCTCAGAGGCCTTGAAGCCAGAATGAGAAAGTCTGCAACAGCTCTCTGCACGAACCACTGGCTGGATACTGAAAGGGGAAAGAGCCCCGAAATGCTGGGTGGCAGGCGACACCAAGAAGCTCCTGCCTCATCCACTTCACACCTTGCACCCTATCACCCTTCATCCACCACCCCTCAGTCACACCCCTCAGTCACCACCCCTCAGTCACAACTCCAGGAAAGGGAGGGAGTAAACCCTGAAATGTCTGTGCTTATGGTCACACTTCCCAATGGCAGCTTGAAAATAGAAGTAATTTATGTTATAGGAAAAAATGCTATTAATAATTCTACTTCCTGCCACCTGAATGTATGGCCTGAAGTTTGCCCCTGTTTAGGATCATCTATATGCAAATATAGGTTTTAGAAATTTCTGAAACTCTAACAATGGTCACTCCTAGAGAATGGAACTGGAAAAGAGAGGATAGAGACTTGCATTTTTCATTGTCTTCTCTCTCGATGCTTAGTTTTTTTAACTATATTCAATAACGTAAATAAATACCACTTTGACTTGGTGGAGGTATAGGGGAGGGGTACACATTACTGGAAATAGACCACTGACTTTGTCAGACCCTCAAGGTGGTTGTAACACTAGTAAAGATGCAGCCCTGGAATCATACACTGGTAATAATGGTGCTTTCTCTTCTAATCCTCTGAAGTCAAAACGAGACTGTCTGCCCAGTTTCTTCTGACCTCCATTTGTTCTGTTATTAACCAATCATTCCCAGGTTGCAATTGTTTTTATGGTGTTGTTGATCATGTCAAAGGACATCCACGGAGTCATGAGTGCTTCCTGAACTTTACCCTCTGCTTCCTCCACGATGTTCTTGAATAAACTCCAGACGCCACGGATGTTCTCATGTGGCTCTTGGTGGTCCAGCACTATCACTCACACCACGCACCTTCGGAAACTATTATAGGTTAAGACAATTCATCAGAACACAAAATAATTGGCAGACAGAGTAAACAACATGCATTGCAAAATACACTCAACTCAGGACAGAATGATAAAGCAGTCATTGTTTGAAAATATTTGCAGTGTGGTACATTAATGACCATTGCCCTGAAATAGAAAAATCAATGTGTATAGAGAAAAAATATATAATCTGAAGAGTTAGCTTTTACTGTCCCAGAGCATATTGTTGAAGAATGAAGCTCTGCACTATGTTTGGGTCAAAATCTGCATGAGCCACCCATTATTTCGAACAGTCCTACAGGGAGAAAACTAGATTAGAATTGGCTGCTTTCTGACTAACAAGAGAATACACACAGTATATCCAGTGTAAAGTCAATTAACATAAAGTTAGTGAATTCATTTATGAGAGTGGTGGGTTAATTAACATGAGACTGGGGAGTTCATACACAGCTTAAGTAAGCAAATTCAATTTCCTATACAAACAATTTGTGGTTTAAGTAAATGACCACAGGCCAGGCGCAGTGGCTCACGTCTGTAATCCCAGCACTTTGGGAGGCCGAGGCAGGCAGATCACTTGAGGTCAGGAGTTCGAGACCAGCCTGGCCAACATAATGAAACCCTGTCTCTACTAGAAATATCAAAATCAGCCAGGTGTGGTGGTGGGCGCCTGTAATCCCCGCTACTTTGGAGGCTGAGGCAGAAGAATTACTTGAACCCGGGAGGTAGAGGCTGCAGTGAGCCAAGATCATGCCACTGCACTCCAACCTGGGCAACAGAATGAGACTCCATCCAAAAAAATGAAAAGTAAATGACTATGATTTCCTAAAACAAACACAGTTTTTAGTATTTTTGGTTATTATGAGCTTTTCAGTTAAAGAATTGCTTTCCCAGGAAGTAAAATTAAAACTATATAATTAAAAAATGGAATTACTTAGAAAACATTTTGCTGCTGCTTCTTGTATGTCAGCAAACATGAAAAAAGAAACTGCAATCATGATGACAAGAAACAAAGCATGTTTAGTTTTAATTTTAATTTTAAATGGGACCTTGGCCCCACCAGGCTGGTCTATAAGGGGGATCTTAATTCACTGGCATCTTTAGTGACAGTGATGGTACCTGTCTCATGTTTACCTAGCTGGGACATGCAGCAGAGCAACCTGCACTGAAATTTTCAAAAACTCATCTCAAGATAGAGCCTAGCAAGAATGCAAGTCATTCTTGCATTGCTTTAAGTTAGAATTGGAACCCATCATTTCTAATTTTGTCCAAGGAATTGATTCAAAGTTGTAGTTGGGTGTTTCTTTCAGAGTTTGTAATGTTGCTCCTAGCTTCAAACACATTCAGAGAACGGAAGTTTTATATTAAAAAGCACAAGTTATATGGTGTTTTGTGTAACTGATTATTTTACATACACACACATCTATTTTAGGAAAATGCTCCAGAGACAAATAGTGCTCTAACAAATTAGCACTGCATGGAGCAGCATTAAACCATCATCCATAGATTATTTGTATAATACAAAATGATCAAAATGATACTCAGTAAATGGAAAATAAACCATTTTCTTCTAAAACTTAAAACCATTTCCCATACTTCTATAGGGTCATTGAAAATGTGTTCACAATATTCATAGCTGACATCTCTTCAACTGCCGTTCATGTTCGGATGCCCATGTTAATGTTGATCCTTTCCTCTCCTGCATTTGGTTGAGGGAGAGGAAAACCACTTTTCTGGTGTGGAATAGCACATCCTGTCTGCTCCCTTCTCAGGACACTGGCGGGTAGGGGGTTGGGTTGAGGGGCAGAGGAAGCAGAGAGCAAAAGGACCTCTATGGGCCTACACACTCAGAGATTGCAAGTGCCAGAGACACTCGAGGGAAATGGTCCCATGTATTTGGGAAAGCTAGACCTCGAACCAGATTAGTTTGGGCTGCTAAACCAAGGGATAGAGATGGAAGGTTCAGGGATGGCATCAGTGGGAGATTGCTGCACCTGTCACTCCCACACCCTCCAATCTCCACAACCCTAGCTGCCAAACCACTGAGAAGCATAATCCATGTGTCCCATTGACTGCCTTTGTCATGAGTCCCACTGGCCACCAGCTCTGCTCCATAGAACAGCCAGTTTAAACTAATGCTGCAGTAAATGGGCAATGTGGTCTCTGAGAAAATCTCACTGCAAACCTCTGGGAGGGAGGTTAAGCATCCGCCCCAACTGACGCTTCCTGTTCCAGGGCATGGCATTATGAGGGGAAGTGACTGCTCAGCCTAAACTATACTGCCTGCTTCCTGGTGTGTAGTGGGGTACAGTGTCCCACTCCACAATGAGGAGCAGGAGCAGAATTGGTATATGTCCTTTGCGCTGAGCTCATTAGCAAGCTAGTACACCTTCTTCACCCTTTCCTTCCTCTTCTCCTGGCTTCAGGCAGCCTAAAATGGAAACCATAGGAGTTGCATGTCAAGCTGATGGAGCCTTGATGGAGGAGCCCGCATCCCTAAGTCGCTGTCTAGAAGAGAGCTGCCTACTGACCAGGAACACCCGTTTGAGATGACAGTGAGGGAGAAATTAGCTTCTACTGTGTTAGAGTCATTATATATTTGGCGGTTTGTAATAGCAGCTCACATATTCTAATATATAAGCCTATGTGCAAACCCTGCTCCTACATTTCAGACAGGGCTCTCTCAGTTTCATAGCACCTTCCATACGATGCTTTCAGACAATCTGTTTTCTCTGGCCATGTTTCTATGTGTTGTTCCAGCACAGCAAGTCCCAGTTCATCCTGAGGGTCTGATTACACCCAGACAAGTGCTCCTCTTTCCCTTTTGCAATGGAAGCAGGGACTGGTTCTTACTTTGAGCCAAATGAGATGAAAATTTGTCCTCGCCGTCTTCCCCAGATTTCCCCAGATTTATGCAGAAAGACTTCTTTGGTCCTTGATCAATGGCCAGCAGCCAATCATACTTATGACTCCTGAAACATTGATACAATGTCTACTTTCTCGTGAATTTTAATGAAAGGGTTTGAGGTTGGGTTTTGTTTTTGTTTTTGTGTTGTTTTTGAGACAGGGTCTCGCTCTGTCACCCAGGATGGAGTGCAGTGGTGTGATCATGACTCACTACAGCCTCAACCTCCTTGACTCAAGAGATCCTCCCACCTCAGCCTCCCAAGTAGCTGGGACTACAGGCAGGTGCCACCACACCAAACTAATTTTTGTATTTTTTGTAGAGACAGGGTTTCACCATGTTGCCCAGGCTGGTCTCAAACTCCTGGGCTCAAGAGATTCCCCCACCTCGGCCCATCTGAGATTTTTTTAAACATTATTAGTGGGGGTGGGGGGCGGAAATAAGGTGAGACGGTTGCTTTGATTTTTACTTTGCACACGGGTGAGTTGAGGACCCACATTCTTCGTAGACCACAGTTGTTCACACCCATTAGGTGTAGAAATGAATTAGTCCAGGTATCCATGGCACAGTTTCTTTTCTGAAAGGTTTATCCAAAAACTAAATACATTTTTTAAAAAAATACTACAACAGAAGGAGCAGAGAAGAAAAAAGAGGACAAGGGAGAGAAAAGGAAAGAAGGAGAAAGAGAGAGATTTACTGAACTTAGAGTACTTGTCTCCAAGACACTCTGTGTGATGGTTAATAGTGAGTGTCAACTTGATTGGATTGAAGGAGGCAAAGTATTGTTCCTGGGTGTGTCTGTGAGGGTATCGCCAAAGAAGATTAACATTTGAGACAGTGGGCTTCGAGAGGCAGACCCACCCTCAATCTGGGTGAGCACCATCTAATCAGCTGCCAGCACTGCTAGATTAAAGCAGGCAGGAGAAGATGGAAAAGCAGACTTACTGAGTCTTCTGGCCCTCATCTTCCTCTTGTGCTGGATGCTTCCTGCCCTCAAACATCAGACTCCAAGTTCTCCAGCTTTGAACTCTCAGACTTACATCAGTGGTTTGCCAGGGACTCTCAGGCCTTTGGTCACAGACTGAAGGCTGCACTGTTGGCTTCCCTACTTTCGAGGTTTTGGGACTCAGACAGATCCACCACTGGCTTCCTTGTTCTTCAACTTGCAGACAGCCTGTTGTGGTACTTCACCTTGTGATTGTGTGAGTCAATTCCCGTTAATAAACTCCTGTCATATATACATATATCCTATTAGTTCTGTCCCTCTGGAGAACCCTGACTAATACACTTGGCCTGGGCGAGTGGGGTTTACCTGGATGTTGGGTCTGAGTGAACTCTGAACCTGGACTCACGCTCTTCCCAGGTCCTTGGCTCATCTCTTAAGAAGCGCCCAAACTCCTTTTCATCTCGGAGTCCTGATTCTAACTCTCTGTGCCAACAGCTGGGTGTGCAGATGGAAGGAGTGTCGCTGGTCCAGTCGGTGCTGATGCTGACCTCTCTCTTGCATAATCCCAGCTGAAGCTTCCACTTGTTTTTCTGCTATCTCTCTTGGTGATGACGGCTGCCAGCTGTCTAGGGGTCTTTCTCAACCTGTCTTCCACCCAATGTCCTGTATCCCATCCTCCCACTCCCAAGAGCACACAAATGGCATCTTACTGCAACGGTACCTTGAATCATCACATATTGATCTGAACCAAGTTGACCAAGAAACATTGAACTTGTAGAGTGAAAAGAAGTCAAACCTGAGAAGAAACTCCTTCCTTCACCAGTAAACTCTAGGGCAGATCCTTTTATTTCTGAGGCTCAGCAGCCTTGTCTGCCCTTCTTCCCATATGGGAAATATGTGATCATGCTTGAATGTAAAGATCCCTAAATTGTGACTTGTGGCGGTGAGATGAGAATACAAGATATTCATACTAACCACTAACCATGACTCCTTGATGGAGGAACAGTCACTTTGTTTTTGTTTGTTTGCTTGCTTGTTTGTTTGTTTGGAGACAGGTCTCACTCTGTCTCCCAGGCTGGAATGCAGTGGCGCCATCATAGCTCACTGCAGACTTGAACTCCTGGGCTCAAGTGATCCTCCTGCCTCAGCCTTCTAAGTTGCTGTGACTGCAGCGCATGCCACCATGCCCGGCTAATTCTTTAAATTTCATAGAGATGGGGGTCTCACTATGTCACCCAGACTGGTCTCAAACACCTGGCCTCAAGCAATCCTCCCACCTCAGTATCCCAAAGTGCTAGGAATACAAGTGTGGGCCACAGTGCTTGGCCAGGAGCAGCCACTTTGTTATTTCCCAGACAGGAGATCCTTGAGATGTCAGGCCCTGAAGACAATGTGGGTTCCCTCAGAGCTTGGGAGGAGAGGGGGACTAACAGCCACATGTGTCCACGAGTGCTCACAGCTCAATATAACTGAAGCTCCAGGATCCTGCGGCGGGATTGTGGCACCCCGTGCTGCCCTGTGGCTTGCTTTGCTGTCTGTACTCACTTCACCACCACAGCCCAGAGGTCCAGCAGCCAGACCTTCTGGCTGTCCACACGAGAAGTGCAAACACAAAGATGTTGTCTTTGGGCCTTCATCAAGTGGAACGGGTGCATGAAGAATGCGTAGGTACAGGGTAAGCATGGAATTTCTTCACCTGTCAAGTGAGAACAGTACTGATACGGTTCATGAGAGGATTAAAGGAGATAATGCATATGAAGCATTTAGCATTCCCAGAGTGCCAAACACCTGGGAAATGTTGACTTTTTTTTTTTTTTTAGACAAGAGAATATAAAATGGTCTACTGAGAAAGTTCAGACCACAAGCTCCAAGACCATGCGATAACATCACCACATCATCCTCTCCCAATTCATGCCTCTTTGAACTTGGCAGTAGACTCGTTTTTCTTTCCTGGCTGAATTTACCTTGACGTATTGGTGTTTATGTCCAGGAACCAAACCATAGCTACCATGTTGTGAGGTGTCTCCCTTTGGCCACCTGCCTATCCCCTAAACTACTGGAGACCACAGGCACTAATTAATAAACAGCATGACGTGATTTTATCATAAAGTAATTGATAAAGTTTGGGCACAGATGCTGAGTGTGAATTTTTTTTTTTTTTTTTTTTTTAAGACAGAGTTTTGCTCTTGTTGCCCAGGCTGGAGTGCAACGGCACAGTCTCGGCTCACTGCAATCTCCGCCTCCCAGGTTCAAGCAATTCTCCTGCCTCAGCCTTCCAAGTAGCTGGGATTACAGGTGCCTGCCACCACACCCAGCTAATTTTTGTATTTTTAGAAGAGATGGGGTTTCACCATGTTGGCCAGGTTGGTCTCGAACTCCCGACCTCAGGTGATCCACCTGCCTCGGCCTTCCAAAGTGCTGGGATTATAGGCACGAGCCATGGTGCCCAGCCCAAGCTGAGTGTAAAGTACGAGTCCAGTTGATTTGATGACTCATGCTGAAAGGACTGGCCCATCAGTCAGGGCCCAACAAAGACCAAGGGGCAGCACTCACTCCCCTCCTCTCTGCCGCCTGGACCCAGCCTCGGCAGTAAAAGTCGTGACCCTTCCCCTCTGTGGCCAGGGATCCCTCCCCTCTCCCACTGGACCTTGAGTGGCACAAAGGAGTGATGTGCTTGGAATCTCGGCTCTCTATGTCAGAAGGAAGAACCTGCTCTTAGATTCACCTCTGGACTAGGAAGTCAGCCTTGACCTAGAGACAACACGAACAAGAAAATGTTTGCTGCCTTAAGGTGATGGATACCCCATTTACCCTAATGTGATTATTACATATTGCACGCTTGGATCAAAATATCTCATATACCCCGTAAATATATATACCTACTATGTACCCATTAAAATTAAAAATTAAAAATATAAATTCCCAATAATGTAAAAATGACAATCAAAAAAAGAAAAGAAAGAGTCCGGACACAGTGGCTCATGCCTATAATCCCAGCACTTTGGGAGGCCAAGGGGGGTGAATCACCTGCGGTCAGGAGTTCGAGACCAGCCTGGCCAACATGGTGAAACCCTGTCTCTACTAAAAATACAAAAATTAGCTGAGTATGGTGGTGTGCACCTGTAGTCCCAGCTACTCAGGAGGCTAGGGCAGGAGAATTATTTGAACCCAGGAGTCAGAGGTTGCCGTGAGCCGAGATCATGCCACGGCACTCCAGCCTGGGCAGAGTGAGGCTCTATCTCAAAAAAAAAAAAAAAAAAAGAAGAAAGGGAAGGGAAGGGAAGGGAAGGCTAGTTCCTCTCAGAGAAAAGATACTCATAGACAAAGATCTGAGCCTGGGTCAGCTTTAAAATGATCCGGGCACCTAGGAAAGCAAAATGTGCCTTCCGTCCCTAAGGATGGAAGGTGAACCAGAGATAACAGCAAGGCTAAGGTTGGGACAGGAATATATCTTTCTTGAATACACCACATGCTTGCAATTCTGTAAATAAACAATTTTAAATTCTGACAATAATTTTTAGAGACAGGATCTCACTAGGTTGCCCAGTCTGGCCTCAAACTCCTAGGCTCAAGCAGTCCTCCCACCTAAGCCTCTTGAGTAGCTATGACTACAGGGGCACATGACCACACCTGACAAATTATGACAATTTAAAATGTTAAATGATTTTTTTATAGCCAGGCACCTTGGCTCACACCTGTAATCCCAGTACTTTGGGAGGCCAAGGCGGATGGATCAGTTGAGGCCAGGAGTTTGAGACCAGCCTGGCCAACATGGGGAAACCCCATCTCTACTAAAAATACAAAAATTAGCGAGGTGTGGTGGCGCACACCTGGCGCACTCCCAGCTACTCGGGAGACTGAGGCAGGAGAATCGCTTGAACCTGGGAGGCAGAGGTCGCATTGAGCTGAGATCACGCCACTGCACTCCGGCAGTAAATTTCTTTTTTTCCAAATATGGTCACATTCACAAGTTCCAGGGATTAGGGTGTGCACATTTCTTTTAGAATGTCAGCCTTATTCGCTATACTGCCATATTAACATGATTAGTTTGTTGTGTTACAGCAGCTTAAAACAGGGGCTTGACTAATACACCTGGGCCTTGCCCTGAGTGGCCAGCACAGGATGTTACCCATAACGGGCACTCAATTTGCGCTTAGGAAGTTGACCTAAACGTCTAAGATTGGACGATCAGGAAGACAAAACCACTTCCCACAACGCTGCTATCAAGATTGTCTCCTGTTTCTTTTCTTCAAAAGTCATTACAAAGCCTGGGTAACAGAGTGAGACCCTGTCTCTTTTTCTTTTTCTTTTTCTTTTCTTTTTTTTTTTTTTTTTTTTTTTTTTTTGTGAGATGGGAGTCTCGCTCTGTCGCCCAGGCTGGAGTACAGTGGCACGATCTCAGCTCACTGCAACCTTGACCTTCCAGGTTCAAGTGATTCTTCTGCCTCAGTCTCCCAAGTAGCTGGGACTACAGGCACGTGCCACCACACCCAGCTAATTTTTTGTATTTTTAGTAGAGATGGGGTTTCATCGTGTTGGCCATGATGGTCTCGATCTCCTGACCTTGTGATCCACCTGCCTCAGCCTCCCAAAGTGCTGGGATTACAGGCATGAGCCACTGTGCCAGGCCAAGACCCCTGTCTCTGAAAAAGAATAAGAAGGACCAAGTCCAGAAGACGTTGAAACCACTCTGGAATTAGCTAAGAAGACAGTGACCAGGCAACCTGAGTGAAAGGGAGCTGACTCTCCCCACCTGGCAGTGGGGTGGGTAGGGGAAGGTCAGTCAATCACAGGCAGAGATTGGGGGAGAAGTGAGAGCCCCACTGGGGCAGAAAGCTTGCTCTGCAGCAGCACAGGCAGCTGGCAGACAACACAGTTGAGAAGGGACAATGTCCTGTGCCCGACACCAGGAAGGAGTTCCATAAGCAGGTTTCTCCCCTCCTCCTCACACTGACATCCTCCATTACCAGCAGCTTGCACATCTGCATTCCTCCTTCTCTGATGCTGTCTACTGCAGAGCTAAGGCCGAGTCTTCTCTTTCCTATGTATTCCCACTATGTTTCCAGCAAAGAGCGTTTCATGGAGCAGGTGTTGGATAAACACTTGTTGAATTAAAAGCACGATCCTGAAAGTGCGATCGAATCCAGGATTGCCTGGTGACTTGGGAGTCAAAGGAAAGTGTAGAAAGGTGGTCTGAGGTCAATTTCCAGCCAAGCCATCTCTAAAGACCTGGTTCATCGCCCCTTCCTTCTATTAACGTTGGTGCAAAAGTAATTGCAGTTTTTGCCATTGCCTCAGTGGCAAAAACCACAATTACTTTTGCAGCAACCTAATACCTTGACTCAATGCCCCTGTTATGTAGAATTGTATATGCACCTCTTTGTACCCCAGTAATCCCCGTGCATCCTTCTATCATAATTCTCATCGCACCATTCTTAAAATGTGCTTGCATGAACTCCGTTGCCTTCTCATTTGATGATAAGATCTTTGAGGACCGACATCATCTAATTCATCTCTGCATCTCTAACATGTAGATTAATGGTAACAGCTTGAACTCTGCAGTCAAATAGGATCATATTCAAGCTCTTCCTCTTATGTGTGACCTTGGAAAGCTTTCATTACTTAACCTCTCTAAGCTGAATGAGCTGATGGAGGATTGTTGAGAATTATTATTCTCCATAATAATAATATTATTATTACCATCACTTTTTAATAAATTATTTATTATTAATGCAGGAACTGCATTTAATTTGATACCTGGCACAATCAATTGTAGTTAAATAAATGGTTAAAAGTTCACAGAGGCTGATTTTTCACCCTCTTCCTGCCTGTGTTACTGTCTTTTCCAAGAAATGGATCCAAGAAATGATAAGTGTGATGTGTATGGCTGCTGATTCCAAAATTCTCTTTTCGTGCTTTCAGATTCCCAGCACAGACATTCCAAGTTCTAGTGCTCCACATAAACCAGTCCTTGATTTCAGAATTTCTCTAGCTTCACTTTCCCAGTGCAACACCACTCGATGACCGTGGCTTGCCAGAATTCTCCATGACGGGGACTGCATCATTGTCACAGCCGCTGTCATTATGATGTCACCGTTATCTCGCCTCATCCATTTCTGTCATTATGTCAATGTCTCATTTCCTTCTCTGGTGAAAAAAAGGAAAAGACTCACAGCCCACCCTGGAATCTATCAAAAGTGTAGAAACCAAACTAGAAAATTTCAAAGTGAAATTTAAATTGCCCCGAGAAATAACACCTGCAGCATGAACTTTCAAAGTTGCTCAAACCCATATAGAGGAAAGAATAATATACACCAAAAATGAACGGTACAGGGAAACATGTAAGATTGTGTTCTACCAATGTATATAGTTCAGAGTTAAACACACGGGGGAGTAAGTTCAATTTTCCAGGAAAAAAAAAAGAGAGAGAGAGAATTTCCTATTGAGAAATAAAATCAAGCTAATAATTAAGGAAAGTAGTGAATTAACGAGAAGATCCAAAAATATATATATTTTTGAGACTGGGTCCGCTTTGTCACCCAGGCTGGAGTGCAGTGGTGCAATCTCAGCTCACCGCAGCCTCGACCTCCTGGACTCCAGAGATCCTCCCACCTCAGCCTTCCAAACTACTGGAATTACAGGTGTGAGCCACTGCACCCAGACCAAAAATCAATTTTTTAAAAAATCAGAATAACTTATGAAAAAGAGAAAAGTCAACCAGGCCGGGCATAGTGGCTCACATCTGTAATCCTATCACTTTGGGAAGCCGAAGTGGGAGAATCACTTGAGCTCAGGAGTTTGAGATGAGCCTAGGTAACATAGTAAGATTCCATCTCTGTTTTTCAAAAAAATTAAAACTTAGCTGGGTGTGATGGCACATGCCTGTGGTCCCAGCTACTAGGGAGGCTGAAGTAGGAGGATTGCTCAGGCCCAGGAGGTGAAAGCTGCAGTGAGCTGTGATCACACCACTGCACTCCAGCCTGGGAGACAGAGTGAGATCCTGTCTGAAAAAAAGAGAGAAAGAAAAGTCAAACCACAAAGTTGAAAAATAAGGATGTTTAAATCAGTATTTAATAGTTCAGCCCTGAAAATAAGATAACTAATATCCTATAAGTCTCTGGATTATGTATACGCTAAAGTATCAATTCATCACAGTAGACAGGGCAGCCAGATAATTCTAACCAAAAATAATCTGCTTTGCATCTCAAATGACCCAGCAGAGTCCCTGTGCCAGTGCATCCTTCACCAAGCTGTCCCGGTGACAACATGACAACATGTCACTGATATTTACTTGCAGACTCCAAGTATCCAGAGAGCCAAACCCACTGAATCTCAGATCTGACACCATCCGCTCAGATCTCGTAACCCCCTTTGCTCCCCTCCACTTCACCCTGGTCTGCTCCGTGAGTGCTCCAGAGGCCACCACTGTGGGTGAATGAGACTGATGATGATGGCTAATGAGGGTGTTGTCACTGTGAATGCTGACAGTCAAGTTTGGGTGGGTCTAGTTTAGACTGCTAGAATTGTAGGCTCTGGTTTCTACCTTAAAAGGTAATGACAAATGTCAACATGCTGCAGATGGCAAAAGCAAGGTGTCACCTTCTGACTCATTTAACATTTTTATTAGTGATCCAGGAGCTCGTAAATGGCATGTTACTATTATCTGCAAATGACACCGTATGGGACAATGAGCACATAAGAAGGTAATGCGGCAGACAGTCCCAGGGGCTCGAACAAAGGAAGAGAACCGAATGTCAAGTTGGCGAAAAGAGATGAGCTAATAGGCTTAGGCAGGATGAGACAAACCACAGATAATGGATGGGCTGACTGGCCAGCGCAGATGATGGAAACTCCTAGAGTGAGTCACAGCCCATCACCCTCTTCTCCACTCAAAACTGAAGCTGTCACTGTCAGGTCACTCTGTTGATGTGAGGCTTAAACCACCATCTGGGGGCCATGTGCGCACTTTCATAGTAAAAAACAATTATTAATAGAATGATGAGTCTAAGGTGGAGTGGGTGCAAAGACAGAGAACTCTGGAGAATTAGGGGAAGAAAAAGACTAGGCTTTCTGCAAAGGTCAGGGGTGTAGTGTAAAAATCCCCTCTGTTTCCTTCTGTTACTTACATGCTCCTACACTGCCTTCTCAGTCACAAGGTGAATGGAACCTCAAACGCTCACTCTCAAGTTGGTACTGGCAACGTATGGCTTGGGTCCACAGATCCTAAACCCATGTTTAACTTCAGTCCAGGTTCTTTCTACGTGGCTCTTGATTTCTCAGTGAAAGGCCCTAGGCTTGGAGGAAACCCTTCTAGAGGAAGAAAAACACCTCCAAGATTACCCAGTATCTCTTTGCCCTTAATAACGAACGGCTTAAGAGGACATAGAACCTTCTTCTCTGGAGGCCTTCAAGGAAAAAGCCAACAACAACTACAAAAATAGACAAATGGGATAGGGCAGGAGTGGGAGAGTTAGTAGGAGCCGGAGACAAACAGCCCCACTTTAATCTATTTAATCTGAGGTTCTACAGAAGGTTTCATTTATAATTTGCTCCTAACGGTTTTTGAAACTCCCTGTTGTCATTGGTTTCCTGCCTTTATTCTTCCTTGTCAGCAAGGGTAGTCTTAAGCAATTCACTGTTCATTAACACTTTCAGAGAGAATTAAAGGAATAAAACTGAAAAGGGGTAGGGGGTAAAATGTTATGAATCCCAACCTCACCTGAGTGAGAGAAATGGTTTAATTGATGTCTTAGGCATCATCTAAAATAAGAATCTTACTCTAATTACAGAGTCCTCCTTAGAATCAAGGTAAGAAATCATATTCTCTATTTTTTTACATTTTTCTTTTCCTTCTCTTTTTTTCTTAAATGCTTGTGTGATTATATGACCCTTGATACTCAAATCCTGGGATACTGTCTATCCTAATGACGGCTCATTCCCTCCCCCATTTATAGAATGAAATATAAATCTGCTGATTCTTTTTTTTCTTTTTTTTTTTTTTTTTTTTGAGACAGAGTCTTACTCTGTCACCCAGGTTGGAGTGAAGTGGAACAATTTCAGCTCACTGCAACCTTCACCTCTCAGGTTCAAGCGATTCGCCCACCTCAGCCTTGCAAGTAGTTGGGACTAAGGCGCGCCCAGCTACGTTTTTGTATTTTTTTGGTGGAGACAGAGTTTTACCATGTTGGCAAGGCCGATCTTGAATTCCTGACCTCAAGTGACCTGCCCACCTCAGCCTCCCAAAGTGCTGGGATTACAGGCATGAGCCACCATGTCTGGCACTATTCTTATCTTACTGAGACCTTGTTCAAAATAGTTTTCTATTGGAAACATGTGGTGTCCAGATTCTGGTGACAATGGGAGGCGGTAGAGGGATGAAGGAGCATTTTTATTTTTATTTTATTTTTATTTTTATTTTTGAGATGGAGTCTCACTCTGTCACCCAGGCTGGAGTGCAGTGTAATTACGAGTGTAGTTACCGTTTGTGTAATTCACATCCACATAATCAGAATTACGATTATGGTCATGTAGTGGCATTATCATGGCTCACAGCAACCTCCATCTCTGGGGCTTAGGGATTCTCCCTCCTCAGCCTCCTGGGACTACCGGCAGGAGCCACCATGCCCAGGTAAATGGGAGCACTCTTCTGAGTCACTACAGGACACCTGGGGAGGTGGTTACCTCTGCAAAGATACTCAGCTCAGGCTCATGGTATCTTATTCACCTCTACTCTGCAAATGAGGTAGCGATAGCAGTAATCCTCTAAGAGAAAATCAGAGTTTAGCAGGCAGGCAGAGACTTTGGTTTTGAATTAGGAAAAAGCCCAGAAGTCTTCAATCAGCCATCACATTTGTCCTACCTCTGTCAGGAATGCTTGTGATAGAGACCAGTTCATTAAAAAAAAAAACCTCACAGCTGAACAAAGTCAGGCTTCTCTAAAGGGAAAATTGGCCTTTGTGGGTGGTAAATGCATGGTAAATAAGGATGTTTTGTGCAAAAGTAATGAGTCAGAATGAATACGTGGAGATTAGGACAGATTTCAGGAGATAGGGCACGTGTAGGTTTCATTTTAGAACACTCCCCTTGGAGATACTGATCCTCCTTGACACAGTCATAGTGGTTTCTGTTTTCCAAACCAAACCCTGACTCATTCAGATGTTGAAAAATCATCTCAAACTTAATGTGTCTAAGATCAAATTCATGCTCACTCCCAAACTTTCCTACAAATGGCAACTCCATCATTCCAGTTGCTCAGATAAAAAGTCTTAAAGTTTCTCTCTCTCTTTCTCTCTCTCTCTCTGCCTTCCTGCCTCCCACAGACACATGTACATACATCTCCTACATGAAACCCACCAGCACATCCCACTGGCGGACCTTCCAAGTTCAAATTCATTCCCAATCTGAACCATTTTACCATCTTTCCACCTCCACTCTGTTCCCTGGCCCCCTAACTGGTCTCCCTTAAAGGCCTAAGTCAGATGATACTTATTTATTCAAAAACTCTCCAACAGCATCTCAGTTTACTCAGTGTGAAATCCAAAGCCCTACAAGCAACCCAGTCCTCTGCCACCTCTTCCATCTCCTCCCTCCAGGTTTCATCTTCCCCTTGTCTCTACCTCCTTGCTGCTCATAGATCACACAGGTGTGCTCTGTCCTCAAGGTTCCCACTCTCTGCCCATCACACTCCATCCCCAGCACCCCTTCACATCCTCCAGATCGCTGCACCCATGTCAGCTAATTAAAGAGGACTTCCTTCAACACCCTACATAAAATAGCACTGCCCACCCACACTCCCAACTCCTTTACCAGACTTTGTTTTCTCAGGAGCAGTTCCACCACCTGGTGTATCTGATGATGTGTTAGCTTTCTCTCCCAACTACAGAATGTCAGCTCCATCGGGGCGGGAACTTCGTTTCACTGCTGTATTCTCAGGATCCAAAACAGTGACTGACACTGTGATTGACATCACAGAAACTCCACAATTCCTCGCCACATGAATAATATCCCCCGTTTCTCTATTCATAGAGTTTCCTGTCTATTTCCTTAGGGTTCTTCCCTTCCCACGCCCCATCAAAAAAGTTCTTTTGAAAAACGTCTACCATATCCAGGCTGGTGTGAAGGAACAGGTGATGTGTCTACACCAGACTTGACAGCAGGGAAATTATGTCCCGATGGCCAGGCATAGTGATAGCAGGGGCCACGTCAGGCTGAGGTATTAGAAGGAATAAATGGACCTGAGGCAGGTTCAGAGAGGAAACCATAGAATGACAGGACTTGGGTCAGCCCAAAGCACTAATCTCTCCTCCTCATTGTTTTCCTCAGACAGAAGGTAATACCCAGAAAGAGTAAGTGACTTTCCCAAGGTCATAGAAATATATATTGGGAAAATTGGACATGCAGATTAAATCTTCACACTGTGTCCCAGCATTATTTTCCTCTAAACTGCATTTGCAAGGGGGAAGAAATTGTCGTTTTTAAAAAAAAAAATGTTTAAGCTCATTTTCTTTCTGGGTATTAATTGATGAATCCATTGCAATCCTAACCCTTTTATGTTCCCCATGTTTTTCGATGACTTGCAGAAAGATTAAAAAAGGCAAGCTTATCTAATTTGCATGTGACACAAATCCAAGGGGAAATAGCTAATATAATAAATGACAGAAGCATGATCAAAAAAAGGTTGATGAGCTAGTGCAATGAGCTAAAACTGACAAGACAGAATTTAGCAGGAGTTCTAAAATTTAACTACAAAAACATAGAAAGGAAGGAAAGAGGATCTAGCAGCCATGCTTGTGAAAACTACATCAGTGCTTCAGGCCACAGCAGAGGTTTAACTAGAGGAATCCAGTGGAATATACAAGCCTGGGCCCCATGCACTGGGGATTCTGACTCAGTAGACAGACAACCATATGTTTTTTAAAGTGCTTCACAAATACACTTCAGTTTAAAAACCCCAGTCTACGGCAAGATCAGGGTCAATCATGAATGAATGTAACATAGCACCCACAAACACCCTTGTGGTCTTGGGCTGCATGAATAGAAAGACAGACTCTAAAATACAGATGATCAGCCAGGCACAGTGGTGCAGGCCTGTCGTACCAGCTACTCGGGAGGCTGAAGTGGAAGGATCGCTTGAGCAAGGAGCTTGAGACCAGCCTGGACAACACAGTGAGACCCCTCTCAAATTATTATTTTTAAAAGGTGACCATATTTCCTGTTATATGTCAATCAGCCTCCTTATTCATTTAATTACTGATTCACTCATCCGTTCATAACTTTGATGAAGTGCCTATTAAGAGTTAGGCATTAGGTTTGCTATAATGAGAAGTCAGACATAACCCTGTACTCACAGAGCTCACAATCTTTTGGGAGAATGTTACTCATGTAACTGGTATCTCTGGCTTCACCAGCCTGTAAGCAAACATGAGGACCACCTTGCAGTATCACTCCAGATCTCAATGTTCCTCATCTCCATAGGTTTGCATCGCAAGAAGTCCAGCCTGTTCCTAGAATTTCTCTCCCTAGATATCTGCAAGAGTCTGCAGGTGAGCTTAAAAGTGTCCAGAATTCATTCTGGATTTCTTCTAACTTTTTCTTTTTTTTTTTAAATTTAGAGACAGGGCCTTGCTCTGTCATTCAGGCTGGAGTGCAGTGGCACCATCATAGCTCACTGCAGCCTCAAACTCCTGGGCTCAAGTGATCCTCCCACCTCAGCCTCCTGAGCAGTAGTTGAGACTACAGATGCATGCCACCACACCCAGCTACTTTTTTTTTTTTTTTTAAGAGACAGAGTCTTGCTCTGTTGCCCAGGCTGAAGTGCACCAGCACAGTCTCGGCTCACAGCAACCTCCGCCTCCTGGGTTCGGCAATTCTTCCGCCTCAGACCCATGAGTAGCTGGAATTACAGGCACGTGCCACAACACCCTGCTAATTTTTATATTTGTATTTTTAGTAGAGATGGGATTTCACCATGTTGGCCAGGCTGGTCTTGAATTCCTGACCTCAAGTGATCCGCCCACCTCAGCCTTCCAAAGTACTGGGGTTACAGGTGTGAACCACTGCACCCAGCCTAATTTTTTAATTTTTTGTAGAGACTGAGTCTCATTATGTCGCCCAAGCTGGTCTTGAACTCTTGGGCTCAAGTGATCCTCCTGTTTCAGCCACTCAAAGTGCTGGGATTACAGGCATGAGCCACCACACCTGGCCTTTTCTCACTTCTTGATGAGAGGATGGGAACTTTTATACTCAATCCAAGAGCTAAGATTCTATAACCAATGACTTCAGTACTAATTGCAAAGGAAATTTCCACCACAGCCAGTCTCTCATTTTTATGGTGCTGTGACCTGTTTAACGAAATAAAACAGAAAATACTCCCTCCCTACGCATGCGGTATCCTACAGCAAAGATGCCAGTGTCTTCAAATGTTAACCTTCATGTAATTCACATCCACATAATCAGAATCACCAGCCTCACACCACCATCTCCACCTACCCCAGCCTGGCTAGGTCCTGATGAATTCTATAACCAGTATTATCTACCCCTCCAAGCCTGTGGACCCAATGCTGAGGGTGGCTTGAGGTCATCTCTTCTTGTCCATACAGTGAGTTCCTCTCAGAGACCTTATTCTCGTCTGAGCCACATCAGACTATTAGACGTGTTTTTATATCCTTGCGCCTCTGTGGGGGGTCAGAGTCCCATACTGTCCGTCAGGGGAGCTACTTCAGTGCCAAATGGAAGTGTCTGTGAATAAACAGTCTCCCTTTCCAGCATCAACTCTTCATCTCCAGTGCCCTTCCCAGACAAAAGTATGTTGAACTCAGAATGCTGAAATTAGTTCTAGGAACCAGATTTTAAAGGGTCATGAACAAGCTGGAGTTTACTCAGAAGACATTGGACAAGAAAGAATGATAGAAGGAATTAAACATGTTAGGCCTGGTCCCCTCTGAATCTGTGATTCTCTGAATGTCACAAGAAAGCAAGCATTTGGTAGAGAATGTTTGGATTTTGAACAGAAGTTCTCTGAAAAGGAATTTGAAGGAAAAAGATTTTATTCCATTGAATAGTCTGCAAAGGAGAGGCATAGCCTTCCATTTAAAGTGAAGGTGCGACCCAGAGAACAAAGGGAGAGTTGAGGGTTTTGGTTTTTTTTTTTGTGGGGGGGGGGGTTTGTTTGTTTTTGTTTTTGTTTTGTTTTGTTTTTTGAGACATAGTCTCACTCTGTCACCCAGGCTCACCGCAACCTCTGCCTCCCGGACTCAAGCAATTCTCCTGCCTCCGCCTCCCGAGTAGCTGGGATTACAGGCACCCGCCACCGCACCCAGCTAATTTTTCTATTATTAGTAGAGACTGGGTTTCACCATGTTGGCCAGGTTGGACTCTAACTCCTGACCTCAGGTAATCCACCCACCTCGGCCTCCCAAAGTCCTGGGATTACAGGCGCAAGCCACAACACCCTGCCAAGAGTTCAGGTTTTATAGCCAAATTTCTCACCCAGGTTCCCAATCAGGTCTACTTATGCAAATGAAGGATTCAAACTTGCTTAGTTCTGATTGGTCAACACATGAGTTCTGATTGGTAGATACAGCTGAATCCTGATAGGTTGATAAAGCTAAGCCCCAAATGGCCAAGGCAGGTGAGCTCTGATTGATTGATTGATTCAAGTGAACTCTGAAAGTCCTGAAGTTAAGTAGGGATGTGGGTTTTTGAGGAACTCAGTGTACACATATGACCTGTAGTCAGCAAATGGCTGCCTGACTCTTTTTAAAACAGGCATGGGCAAAGTGGCTCATGCTTGAACTCCCAGCACTTTAGAAGACTGAGGTGGGAAGACTCCCTCAGCTCATGAGTTCAAGACCAGCTTAGGCAGTATAGCAAAACCCCTTTAAATAAGTAAATAAATAAATAAACAAACACATAAATAAATAGGTCCAGTTAGCCACTCAGGATCCCTCTTGAAGAAACAGCTGTTTCAGGTTCACATTTGTTCTCAGGGTAACAGTGTGTACTCTGCTTAGGCCGACAGGCTTGGATTGGAGATGGCAGGAAACAAAACTGAAAGAGATAGTTAGGCCTAGGAAAACATAAGAAATCTGTTCGGGGTTTAGCAGGCCATGAGGACCATGGAGATGACTGCACAGAGTAGAAGCCCGCTCAGAGCCAGGCTGTGGTCCTCTGTAGTGGGTGGAGTGATGATTGGTGCAAGCAAAAGACTAAAAGCAAAGAAAACTGTTAGGATACTCAGCATGATCCAGAGATCAGACAGGAAGTTTCTGAGGTAGAAGAGACACAGTGAGAACAAACAACGGGGAGTTGAATGAAAGAGAAAGTACAGAAGTAGAATTCAGAGGATTCGGCAAATGAGTGGATGGGGAAGAAAACAGGGAAGAGGGAGGTGTCAGACTCAGCCTGCTATTTCAGGTCCAGGTCTATGGATACAAGGTAATGACATCATTAGAAATTTCATTTATTTTATTTTATTTATTTTTTTTTGAGAGGGAGTCTCGCTCTGTCACCCAGGCTGGAGGGCAGTGGCGCAATCTCAGCTCACTGAAACCTCCACCCCCCGGGTTCAAGTGATTCTCCTGCCTCAGCCTCCCGAGTAGCTGGGATTACAGGTGCACGCCACCATGGCTGGCTAATTCCTTTATATTTTTGGTAGGGACAGGGTTTCACTATGTTGGCCAGGCTGGTCTCAAACTCCTGACCTCAGGTGATCTGCCCACCTCTGCCTCCCAAAGTGCTGGCATTACAGGCATAAGCCACCACGCCAGGCCAGAAAGTTTAAAATGAGAAGGATATTTGGGTTGGGAAGGAGAACAGGAGAGACTGAGACAGGTAAATAAAGAGTATTTGTTCTGTTTTGAACATTGTGAAAATTAGCTCCATGTGCCACCTGGCTGGGAATGTTTAGAAGACAGTAAAGAAGGTAGAAATGATCTTCAATGGGATAGGGTGAAGTTGAGGGAGGAAAAAAACACACACACACACACACACTACATTAAATAAGCAGGTGACCATTTGTGACCCTGGAGAGAACCATTTCTGCAGAGACGTGGCAATGGGAAGTGAAATGCAAGGGTTAGTTAAGGACACAGTCAATGGGAGGAAGTGGACAAGATAAGACATCTTCATAACAATACAGTCTTTTTCTGATTACAAAAACTCATAGCAATTTATTGCAAAATGTTTTTAAGGAAGTATAAAGAAACCTTACATTTCCCATCCTCCCACCCCCAGAGATAAACACTATGAACATGTTGGGATAGTTCCCTCCAGACATTTTTTCTCTGCATATATTAGGGAGGTTTAGGTTTTTTAATTGGAATCACACTTTATATGCAGGTTTATTCCTGATTGTTTCACTGAACTTATATCTGGAGAATTTTTATATGTAATTAAACAGTTTTCAAATGCTGTTTTCAATGTTTTGAGCCCAACTTTTGCAAAACTAAACCACAGTTCATGTCAACAGCTAGGGCAATCATTGTTTCAAATCTCTTAATGTTATAAAGCTCCATCGTCCTTGATGTTGGGGAGAACGATAACAGAAAGTTAGCTCCAGGGTATGGGAGGTGGAGGGGAGAGTGATTGAAGGCATTTTGTTTGTTTTTAATATCGGAAAAACCTGAATTTGATTTAAGATAGATCCAGGCCTGGCGCGGTGGCTCAAGCCTGTAATCCCAGCACTTTGGGAGGCCGAGGCGGGCGGATCACGAGGTCAGGAGATCGAGACCATCCTGGCTAACACGGTGAAACCCTGTCTCTACTAAAAAATACAAAAAAAAAACTAGCCGGGCGAGGTGGCGGGCGCCTGTAGTCCCAGCTACTCGGGAGGCTGAGGCAGGAGAATGGCGTAAACCCAGGAGGCGGAGCTTGCAGTGAGCTGAGATCAGGCCACTGCACTCCAGCCTGGGCAACAGAGCGAGACTCCGTCTCAAAAAAAAAAAAAAAAAAAAAAAAGATAGATCCAAGAGAAATTCAGACCGAACACTGAAAGGGCTTCAAGGCTGTGGGGAAGACCTGAGTTTATGGGAGGGTGGTGCTCTTGAGCCTCTCAGCCCACAGACAGACCAAGAAAGACCACACACCACCACAGTCAACTCACTGCATGAGACATAAACATGGTGCCTGCTACTGTGCAACCTCATGACCCTCCGCTGTTGGGAACTTGATGTCCTACTCAGGGGACAAAATGGCACCAGAGGAAGTTATCCTTGTTAGGTTAACTGTCAGTTATCCTGACTTTCAGGGCTAATGAGATAGTATCTTCTGAGCTCCTCAGAAAAACAGGCTACCTAGAATTAGGACAAATTCTTGTTCTAATTATTTAGCAGGGCCACGTTGCCTTCTCTCTTCCGATGGTCAGTGTTGGCTCTGGGGGATCAAGACTGCTTCCTTCTCCTTTGCTTTCCATCTCTCCCAGAAGCCAATGTGACTATACCTGCCTGGCCTCCTCGACCTCCTTTTGATCCCTTCCCGGCCCAGCCTCTATTCCATTCCACAAAAGCATTAAGATCCCCGAATGCCAAGGCCTGCGGCTCAGCTCCTGTGCCCTTCAGCAATCCTTGCTGCCTCGGTTTGCTGCACATAATCCTCTATAGAGAGCAGCCTGAGGTTCTATGTAAGCGTCAGGCTATCCTCCCCTGAAAACTCTTTTGATGTTTTTGTTGCTGAAAACAAGTAGTGCATCACTGGAAGAAAAGGAAAGGGAACATGAGTCTCCAACGGCTAAACATCCCTTTGCATTTCGGATCGCCTGAAACTATCATGCGAAAAAGTCAATCAAGCAGCATGTATTAAGCCACGTGCATTGGTGTCACCGCCAGTTTCCCCAAGACAATACTAAGGAAACATGAATGGGAAGAAAGGGCAGAGCTATTCGGTAGCCAGGAGTACCCTCTAGTGTTCAGTCAGAGGCCTTGACTTCCTCCACAGCCCCACAAGCCGAATAAAAATAATATGAAGATAACTCATTGCTAAACAGTGGATTGTTCATCTTGTAGCATCTTAATGTTTTTTTGTATTACGGTGACCGGTCTAGGCCACACAGAGAAAGACAAGCTGTTCTCTTCACAAATTATTCCAACTGAATACAAGATTAAGGCAGCCATGGGTCATTTATTCACTATCCAATAGCAATAATATCCATGTTTGATCATGGAGCAGGGTTATTTTACAACTATTAAGCTAACCCTAGAAAATGTTGTTTTAGTTTTGGAGGGTTTGGGGGATTGTTTGTTTTTTACTGATGCGAGCTCTATGTTGCCTAGGCTGGAGTGCAGTGGCTATTCACAGGTGCAATCATAGCACACTGTAGCTTCCAACTCCTGGGCTCAAGCAATCCTCCTGCCTCAGGCTCCCCAGTAGCTGGGGCTACAGGCCCCCGCCAGCATGCAAGCTCCAGAATATGTTTTGATGGTAACATCTAGTGCTATCAAAATTGTTAAAAAATTGATAAACTCATACTTTGTGTGTATATATACACACATGTATGTATATATACACATATACATGTATATATGTGTGTATATATACACATATTTTTTTTTCTTTTGAGATGGAGTCTCGCTCTGTCACCCAGGCTGGAGTGCAGTATCTCAGCTCACTACAACCTCCGCCTTCCAGGTTCAAGCGATTCTCCTGCCTCAGCCTCCTACATAATTGGAATTGCAGGCACCTGCCAACAAGCCCAGCTAATGTTTGTACTTTTAGTGAGTCAGGGTTTTACCACGTTGCCCAGACTAGTCTCGAACTCCTGACCCCAAGTGATCCACCTGCCTTGGCCTCCCAAAGTGCTGGGATTACAGGTGTGAGCCACCCCGCCCGATCATACTTTGTATATTGATATTTGCTAAACTCATCATTATATATTGGGAAGCAACATTATAATCTGTTTAGGTATCATGAAATATGTTACTGTTTGATCCTGATTCCAAGAAATAATGCAACCGAATTTTTTAAATGATACAAATAGGAAAGTAGACCACAGCTTTATTTACAATAGCTTCTTACTGTTATATTATTCGGCCACTTAAAATAATGATTTTAAAGCCTCTATGTGTGGCTTCATGTAAAATGAAAAAAGCAGGTTGTAAATTGCATGTACAATGTAATTACAAGTTGTAAAATGTGTACATTGTATGGCTACGTACAAATACTAGATTGGAATGTAAAATAATAAATACAAATAATATTTGGTCACTTTGTGTTAAAGTAAGAGATTCTATTAGTTATTTGTATATTCTTTGTTTTGTTGTTTTGTTTTTGATTTTTTTATGGCTGCCTTTAAACTGCTTACTAACATGTATCTAGCTTGGAAAAAGGATTTCAGGTCCACAAGACCCTTTCTCAAGTCAAAGCTAAGCCATTAAGTAATTCTCAGCTTGTGGCTTGAGGCCAAATGATCATTTTGTGGTTTTTGTTGCTAAAGCCAAGAATCCTATTAATTGGAAATAAGACATAATGAATACACAACAACAAATGAATTACAAGAAACATCATGGCCTATCAGTAAAACCACATTATATGAATTATACGATGTTAGATGAATTATATGAATATCAAGGATATGAATGTAATGTTGACATGAATAACTTGGAATAAGAGTCTTAATAAAAATATCAGAACATGTAATTGTACATTCACACCTCTTAGCAACAGCTTAATCACATAGGTTGGAAGTAAGTTTGAAGTGCGTTATGTTGATGAAATTGTTAGTGTTAGTTTTTCTTTTGCTGTGAAGTTCTTGTGGTTCAAAATTTTTTATGGCAACTCACCTTAGAGATTAAAAAATCTGGAGTCAAGTAGAGCTGTGCTTAGCCCTCCTCTTGTAGTCAGGAGAAGAAGTTCCTGTGGTCTCAGCAATTTAGCAGGTGACCCAGGAGTGTTCTCAAAACCAGGCAAGCAGTAGCTAGAACAAAGTGATTGTCTAAAATGCAGCTTTACAATGGGCTTTCAGAGAGTGTAGCATCCAGTTCAGGACTTGTGACAAAGATAAAAATCCTAGCCAGGTTTTGGTCTTTAACTGAAGATTTGGTCTAAGCCACTGGAACAGTCATAGAACAGATTTGAAATCACACCATACTCATGGCTATACAATTCAAAATTAATGACACAACTATCTGAATATCTCCAAATATATGACATGAGGATAAAGATACAGCACAGAGAATGTTTCAGAAACAGCCAAATCATTCAAAGGCAGAACAAAGGAAGGTAAGGTATGTTCTTAAAACAGGTCAGTCAGGGACAAATAAATCAATCTTGGCAAATAATATTAATCTTCTCATAAATGATTTCCTCACTGAAATTTGTATGCAAATCAATTTGAGAGTAGAAACATAAGGAAAAATGCAAAAATTCACAAAGTAAATGAATAGCCTTTCTAATGATGAACATATTGCCTGGGCATGGTGGCTCATGCCTGTAATCCCAGCACTTTGGGAGACTGAGGTGGGTGAATCACTTGAGGTCAGGAGTTCGAGACCAGCCTGGCCAACAGGGTGAAATCTTGTCTCTACTAAAAATACAAAAATTAGCCAGGCCTGATGGCGTGTGCCTGTAATCTCAGCTACTCAGGAGGATGAGGCAGGAGAATCACTTGAGCAGGAGCAGCAGAGGTTGCAGTGAGCTGAGATCGCACTACTGCACTCCAGCCTGGGTGACAGAGCAAGACTCCATCTCAACAACAACAACAAAAATTGCTGAACATATTATAAAAGAAATAAACCCGTGGTGAAATAGTCATAGTTCAGCATGTAAGGCTATGCATTCCACTTGCCAACAAAAAATATTAAGATCCTGGCAAGCGCAATATGAAACTCACTGCAGAGTGAGTCGAGTATCTGAGCTGGAGTTGCCCTTAGCTTCATGGTTTAAAGTTGGATATGGGTTATACTGAGGAGAAAATAAAGTTTTGTTTTCTTTTGCCTGGAATGAATTCCATTATGCAACTTCAGAACCAGCATTCAGGGTCCTGGGTGGCCTCTCGTAGCTTCCAATTGCAGCTCCCTCTCCTTGTCCTCTTTTCTCCTCTTCTGACATCCAAACTTTTTTTCTTTTTTTCTTTTTGGAGACAGAGTCTCACTCTGTCACCCAGGCTGGAATGCAGTGGCACAATCTCGGCTCACTGCAACTTCCGCCTCCCAGGTTCAAACAACTCTCTGCCTCAGCCTCCCGAGTAGCTGGGATTGCGGGCGCCCGCCACCACGCCCAGCTAATTTTTATATTTTTAGTAGAGATGGGGTTTCACCATCTTGGCCAGGCTGGTGTTGAACTCCTGACCTCAGGATCCGCCTGCCTCAGCCTCCCAAAGTGCTGGGATTACAGGCGTGAGCCACTGCGCCTGGCCCCAAACTTTTAAAAGAAAGGAATCACAGACAGGGTTGTTACTGGGCACTCCCCAGTCTTAAACAAGGACACAGATCTTTTCAAAGTTGTTTTTATTGCCCTTAAATGACACTATTGAAAGCTCACTGGTGTCCTAACTCTGGTAGGTGGTTAGCAATGGGGTGAGGTGGGGGAAATGGAAGAGCAGGTGCCCTGTATTAATCCATTCTCACACTGCTATAAAGATACTACCCAAGGCTGGGTGACTTATACACAAATGAGGTTTAATTGACTCACAGTTCCACATGGCTGGGAAGGCCTCAGGAAACTTACATTCATGGTGGAAAGGGGAAGAAGTCACCTTCTTCACAAGGCAGCAGGAAAGACAGAGAGAAAAGCAAAGGAGGAACTTGCCAAATGCTTATAAAACCATCAGATCTCATGAGAACTCACTATCACAAGAACAGCCTGGGGAAAACTACCCCCATGATCCAATCACCTCCCACCGGGTTCCTCCCTCAATACCTGGGTTAACAATTCAAGATGAGATTTGTATGGGAACAAAAGCCAAATCATATCTTGCCTCAAGACCAAAAATGAGTGTTAATCGGAGACAGTTTAGAAGTTAATCCTTTTTGTAGGAAGAGAAAATGGCATCAAGATAGCCAGCAGAAATAAATTGGGTTAAATTAGTAAATTTAGAAGAACCCAAACAGAACAGCCAGACCTTGTAGTAAGAGACAGAGAGTGGGAAAAAGAGAAAGACAAAAAGGAGAACTATTGAATAATTTGCATCTGTCGGCAGGGCGCAGTGGCTCACGCCTGTAATCGCAGCACTTTACAGTGCTCGGGAGGCCGAGGCGGGAGGATCACGAGGTCAAGAGATCGAGACCATCCTGGCTAACATGGTAAAACCCAGTCTCTACTAAAAATACAAAAGAATTAGCCGGGCATGGTGGCGGGCACCTGTAGTCACAGCTACTCAGGAGGCTGAGGCAGGAGAACGGCTTGAACCCGGGAGGCAGAGCTTGCAGTGAGCCGAGATCGCGCCACTGCACTTCAGCCTGGGCGACAGAGCGAGACTCCGTCTCAAAAATAAAACATAAATAAAAATAAAAAATAAAATAAAAATTTGCATCTGTCATCTCAAAAGTCAGCAGGGGGTCCAACTAAGGCTGAACTGCATATGTCCACTGTTAACTGACCTGGGAGCTCCATGGCTGCAGACTGGGAGAGGAGTCCTGTCATCCCCAACAACTATGGACCACACACAGGTAGATTCCTCTTTCTACCCTCAGTTTGCTGTGTACCTTAGCAGTCTCCTGGCTCCTCTAACCAATAGTTTCCTATTTCCATAAATAGGAATCCTATTTCTGCCCTCTGGCCATCCTTTAGAGTTAGGAAGGATAAAACAAACGGCAGTAAAGAACTTGAAACTCCCTGAATATATGTATCATATAACTAGTCTCATACAGTTTCAAGATTTCAACTAATTATAATATGAGCTAGAGGTTTAGTAGAAAATTTGGGGGTAGAGGGGCTAACTTAGAGGAGTCCTATACTCTCTCATTCCTTGCACCTGCAGTGACTATGTTATGGCCATCTTACAAGGCTTCACAGTTCATACGCTCTGGTTGTAATGCACTCCCTTTCTTAGCTTATGCTGGGGCACAAATGAATTCTCCTTCATGCACAATCTTCCTGAAATAATCCTAAAGCATTGAAAGAAGTTTTTCCTACAAAAGTTCATGGATTCTACAATGCACTTTGCAGATGAGCGCGGCCATGTAAGAAGTAGAGGACTGGCCAGGTGCAGTGGTTCATGCCTATAATTCCAACACTTTGGGAGGCCAAGGTGGGAGGATCACTTGAACCCAGGAGTTTGAGAGCAGCCTGAGCAACATAGTGAGATCTCCTCTCATGGAGGAAGAGAAGGATGAGGAGGAGGAGGAGAGGGGGAGGAGGAGGAGGAGAGGGGGAGGAGGAGGAGGGGAAGAGGAAGAGAAGACTAACTGCCTCCTCTGGCTCCAAAAACTCTGATGTTTGCCCTCTCTTTTCCCGATAGGGTCTGCTTTCCCCATCAGCCAGCCACAGCCCGGCCAAATAAACCACTGTCCTAGAACTCCCCACATGGTTTTCTCTCATCTACTCTCTGGGTCTGCATCTGGTGCTGAGTGATCCAATTCCTGGAACCAGCCAGTGCCACAGAGCTAAGCTGTTATTTCCCCCAGTGCCACCACCACTGGGGCTTAGAGACCCCCATTCCCACTGGTTCCCTCCTTGACACAGCCACTAAAGTGCTTCTGAGCCACCACCACCACCCCACAGCCTGCCATCCTACCCTACAATCACCTAGAGTTCTGTCTCTTACTCACTCCATCCAGCTGGGCTTTTCTCCCTCACCAAGAAATTGACACAACTTCTAGTGCTCTCTCTCTCCTCTGTCTCTCTCTCTCTCTCTCTCTCTCTCTGCCATGTGCAGAAAGAAGATGTAACCTTGTAAAGTTGCACCATGTAAGCAAACACCTGTGCATCCAGGAGCGATGTGGCTAATTTTTCCCAAGGGCTGAGGGTCCTTGGAGCCTCAGCATTTTCCTGCCTCCCTCACCTGGGGACCTCCTCAGCGTCTCCAGCTCAATCTTCCCCACATCACCCTCCCTGTAGGAACCAAGACAGTCTCCCTGGGCTCTACATTAGGGATCCCAATGACTTGTATATTTCATTTCCATCCCTGTCTTCCTCCATGCCACTCTCAGAGCCTAGCTAGTCCTTATGGACACTTTATCCAGTGCCAAACCATCCAGACTTCCAGGGAGAGGAAGGATCCCATAGGCCAAATGCTCACACCTGTAATCCCACCACTGTGGCAGGCCAAGGCAGGCGGATCGCTTGAGGTCAGGAGTTCAAGACCAGCCTGGCCAACATGGTGAAACTGTCTCTACTAAAAATACAAAAATTAGCCAGGCATGGTAGTACATACCTGTAATCCCAGTTACTCAGGAAGCTGAGGTAGGAGAACCACTTGAACCCAGGAGGTGGAGTTGCAGTGAGCCAAGATTGTGCTACTGTACTCCAGCCTGTGCAACAGAGCTATAGACTCCATCAAAAAAAAAAAAAAAAACACACACACACACACACACAGAAAAAGAAACATCCCAGGTGATTTTGATGCCAGGATGCCAAGAAAATAGCACAAAGATATAGCACAATAGGTATCATGGATGACATAAGCTTTCATTGCAACAACCAAATCACAACTAAAACTACTTAAAACTATCTGTTTTCTATGCTAGCCAGTTCCATTACTACATCAGGCACCACACTTAGCCAAACCAATTGCTTTATGTTGCCCAAAGTATTTTTCCATAACTGAAAGATATCTGAAAAAGGAAGAAAATATGAGTTGTCTTAGTGAGACTCATATGAATTTTTCAGTTGCTATAAGAGGTAATTAATTAGAGGGCACTTTTGGTGTCTTGTCATCTTGATCAATCTGGTTTAGCCTCCAGGGCTATCAACCTCAGAGCTGGAAACACTTATTCCTCAGGCCAAATCTGCTGCTGCCACCTAGATCCCAGCAAAGCTTGGTGACCTCTCCTAAACCACAGACAGCTACACATGAGCTCTTGCCATCCCACCTGCAAGGAAACAGCCATGCAATTTAAAGATGGAAGAGACTGTGGTCATCATTTTACATTTTATGAACCTCTTCATTTTACAAGTAAAGAAATAGAGACCCAGAGATCCAAGGGCACAGGGCTAAGGCCGCCTCTCCTTGAAGTCAGATAGGAAGAGTCCTCACACCTCCTGCAGCCAAAATACAGTCATCCCCACTTTCCTTCTTAGAAAGAGGGCAACAGATGGGAGAGTAGCGTTTTTCCTTGCCACCTAACCTTGTCTGTTTCCAAATCACTCATCAATTCACTCAGCAGCCTTGTCAAAAAAATATTTTGAGCTCTGCGGGGGGCCCAAGAAAACTTGGAGACAAGAGGGAATGGGGCTAAGTGACTTCCAATGAGTGGGAGTGACTTCCGAGTGGGAGTGACTTCCCAATGGGACGGAGGATGTCAGGCAGGAAACGCATGTTCACTGGGTCACTGTCTCCCTGCACAAAGCCCAGAGCTGAAGGGCAGAGGGAAGGCAGCAGACCAAAGCAAGGAAGCAGGTCAGGCTTTGAGCTCAAGGTTTCCTTTCTATAGGTTCTAGGGGAAGAGGAGCTCACCAAAAAAAGAAAAGAAAAAGAGAAAGGGAGAGAGAGAAAAGGAGAAGGGGTGGAGGAAAATGCCCCATGTACACCTAAAAGGTCTGGCAGGGCACAGTTTGTCTAAGCACCCCAAGATGTTTCTCAGCAGCCCAGAGACATGCACAGTAGGTCTGGGCTGTCAGGGGCAGGCAGGTCAGGACTGGGAGATGAGACTGGTCTCTGGGTTGCAGTGCCAGAGGTGTGGCCAGGCCAGGAGAGGGAGGCTCTTCCGGCTGATGCCCACCCCCACTCTGCAGCTGCCCTCCCTCTCCACTCTGCCTTGCTTCACTCCCACCCTTTTCCTGGTTTGGGTTCAAACCCTAGCCACTAGCTCCAACAGATAACACCCGCCCACTCAGCAAACTGGCTCGCAGCCAAGAGACCGCCACACAATTGACTCTTCTGATACAGCACCTTTTGTTGCAGTCAAGATGTTTGAGAAGGAGAGGGTGAGGACACAGCTCAGTGGACCGGCTCCTGGCAACATGGCCTGGTCCGAAGCTCACATTTGCATTCACGTCCTCGGGCCCCCACCCCCGGCCCCCATCCGTGGAGCACAGAGAAACAGGTGGTGAGCATCCTCACTGGCAGATGCAGCAGGCGCTCACAGCAGAGGCAATGTCACTTTCCTTGTAGGTTTCTTGGCACCTTCTGGCCTTTCTGGAGCCAGCGCCTCCCGGGAGCTTGCTTCCTGGTGCTTCATCCAGGCCTTTGGCATAACCATCCAGGATCTGCCACTCGTCCCACAAGGACTAGGGTCCTGCATTTTCTAAGTCACAGAAGCCTGTCAGGTCACACAGCCACAAAGTAAAGAGAGAGACCCAGACAGGAGAAACCTCGTGGAGGAAAATCATCATCACTGAGTAACGGCAAAGGAGGACTCCGCACGTTCTGAAAACCAAATCTCCTTAACTAACCATGTTTTTGTCCCACCCTGGGCAGGCCGGCACTTCTCCATTTTCACACAGCTCTCCCCACATTCACACAGGTCTGTTTGGTTAAAAAAGAAAGAATTGTGCTGAAGTGGCTACTGAATGCTAAGGTTTGGGGGTTTGTTTTATTTTTTTATATTCTAGAAAAGGGTCTTGCTCTGTTACCCAGGCTGGAGTGTAGTGGTGCAATCATAGCTCACTGTAACTGGAAACTCCTAATCTCAGGCATCCTTCCACCTCAGCCTCCTGAGTAGATGGGACCACCACACCCAGCAAATTTTTTTTTTTTTTTTTTTTTTTACAGACAGGGTCTCGCTGTGTTGGCCAGGCTGGCACGCAGTGCCACAATCATAGCTCACTGCAGCCTCAACCTCCCAGGCTCAAGCAATCAATCCCCCCACCTCAGCCTCCTGAGTAGCTGGGACCACAGGTGTGCATCACCACAGCCAGCTAAATTATTTTATTTTTTGTAGAGACAGATCTCACTGTGTTGCCGAGGCTGGTCTCAAACTCCTAGCCTCAAGCAATCCTCTCACCTCGGCCTCCTAAGTGCTGGGATTACAGGCGTGAGTCACCACACCTGGCCAAATGTTAAGATTTATATCACTGGAAATTTCTGTGTATGAAGTCAAGTGCCTGACCTTAAGGCACCTACTTTCTAATAGGAAAAATAAGGCAGGCAACTATCAGAAATATATGTGTAACATGCCACTCTGTGACACTGGGGATACAAGAAACACCTCCTTAATTTTTTTAGTCAGATTGAATCTAATGAGACCCTACTTTCCAAAGATGATGAAAAGTTTCATGTCTGTCATTTGGGGGAGTTATTTCTCCTTCCCATAAGCATAAGAACCCATAGGGTTTACATGATCAAAAAAACAAAGGAGGAGGACCTGCTCATCGCCCCCAAGATGAACTGCTTGCTCCTAGCCCAGGGTGTGTGCTGCATGTGTTCAATGTCAGGCAGTTGTATTCCCTCCATGCCAGGTTCAGCCACAGAGGAATGTCCCTTAATAACCAGAACTCAGACAGCCCAGCAGTCATTGCCTTTGGATGTCTTTCCATCACTGAGATGTTGAATTCAAGGGAGATCAGTTCTGCACTGTTTATGAAACACACATTCCTCCTAGTCCTAGGGGATATAGTCACTGTCTCCCCGGCCCTTGCAGCTCTCTGCTTAGATAAAACCTCCTGGCATTCTATGTCTCAGAGCCCTATCGTATTTTCTTCACCATACTGATCGCTAGCTGAAGCAATCTGATTTGTGGACTATGTGTTGGTTTACTGTGTTCTTCAGAAGAACACAAATTCTATGAGAGCTGGATCCTTCCCAGTCCTATTTGCTGATATATATCCAATGCCTAGAAAAGTGCCTGGCACAAGCTAGGGACAAGTATCTGTTGAATGAGTAACTTAATATGACAAGACTGAAATCTCCTCCTTTTCTTATACTATCAAACATTCTTTTGCCAACAAACCCCATGCTCAATGGCCATAGATCTTCAAAAGCAGCATATCTCAGAGATGGAAAATGGAAAAGCATCGTTGGTTCTTTCTAGCTGAGTCTACAAGAAGAAAACTCAAGTTAATGTTTCAATTACCCATTATACACACATATATATACAGATATCTCTATGATGTCAATATTATTTTGCAGGAATAGAGTTGATAAGGGACTGAGCTGGACAAGATCACAAAGCTGATCTGAATTCAATAATTTTCAGACTGATAGTTCCGACTTGGCTTAAGGTTGCTTTCACTTCTGTTTGCTATCCAACTAGCAAATGAGCAATGAAAATAATACACACAGTCTGGGCATGGTGACCCACGCCTATGATCCCAGCACTTTGGGAGGCTGAAGCAGGAGGATTGCTTGATGCCAGGAGTTCGAGACCAGGCCGGCCAACATGGCGAAACCCCATCTCTACTAAAATTACAAAAATTAGCCAGGTGTGGTGGCTCACACTTGTAATCCCAACTACTCAGGAGGCTAAGGCAGAAGAATTTCTTCAACCCAGGAGGTGGAGGTTGCAATGAGCCAAGATTGCGCCACTGCACTCCAGCCTGGGTGAAAATGAGACTCTGTTTCAAAAAAAGAAAAAGAAAATAATATAAACAGAAGGGCGTGGCAGCTCACATCTGTAAGCCTGCAATCCCAGTGCTTTCAGAGGCCAAGGCAGGAGGATCACTTGAGGCCAGTGTTGGGAACAGGCCCCCAAATCTGGCCATAAACTGGCCCCAAAACTGCCATAAACAAAAATCTCTGTAGCACTGTGACATGTTCATGATGGCCATGACACCCACACTGAAGGTTGTGGGTTTACCCCAATAAGGGCAAGGAACACCTGGTCCACCCAGCGAGGAAAATCGCTTAAAGGCGTTCCTAAGTCACAAACAACAGCATGAGCAATCTGTGCCTTAAGGACATGTTCCTGCTGCAGATAACTAGCCAGAGCCCTTCCCTTTGTTTCAGCCCATCCCTTTGTTTCCCCATAAGGAATACTTTTAGTTAATCTATAATCTATAGAAATAATGCTTATCACTGGCTTGCTGTCAATAAATATATGAGTCAAACTCTGTTCAGGGCTCTCAGCTCTGAAGGCTGTGTGTCCCTTGATTTCCCACTCCACACTCTATATTTCCGTGTGTGTGTCTTCAATTTCGCTAGTGCTGCTGGGTTAGGGTCTTCATGACCGAGCTGTTCTCGGCAGGCCAGGAGTTTGAGATCAGCCAGGGCAATACAGCAAGACCCCCCAGCTCTTAAAAAAAAAAAAAAAAAAGGATATACACAAAAAGAAAAATATGGATGAGTAGAATCATCCCTGTTGCCTTCCTAAAATTATTTACAGTCCCCTAAAATTCAATGGCTTCAGCAGGTCAAGTAGAGTAAGGAACCTACCAAGACAAAAGAGCCCAGAATCTCAGTTCACCACTGACTTTCGCAGGAATTTCCTATCCCATTTTTAACTGCACCAATGGATCAGCTTTGGAGTGTGAGCCCTGGCCACAGTTCACAATAGGGGTTATGGTACAGACTAGCTTTGTGTCATCAAGAATGAATTAAAATAAATGGTTGATCTATGGTTGAAACAAGGAGAGTAATGTGCTATGGAAGACAGGAGGAAGAAAATGCTTTCAAACATATGAAGTGTTTCGTTTAAAAACTTGGAGAAGAGTAGAAGTTGAGTGTGCAGAGGGGAGGAATCCACAAAAGCAAGCCGGGCTCCAAAGGAAGCTGTGGGCGTAGGTTTACACCGAGAGACTGGAGCCATCTGGTGGAGAATGCTGAAAGCAACAAAGAATAATGAGAATCAGTGCAAATCTGCTAGAGAAATGAGGTCCCAGAAGTGGGGACTGGAAGATACTCTTTATTTTTACATATGATGAAGTTGAGATTCAACAAATTTAAGTGACTTGCCGAAGCTGAAAGGGTGAAATAATGTCATTATTAAATGGGTTACCCTCAGATATGGTTTCAATCCAGTATGAACTGAAAAGTGGAAAAGCTGATTTTGAAGAGCCTCAGTGATCAGGGAATTTGTACTCCACTCTGAAACTTTCAACTCTTGCCCTTCCCTGTGCTAGTCTGTTCTCACACTGCTAATAAAGACATACCTGAAACTGGGTAATTTATAAGGGAAAAAGATTTAAGGGACTCACAGTTCCACATGGCTAAGGAGGCCTCACAATTAAGGCAGAGAGCAAATGAGAAGCAGTCACATCTTACATGGAGGCAGGCAAGAGAGCTTGTGCAGGGAACTCCCCTTTATAAAATCATCAGATCTCGTGAGATGTATTCACTACCACGAGAACAGTATGGGGGGAAACCGCCCCCATGATTCAGTTATATCCACCTGGCCCCAGCCTTGACATATGGGGATTATTACAATTCTAGATGAGATTTGGGTGGGGACACAGCCAAATCATATCCCTCCCTGAGCCTGGGAATCTATAAAGCATCAATCATGATCTCTAAGTCAGTCTTGATTCTCTCTCTGGTCAATATTCAAATGCACACAGTTGGATTCCCAGCTATATGTCACAACCTGCTGCCCAGTCTGAAGGCCTCCCAACAGGGAAGGAAGCATAGGCGACCACTCCCCTCCTAGAGTTGGAATTGCATTCTTAACACCACACCTTTATCACTGGTGGCAATAATGGGATTTCAAATAAACTTCTCTTTGGTCAAAGATTAGATAAGACTGTCCTGCCTCAACTGCATAGAAACTACAAACATTTACCTTGTTCTGATGGGCCTGAAACTTACAGAATGGATTTGCTGTAGATATGCTTTTGTACACATGTGAGCTTAGGCTTGTTCTATGGGTTATTACGCAGACAGAAGTAAACACCATTACTTAGTTCAATAGAGATAGTCTCCCTGAGGCCCAATCTCAAAGATAGATACAATTGATCAAAAGAAAAACAGACAAAAAAAAATAAATGAAATGACCCCGGATTTCTTAGCTGCAACCCATGAAAGCCACTCAGACTTAACAGAGTAGGAACTTGGTCAAGGATATTAGACAATTCACACAATTGCTGAGAGAGCTAGAAAGCCAGTTGCTGGAACTACTTGGGCAGAAACAACACCCAGCTAGGTTGTGGGGGCTTGTAAGGAACTACCTTAGCCCCCACTGTTCACTCTCTATGCTCCTAGAGACCGAACATTAAAGAGCTTTTAGCTGGGTGGAATGGCACACACTTGTAGTCCCGGCACTTTGGGAGGCTAAGGCAGGAAGATCAATTGAGGCTGGGAGTTCAAGACCAGCCTGGGTGACACAGTGAGACACCCTCTCTCCAAAAAAATAAAAAGAGTTTTCCCAAGGACCAGCCATCTGTCCCCATGCTAGCTAGAAGATCAATTCCAGCATGTAGCAGAAACTACTATGTAGTCACCAGCACCCATGACTAGATCACATTTCCCAGCCTTCCTTACTATTAAATGTGGTGACTGTCTGAGTTCCAGCCAATAGAATGTAGGTAGAGGAAAAGTGCATCACTTCCAGGAAGAGCCAGTAAAAGCCTCCTGCAAGTTATCTTTTCTTGCTTCCTCCCCTGCCTGAATGGAGAGGACTCTGTGGACCTAGAGAAGGGCAGAACCACAAGATGAAAAAAGCCTTGAGCCCCTGAGTGACCACATGGAAGGTTGCATTACAAGGAACTCTCACATCAGACTCTGGAAAGTGCCAAGTAAGTGTACACTGTGCTTCAGGGCAGAGAAGGTAAAATTGATCTGCGGCAGCAACTGCTGTGACTCACCCTAAGGACAACCACTCACAAGTCTTTCACGGGTTCATGTGAGTGAAAGGATCTAGACTGTATGCTGCACCCTAGCTGCAAGGGGAGCCGGGGGATGCAAGTTTGCTGCCATCATTCTTATGAAAGTGGGATTCAGAATATGGACAGTTACCAAGATGTAGAGAAAATACTTGAAGCAGTAATAAATGAAGCACGATCCCTACAGAAAGGAACAAACAGTTCACAGAAAATGTAGCCCAAATAGCCAGTAAACATATGGAAGGGGCCGGGTGCGGTGGCTCACGTCTGTAATCCCAGTACTTTGGGAGGCCGAGGCAGGCAGATCACGAGGTCAGGAGATTGAGACCATCATGGCTAACATGGTGAAACCCTGTCTCTACTAAAAATACAAAAAATTAGCCGGGCACTGTGGCACGCACCTGTAGTCCCAGCTACTCAGGAGCTTGAGGCAGAAGAATGGCCTGACTCGGAAGGCAGAGGTTGCACTGAGCCGAGATCACACCACTGCCCTCCAGCCTGGGTGACAGAGTGAGATTCCATCTAAAAAAATAAAATAAAATAAAATAAAATAAAATAAAATAAAATAAAAACATATGAAAGGATTATCAATGTCACTAGTAATCATGGAGATGCAAAATTTTACCCTAAAAAAACAGGTGATTTTATACCATTAGACTGCAAAACGTTTTAAGGCTTATAAACTTGGCAATGATGTGGAGAAATGAGGCCTCTCATATCAGGTTGGTCAAAGTGTAAATTATCACACCCATTATGGAAAGCAAAATTGAACACTCTATAATAAAGTCAAAGACGTACCTTGAAATCCAATCTAGCAAGTCTGTTTCTAGACATGTATCTTAGCAATGGAGTGTCTCACAGCAGCAGACAAATGCCCTCAAATGACACATCTTGCTTTCACTCATGGCCCATTGACAAGAACTAATCAAAAGGCCCTGCTTTACTATAAGGTCACAAGAAAGAATAATCCTCCCACACGTTCAGAAAGAAGAAAACTAGATATGATTTAGTATAATACTAGAAATCTCTACCACACTTTTCCAAAGAACTTCAACGCTGAAGCCTTTCTTGCAAAAACAGCAAAGAAAGTCTCACTATAAGACCTTCTCACAATGCAGAGACTTATTGCCATCATCAGATTGCAAAAATTTTTTATTGAGGCAGAATCTATAGGCGATGAAAAAGAAATGTTTGTAGATTTAGAAAGGTTAAAAGTAAAATCCAGGCAGAGGCAGTAAGATTGCTTGAGCCCAGGAGTTCAAGATCAGCCTGGGCAGCAGAGAGAAACTCTTGTCTCTGCAAAAAATGTAAACATTAGCTGGGCATGTTAGCACATGCCTGTAGTCCCAGCTACTTGGAAGACTGAGGCAGGAGGATCATGTGAGCCCAGCAGGTCGAGGTTGCAGAGAGCCATGATTGCTCCACTGCACTCCAACCTGGGCAACAGAGTGAGACAGAAACTCAAAAAAAAAAAAAAAAGAAAAAGGAAATTCCAATGACAAGGCCAGAATGATTCATCCCTTCCCAATTTATAGACTCAGACAGTCTATGACAACATCTTGCCACCTGTTGTATCTGAGAGCCCCAGTATCTAGATGTAAAGCCATCTCTCAAGAACTCTTGGTCAACAGTACCAGTACCTTGTTTACTTACTATCATCCATCCCAGAAAGGCATCTTGATATCAACACATTGGAAAGCATCCAACAGGTAAGTGGCCATTAGGCCTATTATTGGTTTAGCTACAATCATCTAGATAGTCCAAATTCGGACAAGCCAGCATTGCTGAATCACACAATCTCCTGGACAATTCAAGCAAGTAAACAAGGACTCTGCCTTTCATCTCTATTACAATTCACCTCTATTCAAATGAAGGTGATATTTTCATGGTGGATTCTTGCTCCAGCACCTATCTTAATACCTGGCACACAGACATTAGACAAATGTTTGTTAAATAAATAGATCAACGCATCAATCAATCTGGGTAATTATAGGCATACCATTGCTATCTGGTCTGCAAACTAAATTGCAGGATAAACACACAGCCAGTAAAATCACTACCAGAACTAGATGGTTGTATATATACCAGGAATTTTTGTCCAGATGCCAAAGGGAGGTGGAGGAGGAGGCTGGGAACTATCCCAGCTGGCATGGCTCTGTAGATCCCACTGCCAAAGAAAGCACAGAGGCAGAAACGGATCTTTGAGCCAACTCAGTGAATTCACAGGCTGGGAGATACCATCCCATCTCTCCTCATAAATAATGGAGGCATAGCATATTCTTAGTTTTGCCACTTTTTAAGTATACAAATTTTTTAATTGACAAATAATAGTTCATATTCATGGGGTACATAGTGATGTTTTGATACATAGCATTATTCTATGTCTTAGCTTTGCCATTTTTTAAGTATACAAATTTTTAATTGACAAATAATAATATATATTCATGGGGTACATAGTGATGTTTTGATACATAGAATGTATAGTGATCAGATCAGAGTAATTAGCATATCCATCATCTCAATCATTTATCATTTCTTTGCATTGGGAACATTCAATAGCTTCCTTCTCTACTTTGCCATCTCTAACAAGCAGGGTAGGACTAGAAGAGAATGAAGTCATGCGGCAAGAAAGAGATTATTTTGCTGGCAAATACTAGGATTCTACCGAGTTTCTTACTTCGCTTGGGAATTGAGATGAAGGCCCATGCAGAAGCGAGATCACAAACTTTCCCATATGAAACATATAGACACCCTTAGGTTTATGTCAAAATCCGTCTTGATCTCTGAAGGAAGCAATCCTTGAAAAACATATTTTTTTCCAAAGACTGTGGGAGGCTCATGGCACAGCAAACTACCTGGGTATTAATTGGTGATGTCCTAGGAGAACACAGTCAAGAGAATAGACACAAGCTGGGCACGGTGCCTCACAGCAGTAATCCCAGCACTTTGGGAAGCTGAGGCTGGTGGATCGCCTAAGGTCAGGAGTTCAAGACCAGCCTGGCCAACATGGTGAAACCCCATCTGTACTAAAAATACAAAATTTGCTGGGCGTGGTGGTTCTTGCCTGTAATTCCAGCTACTCCAGAGGCTGCGGCAGAAGAATCACTTAGAACCCAGGAGGCGGAGGCTGCAGTGAGACGAGATCGTGCCACTGCACTCCAGCCTGGGTGACAGAGCGAGACTCTGTCTCAAAAAAAAAAAAAAAAAAAAGAAAGAAAGTAAAGAAAAGAAAATAGACACAGAGGAGGCTGGGCACAGTGGCTCATGCCTGTAGTTCCAGCAGTTTGGGAGGCCAAGAAGGGAGGAGTACTTGAGCTCAAGTTCCAGACCAGCCTGGGCAACACAGTGAGACTTGTCTCTACAAAAAATAAAATAATTAAAGTAATTTAGCGGCTATGGTGGTGCATGCCTGTGGTCCCAGCTACTTGGGAGGCTGAGGCGGGAGGATTGCTTGAGCCTGGGAGGTTGAGGCTGCAGTGAGCTATGATTGTGCCCCTGCATGCCAGACTGGCCGACACAGCAAGATCGCTGTTCCTTACTGAGAAAGATAAATTTCTCTTTGTTTAAATCATTTTTGGTTGGGTTGGCTGTTATTTGTAACCTAATGTAATCCTGATAAATCTTATAATTTTTCAATAATAGAGTCAAAGAAAAGGGAAAAAAAGAAGTACGATGAAAAACACCCAATTACTTTCAAATCTCAGTCTGGTAGATTAGCACTGTCCCTCAAATAAACACCACAATGACAGGTAGAAAAGAATAATTTATGGGAGGACCAAGGTGAGGAGAGGCATTATGATGGCTCCTCCTGCCTCCTGCTCCCACTGGAACAGGTGACTGTCCATTCAGTAAGGCAGGTGTGGAGGGTCCAGGAGCAGAGGGGAGGAGGGTACTTCCTCCAGAGAAAACCAGGAAATGGAGAAGAGCATATTCACAGATAACATTATAGAATCGCAGAATGTTAGAGTTAGGAGGGGCTTTAATTTCACACCTTCATTTCACAAATGAGAGAAATGAGACCCAAGGATGCTATATAACTTGCCACAGTTACTGATTGCACGATGATGTGGTTTGGCTGTGTCCCCAACCAAAATCTCGTCTTGAGCTGTAGCTCTCATAATTCCCACATGTTGTGGGAGGGACCTAGTAGAAGATAATTGAATCATGGGGACGGTTTCCCCCGTACTATTCTCATGGTAGTGAATAAGTCTCACGAGATCTGATGGTTTTATATGGGGAAACTCCTTTCACTTGACTTTCATTTCTCTCTTGCCTGCCACCACGTAAAATGTGGCTTTCATCTTCTGCCATGATTGTGAAGCCTCCACAGCCACGTGAAACTGTGAGTCCATTAAACCTCCTTTTCTTTATAAATTACCCATGCTGTCTTTATCAACGACATGAAAACAGACTAATACAGATAAATCATTCTTTTTGTTTGCTGATTTTTGCCCTTCTGTTGCTGTTCTCTCTCTCCAGCATCCAGTCATGAGACTTTGAGTAAGAAGTCAAAGAACAGACCACAAATTGTGCTCACAAAATTCCTTTTTCTTTGCCCCTTTGACTCCCTGGCTTTGAAATAAACATGAACACATGACTTTTTCTTCCCTAAGCATGAATTATTTGCCAAGAGGTAGGTCTGCCCTCACAGCATGAACTCCCAAAGGGCTCACTCAGTGTCCTCCAACATTTCCACATCTGTTTGACGTTTAGAGTGGACAAAAGTTGAATTTTCAGGCTGAGGCTTTTATCAGATGAGAAAAATCCAGCTAGCCACCAGTGAGCCAGCCTCTAACTGTACCTTCTTCTGGAAGTCTCCTCTTTCAGCCAAAGTTGTTTGTTCTTTGGGTGAAATTCCCTGGAAGGTAATGATTAGTGAGTCTTTCCTCAAATCAATGGAATAAATCACAGAAAAAGAAAATGCTCGATCAAAATGCTATCTTATATGTTCTCCTCCTTCCTGTCACAGTAGAAGAAATATTTTTGTGCTTTCAGGCCCTACTAGAAAGATAACCAGTACGCAGACTTTAAAACAAAGTCAGAAAACATCATATTCTGAAAATTAAGCTAGCAAACATTAACACAAAATGGGTGACATTCATTATCAACCAAAGTACCCCAATCTTATTGAAAATATTTCTTGCTAGCCCCATGGAAGGACACCACCTAAAGATAACAGAAGTATTCATCACATACTAATGATGTGCCTGTGTCACTGGTTGAGTTGTAGTCTGCAAACCATCTAGAAAAGGGATGAAACATTTCAAAAGTGTGCATCTTATTTTCAAAGAATAGACATTCCTTTCTAGATTGTGATCTGCATAATAAGGGAAAGCTATCATGGATCAGTGACAGATCCTGCAAATCATTCAAATCCACACTCTGACTTTGCAGACTAAGTAAACATCTGGCATTAATTTAGTTTCATTAGAGAGACAATATACCATAGAATTCAATTACCGAATGACGTCAGTGAAAATGGCAGTGTAGAGACATTGAAAAGTCCCTCTCTCCACAAAAGCAATGAATAAACTGGCAAAATTTGTGATAATCGACTTCCTCAGAACTCTGGAAACTAATCAGCTTATAGTAACCAAAGGACTGCTTAGTCAATCAAAAAAAAAAAAAAGCTAAATCTTGAGAAGAAAGCTTTGTAGCCTTTTACCTTACCCAGGACCCATTTTCTACTCCCCAGCTTGGTGATGGCCTTGAAGACAACAGCCCACATGCGCAGTACAGGTACCTTGTAGTGGAGGGAACAGAATGGATCTCATTCACAACCACAATGGGTTGTGGTTGTTTGTTTGGATCTCTCTGGTGGTTCCCTGAGGGACTGCCTCAAAGAGCTTGCCTTCATTTCACATAATTCAGCTACCTGAGGGATGGGGATGGAGGGTGATTGTTAAAAACACTTAAAGGCACATGTATTGTCTGATGCCACCTGGGGCAAGAAATAAAAGCTGGAATAAACAATAGACACACTGAAAATCTTAGATGGAAAGATTGAGGAATGAAATGCTTTGGAGAATAAGGGCTTTGTAAAGCTTCCACATATTCCTAGGAATCTAGAAGACCACACACAAGCCCAGAGCAGGACACACACTCAGAAAAGACCTGAGAAAACTCTAGTGAAGTGAGAGAGTTCCCTGATCCCCCTCACAGGATGTGCAACAGGTACGTGGCTCACAAGGGGTTTGAGCCTTGCTGCTGAAACCCCTAGCAGGAGGGAGAGCATGCAGACAGGCAGGTGCAGAGGCCACAGCTCTGGCCCCATGATAGTGTCTAGGGGTAGGTGTCTGCAACCCCAGTGTTACAAAGCTCTTTCAAATTTGCCATCCACAGACAGCTTGAGTGTCAACCAGCTCAGTGGACCAGTGAACCCTCTGCCTTTTTGCAAGGGCAGAGGGCCAGTGTGACAGTTTTCTGTATCCCCAGCTCTTGCTCAGCATCCTGGAAAACTCTGGTCATACAGGGGCTTGAAGGATGAAAGTGAGGTTTTATTGAGTGGCGGAGGTGGCTTTCAGTGGGATGGATGGGGAGGTAGAAAGGGGGATGGAGTGGGAAGGTGATCTTCCCCTGGAGTCAGGCCACCCAGCATTAAGATGATCCTCCTCTTCTCCCTTTCTCTGCTGCATCATTCCACCATCCATCTCTCTGTTGATCTGCTGGTTTGCTGGTTGGCTTCTGAAGCCTGGGGTTCAGGGTTTATATGGGTGCAGGATAGGGGGTGTGGCAGGCCAAAAGGAAACTTTTTGGACATGAAAACAGGAATACCTGTCCTCATTTAGGACCACAGGTCTTCAGGCTTGAAGGTGGGGCCTTTGCTGGGAAACTGCCCTCTTCTACCCAGTATTTCCCTGTCTCCTGTCCACATCACTAAGTTTTGAGAAAGCTCTTTACTGATCATCAGGCTCTGCACGGGAGGAAATGAATGCTAAAACAGGGTTGTAAATCATCTGACTAGAAGTTGAAGACATGCCCCAATACACTTACAGAGCCCATCTCCAAAGACTGTGAGATTTTTGTTCTGGTTCCAGGCATTTAAGGAAATCCCTGTAAAATCACTGGCTGACCACTAAGCTAGCAATAAAGAGATTTCAATAGCCACACATGACAAAGAAAATAGACTTTATATATCTAATTCTGAAAAGTCCTAAGCAAACCATAGCTGCTACAATAACAGCAACAAAATGCCCTAGGTAATTAGCAGACCTGCCACATTACAGTATTTAAAATGTCCTGTTTTCAACAAAACATTACAAGCCATGAAAAGAATAACAAAGCATGGCCTGAAATATAGGAAATAATTCCATTTAACTTATTCCTTCTGTACTGAGTCTTAAAGTACAGAAGTACAGTTGTTGTTGTTGTTGTTTTTTAATTTCAACAGGTTTTTGTGAAACAAGTCATGTTTGGTTACATGGATAATTTTTTTTATTTTTTTTATTTTTTTTTTTTTATTTTTTGTCTGAGATAGAGTCTGTCTCCGTCGTCCAGGCTGGAGTGCAGTGGCGCGATCTCCACTCACTGCAAGCTCCGCCTCCTGAGTTCATGCCATTCTCCTGCCTCAGCCTCCCAAGTAGCTGGGACTACAGGCACCCGCCATCACATCCAGCTAATTTTTCTGTTTTTAGTAGAGACAGGGTTTCACTATGTTAACCAGGAGGGTAAGTTCTTTGGTGGTAATTTCTGAGATTTTGTTGCACCCATCACCCAAGCAGGGGTGATGTATGTGTATATATACTATATATACATACATATATACATAATATATGTGTTTATTTATCTAGGTTATATATATGCATATAAACAAATCATGTACATATATAAACTGTGTATATATGCTATATATATATATATACACACACACACACACACACACGTATATTCAAGAACCTCAAAAAATTTCAAACAGGATAAACCCAAAGGGATTCATACAAGGCATACTACAATCAACTGTCAAAAGCCTAAGACAAAGACAGAATCACGAGGGCAGCAAAAGAAGCAACTTGTGAGGTAGAAAGGATTCCTCAGTAAGATTAAGAGCTAGTATCTCATCAGAAATCATGAAGGTTAGGAGGCAGTGGGATGACATATTAGAAGTGCTGAAATATAAATTAAAAGTGCTATTAACCAAAAATTCTATATCTGACAAAACTATCTTTCAAAACTAAAGAAGAAATTAAGACATTCCCAGATAAACAAAAACAGAGAATCCATTGCTAGTAGACCTGACCTACAAGAAATACTGAAAGAAGTCCTTCAGCTGAAATGAGAACGAACACAAGTAATGCAAATCCACCCAAAGAAATAATGAACAACCGTAAATATTTACCTAACAACATAGGTAACTATAAGTCAGTATTCATTTATTTTAGTTTGTAACTTCTTTTTTTCCTACATAGTTTAAAACACAACTGTTTAGGGCTGTGTATGGTGGCTCACACCTTTAATCCTAGCACTTTGAGGGGTCAAAGCAGAAGGATTGCTTGGGCCCAGGAGTTTGAGGTCAGACTGGGCAACATAGACTCCATCTCTACATAATTTTTTTAAGTTAATCAGGCATAGTGGCATGTGCCCGTGGTCTCAGCTACTCAAGAGATTGAGGCAGAAGGTTCACTTGAACCCAGGAGACTGAGACTGCAGTGAGCCATGTTCACTTCACCTGCTTCAGCCAGGGCAACAGAGTGAGATCCCATCTCAAAAAATCAATCAATCAATCAATAAAACACAACAACTGTATAAAACAATACTTATAAATCATCATGGATATGCTCAATAACAACAACAAATGGGATAGAGTTTGATAAGACCAAACATTGTGACTATTATTGAAAATAAGTTGGCATTAATTTGAACTTGTTTGTTATAAATTAAGATGTTAACTGTAATTCTCAGAGTAACTGCTAAGAAAAAAACTAAAAAGTATATTGTAAAAGAAATGAGAAGGAATAAAAAATGTACACTAGAAGACATCTATTATATACAAAAGAAGGCAATAATGGAGGAATTGAGGAACAAAAACAGTGTGACATATAGAAAACAATAGCAAAGTGCAGAAGCCTATCCTTATCAGTAATTAATTAGCATAAATTAACTCAGAGATTAAATTCTCTGAGTAAAGGGAAGAGACTTAGCAGAATAGATTTTTTTAAAATAATCCAACCATACGCTGTCTACAAAATAGTCACTTTAAATCCAAAGACAAATAGGTTGAGGCCAGGCATGGTGCCTCATGCTTATAATCCCAGCACTTTGGGAGGCCAAGGTAGGTGAATCACTTGAAGCCAGGAGTTGGGCAACATAGCAAAATCATGTCTCTACTAAAAAGTACAAAAATTAGCCGGGCACAGTGGCTCACATCTGTAATCCCAGCACTTTGGGAGGCCGAGGCAGGCAGATCACAAGGTCAGAAGTTCAAGACCAGCCTGACCAACATGGTGAAACCCCGTCTCTACTAAAAATACAAAAATTAGTCAGGTGTGGTGGCGAGTGCCTGTAATCCCAGCTACTCAAGAGGCTGAGGCAGGAGAATCTCTTGAATCCAGGAGGCGGAAGTTGCAGTGAGCCAAGGTCGTGCCACTGCACTCCAGCCTGGGCACCAGAGCGAGACTCCAATCTTAAAAAAAAAAAATTAGCTGGGCTTGGTGGCACACACTTGTAGTCCTAGTTACTCCAGAAGTTGAGGCAGGACTTGAACCTGGGAGGTGGAGGTTGCAGTAAGCTGAGATCATACCACTGTACTCCAGCCTGGATGACAGAGCGAGACCCCATCTCAAAACACACATACACACACACAAAGACAAATAGGTTGAAAGTAAAAGGATAGGAAGACACTTTCCAAGCAAATATTAGCCAAAAAAGAACTTGAGTGGTTATATCAAACAAAATAGACAGTAAGATAAAAATGTTTACAAAAGACAATAATGGATATTACACAATCATAATTATATAATGATATTATATACAATATTGATTATTTACAATCAAGAAGATAAAACAATTATAAACATATGTACCTAAAAACAGAGACCCAAAATATATAAGGCAAAAATTGGCAGAATTGAAGGGAGAGATCATTCGATAATAATCATTACAAACTTCACTACTCCACTTTCAGTAGTGGGTAGAAAAACCAGAAAAAAGATCAACAAGGAAATAAAAGAGTTGACAACACTATAAACAAACTAGACCTAACAAACTCTATAGAGCTCTATTATAGAACACTCTACCCAACAGTAGACACTTTTCTCATACCTAGCATTCTTCTCAAGTGTATATGGACCAACACCAGAATAGATTATATTTAAACCACAAAACAAATCTCAAAGACTTCTCAAAAGTTGAAATCACACAAAGTTTCTTCTCCAACCACACAGAATGAAATTAGAAATCAATAGCAGGAGGAAATCTGGAAAATTGACAAATATGTGAAAATTAAATAACGCTTAATTTAATTTTCACTCTTAACCAACAGGTGAAAGAGAAAAGTAACAAAAGGAATTAGAAAATACTTTGAGATGAATAAAAATAAAAACACAACATACAAAAAACTTTTGGGATGCAATGAAAGCAGTGCTCAAAGAAAATGTATAACTCTAAACACTTACATTTAAAAATAAAAAAAGATGTCAAATCAATTACCTAACCTCCTATTTTAAGAAACTAGAAAAAGAAAAGCAAACTAAATTCAGGAATCAGAAGAAAGTAAACAATAAAGATTAGACAAAGATAAATGAAATATAGAAAAACAATAGAAAGAAACAACAAAACAAAAAGTTAGGTTTTTTAAAAAGATAAGCAAAATTAACAAACTTTTAGCCAGCACTTTGGGAGGCAGGGAGGGTGGATCACCTGAGGTCGGGAGTTTGAGATCAGCCTGACCAACATGGAGAAACTCTGTTTCTCCTAAAAATACCAAAAAGAAAAAAAAAAAAAAATTAGCCAGGCATGGTAGTACATGCCTGTAATCCCAGCTACTTGGGAGGTTGAGGCAGGAGAATCACTTGAACCTGGGAGGTGGAGGTTGTGGTGAGCCGAGAGAGCACCATTGCACTCCAGCCTGGGCAACAAGAGTGAAACTCCGTCTCAAACAAAAAAGAAAAAAAGAAAGGGACAAATTCCTACACAAAGTACCAAAACTGACTCAAGAAGAAGCAGAAAATTTTAATAGACCCATAGCAAGTAGTGACATTGAATCACTAATCAAAACATTTTCAACAGAGAAAATTCCAAGACCCAATGACCTCTCTGGGGAATACTACCAAATGCCTAAAGAAGAATTAATATTCTTCTCAAACTCTTCCAAAAAATAGATGAGAACACTTATTAACTCTTTATATGAAGCTAGTATCACCCCAATGCCGAAGCCAGGTAAAGACACCAGAAGAAAACAAAACTACAGATCAATATATCTCATGAGGATCGATGAGAAAATTCTCAACAAAATACTACCAAATTGAATCTAGTAGCATAGTAAAAGGATTACATACCATGACCAAGTTGGATTTATTCCAGGAATGCAAGGATGATTCGACATATGGAAATAAATCCATGTAATACACCACATTAATAGAACAAAGGAGAGAAAAACATGAAAACCTCTTCATGCATAAAATGTTTGACAAAAGCCAACACTCTTTCACTGAAAAAAAACAAAAATTCAACAAACCAGGACTATAAGGGAACTTCCTCAACCTGATCAAGGGCATCTATTAAAAACTCACAGCTAATATCACACTTACTGATGAAATAGTGAAGGTATTTTTCCCTGAGATCTGGAAAATGACACACGTGTCCACTGTCACCACTTCTGTTTGACATTGTGCTGGAAGTTCCAGCCCGAGCAATTAAGCAAGTAAAACAATTAAAGGCATCCAAATCTGAAAAGAAGAAGTAAACATTTTTCAGATGACCTGATCGTATATATACAGAGAAAGAGAAAACCCTAAGGAATACACAATAAAATTTTTAGAGATGATAAATGAATTCAGCAAAGTGACAGATATAAGAACAATACACAAAAATCAGTTGTGCTTCTAAACACCAGCAATGAACACTCTGAAAAGGAAATTAAGAAAATAACTCCACTTACCATATAATCCAAAATAATAAAATACCTAGGAATAAATGTAACCAAGGAGGGCAAAGACTTATATATATGCTGAAAACCACAAAACGTTGCTGAAAAAAATTAAAGAAGACCTAAATAAATCAAAAAACATCTCACTATCATAGATTAGAAGACAATATTATTAAGATTGCAATTGTATTAGGCCATGCTTAGATTGCTATAAAAAAACAGCTCAGACTGCATAATTTGTAAAGAAAAGAGGTTTAATTGGCTCATGGTTCTGCAGGCTGTACAGGAAGCACAGTGCTGCACATCTGCTCGGCTTCTGGGAAGGCTCAGGGAGCTTTTACTCATGGCAGAAGGTGAAGCAAGAACAGGCACATCGCATGGCAAGAGCAAGAGCAAGAGCAAGAAAGAGTGTGGGGGAAGATGTCACACACTTTTAAACAGTCAGATCTTTCAAGTACTCACTCACTACAGCAAGGACAACACCAAGGGGATAGCACTAAGCCAGTCATGAAAAATCCACTCCCATGATCCAGTTGCCTCCCACCTGGCCCCACCTCCAACACTGGGGATTACAATTCAACATGAGATTCTGGGGGAACAGCATCCAAACTATATCAGCCATGTTCCCCACATTGATCTACATATTGATCCTCTGTCAAATTCTGTCATTTTGGCAGAAATATACAAGCTGATTCTAAAATTCATAGGGAATTGCTAAAGATGGAGAATAGCCTAAAACAAAGATGGAAAAAGAAGAACAAAGTAGGAAAACACAGTTACCCATTTCAAAACTTACAACAAAGCTACAGTAATCACAACAGTGTGGTATTGGCATAAGGATAGACAGATCAACAGAGTAGAACTGAGAGTCCAGAAATAAATTCTTACATCTATGGCTAATTGGTTTCCAACAAGTTTGCCAAGGCTATTAAATGAGGAAAGAATCCTCTCTTCAACAAATGGTGTTGAGACAACTGGATATTCACATACAAAAGAATGAAATCAAACCCCTACCTCACACCATATGTAAAAATTAATTTGAAATTGATCAAAGACCTAAATGTAAGAATAAAAATGATAAAACTTTTAGAATAAAAAATAAAACATAAGTACACGTCTTCTTGACCTCGAACTAGTTTTCTTAAATATGGCACCCAAAGCACAAGCAACAAAATAAAAAATAGACAAATTGAACTTCAGAATAAGAGGCTTTTCCACATCAAGGTAACTATCAAGAAAGTAGAAATGATAACCTACAGAATGGGAGAAAAATATTTGCAAACATATGTCTGGTAAAGGCCTAGTATCCAGAATAGAAAAAGAATTATTCCCTTTCCCCTCCCCTCCCCGCGGCCTCCATTCCCTCCCAGGGTCGCTTCGCAGAGCTGCTGGGAACCCTGCGGGGCAGCACTTTTCACGGCAGGAAGGGGAGCTGGGCTCCGAGCTGGGCTCCGGAGCTGAGCCGCCCGAGCCGGAGGGACTGGTTGGTTGAGGGAGAGAGGGAGGGAGTCCCGGGCTGCCCAACCGCATGTTCAGCCCTATCCGCTCCTGCGGGGAGTCCTGGGCAGGTGGGGCGGGGGTCCACTAAGACCGCCACCGGCCCCTCGGCGCTGACGGGACCGCGAGGGGCACACCCGCCGAAGGCAGCCCCGCCGAAGGCAGACGCGGCCCGGACTTCGTCCTGAGCAGCGGGCGCGGGGCAGCGCAGCGGGAGGAAGCGAGAGGTGCTCCTCTCCCCAGAGTTGGAAGCCCCTTGGCCGGGTCCAAAATGCGCAAGAAGAAGCCAACGCCCATCCAGCTGACCCCGGCCCCCCACGGCTCCGCGGTTAACGAGACCAGCTCTGCGGAAACCAACTTGGAGGCCTTGCAGAAGAAGCTGGAAGAGCAGCAGCGAAAGCACCTTGAGGCCTTTCTTACCCAGAAGCAGAAGGTGGGAGAACTAAAGGATGACGACTTCAAGAAGATCAGTGAGCTGGGGGCTGGCAATGGCGGTGTGGTGTTCAAGGTCTCCTGCAAGCCTTCCAGCCTGGTCATGGCCAGAAAGCTAATTCATCTGGAGATCAAACCCGCAATCCAGAACCAGATCATAAGGGACCTGCTGGTTCTGCATGAGTGCAACTCTCGTGGGCTTCTGTGGTGCATTCTACAGTGAGAGGCGAGATCAGTATCTGCATGTAGCACATGGATGGAGGTTCCCTGGATCAAGTCCTGAAGAAAGCTGGAAGAATTCCTGAACAAATTTTAGAAAAAGTTAGCGTTGCTGTAATAAAAGGCCTGACATATCTGAGGGAGAAGCACAAGATCATGCACAGAGATGTCCAGCCCTCCCACATCCTAGTCAAGTCCCGTGGGGAAATCAAGCTCTGTAACTTTGGGGTCAGTGGGCAGCTCATCAACTCCATGGCCAACTCCTTCATGGGCCCAAAGTCCTACATGTCACCAGAAAGATTCCAGGGGACTCATTACTCTGTGCAGTCAGACATCTGGAACATGGGATTTTCTCTGGTAGAGATGGCAGTTGGGAGGTATCCCATCCCTCCTCCAGATGGCAAGGAGCTGGAGCTGATGTTTGGGTGCCAGGTGGAGGGAGATGCGGCTGAGACCCCACCCAGGCCAAGGACCCCAGGGAGGCCCCTTAGCTCATAAGGAATGGACAGCCGACCTCCCATGGCAATTTTTGAGTTGTTGGATTACCTAATCAACGAGCCTCCTCCAAAAATGCCCAGAGTGTTCACTTTGGAATTTCAAGATTTTGTGAATAAATGCCTAATTAAAAACCCCGCAGAGAGAGCAGATTTGAAGAAACTCATGGTTCATGCTTTTCTCAAGAGATCTGATGCTGAGGAAGTGGATTTTGCAGGTTGGCTCTGCTCCACTGTCGGCCTTAACCAGCCCAGCATGCCAACCCATGCTACTGGCGTGTAAGTGTTTGGGAAGCAGCAAAGAAAGAAAGAAAGAGAAAAGAAAGAGGAAGGAGGGAGGGAGGGGAGGTGAGTGAGGAAGGGAAGTAAGAGCAAAAGAAAAAAAGAAAGAAAAAGAAGGAAAGGAAGGAAGGAAATAAAAGAAAGAGAGAGAAAGAAAGAAAGATAGAGAAAAGAAAGAGGAAGGAGGGAGGGGAGGGAGGAAGGGAAGGGAGAGTGAAAGAAGAAAAAGAAAGAAAAAGAAGGAAAGAAATGAAGGAAAGAAAAAAGAAAGAGAAAGAAAGAGGGAGAGAAAGAAAGAAAGAAAGAAAGAAAGAAAGAAAGAAAGAAAGAAAGAAAGAAAGAAAGAAAGAAAGAAAGAAAGAAAGAAAGAAAGAAAAAGAAAGAAAGGAAGGAAGGAAGGAAGGAAGGAAGGAAGGAAGGAAGGAAGGAAGGAAGGAAGGAGAGAGGGAGGGGAGGGAGGAAGGGAAGGGAGAGTGAAAGAAAAAGAAGGAAAGGAAGGAAGGAAAGAAAAAAGAGGAAAGAGAAAGAAGGAAGGAAGGAAAGAAAGAAAGAAAGAAAGAAAGAAAGAAGGAAGGAAGGAAAGAAAGAAAGAAAGAAAGAAAGAAAGAAAGAAAGAAAGAAAGAAAGAAAGAAAGAAAGAAAGAAAGAAAGAAAGAAGAGGGAGAGGAGGGAGGGAGGAAGGGAAGAGAGAGCAAAAGAAAAAAAGAAAAAGAAGGGAAGGAAGGAAAGAAAAAAAAGGAAAGAAAAGAAAGAAAGAAGAGGGGAGAGAGGAAGGAAAGAGAGGGAAGAAAGGAAAGAAGGAAGGGAGGGAGGGAGGGAAATGTTCTAGAATTAGATAGTAGTTGCAGTAGCACAACCTGTGTGTGTACTAGAAGCCACTAAATTGGCATACTTTCAAATGGTTAAAATGGGGAATTTATGTTATGTGAATTTTACCTCAATTTAAGATGTGTGTGTGTACCATCGGATTATGTTATTCAACCTATGAACAACAGTCCATAGACCAGATTTAACACCCAGCTCCAACCAAATCCAAATCCAACCATTTGAATTAGGGCAAAAATTTTAGCCTCTGAGTCTCAGTGTCCTATATAAAAATGGAGATAATAATGCCTGCCTCATAGAGTCCTTAGGATTAAATGAGCTAACGAAAGTAAAGAACATATAATGCGCCCTAGAATGTAATAAATTCTCAGCAAATACATAAATTATGCACAGAAAATAGATAGCTATGGCTGGGTGCAGTGGCTCATTTATAGAATCTCAGCACTTTGGGAGGCTGAGGTGGGAGTATCAGTTGTGTCTAGGAGTTTGAGATGAGCTTGGGCAACATAGTGAGACCCCGTCTCTATAAAATGATAATAATAATAATACAATGGCATCAGCAGTAGCTGGGCAAGTTATTTGCTGCAAAGAAAGACAAGTGTCATGAGTTTCCACTTTGCATAATGTGTTCGCCAAAATTACAGCTCTATGTTAACTTCAGTCTCTTTGCCTATACAAATCTTTCCAAAACCAACTTAAATCTCATCTCAATTAAGCCTTTCCAGTTACCCACACTGAAGATACCTCCTCTTCCACTGAACTTCTCAGAAAAAGAAAAAAGAAATGACGCAAAAAGAAAAGGTACCGCCAGGTGCAATGGCTCATGCCTGTAATCCCAGCGCTTTGGGAGGCCAAGGCAGGAGGATCATTTGAGCCCAGCAGTTCGAGACCAACCTGGGCAACAAGGTAAGACCTTATCTCTGTAAAAAAATAAATAAACAAATATTTAAAAAGAAAAGGCACTAATTTAAAAACCTCTGTCTCCTACCATAACTTCTTTCCTTTGACATCACTTTCTCCATTTCCTTCCACGTTTCTTTGACCTCATCAACATCCCAAAAACAATGACATTGCTACTTTTTTTTTACCCAGCACATTCCATCTCATCAAGCTGCAATTCCATAGTCTAACAATACATTTGCTGTCTTACAAATACCTTCAGCTCCATGACCTTCTCCTTCCAAAGCAGAACCTGAACTCTGCACAGATCCAATATCCACCTTACCTCCTCTATGCCTTGAACTTGAACCATTAGTTATGACTGGAGAAAAACATCCAGTTAGGCAGAATGGTAACAGGTCAAATTAATAGTGACCATCCTCAAATGTACACTCGACCATGCCCAGAAATTTTCTTAAATATCCTCTATTAAAATCTTCTCCCATTCTCCATTAGGATTTCATACCTCTCCACTCCACTAAAACTCTGACTTCCTGTTCCATGTAGCCTCAATTGATCATTCCTCACACTTCATGAAGAATACAGAACCCATCAAGTACCAAGTCATCCCTCGTATTTTAGCCACCAATTCGCCATTTGCAACTACAGTCTTCTTTTTCCTTCTATTACATAGAAATGCCTTTCCCATAATGAAAGTTATACTTCTACATCTCTGCTCTAGATTGAATCCTCTTTTCACTCAGGGCCTTGCCGCACACCAAGGTGTGAATATGGTGATCTGGGGGTTTTCTTTTAACTTTTACATAAGTGATTATGGGGCCAGGCGTGGTGGCTCATGCCTGTAATCCCAGCACTTTGGGAGGCGTAGGTGAGAGGATCACTTGAGTCCAGGAGTTTGAGACCAGCCTAGGCAACAAAGTGAGACCCTCATCTCTAAAAATAAATAAATACAATATAATAAATAAAAGAAGCTATCATGGATTACTTACATCGTTTTTAAGGAAGAAATTAAGAGGGAGGTGTAATCCGTTGTCATCAGAAAGTTCTGGCATCCTTGGAGAGGATCTAACACTACGTTGTCATTTTGGGTCAACATTCAGTCACCAATTCAATTTTGGGGTAGGAATAGAAATTAAATTCTGCAGCCGGGCACGGTGGCTACGCCTGCAATCCCAGCACCTTGGGAAGCCAAGGCAGGTGGATCATGAGGTCAGGAGATCGAGACCATCCTGGCCAACATGGTGAAACCCTGTCTCTACTAAAAATACAAAATCAGCCAGGTGTGGCGGCACGCACCTGTAGTCCCAGCTAACTTGGGAGGCTGAGGCAGGAGAATTGCTTGAACACCAGAGGCGGAGCCGAGATCACGCCATTGCACTCCAGCCTGGCAACAGAGCGAGACTCCGTCTCGGAAAAAAAAAAAAATTCTGCCCAACAGAGAACTGAGTGAGCCAGTCTCATAAAGATCATATGAAGTGCTACAGAATGTAGTAACTATCTCTTGTAAAATAACAGGCCATATATCTCAAGCCTCTCCCATAGCCGACTTAATTGTTGCTAATTTTCTTTCTTTTTTTTTTTTTTTTTTTTTTTGAGACGGAGTCTCGCTGTGTCACCCAGGCTGGAGTGCAGTGGCACGATCTCGGCTCACTGCAAGCTCCGCCTCCCGGGTTTACGCCATTCTCCTGCCTCAGCCTCCGAGTAGCTGGGACTACAGGCGCCCGCCACCACGCCCGGCTAGTTTTTTGTATTTTTAGTAGAGACGGGGTTTCACCATGTTAGCCAGGATGGTCTCGATCTCCTGACCTCGTGATCCACCCGCCTCGGCCTCCCAAAGTGCTGGGATTACAGGGTTGAGCCACCGCGCCCGGCCAATTGTTGCTAATTTTCTAATTTACCTAAATCACAAAAGTGAAATCAGAGAGATTACCTAATGACTGATCTGTTAAAAGAGGAGTGAATTCAAAAGGCATCAGCAGCATTGGAGAGCCTCTGGTGTGGGGAGGGCTCACCTCCGCAGGGCCACTTTTTCTTGTCAGTGAATCACACGGTCAAATTACAGAAGAAAGTGACAGGAATTCGGCTAAATTCCAACTCCCGGCCTCAGAAGGTTATTCATAATCAACCCTGCAGCAGCAGCTCTCTGTCTGGCAGGGGAGGTTTCCTCTAATTATGTATCGCTCCCTGCAGGCCACCCGGCAGGACCTTTATTTTCTTCACAGTTATTAATCAGCTATCCAGTGTTAACAAGAACATCAGATCCAGAAGTATGCAAATCCACCCCCAATTCTTTGTCATAATCACTAGGCAGGCCACCTTAGGAGCTCACTAATGAGCTGACCGTCTAAAAGCCTCCTGCTAACTACCAAGTCTCCTATTCTTAATGATCACTTCCAAAATGGGATATTTTTGTTTCAAATACATAGGCCTATTCAATACCCTGAAATATATAACTTTTCAGCAACTTTCTGGCAAAACTTTATCTAAATTAGGCAATGCTGAAACTGACTAAATTGTAATAAAACCGAAGAAATGTCCAATGGGCAATTCAAATTCAACACCTGGGGACCTTCCAGTCCCCAGAGACTGAGTCCCAATCTTTGTTCCTTTTTTTTTTTTTTTTTTTTTTTTTTTTGGAGGTGGGGGCGGGCGGCAGAGTTGCACTCTGTCCCCAGGCTGGAGTGCAGTGGGGCGATCTCGGCTCACTGCAACCTCACTGATACCACTCCAATGACTGGAGGAACACCAGGGTCCTCGGTCTCGCGCCGATTTAGATAAAACGAAACGGATACACGTGGAGTGGTTTTAAAGATCCTAAAGTTTAATAGGCAAGAAAGAAGGAAGAAGAAAACAGCTGCCCCGTATAGAGACAGAGGGAATGGGGATTCTAACAAAGAGAAAACTCCGTGTGCAGCGGGAAAGTGGCTGCTTATATGAGGAAGCTGGAGGAGGTGGTGTCTGATTTCCATAGGGCCCAGGGGATTGGTTTGACCAGGTGTGTCATTTACGTAACCCGAGAAAAACCTGGCCCTCCCACCTTAGCCCTGTAACATGCAAATGCAGGTCGCCATTATGTTCTGAACACATGGTGTTATTTGGAGGTGGTCATGACAATTGCTACACCAGTTGAAAAGGAAAAGACAGCAGGAACCGCCATATTAAGTGAACCCAGTTTCTAATGGCCGACATTTGCATATTAAAGCTTGCTGACCCAACCCTTCAAGCCACCTTTTCTGTTCAGAAAACAGATGGTTCAGGGATTGTTTCTTATTACAGGAAAATTTCCACCAGGAAACTTTACCCTTACTATCTGCCTAAAAATTATTTCCTTTTTTTTTTTTTTTTTAAGATTGGAGTCTAGCTCTGCCGCCCAGGCTGGAGTGCCCTGGCGCGATCTCGGCTCACTGCAAGTTCCGCCTCCCCGGTTCACGCCATTCTCCTGCCTCAGCCTCCGGAGTAGCTGGGACTACAGGCGCCGCCACCACGTCCGGCTAATTTTTTGTATTTTTAGTAGAGACGGGGTTTCACTGTGTTAGCCAGGATGGTCTCGATCTGCTGACCTCGTGATCCGCCCGCCTCGGCTTCCCAAAGTGCTGGGATTATAGGTGTGAGTCACCGCCCCCAGCCCCAATCTGTGTTTCTATTATCAAAGTCTTATCCTTTGAATGTGTCTTCTTCTAACAACTTCAAAATAGGATCCCTGTTCTGGAGTATTACACTGAGCCTTACCAAACTGCCAATCTAATAATTTTTTGTCTACAAACATGGCGATTTTGTGGTTCAACTTAATATACTGGCCCTCAGAGTCTTTTGGAAGGGGATTGAGATTTTTAAAGCATACAAATAAAGAATTTTAATAATAATAATTGTAATAACTAACGTTATTGAATCATTCATTTAGTCCTCACAACATGTAACACTCTCATTTCACAGATGTGAAAACTGAGCATAAAGAAGTTGAGTAAGGCCAGGTGCAGTGGCTCATGCCTGTAATCCCAGCACTTTGGGAGGCCAAGGTGAGAGGATCACTTGAGGCCAGGAGTTCAAGACCAGCCTGGGCAACATAGTGAGACCTTGTCCCTATAAAAACTTTTCATTATTTTCTTTTATTTTTTAAAAATCAGTGCACACCTGTAGTACCATCTACTTGGGAGGCTGAGATAGGGGATGCACTTGAGCCTGGGAGGTTGAGACTGCAATGAGCCAAGAATGCACTACTGCACTCCAGCTTCAGTGGCAGAGCAAGACCCTGTCTCCAAAAAAAGAGAAGTTGAGTACTCTTCTCAAGGTCACAGACTGGCAAAGGTTAGATTCAACACAGGCTTGTCTGATACACAGGCATTAACCACTGCACTGTATTTCCCGAAAAGTTTCTGTTGATCATGAAGGGACTCCCTCTGACCCCATATACTTTTCTAGGCATTGAAACTTTTACTTTTTCCACTGAGATCCCATAAGGGATAAAGTTACACATGGGCACTAAGGGTGAGTCTACTGTATGCAAAACAGGTATTGTGTGGCTGCACACGTGTGCACATGCAGCATGCTCCTGTAGAAGTGTGTGCCATGAGTGGAAATTAGGCTATGATTGTGTGGTATGGACAACAACATTTGATAGATTAGAATTCTGAAGATTTCTAATTTTATGAACTTATGAACAGGACAGACTCAATGTTTTGAAAACTCTCCCACTATTATCACAGAAGAATGCCAGATGTAACATCCATTTGAATGCATAGCAGCCAGCTGTGGTGGCTCATGCCTGTAATCTCAGCATTTTGGGAGACTGAGGCAGGTGAATCACTTGAGGTCAGTAGTTCGAGACCAGCTTGGCCAACATGGCAAAACCCCCTCTCTACTAAAACTACAAAAATTAGCCAGGCATGGTGGTGCATGCCTGTAATCCCAGCTAATCGGGAGGCTGAGGCAAGAGAATCGCTTGAACCTGGGAGGCAGAGGTTGCAGTGAGCCAAGATCGCACCACTGCACTCCAGCGTGGATGACAGAGTGAGACTCTGTAAAAAAAAAAAAAAAAAAAGTAAAACCATTTGAATGCAGAGTTAAGCTTACAAGAAAGTAAGAGAAATCCCCAGAGCTCAGCAATGAAGATTTGGTTTCTGAAAACCAGAGCATTATGCAAGTGAGCTGATGTGGCAACTAACCTGGATTGGTTGGGTTTATCTTCATCTTGACGAATGTTAGGAATTTGGTTTTAACATGCACACAGCAATAAAGTAAAAGACCTTGAGACTGCCAAGTAGGAAGCTGAAGTAAGACCCACCCATCCTCCCTCCCCTGACTCCACATACAGCACAGGAAGAGTCGACTAGAAAAATCTCTCTCTACCAGCATAATGAAATGACGTGGAAGTTAGTCTCTTCTGGCCTACCTAGACTCTGAATAGAAAAACAAAAATATGAGTTTCCTCACTGGAAAGTCAATTATGGAGCCCTGCTGAAGATGAACTCACAACATACAATCACACAACTCAGTACTTAATAATCCGTCGTGAGCAAGAGCCAGCAGAAGTAACAAGCATGTAACAAAGTTCATTAGACTCTCAGAGCTTCAGGTTGCTGAATAATCAAATGAAGATGATAAAACAAAGACATAAAGGAGAAAAGTAAACATAGGAGACAGTATAGAAAGAAAAAAAAAACTTATGAAATGAAAAATGGAATCACTGAAACAGAAAACCCACTAGTCAAATTTGGCAACAGCTTAGACACAGCTGAAAAGGGAAGAGTAGACTATGATAGGGCTCAGGAAATTGCCCAGAATGCAAAAGAAATAAAACACGGAAAGGCTTCAAGAGAGTTTAAGAGCCACAGAAGAGAGAATGAGAAGATAAATATGTATCTAATTGGAATTCCAGCAGAAACGAAGAGATGTGAGAGAGGTAATATTCAAAGAACACATGGCTGAGAATTTTCTAGAATTAATGAAAGACATGAATCCTCAGATTCAGGAAATACAATACAAAAAGTACCAAGCAGGAAATGCAGAAATAAAGCTATACCTTGTCACATTATAATAAACAGCAAAACTCCAAGACAACAAGAAAATTTTAAACACCAAAAAAAAAGTAGATTAACTACAAAGGAATGACAAAGAGCAGACTTAACAACAATAGAAACCAAAAACACAGTATCTTCAAAGTGAAAAAATGTAATTATTATCTAGGATTCTCTGCAGATAAAGAAGATAAACTATCACTGAAGAATGAGGGCAAACTAAAGACATTTTAAAGCGAACAAAGAATAAGAGAGTTGACCTCTCTCAAACCTTGGCAGAGAGGAATCCTAAAAGACATAATTTAGGAAGAAGGAAAAGAGGGCTGAGTGCAATGGCTCATGCCTATAATCCTAGCACCTTGGAAAGCCAGGGCAGGAGAATTGCTTGAGGCCAGGAGTTCCAGACCAGCCTGGGCAACATAGCAAAACCCTGTCTCTATGCAAATGTTAAAAAATTACCCTGGCATGGTAGCATCCACCTATAGTCCCAGCTACTCGGGAGGCTGAGATGGGAGGACCGCTTGAGCCCAGGAGTTCCAGGCTATAGTGAGCCATGATCATGCCACTGCACTCCAATTTGGACAACAGAGAGAGATCCTGTCTTTAAAATGGGAGGGAACAAAGAGAGGGAGGGAGGGAGGGAGACCAGTGGAAAGGAATAAGGTGCAAATGTGTCAAATGTAGGTAAATCTAAGTAAGCATTGCTCATATAAAACAATAAAAAGTAACAAATTTGTGGAGGAAACAAAACATTGTGAAACTAGAATATTAGCTACAAATAACATATTATTGGGACTGTGTAAAGAATAAAGATTATTTTCTAGTTCTAGAGGAGGCTGGTGATGCTGATCAATTTCAGACTTTCTTAAATCAAGATGCAAGTAAAATGTAAGAAATAGAAATTGAATGCACGATGTCGTTAGTTAAAAAGAAAAATGTGAATTTTAAAAACACACTTAAAGCAAGACAAAAAAAGGAGCAAAGAAAAAGCATAGTAGGCCGGGCGCGGTGGCTCAAGCCTGTAATCCCAGCACTTTGGGAGGCCGAGACGGGCGGATCACGAGGTCAGGAGATCGAGACCATCCTGGCTAATCCGGTGAAACCCCGTCTCTACTAAAAAATACAAAAAAACTAGCCGGGTGAGGCAGCGGGCGCCTGTAGTCCCAGCTACTCGAGAGGCTGAGGCAGGAGAATGGCGTGAACCCAGGAGGCAGAGCTTGCAGTGAGCTGAGATCCGGCCACTGCACTCCAGCCTGGGCGACAGAGTGAGACTCCATCTCAAAAAAAAAAAAGAAAAAGAAAAAGAAAAAGCATAGTAAATAGCACAAAAGAGGAGGACAGGAAGAAATCTAAACATGTAATTGCAATAAATGCAAATGGATGAAATTCATCATTAATAGAGCATCAGCCTTTAAAAATGCATGTATGGCTGGGCACGGTGGCTCACGCCTGTAATCCCAGCACTTTGGGAGGCCAAGGCAGGCAGATCACCTGAGGTCAGGAGTTCGAGACCAGCCTGGCCAACATGGTGAAACACCTGTCTCTACTAAAAGTACAAAAATTAGCCAGCTGTGGTGGCGCACGCCTGTAATCCCAACTACTTGGAAGGCTGAGACACGAGAATCGCTTGAGCCCAGGAGACGTAGGTTGCAGTGAGCTGAAATTGCGTCACTGCACTCCAGCCTAGGTGACAAAGCGAGACTCCATCTCAGAAAAAAGGTTTTTAATTAAAAACTTAAAATGCAGGCATAAGCTGCTTACTAGAGACACAGTGGAATACAGAAAAGTTACAACTAAAGATGTAAAAATATATTACAAGTAAATATCATCAAAACTACTGATAGAGCTATATTAATATTTTAAATAAGACTTTAAGTCCAAAAGAATTATTATGAAAAAATAGATGAAAGGTATACCACCAAAAACATACAACAATTCAGAACATGTACTCAACTAATAACAGTATCAGAATATGAAGTAAATATGGGTAAAATTACAAGGAAATTTTTTAAATCCATTGTAAAACTGGGAAATTTTAACAAAAGTACCTCAGTAATTAATAAAGCAAATGGACAAAAAAAAAAGTAAACAGAGGTCGGGCACGGTGGCTGATGCCTGTAATCTCAGCACTTTGGGAGGCCGAGGTGGGCAGATCACTTGAGGTCAGGAGTTCGAGACCAGCCTGGCCAATGTGATGAAACCCTGTCTCTACTAAAAATACAAAAATTAGCCAGGCATGGTGGTGAGTGCCTGTAATCCCAGTTACTCTACTTGGGAGGCTGAGGCAGAAGAACTGCTTGAACCGGGAGGCAGAGGTTGCAGTGAGCCAGGATTGTACCACTGCACTCCATCATGGGTGACAGGAAAAACAAACAAAAAATATATATATAATTAATATATTATATATCAGATTATATAATATACTATAATAGATATAGAATGATTATAATACATAGTAAATATAATAGATATATAGATATATGTAGTCTACATACACAAACACATATATATACCATATCAAGCTAATTTTTTATTTATTAACATATATAAAATATATAAACTATGTTTGTGTATATATATGTGCATATATATACCACAGCCAAAAATCAGCAAATACGCGTGCTGTTAAAACATAAGCAGAATGTTTTAGAGTATTTGAACATGTATTTTGTCTCAAAGTAAATCTCAAAAACTTCTAACAACCCAATCCTAACAAAACTCAAACTAGAAACCAATAACAAAAAAGTAACAAAAAAATTATATAAAGAAATGTTAAAATACACTTCTAAATAACTCTTATTTATTTATTTACTTTTTAATTGAGATGGAGTCTCACTGTGTTGCCCAAGCTGGAGTGCAGTGGTGCGATCTCGGCTCACTGCAACCTGTGCCACCCAGGTTCAAGCAATTCTTGTGCCTCAGCCTCCCGAGCAGCTGGGACTACAGGTGCATGCCACCACACCCGGCTAAATTTTGTATTTTTAGTAGAGACAGGATTTCACCATGTCGGCCAGTCTGGTCTCAAACTCCTGACCTCAGGTGATCTACCCACCTCAGCCTCTCAAAGTGCTGAGATTGCAGGTGGGAGCCACCACGCCCTGCCTGAGTAACTCTTAAGTCAAAGAAAAAGTATAATGGAAATTAGAATATAGTATGCATCAAAACGTATAAGATGTCGCTAAAGTTGTGCTTAGGAAAAAAATGCATAGATGTCATGGATTATAATTGAAAAAACAAAAATGACAATAGGGGAGCTAAACTTCTGTGTATGTTATATATTGCTATGTAACAAGCTAGACTGAAACTTAGTGGCTTAAAGACGTAACAATTTATTATTTCTCCTGAATCTGTAGGATGGCTGGGCAGTTATTCTGTCGATGATACCTGCATGTCCTGCTGTGGCTACATTTGTTGGCAGGGACTGGGCTCAGTTGGGATGGCTAGACCTCTGTCTATTTGATTTTATATCCTTAGGGTGGCTAAACTGGCCTTTTTCACATGGCATACAATTTCCCAGTGCAAAGTGCTTATCAAGTCTCTGCTAGCCTCGTATTTGCTTATGCCCTGCAAGCCAGAGAAAGTCACATGGCTGGGCGCGGTGGCTCACACCTGTAATCCCAACACTTTGGGAGGCCAAGGCAAGCAGATCACTTGAGGTCAGTAGTTCGAGACCAGCGTGGCCAACATGGTGAAACCCCGTCTCTGCTAAAAATACAAAAATTAGCCAGGTGTGGTGGCAGGCGCCTGTAATCCCAGCTACTTGGAAGGCTGAGGCAGGAGAATCACTTGAACCCAGGAGGCGGATGTTGCAGTGAACCGAGATCACACCATAGTACTCCAGCCTGTGTGACAGAGTGAAACTCCATCTCAAAAAAAAAAAAAAAAAAAAAAAAAAAAAGTCATATAGCCAACTCCAGCATCAAGACAGGAAGACTGCAAGGGTTTGGATACTAAAAAGAGAAATTCATGGGAGGCCTTTAATATAGAACACTCTCAGCCAGGCACAGTGGCTCACTCCTGTAATTCCAACACTTTGGGAGGCCCAGGCAGGCGGATGACTTGAGCACAGGAGCTCGAGATCAGCCTAGACAACGTGGCGAAATTCCATCTCTACAAAAAATACAAAAATTAGCTAGGTGTGGTGGCACGCACCTGTAGTCCCAGCTACTCAGGAGGCTGAGGTGGGAGGATGGCTTGAGCCCCGGAGACAGAGGTTGCAGTGAGCTGAGATGATACCACTGGGCCTGGACAACAGAGCCTGGGTGCCCAGCTTGCACGATAGAGCCAATAAATACATATATATAATATATATACTTGCACACATATATGAAACAATCTCTATCACAGTCTTCCCTTGACCCCAATGGTTGATACCCCTCCGGCATGCAAGGGGTACTCATCTGCAGTCAGGACTCTGAAGTCTCACTCAATCATGTCATCAGGGACAACGTCCATGGCGACATGATCTGCAAGATTCAAACGTAAATGACGCTTCTCAAATCCAACTTCTCTGGATCCAGAGACCCATGAACTAAAAAGACGAGTTATCTGCTTACACACACACCCAGCATACAATGGTGAGGCAGAGAGAGGACAGTTACAATAGACACCTCCATCCAAAAACAAAAAGGAGTAATGGAAGGCATATAGTAACAACCAACCCATAGCCAGACAAATTTGATTAAGACCCTGGATTAACCCACTCGGGCTGCTATAACAAAATACATAGAAGGGATGGCTTAAGCAATAGAAATTCTTTTAAGCAGTCTTTAATTTTTATTACAAAAAAGTTTGAATTTACACAAGAATACAGAGAATAGTATAGTTAACCCATTATATCTATCTTCTAGCTTCTTTTTTATTTTTCAATAGTTTTTGGGAAACAGGTGGTGTTTGGTTGCATGGAAAAGTTATTTAGTGGTGATTTCTGAGATTTTGGTGCACCCATCACTCAAGCAGTGTTTACTGCACCCAAAGTGTAGTCTTTTATCCCTCGGCCCCCTCCCACCCTTTCCCTCGAGTCCCCAGAGTCCATTTTAAAATATGGAATGTTGGCCAGGTGCAGTGGCTCATGCTTGTAATCCCAGCACCTTGGGAGGCCAAGGCAATCAGGTCACTTGAGCTTAAGAGTTCAAGACCAGCCTGGGCAATGTGGTGAAACCCTGTCTCTACCAAAAATACAAAACAAATTAGCCAGGCGTGGTGGCACATGTCTGTGGTCCCAGCTACTTAGGAGGCTGAGGCAGAAGGATTACTTGAACCCAGGAGATGGAGGTTGTAGTGAGCCAAGATTGTGCCACTGCACTCCAGCCTGGGCAACAGAGCGAGATTCCATCTATACACACACACACACACACACGTGTGTGTATCTTCAAAAATTTGCATGTCATCCTTGCACAGGCACCACGCTAATCTTCTCTGCATCATTCCAATTTTTTAGTATATGTGCTGCCAAAGCAATCACAACAACAGAAATTTATTTCTCAAGAGTTCTAGAGGCTGGGAAGTCCAAGATCACAGTGCCAGCCAACTTGATTCCTGGTGAGGGTGCTCTTTCTGGTTTGCAGATAGCAGTAAAGCTCTGGTGTCTCTTCCTCTTCTTACAAAGGACACCAGCCCTATTGGATTGGGGCCCCATTCTTATGAACTTATCTAATCTTATTACCTCCTCATAGGCACTGTCTCCAAGCATAGTCACACTGAAGGACAGAGCTTTAACATATGAATTTGAGGGGACACATCATTCAGTCCATGTCACACCCCCTATTCTGGAGGCAGAGAATGTTCCTAGTTTAGGGCCTAGTTTTCCTCCTGGGAATGGTTTCCTAATCCATTATTCCTCACAGTTCTGGGCTTCTGGCTCTGTTCTCCAAGAGTTCCTATCTACACAACTACTTGGTAGAGTGTAGTATCTAGTAAGGTGGAAGCTGCCTATAGCCCGTGATCCACAAATTTCACTTCTAGGAAGTAGGCCCACAAGTTACTAATGTTGTGACCTTGAGCAAATAACCTCTCTCTGTGACTTAACTTCCCTCTGTGCCTCAGTTTCCCATCTGTAAAATGGAGAAATAATATTGAGCTCCTCCTAGTCCTATTATGAGAATTAAATCAATTGGTACTTGTCAAGTGTTTAGAACAATGCCTGACGCTTAATATGCACTATTTTAAAAATAATATCAACATAGATCTATTTATTTTTTAAAATACTATCCAACAGTAAGAAAATAAATACAATAACTGGGTTAAAGCCATAGAGAAATATTATGAAGCAGTTGAAAGGAATGACCCAGAGGAATGAACACAACTTTATAAACTTATGTAAAGTTGTAATATATTCAAACTATTCTTCACATAATCGTGCACTTGTCTGTAATTAAAATTTTTTAATATTCATGGGAATGATGAACTCCAAAATTAGAATAGTGGTTACCTCTGGGAAAAGAAAGAGACTAATGAGATTGGGGAGTGATACACAGTGCCTGGTACTGTACCTAGTGACTTAGATTCTTCAAAAATAGGGATCTGATATGGCTGGGCACAGTGGCTCACGTCTGTAATCTCAGCACTTTGGGAAGCCAAGGCAGGCAGGTCACTTGAGGTCAGGAGTCAGAGAGCAGCCTGGCCAACATGAAGAAGCCCATCTCTACTAAAAATGCAAAACTTAGCCAGGCATGGTGGCACCCACCTGTAATTCTAGCTACTTGGGAGTCTCAGGCAGGAGAATCACTTGAACCCAGGAGGCAGAGGTTGCAGTGAGCCAAGATCACACCACTGCACTCCAGCTTGGGTGACAAGAGTAAGACTCCATCTCAAAAAATAAAATAAATAAAACAAGAATAGGGATCTGATATGGCTGGGCACAGTGGCTCACACCCGCGCTTTCTCCAAATTATGACCCTGTAAGGCTCTGTTTTAGGATAAGCACAGGAGGAGGAGCCGAACACAGAAAGGGAGTGATTAAAGATGCCTTCCTGTGGTATACTAAGTGTCCATGTGAAGAATATCAAAATCCCAGCCTTTGGGAAGCCAAGGCGGGCCAATCACTTGAGGTCAGGAGTTCGAGACCAGCCTGGACAACGTGGTGAAACTCTGTCTCTACTAAAAATACAAAAATTAGCCGGGAGTGGTGGCTTGCCTGCCATCTCAGCTACTCAAGAGGCTGAGGCACAAGAATTGCTTGAACTCAGGAGGCAGAGGTTGTAAAAACTCTGTCTCAAAAAATATATATATATAGGGATCTGAAATAGCTATAAGATAGCAGGATATTTGATATGCTATTCTCCATGCTTTTCTCATATTTGATGTATTTTGTAATAAATTTTAAAATTAATAATTATTCACAAGAAAATATATAATTGAGCACTGAGGCTGAATCTCCCGTTTTGGTCTCTGCAGAGGCCTGACACACAGAAGAAAGCACTTGGAGTCCAGATGACCCACCCTTGTTCCACCCTTCCCAAAATTTCCATCGTAACTGATGTCACTAGGTCAAGAAAGCATCCCAGCAACTGAACTGGGGAGGAAATTGAATAAGAGTGTACTTAAGGGAGGTGGTTATAGTGTAAAGTAGGACAGAGATTCTCAACCCTGCTTCCTCTACAGCATACCTGAGAAATGAAAGTCACATCTGCAACTTACTCCCAAGAGTAAGCAGGTCTGTTTTTAAAGAGCTAAGATTAGCTATGGGTTATGTACCGCGTCATCATCTGCTGTCTACCAGATGTAAGTCCACCTCTTTCTCCTCCTCATATCAGGAGGGAACAAAAGCCCTGACCTAAGGTTTAAAAAACACTAAGTCATTGATATTGGACATCTGACCTCCTGACCAAACTAGACCAGGGAACCAGGCTTGCCTAGTCTAGGGCATGGTTGTGGATACTGGTGATACCATCTGTCTGGATACCCTATGCTGTTTCCTTATTATTTCTTCTCATTCCCTCCCACAAATGCAGTTTTGAGAGTAAATCATGAACCCAGAGGAGGAAAGCATGGGAATAGGGCAAATTAGGACCCATGAGAATAGACTGAGGGATTGAAAGAGGATACCACATTTACCACTGGAGTCAGTCACTAACAGCAGTGGTTAGTGGGGAAGAAGGGGTATGGCCAGGAGAGTTTACTGTTCCATATTCCCTCTCCCTTTCTCTCAATCTTTTTTTTTTTTTTTTTTTTTTTTGCTTTTCGAGATGGAGTCTCTCTCTGTCACCCAGGCTGGAGTGCAGTGGCACCATCTCGGCTCACTGCAACCTCTGCCTCCCAGGTTCAAGCGATTCTCCTGTCTCAGCCTACCGAGTAGCTGGGACTACAGGCTCCCGCCACCATGCCTGGCTAATTTTTGTATTCTTAGTAGAGATGGGGTTTCCCTATGTTGGCCAGGCTGGTCTCCAACTCCTGACCTCAGGTGATCCACCCGCCTCAGCCTCCCAAAGTGCTGGGATTACAGGCATGAACCACCCACCCAGCCTCCTCTCCCTTTCTCCATCTCCTGTGCTATGCTGTCAGTCCTAGCCATCTAAATTGCCTGAGAGCCTGACCTACCATAGTATGAGAGGAGAAAAAAAAGTGTGACCCTAGGCAGGAAGAAGAGAGAAGGAAACAGGAAAGGAAGGTGGTAGAGACAGAAGAGAAGGTCCTCTGGCTGTGGACCTTGCCCCTGAGGCCACAAATATATGTAAGGGACATAGTACCCTGGGGAAATGGAAAAAGGGGACTATCAGATGGGCCAAAGCTAGTTTAGGATAGGAAATTTACATAATTTTTTTCAAAACACTAATGAAAGCCACTTATACAAACGAAGATTGAAATTTATACTTTTCATGATGCTCATACAGTCTTTTAAGTAAAGGCAAAAGAGATGTTTTATTTTAAATAGCTTCTTCTCTTGGGATTCAAAATTTTAGTCAGTGGGCATTTCTGATGCAACCTGCAGTTGCTGAAGATAAGTAGTAAAGGAAGGTGTTCATTAATTTGAAGAAATCTGGTCATTTAATATCTTAGCACTTATTCCAATGGACCCTGGTCTTAATTTGAAAACACACACACCCCTCACATTCTTTTTCCCTAAGAAAAAGAGGTTTCCAGCCAGGCATGGTGTCTCACGCCTATGTAATCCCAGAACTTTGGGAGGGCGAGGTGGGTAGATCATGAGGTCAGGAATTCAAGACCAGCCTGGCCAACATGGTAAAACCCTGTCTCTACTAAAAATACAAAAATTAGCCGGGCATGGTGGGGGATGCCTGTAATCCCAGCTACTCGGGAGGCTGAGGCAGGAGAATTGCTTGAACCTGGGAGGCCAAGGTTGCAGCAAGCAAGATTGCACCCCTGCACTCCAGTCTGAATGACAGAGCAAGACTCCATCTCAAAACAAACAAAAAAGAAAACGAGGTTTCCGTAACTTCTTTGAAATCAAAATAACCATCAAACCTCTCCATCTTTTGACTATTCTTATTTTATTTTATTTATTTATTTTTTTGAGACAGAGCCTCGCTCTGTCATCCAGGTTGGAGTGCAGTGATATGATCTCAGCTCACTGCATCCTTCGCCTCCCAGGTGCAAGCAATTCTCCTTGCCTCAACCTCCTGAGTAGCTGGCATTACAGGTTTGTACCAGCACACCCGGCTAACTTTTGTATTTTTAGTAGAGACGGGTTTCATCATGTTGGCCAGCCTGGTCTCGAACTCCTGACCTTAAATGATCTGCCTGCCTTGGCTTCCCAAAGTGCTGAGATTACAGGCATGAGCCACTGTGCCCAGCCTGTTCTTCTTTCTTATGACCAGGCTTACAGCGTAAGGCAAGAAAGGGAAGCAATGAGATAAAACAATTTCTTTATTGCCTTTCACTTGATGATTTCTGGAAGCTGGTGTTGGAATGGCCATGTCCCAGAATCACAGACACTTAATGATGGAAGTCATCTGAGAAGCGTCCTTGTCTGTTGCTCCGCCACACGGGCATTTTCCCCACAGAAAATGACAACTGATCCTTTCATTTCCATGAAGTCCAATGAGTAACTAATAATTGTGAGTTACTTTAAAATATCGAGTTAGGCAGTACCGAACTCATAATAAGAATGCATATGCAATGAGGAATCTGACTCCACTTTTTGATGCTTGACTGCTGACAGCTTTTAAGCCTCCATCTGCCTCTGCAGGGACCATAACAGCATATATTTAAAATAATTGGCCAGGCACAGTGGTTCACGCCTGTAATCCCAGCACTTTAGGAGGCCGAGGCAAGAGGATCACTTGAGGTCAGGAGTTTGAGACCAGCCTGGGTGACATAGTGGGACCCATCTCTACTAAAAATGAAAAAATATTAGCTGGGTATGGTAGCACACACCTGTAGTCCCAACCTGGAGGCTGAGGTGGGAGGATTGCTTGAGCCCAAAAGTTCAGGGCTGCAGCAAGCTATGATCACACCACTGCACTCCAGCCTGGGTGACAGAGCAAGACCCTGTCTCAAAAAAAATAAATAAGTAAGTAATTAAATAAGAAAATAATTGACTTACCATTATGTTTACCATCATGCTTATGAATCCAACAGTAAAGACAGTACAGTAAACAATATTCCCAATCTGCTTGTTGTCATGATGCTTTATGAGGTCCTGGATTCAAAAGACTTCATTCTCCCAGTAAGACACCCTACTTGCAAAGACTTTCCTAAATATCATGGTTTGGGGTTTTTTATTTTTGTTTTTATTTTTTTATTGAGATAGAGTCTCACTCTGTTGCCCAAGCTGGAGTGCAGTGGCGTGATCTCGGCTCACTGCAACCTCTGCATTCCTGGTTCAAGTGATTCTCCTGCCTCAGCCTCCCAAGTAGCTGGGATTACAGGTGCCCACCACGTCCGGCTAATTTTTGTATTTTTATTAGAGACAAGGTTTCACCATGTTGGCCAGGCTGGTCTCGAGCTCCTGACCTCAAGTGATCCGCCCACCTCAACCTCCCAAAGTGCTGGGATTATAGGTGTGAGCCATGGTATCCAACCTAAATATCATGGTTTTGAACAAGCACAGTGTCAATTTCTCTAATTCGTGTCATCATTCCACCTATACAGGTGGGCTATTGTATAAGGTGAAGAAAATTGTTGTATGATCAATTGATTACTCATTCATTCAGTATGTATTGAATACCTAGTATGAGACAGGCACTGCTCCAAACAATATGGATATAGTATAGAAGAAGATACACAAAAATTCCTGTCCTTGTGGAATTTATATTCTAGAAAGAAGGGGTAGGAAAAGTAATAATAAAGTAAATTATATAGTAAGTCAGAAGATAAGGGTTATAGGAGAAAATAGAACAGAATAAGGGAAATCCAAAGTCCTGGGGCAGAAATGGGGAAGTGAAATTATCATTAGAGTGGTTTGGTTTCCTTTCTGCTGTTCACCAAATACATATGATTTTCAATCTCCAGGTTTATACTAGGATTGTACTTCCCTAACATGTTAAAGTTAAGTACAGCCATAGGATTTGTTTTGGCCAATGGAATGTGAGCAGAAATTATGTGTATGATTTCTGGACAGAAGCTTTAAGAACAGCGTGTGATTCTCCACATGCCTCTCCCACTGCTGCATGCCATAGGAAACTTCGCTTGGCCAGAATTCCTGAATAACATCATGAGCCAAAGCCCCTGCCAGCCTGCGTTAGACACTTGGTGTGAGCTACATATTGATTAAGCCAATGAGATTTTGGTCTCATTTGTTACTGCAGCATAACCTGAGCTATCCTAACTGATGCAAGCTGTCAGGGTAGACCCCACTAAGATGACAGATGATAGTGGCTTGAACCTGAGTGACAATAGCAGAAGAGATGAGAAGTCATCAGCATCTGGAAATATTTTGCTGTATGGAAAAGAGTTAAGTCCTATATGATTGAAAATGTGAGACCAGTTACAGAAGACTACATTGATTCTAATAGTATGTCAGAGACTTCTCATGTAAAAAGGGGAAATACTTGTGTAAAAAGGGGAAGTATACTAGAGGCAATCTTTTATAGTCTGGTGACAATCTGGGAGGAGATAAATAATCTATCTAGCAAGTTTACAACAGCATAAGCAACCTACTAAATATTAGGAGATTTTATGTCTGTGATGAGTTTTCCGACTTGTATAGTGGAGCATTATTGCCCTCTAGTGATAAAAGAGAAAATGTTCTTAGAGAAAAGGAAAGTGACAACCAATGCTTCTGGAAAACACACAGTTTGAAATTTGGGGTTCTCTTTGGGCCAAGACTGGTCGCTTTCTAACAACTTTTGACTGGGAGACACCATGAGCAACTGTATATCTGAGAAGATAAAATCTGGCATTGCTCTTCAAAGTTATCCATAATTTTCAAAAAAGTGAGAATCCTGAATCTCTGTTGGTTACGGTGCCATGATTATTGTAAGTATAAGAATTAGTAGTGATATCAACAACACAAATATTTTATTGTCTTCCATAAAAGATAGGGACAAGTAAGGGGATGAAGATTAATGCGTGTAACTGATAATTCCTGAACTTGGTGTTTTTTGTTTTGCTTTGTTTTTTAACCAGTTGTACAAATGAGGAATGGTGGGAGACTTCCTCTTAGTAGTTCCGTGAAATAGTGGTTAGTGAAATAGAGTGGCATTTTTTTTTTTTTGTCACCTTCATAAGCTCAATATGAAGTAGTAGAGAGATGTAGCTTCCCAAAAGGCTGCAATCATGAAATGTTTATCTAAAAGGAAGTAATATATCCACTGAACTTCATATAATCATGCTGGCACAACCAGTATAATTTATTTAATCAAGATACAAATATGGTTGCATCTCTTATTTTACTTAACTAAACCAAGCAGCATCCCAATATTTTGGATAGGTTGGAGGTATAATTTCTTTCAGCAGACTTCTCTTCTTCTGCCCACTTATTCAAGAATCCCAGGATGTTGTCCAGAGTGGCTGAACATATTTCTGAAATGCCTTCTGGAGAGTAATCCAGAGGATCCAGTCCATCACCAGCAGACCTAACTTTCAGCTACCATTGTTGTTGCCACATTATGAATACAGGTCTTTCCAAGTCTGGTATATCCTTTTCCACTGTTCTTTTCCGTCCATATTCCTATGCAGGCCACAGTGGTGTCCTCCTCCCTCACTTCCCAGGTAATAGCTCTCCAGGTTAAACCCACATATGCAGTCATTCTTCCCAACACACTCATTGTGCCTTTGTGGATCCAGGACAATTCCAGTTCCAGACAGAGCCACAAGCTAACCCGGAAACCACTTTTCCCCAAGACTATGTGGAATCAGGTAATAAGCCAGAATCCCCGTTCTTCACTCATCCTTCTCTCCCCTAAGAGCTGCCTCTAACCATGCAAAAGGTACTATTTATGAGGAAGTCCAAAAGAGATGTGTGAGAGATGTTGCGTACTCTTCCAGTGGCCACCTGGGTTTCCATGAAAATTTGCTTCCACTTAAGCAAACTTTCATCTCTACATATTTAAAAAAGCAGCCTTCATCAAGCCCTTTTTAAAAGGTTTTGTTGTACATTTCCCCAAGAGCAACAGATGCCTGCTTACCCTATGTTTACTTGTGAACCACAAAGAACAAAGAAGATCCGCTTCGGAATGATTCACTTTATCCTCCCATGCAGGAAGATAAAAGGCCAAGTTTAAATGGCAGCTTCTCTGACATCCATATCTTAATTACAGTCTGCGTGCCACATTTAAGCATAAATCTTATTCTAGAAATATATCTTATAAATCTAAACACATGTACATTAAAGATCGAAACTATAATAAAGACTCTGACTCCAATGTCTGGAGCAGCTACAACATAAACTCATGTACAAAAGATATGTTCGGATGTTCATTATTGCATTGTTGAAAATAGGGAAAAAACTGAAAATATGGTAAATGTATATTGATAAAGGAATGGTCAGTTTAAATTATAATATATCCATATGATGGAATATTATGCAGTTGTGAAAAGAATAGATTTATTCTTTGTGAAAAAATTCTGGACATTGTGTATAATTTCTATAATAGTAACCAAAAAATGTTAACAGAGATTATTACTAGGTAGAGGGATCACACTGAGAGGATGAAAGGAAGGGGGCTGTGGGGAGTTGGGCAGATATATACTTTTCCTTTTTTTGGAAACAGGGTCTTGCTGTGTCGTGACTGACATGGTCATAGCTCACTACAGCCTCAGACTCCTGGGCTCAAATGATCCTCCTACCTCAGCCTCCTGAGTAGCTGAGATTACAGGCATGTGCCACCATGCCTGGCCAGATACAGACTCTTTATTTTCTCTTTATATCCTTCTAAACTGTTTGAATGTATTACAAAGAACTTGCATTGCTTTTCTTTTTCGATTATGAAATATGCATATTATTTTAACATATATAGTTGTGAATGGTTTATCCGTATAACTTAAATATAATTTAATTTGATAAATATTCATAAGTTTGAATATTTTAATGTAAGAAAGAAATGTGTTTTTTCTCCTTTAATAAGGAAAGATTGTGCTGGCGATTTAAAAAACAAAAAACAAACAAACAAAAAAACATTATCAAACCTAGGTAGATGACCAGATGGTGGAGGATCCAAAAGCTAGGTCAAGTAAATAACTGAGGATGTTTTGGATTTTTAACTTGAATAAAAGATAGAGCTGTCTTCAAATATCTAAAGTAAGGGAATTCCACTTTTAGGTTTGTGAGGGCAAGATGATTTGGACCAATCCTATCACACAGGGAAACTAACAAAACTGGGCAAAATATGAAAAGGCATCTTCCTGAAGGCATCCTAGAGCTAACAAAATCATGAAGATTTACTGTTCCTGGATCCAGCGAAGACAGGAACTCCTATAAATTATGTGGGCATTATTCCCATCCTGCCCTTCATCCACTATAAAATGATTTACTTAGAAACAATGTGAAACATTGTGATGCACAATAACATATTCTGTAAATCCACATATCATGGTTTCAACAACAGCTTTTCAACTGGGAAGGGCCAACCCAAACCCAGAGTAAATGTCTACTCCAGTGACAACAAATCCTTGCCCCTTTCATGATAGAAGTGGTCTCATGTAATCAACATGCCACCAGGTGGCGTGCTGATTTCCCCAGGGAATTGAACCACATTCAGGGTTCAGTGTTGGCCTCTGCTGTTGGGAGATAGGGCACTCAGCAGCGGTTGTAATCTGATTGGTTTTGGTGAATGGATGACCCTTTTGCTGAATCTATGGATAACTTTCATCCCTACCACCTTAGCGACTTTGTTTATGAGGCAATGAAACAGGAATAGGGTTTGCTGAAAAAAAGACGCTGAATAATAGCCACAGAAAATGTCATCTTGTGAAGTGACTTAAGATTCAATGTTCTGTTGGGGACATGAACTACTGATCCTAATACTCTGTGTGGATGGTTTCCTGAGGCATGATGGCTTCCTGTTTGGATGTGATGATGCCTATAGTAAGTGAGGTGGAGATGCCAGAATTTCTGTGATACTCTACTACTCAGATAGTTGTAAGCATGTATATTGGACAAAAAAAAAAAATCTCATTTTTGTTAAGAGAGGACTATACATCTACATTTCCCCCAGATCTCCTTATCATTAATTTTTCTCTTTTTTGGGGGGGGCGGGGGGCAGAGTCTCATTCTGTCACCCAGGCTGGAGTGCAGTGGCACAGTCTCATCTCGCTGCAACCTCTGCCTCCTGGGTTCAAGTGATTCTCCTGCCTCCCTAGTAGCTGGGACTACAGGCGTGTGCTACAATGCCTGGCTAATTTTTTGTATTTTTAGTAGAGATGGCGTTTCACCATGTTTGCCAGGATGGTCTCGATCTCCTGACCTCGTGATGTGCCTGCCTCGGCCTCCCAAAGTGTTGGGATTACAGGCGTAAGCCACTGCGCCTGGCCTAATTTTTTTTATTTTTAGTAGAGATGGGGTTTTACCATGTTGGCCAGGCTAGTCTCTTAACTCCTGACCTCGGGTGATTCGCCCACCTCAGTCTCCCAAAGTGCTGGGATTATAGGCGTGAGCCAGTAATCCTGCCCACCCTTATTGTCAATTTTTCAATCTCATTTTTCCAAGCCGCTGATCACCCATTCAAACCAGAAACTACTGTCTATTTTGAAACGTGTAGATACATATGTCTTGCCGTCTCTTATTTCAGATGCATTGCTCAAAATTCCACCCCCTCAGGGCACTTCCCTTCACTGTCCTTCCAGGTGGTATCAGCATATCATGCAGATCCATTTGTAAATCAGGCTACTGTTGACTTGCTGCCCAGTATGGAACTCCGTCCACCTTAGTTCTGACAATGAAGAGATGCAATCTGCCACTTCAGAAACCCACCATCTCTGTTGATCTTTGGAAGTCCATTTCCATGACAGCATTTCCCACTATTAGCCTTTGCCCACAGAGGACAGCCATCATTGAGCTCTTAAAAATGCCAGTAACTCTCTCACCAGTACCTTCCTTACTACCTTGGGTGAAGGGAGATGCTCTGAACCCTCAGAGAGGAGTCAAATGTTGGATTATTCAGTCTCATAAGTCAATTCTAACATTCCACTTCCTTAAGTCTTCGGATACTGTGCTCAATACCGTACCACAGAAAGTCTGGCATCTCCACCTCACTTATGGTAGGCATCATAACATCCAAGCAGGAAACCATCATCATCCATCAAGAAACCATCCCAGAAGAGTATTAGAACCAGTAGCTCATGTCTTTGACAGAACACTGAATCCCAATTCACAAGTGAACATAAAGGACTCCTCTTTCCACCATATTTCACTCCTCCCACAGCCCAACAACCTCCAGATGAATTTCCACCTGGTTTATTCCTACTCTCACTGGTACATATTAGCTGTATGGTACCATGATTTTTTTACTATGTGACCTACTTCCTCCCAAGCCAAGTGCTCTAATTCCAAGAGAGTTATCATTCCTCTGCTATGTGACTTATTTCCTCCCAAAGCAGGGACTGTCTTTCCCTGTCAAGGTTGAGATCTGACTCTAGTTATTGGCCTGGAGGCAGAGATGTGGCAGGACTCAGTCTTAAGAATAAATGCTATCTTGCAAGGCATCTGCTTCAGGTGAGGCCGTTACATGGTCTCTAGATAAGGAAGGCTAATCCCCTTCAGCAAGAAGGAAGGGGCTGCTATGCCAGAAAGAAAGACTTGGGAAGATGTCGATGTTCAAGGTCTTCTGATTCCTGTGAACAATCCAATTCCAAAATTCCATCCTGTACAACTTTCACAACCAATTGTCTTAACACAAGTCCTCTAGAAAGCAGAACTCAAGAAAAAAACAAACAAACAAACAAAACCGTTTCTGGCACTTGGACAGAAGCATGTCCAGAGACACAAACGTGAGGGGAAAAAAAGTGAGACAAGACATGATGCAATGGCATGCAGTGGATTGCAGCATTGATTCACAATGAGCTACAGACACACAGCACGTCGCTTTGCAGGCAGGTTCACTCTGCACACAGGACTTCTCCAGAAGAGGTGCCAAAAGAAAACACACCTTGTGGTAATTCCTGAAAAGACAGGAGTTTATTTCCCATTGGTCATTGCTCATTCCATTGAGCTAATGCCCTAAACTTCTGAGTTGCACCATCTGGGCTCCTGGCAGCCACACAGGAAACCATATCCCACACCTTGCAATGTGGCATCTTATTCAAATTTCAAAGTGGAGGGGTGACCTGGTGTGGGTGTGACACCAACCAAGTGTAAGAAGGAGGCAGTCAAGAGCCTCTGAGAAGGTACACAAGTGGTACTAATATGGTGGATTTGGAAGTTCCAGTGCGCAAGGAAGGAATGCTTCCACCAGGAAACACTGTCATGATGAATTGGAAACCTGAGACTGTCCTTGGCCAGTTTGGGCTCCTCATGCTACTGAACAAATGGACAAAGTAAGGGGCCACTCTAGCGGGTAATTCATCCTAATTATCAAGGAAAAATTAGGTCGCTGGCCAGGCGCGGCGGCTCACGCCTGTAATCCCAGCACTTTGGGAGGCCAAGGCGGGTGGATCACTTGAACTCAGGAGTTTGTGACCAGCCTGGCCAACCCCGTCTCTACTAAAAATACAAAAATTAGCCAGGCATGGTGATGGGCACCTGTAATCCTAGCTACCCTGGAGGCTGAGGCAGATGAATCACTTGAACCCAGGAGGCAGAGGTTGCAGTGAGCCAAGATCACACCACTGCACTAAAGCCTAGGCAACAGAGCAAGACTATGTCTAAAAAAAGAAAAAAAAAATGAGTATTAAAATGACACTTGAGCTTGCCCAATAACCTGGACCCATCACAGAGCCTTCTTTTGTCCTAGGCTCCTGTTAAAACTAGCAGCTTTGGGATCAGTCAGTAAATGGACTAGAGTCTCATAACACTTAAGGAATACGTTGCCTGCAAAATCCACTCGGTGTTGCATCATTTTTTTCATCTGGAGCCAGATGTAACAATTTATCCTTGGCCTTAGAAATTTCAACATTTCCCATACTACTGGATTTCTAGAAATTTCCTTGAGGTAGAACACCCCTGAATCTTTGTCAGATTTGTTTCCCACCCTCTAACATACAAATGCCTTACCAATATATCTACAGTAGTTGTTACTTCTTGGTAGTTGCTATTTCTTGCTCATCAGGTCCAATCAGCTTAATATAATCAATGTCATGGACCAGTGTGAAGTCTTGTGGAAGGGAAAGGTAACCAAGGTCCTTGCAGACTAAATTATGACATAGGACTAAAAAGTGAAGGTGTACTGCTGGCCGTGCCAGCTGAAAGCAAGTTGCTTCTGGTGGTGTGTACTAACAGGTATGGAGGAAAAGCATTTGCCAGAGCACTTGTGTTTCAAGTACCAGATATGTTAATGTACCCAAGCGATGAAACCACATCTGGAACAGCAGTTCAATTCGAGTCACCATCTGGGTAAGTTTATGACAATCTACTATTATTCTCCGTTTTCTGCACAGGCCAAACAGGCAAGCTGAATGGGGATGTGGTAGGAAGCACCAGCCCTATATCCTTCAAGTCCTTGATGGTGGCATTAATCTCTGCAATCCCTCCAGAAATGTAGAACTTAAACTGTCTCCCAGTTCTGGAGGCTGTGAGTCTGAGATCCAGGTGGTAGCAGGGCCATGCTCCCTCTGTATGTGCTGAGGAAGGATCTGTTCCAGGCCTGACTCTTAGCTTCAGGTGGTTTCCTGACAATCTGTGGCATATGTTGGCTTTCAGCAGAACTCCAGTCTTTAAGTGACAATTTCTGTGTGTGTCTGTGTCCAAATTTCCTCATTTCATGATGACATGAATCATTGGTGTTCACTCTGCTCCAGTATATCTTATCGTAGTTTCATCTGCAGTAATCCTGATATGGTTTGGATGTTTGTCCCCTCCAAATCCCACATTGAAATGCGATTCCCAATGTTGCAGGCGGGGCCTGGTGGGAGGTGTTTGGAGCATACAGGAGGATCCCTCATGAATGGTTTAGCACCATCCCCCTGGTGATGAATGAATTCCTGCTCAGTTAGTTCACACAATATCTGGTTGTTTAAAAGTCTGGGACCTGGCCAGGTGCGGTGGCTCACACCTGTAATCCCAGCAGTTTGGGAGGCCAAGGCAGGAGGATCACTTGAGGCCAGGAGTTCAGCCAACATGGTGAAACCATACCTCTACTAAAAAAAAAAAATACAAAAATTAGCCAGGCATGGTGGCATACACCTATAATCCCAGGTAATCAGGAAGCTGATGCGGGAGAATCACTTGAACCCAGGAGGCAGAGGTGAAGTGAGGCAGTGAGCCAAGATCACACCACTGCACTCCAGCCTGGGTGACAGAGCGAGACTCTGTCTCAAAAAAATAAATAAATAAATCTGGGACCTCCCTCCCTCGCTCTCTCTTGCTCCCACTCTCACCATGTGACACACTTGTTCCCTGTACCTTCCACCATGATTGGAAGCTTCCCAAGGCATCACCAGGAGCAGATGATGGCACCATGCTTCCCGTACAGGCTGCAAAATTGGGAGCCAATTAAACCTCTTTTCTTTATAAATTACCTGGTCTCCGGTATTCCTTTATAGCAACACAAATGGACTAACACAGACTCTATTTCCAAATAAGATCATATTCTGAGGCACAGAGCTCAGGCACTTTTTTTTTTTTTTTGAGACGGAGTCTCACTCTGTCACCCAGGCTGGAGTGCAGTGGCGCGATCTCAGCTCACTGCAAGCTCTGCCTCCTGGGTTTATGCCATTCTCCTGCCTCAGCCTCCCAAGTAGCTGGGACTACAGGCGCCGCCACCTCGCCCGGCTAGATTTTGTATTTTTGTAGAGACGGGGATTCACTGTGTTAGCCAGGATGGTCTCAATCCCCTGACCTCGTGATCCGCCTGTCTCAGCCTCCCAAAGGGCACTTTTTGTATCCTTCCATTTCACACTATTTCCTCACTCCAACTCTCCCTAGTCACCTTCATCTCTAACTTTGATATTCTTCCAATTGGGTTCACCACAAGTCCTCTCAGCCCCTTTAATCAAGTGTCCATATCACAGCCACTATTGGTTTATCATTCTTGTAGGCAGAGGTAGTTCTAGTGACTTCCACTTGGCCTATGCCACCATAACAGCCTTCATTCCACAGGTCAGGGACCCAATGTAGAGATTCTGCTAGTTGCTGAGTATGTCTATTCTAATTCTGCATTCTAGAATGCAGGTTCCATTCCTGTGTAATAATCACAGGATCATTCAAGGGACCCATGGGACTCACTGTGAAACTGATCTGAGCTAAAACTCTATAAGCTCTTACTCTGACTGGTGGACCACAGTAATGTTTTGAGCCTCCTGGAATTAGCATCAATTCAGTGTCCAGTAATCCCTAAACTGTCTGATTCTTTTCCCTTTCCCCAGAGCATAGTTACCCCAGTAAATAGTCATGGGTCCATTGAGGGAAGACTGGGAGAAAGATAAACAATATAAATCTGGCAATGTGGTAGGGTCCTTCCTCAAGGGGAACCCAGTCTCTCCTTCATTGAAGGGATCCTGGACCTATAAACTAGCTCAAGTCTAGGAAATGATTCAGAGGCTATGACACAATTGTGGTGACTTAAGATAGACTTCTGTTCGTTGGGCACAGTGGCTCATGCCTGTAACCCCAGCACTTTGGGAGGCCGAAGTGGGCAGATCACCTGAGGTCAGGAGTTTGAGACCAGCCTGGCCAACTTGGTGAAACCCTGTCTCTACTAAAAATACAATAATTAGCCAGGCATAGTGGCAGGTGCCTGTACTCCCAGCTACTTGGGAGGGTGAGGCAAGAGAATCACTTGAACCCGGGAAGCAGACGTTGCAGTGAGCCAAGATTGTGCCCCTGCACTCTCCAGCCTGAGTGACAGAGCGAGACTTGGTCTCAAAAAAAAAAAAAAAAAAGACTTCTGTTTACTCAGCCTAGAACTCTTCCACTTACATAAATCAAGTAAGACTGCCATCTATCTCTTCCATATGTACACAGTGATCAACCAGCCAATGCCATAGGTCTTTGAGTCAGACAATTCTTGTTAAATTCTTGTTAATTTTTGCTTTATAAAATTTTTTGTAGAGATAGAGTCTCATTATGTTGCTCAGGCTGGTCTCAAACTTCTGGCCTCAAGCAGTCCTCCTGCCTCTGCCTCCCAAAGTTCTGGGATTACAGGCATGTGCCAATGTTCCTAGCCTGAGTCCAACAATTCTGATGGCTGCTTTGACTCTGCTGTCCATTACAGTATAACCATGCCATGCGATCTTTGGTGATTGGCACCATTTGCCCCTGCTACCCTGGGATCAAATTAACCCCACTGCCTCTAGGGGTTCCAGTTTGATGCTAGCAGTTCCCACTGTACATTCTGACCTACAAAGAAGAGAACCCAAATTTGTGGGCCTCCTCAAAAATCTATTTCTCACAGTCATGGTGAAAGGTGTGTCCTCTTGACTCCTCCAGGGTGGGTGGGTGGGGCTTATATGATAAATCCACCCTAACATTCCAGTCTCCCTGAACCTTTGAATCCCTTCCTCCACAGTACACTGAGGCAGTTCTGGCATTTTGACTTTAGTGTAGGCCATATTTGAGTCCATGTTCAGCATACCAACTAAACTGTTAAGAGTCCTTTTTAACCCCTTAAATATTGAATCCAGATCAATAAAGTTGTCCTGACTCAACCTTAGTCCTACCACCATATCCTACACTCTGAGATCCATTCTCACATATATTCCCCAGATTTCTGTCTGTATAGACTGGGAAAATCATGGAGTCCTTTTGGTGTGCAAGGTACCTCCTCATGGATCATAATTTATACCTCACTCTTTGGTGCCTACTGGAACTTATGTCTAGTTATACATCTAGGAGCAAAGCAGGTAGCAAGGGCAGACCCTGAGGAAGATCAGTGATGCCTGGTAAGGAACCCCTCTGAAGAGACCATTACAGATCCTTCAGGCAAAGTAGGATTAACCTTCTCAAACAGAAGTAGAAGGGCAGCTTCTACTGGCAAGAAATACAACGCAGAATTTAGGGGTTCCATTTCACTGGCTTCATCAGGATCCTCTCATATGTCCCCATTCCACTTTTCAGGATCCCACTGCTTCTCAATCAATGCTCTCATCTTATTTTTTAAGAGACTAGGTCTCACTCTGTTGCCCAGGCTGGAATGCAATGGCAAAATGACAGCTCACTGCAGCCTTAATCTCCTGAGCTCAAGTGATCCTCCCACCTCAGCCTCTGGAGTAGCCAGGACTACAGGTGCACACCACCATGCCCAGCTAATTAAAATAATAATAATAATAATCTGTAGAGATGAAATCTTGCTATGTTGCCCAGGCTAGTCTCGAACTCCTGGACTTAAGCAATCCTCCTGCCTTAGACTTCCAAAGTGCTAGATTTACAGGCATGAGTCACCACACTCAGCCAATGCTCTCACTTCAATAGTATACACTCTGCAAGGCTGAGAATTCCATTTACATAGTAATACAGCCACTTGCAGGATGCACTCTGGGTTTGGTTTTCAGAAATCTTAGTCCTGTGGCTAAGAAGATGAGAGTTGCTTCCAGGGCAGACATAAAACACTTTCCGATCATTTACGCAACACTTCAGCTGGGAATTTGAAACCCTTAGCTCACCCTTTTCTTTCTCCACTTTGTCCAGCTCAATTAGGAACAGTCAGCCAATCTCATTATAGTACCTATTTGATTAAAATGTTCTAAGATATCAGATCCATGGTCACCCAGAACCTTGCATTTTATAAGGTATTTCAGAGAGGCATCTAAACATGGTATTTCGTGCATCTCCACTGGCACATCAGGCCATGGACCATCAGCACCGTCTTTACCACTGGAAACACAGTCATTAGTGCCTTTCAATCTAATCAGATTAGAAAACAAATTCTAGAAAACACAGAGCCAATTCAGAAAACTCATACTTAAGATTCCGTTCCTCTGGTACCAAAATCCGTATCAGTCAGGGTTCAACCAGAGAAACAGAACAAGTAGGAGACATATATGGAGAAATTTATGGAAGGAACTAGCTTACGTGATTGTAGAAGTTAGCTAGGCAAGTCCAAAATCCATAACATGGGTCACCAGGAAGGGCAGGTGCTAATTCCCAAGCTGAAACTGCAGTGCACAGGCAGAATTTCTTCCAGGAAACCTTAGTTCTGCTCCCAAGGCCTTTTGGCTGATTGGATCAGGCCCACACAAATCATCAAGGATAATCTAGATGTAGATGTTAATCACCTCTACAAAATATCTTCACAGCACCTACAACGCTGTTTGAATAACTGGAGACTATAACCTAACAAAGTTGACACATAAAACCAACCATTACACCTACAAAATCAGAATTTCTGAGGGTGGGGCCAAGCAATGTGTTTCCAAAGCCCTCCATTGATTCCGATGCTCCTTCAAGTTTGAGAACCACTGGTTTAGAAACCAATCTACCTACCTTCTTTCAAAATGTTAATGAAAAATATAAAAAGAAAAAAAGAAACCAAACCAACCAGGAGGAACAGATGTTGGGAGTCAACCACAATGTTTCATTACCATTAGCCAGCCAACATCTGTTGCTTGCAATGAAAGAATCTTAGGAGATTCACCATATGTATGAAGTTTTTAATAGCAAACAACAAAAAATGACTCTATTGAAGTAGGCAGAAAGGGAAATTGTTAACATATGTGTCAAATAGCTCAGAGTCGATGGGAAGGCTAGAGATGCAGGCTTGGGAAGAGGCAGGTTTTCACCATCAGCATCCAGGCAGCACAACCCAGCCAAGATATGCCACAGCAAGTGTCCAGTGAGAACATCTCCCCATGAACTACCACCAGGCACTCGCCAAAGCCTCTATTAAGTCTTTGACTACTCCGTCACTGCTGAGAATAATTTCTAATTGCCCTGAGCTCTTAGTACCTCTCCCCTCAAAGACCTGAAGGAGGCATCTGATTGACAGAATTTAGTCACATGACCATGCACTAGCTGCAAAGGGAAGAGTACTCCATGCCCCTAAAGAGCAGAGTAGCAAGAAAGACCTGTGTTTAGAAGATAATTATGACACAAAAAGTTAAGATGTGTTATAGAAGAACATTGGAAGGCCAGGTTCGGTGGCTCATGCCTATAATCCCAGCACTTTGGGAGGCCAAGTCAGGCGGATCACTTGAGGTCAGGAGTTCAAGACCAGCTTAGCCAACATGGCGAAACCTTGTCTTTACTAAAAAAAAAAAACTACAAAAATTCAGGCCAGGCACGGTGACTCACACCTGTAATCCCAATACTTTGGGAGGCTGAGGCAGGCAGATCACATGAGGTCAGGAGTTCGAGACCAGCCTGGCCAACACGGTGAAACCCCGTCTCTACTAAAACTACAAAAAAAAAAAAAAATTAGCCAGGCATGGTGGCAGGCGCCTGTAATCCCAGCTACTTGGGAGGTTGAGGCAGGAGAATCGCTTGAACCCAGTGAGCCGAGATCACGCCATTGCACTCCAGCCTGGGTAACAAGAGTGAAATACCATCTCAAAAAATATATATCCATATGTATACATGTATAGATACACACACATATATATATGTATATACATGTGTATATATGTATGTGTATACATGTACACATATAGATATACATACATATCTATATATACACACATATATTTATATACACACACACACAAATTAGCTGGACATGGTGGTGTGCATCTGTACTCCCGCTACTCAGGAGGCAAAAACAAGAGAACTGCTTGAACCCAGGAGGCAGAGGTTGCAGCGAGCCAATACTGCACCACTGCATTCAAGCCTGGGAAACAGAGCGAGACCCTGTCTCAAAAAAAAAGAAAAAAAAAGAACATTAGAAAAACTTAAACCAGTCTTAAGGAGGTACAAGGTCAGAATGGAAAAGATCAAGCAGCTTCAGATAGAAACCTGCTTGAATCTATAGAAACACCCCTAACTGGTTAAAATACCAGAAACCTCATCTTAACATTCAAAGGTTCTAGTGAACTCTCATGTGTATAAAACTTCAAAGCTTGTCTTCAGTTCCCTTTCACTCCTCTTTGTCCTTTCTTTGCCCTCCGAACAGGGCACACCAATCTTCCACTGAAGTGCCCCAGTCTCCCTTGGCAATGACCCTTATCTTGGTCCCTAAGGAGACTTAGCTGTACTATCTTATTACTCTGAGTTTTACATCTGGGGAGGCGATATATGTGAACCTTTTCCATAAACAACAAAAGGCCGGGAGTAATGGTTCATGCCTGTAATCCCAGCACTTGGGGAGGCCAAGATGGGAGGACTGCTTGAGGCCGGGAGTTTGAGACTAGACTGAGCAACATAGTGAAACACTATCTCTACCAAAAAAAATAAAATAAATAACAAGGAAGTGCAAATACACAACAGATAAAAGAGGAACACTCAGGTGGGGTTTGAAACCTATACTCTGCCTCTTTTCCTCCCTTCCTTCCAGACACCCTCTGAAAGAACCTCGGAAGAACATCCCTAGGGTTCCCCAGAGTAGCTTGAAAGTCACCAATTAGTTAACTTTTTTTTAGTTTTAGACACCTCTCTTTACATTAACTCATTATTTTCTTACAATCCCAATGATCTGCAGTACTATGTTCAAAAACAATCTTGAGTAAGCTGGGCGCAGTGGTTCACACCTGTAATCTCAGCACTTTGCGGGGGCTGAGGCATGTGGAACCCCTGAGGTCAGGAGTTCGAGACCAGCCTGGCCAACATAGTGAAACCCCATCTCTACTAAAAATACAAAAAATTAGCTGGGCTTGATGGCAGGAGCCTGTAATCCCAGCTACTCAGAAGGCTGAGGCAGGAGAATTGCTTGAACCTGGGAGGCAGAAGTTGCAGTGAGCCGAGATCATGCCACTGCACTCCAGCCTGGCAACAGGAGCGAGACTCTGTCTCAAAAAAAAAAAAGGCAACAAACTACATTCTCTTTTACTCCATATCCTTCTACTAAGGAGAAATGGAGTAAGGATTTAGTGGAACATACATAAAGTAAAGCTGTGTTTCTTCTATCAGTTAAAATTTCTACTGTTTCACTGATGAAGAGAGGATAGTTCTAATCGCAATACCCTTGCAACTATCCCCTAAATCATATTTTAAAGTTTTAATAAGGGTTTGTTTTAAATTAGTTCCTATTGGTTAGTGTAAAGTAACTGCAGTTTTAAATAGCAAAAATCATTAAACACATAAGATATAAAACCGGGGTTTTCAGGTTATGAAGCTTAACTAAGTGTAACCATGCAATCTCTGATGGGTTGGGATGCTTGGAGATTTAATTATTTTTTTAAAAAGCTATTTTTTGGCAGAGGCTTCCAGACCATTTCTAAATTGCTTTTTGAAAACATTTACCAAAAGACTAAGGTATGACTACCACATAAAATTATTGTTTAGGGAGACAGAACTTCTGCATGAACTTTCCCCTTTGGGAAAATGGGTTGTTTTTTTTTTTTAAAGTAACATTTATTTGTGCCTAAGCTAATAGAAAGAATGAGACTAAACCCCTTGTTTTTATTGATTATTTTTAAGATTGAAACAGACTATTACAACAATATTTGAGATTCCACAGAGAACTGCATGCTTTTGTTATTAAAAGACTTTTTTTGAAAAATTTGACCTTTACCTCTTATGAACTGAATATAGAGGTTTCAAGCATTTCTGCCAGCACACAGTCATTCACAACAACCTTCTAGAGCTTATTTTCTACCTTTTCCTACAAAAGGTAATACTCACTTACCAGAAGGCCATCACCACCACTGAATGATTCAAAGTTTCAGAGCTCAAAAGTGATCAGAACTCACAAATTAGCATAATTAGTCCAAAGCCTGATTTAAATGTTTGAAGAACAGCAAACATCAAATAATATAATATCAAATAGAATATTAAAGTCTCTATGAGGTAATTACTCATCAGCTACAACCACCTAAGACTGAAATTTTCTGTACTTAGTTTCTATTAGTACAACACCTTCATTCTTAATGCTTCCTAGGGCATCACAGGTTTTAGAAATTAATGTATTTTTAGCATTCCACAGTAATGATCACTTTCAAAAACTGCAATATACATCTGCATGTTACACTGACATACAATACATAAGTATTTTGTCACACAACTTTTAGCCTCAAATAATAGAATACAAAAAGCTATACAGGACAAAACACCACAGAACTTTTGAATATCCCCCTTTCCCAATTGTTAACAGGTAGCACTTTTTCTAAAGAGAAAGTGACGAAAAATCCAAAATTTCTGCATCCAATGTTTGACTCCAACTTTCTACTTTATCGTCTCCTGGTACCACCATATCCTAGAATGAGAGGGGTAAAATTTACATTAGTTTTTAAAAATGCATTAGAATTGCTTATAAAATTACAAGTCATACATGTTTATTGTTAGCAAATGAATGAGATAGGAGGAAAGGAAAGAGTGAGCCACTAGGTGGAACTGGGCTGAGCAGGACAGTGCATCGCCTCCCACAGCAACCTTCCCAATCGTTGAGCCTACTACACTCGCACATGGTTGCTGGGAATGACAGTTAGGACCCCAAAAAAGAAGATGCATTCTATAGTGGAGCCACCATGGTACAGGCAATACTCAAAGTCTAAGCCAAAAAGACAGAGGCCAGTGGCGCATAAGCCATGCCCTGCTACTTCTCACAACTCCAGTGGTAAGAGATGTAATGTGGGGAGGACTTCAGATGGTTAAGCATTATTTAGACACCATGCCCACGACACACAGGCTACAGGATGACAAGTCTTCCTATCTGGAAAGTCTCTCCATTATTTTTAGGTTTAGATTATTTGGTTTTTATGATTTTCTTTCATATAATTCCCATACATTTCTAGTTGATAGTCATGATTTTTTGCAAGTCTTCTTTCCACTGAGAAGGAGTTTTCTTCTGTCATGATGTCTTACCTAGCCATATATATATATTTTTTATATATCTATATATGAGTTTTCTTCTGTCATATATAATATAGATATATAAAAAATATATATAAATGAGTTTTCTTCTGTCATGTCTTACCTAGCCATATATATTAAGACATCATGAGAGAAGAAAACTCATTTATATATATTTTTTATATAGTTATTTATATACATTTTATATATATTTTTATACACACACACACACACACACACACACATATATATATATATATTTTTTTTTTTGAGACAGTTTTCCTCTTGTTGCCCAGGCTGGAGTGCAATGGCGCAATCTCGGCTCACTGCAACCTCTGCCTCCCAGGTTCAAGTGATTCTCCTGCCTCAGTCTCCCAAGTAGCTGAGATTACAGGCGTGCGCCACCACACCCAGCTAATTTTTGTATTTTTAGCAGAGACAGGATTTCACCCTGTTGGGCAGGCTGATGTCTCAAACTCCTGACCTCAGGTGATCCACCCCTCAGCCTCCCAAAGTGCTGGAATTATAGGTGTGAGCCACCACGCCTGGCCTTACCTAGTCATATTTTTATATATTCTCCCAACTCCTTTTTTTCTCCCCAGAAGTATGCACTATCTCATACCCTAATACCACAGATCAGTTTTGCCTGTTTTTGCATGTGTATTTTATAAAATATAACTGCTATCATCATAGTGTATATATTCTTTTGTGTCTGGCTTCTTTATATTTGGTAGATCTATCCATGTTATTGCACATAACTGCTTATTTTCTTAGTTGCACAGTAACCCACTGCAATACAGCAAACATAACTCAATTTATTCATCCATTTTACTGCTGATGGATATGTGGGCTGTTTCCAGTTTGGGGCATTTATGAATAGGGATGCTATAAACAGTCTTGTGCTTATCTGCCAGCATACAAGTGTATGCATTTCTGTCGCTATATATCTGAGAGCAAAACTGCTATGTCCTAGGTATGCATAGGTTCAATTTTAGGAGGTAGTACCAGTTCTTTTAATTGAATGTATCAATGTATATCCAAACTAGCATTATGAGAATTCTACTCACATTTTAAAACATATTTAAATGTATTTTTCTATCAATTTCAAGAATTAATCACTGTCTATAACTTCTTTCTCCTGAAAGACAAATCTACTCCACAGCAATCTCTCATGGCCTCCTTACCCAGCAGCTCCCATTTTCTGCCAATTAGATTTGATGTTTAATCCAGTTATTCCTTTTTTTTTATATATCTTTGCTTTTTACAAAATATTCTCTCAGCATTCCAGTAAACATTATATTTTTGAAAATTAAAATATGCCTCAATATCTTTTTTGAATGTTACTGAATTTTAAGTTTCTACTTAGAAAAGTCTAGTTTAGAACTTAAAGGATCTCTAGAGATCACAGAATTAAATACATGTGGAAGCTAGCACACAGTAAAGTTCAAGTTAAAACCTTGGTCTATGGTAGAGCTAAGCCCAAATCAAATCCCTATTTGATTTTTAAAGAATGTTTAGAAGTGGGATCTCAGTTAATTGTGCTGTTAATATTTTTGGTAGGTACACACCAAATAAAACCATGTGGCTAAATAGATAATCATCTTCTAAAGTTCCAAAACTATTTCTGTACTTTACTCCTAGGTTAAAATGAACTTGTATTTTTTGCTCTTACCTGATGCAGTTCTGGTTTTTGTGTCTGAGTTTGAACATGCCGAATAGCCGCCCAAGCCTCCACGAAGGGGTGAGTAAGCTCTATTCCATGTGCCAGGGTAGGAGGGAGGATAGGATGGGTAGTACCACGAGTCGGAGAAGGGTGTTGCCGCTCTTTAAAGGCATAAAAGTAAGTTAGGCATTTTTTTCTTGTGGCTATAATTTTTAAATACCTTACTGTTCCTAAACTGTCAGAAAAAAAAATACCTTTATCAAGTATTTTTTCCTGAATGTTCTGGTGTATCAGAATTAACATGAAATAAAAACTGTTTCATATTTCTGCCATTATTATGGTCATTGCTATGGTGGAAAAGTGACAGGGAGTCAATGCTCTTTCTTTCTGAATTTGTACTCAAATAAAATCTAAGCTTAAACTACCATTAATATTTCATATTCCAAAATCTGGCCCCAAGCTCTTTCCAGCCTTACTTTTATCATTCTCCTACCAAACCAGACTAACTGTTCCCCAAATATTGTATTCTTTCCTTCCTTCTCATTTTCTCAGATGTCAACTAAACAGTCTTTTTCTTATAATATCTATGAGGGTGACATAGGAAGAAACACAATGAAAGAAAATAACATATACAATACTGATCGAAACACATATAGTGTACCTTCCCCCTTCCCAGAGAATCTTATTTAATAGGTTAATGTCACCAGAATTTATTTTCCTTAGTGAAACTAAATGCAGTTAAATTGTAAGCAGAAGTCTCTTGAATTAAAGAGCAAGAGAGATAAATGCAAAAAGCTTACCTATTGCTGCCAAACAAATATCCTAGTATTCCACCAGTTCCCAAACCAGTCCAGAACCCTGGTCCTGAATTTTCATATCCTTGTTGTCCTGTAAAAGCACTGCCAAAACCAGAAGTTGCACCATGGCCAGTATTCTGCGGTCCTTAAAATAAAAATGATTTATTATGTATCCTCACTTAAACATGACATAGTCTACAAGAGCAAAGATAATATAACCAATATAACACTTCAATTATTTCATCTGTACTGAACTATTAATAATACTCAGGCATCAAGTTATTAACAAGTTGTATTCAAAAAGGTATTTGTAAAATACTGGTTTATAATGAAGGAGAGCATTTCCCATAGATATGGGAGGAGAGGGATAGATTTTAGGACTGGGGAGGGTCTTGCTATAAAATTCTACCTTCATTTTTTGGCTGTTATAAACAAAACTGCTATGAACACTCCTGTGCATCTTTCTTGGTGCACCATGCACTCACTTCTCCCAGGTATTTATGTAGGAATAGAAATGGGTAGGCATATGTTTGGGTTGTTTTACCATTTTAACTCCTACCAGCAAAGTATGAAAGCTCCAGTCACTCTACATCCTTGTTCACACTTGGTACTCTTGTCTTTCTAACATTACTCATTATGGTGGTTATCTGGTGGCTAAAAATAATCTCCCTGTGGTTTTCATCTGCATTTCTCTGAAGACTAATGATGCTAAGCACCTTTGCTTATTTTTATTGACCATGTAGATCATGGGTTGGGACCCCAGCACTGGTCAGTGGCCTGTTAGGAACTGGGCCACACAGCAGGAGGTGAGTGGCAGGCAAGCAACTGAAGCTTCATCTGTATTTAGAGCCACTCCCCATCACTTGCATTACTACCTGAGCTCGGCCTCCTGTCAGATCAGCAGCAGCATTCGATTCTCATAGGAGCACGAACCCTACTGTGAACTGCACATGCGAGGAATCTAGGTTGCGTGCTCCTTATGAGAATCTAATGCCTGATGATCCGTCACTGTCTCCCATCACCCCCAGATGGGACTGTCTAGTTGCAGGAAAACAAGCTCAGGGCTCCCACTGATTCTACATTACAGTGAGTTGTTAATTATTTCATTATATATTACAATGTAATAACAACAGAAATAAAGTACACAATAAACATAATATGCTTGAATCATCCCAAAACCTTCCCTCCCCGCCCCATCCCACCCCAACCCAACCCCCCTAGTCCATGGAAATACTATCTTCCACAAAACTGGTCCCTGGTGCCAAAAAGGCTGGGGACTGGTGAAGTAGATGTCTTCTCTTATTATAAAATGGCCATTCAAGTCCTCTTTGGAGGGCTTGTATGCCTGTTGCTCAGATTTATGGGAGTTCATTGTATGTTCTAGACACATATATATGCCGGAAATATGTTTTGTAAATTTTTCCCCAGTCTGTGGCTTGCCTTTTCACTCTCCTAATAGTGCCTTTTGATGATTAGATGTTCTTAATTTAAATAAAGTCTAATTTACCCATGTTTTCTTTTATGGCCAGTACTTTTTATGTTCTGTTTAAGAAATCTTTACCCATCCTAAGGTCATAACAAATATTCTCCTATGTTTTATTCTGGAAACTTAATTGTTTTGCCTTTTATGTTGAGAATTATACTACTTAAAGAATTAATTTTTATGTATAGTATGAGACGGGGTCAGGGCAAATGATTATTAGCAAAGTTGATCAAGTTTTTCTGATTAAGAGTACTTATAATTTAATCAGGCTTTTTTTTTTTTAAGACAGGGTCTCGCTCTGTCACTCAGGCTAGAGTGCACTGGTACGATCTTGGCTCACTGTAACCTCCACCTCCCAGATTCAAGTGATTCTCATGCCTCAGTCTCCCAAGCAGCTGGAATTACAGGTGCCCGCCACAACATCTGGCTAATTTTTGTATTTTTATTAAGAGATGGGATTGTACCATCTTGGCTGGCCTCAAACTCCCGACCTCAAGTGATCTGCCCACCCCGGCCTCCCAAAGTGCTGCGATTACAGGCGTGAGCCATGGTGCCTGGCCAATCAGGCATTCTTAACATAGCGATCACAATATACCTTGGGAGACAGCAGAACAGAAGAGGTAAAAGAAGTTGAAAGTAAAAAACAAAATGAGAAGACAAACCTCCTTTGGTTTCCCAATGCAACGATTTTCTATTTCAGAACCAAGCACAGGATGCACTAACCTCACACCCACCCTATTTATGGCCACTGCGAGGGAAACATACCTGTGAACTCAGACTTAAAGCCTGGGGGAGGAGGTCCTGCTGAGTTGGTGAATCTCTGGTAACGGTGGGAAAATGGAGGATACTCAGAGTACGGTGGAGGAGAATACTGCCCATCACTCAGGAACAGCTTATAGACTACAAAGGCGATCCCAAGGAGCACCACGATGGTAATCAATCCACCCATGTTACAGGAATCCGCCGACCACTTATAATAATAATCAGAGAAAGAGGCAAAGCCGTGCTGCTTTCCAGACTCCTTCAGTTTCTGCAGGCCAAGTTCTGTATAATCTAAATTGTACTCCAAGCCACAAGACCCTCTTAGTACATACTGGTCTTCAGAGGACTCATAGCCTTCACAGCTCACCACAGTTTTTCCAAATTTGTATGCAATATCTAAGTCAGTCTTACATTCCCACTGTGAAGAAAAATAGAAACAGACTATTAGAAACAAACTTTTTTCCATTTAATATATGTTACTTGGGGGCCGGGCGCAGTGGCTCACACCTGTAATCTCAGCACTTTGGGAGGCTGAGGCGGGTGGATCACGAGGTTAGGAGTTCAAGACCCGCCTGGCCAAGATGGTGAAACCCCATCTCTACTAAAAATACACAAATTAGCCAGGCACAGTGGCAGGTGCCTATAATCCTAGCTACTAAGGAGGCTGAGGCAGGAGAATCGCTTGAACCCAGGAGGCGGAGGTTGCAGTGAGCTGAGATCGTGCCACCGCACTCTAGCCTGGGCGATAGAGCAAGGCTCCGTCTCAAAAAAAAAAAAAAAAAATGTTACTTGGGCTATATATCCATCATAAAATTGCAAAATGAAGCAAGGGAATGAGCCGCAAAATTCACGACAGTAAGTATTCATGTCTAGAAGGCAGGGAAAATGAGGGGCTTCAAAGATAATGGTGGTATCTGTGTTCTACTTCTTATGCTGGATAGTGCATACACGAGTATTCACTTTATCACTATTCTTCATTCTTTACATATACATGTTATATATCCATCTGAACATATTAAGTATTCCATAATTTATACAATTTAAGCAAACTGCCAAAATGTCAACTTTTTGCCACTGTTCAAGAAGCTTTCTTTAAAAACACAGATTTCTTAAAAGACGCTAAGGCTCAAAACAGCATCATATATGAACATCTGGTAGCTACACAAAGCAACAGAGATATTACATAACACTCTGAGAAAAAAATCTTTCTACACAAATTTTATAAAACTATGGACTAACTTTCCAGGGTCCAATTCTACGTAATTCTCTTGTATTTTTAAAAGATATTTAGAAAAACACAAAAAGAATCCAGGCTAGCCCCAAAAATGTCCACCTTAAAAAAACATATGCCCAAGTTTGGTCTACATTCTATATTTTGTGGTGAAAAAGCAATATGCTTCTTTAACTCTTAAGATACAAGCTAAAGGCTGGGTGCGGTGGTTCATGCTTGTAATCCCAGCACTTTGGGAGGCCAAGGCGCGTGGATCACCCCTGAGGTCAGGAGTTTGAGAACAGCCTGGCCAAAATGGCAAAACCCTGTCTCTACTAAAAATACAAAAATCTACTAAAAAAAAAAAAAACGCTGGGCGTGGTAGTGCATGCCTATAATCCCAGCTACTTCAAAAATAGAGGCTGAGGCAGGAGAATGACTTGAACCCAGAGGCAGAGGTTGCAGTGAGCCAAAATCATGTCACCGTACTCCAGATTAGGCGACAGAGGGAGACTCCGTCTCAAAGAAAGAAAAAGAAAAGATACAAGCTAAAGTAGATTTAATTGGTTCTGCTGCCCTTCTGCAAATTTTTGTACAAATGATTTTCCTCTTTCAAACTTCAGACACACTATTTTATTTCATTTATAACAGCCTTATTGAAATATAATTCACACATACCATACAATTCACCCATTTCAATGGTTTTTAGTATATTCACAGTTGTGCTACCATCACCACAATCAATTTTAGAATATTTTCGTCACCCCAAAGAAATCTTGTACCCATTAGCAGTCACTCTCCATTCTGCCCTCTGCACCCCTCCCAACCAACTTTCTGTCTATATGGATTTCCCTAACTGGACAGTTCACAGGAATGTAATAATACAATATGTGGTCTTTTGTGACTGGCTTCTTTCACTTAGCATAACATTTTCAAGATTCATCCACGCTGTAGCATGTATTGGTACATACACTACATAATATTTCTTTGCATAGATATAGCACATTTTATTTATCATTCATTAGTAATGGACATTTGAATTGTTTCTACTTTTTGGCTATTATGAATAATGCTGCTATGTACATTTGTATGCAAATTTTTGTGTGGACATGTGTTTTCAATTCTCTTGGGTGTACACCTTGGAGTGGAATGACTGAGGCATACAATGGTAACTCTATGTTTAAACTTTTGAGGAAATGCCAATTTTCCAAAGCAGCTGGACCATTTTACATTCCCAACAGCAGTGTATAAGGGTTTCACTTTCTCCACATCCTCACCAGCCTTGTTATCTTTTTTATTATACCCATCCTACTGAGTGTGAAATGGTATCTTACTGTGGCTTTGATTTGCATTTCTCCAATGGCTAATAAGGAACATTTTTCATGTGGTTTATTTGTTACTTATGTATCTTCCTTGCAGAAATGTCTATTCAGACGCTCTGCCATTTTTAACTTGGTTGTTTTCTTTTTTTTTTTTTTGAGACGGAGTCTCGCTCTGTCACCCAGGCTGGAGTACAGTGGCGCAATCTCGGCTCACTGCAAGCTCCGCCTCCCAGGTTCACGCCATTCTCCTGCCTCAGCCTCCCGAGTAGCTGGGACTACAGGCGCCTGCCATCACACCCGGCTAGTTTTTTGTTTTAGTAGAGATGGGGTTTCACTGTGTGAGCCGGGATGGGATGGTCTCGATCTCCTGACCTCGTGATCCGCCCACCTCAGCCTCCCAAAGTTCTGGGATTACAGGCATGAGCCACCGCGCCCGGCCTTTATTGAGTTGTAAGAGTTATTTTATATTCTTAATACACGTCCCTCACCAACTATGATTCGCTAAGCTTCCTCCCATTCTGTAGGCTGTCTTTTCACTTTCTTGATGATGTCCTTTGACAGTCAAAAGTTTTTAATTTGGATAAGGTGCAGTTTTTCTTTTGTTGCTGTTGCTGTTACTACACCGTTTTTAAAATAATTTTATTTGGAGGAAGATTTATAAGTTTGCTGACTTAGGTAAATAAAACAAGCTAACCTTATATTGGTATTTCATGTTAACTACCACTTCCTTAATCATGCGTACTATAAGTAGCTTCTAAGTACTGTATTTAAATTTCAACTCTTGGAATAGAAGGAGTTTCTCTCCTGCTACTAAATGGCCTCTCTCCAGCTACTAAACATAAGCCAATGTATGATATGCTCAACACTCCTTTGCTCATGCTATTCCCTTCTCTAGCCTTTTCCTCTCTAAAAATGTTATCATTCCTTCCTAACACAGCACAAATACCTCATCCTTTAAATCCCAATGACTCCAACCAGACATGACTTTATAATGTTGTGTTGGGACCTACATGTAATCTGAGTACTTGTCTTACCTCCTCTACTACTAAGAGAGCTTCTTCATTCTACCTTATCCATTTTTGTATATTGCAATTAATACATATTTAATGAATGACATCACCATTACTGCCTTTTTTTCCCATCAAGACTGTAAAAGTCATAAGTCAAGGGGAGTGAGACTTCCGCTATAACCCAGAGGATTCTATGATTCAACTTAGCAGTACTGGGGAAAATATTGTGAAGTAAGTATCACCCAGTACACATCAACTTCCTCTCTGAATTGCAAAGACTATGCATAAAGGTTGTATCAAACAAGAATATCATTCTGATGGAGAGGGGAAATTGTCAACACAAGTTTCTTGCCTTGTGACCTGTCGTCTTAAATCCCTTTTGAAAGCAGTCAGAATACAAAGTAGAAATACGTAACTAGTGATTTAAACTGAATTCATTTAACAAAATCTATATTTAAAGCATACTCAGTTTTGGAACTTCAAGGAGATGCTCTGCTCGTATACAAAATACCAGTGTCCCAAAGACAATAAATGAAACCTGCTGAAATGCTTCCATTCAAAAGTAACCACCCTCAGTTATAAGATAATTTTAAAATCAAGTGCTAGAAGCACAATAGAGATATATGAACCCCTACTATTTACGATCTATAATTCCTAATTATCTCAATTTTGTCTTAAGGGTAGGTTGGTATTCTTTGAGGAATGACAGGAAAATGACAACCACAAGAGATCTCCTATCCCTCACCCTCAAGTATATAAAAAGTTGTGAAAATTTACAAGTATCTTAGAAGGAGGTCATGGTACAAAAACTACAATAAGTATTTTCAGGCCGGGCGCGGTGGTTCAAGCCTGTAATCCCAGCACTTTGGGAGGCCGAGATGGGCGGATCACGAGGTCAGGAGATCGAGACCATCCTAGCTAACACGGTGAAACCTCGTCTCTACTAAGAAATACAAAAAATAGCCGGGCGAGGTGGCAGCGCCTGTAGTCCCAGACACTCGGGAGGCTGAGGCTGGAGAATGGCGTGAACCCGGGAGGCGGAGCTTGCAGTGAGCTGAGATCCGGCCACTGCACTCCAGCCTGGGCTACAGAGCAAGACTCCGTCTCAAAAAAAATAATAATAATAAGTATTTTCAGGCTTTAAAATCGGTGCATTTCTTTTGGAGGCCATTTCTTCCACAGGAAGAGTGACTGATTTACTTACATATTTTAGGCTGATCTGAGATTTCTGTATGTGCTCCCTCAAAATACTGAATAATGTCCCAATAAACAATTTACTGAATAAAAATCCCCATTTAGACTGCCATCACTGTAGTGGATATTACCTGTACATCATACCCATCCCAGCCTTTGTTCTGACACTGTATGACTTTTGGGGTATAAGAATCACAACCAGCTGTGCCTCCAACACATTTCAACTGTGGGATGGGATCCAGCCTGCGGGAGGTGGTATAGCGGTCATAGTGGAGGGTAAGAGCTTTTACGTCCCGCAGCAACATTCTGTCTGAAATAGCAAGAAAACAGAGGAACACAAAGTAAACATCATGTCAGAGAAAGAAAGGTTCATCCTAACAAAACTCTCGTCATAGGAAATGCCTTTCTCGCCTTCTGAGAATGGCTGAGAGAGGATGAATCCACCTCTCAAAGCTATCCCAACAACATTCAGGCCTTCTGCACAAAATTCAGGTCACACTTTTAAGATCTCCCTGCATTTCAGGCCAGATGCTTCTACAGCACAAGTTGTACATCATTTTTGCTAAATCAAAAGAACAAAAAGTTCACTAACCTGAAACATTGTACTACTGTGTAATAATAACAGTGGTTAATTAAAAAGGCAAAAATACAAGCATGTTCCTGAAGCACATTTAATGATTTAAATGTCCACCAACAGGTGAAGAGATTAATATATTCTGATCTATTACAGTGGAATATTCCACAGCAGTTAAAATGAGTGACCTAGAATTCATGTATCAAACTAGATAAACGGCAAAAACATTTTAAACAAAATACAAGTTGCAGAATGTTTTGTATGACAGCTTTACATAAACCTTTAAAAAAGGTGAAACGATACTACGTACTGTTAATGTCTATATATGTATATAACAACAACATGAAAACACATATGGGAAGGAATAAACACCAAATTCAAGTAAGTATCTAGTCTACGGAGAGAGAAAGGAAAGAGATTTTATCTCTATTCCTAATGTTTTATTACTGGGAGTGGGGGATTTGTAGCAAATATGGTACAATGTGATAATTCAATAAAACTAGGTGATGACTACATGTATGTTCACTGTACACTTCTGTATGTTTAAATACTTTAGATATTTCACAATTTTAAAAATCAAAACTATTTAAACTATTTCACAAACTAAAAAATTTAAAACATACTGACAAGAGACTTTGAAAGGAGGAGTCAAAACAATAAAATTATGTCTGGCATTCATGTACAAAAATGAATTTCTAGGTGGCTCACACCTATAATCCCAGCACTTTGGGAGGCTGAGGTAGATGGATCACCTGAGGTCAGGAGTTCGAGACCAGCCTGGTCAACACGGCAAAACTCCATCTCTACTAAAAAGACAAAATTAGCTGGGAGTGGTGGTGCATGCCTGTAATCCCAACTACTTGGGAGGCTGAGCCGGGAGAATTGCTTAAACCTGGGAGGAGGAGGTTGCAGTGAGCCAAGATCACACCATTGCACCCTAGCCTGGGCAACAAGAATGAAACTCCATCTCGAAAAAAAAAAAAAATGAATTTCTACGCATTATTGCAAAATAAGGACAAAATCTTCCTATTTATCATGTTGTGGATTATTGATGGAAGATGCTGTGGATTGGCTCAGTCAAGATCCACTTCATCCTCAAACAGGTGTGCCTTCCTGCAAAGCAAAAGGAATCCCAAACCTCTTGCAGCTGTAGTTGCCAAAAGCAATTTCAGTTCTGCCAACCAGAGGGACTAGAGCAAAATCCGGAAAGCAGACCCTAGACTTATACCGTGCTCTGTCCTTCAGCTAGCAAACACAGGCATGGAGACCGTGGGTTTTCAAACTGATAGTATCCTCTAATCAGCTTCCTGGCTGTCAAGAGGCTTGACATGAGCAACCTATTTTTCAGTGTGGCAGATGTAATAGGCATCACTTTCTATCATTTTGTGAGTACCCAATTCCCTATATTCAACCTGTCAAATTAGCAGAATTTGCAGCCTCCCAAAATTCTACTAAAACTATAATAAATACATTGTTTTAATGATGTGAATGACTGTGGTCAGGTAAAACCAACGAGGAGATGACAGCAGAATTTTGGAAGGAGAAAGCAAATAGACTAATGGTAGGTGACTAGACCTAAGTGAAAGTCAAATGCCATAACAGCAAAGGGGGGAAACTGAGAATCAACCTGATGTACATAACAGAATCCCCCAAAAAAAAAAAGCAAAACAAAACAAAAAATGGGAAATGGCAGCTCTGGAATGAGAGATGCCTGAAATACACACTACAGGGTGAAAGCTACTTGAGAAGAAGCCATATCCCCAGATCCTCTCCCCAACTCCACACTGTTCTAACTCCCTCTTCCCCACTAAGGAAACTGTCTGGATATGTATTCTCTGGAGAGGATAAAACTGAAGAGATTTGCATTGGGGACCATCTGGCATAGTAGAAGGCATGGGTACAAAAACAACCAAACAGGGAACCCAAGTGACTGTGTGCACTCTGACAGCTGAAAGCACAGTTCTCCTTTCCCACATGGCGCACAAAATGCTAACAGCCATCCCCTCGTCCTCTGTGGGAGACTGGATGACTATTCCCTTGGTAATCTAACCAAGAAGAAGTACCTAAATACAGTGACATCAGGAACTTCCTCCAAAAAAAGAGCAACCTAGGTCACCCTGTTGTGAAGTTCAAAATCAAAACTGCAACGGCACACTGATAGCTTCCAATGAGCTTTTTGGTTCCCCAGGGTTAACCGTGAGCAGGGAGCCAAGGATTACTAAAAACATGATGAAAGTCCCTGCTGTGGTTTGAATGTGTCCCCCAAAGTTCACGTTAATCCCCAATGCAACCGTGTTGAAAGATGGAACCTTTAAGCGAGCTCTGCCCTCATGAATAGATTAATGCTACTCTTGCAGGACTGGGTTATCGCAGGAGTGGACTCCTGATAAAAGGATAAGTTAGGCCCCTTTCCCCTCTCTCATTCTCTCCCTTTTCTGCCTTCCATCATGGCATGACACAGCAAGAAGGCCCTCACCAGATGCCAGCACCTTAATATTGAATTTCTCAGCCTCCAGAACTGTGAGAAATGAATGTAGTTTTTTAATAAATTTCCCAGTCTGTGGTATTGTGTTACAGTAACATTAAACAGACAAAACAGCCCCTAACATGAAATATAGCAACCAGGACAGAACAGAACAACAAAAGGAAGCAGGAGGAAAAATGAGACCATGCAGAAGAAGAAAACTTTTTAAAAAACACTGTAATATCCTCAGAGAGCTAAGAGAAAAAGACTGCATTAATAAAACAATCATTTTTAAAAGGAATATTCAGAGAAAAAACAAGAGCTTTTGGAAATTAAAAACAGGACAGCTAAGATTAAAAACAACAAAACTGCCAGGTGCAGTGGCTCATGCCTGTAATCCCAGCACTTTGGGAGGCCAAGGCAGGCAGATCAGCAGTGCCCAAGAGTTTAAGATCAGCCTAAGCAACATGGCAAAACCCTGTCTCTACAAAAAAATTATAACATTAGCCAGGTGTGGTGGCACACACCTGCAGTCCCAGCTACTCAGGAGGCTGATGTGAGAGAATCACCTGAGCCCGGGGAAGTCGAGGCTGCAATGAGCCATGCACTCCAGCCTGGGTGATAGAGTGAGACCCTGTCTCAAAACAGAAATAAATACATACATACATACATAGAACTGTCAGAAGAAAATCTTCTAGAAAGTAAAGCTTAAAGAAAATCTTCTAGCAAGTAGAGCAAAAAGACACCGTACGTGGTGGCTCATGCCTGTAATCCTAGCACTTTAGGAGGCTGAGGCGGGCGGATCACGAGGTCAAGAGATCGAGACCATCCTGGCCAACATGGTGAAACCCTGGCTCTACTAAAAATACAAACATTAGCTGGGCATGGTGGCATGTGCCTGTAGTCCCAGCTACTCCGGGGGGCTGAGGCAGGAGAATTGCTTGAACCCAGGAGGCAGAGGTTGCAGTGAGCCGAGATGGTGCCACTGCACTCCAGCCTGGCGACAGAGCAAGGCTCCATCTGAAAAAAAAAAGAAAAGAAAAGAAAAAGAAAAAGAAAAAAGAAGGTTGAGCAAAAAGACAAGAAAGTAGGAGAGAAAGGCCAGGCACGGTGGCTCATGCATGTAATCCCAGCACTTTGGGTGGCCGAGATGGGCGGATCACAAGGTCAGGAGTTCGAGACCAGCCTGGCCAACATGGTAAAACCTCGTCTCTATTAAAAATACAAAAATTAGTCAGGTGTGGTGGCGGGCACCTGTAATCCCAGCTACTCGGGAGGCTGAGGCAGGAGAATTGCTTGAACCCAGGAAGCAGAGGTTGCAGTGAGCCGAGATGGCGTCACTGCACTCCAGCCTGGGGGACAGAGTTAGACTCCGTCTCAAAAAAAGAAAAGAAAAGAAAAGAAAACAGACAGTAGGAGAGGAAAAAAAAAAGAAAATTACCAGTTCAGGACCAGTTCAGAAAGTCCAAAAATCCAACAACGGTTTCAGAAAGAATGAACAAAGGAATCTGATTAGACAAACTCCAGGCTGTAATTCAAGAAAAACTCCCACATTGAAGGACTTGAGTTGTCATACTGAAAGGGCCCAACAAAAACCCAGGCCTGAGAAACAGACCACACAGAGGCACACAAAAAGTGAATTTTAGAACACCATAGACAAAAAAAGATTCTACTAATTGCCAGAAGAATAGGGGGAAAACAAGCCATATAGAAAAGATAAGACTTAGAAAAGCTTCAGATATCTCAACAGGATAGAAAAAGAAAATGGAGAAATGTATTCAAAAACTCTAAAGGAAAAAGTCTGGCTGGGTTTGCCAACCATCGCTTTGCTAATGGTAGAACACACTGACGTTACAACATATCCTATGATGTATTTCCCACAAGTATTTAATATGAATCTAATCAATCCAATAAACTTAAGGTCAATACCCTATCTATGTAAGAAAATATATATATAAAGAGACCTAAATATACTTCCAACCAGGAACCCACTAGGGTTTTTGGGGGAAAGAAATTATGTTAAAGGTCCTGTGAACAATTTTTTTTTTTAAAAAAAGAACACATAGCTTACCAGATAGTAAAGGTTACTATAAAATTATTATAATCGGTCGGGCATGGTGGTGCATGCCTGTAATCCCAACACTTTGGGAGGTCAAGGAGGGCAGATCACCTGAGGTCAGGAGTTCGAGATCAGCCTGGCCAATATGGTGAAACCCCGTCTACAAAAATTAGCTGGACGTGGTGGCACATGCCTGTAGTCCCAGCTACTTGGGAGGCTGAAGCAGGAGAATCACTTGAATCCAGGAGGCAGAGGTTGCAGTGAGCCGAGATTGCTGCCACTGCACTCCAGCCTGGGAGACATGAGTGAAACTCCATCTCAAAAAAAAAAAAAAAATTATAATCAAAATAGTAGGGAATTGGAACAGAGACAAGGAAATTGTGAAACAAAAGAAAGATCAGAAACAAATTGAGATACATGTGGGAATTTGGTAAGATGAAGTGGTCTTTTTAATTTAGTGGATAAAAGATGTCTTCTTTAATTAATAAGTAGCACTGGCATAATTGACTATGCAGCCACAAGAAAATTCACCTAAAGCTATATAAAAACTTAATTCCACATGGGCTAAGGATCTAAAATTTCCAAAAACTATGTTAAAATAAACTATGCTACATTAAACACAAACTACTACCTCCTCATAAATAAAAAATAAAACAATGAAAATGTTCAATGGTTTAGAAAAATCAGACTGTATTAATCAACTAAATAACAGAAATAATAAATTGAATTTATTGTAACAGAGTTGCAATAATGCAAAGAACACTGAGCTAAATTGGTGTCACTAACTGGCTATGACTTTGGCCAAGGCACTTAATTTACCTGTGTAGAAGTTTCCTTACCTACAAAATTAAAATGCTATCAACCTTGAAATTTGTTGTGAAGCTTAGATGTAATTTATTATCTGGCAGAGTACTTGAAGCATAACAGGTGATCAGGTATGATAAACATTACTCAAAGTTTTAAGATGGAATAGCATTACCATAATCCTATAGCATCTTTCTTCCCTAGAGATTCTTAAGGTCCAAGAACAAAATTCTAATACCCACGCCCCACTATTTACATCAGTCAAGGGACACAGGAGCTCCCTGAACTCCAGACTCATAAATCAAAATCCATGGCAGGTCTCAAACAAGATAAACAAAACCAAACTCTCCTAAACCTGATCATCCCACATTCTTCCACATCCATACTTCTAGTTGCTCAAGCCAAAAACCTTGGATTTCTCCTCATCTTCTCTCCTCTCACTCCTACATCTAATCCTTCAGAAGATCATGTTAGCTCCACCTTCCAAACAGGTGACAAGAGAATCCAGCTACTCTAACCAACTCCACTGCTCCTCCCCTGGTCCAAGCGGTCACCACTCTAAGAACTTACTGTACAATATTAAAATAGATACCAATATATTCACTGGTTTACCTGCTTCCCTCCTACCCTCTTCGGTCCGTTTTCCACAGAGCAGCCCAAATGACCCTTTAAAGATGTAAGTAATTTCAGGTCATTTACTCCTCCTCCCCACTTTAGGTTTCCAGTCAAATGTCACCCTAACAGTGACTTCCCTGACCAATGTACGTTTTTTAAGTCTCCACTTCTGCCCGCACAACATGTCCTCCTCACCCTGTTTATAATACACGGTGCATACCAATTTTCACAATATAGCATGCTATTTACATGTTTATCTGTTTATTGCTATTTCTCTCCAATAGAGGTAAAGTCCTTGGAGGCAAGACACTGTTTTGTTCACTGCTATATCCCCAATACCCTGAAGAGTAACTTAACATAAGACTACATTCAATAAGGAATTTTGAAAATTCTTTGGTAATCTCTTTAGAACGGTGCTATTTTTCCAGACAAATTACTGCTCAACGTGAGCTAAAGGACATCCAAGTCAAACAAAAGATAAATTAGGGAGCTGATTAATGCTTTACTAGGCCGGGCGCCGTGGCTCAAGTCTGTAATCCCAGCACTTTGGGAGGCCGAGACGGGTGGATCACAAGGTCAGGAGATCGAGACCATCCTGGCTAACATGGTGAAACCCCGTCTCTACTAAAAAATACAAAAAACTAGCTGGGCGAGGTGGCGGGCGCCTGTAGTCCCAGCTACTCGGGAGGCTGAGGCAGGAGAATGGCGTGAACCCGGGAGGCGGAGCTTGCCGTGAGCTGAGATCCGGCCACTGCACTCCAGCCCCGGCGACAGAGCGAGACTCCGTCTCAAAAAAAAAAAAAAAATGCCTTACTAAAAGACCTAATAAAAAGTATGCCAATACATTCATACCTTCATAAAAAAGTTCCTCAAAGTAAACTTTGAGGTAGAATTTACATAAAACAATTGAGTTTACTCTGCAAAATACTGTGGTGCTTTGTGTTCCAGAACAATAGTTTTACAGCGTAGATAAAACGAGGAAGTGGTTCATCTTTAAATCCGGTTCTTCTTTTATAGTTTTTATAGTTCTTCTGACTCAACTGTAAACTTCCTTTTTAAATTTATTTACGAACTGATTCAAAATTCAACAAATTAATGTTTCATTCTAGGTTTTCAACTGTAATTCTGATCAAGTCTCCCACTCATATACAACTTTCTAGAAATACAAAAGAAAAACATACAGACATTTAAATACAAAGTGGCTTTTTATTTTTTGATAATAAAACGTCCACATCAAGTGACTACTCAACGTGATGTGCTTGCAAATAGCACCTTCTCTGTCACTTCAGCATGTAAGAATAAAATAGGCTATTACAGAAATAAACCTGTTGCTTAAATTCGACAATGCAGGCATTTCCAATCACCAAATCACAAAGGCAATATGCTTTCCATGCCATCTTTACTCCGCGAACCAAAAATGATGTCTTTTTTTTTTTTTTTTACAAAAGTACAATGTAACAGCATGCGTCATTTATTAAATGAAAAAAGTCAAAATCTGTATCTAAGTATATAGACATACACGTATTAATTGCACGGAATATTACTGATTCCATGAAAATTCTTTAGACAATTTTAATACCGTACTGACATAAAAGAACCTCTTCCCTGGAATCCACTGAGCATGTGCCACCACCAAAAAAAAAAAAAAAGAGAGAAACAGAAAATTATTTTTTAAATTCTTCTCTACGGTGAAAGCCAATGGGAAGAGCTGGTGCCGCGCGACTGACTTCACTGCAATCTTCAGAATAACAGGCAGGGGTTCTCATAAAAACGCGGTGGCTCACGCCTGTAATCCCAGCACTTTGGGAGGACGAGGCGGGTGGATCACGAGGTCAGGGGTCGAGACCAGTCTGGCCTATATAGTGAAACCCCGTCTCTACTAAAAATACAAAAAAGTAGCCGGGCATGGTGGCGGGCACCTGTAATTCCAGGTACTGGTGAGGCTGAGGCAGGAGACTCTCTTGAAACTGGGAGGCGGAGGCTGCAGTGAGCCGAGGACACGCCATTGCACTCCAGCCGGGGCGACAGTGTGAGACTCCGACTCAAAAAAAAAAAAAAAAAAAGAGTGCAATCTGCGATTCTGCTAACAGACCTGCGAGGTCTGCAGCCCTGTCCACTAAGAGTGACTCAGAGACTGAGAGTGGCAGGCAAGGGCCGGCGATAGCAACAGGCAGCCATGACAACAGCCGGCCACGATGACATCACACAATCACACAGCCATGACAACAAAGCAGATGCGCAGGTGAGTGTCCAGCTCTCCAGTCATACTCAAGAGATGAGAAAGAAGACGGTGGGCAAATTCCGGGAGTCCGGGGCAGGGAGAAAGGGGACGTTAAGGATCCCCAGCCGTCCCGCCCCGCCCACTCGAGCCATCCCTACCCGCCTACCAGGACGCCTGGGAAGAGCAGCGGAACCAGGGAGGGCACGAACAGCAAACAGGCCAGACATGGGGAATCCGGGCACCTAGGCTCCGGGAAGACGGCGCACGGAAACGCAGGGAAGCCTGCACCGGCTGACGGCGGCGGAAAAGGGCGAGCGAACGGCCTGAGGGCCCCGGCAGCACTCACCAGGGTCGTTCCAGCCCAGGGCAGGGCCCGCGGTGAGCAGAAACAAATGCAGGCCGAGAAGCAAGCAGTGCCCGGCCGCTCCCGGCCCGCAGGCTACGGCCATGGCGCTCGATGAAGATGGCGCTGGGCTGTCAGACGCCTGCGGGCCGAACCCGGATACGGCAGCGCGCGCGACGCTTCGCAGCGACACCGAAATCTCTGGCGGCGGCGAAGGGACTGTCCGACTGCAGAGTCGCAGCCGCAGCCGCAGCCGCAATGGGTCAGTGCGCCAACCCTACGTCACTGCCGACGCGGCCAGTGGGGCAACGTGAGTGGCCGTCGTCGGCCCCGCCCCTAGAGCGCCCCGCGTTTTGGGGCGGGGCGAGGCGTGTGGGCGGCGCCGAGGACCAGGCGAGATGCGGCCGGAGGCGGGTTCGAGGCGGGGCGCCACGGTGTGGGCTGGGCCGAGGGCCTGACGCTGCCGCGCCCGCGGGCGGGGCGAGGGCTGCGAGCTGCTTTGTTGTGTCTGGTCTGAGATTCGGGAAGCTTCTGTGCGTAGGCGCTGCAGTTTGAGAGGCTGAAAACGTCACGACGCGAAATCTAAGAAATGTCAAATTATGTATTATTAAAACCTCAATAACTGTACCAAGGGAAGTTCTGTGCTTTATTCAGCTCTATGTGTTCAGCACTTAGCATAGCGCCTGGCGCATGGTCAGTGTTCTTTGACTTGTTGCTAAATACAGAGAAGATTCAGCCCAAAGGTAGCAAGGAAATACATTGTCTGGTTTCAAGGCTCAAAACCTTTACATGGTTCCTTACTCATGGAGGCCGGAAGACGGTATAAAATGTCAGGAGGAGAAAATATTATCTGAATGAAGAACCAGCCAGAGAAAACAGTTCTCTGAACTTTGAGGTCTGGCAGGCCTGGGTTTTTCTTTCTTTCTTTCTTTCTTTCTTTCTTTCATTCATTCAATGAGTATATGTTGATTACCTAATACGCACCAGGCACTGTTTTAGGCGTGGAGGATACAGACAAGATCCCTGTACTCATTGAAATAGAATAGGACAAATGGGCAGGGCGCGGTGGCTCACGCCTGTAATCCCAGCACTTTGGGAGGCCAAGGCGGGCGGATCACGAGGTCAGGAGATGGAGACCACGGTGAAACCCCGTCTCTACTAAAAAAATACAAAAAATTAGCCGGGCGCGGTGGTGGGCGCCTGTAGTCCCAGCCACTGGGAGGCTGAGACAGGAGAATGGCGTGAACCCCGGAGGCGGAGCTTGCAGTGAGCCAAGATCGCGCCACTGCACTCCAGCCTGGGCGACAGAGCAAGACTCCGTCTCAAAAAAAAAAAAAAAAAAAAAAAAAAAAAAAAAGGAATAGGACAAACGACATACCAATTAAGCAACAAAAATATAGGAGGTGATAACTACATTGATGAAAAAACAGGGTGATACAATGGAGCCTGGGGACACAACTTCAGGGAGGGCCTTGCTGAGGAAGTGATTTTTGAAGCTTGGGACCTGAATCATGAGGAAGAACTAGCCCTACAAAGATCAGGGGACTCATCTTCCCATCCGGGGAAGAGTGGATGCAAAAGCCCTAGCTTTGTGTTTTGAGGAAGAGTCATTCGGTCAGATGCCATAAACAGTTCAGTCCTACAAGACTGCCCCCACTTCAGACATCAATCACAAGTCTCAGGTTGTGACCTGTGCTTCTGACCAACCAGCTATAAATTAGGGTTTCCAGACCGGGTGTGGTGGCTCATGCCTATAATCCCAGCATTTTGGGAGGCCAAGGCACGTGGATCACCTGAGGTCAGGACTTCAAGATCAGCCTAGCCAGCATGGTAAAACCCTATCTCTACTACAAATAGGAAAAAGAGCTGGGCATGGTGGCACACACCTGTAATCCCAGCTATTCGGGAGGCTGAAGCAAGAGAATTGCTTGAACCCAGGAGGCGGAAGTTGCAGTGGGCCAAGATTGCCCCACTCCACCTGGACCACGGAGAGAGACTCCCTCTCAACAAATAAATTAGGGTTTTCATGACCCCTCCATCTTGAGTTCCATAATTTGCTAGAATGGCTCACAGAACTCAAAAAAACACTTTATGTTTACCAGATTATTATATTGAGCACCTACTAGTACCTAACAGTACCTACCAGGCACTGTTATCAGTATTGGGGATATAGCAGTGAATAAAACAAAATTTGGGGGATAAGAGAGGCAAACAAGGCCATAACTGAAGCAAAGTAAGTTAGGGGAAGAGTGGAATAAGAGGTGGCAGAGCAGTGAGACCTCAGCGTGGAATCAAGGAATGGTGGGACCAAGGACTGAAATAGAGATCATAGAGAATTCTATTCTCTTAAGTTTGAGGTGACTATTAGGCATCCAGGTAGATATGTCAAATAAACAGATATACTGTAAAAGTCGGAAGTTCAAAACTAAGGTAAATTTGGTAGTTATGTTGTAAATATAAAGGTAGCATTTAATGTCAGGATTCTATGGTTTGAATGTGTCCCCCAAAGCTCATGTGTTGGAAACTTAATCCCCAAAGCAATAGTGTTGAGAGGGGGGACTTTTAAGAGGTGATGAGGTTATGAGGGCAGAGCTCTGAATGCTGTTATCACAGGAGTGGGTTAGTTATTGGGGAGCGGGTTCCAGATAAAAGGGATGAGTTCAGCTCGCTTTCTCTTTTGCCTATCACCGTGAAATGACACAACAGGAAGTCCCCCACCAGATGCAGGCCCCTAGACCTAGGATTTCCCAGCCTCCAGAACCGTAAGAAATAAATCTCTATTCTTCATGAATTTACCAGTCTCAGGTATTCTGTTATAGCAACACAAAATGAACTGAGACATGTGAGAAGAGATACAGTAACATAAGGAGAGAATTGAGATACCACAAAAGAGGTGGCCCACGCTATGGGAACACTAACATTTGAACCTTGAGCAGAAGAAGATTCTAGAAAGAATCTGAGAAGTAACCTCTGGTGAAGAAGGAGGAAGAACTAGGAAAATAGAATATGGTAATTGAGAGAAAGAAAGAATGGTCAACAGTGTCCACTGTCGCTGAAAGCTTGAAGCAAAATTTGGTCTTTGAATTTTACACTGTAGAAATCACTAATTACCTTAAGAATAGAATTCTTGTTATTTGAGATTCTCACCATACACCATGTACAGTTCTGGACAGTCATGAACAAAACATGAAAGGTTGTACTAATAAACATTCTAGTGGGAGAGGTAGCCAACAAATTATGTCATTGCAAATAAGTAAGTGCCTTGGGCCAGGCACGGTGGCTCACACCTGTAATCTTAGCACTCTGGGAAGCCAAGGTGCATGATCACTTGAGACCAGGAGTTTGAGGCCAATCTGGGCAACATGGTAAGGCCCCATCTCTACAAAAAAAAAAAAAAAAAGTTTTAAATTAGCCAGATGTGGCCAGGCACGGTGGCTCACGCCTGTAATCCTAGCACTTTGGGAGGCTGAGGCAGCCAGATCATGAGGTCAGGAGATCAAGACCATCTTGGCTAACACGGTGAAACCCCTTCTCTACTGAAAATACAGAAAATTAGCCAGGCGTGGTGGCGAGCACCTGTAGTCCCAGCTACTTGGGAGGCTGAGGCAAGAGAACGGCGTGAACCCAAGAGGCAGAGCTTGCAGTGAGCCAAGATCGCACCACTGCACTCCGGCCTGGGCGACAGAGTGAGACTCCGTCTCAAAAAAAATAGCCAGATGTGGTGGCATGTGCCTGTCGTCCCAGACACTCAAAAGGCTGAGGTAGGAGGATCACTTGAGGCCTGGAGGTTGAGGCTGCAGCGAGCCATGATTGCATCACTGCACTCCAGCCTGGGCAACAGAGCAAGACTCTATCTCAAATAATAATAAGTACCTTGAAGAAGAAAACAGAGCAATATGACAGGTAGTGCTATAATAAGTAGGATGGCCCAGAAAGATTCTCTAAGAAATTACCATTTGAGCTGAGAGCTAAATGATGAGGCTATAAAAGGAAAAAACAAACTGTTTTCTCCTTTTTACTGTCACACAACACAGAGCAGTTCTGTGACCAGAAGGGAACCTGGGGGAGTATTTTACCACACACCAACCAACTCTAAAGGACATCAACATGACGTCCTATAACTCAATTCAAGTTAAGGGCCCACTATCCTCAAGACTGCCCCCACTTCAGACTTCAGTCCAGGAAAATACTTTATGTTTACCACTGTTATTGTAAAGGATTTATAAAGGATACAGGCAAACAGCCAGATGAAGAGATGGATAGGGCAAAGATAAGAATTAAGGCCATTGGCCGGGCGCGGTGGCTCAAGCCTGTGGTCCCGGCACTTTGGGAGGCCGAGGCGGGCGGATCACAAGGTCAGGAGATCGAGACCACAGTGAAACCCCGTCTCTACTAAAAATACAAAAAATTAGCCGGGCGCGGTGGCGGGCGCCTGTGGTCCCAGCTGCTCGGGAGGCTGAGGCGGGAGAATGGCGGGAACCCGGGAGGCGGAGCTTGCGGTGAGCCGAGATCGCGCCACTGCACTCCAGCCTGGGCAACAGCGTGAGACTCCGTCTCAAAAAAAAAAAAAAAAAAAAAAAGAATTAAGGCCTGGGGCTTCCATGCCCTCGCTGGGCACCCCACCCTCCCAGCACCTCCCTGTATTCAGCAACCTAGAAGCTCACGAAATCTTATTGTCTAGGGTTTGTATAGAGCTTAATCTCCAGCCGCCCTCCTCCCACCTCTCCTGTCAGTTGGTGGGTGGGCTGAAAGTTCCAACCGTCTAACACTCTAATCACATGGTCTTTCTGGTGACTGACTTTCTGGTGTCTGTAAACAATACAGTATAACAACTATTTACATAGTATTTACATTGCATTAGGTATTATAAATAATTTGGAGATTATTTAAAGTATACAGGAAGGGTTGGGTGTGGTGGCTAACACCTGTAATCCCAGCACTTTTGGAGGCCCGAGGTGGGTGTATCGCTTTAGCTTAAGAGTTCGAGACCAGCCTGGGCAACGTAAGAAGACCTTGTCTCTACAAAAAAAAAAAAAAAAATTAGCCAGGCATGGTGGTGCATACCTGTGGTCCCCGCTACTTGGGAGGCTGAGGCAGGAGGATAGCTTGAGCCTGGGAGGCAGAGGTTGCAGTGAGCCAAAATCATACCACTGCACTCCAGCCTGGGTGACAGAGTGAGACCCTGACTCAAAAAAATATTTTTTTTCTCTGAGTTTTCTCTGAATCAACCTGTAAGTGTTAGTAATTCCCAGTTTACAAAATTGTGAAGAGGATTAAATGAGATGAATGCTAAAGCACCAGGCACATAGCACCTGCTCAAAAAGCAAGAATTCCCTTCCTCTCATCCACATTCTCATCTTTACCATTTAACTTTGGAAAATGGAAAACCATCTGTATAAGAAGTATTAAAACTGAAAGGTAACACTAATTGGCTATTACATAACAATAGAGAGCATTTAAAGGATATGACATTAACTAGCATTCAGGGTTCTCTTGGAAAACTGGTGAAGAAAACTGACATTCTACCTTTTCTCAGACAATGATTTTCAAGCTTTGCTTTAGTTTGCATAGGAATCGTTTGAGGTGCTTGTTAAATTTTTAGATTCCGGGCTTTACCCACAAGAGTTCTAAATTCAGAAGGTCTGGAGTAGCAGTCAAGAATTTGGAAAGCATTCCAAAGTACTCTGCTTTAGGTGGTCCTTGAAATACAACATTTGGAAACACTGTTTTTAAGGTCTCAAGTGACTGGTCCCTACAACAGTAAACCAAAAATAGTCATTAGAGTAATGAGTGTTTTTGTGCTGGAAACACTGTGAATCTCATGGGAAAGATAAAGAGCACAATCTCTTAGGATTCTGTGACCACGGAAGAAAAGAATATAGATTCCTGTAACCTGCTGAGTAATCCCAGTTGCCCATGAATGTTGTCAACGACATCTGTAATGCCAACACATTTGTACTGAAAAGAGGAAATCAGGCAGGGCGTAGTGGCTCACACCTGTAATCCCAGCCCTTTGGGAGGCCAAAGTGGGAGGATTTCTTGAGCCCCAGAGTTCAAGACTACCCTGGACAACATGGCAAAACCCCACCTCTACAAAAACGAAAAAATTAGCAGGGAGTGGTGGTGCATATCTGTGGTCCCAGCTACTCGGGAGGCTGAGGCAGGAGGATAACTTGAGCCCTGGAGGTGGTGGCTGCCAACACAGGAGGCTGCCATGACTGTGACTGCACCACTGCACTGCAGCCTGGGCAACAGGATAACACCTTGTCTCAAAAAAAAAAAAAGAAAAAAAAAAGGAGGAAATTTATCTTTGTAGTTATTCTAGACAAGATAGCTACAAAGATAAAAATAATAACAAAATAATAAAATTAAAAAATTAAAAAATAATAAAAATAAATGAAAAAATAAAGCTATATACCCACCTCACAATTTGCCCACAAGGATATTCCTTGTGGACAAAGGACAGAGAGAACTTAAAGTCACCCTTTGCTCACTGTGAGACAAATGCTTATCTGATTGCTTCCTTTGCCCTGTCTTTTCACTAAACCAGACTAAAGCATAAGTGACTATACCTGTAAATTGTGTATTCAGTGAAAGGCTAATCAGAAACTCAGAAGAGGCTGGGCACGGTGGCTCATGCCTATAATCCCAGCACTTTGGGAGGCTGAGGCAGGTGGATCACTCGAGCTCAGGAGTTCGAGACCAGCCTGGCCAACATGGTTAAACCCATCTCTACTAAAAATACAAAAATTAGCCGTGTGCGGTGGCACATGCCTGTAATCCCAGCTACTTGGGAGGCTGAGGCAGGAGAATCACTTGAACCCAGAAGACAGAGGGTGCCACAGCACTCCGGCCTCAAAAAAGAAAAAAAAAAAAAAATTAGCCGGGCATGGTGGTGGACACCTGTAATCTCAGCTATTCGGGAGACTGAGGCAGGAGAATCAGTTGAGCCTAGGAGTTGAAGGTTGCAGTGAGCCGAGATCGCACCACTGTACTCCAGCCTGCAGCCTGGATAACAGAACAAGACTTGGTCTCAAAAAAATAAAAAATAAAAAATAAAGCAACCATTTGTCTCTTATCTACCTATGACCTGGACGTCCCCTCCCTACTTTGAGTTGTCCCCCTTCGCAGACCGAACCAATGTACACCTTATATACAGTTATTGCTGTCTCATGTCTCCCCAAAATGTGTAACACCAAGCTGTGCCCCAACCATTTTGGACACAGGTCATCAAAACCTCCTGAGGCGTGTCAAGGGTGCGTCTTTAACCCTGGCAAAATAAACTTTCTAAACTGACTAAGACCTGTCTCAGATATTGTGGGTTCACAGAACAAAACAAGAAAAGGTGGTGTGGTGGGTGACATGTGAGATGGAATTATTCACTTCTCCAGGAATTCTACCTATCCATTCAAGATGGCTGGGGAGAAGGGTGCATATGCCTGCTTCAGTAGTTTAGGGAAAGGAGCTGGTGGCTCACAGATTCCATGTAAACAGCGTGCATTTCCATGGCATATGTTCAAGTGTGCCTTGTGGTTTTGTTACCACATCCTTGAATGAAAATTTTTTTCATGATACAGGAAAGAGATGGTAGATCTTTCTGCACTAACTTGAACAGAAAAAAATCTACTCTCCTACAAAACACCCATAGACTCATTTGGTGCATTAAGACTCAAGAAGTGACCTGTTTGTTGTTGCTGTTGTTGTTTAAATTGTAATTCAACTCTAGAAATAGTAGAGAGAAGCAGAGTGGGTAATGCCTCAAACTTCCCAGTTGCTCTCATTTAAAAGCATATTGGAAATATCTCTTCTAAACATTCACTCAACAAAGTCTTATATGCCACTTTATCTTAGTCTGATGACTGAAAAAAAATTAAAAATTCAAATCGTATGTAGCTCACCCCCACCTACTTACTTTTAAAAACTTCAAAAGATTTTTATTGCTCAGAGAGAAAAGCCAAAAATCCTTGTGTATGGCCCTACTATATAAGCATGCTGCCCCACCCCAACCTTGACCAACCCTGTTGGCCACCTCTCTTCTCTCCAAGGGACCAAGCAAGCTCCTTGCTCCATTTGCTGCCAAAGTTCCTAACTCCCCACCACACACACATGCATGCGCACACGTGAACACACACACAAACACAAAAACACATAACATACACAAACACACACAAACACGCACACACACCACGCGCACACACACGCACACACACAAACATGCACACACAAACACGTGCACACACAAACACGCACACACACACGCAGGCACATACAAACACAAACACATACACACGCACATACACGCAGGCACAAACACACACACACAAACACGCATACACAAACATGCACACAAACACACGGACGCACACACAAACACAAGGACACACACACAGAACACAAACACGCACACACACGAACACCCATGCACACACAAACACGCACACAAACACGCACACACGTACACACACAAACACATGCACGCACACACACACAAACACAAAAACAACATACCCCGCCACCTGTGATGGCTTTTCCCTTCTCTATTAACACATTTATTCATCCCTGTGTTGTCTCTCCTTGGGGGAAATTTTCCCTGGCAGATCATAATCAAAAGTTTTCATAGGACTATTTACCCATCTTTCCTAGCGTAGGAAAGGATAAAAACTTCCTTTACCCTCTTAGGTTCAGAAGCTGAGAACTGTGAATTAAACTAACAAAGTACAGATTACCAGGGGGAAAAAAAAAGGTTTATTTTGCAGGCACAAGGAGTCTTCACAGAAAAAGAAGTGAAAACTCAAAAAGTAATTAGGCCTGGAACCTTGGATCATTTTAACAAAGGGTGATGCATTGTGGAAAAGTAGACAAAGGAAAGGGTTTGGACTTCTAGGGGCAGTAGATTGTAAGAAGGTAAATATATAGAGGGAAACTAATGAAAGATAAGGTCTACTTTAGTAACGATTTCACAGACTCCAATAAATGCTGTTTACTGGGGCATAAGAGTTGCCTCCTCTCCCTGGTCTGGGAAATGTAAATATTTATAAGTAGAAAAAAAATTTTTGAGGGCCAGGCGCAGTGGCTCACGCCTGTAATTTCAGTACTTTGTGAGGCCCAGGTGGGCAGATCACTTGAGGCCAGGAGTTTGAGACCAGCCTAGCCAACATGGCGAAACCTGTTGTAACCGAGCGAAACACCACACTTTGAGACTAATTCAGGAGTCCTTTATTGCCGGCGACCGAGAGACGGCTAGAGCTCGAAATTCTCTTGGCCCTGAAGAAGGGGCTAGATTTCCTTTTATACCTTGGTCTAAATCGGGGAGGAGTCTAGCTGAAGCAATATTTACAGAAGCAGAACAGGCAAAGAGTTAAAAGATAAATGATTACAGAAACAGTTACAGGAAAATAAACAGTTCCAGGTGCATGGGTCTTAAATTATCACAAAGTGATAAACGCAGGGGCTTTGGGTACCATCAACTGAGCACGTTCCCAGGAGCTGCTGGTAAGCTTGCCTCAGTATCTTATCAATAAGCGCATTCCTGGATGTGCTTGGAGTCAGCTTACACCAGTTATGTCCTTAAGGGAGGGGGACAAGGGTCTGCAAGCGAAGAAACCAAAATGGAGTCTGTCCGGCTCTCTCAACTAAGAGAGTCAATCAGGTTAAAACAAGGTAGGGTATCACACTGTAATCCCCGCGCTTTGGGAGGCTGAGGAGGGCAGATCCTTGAGCTCAGGAGACCAGTTTGGGCAACAAGGTGAGAGTCTCATACCCCGCCCCCTCTCTACAAAAAAACAAAACAAAACAAAAAAGCCAGGCATGGTGGCTCGTGTCTGTGGTCCCAGCTACTGCGAGGCTGACGTGAGAAAATCACTTGAGCCCTGGAGATAGAGGCTGCAGTAGCCGTGACCACATTCCAGCCTGGGCGACAGAGACCCTGTGTCAAAAAACAAACAAAGAATGTGAAATTAAGCCAAAAGCCATCACACGTGCATCCAAAGGACGGCCGCCACCCGCGATCCCTTCCCAAAGCACGCGGGAGGTTGCGGGATCAGCTACGGGGGCTTCAGCAGGGAGCCCCCAGACCGGCCCTGACGGGAATTCAAGACCTGGCGCCGGCTCATTCCCCCAGTCGGGGCGGCGGCGGCAAGCCTCGGCCGGCGGTGATAAGCCTCGGCCGGCGGCGATCTGCAGAACGGCCAAGAAGGGAGGCAGGGGTCGGCCACACAGCCCAGCCTGGCGCGGCTTCCGCGCCCCCGCGCAAGCCGGAGCCGCCGGCGGAAGTGCTGCGTCGCGCACTTCCGGGTGTTGTCTGGCCGCCGTAGCGTCTTGGGTCTCCTGGCCGCCGCCGCCGCCGCCGCCGCCTCGGGTCGTGGAGCCAGGAGCGACGTCACCGCCATGGCAGGCATCAAAGGTGGGCCTGGGGTGCGGGACGCAGGAGGGCTGGGGCCCGCCGGGGAAGATGGGCCGGGGGTCCCACGCAGCCCCCGCACTTCTCCTCTGGGCCCGGGCGTGCGCGTGGGGGTCCCTGCTTCGGGGAAGCGACCCCCGCCCTGGCCCTGCCCTTGGCCCGGAGGTGGGCGCGGCGCCCTCAGGCAAGGGACGGTTGCGACTCCGGCTTCCCCCGACAGCCCCCACTTTCTGCCGATTTCGGCAGCCTCTCTCCCACCCATCGTACCCCGGACAAAATATGAAGTGGTTGGCGGTCAGTGAGGAGTCCCGTCGCGACTTGGGCGGCCACACACGTTTTGCAGGAGTTTGCATCCAAGAGAGAGGCAGGCAGAGCGTGGGATTGAGGAGGCTGAGGCTGCTGGAGATGCCAGCTATGGAAAACCAGTCATTTCCCACCGAAAGGCACAAGTGCGGGCTGCGGTCACTGCACTGGTCTCCCCGAAACCTCGAGCCCCACGTCCACCCCGGCCGCCCGCGCCCGAAGCTTTACAGGCTCCCGAAACCGGTGCATTTTCATCTGCGGTGTCTGGACCCTAGAGTGGATCCCGTAGCGACCCCAGAGTGCTCTTGGCTCACCTCCCTCTCCGCAATTGCACCCTGAGGCTTTTTCAAATTGCGAAGTATTTCTTTTTTTTTTTTTTTAAGAAGATAAAATAGTGTTACAACTTAATGAAAAACTATTGGCTTATTCATGTATTTTCTTTTTTAAAAAAAGGGATGTCGCATTTGTTCCAAATGTTAGGTAGTTTTGTTGTCAGTGTGATGAGAAGCAAAGTTTTCAACTACTGCTTACTAATTACATTGATTTCTTGACCTGCCGCTTTGTAGAAGGGCAGTCAGGCAGGAAGCAGGAACTACTTTGGGAGCAGTGGTTTTCTTTGTATTTTTTCTTCTCTAAGGAAAACTTAATCGAGTTTTTTTTTCTCAGGGTCGGTCTTACTGTTTCTTGTTTATTTTCAATGTCTGGAAACATTTCATTTCCCATATAAAACCTTGTCATTTAAGCAACTGGGATACTTTTTGTAATCTCATTTTGAACTATAATAGACTCTTTTAAACCCTTATGTGAAAGGCAGTTATTGTGAATTGCTGTGGTTTTTAGGATGTTGCCTGTTTCCCTGTTCTTCCCCGTTTCTTCAGTGTCATTAATGCGGGAGTCTCTTAAGAAAATCGCTCTGTAATTTACTTCCCCAGACCTAGGGAAATACTGCATTAAACTGACGAAGGTGCCTCAGGTGAATTGCACTTTTGATTTCAGCAGGATTTTCTGGTTGGTGTGAGTCAGTATGTTTCTTTCTCTTGGCCTAATATCATCTTTATATTAGGAAGGAGTGTTGCTATAATTAGAGACCATTAGGCATTTCTTGAGCCATTTGTCTATTACTTTTTGATATATTGGATTTTCTGGTAACTCCCAGGTTAGAGAAGTGGTCCCTCCTTCTACTCTAATTTCTTTGTAATCACAGAGTCAGCATCTTGTCTCTAGAGAGTTTTTCTAGCTAATTGGGCTGCTCCATCCCTAGCCTAGAGGCTTTGGGAGTAGAAACCAGACTTATCTAAGCTTTGCCTTCCAAATGTTGCATCACACAATTACTCTATGAATTCTTGCCTTGTTGATGTATCATTTAAGAAACAGTTTGTATACAAATGATGAAATGTATATATAAACTAGGCAGTTGCCAATTTCATAAGATTGAAGAAACTGCAAGTTTTGAGAATACTGATAAGCAATTTATTTAACCTCTAATTGGCTACCTTATTCGATATGACTGGGAGATGAGATGTCACATCAAACTGTGTTATGAATATTTTTTTAAAAATTTAGTATTTAATCCCGGCACAGTGGCTCACGCCTGTAATCCCAGCACTTTGGGAGGCCGAGGCGGGCAGATTACCTGAGGTTGGGAGTTTGAGGCCAGCCTGACCAACATGGAGAAACCCCGTCTCTACGGGGTGGATCACGAGGTCAGGAGTTCAAGACCAGCCTGTCCAAGATGGTGAAACCCCGTCTCTACTAAAGATACAAAAAAGCCGGGCATAGTGGCAGGCACCTGTAATCCCAGCTACTCAGAAGGCTGAGGCAGGGAACTGCTTGAACCTGGGAGGTGGAGGTTGCAGTGAGCCAAGATCGCGCTGTTGCACTCCAGCATGGGCAACAGAGTGAGACTCCTTCCCCCCCAAAAAATAATAATAATATATTAAATTATATATGAAATAAAATTATATATTATATAATATACATTATATATTATATACATTTATTATTATACATATATATTACATATTATACAATATATATAATTATATATAGTATATATATTATATTTAGTATTTAATGGAATGGAAGTATTATCTCAAGGTATCTTAATTCCCCCAAACAATTCCAAGAAACTTACTTTTTCATTATACAACAGCGTTTACAAGGAACTGGAATCTCAGGCATAAATAAATATATTAAAGTTATTCCAATATTCCTATTCATAACACTTATAAGAAGACAACATTGGTTTATGTTTTTTAAATTATTTTTTGATACTTGAGCCTTATCTCATTTTAGACCTTGTTTGTTTGTTTTTTTTTAAGGAATCATTTTTCATTAACTTTGCAAGAGTATAGTCAAAGAATTTAGACTTTCTTTTTTGATAAGAACATGAATGACTGTTCTCTGTCACAGAACAGTCACCTTCAGAGGCCATCATGGTCCTAAGATGGCTTGCCTCTTGCAGAGATTACTATAAACATGCTTTTTGAGATTTTTCTTCCTGGTTTAAATATATATATATTTTTTCTTTGCTTCCTGCCTTCTGTCAGAGGGCAATTCTTACTTGTATGCAATTCTTTCTCCTAGTTCCCATTTGTTTCAGTGTGGGAAGCAAGATAATCAAACTTAGAAAATTTTGTGTCACAAGGTATACAGGTAATAGTGATTACTTTTGGGAAGGGAAAGTTCCTTTTTACTTAATTTTTGTTCTGGGTGTATGATTTACGTATTGAAAAATATATAAGTGAGCATAGGTGATTCTTTAAAATAAAAATGTGTTGTCCTCTGAATTCCTACCTAACAACTGTGTCACGAAAATGAATTAATATAAATAAGAACTTAAGGGTCTTTTTATAGAGAATGTTGGCTTTAGTGTATGGGCTTTGTAACATCTATTTTGTCTTTTTTTAGTGGCCTTTGTTTTCTCCAGGATTCTAAGTTGCATATAAATGGCTTCTGAATGATTGAGGTGTTACTAGGTAGTATTTTTAGTAATGGACTTAGCTGTCTTTTTTTTTTTTTTTTTTTTTTTTTTTGAGACAGAGTCTCGCTCTGTCGCCCAGGCTGGAGTGCAGTGGCGCAATCTCGGCTCACTGCAAGCTCCGCCTCCCGGGTTCACGCCATTCTCCTGCCTCAGCCTGCTGAGTAGCTGGGACTACAGGCGCCCGCCACCGCGCCTGGCTAATTTTTTTTTTGTATTTTTAGTAGAAACGGGGTTTCACCGTGGTCTCGATCTCCTGACCTTGTGATCCGCCCGCCTCAGCCTCCCAAAGTGCTGGGATTACAGGCGTGAGCCACCGCGCCCGGCCGACTTAGCTGTCTTAATAGTACCTTTAGTGTTCAGAAAATTATCTGCTTTTAAGATCTAGTCCAACTGTCCTTTTAAAGAAGGAAGAACTGAGACTCATAAATTACTTGGACAACTAGTTAGGGCCTCAGACCCTCCTTACTGTCAGTTCCATGCTGCTTCCACTCTGCTACATTCATTCCACAAATATTTGTTGAGTGTTAAGAGCCAGGGCACGACCATCACAACAGAAAAACTTGCTCCCCCTTCTCATGAAATGGACAGTTGAGAAGGAAAGACAAAATACAAACCAGTAGGAAATCACAGCTAATAACTGAGCAAAGGAGAGGCATTCAGTGAACAGAGGGCCTCAGCATACATGGGTCTCTGCCTGGCATACTCATCCCAAATATCCATGTGATTTCCTCCCTCCCTTCACACAGATCTCTGCTTAGGTGATTCCTCATCAGAGATGCCTTCCCTGGCCACTGTGTCTAGACTAGCACTAATATCCCTTACTCTCCCTGACATTTGTCATCACTTGACATTTATTTGCTTGCTTGTTAAAAATCATTTTCTTCTCCCACTAGAACATAAGCTCCGTGAGAGCAAAAGCTTTGATTGTTGTCATTGCTCTGTCTCCAGTAGCAAGAACAGTATCTGACACACATTAGGTGGTCCATAGATGTTTGTTAGAGGAATGAATAAATGAATATAACGGGGAATTGGTCTAGTCAGAAGGTTTGGAAAAACTTCACTGGGGCCAGGTGCGGTGGCTCACGCCTATAATCCCAGCACTTTGGGAGGCTGAGGCGGGCAGATCACAAGGTCAAGAGATTGAGACCATCCTGACCAACATGGTGAAACCCCATCTCTACTAAAAATACAAAAAAAAAAAAAAAATTAGCTGGGCATGATGGCGTGTGCCTCGAGTCCCAGCTATCCGGGAGGCTGAGATCTGAAGGAAAAGCAGGAGTTAAGTTGGAAGAAAGTGGAGAGGAGTGGGAAAGGGCCATGTGTCATTCACTGTTGTATCCCCAGTGCTTGTCACATATTTAGTGCTCAGTGAATATTTCTTCAGTGAATGAAAAAAATGTCCGAGGCAGAAGGGACACAGTATGCCCAGGCCACGTGAGTGAGCGAGACTGCTGATTTCCAGGAAAGGAAAGAGGGCCAGTGTAACTAAAGTGAGGGTTCAGGGACACTGTAGTAGTCTGGTGTGACACATCACAAGAGAGGCGGGCAGGGCCCGGTCATGAGAACCAGTTTGGAACTGAAGAAAACAAATGGTAAATTCTGTAATTTTCCTTACAGTTTATATTGCATTCCCCTGTAAACTTGAAATGCCTCGTTTGCTGTAAAATAAAAATGCAATTCTTTTCCTATAGCTGGAAATAGAATGGTGTTCAGGACTAAGTGACTGTGTTCGGGGTTAACATCACCTGCATCAGCGATCTAACCAAAAACTAAATCTGCCAAGCCACTATGTCATTGGGCGTCCTTGATTACAACCATTTTAGTTCTGCAGAGTGTATCAGTAGTACTTGGCAAAGTTTAACCTGTTTCCTGTTCATTTTGGTTTCTCTTTGTTAGCCTTTGTCCTGGTAACTTTTAGACCTTCTTCAAATGTTTCGAATTTTAACTTCTGAATTTTAATAAAATGGCCTAACAACAACAAAACTAGTTATTTTCTTAGCCACCGTAACTGTAGAAATACAGGTTATATAGAACTCATCATAAATTTATCATTATTTATTTTTTGAGATGGAGTCTTGCTCTGTTGCACAGGCTGGAGTGCAAAGGCACAGTCTAGGCTCACTGCAACCTCCCTCCCCCTCCCGGGTTCAAGCAATTCTCCTGCCTCAGCCTCCCGAGTAGCTGGGACTACACGCATGTGCCACCACATCCAGCTAATTGTTTGTATTTTTAGTAGAGACAGGGTTTCACCATATTGGCCAGGTAGGTCTCAAACCCCTGACCTCGTGATCTGCCCACCTCGGCCTCCCAAAGTGCTGGGATTACAGGCATGAGCCACTGCACTCGGCTATCATTTATTTCTTTGCTTTAGTCTAGGTCATTGATTAACTATGCCTATTCAAGAAAGTTGTTTCTATTCACTAACATGTGAGAGCACCTTAAAATGTACTACTCTGTGTGTGTGTGTGTGTGTGTGTGTGTGTGTGTGTGTAGCTTTAGAAACTATATTTCACCTGTAGAATGCATCTATTGTTTATAATAACACCTTAAAATAGTGATACCTCAGAGGGATTATAACCCGTTATCCTACAGATTTTCTAATGTAGATTAGGGAAGGAAACCCAGCTCTACTTTTGCAAACGATTTAAAGATCTGCAACAAAATTAATTGATTAAAATCATTAACTACAGATATCTTCAGGCATTTTTTCTGGTCAGTTTTATGCACATTGAGAGTTTATATGCAAGAAACAGGAGCTGATTAGAAGAGGTTTTCCTATAGTATGAGGCTTTTAAAGTGCAGTAAACTTGAGAATGTGGAGTTTCTCCACATACAGCTTTTCAAAACTGTAGTGATCTGTGAAGTAAATATAATTCTAATGCCCAGAAGAGCATTGAGCCTGTGGACTGTGACTCTTTAGAAAGGGAACCAGCAATTGGGGAATGTGGTGGGGTACTAGCAATAGGTTAGAGCTTTAAAAATCAATGTCCCTGGCTGGGTGCGATGGCTCATGCCTGTAATCCCAGCACTTTGGGAGGCCAAGGCAGGTGGATCCCCTGAGGTCGGGAGTTCGAGACCAGCCTGACCAACATGGAGAAACCCTGTCTCTACTAAAAATAGAAAATTAGCAGGGCATGGTAGTACATGCCTGTAATCCCACCTTACTCAGGAGGCTGAGGCAGGAGAATCACTTGAACCTGAGAGGTGGAGGTTACAGTGAGCCAAGATCGAGCCATTGGACTCCAGCCTGGGCAACAAGAGTGAAACTCCATCTCAAAAACAAAACAAAACAAGAAAAGTCAATGTCACTTTATTTTGCCCTGAAGATGCCACAGAAGACTTATTCTAAGACTAGATAACTTACACTTTTGATGGCAACTTGCTATTAATACGTTTGAGGGATTTTTGCTTCTGAGGTTACAGATAATATTCAGACTGCTGATATTAATAAAAATATTTATTTAACTAATTTATATTCCTATTGCACTTCTTATTTGCTTTGCAGCTTTGATTAGTTTGTCCTTTGGAGGAGCAATCGGACTGATGTTTTTGATGCTTGGATGTGCCCTTCCAATATACAAGTATGTAAAATGTTTGTCTTTCTGAATATTTAAGGGTAAAATTTTTCTACTTTTAAAGCTTAAAAAAAGTGTTTTTTTTTTTCACTACTGTAAAAGTAAAGCAGAGAAATGTTCACTTACCAAACACATACCTTTGTAAAAATCATCACTTAAAATTTGTTTCTAAAGATTTTAGGACACCAAAATGCAAATAAGACTTTTGGCTGTTACCTGCTCTTTCACTACTGCTGAGTCTGCAATGGCAGGATAGCTACACAGTACCTCAGCCCTCCTGCTCAGTTTTTAACACCTATTGATAATACTAATTACAAGAAAATTTAAAATGTCTTTTTGCAAAAAAAATGCCATAAGCAGTCAAAGCACAAATGACTAAAAAAAAAAAAGATATGTAAACAATTACTTTCCGGCCGGGTGTGGTGGCTCACCCACGCCTGTAATCCCAGCACTTTCAGAGGCCAAAGGTGGGAGGATTGCCTGAGGTCAGGAGTTCGAGACCAGCCTGGCTAACATGGTGAAACCCCATCTCTACCAAAAATACAAAAAAAAAATTAGCCAGGCATGGTGGCGCATGCCTGTAGTCCCGGGTACTCGGGAGGCTGAGGCAGGAGAATCACCTGAACCCAGGAGACGGAGGTTGCAGTGAGCTAAGATCACGCCACTGCACTCCAGCCTGGGCAACAGAGCAAGACTCCGTTTCCAAAAAAAAACAAAAAAACAAAAATTGCTTTCCTTAGGATAGAAAGAACTTCTCAAAGTTAACATTTTAACATTTAGATAAATTAGAAAACAATGGACAACTCAATAGAAAAAAAATATAAAAAGAGAACTACAAATTGCTAATAAGCATATAAAAATATCCCCAGCTTCACTCAAAACTAAGCCAAATCCATTGGCAAAGACAAGAGACAGTGCAAGCAGACACTCTTTTGTGCTGTGGGGGAGTACACATAGGTAGTTTTCTTGGAGATAAGTTTGCTTGTAGCTCTCAAAGTATATATTCTTTGAGGTAGCCCTTTCACTCATGCAAACCCACTTGCAGATGTTTACATGGATACATTTAGTGGGGGAGAGTATGGATGTTCAAGCAGCCTTGTTTTTTGGTTTTTGGTTTTGTTTTGTTCATCTGAGCCTTATTTATAAGAGCCAAAAAAAATTCTGGAAATATCCTAAATGTCCTTCAGAAGAAAAATGGTTACATTATAGTAAATCTATTAATGGAAATACAAGGCAGTCTTAAAAAGAATGAGGAAGAGCTGTAAGTGCGAACATGTGAATATGTTCAAGACACACTGTTAGGAAACTGCAGGGACCCATTCATATTTTAAAGTTTATGTGGAAATGTGGAAGAGTCCCCGAGAAGCTCAATAGGAGAGTGGGCAAGAGGAGATTTGGAGAACTTTTAGTCTTTACTTTTTGTGCTTTTGTACTGTTTAAATTATTTTTCTTAAGCATATATTCAATTTTTAATTTTTTTTCTTAAAATGTTTAGGAAATGGTCAGGCACAGTGGCTCACACCTGTAATCCTAGCACTTTGGGGGGCCTAGGCGGGTGGATCCCCTGAGCTCAGGAGTTGAAGACCAGCCTGGCCAACATGGTGAAACCTCATCTCCACTAAAAATACAAAAATTAGCAGGGCATGGTGGCACACGTCTGTAATCCCAGCTAGTCAGCGGGGCTGAGGCAGGAGAATCACTTGAACCCAGGAGGCAGAAGTTTCAGTGAGCCGAGATCACACCACTGCACTCCAGCCTGGGCAACAGAGCCAGACTCCGTCTCAAAAAAAATAAAAATAAAAATAAATTTAGGAAACATAAATAGCTGCTTATCATTAGCCTCTGTATAATCAGATCTCCACCATGATATGTATTTTATTCTATGGTAGTTTTAAGGGCATGTATTTCCTTTTTAACTTTTTATTTTGAAACAATTTTAGATTCTGAAGAAGTTGCAAAAATCATACACAGAGATCCCCTGTACCCTCCACACAGCTTGCCAGAGTTGTAAGATCTTACATAACTGTAGTTACCAAAACCAGGAAATGACTGTGGTACAATACAATTAACTAGATGGTAGAGTAAAAGCCATCTGTTTTTATTGTGATAAATTCTATATTCTGACTGAAAGTGTTCAAAATTACTTTTAGCTTCTTTTCTGTATTTTGATTTCTGTAATTTGGGAGTTCCTTGTGATGTAAGGGAAGTTTAGGGTTGCTTCAGCTTTATGCTAAGTTTGGGTATCATCCATTAGAAGTCAAGGGAATGAATCTTGATTTTTTTAAAAAGACCATATTTTGTGTGTAGGAAAATGACATAGCAAAAATTACATTAACTTATTTTTCTTTTTCTAGCAAATACTGGCCCCTCTTTGTTCTATTTTTTTACATCCTTTCACCTATTCCATACTGCATAGCAAGAAGATTAGTGGATGATACAGATGCTATGAGTAACGCTTGTAAGGAACTTGCCATCTTTCTTACAACAGGCATTGTTGTGTCAGCTTTTGGACTCCCTATTGTATTTGCCAGAGCGCATCTGGTAAGTGATTATCTTCTTCCATTGATGATTTTATATTGAACATGTGTTAAATTTTTCTCAAGCAAAGTTTTTGTTAATGACATGAAAAGAGATGAAAGACATAAGAGCCTAGAAGACAGAGATTAAAATCTCACTTTATTGTTTGTTCTTGTTAACTAAAAAAAGAGATATTTGAGAACGTGGCTTGGATCTGCAGCAGCTGTTGGCTTGCTAATACTTAACTGTCAGAGTTGAGCATATCAACTCCCCCGGTGCTGAACAACCCAGGCCTATCCTGTAAAACTGAAAATCTGGAAGACCTGAAAAGATGTATGTGCTCTGCAGGCGGAAGAGCACTGAAGAGGGGAAGGGGCTGGCTATGGGTACTCAGTTCTTCCTCCCAAACTTACTGATCCACACTTGGCGCCTTCATCTCTGGGGAGGTAGAGAAGACAGCCATATGGAGAAGGCAATTGTTTTCCCACCCCTTCAAAAGAATGTACACGGGTGTGTTTCCATCTGTGATATGCTAAAATTTAATCTACTCTAGACAGATTTTTAGATTAAGGAAGAGTAAGCATATTCCTTTATAAACAGAAACTTGTAGAATTTTATGCTGCTTCATCGTAGCCCAGAAGTCAAGCTTGTTTTTGAATGGTCATTTCATGACTTTCTTTTTAAAGGAACCAATGGTAAATGAAAACAATATAAAACAGTATAAAAGTACCACTAAGTATGTGTTCAGCACTGTAACAATTACTGTTACAAGCCATGTTTCTTTTAGATCATAATTAGGACACAACTGGAGCCTTTTTTTTTTTCATTTTCCTTTTGTTTTTCATGCCTGTTAACTGAGTGTATCTTATTTCCATAGATTGAGTGGGGAGCTTGTGCACTTGTTCTCACAGGAAACACAGTCATCTTTGCAACTATACTAGGCTTTTTCTTGGTCTTTGGAAGCAACGACGACTTCAGCTGGCAGCAGTGGTGAAAAGAAATTACTGAACTATTGTCAAATGGACTTCCTGTCATTCGTTGGCCATTCACGCACACAGGAGACGGGGCAGTTAATGCTGAATGATATAGCAAGCCTGTTGGGGGTATTTTAGGTGCTCCCTTCTCACTTTTATTGTAAGCGTACTATTTTCACAGAGACTTGCTGAAGGATTAAAAGGATTTTCTCTTTTGGAAAAGCCTGACTGATTTCACACTTATCTATAGTATGCTTTTTGTGGCGTCCTGCTGAATTTAAATATTTATGTGTTTTTCCTGTTTGGTTGATTTTTTTGGAATCAATATGCAATGTTAAACACTTTTTTAATGTAATCATTTACATTGGTTAGGAATTCAGAATTCTGCCAGCTCTATTACTGGGCAAGTACATCTTTTCTCTTAAAATTATTTAGCCTCCATTATTACAAAAAATTGTAAAAATAAGTTTTCAATCAGTCAGGATGACATCACTCCCAATGTTATGCAAACATGCAGATGGTTCAGATGGTTGGCATACGTTATAGACTATATACTCAGTGCAAATATAGCTGCATTTATACCTCAGAGGGGCCAAGTGTTAATGCCCATGCCCTCCATAAGGGTTGCTGGTTTTACTAATGACAGGTGTTTTGTGAATTGAAAATTATTTTATGGAATTGCTACAGAGGAGTACTTTTCTTCTCAATTGTTAGAAGAATTTATGTTAAACTTTGAGGTAAGGGTGTAAAAACAGATTTTTGAGATAAGGTTTTTTTTTATGTTTATTATCGTTAGAGTGAGTTGCAATATGGGAAGAAATGACATTGAAATTCCAGTTTTTGAATCCTGTTTCTATTTGTAAGTGAATTTTGTGATCTCCTATCAACCTTTCATGTTTTACCCTGTTAAAATGGACATACATGGAACCACTACTGATGAGGGACAGTTGTATGTTTGCATCATATATGCCAGAAAACCTTCCTCTGCTTCCTCCTCTTGACTTATTTTGTATGTTGTATATATTACATAAAATAACTTTTCAAATATAGTTTAATAACACTTAGAAGTGTTTACTTACCTGGAAAATAATTGCTATGCCGTACATTCAGAATGCCCCCTCCCTGACAAGGCCTTGCCATGATTAACAAGTAACTTGTTAGTCTTACAGATAATTCATGCATTAACAGTTTAAGATTTAGACCATGGTAATGGTAGTTCTTATTCTCTAAGGTTATATCATATGTAATTTAAAAGTATTTAAGACAAGTCTCCTGTATACCTCTGAACTGTTTTGATTTTGATTTCATCATGATAGATCTGCTGTTTCCTTAAAAAAGGCATTTGTTGTGTGAGTTAATGCAAAGTAGCCAAGTCCAGCTATATAGCAGCTTCAGAAACATACGTGACCAAAAAATTCCCAGTAACTAGGCATGATCAATTTATAGTGGTCGTTTACATCTAACAATTATCAGGACTTTTTTCGGGAGTGGGTTATAAAAACATTCAAGTTGGTCTGACAGTATTTTGTTAAGAATATTTGTTTGTATGTTTATTCAGTATACTTACATAAAAATTATTTCGCCATCAGCCAAAACTCAGTAATCATGACAGCTATCTTTTGTTGTTTTATGAAGTTTATTTCTCAAGAAAATGGGAATAAATTTGGGGTTTGTTCACCTTTTTTACTAAAGATGCCTAAAGCCACAGGTGTTATTGCCTAACTTAAGCCATGACTTTTAGATATGAGATGACGGGAAGCAGGATGAAATATCAGGATGAAATATTGGCATGTGGCTGGAGCCTTCACACCTGAGGCTGAAAGTGGCTTGTGGTATTATAATGTTCAGACTTGAAGAGGAAGGTGCAGGTACACATGAATTAGACAGCTGGTGAGACAGTTGGGAACTCTTTGTGCCTGTGATCTACTGGACTTTTTTTGCAGGAAGTGCATTCTCTAGTCCTTCCCCATTTTCTGTTCTAGATGTCAGTGCAGTGCACTGCTACTGTTTTATCCACTTGGCCATAGACTCTTTTTCTAACAGCTGCATATTCTTTCTATATACTAATTGCATTGGCAGCATTGTGTCTTTGACCTTGTACACTAGCTTGACATAGTGCTGTCTCTGATTTCTAGGCTAGTTACTTGAGATATGAATTTTCCATAGAATATGCACTGATACAGCATTACCATTCTTCTATGGAATGAAAACTTTTGATGATGAAACAATAAAGATTTTAAATACCTATTTTAGTTTGTGGGTGTTTTTGAAATGAAAATATATTGCACACTTTTGTTGTAAAGTGCATTAACCATTTTAATAATGTGATATAAAGCAAGATGACACTGGTGTAATGTTAGACTTGCAGAAGTTTCCATTCCAAAATAAAATGGAAACCATAGTAACAGATATTACTATGCAGCCCTGTGATTTTGAGCTATAGTAAAAGGATTGGTAATCTGGGAAGTAGAATTTTTATAAAATCTTTTACAAAAACAGTCATAGAAGGTTTTGTTGACATTTAAGACTACTACTGATCTAAAGGCAAGGTCCTACCTGTTCTTAAATTTTCAGAACATTTTTATGACTACTTACTATGTATTTTATTACCACTCATTATTATAGCATGTTACTTTTTGCGAACATTTTAAACAAAAAATGTTTCTGTTTGGTATACTATGAAGAGAGAAAAGTACTGTTCTTTTTTTTCAAACATTAGTCCTGTCCCAAATTGTCCTAATTATAATCTCATCATATACTTTAAAAAGTTAGGCCATGGACACTAAATGTCTGCTCTAATATGATTTTGGGGTCATTGTCAAAATAATCTAGTTTTTTTTTTTTTTTTTTTTGAGATTTGCTTTGTGCCTAGGCTGTAGTCCAGTGGTATAATCTCTGCTCACCGCAATTTCTGCCTCCTAGGTTCAAGCGATTCTCGTGCTTCAGCCTCCTAAGTAGCTGGGATTACATGCATGGGTCACCATACCTGGTTAATTTTTGTATTTCTTGTAGAAACAGGGTTTTGCCATGTTGGCCACACTGGTCTCAAACTCCTGGCCTCAAGTGATCCCCCTGCCCCTCAGCCTCCTGAGTAGCTGAGATTATCGGCGTGCACCACCACGCCGGGCTAACTTTCGTATTTTTTGTAGAGACGGGGTTTTGCCATGTTGGCCACACTGGTCTCAAACTCCTGGCCCACTACCTCCCCTAAAAAAGTGCTGGGATTACAGGCGTGAGCCACCACACTTAGCCAAAATAATCCAGATTTCTAAAGTCTAGGATATTTATATTGAATGTGACTAGATTCTTAAGTTTCAGATAACTTTTAATCAATGCACCAAAGTTAACAAGCAACACATTATTGTTAAGTGATATGTGTGTTTTAGGTCCCAGGATGCTTTATGATGTATACGATTGGTGGGAAATTGAAATTCGTATTTCTTCCCTATAATCTTGTATTGCCCTTTCTTTCAGTGAAGATTAGGAGCTCTGATTTTATTACAGGTCTGTTCATTTTATGGCATTCCCAAGGAAGAAAACATATCCTGTAGGTAAATATTTCAGATCAATGAAGCTTAACTTACTAAGAACTAATGTTTGTTTTACTGTAATCGTTTGAACGTATTAAGTGGATCGTACACTTGTGCTTTCTTAGAATATATTAAACCACTTTAATTTTGCCTTGGTAATTTAGGACTATCATCATAAACTATGTCCCCCCCCAATCGTAAGTGGCTGCAGACCTGTAGTTTTCTGGAATTGTGTTTTTGATCCTTTTCGTACAACTGAGTATTTGTTTCTAGCACCCCTTAACTTATTTTGTTTCCAAGTTGCTGATTCACAGTATATTAGGAAGAGTGGAAAGTGGTCAAGGAAAAAAATAAGGCAATCAAGCTTATTAAATCAATTATGTAACATTTCTGTACACAGTACAACGTCAGTGAACTTGATTAGGGTGCCTCCTACCTCTTGCACAAATGAAATGCTTTGTGATAGGTATTCTTCCTCTTGAAAGGCTTTTTTAAGAAAACAAAATTAATTTTTAACTGTATACTAGATCATCTGAGATTGCAAAAGGAGCACCACGTCAGGAGGTGTTCCCGTGCTGTGCAGCGGAAGAAGCCTGATAATTAAGTTTACTACGCTTTAATGTAGGGCTTATTCTGAGCTCAAGATACTCATAGACCTTTATCTGATTTCTGGGGTCTTATATCTCACTTCACCCTTTGTGTTTAGTTACTAAAAGTTTAGGGATGAAGACAGATTTACAGATTATTTTTACAAGAAACTTTAGACTGTATGGTTTGCTTCCAGTCTCTTGAAGATTATTTGAATTCATCTGTGATTTATGTGGCTTATGCCCATACACATGGTTAGTCACAGCGATTCAAATATTTACTGTTAAGCTTGTAAATTCCAGCAGAGGGTGGTGGGAACAGAGAAAATCCAAACCTGTTTCTATGAGTGAGAGATTATGACCATAAAGCATTTATCTTTCAACTGTAATTCTGGGGAGTTTTGTATTTAGAGGCAGTACTCCGTGTGTGTGTGTGTGTGTGTGTGTGTGTGTGTGTGTGTGTGTGTGTAGTGGGGGCAGAATCAGAATTTTTTTTTTACTTCAAAAGACAGTAGAGGCTGGGCGCAGTGGCTCACACCTGTAATCGCAGCATTTTGGGAAGCTGAGGTGGGTGGATCACTTGAGGTCAGACCTTTGAGACCATCCTGGCCAACATAGTGAAACCCCATCTCTTCTAAAAATAAAAAAATTAAGTCTGGTGTGGTGGTGGTGCCTGTAGTCCCAGCTACTTGAGAGGCTGAGGCAGGAAAATCGCCTGAACCTATGAGGCAGAGGTTGTAATGAGCCAAGATCGTGCCACTGCACTCCAGCCTGAGTGGCAGAGCGAGACTCTGTCTCAAAAAAAAAAAAAGTAGAACATCTAATACTATGAAAGAGAAGCATGGTGGCAGTTTACAACCATAGAAACCAGCAAATAGAATAAAATACTAAAGACTAAACCTGAGTATTTCCATGTCTGTTAGTTAAGAGCATTAGTATTTATTAATTATCTTGATATATAGTGTGTCTGGCATTTAATATCGAAAGTATCTTTTTCTCTTGGTAGATCAGTTTATTGTATAATATGTAAATACAACTATGACATAAAAGTAAATGAACTTGTGTAGATTTGGGAACCTCCCCAAAATAGGACAGATGTTTTCCTGAAAGCTAGGTTTACTTATGTCAGCTATTTGAGGATTGTTTCTAAAAGGGTTTACAACTGAAACAACTTTCTAGGATTAAACCAAGTATAGATGGATTTATTTTTGTCAGGGTCTAAATCATCAACTTCCAAAACATAAGCAAGAATTGGCTCTAAACATTAACTGAGTGTAGCAGTGAAGACAAAGGTGTTAGTCCCTGAGAATTAAAAGAAAAAGAAGGTGGTTTCGAGCTCTACTTCATACTAGAAATGATGTTTGTCATTTACTCATGTAAATGGCCTAGTAATTTAAATAATTTAATTTATTATCAACTAAATCAAAACAGTGATTAAAACAGTGATTTCAAAAATATATACATTTAAAAACCCAGATGCTAAGAAATGTCCAATGAATTAGGTAGAAACAACTTGGTGTTCACATCTCTGTATTTCGCTTCAGGTATGTCATGAGATACTTACGCTGAAATTCCACGTTTGGTTTCAGCTTTTCCTCTAGAAAACTTCCCTGTTCCCAGTGGCAGTTACATGCCACATGACAGCATTCCAGGTACTACTGGAAAGAGGAAAATCTTGGAGCACAGTCCCTCTCTGAAGTGGTAATCTAATGAGATAAGAGAGACAGAAATATATCAAAGGAAGCTGATTCCTCTCCAAGCCGAGAGAGAAGTGTGGAGTTCACGGAAGGGAAAGATCTGAGAGGCAGAGGCTGGGTGGGGGGCCGTTTTCTCTGGCGGGTCCTGTGTCAGCCAGCAGAGTCATAGGGATGTGAGAGTTCCTCTGGAGCAGCAGTCTGGGGTTCTTCAGCGTCTTGGGGTTTCAGAGGCAATTGGGGACAGCTTTTTGATTCTGACACCCTGATCTCTAGACCCCAGATACCATGGAGATATAAAAAGTGGTGAGATTCAGGCTATATTTTAAAGAAATAAAAGGTTTGCTGATGAGTTGTGTGGAAGAGAGAGTGGAGTCAGTGAGGACTACCAAGTTTTTGCTCATCCGTATCACCTGGGTAGGAGTAAAGGCATAGTGAGGGGAGAGATTGAAAATAAAAACCAAGGTTCTGGACCACAGATCCAAACTGGTTCATCATATCCACCCGTTACTCAGACATGCCACGATTTGCCTTGTTTCAGACCCTTGCCAAACAAAACACTATTCAGAGTTGGGACGCTAACTTTGTAACCGTTTTCTTTTCTTTTCTTTTCTTTTCTTTTTTTTTCTTTGAGATGGAGTCTTGCTCTGTCTCCCAGGCTGGAGTGCACTGGTACGATCTCGGCTCACTGCAACCTCCACCTCCTGGGTTCAATTCTCCTGCCTCAGCTTCCCGAGTAGCTGGATCACAGGCACGCGCCGCCACCACGCCTAGCTAATTTTTTTTTTTTTTTGTATTTTTGGTAGAGACAGGGTTTAACCATATTGGACAGGCTGGTCTCAAACGCCTGACCTCAGGCAATCTACCCACCTCGGCCTCCCAAAGTGCTGGGATTACAGGCGTGAACCACCATGCCCGGCCTTTGTAACCATTTTTCAAATTCCTGGAGGGTTTACATTTTGTAGCACACATCACAGCGTAAGGGCTACACACCAGGTTCTGGAGGCAGACCACCCAACTTCTAGCTCTTCCTGATACTAGCGGTGTAACCTTAGCCTAGTTATTCAACCTGTGTCCCATTTCCACATGTGTAAAGTGAATATACTAATAGTATCTACCTCATAAAGTGGTGGTGAGATTTAAATGTAACCCGCAGAGAGCTCACGTAGATAGGGAGTGAATGATAGATGTTAGCCGTTACTTTCACTGTTTCTTACCAATTACCTGTATTGCTAAGCAGTTTCCTCTTCTAAGTGGACAAACTCTTTAAAAACACATTTTAACGATCTAGTGGAACTAAGCATGTGATCCTCCCTATCCCTTCTCCTGCACCAAATCTTAGCAATGATACACGTGTGTGTGTGTGTGTGTGTGTGTGTGTGTGTGTAGCAGAGAAATAGGCCAGGCATGGTGGCTCACACCTGTAATCCCAGAACTTTGGGAGGCTGAGGCGGGCGGATCACTTGAGGTCAGGAGTTTGAGACCAGCCCCGCCAACATGGTGAAACCCCTCTCTACCAAAAAAAAAAAAAAAAATTAGCCAGGTGTGGTGGCTCATGCCTGTAATCCCAGCTACTCCGGAAGCTGAGGCAGGAGAATCGCTTGAACCTGGTAGGCAGAGGTTGCAGTAAGCTGAGATTGCACCACTGCACTCCAGCCTGCACAGCAGAGCAAGACTGTCTCAAAACAATACAAAACAAAAAAGAACAGAAAAATACATTGGCAAAGTTAAAACAAGAAAGGGAAGCCTTGGTGGATCTGAAACTAAGACATTTCTGAGAAAACGAAAACATACGGGATCATATTGAAGAGGGAAACTGCAGCCTAAAATGCTGCTAGCAAGCTTGGAAAAATACTACCATAAAAGGTGGGAGCCCTGCCAAAGAGCCTGTCATCGCTACAAGTGGTGGAATCCAGGAGCAGGAGGGGACTTACTGAGGCAACTTGCAGGGAGAGGACTTGGGGGGCCACAGGGGAGCAGCCAAGACAGTAGATACTTGCCTAGCTCCATGTACACATGCGTCTCCGTCTCACCCTCCATTCTGGGCCAGAGAGAACATGTTTCCTGCAGTAGCGAGGATAAGAATACCAAGTCTGGAAGAGCAGCCACCGGGCCGTCTGCTCAGCAGCACCTCGTTTTCATCCCTAATGCTGGGAAAATCCTGTGCCTCTCCCTTTAGTGAGACCCACAAGCAGTCACGTCTGGCCGTCCAGCCAGGGGGTCTCCGTGCAAAGAGGATCACTCAACAGCGCAGGAAGAAAACAAATTTGGAGAACTCACCACTGAGGAAACAAGAGAACACACCAAAGCTCCGTTTTTACTGTTTTAAGTATTGGAGCCACCCACCGGCCTAGGAAGACCCTAACAACTGTTGTGCAAAGTCAAGCTGATCAGGGTTAAAGTTAGAGAATATTTTACATTTTTTGCACCCAAATCCAATTAGGCTGCCCCAGGACTGAACCCTAGGGAAAACACTTCATTTTGGTTTTCCTCAGAGGCTCTTTGTTTTATCACAAAGATGAATTTGATTCAAAGACACATAGTATAATCTTAATACGGATAAACCTTATTCACCAATGTATTCTCCTTCCTTTAACACTCGTCCTGAGACAATGAACCCAGAACCTGCCATCTGCTTGGATAGGAAGGTAGGGAAAAGTTATGCTCGGAATGACATATCTTACATGACATTTTTTGTTTTGTTTTGTTTTTCTGAGATGGAGTCTGGCTCTGTCACCCAGGCTCTTGGCTCACTGCAACGTCCGCCTCCCCGGCATAAGCAATTCTCCTGCCTCAGCCTCCCAAGTAGTTGGGATTACAGGCACCCGCCACCACACCCAACTCATTTTTGTATTTTTAGTAGAGACGGAGTTTTACCATGTTGGTCAGGCTGGTCTTGAACTCCTGACCTCAAGTGATCTGCCTGCCTCAGCCTTCCAAAGTGTTGGGATTGCAGACGTGAGCCACTGTGCCCAGCTTACATGACATTTTGGATACCCACCTAGAACCCTGCATGGCCCATTGTGGACATTTATTCGAGTTGGAAAACTCTCTGATGGAGTCCAGATGGGCTCAATTATGCTGCAGCAGCGAACGACTCCCAAATCTCAGGGCTAACAACAAAGGTTTATTTCTCACTACGTCACAGATTGGCTGTGACTTTACTGGAGTATTGTCTCAGGAATCTGGGCTATCAGTAGCACTGTCAGTCTTCTGGCAGACTTGGGAACAAGCATGGAGGCCTCGATGGTGGCTGTTAGATCTCCTACCTGGAGGTCACACGCTCCTCCTCTACTCCCCCTTCATTGCCGGAGCAAGTCACACAGCCACGCCTGATCTCAAGACATGAGGGAAAGTGAATGCCAGCAAGACAGTCGACCACCCTTCTTTATACAACTCTTCCCTTATTTCTCCCCTGCTCCTGAAACTCATGTACAGTACTTGACTTTTTTCTGATGTAAATACTGTGTGGCCCAGGAGTGGTGGCTCACGCCTGTATTCCCAGCACTTTCGGAGGCAGAGGCGGGTGGATCCCTGGAGAGCAGGAGTTCAAGATCAGCCTAGGCAATATGATAAGCCTCATCTCTGTAAAAATACAAAAAGTAGCCAAATGTGGTGCTGCGGGCCTGTGGTCCCAGCTACTCCAGAGGCTGAGGTGGGAGGATCGCTGAAGCCCAGGAGGCAGAGATTGCAGTGAGCCAAGATTTCACCACTGCACTCCAGCCTGGGTGGCAGAGCCAGACCCCATCTTAAAATTAAAAAAAAAAAAATCTATATCATGTACCCCCAGATATGATGTACTGAAAAGCACACCATTTCCATTATATTCTTACCAAAAATGCATACCTTCATCTAATCCTGCACCCTTGATCTCCCTGGGCTTACGGGATCCTCCTACCTCAGCCTCCCTAGTAGCTGGGACTACAGGCACGCACCACCATGCCTGGCTAATTTTTTTTTTTTTTTTTGTAGAGACGGGGTTTCACCATGATGCCCAGGCTTAGGAGAATGCTTTAAAACCTCACAAATAAATAAGGAAAAGATAAAAGGCCCAAGAGAGAAATAGCAAAATACATAAACAGGCAATTTCTAAATAAAAACCCATAAGTGGCAAATAAAGAGTGCGGGAAGGGGCATTATTCTCATTAGTAATCACATAAATGAAATTTAAATATCCATCTCATACTTTATATTACCTACAAATTTGGCAAAGATCTGTAAAAATTATAATACCCAGTGTTTCTAAGAAATTATAATACCCAGGTAGTACATATGAAAATGATCACTCTCATATATTTTAGGTGAGAGTGTAAGTAGTTGGTCTGAACCTTCTAAAATGTAATTTGGTAGTAAATATTAAAAGCCTTCTATAATGTTATGATATAATAAGAAATATATTGGGAGGCCAAGCCAGGCAGATTGCTTGAGCCCAGGAGTTTGAGACCAGCCTGGGAAACATGGCAAAACCCTATCTCTACATAAATACAAAAAATTAGCCAGGTATGGTGGCACATGCCTGTGGTCCCAGCTACCTAGGAAGCTGAGGTGGCAGAATCACCTAAGCCTTGAGGTAGAGGCTGCAGTGAGCCATGATCATGCCACTGTGTTCCAGCCTGGGTGACAAGAGTAAGACCCTGTCTTAAAAAAAAAAAAAAAAAAAAAAAATTTGGTTGCTACCCTCATTTCCTGGCACACAGCTCCTAACATCTTTGAGGTCTCTTAGGTCAGCAGTCCCCAATCTTTTTGGCATCGGGGACTGGTTTTGTGGAAGACAGTTTTTCCATGGACAGGGAGGCGGGGGATGGTTTTGGGATGAAACTGTTCTACCTCAGATCATCAGGCATTAGATTCTCATAGATCTCTAGATCCCTTGCATGTGCAATTCACAATAGAGCTTGTGATCCTGTGAGAGTCTGATGCCACCACTAACCTAACAGGAGGTAGAGCTCAGGTAGTAATGCTCGCTCATCAGCTGCTTACCTCCTGCTCTGCTGCCCGGTTCCTAACAGGCCACGGACTGATACTGGCCTCTGGCCTGGGGGTTGTAGGGCTCGGGAGTTGGGGACCTCTGCCTTATGTGATAAATGTCCTTCTGTTCCTGAGCTGTATCCCTTAGGGTAAACAGGTAATAAAGTAAAGCACTTTCCTGTGTTCTGTGAGCTGCTCTAGCAAATGGTCAAACCCAAGAAGGGGGTTGTGAGAACCTCTGATTTGTAGCCAAGTCAGACAGACATTGTGGGTTTTCTGGGGACCTGCTACTTGTGATTGCATCTGAAGGGAGGGACAATCTTGTGGGACTGGGCCCTCACCCTGTGGGATCTGATGCTAACTCCAGGTAGTCAGTATCAGACATGAACTGAATTATAGGACGCCCAGCTGGTGCTGGAGAATTGGTCAGGATGGGGGAGAAAAAAAACCATACATTTGGTTATTAGAAGTATTGAGAGATGTGTGAGTAGAGGAAAAAAAATGGTTTGTTTTCCCCATACACCTTCAAAATATGCATACCATTTGACCTACTAACTCCCTGTATTGTAATCCTAGGGAATTAGTCACAGACAGAAGATTGTCATCGCTTTACTAATTATGGTATTGAAAAATCAAAACAATCTTAAGGCCAAGTGTGGTGGCTCAGGCCTGTAATCCCAGTGCTTTGGGAGTTGGAGGTGGGAGGATCACTTGAGGCCAAGAGTTTCAGACCAGCCTGGACAAAATAGTGAGACCCTGTTTCTACAAAAAATTTTAAAAATCTGAAAGTTAGCAGAAGATCAATTAAATCAACTATGACTGTATTAGGTGGTTATTAAAAATTACATTGTAGAAAAATGCTTATAGACATAAAGTTTAAAAAGCAGGCTACAAAATAGAAATTAGTGTGAATCTACTGTTTGGGAAAACAAAATATATATGTATATAGTTTGGAAAAATGAAATATATTTTTTGTTTGTTTGTTTGTTTCATTTTGATTGGTTGTTTTTTTTGAGATGGAGTCTCGCTCTGTCTTCCAGGCTGCAGAGCAGTGGCAGAATCTTGGCTCACTGCAACCTCTGCCTCTTGGGTTCAAGTGATTCTCCTGCCTCAGATTCCTAAGTAGCTGGGATTACAGGTGCCGGCCACCACACCTGGCTAATTTTTGTATTTTTAGTAGAGACCAGGTTGGCCAGGCTGGTCTCGAATTCCTGACCTCAAGTGATCCAACTGCCTTGGCCTTCCAAAGTGCTGGGATTACGGGTGTGAGCCACAGTGCCTGGCCAGAAAAACATAAATATATTAATATATGTACATACAGATACATATGTACATGTGGAAAAAGCTGGAAGGTTATTGTATTAATTTACCAGGGCTGCAATAACAAAGTACCACAGACTGGGTAGTTTAAACAACAGACATTTATTTTCTCACTGTTGGAGGCTGAAAGTCCAACAGTAAGGTGTCAGCAGGTTCAGTTTTTTTCTGAGATCTCCTGAAGGAGTGGCCTGCCCCTCCACACCTGTGGGTATATCTCGTCAGGTGGGACAAGAGACTGAGAAAAGAAATAAGAGGCAGAGACAAAGTATAGAGAAAGAACAGTGGGCCCAGGAGACCAGCGCTCAGCATACAGAGGACCTGCACTGGCACCGGTTTCTGAGTTTCCTCAGTATTTATTAATTACTATTTTCACTATCTCAGCAAGAGGAATGCGGCAGGAAAGCAGGGTGATAGTGGGGAGAAGGTTAGCAAGAAAACATGCGAGCAAAGGAATCTGTGTCACAAATAAGTTCAAGGGAAGGTACTATGCCTGGATGTGCACGTAGGCCAGATTTATGCTTCTCTCCACCCAAACATCTCAGTGGAGTAAAGAATAACAAAGCAGCATTGCTGCCAACATGTCTCGCCTCCCGCCACAGGGCGGTTTTTCTCCTGTCTCAGAACTGATCAAACATACAATAGGATTTTATACGGAGACATTCAGTTCCCAGGGGCGGGCAGGAGAAAGAGGCCTTCCTCTTATCTCAACTGCAAGAGGCTTTCCTCTTTCACTGGTCCTCCTCAGCACAGACCCTTCACAGGTGTCGGGCTGGGGGACGATCAGGTCTTTCCCATCCCATAAGGCCATATTTCAGACGATCACATGGGGAGAAACCTCCTTGGACAATACCCAGCTTTCCAGGGCAGAGGTCCCTGGGCTTTCCGCAGTGCATTGTGCCCCTGGTTTACCGAGACTGGAGAATGGCGATGACTTTTACCAAGCATACTGCCTGTAAACATTTTGTAAACAAGGCACATCCTGCACAGCCCTAGATCCCTTAAACCTTGATTCCATACAAAATATGTTTTTGTGAGCTCAAGGGTGGGACAAAGTTACAGATTAATAGCATCTCAGAGCAAAGCAATTGTTCAGGGTACAGGTCAAAATGGAGTTTCTTATGTCTTCCCTTTCTGCATAGACACAGTAACAGTCCGATCTCTCTTTTCCCTACAGTCTCCCTCCTTGGCTTGCAGATGGTCCATTCTCCCTGTGTCCTCACACAGAAGTGTTGGGATTATAGGTGTGAGCTGCCACTGCACCCTATCTAGTTTTTTTATATAAACTTTACAATTCACTTGTCAATTTCTATTTTGTGTCTGTGTCCCGATTGTCTGATTTTAGAGGGGTGCCAGTCATTTTGGATGAGAGTCCATGCTAATGACCTCATTTAATTTTAATTACATCTTTAAAGCCCTTTCTCCAAATACAGTCACATTCTGAGGTACTGGGGTTAGGATATGAATTTTAGGGGAATACTACTCAGCCCATAACAGCTATATACAAAAATATTAACTAGATATTTGTTAAAATATGGAGAATTTCTTAACGATTTTTTATAAAAAAGCTTTTAAGTCGGGCCTGGTGGCTCATGTCTATAATCCCAGCACTCTGGGAGGCTGAGGTAGGCAGATCACTTCAGGACAGGAGTTCAGAACCAGCCTGGCCAACATGGCAAAATGCCATCTCTACTAAAAATACAAAAACTAGCAGGGTGTGGTGGCATATGCCTGTAATCCCAGCTACTAGGGAGACTGAGGAAGGAGAATCGTTTGAACCTGGGAGGCAGAGGTTGCAGTGAGCCGAGATTGTGCCACTGCACTTCAGACTGGGCAACAGAGTGAGACTCCATCTCTAAATAAATAAATAAATAAATGTATGTTTTTAATGCTGCACATTAAACTACCTCAAATAAAATAGTAAAATTAGAGTTGATTGTCATTATTACTAATAATTTTTGCCCCAAGCAAGTTTCTGAAAAGGGTCCAAATAGCTCATCCCTTTGAAGCAGATTCTGAGTTGGAAAATCTGTTAACAGTTGCTTCCTCCATAACAAACATAAAAGAACAGCATGGATCCAGATCTCCCCCAGCCATTTGGGGAAAAATAGAAGAATAAGAACTATCGTAAGACTGCACGTGCATAAGATGTTACATGATATTCTTTTAGTTGTAAAATATAAAGAGGGCAAAATATAAATGGTCACTTAATAAGTTGTATGTATTTGTATGTGCATATATATACACATATATATATGTATTTTTTTTTAAAGTCTGGTAACAAAATACATGACACGAAATCTACCATCTTTGTTTAATTTTGTTTCTGAGACAGATTCTTCTCGATTCCCTTACCTCCAGGGTTCTGTGTTTCATCTACATACTGTGTTTTGGATGTTTTGCTGTTTATTGTTTTTGTGTGTATTTTGGTTTTTTGTTTGTTTGTTTTTTGAGACAGAGTCTCACTCTGTTGCCCAGGCTGGAGTGCAGTGGTGCCATCTCAGTTCACTGCAACTTTGGCCTCCTGGGTTCAAGCGATTCTCCTGCCTCAGCCTCCTAAGTAGCTGGGATTACAGGCACCCGCCACCACCCCCGGCTAATTTTTTGTATTTTCAGTAGAGACGGGGTTTTGCCATGTTGGCCAGGCTGGTCTTGAACTCCTGAGCTCAAGTGATCTGCCCACCTCAGCCTCCCAAGGTGCTGGGATTACAGGTGTGAACCATCATGCCCAGCCTAGATATTGTTAATAAGATAAACTCATGAAATGACTTGGACACCTGAAGGAAAGCAAAAGATATACTTCCTCTACCAGCAGTGGTATGTGGGCTTTGGTGTGGTTTTTCTGGGGCTCACAAGATTCCGTTGCACTGCTTTTTACCCGATGCGAGGATATTTGATTCTGGCAGTGGTTTCTTGGCCTCTGGATGGCAGTAGAAATGTCCTGACCTCTGGATTAGGGGTGTGGGGACTAACAGGAAAGCTGGTGGAGAGTTCCTTACCTTCTGCTCCCCCAAGCATTCCAGTGATTCCTTTTTTGTTTTATTTTTATCTTTAAAAAAAATTAGGCCAGCACAGTGGCTCACCCCTGTAATCCCAGCACTTTGGGAGGCCAAAGCGAGTGAATCACTTGAGGTCAGGAGTTTGAGACCAGCCTGGCCAACATGGTAAAGCCCCATCTCTACTAAAAATACAAAAAATTAGCTGTACATGGTGGCACGTGCCTGTAATCTCACCTACTCGAGAGGCTGAGGCAGGAGAATCACGTGAACCCGGGAGGCAGAGGTTGCAGTGAGCCAAGATCATGCCATTGCACTCCAGCCTGGGCGACAGAGCAAGACTCCCTCTCAAAAACAAACAAACAAAAAAAAAAAACACAAAAAAAATTAACTTTAGTTGTCAAGGTAATTCAGTGCGGAAGGAATCATCTCTTCAAGATGATTCTGCTGGAATAACTGGATATCCACATGCAAAAGAATGAAATTGGATCCGTACTTCACTCTATATTCAAAAATTCACTCAAAATTTTTATGTAGAGACAAGGTGTCACTATGTTGACCAGGCTGGTCTCAAACTCCTGTCCTCAAGCAATCCTCCCACCTCAGCCTCCCAAAGTACTGGGATTATGGGCGGGTGCCACTTCACCCAGTCTAGCATTGTTATATAAACTTTAGAATTAGCTTGTCAATTTCTATTTTAAAAAACTTTTGGGAGGGCCGGACACAGTGGCTCGTGTCTGTAATCCCAACACTTTGGGAGGCCAAGACGGGTGGATCACTTGAAGTTGGAAGTTCAAAATCAGCCTGGCCAACATGGTGAAACTCCATCTCTACTAAAAATACAAAAAAAAAAAAAAAAAAATTTAGCCAGGTGTGGTAGTGCATGCCTGTAATCCCAGCTACTCGGGAGGCTGAGGCAGGAGAATCCCTTGAACCTAGGAGGTGGAGGCTGCAGTGAACTGAGATCGTGCCACTGCACTGCAGCATGGGCAACAATGCAAGACTCCCTCTCAAAAAAAACTTTTGGGAGTTTGATTGAGATTGCATTGAAGCTATAGATCAATTTGGGGAGAATGAATCTTAACAATTGTAACAGTTATCTATTGCAGCATAACGAACCACCCAAAACCTATTGACTTAAACCAATAATCATTTGTTCAGCTCACAAATCTGTAATTTGGTCCGGACTTAAGAGTTTGTCTGTTCCACATGGTGTCAGCTGGGGTTTGGTGGATCATCTCCCAAGATGGTTCACTTACATAGCTGGCAATTGGTGCTGGATGTCTAAATGGGAGCTCAGCTAGTATGAAGGCCGGGGGTCTCTGCTCCTCTCCATATAAAACTCTGCCTCTCCATGGCAATGTGGCTTTCTCACATCCATTCCAAGAGTGTGAATCATCCCAAGAAAACCAGTCAGAAGTATGTGGACATTTTATGACCTACCTTAGAATTCACAAAGCATCACTTCTGCCATACTCTAGTGGTCAACTCAGTTGTGTAAACGTCCCTCCAGGTTCAAAGGGAATGACCATAGACCATTCAATAGGAAGAGTGTTAATGTTACATTGTAAGAAAAGCATATGGGAAGGAATATATTATGGTGTCCATCTCTGGAAAATGCAATCTGCCACAACAATATTGAGTATTTCAATCAATGAACATGGTATATCTCTCAATTTATTGAGGTTTGCAACATCTCTCAGCAGTGTTTCATAGTTTTCCATGTACAGATCTTGCAGTCATTTACTACATTTATTCCTAAATATGTCAGGTTTTCTGATGTCATACTAGCATTCCTCTCTCTTTCGCTCTCTCTCTCACTCACACACACATACATATACACACATACAAACTTCAAGTACGAAGTTTGTTTGCATGGTTCCCATGTCTATCCTTATTCCTGCTTAGGAAGCTCTATCCAGACCTATAATCTATTCATTTAGTCAAACAATAAATAACATAATTTCAATCAATGAAAAGTAAATGAACCAAATAGAGCAGAATGAGGAGATGGGAATGATGGCATGGGAATGGGATTTATTTTAGACAAGGTGTTCCTCTCTGGCAAGCTGTCATTTGAACAGAGACATTAATGATGTAAAGAAGCAACGTCTCTCTCCTTGGAGATCTGGGTAAGAACGTTCTGGATAGAAGGACCAGCAATTTCAAAGGCTCAAAGAGAGGAATATGCTTTTTTTTTTTTTTTTTTTTCAGAAGATAGCAAGGCCATTGTACCTGGAGTGCAGTGAAGAAGAAACTACCAAAACACAAAGTTGGTAAGATTGGTAGTCTCACACTGTCAACTGTCTCTTATAACCTAATCTCAGAGGTGACATACCATCACTTCTGTCATGTAATATTCATCACACAGACCAACCTTGATTCAATGTGGGGTGATGAGAATGCCGGAAGAGGGGATGGGTCACTGGGGCCACAGTGATTTTTTTTTTTTTTTTTTTTTGCAGTTTTTGATCTTTTCATTAGGTATTGGGGAATGGAAATTCCTGTACCTGACTTCCCTCTTCCTTATCTGCCCAGTAGTCTCTTGCATACTTGCTTTCATATAAATTTTCAAACCTATACAAAAATAGAAGAATATATTGAACTCCCCATCAACCAGTTTCAACAATTCTCAACACGTGGCTGTTCTGTTTCATCCATGTATTCTCCATTCTCTCTAACTCAGATTATTTTAAAGCAAATCCAAGACATATCATTTAATCTGTGAGTATCTCTAAAATGTGACCCTTCCTTATTCTTAAGAAAACAAAAATATGATTATTACACCTGAAAAAGTTAAAAATAAAGCTTTACTATCCAGTTACTGTTTAAATTTCCCTATAGTATCCTTTCAAAGTTGGTTCATTTGGATCAAGATCTAAACAAAGTCCATATATAATTCATATATATAGTTTATTATATAGTTATTTACATAACTATATAAACAGAAAAAATTATAAAAATAAAATGTACTTAAGGGTCAGCTGCACATTTAAGAAATGGGGAGGAAATTACCTTTGCTTTTCTCTTCAATCCTAAACAACATGTTCCCTTGAATTCAGGTCATTACCATGAGTGTCACCCATTAGGAGTTAACATAATTTTCTTTCTACAGGGAAATGTCATCTAAGCTCTAAACAATTTAGTAGCAAAGTTGTGTAAGCATTCCTTTCCTAAGTTGAGAATGCCAGAAAATATCACCTCACATGTCCTCAGGCTAATGAATCCACCTAAGGCACTCGATGTAACATACCCAGATTGGCCATGAAACTAAATCAAAGCATCACTTGAATCTTATGAACTGCTCAAAATTCCCCGCAAGGAAAACATACATACATAATTATCTAACTTGTCGTAGCTTAAAAGATGTTTCTGAAGAAAAAGGTGCAGCAAGAACCAAGCAAGACAAAAATACTTCCCTAGAAATAATCTGGTATCTCTAGCTGTTGTTATGATTGTTCCTGGAAACGAGCCAAAGGAGATCAATAACTATTTGACGGTTATGAGCTGCCAAATATAGACTAAGAAATTAAACCTACTATTCAGGAAAGAAAGAGAGAAGTTAACAGTGTTTTCTTAGTAGGAGAGAACTATTGTCGACTCTCAGCTTTTTGGTGAGCCACAAAAATATCACTTTGTTCTTTTTATACAATAGAAAACAAATGGAAGGAACGTAATAGGAAATGCCGGCTGTTTATAAAGAACCTTGAGCACTCAGCAGATTTTCTTCCATTGCTTTCTATAAAATTCTTGCTGGATGAATAGAGGCAGGTTGGGAGATGGGTGCCTTACTTTTTCTGCTTAATGTGTTGAAAAATTAATAGAGCACTTATACAATCATAATGCCTTCATTTTTAAAATTAAATACTCTAAAAGGAATATTTTATCCACATCCTGTTTTGGCGTACTAGGAAACTTGGGGCCCCGAGGGAATTGCTTGGGTCGCCCAGTTGGCCTGTGCTAGAACTGGGACAGAGCCAGAACTCCCGCCTAGAGGAAAGGGATTCAGACTGTTTCCCCATGAGATGGCTTTGCCAACATCGGAATCAGCCATTATCAGGAAGAAAATGCTAAAGTAGTCATGGGTCATTTTACTCTATCATTTCCTTTGAAATGCTTTGGAAATAGATGCATTTAGACATTTGGAAAAAGCTCACATAAAATATAATCACTATCCCTTCACCTGTTAGTACTGAGCTCTTAGACTATAGAGAATCAAATTTCCTGAACCATCTCCTATGTTATAAATCTGTGAAGAATCTGTTGTAAGTGACTTGAATGTACTATCTAATAGTTGGCTTTCTAATCAGGATAATTACTAATGATTGCAATTGGTCATTGCAATGGCCATAATCTGTGGGTCTTTATGATATGTCTACGAATGTGGTGGTCAAATCAGTTCTTTCACATCCACTGGACCTGCTTCACCATCAAAATCAATATGCTCCTCATCAATTCATCCTTCTTCCCCCATCACCCAGCTATGGCAGGCAGCTGCCAGGACCTTTCAGGTGACCAGAGAGAGGGCTCATCACCTGCAGAAGGGAGATCACATAGGCTGAGTGGCATCCTCTGGGCAGAGGTAGAACACGACCTCTTGGCAGTTTTCTGGTTTGAGTCATTTCCTAATGCCTGTCAATATGAATTCCTCGAACTCTCCATCTGGGTTCCTCTAACTTAGTCCATTTTGTACTGCTGTAACAGAATACCTGAGACTGGGTAATTTATAAAGAACAAAGGTATATTTCTTACAGTTCTGAAGGCTGGAAAGTCCAAGGTCCAGGAGCCCACATCTGGCAAAGGCCTTCTTGTTACACCATCCCATGGCAGAAGGTGGAAAGGCAGGAGAGCATGTATGAGAGAGAATAAGAGATCGAACTTGCAACCGGGTGTGGTGGCTCACGCCTGTTATCCCAACACTTTAGGAGGCAAAGGTGAGTGGATCGCCTGGGGTCAGGAGTTTGAGACCAGCCTGGCCAACATGGTGAAACCCCATCTCTACTAAAAATACAAAAATTAGCCTGGTGTAGTGGCGTGTGCCTGTAGTCCCAGCTACTAGGGAGGTTGAGGCAGGAGAATCACTTGAACCCAGGAGACAGAGGTTGCAGTGAGCTGAGATCGAGCCAGTGCACTCCAGCCTGGGTGACAGAGTGAGACCCCGCCTCAAAAAAAAAAAAAAAGGAAACTAAAAATATTTTTTTTTAAAAAAAGAGATGGAACTTGCAGCCTCAAGCCCTTTTATAATCAACATTAATCCTTGCATAAGAGTGGAATTCTTATGACCTAAATATAGTCATGCTCCTCATAATGACGTTTCAGTCAATGACAGATCACATATATGACAGTGGTCCCATAAGATAATAATGCAGCTTAAAAATCCCTATTGCCTAGTGATGTAGCTGCTGTGTTAGAACTGCGTTATCCAGTATAGCAACATGCTGTGGGGGTTTGCAGCCTAGGAACAATAGGCTATACTAGAGGTCCCCAACCTTTTTGGCATCAGGGACTGGTTTTGTGAAAGACAATTTTCCACGGACTAGGTGGTGGATGGGGGATGGTTCGAAATGATTCAAGTGCATTATATTTATTGTGCACTTTATTTTTATTATGGTTACATTGTAATATATAATGAAATGATTATACAACTCACCATAATGTAGAATCAGTGGGAACCCTGGGCTTGTTTTCCTGCAACTAGACGGTCCCTTCTGGGGGTGATGGGAGACAGTGACAGATCATCAGGCATTAGATTCTCATAAGGAGAACAGTTCACAACGGTTCACAATAGGGTTCACACTCCTATGAGAATCTAATGCTGCCACCGATCTGACAGGAGGCAGAGCTCAGGCAGTAATGTGAGCGATGGGGAGTGGCTATAAATACAGATGAAGCTTCAATCACTTGCCTGCCACTCACCTCCTGTTGTGTGGCCCAGTTCCTAACAGGCCATGGATCAGTACTGGGAGTCAGAGACCCCTAGGTTATACCATAGAGCCTAGGTGTGTAGTAGGCTAGACCATCCAGCTTTGTGTAAGACCACTCTATGATGTTCATACAATGACAAAATAGCCTAACAATGCATCTTTCAGAATGTGTCCCCATATTAAGTGACACATGACTATACCTTCCATTAGGCCCCACCTTCCAACACGGCTGCACTGAGGATTAAGTTTCCAACATTTGAAATTTAGGGGACACATTCAAAGCATACCAGCCTCCTTTTCCAAGCTCTCATGGAATTGATGAATCCAGTATAGATGAATCAACAGACTGAATGTATATCAGTGAAGTCTTCCTGTGGTTTGCTTTATGAAAATACATGAATAGAAAAAGGCCAAGGTGTCTCTACTAAAAAAAATAACTACAAAAAACTAGCCGGGCGAGGTGGTGGGCGTCTGTAGTCCCAGCTACTCGGGAGGCTGAGGCAGGAGAATGACGTAAATCCGGGAGGCGGAGCTTGCAATGAGCTGAGATCCGGCCACTGCACTCCAGCCTGGGCGACAGAGCGAGACTCTGTCTCAAAAAAAAAAAGAAAAAGGCCAAGGTTGGATTGTCCCCTTTGGAGAAGTTTAACTACTGGAGTGGATCACTAAACCTGGGACATATATTAAAGCCACTGGCTGACTGTTGATCACAACAACTGTCTACAGATTAAGAAGGAGGCCAGTGCAGCTTAGTAGCTGCTATGATTCAGAAGGATGGGGCTGCACTATGAGGGTAGATTATTCAGAATAATAGGTTGACAGGCCAGACCAGCACTATGGGAGGCTGAGGTGGGAGGATCACTTGAGGCCAAAAGTTCAAGACCAGCCTGGCCAACATGGCAAATCCCCATCTGTACTAAAAAAAAAAAAAAAAAAAAAAAAAAAAAAATAGCTGGACATGGTGGCGCATGCCTATAACCTGAGCTACTTGGGAGTCTGAGGCATGAGAATCACTTGAACCCGGGAGGCAGAGGTTGCAGTGAGCCGACATGGCACCACTGTACTCCAGCCTGGGTGACAGAGTGAAACTGTGTCTCAGAAAAAGAAAAAAAAGAAAAAACAAAATAATATGCTGACAGATTACCTGAGTTCTCGTGACACTTCCTAGGTGATGATGCCATTTTAATCTATAAATAATGAAGGCTATAGTTTCTTGCTGCTCTTAGAAAGGCTAATGCTATAGCTTTCTGCTAAACATTTTCTTGTTAAGCTTTGCCAGCATCCTGAGTTGGTTTTCATGGCTTAGTTTACCCTCCTCTTAGGGATTTCTTAATCACCAAACTCTCAGACACTATTTTCAAACAAATGAATGAGGCCCCCTGCCTGGGGACCTGAAAGAGCTGCCAAACCTCTCAGAGTGATTTGGCTGATGAAAGTGGGAAGCCAGAGGTCAGGAGGCATGTGCCTACTGGGCGCTGTTTCCATGGGTTACTGAGCTCTAGTACTTGGTCCACAGAATTTAGTTCACTTGTCCAGGGTTACTTCCTGCAAGACAGAGACAGCTGGCCCCATCCTTGCATTTGTAAGGATAGGCACAATTCGTCAAAATACTATTCTATACTTGGGAGGCAGACATGGCAGGATTGCTTGAACCCAGGAGTTCAAGGCTGCAGTGAGCTCTGATTGTGCCACTGCATGCCAGCCTAGGTGACAGAGTGAGACCCTGTCTCAAAAAATATATATATATACACACACACAGTCTCTCTCTCTCTCTCTCTCTCTCTCTCTCTCTATATATATATATATATATATATATTTGCATTCTGTAGAGAATGATTCATTCTCATATATATATATATATTCTGCTTGGGCCAATAAACGGGCCGGAACAAGACAGAAAGCAGGGGTAACCTGAGGGTTACTTCTAGATCAAGCAAGAGAAGGAAAACATCAAATCCAGATCTGGAAGTGAGGTTAGAGCACATTAACGAGAGGATATTCCAGAAGGGTAGTGGTTGAATTTTTTTAAAAGAGAGAGTGGGGTGTTAATAAGCAGGTACTACCAGTCATGTGGCAAAGGGAATTCGGGAGAATGGGCAGCATCTTGGAAGTGACAGAATGGGTAATGAAGGATAGGGAAACTGCTGCCAAATGGGAGGGAACAGCGGGGGCAGGAGTTGGGAAGTGAACAAGTTAAGACCTAACAAAAGAAACAGAACTGGAAGGAGACACCTCCTCTCTGTTCTCTGCCCATCTTGGATCCGGGCTGTACTCTGGGCAGACAGATGGCTCCGGTCTACATCTTTGGCTCCAACTTCTTCCTTAGATCAATTCCCACAAATCACTTTCTACTGTCCAGAGAAATGTTCTTTCTACTACTGTCCAGAGAAATGAATCATTCTCTACAGAATGCAAATAGAAAAAGAAGGAAGCAGACGTTCTGGTTTAACCAATCAGAGGAGTAGAAATTACCCCTGGCCATCAGTGGGGAGATAGATTTGGAGGCCAGATTGCATTTTAAAAGACTTTGTTAACCAAGTTCTTTTTTAAATTTAACATTCCTTCATGAGCATTTCCCTAATCATGAAGAATAGTCACTTAAAAAAATTACGGGGTTGGACACGGTGGCTCATGGCTGTAATCTCAGCACTTTGGAAGGCCAAGGAGGTTGGATCGCTTGAGCTCACGAATTTGAGACCAACCTGGGCAACATGGCAAAACCCTGTCTGTACAAAAAATACAAAAAATTAGTCGGACATGGTTGTGTGCTCCTGTAGTCCCAGCTACTTGGGAGGCTCAGGTGGGAGGATTGCTTGAGCCCAAGAGGCAGAGGTTGCGGTGAGCCGAGATCATGCCACTGCATTCCAGCCTGGGTGACAGAGCCAGACACTGTTTCAAAAAAAAAATACTGAAGTGTAACATATATATGGACACACATCTAAAGTGTACCTCTCAAAGGATTTTCATCAATTGGACACACCCGTAGACAGCTCCTCAGAAGTGACCCTATAAAAATCGCTCTTTCTTTCTTTTTTTGAGACAGAGTCTGAAACTATTTTTTGAGACAGAGTCTCTTTGACTATTCCCAACTCTGGGAAACCCCGTTTATCTACTTTGTCTCCTCTGGGCTACTGAGTATGGTGAGAGAAAGTATAGAACCCTTCTGGGTAAGGTCACTACAAGTTTTGGGTTTGTGTGTGTGTGTTTTTTAATAGAGATGGCATCTCCCTATGTTGCCCAGGCAGGTCTCAAACTCGAGGGTTCAAGAGCTCCTCCCGCTTCAGCCTCCCAAAGTGCTGAGATTACAGACGTGAGCCACTGCGCCCTACCAAGGCCACTACAAATCCTTGCCGTCTTTGTTCATCAAGACCCTCACTGCTTGTCCCGTTATGTTCTGAGTGCTAAGATTGGGCGTGCCGTTTGCCTTCATGTTAATCAGTGACATTGACCTATAACTTTCTAAGTTATCTATAACTTCTAACTTAGTATTATCTTTGTGAAGTTTTACCGATTAAAAGTGTATTAGTCTGTTCTTGTAGTGCTATAAAGAACTATCTGAGGCCAGGAGTGGTGGCTCACACCTGTAATCCCAGCACTTCAGGAGGCCAAGGTGGACGGATCACTTGAGGTCAGGAGTTCAAGACTAGCCTGGCCAACATGGTAAAACCCTGTCTCTACTAAAAATACAAAAATTAGCTGGGCATGGTGACATGTGCCTGTAGTCCCAGCTACTCAGGAGGCTGAGGCAGGAGAATCATTTGAACCTGGGAGGCAGAGGTTGCAATGAGCTGAGATCACACCACTGCACTCCAGCCTGGGTGACAGAGCAAGACCCTGTCTCCCACAAAAAAGAAAAAAAGAAAAAAAAGAACTACCTGAGACTGGGTAATTAACAAAGAAAAGAGGTTTAATTGGCTCACAGTTTCACAGGCTGTACAGGAAGCACGGCTGGGGAGGCCTCAGGCAACTTAAAATCCTGGCGGAAGGTGAAGAGGCAGGAGGCACGTTTTACATGGCTGGAGCAGGAGGAAGAGAAAGAGCGGGAAGGTACTACACACTTTTATAAACAACCAGATCTTGTGAGAACTCACTCACTATTATGAGAACAGCAAAGGGGAAATCCACCCCCATGATTTAATCACCTCCCACCAGGCCCCTCTTCCAACACTGGGATTACAATTCGATGTGAGATTTGGGTGGGGACACAGACCCAAACCATATTAAAAAGCTTATTTGCAATTTTACATTTTGAAAAGGGTGAGAAGGATTGGTTTGGAATACTCAAGCTGAGATACCTGTCCAATGTTTCATATGGTGGGATAGATGTCACCCTAGATAAGCAGATGGTTTTACACAGTACACAAATAAAGAGGTTTTTTTTTTTTTTTTTTTTTTTGAACAAGAATGTGTCTCTTTTAGTGAGTACTGGAGTAAAATAGAATTACTACACCAAACCCAATTTTCATCACTGCCATTGCTTAGAAGCAGGGTAAGTTTTATAAGTAAGTTAAAGTTGATCGAAGAAAAATGGTAATTGCGTAACAGTACAGGTGATCTGCAGATGTGGCAGTAATTTGTAAGTGCTAGTTAAATGACATTGCTACTGCATAATTTGGAAGTCCTGATACTTTTCTCTTGCGTATTTTAAATTCTAACAGGAAGAAACAGAGGGAGTTATTTAGGATATGCCAAGAAAAAAAAGAATCAAACCCACCCTCAAAGTCACATTAGTGTTTACTTCCTGTTTTTGATCTCTTTGTAAGACATGTTTATGAGTCAGCTTTGTATTTAACAATTATGTAAATAGTTATCATGTGGGTTTTTACTTTATTAACATATCTCTGGGAATAATATCAGCCATTTATTTTTAGGACAATTTTTTTTCAAATTTTCGAAAAAAATTTTTTTTTTTTTTGAGATAGAGTCTTGCTCTGTTGCCCAGGCTGGAGTGTGATGGTGTGATCTCGGCTCACTGCAACCTCCACACCCCAGATTCAAGCAATTCTCCTGCCTCAGCCTCCTGAGTAGCTGGGACTATAGGCACCCGCCACCACGTCTGGCTAATTTTTGTATTTTTAGTAGACAGGGGGTTTCACCATATTGGCCAGGTTGGTCTTGAACTCCTGACTTTGTGATCTGCCCGCCTTGGCCTCCCAAAGTGCTGGGATTACAGGTGTGAGTCACCGCACCCGGGCCAAAAAAGTTTTTTAGCATATGGGGTCTTCCTCTATCATCCAGGCTGGAGTGCAGTGGCACAATCACAGCTCACTGCAGCCTCAAACTCCTGGACTCAAGAGATCCTTCTCAGCCTCCAGAGGAGCTAGGTCTTTAGGTGCATACACCATGCCCACCCAAATATACATATACATATACACACACACACACACACATATATATATTTTGAGACAAGGTCTTGCTCTGTTGCCCAACCTGGTCTCAAACTCCTGGCCTCAAGCAATCCTTCCACCTCAGCCTTGCAAAGTGCTGGGATTACAGGTATGAACCACTGTACCTGGCCCAAATTTTCAAATTTAGAAAAAAATTTTCAAACTTAATAATGGATATGAGTCTGTAGTCCACATAACAAACCAATGTGATAATGAATTAGGTTTTGTTTTGGTTTTGTGTTGCTAAAGCTCCCATTCCAGGATCAGGTGGGCCAGCTGAACACTCAATTTTGGGGTGTCTATATATAGAGCGTTTGCCATCTCGTTCACAGCACCTTGTGTTTTTATGTATCACTTTACTTAATCTTTGCTTCCCCATCTAGACTGTAAACCTTATGGGAAGAAACCACATATTTTTCCCTTTCGTATCCTCAGTACCAGCAGAATAGCTTGCTAAAGTAGATACACAAATTCCTACTGCAAGTCACTGGGTATATTCATCTAAAACTTTAGAAAAATTTTTATTATGGAAAAGTTCAAATGTACGCATTATTGATGCGTCATCTGGCACTTTCTAAACTGTTTCATGGGTGTATAAGATGAAAGCCAGGGAAAGATGTCACTTACATTTGTGCTTTCTTCACCAATAGCAAAAGCAGAATACAGTACACCACGGGAAAGACACTGTTGTACGAATTACAGAGCAACCAGAGAGAGGAGAGGCTCCTGACCTCCACAGCCAGCATGATGTAGGCAATGATCAACTGGGTGTGGGCCCAGGTGAGGGTTCTGTAGAACAGCCTCATGGGCCAGGATCTGATAAACTCATTGGCAAAGGAGTGAATCACGTAGTCAGCTTCCACCATCACGGCCCAGCAAAGGAAACCAAACACCTGTCCTGGATGGAGTCCGTGCCACCAGGCAGAGAAGGCAAATGTCTGCAACAACGGCCAAGCCCTGCTGTGCTGGAATACAAGCCGTCGGAGCCATCGGGCTGTGCTTTGGTTCCACTTTCTTGCAAACACAGATATCCTGTGGGTTCTTTCCAGGGTCCAGATGTCCGCATCAGGGATATATCCCTCCTCTCCGGGGCTCTGACCAAGCTCAGACCCAAAGCCCGCTGCGTGGAGGAGGGAGTCATCCAGGATCCAGTGGGAGTAGTAGGTGAGCTTGAAAAGCCCAGCTGTGGTCCACACAACATAGATGCACTCAAATTGCTGGCAATCGGTCAGTCCTGCTCCTGCATCCACCATCCTGCTCACTGCCACGTTGATGCATTCTAGTCCAAGAATCTGCAGACCCCTCCAGCTCAGAGCCCAGAAAGAGTACCTGGGATACAAAGCACTGGACCCTTGAACACAAGCCTGAAATCGCTGGAAGGAGCACAGAGAGCCTCCCAGGAGAGCAGGGAAAAAGAGCAAGTAGCTGAAATAGGGCAGTGCCTTACACACATGCTCAGACAAAGAGCTCCTGCTCCTGATGCCTCTGGATGCTGCCTCCACTTTCCCCTCACAAATGTCCAGAGAGAGGGACGTGACCCTCTGGGTCAAGAGCATGAGAGAAGAAAGAGTGATGCAGAACCTGCAAGATAATTTTTTTAAAAACATAAAAACACTCTGTATTTATTCTCTTTCTTTTATTCCAGTCTGTCATACATGATCTCACAGGAAATACATAGGTCTGTATAGCTAAGATTAATCTCATGGCCTGCAGGACCCCACAAAAAATAAATCTTAAAATAAATAAATCTTATTTATTTTTTATAGAGATGGGGTCTTACTATGTTGCCCAGGCTGATCTCAAACTCCTGGGCTTAAGCAATCTGCCAGTCTCGGCCTCCCAAAGTGCTGGGATTACACTTTGAGAGTGTAAACTGGGATTACAGGTGTGAGCCACCACCCCCAGCAATATTTACAGATCTTAAGTATACAGTGGAGCTTAAGTCTAGACTAATATACCCCAAACTTTTAAGAGTAGTTACCTCTAGGGAATGAGACTAGCATAAGAAGATCTTTCACTTTTTGCTTTGTTTGAATTTTTTGTAATGATCATGTGTTTTTTATAAGTAAGTATATGTATATCTATAGGAATATGTATGTATATTGCATATATATTTTGTTTGTTTTAAAGAAAAAAAGATGCACACATTTACACTCATGTTCAACTTGAGAAGCTTCCCAGGGATCTCAGAGATCCATCCCATCTTCTATCCTGAAATCTTCCATCCTGAATAGGAGAATTTGCCTGGGAAATTTTACTTTAACAGCTGAAGACTCTTGAATTAATTCAGAACCACACCCTACTCCAATTTGAAAGCTGTGGGAATAAAAATGGAATCATGGCTGGGTGCAGTGGGTCATGCCTGTAATCCCATCGCTTTGGGAGGCTGACATGGGTGGAACCCTTGAGCCCAGGAGTTCAAGGCTGCAGTGAGCTATGATTGCACCACTGCACTCCAGCCTAGGCATCCAAGTGAGACCCTGTCTCAAAAAAAAAGAAAAAGAAAAAGAAAAAAAAAAAAAACGAAGTCACTTGTGTTAAAAAGCAAAACAAAACAAAACAATTCTGACAAACAGAGCCAGGGAAAGGTATGAAGAGAGGGTTCTCAATGCTTGTATGTCAGATAACAAAAACTACCACAAAAGACTGCAAAAACCACAACCGTGCACAAGAACCATTGCAACCCTACCCAAAAAATACTTTTGTGAGGTCACCTGCCCAGCCACTGCCCGCCCAACCACAGGCTGGCATCACCCTTGTCATTGATCCTGTATTCAAGGATAATGATTTCAACACAGTTATGTAATCCTCCTTATTTTTCTCTTAAAACACTTTCTCTTACTGGCTGGGCACGGTGGCTCACACCTGTAATCTCAGCACTTTGGGAGGCTGAGGCAGATGGATCAACAAGGTCAAGAGATCGAGACCCTCCTGGCCAATACGGTGAAACCCCATCTCTACTAAAAATACAAAAATTAGCTGGGCGTGGTGGTGCGTGCCTGTAGTCCCAGCTACTCGGGAGGCTGAGGCAGGAGAATCGCTGGAACCTGGGAGGCGGAGGTTGCAGTGAGCTGACATTGTGTCACTGCATGCCAGCCTAGTGACAGAGCGAGACTCCATCTCAAAAAAACCAACCAACCAACCAACCATCCAAACAAAAACTTTGTCTTCCTTTACCTACCTGAATACACATACTATGGCACACATATTCCCACTGTAATGCCAATCCCTAAATACGTATCATTTTCTTTTCTTATTTTTTATTTTTGGAGACGGAGTCTCGCTCTGTGGCCCAGGCTGGAGTGCAGTGGCGCAATCTCAGCCCACTGCAACCTTTGCTGCCTCCTGGGTTCAAGCGATTCTCCTGCCTCAGCCTCCTGAGTAGCTGCAATTACAGGTGCACGCCACCACGCCCAGCTAATTTTTGTATTTTTAGTAGAGACAGGGTTTCGCCATGTCTGCCAGGCTGGTCTTGAACTCCCGATCTCAGGTGATCCGCCCGCCTTGGCCTCCCAAAGTGCTAGGATTACAGGTGTGAGCCACTGCTCCCAGCCATAAGCATCGTTTTTTTCTTTTCTTTTCTTTTTTCTTGTGTTGTTTTTCCTGAGACACGGTCTCACTCTATCAACCAGCCTGGAGTGCAGCGGCACCATATTGGCTCACTGCAACCACTGCCTCCCAGACTCAAGTGATCCTCCCCTCTCTCCCTCCTGAGAAGCTGGGACTACAGACATGTGCTACCACACCTAGTTAATTTCTGTGGGTTATTTTTGTAGAGACAGGGTTTCGCTATGTTGGCCAGGCTGGTCTCAAACTCCTGGGCTCAAGTGATCCACCTGCCTCAGTCTCCCAAAGGGCTGGGATTATAGGTGTGAGCCACCACGCCTAGCCCCATCATTTTCTTTTAGGGAGCCTCTTTCTGTTTGTTATTTAGGATGACATCAGGCAGGATCAAGTAAATGGGGAAATTAAATATTAGTCAGAGATGCAAATAAGAGAATGATGAGGAACATTGTGGGCAATGTTGATTATAATATTTCCAAGAAAGGCCTACAACGATTAGGATCAGAGACTTGGGAGAAATTTGCCATAGAGGAAACAAAAACTTGGTAGTGAAGAAAAGATAGGAAGCTGAAGATTTTAAATACAAACCGGGCCCTGGCTGTAAGACTTTGCCTAATGTGGGATTTGTATTGAGGAATGGATCACAGTGTGTGCTGAGCCATCAGCAATTTGAAATATGGTCTTAACCAATCCCCTGAGCTCTTACTGGTTCACCATCAAAGATCCTGCTGGCAAGATCATTGAGGAGAACAAAGAATGAAAATCAGGCTGGGCACAGTGGCTCACGCCTATAATCCCAGCACTTTGGGAGGCTGAGGTGAGGTGGGCTGATCACTTGAGCCCAGGAGTTTGAGACCAGCCTGGGCAACATGGCAAAACCCCATTTCTACAAAAAATATGAAAAATTAGCCCTATGTGGTGGCGCATGCCTGTGGTCCCAGCTACTGAGGAGGCTGAGGTGGGAGGATTGCTTGAGCCCGGGAGGTCGAGGCTGCAGTGAGCTATGAGCATGCCACTGCACTCCAGCCTGGGCAACAGAGCGAGACCCCGTCTCAAAAAAAAAAAAAAAAGGAAAGAAAATTACAATGACACACTCTACAATCAGAAACGCTGTCTTGTGGAGAGGAAACAACAGTCTTCCAGCTGCTGCTGTCTCTATCCGTGTGTCTGAAGATTTAAGAAAAACTGACCTGCTTACTTGACTGATTCTCACTGGAAGCAAGGTAGCCTCCAAATGCCACCAAACCCTGCTCACTCACTCTCTTTCATGGACTGAATGTGCCCCCAAAATTCGTGTGCTAATGGCCTGACCCCAGTACCTTAGAATGCAGCTGTATGTGGAGTTAGGGTCTTTGAAGATGTGATTAAGGTTCAATGAGGTCATTAGGATGGGCGCTAATCTAACATGCACAGAGTCCTTATGAGAACAGACAATTAGGACACTGATGCACGCACAGGCAGAGGAGTGACCATCACACGGACACAGGGGGACACTGCCACCTGCAAGCCACGAGAATGGCCTCAGAAGAACCCAGCCCTGCTGACGCCATCATCAGTGACTTTCAGCCTCCAGAACTGTGAGGAAATGAATTTCTGTTGTTTGAGCCACCCAGTCTGTGGCACCGTGTGATGGCAGCAGCCCTGCTCGACTAGCAGAGCCCCCCATTCCAGGTCTGCTCCAGCCTCCCTCACATCCAGCCAGCTCTTGTTCAACTTGCCCTCCCAGCCCCATCAGGCCCCAGCTCCCTACTGAAATCCTGATTCACTCCATCCCATTTGGTACTTCCTACACCCCACCCACCTGCCATCTTGCCTTTTCCTTAGAGCAGCCAACCTGAAGCTTTTGGTGAAAATAGTCTTTTTTTTTTTTTTTTTTTTTTTTTGAGACAGTGTCTCCCTCTGTCACCCAGGCTGGAGTGCAGTGATGCAATCTCCTGTCTCAGCCTCCCGAGTAGCTGGGATTCCAGGCATCCGCCACAATGCCCAGCTAATTTTTGTATTTTTAGCAGATATGGGATTTCGCCACGTTGGCCAGGCTGGTCTTGAACTCCTGGCCTCAAGTGATCTGCCCACCTTGGCCTCCCAAAATGTTGGGATTACGGGAGTGAGCCACTGTGCCCGGCTGAAAATAGTCTTCATAGGAAAAAAAAAAAAATTCTGGGTATAGTCAGGATGGCAAAGCAAGTGAACCAACCACAGGCTAGAATCAGATGGGTGACCACATGGAGCATCACAGCCTCTGTGCACCGAGTGACCCTGAAGCCAACTGTGATCACCAGAGAGAGCCAGGAACATGAGATCTCCAGATCACAAAGCAATGTTTCCCCTCATCTCATGGATCTTGCTGATTCATGACAACACTTCTCTAGACTGTAATTAGCTCTTGATTTCTGTTTTCTAGATGGGGTGCCTATTCTTCTTCAGCAAGATGGGAACAGCTGAGTCTGAAGGAAGAGAAACACTGACGCAGCAGCTGCCTCTCCCAGAAGCCACCATGGGAAGATTGATACCTGCAAGCGGAGTGTCCACTCAGCCCGTGCTGAGGCTGGCAGGCAGTGCTGAGTCACTTCTGGGCAGGCCTGCTCTGTGGGCTCTAGGATTCCTGCTTTGCCCTCCCTCTCAGGCACAATGACAGCTACTGCTCAGTGCCAAACACTGCACCAGGTAGGCAACACGTGGCAGCGATGATTAGATACAGAATCACATTTATATTCATTCTAATGAAACTGCCATTGCAAAATTATCACTGAGACAGTGAAAGAAGTCTGACCTAACCAACTCCATCTTGCTTCTAACGTCCAAGCTGTCCTTGTTCATTCCTGGGACTCGTTTTGGGAGGAACTTAGTTTATAGCTTATAGTTTAAAACAAAGACGATCACAGTCTTTTCCCAAAACAAACCCCCTTCTTGCCTGGAAACTAGACTGCCTTTGTAGGACTAACAATTGCCAGAAGATTAGAAATTATGGTTTAGGAGTCATGCAGCTGGAGATGACAAGGTTCTGACCCTCCCCAAATTGCTCCTGGGGATAACATTACTATACTAAGGCCTAAGATCAGTGCTTGAGATATTTTGCAGACCCTGCCCTTGATGGGTCAGCTGGCACTGCCCAGATCGATAAACTGGCTCATCTGATCTTGTGGCCCCCACCCAGGATCTGACTCAGTACAAGAAGACAGCTCCGACTCCCTATGATTTCGTCTCCAACCCAACCAATCAGCACTCTCAACTCACTGGCCTCCCCCTACCCACCAAATTATCCTTAAACACTCTGATCCCCAAATGCTCGGGGAAGCTGATTATGATGACCCTGAATGCTTGGAGTAATAATAAAACTCCTGTCTCCTGCATAGCCAGTTCTCTGGGAATTACTCTTTCTCTATTGCAATTCCCCTGTCTGTCTAGGCAGTGGAGAAGGTGAACCCATTGGGTGGTTAATTAACATTCACGACAATCTTGCAACACACTATTGTTAGCCCCATGTCTTTTTCCAGAAAAAGATATGAGTCTGAAAGAGGTAAAATGACTTGCTCAAGGTCACACTGGTCAAATGTGGAAGAATCAGGATTCCAACCCAACACCCAGGTTCTCTCTGCTACCGCCATGGTACAAGCAAACCGCGGGAGGGCTGAGCATGACCAATGAACAGTCTGCTTACCTCACGGAAGGAGGCTCATGCAGATAATACTCAGTGTAGTGCAGACCCAGGTGACACAAGGTCTGCCAGCTCATCTGAAAGCAGAAGGTCCACCTGTGGACTTGCTGCGGGTCCAGGGAACAGAGGAGAGCCACAGCGCAGACAGCAGGGGTGAAGACGAGCACGGCATAGGGACCCATGGCAGCCACGGCCAGGGCACCTCCTCCAGCCAGGAGAAAGAGGTACCTGAAAGAGAAGGGACACCCTGGGGAAAATGACTTAGAACCACGCAGCAAAGGAATCACTGCAGATGTCACTCCAGGGAACCCCATCTAGGTAGGCCCCACACAACACCTAAAGTAGCCGTGCTGTTAGCACTCTGGGGCCTTCCTTTTGCTCTTCAGAAGAAAAGAATCACAGGAGAAAGAGCCAGGGTAAATTTGTAAACCTCCGCCTTGGAGACAAATCTTTTTTTTTTTTTTTTTTTTTTTTTGAGACAGGGTCTCTTTCTGTCTCCCAGGGTGAGTACAGAGTTGCAATCATGGCTCACCACAGCCTTGACCTCCTGGGCTCCAGTGATCCTCCCACCTGGGATGGACTAAAGGCATGCACCACCATGCCTGTTAACTTTTTATTTTTTTAGAGATGGGGTCTTGGTGTGTTGCCCAGTCTCAAACTCCTGGCCTCAAGCGATCCTCCTGCCTTGGCCTCCCAAAGTGATAGGATTACAGGCATGAGCTACATCCCTGGCCTGGAGACAAATCTCAATTCTGCCTTAGTGGCCCTGGAACCTCTCTCTTTGATGCCCACCATTCAAGCGATTCCCACCCAAGGTATTCCACCACCTGCCCCTGACAGTCCTGAAAGTCTGGCTAGCAAGGACATCTTTGAAATCTCCTGGTACGTCGTCTGACTGAAACGTGCTGTGAACCTAGTGTAAAGGATCTAGAAGAGCGCCCAAGACATCCTCTCAAGACAAGCGCCTTCCTTTTCACAGGGTTACGCGACCCGGAAGCATTCCAGAGGCTGACAGAGAAAGGAGACTCAATACTTCCCTTTGAAAAGTGAAAACTCAGAAAAATCTTTATATCCACCCTTCATCCTCACTACTGCATCTTAAGATCTTATAAGTTAGGATTTTGTTTTATTAAAGTTTATACAGTTTAGGCCAGGCACAGTGGCTCACACTTGTAATCTCAACACTCTGGGAGTCCAAGGAGGGAAAATCACTTGAGGCCAGTGTTTGAGAGCAGCCTGGGCAATATAGCAAGATCTCATCTCTACAAAAAAATTTTTTAATAGCCATGCATGGTGGCACACCTGTAGTCCTAGCTACTCAGGAGTCTGAGGGGGGAAGATCGCTTGAGCCCAGGAGTTAGAGGCTACACTTGAGCCGTGATCGCACCATTGCACTCCAGTTTGGGTAACAGTGCAAGATCTTATCTCTAAAAAAACCCAAAAGCTTGTTACAGTTTATTATATCCTGTCATGAAAAATCGCCACAATCACCGCAGATGAAGTCATTGCTGAATCTTTTTTTCTTTTTTTTATACGGAGTCTCACTCTGTTGCCTGGGCTGGAGTGCAGTGGTGTGACCTTGGCTCGCTGCAACCTCTGTCTCCCGGGTTCAAGCGATCCTCCTGCCTCAGCCTCCGGAGTAGCTGGGATTACAGGCACCTGCCACTATGCCTGGCTAATTTTTGCATTTTTAGTAGAGATGGGGTTTCGCCATGTTGGCCAGGCTGCTCTTTAACTCCTGGCCTCAGTCTTAGACACTGTCTCAAACTCCTGGTACAGTGTTAAGACACTGTACCTAAGGTGATATGCCCATCTCAGCCTCCCAAAGTCCTGGGGTTACAGGTGTGAGTCACCGCGCCCGGCCATTGCAGAATCTGGACTCCTTTTTGTCAGCACCAACACTGGCTTTTGGGGCCCCCTGACTTTCTTCATTCTGTCCTTGCATTCCTTTTGCTGTTTTCTTGGTGTCGTTTTCTCTCATCTGGGCTATGTCTTGCAAGATTACGCTTGGGTTCACTTTTTTTTTTTGCATAATCCAGGGAATCATAAATCATGCCAGTTATCTTGCTACAACAAAATGCGGTCAGAATCTAAATACAAAGATGATCTCCATCTTATATATCATGTCCAGGAGATCTTGTACATTTTGGCTAGTTTTTCCCAAATTTCTTTCTCAGTACTGTTGCCTTCCCAGAGTGAAGGATGACCACGACCATATGTTTCCACCGACGTTGTCAGTTGATTATGAACTCCTTTGTCTGGATAGCTGCTGTGTCTTTCATCACAGTGGCCAATTTTCAGGTGGCCAGGGAGGAAAAGAGCAGTGTTTGTCTTGTTTTTAAGACAGGGTCCCTGTTGCCCAGGCTGGAGTGCAGTGGCACGATCATGACTCACTGCAGCCTTGACCTCCCCAGCTCAAGAAATCCTCCCACTTCAGCCTCCCTAGTAGCTGGGACTATTGGCACACACCACCATACCTGGCTAATTTTTAAAATATTTTTTGTAGAGATGGGGATTTGCCGTGTTGCCCAGGCTGGTCTCGAACTCCCAGACTCATGCAATCCTCCTGCCTTGGCTTCCCAAAGTCTTGGGATTACAGGCGTGAGCCAGGGTGCCTGGCCAGTGTTTTTTTTTAATGTTGTAAAATACCCACATTGATGAAATGGTTTGTGAATCATGCCTCTCTCAGAAGCCAAGGAGATGCGGATCTGCAGAGGCCTGGGAAGGTTCACATTATGCACACTTGGTTCTTCCTTCTGCATTATATGGAGGCTTGTTTTTTAATTGGTGCCAAATTAATAAAGTTTAATGAAGGGGTCAGAAAAAGTGTGGAATAGCTGGGAGTGGTGGCTCATGCTTGTAATCCCAGCACTTTGGGAGGCTGAGGTGGGCAGATCACTTGAAGTCAGGAGTTCAAGGCCAGCCTGGCTAACACGGTGAAACCTTGTTTCTACTAAAAATACAAAAAAAAAAAAAAAAAAATTAGTAGGGCGCGGTGGCGGGCCCCTGTAATCCCAGCTACTCGAGAGACTGAGGCAGGAAAATGGCTTGAGCTCAGGAGGCAGAGGTTGCAGTGAGCTGAGATCACACTGCTGCATTCCAGCCTGGGTAATAGAGAGAGACTCCGTCTCAAAAAAAAAAAAAAAAAAAAAAAAAGAGAGAGAGAGAGAGAGAAAAAAAAAAAAGAAAAGAAAAGAAGAAAAGAAGAAAGGACTGACTGGTCAGGGAAAGCGAGTCAAAGAAGCTTAGAATTTCTCTACCAACCAGGAAACACCATTGCAAGGCAAATGTGTGTCATGGCTCTGGGCACAGTGCCAGGCACAGGTTAGCAAGAACCACTTTTTTTCTTTTTTTTTTTTTTTTGAGGCAGAGTCTCTCTCTGTCGCCCAGGCTGGAGTGCAGTGGCCGGATCTCAGCTCACTGCAAGCTCCGCCTCCCGGGTTCACGCCATTCTCCTGCCTCAGGCTCCGGAGCAGCTGGGACTACAGGCGCCCGCCACCTCGCCCGGCTAGTTTTTTGTATTTTTTAGTAGAGACGGGGTTTCACCGTGTTAGCCAGGATGGTGTCGATCTCCTAACCTCGTGATCCGCCCGTCTTGGCCTCCCAAAGTGCTGGGATTACAGGCTTGAGCCACCGCGCCCGGCCCACTTTTTTTCTTGGGGGAGAACGTTGAGTGTCTCAGTGTGAGAGCATCTGTTACTCAAAAGCCTGGGCCATTTCTTTGCTTCTCTTTGAGCCTGTGCTTGGGGTAACTTCCCCTTTTAACGCCCCAGTTAACACTGTGGTCCTTCACTTCCCTGCTATGGGAAAACAAAAGGGGGAACATTTATCCTTTACACAGCAACCCTCCCACCCAGAGGCAGCTCCCTTTGAGTTTTATAAATATTAAATTGTCTGTACATGGACAATGTAGAATGTGTGACTTAGCGATTGCTTGTTTCATTCTAGGCATTGTGCTAATAATCCTTTATGAGAAATATATTTATTTAATATTTAAAATAACCTCGTGAGATAGGCATTATGTTTTCTGTTTTATAGATAAGAAGAGGGCATTTGGGTGAAGTATATTCACATACACACGGACACTTAGTTAGGTGAGGGAGTTAGGACTCAACAGGCTGAATCCAAAGTGAGAAGTCTTTTTTATTTTATTTTTATTTTTTGACAGGCTGAATCCAAAGTGAGAAGTCTTTTTTATTTTATTTTTATTTTTATTTTATTATTATTTTATTTATTTCCAGTCTCGCCCTGCTGCCCAGGCTGGAGTGCAGTGGCATGATCACGACTTACTACAACCTCAACCTCTTGGGCTCAAGGCATCCTCCTGCCTCAGGCTCCTAAGTAGCTGGGACTACAGGCGTGTACCATCACACTTGGCTAATTTTTTGTACTTTTCGTAGAGACAGGGGTTTTGTCATGTTGCCCAGGCAGGTCTCAAACGCCTGGGCTCAAGCTATCCACTTGCCTTAGCCTCCCAATTACTAGGATTACAGGTGTGAGCCACTGCGTCTGGCCAGAAACTAAGCAATCTTCACCCTAAGGTAACTCCATGAGGATTAATCCTAATTTTTGCACTCACGTTGCTTTATTGTTTTGAGATTCTTTCTCAAAAGGAAACTTCTTTACAGCTGTTCCCCAACTCCAATCTCCATAAGTGAAGTTAAGGGCCATCTAACAGTCATGAACACGTGATCATACTATTGTTTAATCAAATTCCACAATCCTAACTGATCGTTAGATACAGCTATATTTTATTTAAGAAACCCAATATATAAAAATCCTAATTCCCAAAATAAGTGAATTATTAGGAAGTGGCCCTTTGGCAACAGATTTTCACTTTACAAAAGGACATTCCACAAAACCTTGTTAAAAATAGGGACTGCCAGGAAAAAGGGTTGAAAAACTTACTGTTGGGTACTGTGCTCACTACCTGGGTGATGGGCTCAATCGTACCTCAAACCTCAGCATCATACAATATACCCATGTAACAAACCTACCCATATGCCCCCTGAATCTAAAATAAAAGTTGGAATTATTTTTAAAAGTGTATTTCAAATTAGCTGGGAATGGTGGCGTGCACCTGTAGTCCCAGCTACTGGAAAGGCTGAGGCAGGAGAATCCCTCAAGCCCAGGAGGTGGAGGTTGCAATGAGCCAAGATCGTGCCATTGCACTCCAGCTTGGGTGACAGAGAGAGACTCTGTCTCCAAAAATACATATAATAAATAAAATTAAAAATGTATTTGCGACTTTTCAATTTAACAGAAAATCATGTAGCCACGTTAACAATACACTCGCCATTTCTGTTCTATATTCAGTTAAGTTCTTGCCTTTTGTCTATGTTAAAAAAATAAAATCTTACATGAACAATCTAAAAAGATAGGTACTGTCTCTAATGTGTTGAGGTTATTTGATATTAAAAAAATCATTAAAATCAAGTCATCACATCTCTAGTGACAATAATTTTTGAACTTCAAATGATCATATAGCTAATCTAACAAGATTCATTTTGACTTATTTCATTTCTCTGAGAATTCATATAAAGGCACTTTAAAAATCACATTTAGTTATGATAAAACTTAAACTGATGTAACTTTGTATGAAATGTAATTTGATTGAAAATGATAAAATTCCATAAAATTAGGTCTATTCAAGAATATCTGAGATCTATGGTTGACAGAGATGTATCCATTTAGAGAATTCCTGTACCATTGCAACTACCGTCTCTCCTGAGAGTTTATTTTCATCCATTTGCCATTTAACGTGAACCCAGCAAAACTTACGTCAGTGCAGACAGGATGTGAATTTCCAATTTAGTTTTACTCTATTACACATACTCATTATCAAGCAATCAATAATCAGTGACAGTGACAGTAAGTTAAAAACAAGTGTAATTAATGTATTGTAATCTTCACATCTGCAGTCTACTCTGCTTTTTGCCGTACTATAGTATTTCTGGCTTTTTCTTTTCTTTTCTTTTCTTTTTTTTTTTGGTAGAGGCTTGCTCCATTGCCTAGGCTGGAGTGCAATGGCGCAGTCCCGGCTCACTGCAACCTCCACCTCCTGGGCTTAAGCGAGTCTCCTGCCTCAGCCTCCCGAGGAGCTGGAACTATAGGCGTGAGCCACCATGCCTGGCTAATTTTTTTTTGTATTTGTAGTAGAGACAGGGTTTCACTATGTTGGCCAGGCAGGTCTCGAACTCCTGGCCTCAAGTGATCTGCCCGTCTCAGCCTCCCAAAGTGCAGGGATTACAGGCGTGAGCCACCGCGCCCGGTCACTATCGTATTTCTGGATATAAGAGTAAAAATAGCCATCCAGCCTACCTGGCACGAGTGGAGAATGAATCCATGATGCAGAGATAATTGAACAGAAATGCAAAGGGAAATGCAGCCCCCTGGTAAAATGATACAGGATGGAGAAAGAACAGCCGAAGCCACTCCATTAGGAACCAGAACAAAAAAGCCTGTCTTTTCCAGTGTCCTTAACTGATGCCTTCCTCCAAGAGTAATCTCAACCAGGCTCTCTGGTCTTTTTATCTGGTTTAGTGGGGCTAGGGTGAGCAAAAGGCAAACAAAAGCTCTGGAGATAAGCAGAATAAAACTGGCTTTCTGATTGAGGAACTGCACTATGGAAACCAAAACACATTTTGGTGTAACATTAATCATGATATGCACTAAAAACATTGCTTTTGGGAGTTGTGGTTTTGTTTCATTGACATAGCATACTATTTGCCTTTCCAGTCATCATGCTATCATATTTTCTTCACTAAGTTAATGAAAAATCTCATTTCCCAACTGTGGACAGACAACTCTGTGGACTGAAAAGGGGAAACAAGAATGTGACCAGGAGGAAGGGAAGCAGGTTATTTTCTTTTTCTTTTTCTGAGATAGGGTCTGGCTCTGTCACCCAGGCTGGAGTACAGTAGTGCAACCTCAGCTTACTGCAACCTCCACCTACCCAGCTCGAGTGATCCTCCCACCTCAGCCTCCTGAGAAGCTGGGGCTACAGGCCTGTGCCACCATACCCAGCTAATTTTTATATTTTTTTGTAGAGATGGGGTTTTGCCATGTTGGCGAGGCTGATCTCAAACTCCTGGGCTCAAGCGATCCTCCTGCCTCAGTTGGCAAGGCTGATCTCAAACTCCTGGACTTAAGCGATCCTCCTGCCTCAGCCTCCCAAAGTGCTGAGATTATAGGCATGAGGAACTGCATGCAGCTGGAGGCAGGTTCTTAAGGCGAAAACCAAGATTCCTCTTCCTCACCATAACTCTTCTCATTATGCTACTTTTTTTTCCTATCAGTCCCTCTTATGTATCTATTTCTCAATTCATTTGCCTGCCCCCTTTACAATGTGAGCTCTACAAGGGAAAGACTTTGTTTTATAGATTACGATATCCCTAGCACATAGAACACTGCTGAATACATACTATATACCCAGTCAATATTTGTTGAAGAGATTTTGAGGAGGCCGGCCATGGTGGCTCACGCCTGCAATCCCAGCACTTTGGGAGGCCAAGGTGGGTGGATCATCTGAGGTCAGGAGGTCAAGACCAGTCTGGCCAACATGGAAAACCCTGTCTCTACTAAAAATGCAAACATTTAGCGGGGCATGGCAGTGGACACCTGTAATCCCAGCTACTCAGGAGGCTGAGGCAGGAGAATCACTTGAATCCAGGGGTCAGAGGTTGCAGTGAGCCAAGATCACGCCACTGCACTCCAGCCTGGGCAACAAGAGTGAAACTCCGTATCAGGGTAAAAAAAAAAACAAAGGTTTTGAGGATACCAAAGTGTAGAGGGGAAACATTTCAAGGGAATCTTTTCTTGACAAGTAATACAGAAGAAGACTTCCTAGAGGCAAGGCGTCTCTTGGCTAGTAGCGATCCGTCTCCTGAGCCCAGGGCATTCCAGGGCTGTCCCTGAGCAGCTCTTTTGCCTCTCCAAAGGCATGTGCATGAGCAAGCTGTCAATAAAGGACAGGAAACTCTGACATGAGCATCTTCAGGGCAAGGACCATCCTTTAGTGAAAGACTGTATTCATCCGTTTTCACCCTGCTATAAAGAACTACCTGAGACTGGATAATTTATAGAGGAAAGAGGTTTAATTGACTCACAGTTCTGCATGGCTGGAGAGGCCTCCAGAAACTTACAGTCATGGTGGAAGGCAAAGGAGAACCAAGTACCTTCTTCACAAGGCGACAGGAAAGAGAAGTAAGAGAAACTGCCATTTATAAAACCACCAGATCTTGTGAGAACTATCACGTGAGAATGATCACGAGAACAGCATGGGGAAACCGCTCCCATAATCTAGTCACTTACCTTCCTCAACACGTGGGGATTACAACTGGGGATGAGATTTGGGTGGAGACATAGACCCGAACATATCAGAGACTGCTCTGCACAGAGAAGAAAATCCAAAAGAATCTTATTGATTGGGGAACTTTGAGCAAGTCACATCACCCCTCTGGGACTAAGCTTCACCTTAAAATTAGACATAATTATGCCTGTCTCAACAGAACCGTTATGAAAATCAGCTAAAGCATGTAAAAGCATGGCATATAAAGCTGGCTGATGGAATGTAGCTGAAGGTAAAGTGATTGAATAATTAACATTATGAGCATTATTGGGCTACCATTTTATGACGCTCTTTGCTAAGCACTACGATTATGGGAATGAGTAAGACATGGTCCCTGCACTCATGTGGCTCTCAGTCTACTGGAGAGACAGAAATGGAAATAAATACCTTTGTTAAAGAATGGTAGGTACACAGGCATACAGAAGGGGATAAATAAATAATCACCTGCAGAAATAGAGAATTGAAAAGGATTTTGGAAGAGTGGAAATGCTTAAGTTGGCTCTCTATGAAAGGATGTTTCCAAACAGATGGGTGGCTTATTCTAGGCCACAGAAGGCACAAAGTCTTAGGCAACAATAAAACAGTTAATGGGAATGCCAAGAGTAGTTTGGTTAGACCCTAACCCAGCAGCGCTAGAGGAATTAAAGACACACACAGAAATATAGAGTGTGGAGTGGGAAATCAGGGGTCTCACAGCCTTCAAAGCTGAGAGCCTCGGACAGAGATTTACCCACATATTTATTGACAGCAAACCAGTGATAAGCATTGTTTCTATAGATTACAGATTAACTAAAAGTATTCCTTATGGGAAATAAAGGGATGGGCTGAAATAAAGGGATGGGACCTGGCTAGTTATCTGCAGCAGGAGCATGTCCTTAAGGCACAAATCACTCATGCTCTTGTTTGTGGTTTAAGAACACCTTTAAACGGTTTTCCACCCTGGGTGGGCCAGGTGTTCCTTGCCCTCATTCCGGTAAACCCACAGCCTTTCAGCATGGGTGTTGTGGCCACCATGAACATGTCACAGTGCTGCAGATATTTTGTTTATGGCCAGTTTTGAGGCCAGTTTATGGCCAGATTTTGGGGGCCTATTCCCAACATGTCCCCCTTCTTTGATTTGCAAAGTGATAGAAGCAAAGGCAGCTTTGTCACGGTGAGCTACTTCTTGCAGGAGTTGGGATCTGCATATGCAGACTATACAAAGACAAATAACACAGATTAAAAGCACAATCATCATTGAAATCACAGAGCTTCCAAGTGTTTTTATCCATTTTAATGGGTTACTAGCTGCTAATCTGTCCGCAGCTCCTTTAAGCACTCCAGTTCCTGGCATTAACTTCAGGTGTGCCTGGGATGCTTTAAATATTTGTTCTTTTAATTTTGCAATATCCAAAGTCAAGTTTGTAGAGTGTCCTTCTAGATACTTTTTTTATTCTTTCCCAAATGTTGATCTTATTAAGAGTATTAATAGTTTTCCACAAATCCTTATGTTTAGCTCCTACAGTGGGCCATATCATTTGAGGTTAAGGTGCCACTATATCGCCATGGTTCCAGATAATAGGAACTCTTGCCATACTTCTTACCATTTCTACCATCTGACCATTTTGTTCAGACCAGCTGAATATAGTGTGGCCGTGGCACGCAGACTGAGAGTTGCAATTTAAACTAAACATCCCCTTAGGGGACCAATTAATAATGATTCCATAGGAATCATTGCACAGCACCTCTGCCTGTTCTGCAATGCAATCTTCCTAAACGAGTATGTTCATTATTTCTGGCCAGGTCCAATTCTGTTTACAAATAGGTTTTTGAGGGCAGTATGCCTCAATTATAGGAGTAGATTTATTATGGTAAATACTGAGGTCAGAAAGCATGTGTAACTGTGTCATAGGGTGATTACATCTAGGCATTATTGCCAGCCAGGATTGATAAATATGCCTAATAAGTATAATTGTTCTCTTGTCAGCCCTTGTTGAAGGAATACTCACGGCAATGGTGATCACTGTGATCATAGTTACCATTCAATTACTCTTTGTGACTGGTTGTCCCGCTTTCCTCAGACTTTCTTTTTTTTTTTTTTTTAAGACAGAGTCTCGCTCTGTCGCCCAGGCTGGAGTGCAGTGGCGCGATCTCGGCTCACTGCAAGCTCCGCCTCCCGGGTTCACGCCATTCTCCTGCCTCAGCCTCCCGAGTAGCTGGGACTATAGGCGCCCACAACCGCGCCCGGCTAATTTTTTGTATTTTTAGTAGAGACGGGGTTTCACCGTGGTCTCGATCTCCTGACCTTGTGATCCGCCCGCCTCGGCCTCCCAAAGTGCTGGGATTACAGGCGTGAGCCACCGCGCCCGGCTCCTCAGACTTTCTTCCACCATCTGTGACAGCTTCTTGATCTGTCCCCAGGTGGGTGACTGTGTTTGGGGGGTGTTGCTCGTGACAGTTGGGGTCCTCCTCAGCATCAGTCTTGAGATGGGTGCAACCGGGGGGGTCCTCGGGATCCTCCCAGAATCCCTTCCTTGGCATCTGGCTCATAATAAGGTTTCAGGTATCTTGATGGTATGCAAATCAGCTATTGATTCAGTCCTGGAGAAACACAAGCATAACCTCGACCCCAAGTTATTATTTTAAGGTTGTATAACCGAATTAATGGCTCTTGAGTCAGTTAACATTCTCTATTTACCTGATTTTTTCTTAATTACGAAAACTGGAGAATTCCAAGGGGAAAATGTTGGAGCTATGTGCCCGTTTTCTAATTGTTCAGTAACTAATTCCTCTAAAGCCTCCAGTTTTTCTTTACTTAGCGGCCATTGTTTTATCCAACTTGGCTTATCTGTTAACCATTTTAAAGGTATAGGTTCTGGAGGCTTTTAACAATGGCCACCCTCAAAAACGATATCCTAAACCTTGGCGGGAACTTTGTCTTTCTGCTTGAAGTGGTTCCTTTAAAGCTTGCAAATTTTTTCCTAGTCCCATACCAGGGACATACCCATTTCATGCATCATATGTTGACTTTAAGGGCTATATAATTGTTCAGGAATTAGAACTTGTGCTCCCCATTGCTGTAACAAATCTCTTCCCCACAGGCTTATAGGTAGAGAAGTTATAATTGGTTGAATAGTCCCAGGTTGTCCATCAGGCCCTTCACAGTGCAAAATATAACTACTTTGACATACTTCAGGGGCTTTACCAACTCCAACTATGTTAAATTGAGCATGTTGATTGGCCATGTGCACAGCCAGTGCTGTAGAGAAATGATTGAAATATCCGCTTCTGTATCTACCAAACCTTTAAATTTCTTTCCTGAATAGTTATTTCACAGGTAGGACGTTTATCAGTAATTTGATTTACCCAATAAGCTGCTTTACCTTGTTTATTTGTGCTTCCAAATCCTCCTGTTCATTTAATTTCACTTTTCCTCATTCCCACATATGGCACAATCAGGAGTTGTGCTATGCGCTCTCTTGGCTCTGCTTTCCAGGGAACAGAAGTAGATATAACAATTTGAATTTCCCCATTATAATCTGAATCAGTGACTCCTGTTTGTACTTGTACCCCTTTTAAATTTAAACTAGACCTTCCTAGAAGTAACCCCATCGTCCCCCCTCACAAGGGCCCACAAACTCCTGCTGGCACCTTTTGCAGGGGTTCCCCAGGCAGAAGGCTCACAGCTTTTGTGCAGCGTAAATCTACTGTGGTGCTACTGGCTGTGGTGGGGGACAGACATTGCACAGGGGTGAGAATGGCCTGAGCTGCAAATGCCCCGGTTTAGAACGGGGCCAGGACGGGCCCCTCATGGCGTTTCCTGAAATGGGGTTCCCATCTTTATCAAACTTAGAGTGACAGATTAGCCCAATGTTTTCCTTTTTTGCATTTTGAACAAATTTCCGGCTCAGCAGTTTTCTTTTTTCCCCTATCTGGCGGCCTGACTCGCTGATTTTTTCTATATTCTTTTTTAGTATGACCATGCTTCCCACAGCTAAAACAAGCTCCAGGAAATGGAGTATTTCCTTTATCCACTCTCAGTCCTGCCATTGCCTGTGCCAACAAAGTAACTTTATGCAGATTACCTCTGACACTGTCACAGGCCTTGATATAATCAATTAAATGCACTTTCCCTCTAATAGGTCGCAGAGCAGCCTGGCAATCAGGATTAGCATTGTCAAAAGCTAATAACCGCAACACTATATCCTGAGCAGCCAAATCTGCAATCACCTTTTTAAGAGACTCCTGTAACCGAGCTGTAAAATCCACATACAGTTCTTTTGGTCCCTGTTTTACAGCACTAAAGGAAGGGTATTGTTTTCCACCTGAAGTGATTTTTTCCCAAGCTCTAATGCACACTCCTCTAAGCTGTTCTAGGGCATCATCCTGCATGACCACCTGTGCATCTAAACCAGCCCTGCCACTGACCCTAAAGTTGGTCTGCAGTTATATTAATTTGAGGTTGGGTCTGGGCGTTGCAAGCAGCCTGAACAGAAGCTTCATCTGCCCACCAAGTTTTAAATTGTAAGAACTGAGCAGGAGTCAGGCAAGTTCAAGTAAAAGCGTCCCAGTCAGTAGAAATCTTTCGACTGGAAACAGCAACATTCTTTAACAGTCTCATTACAAAAGGAGAACCCGGTCCATACTGATTAATAGCTTGCTTAAATTCTTTGAGTTATTAAAAGGAAAAGGCTCAAATGTAGTTATAATATTTCCCTGCTGATCAGGTAGGTGTATTCTAACACGGAACTGCCAAGCCTCTATATCACCCTCTCGTCTAGTTTGCTGAATTCCTGCCTGAATAGAACTGAGAGTGGTTGCTCGAGGTGCTGCTAAGTCACTGGGGCAAAAACTTTTCTCCCTGTGTCCTCTGGAAAAGAAAGATCTGGAGGGTCAGGCCATTCTTTTTCTTCAAAATAATAATGAGGGGGTGCAGAAGGGTAAGGATGAACTTCTCCCTCCTTTGCCACTGTAGCTCTAGCTGGCAAACAAACCTGCTCTGTTTCTTCTTCTGTAACTTAATTATCCTCTCCCTCCTCCTCATCATTAGTGTGAAAAGGTTCCAAGGTGGAATGAAGCAAAGCCCACATTTGTCCCATTGTTACCCTGATGCTTCCGAGCTCCTCTTCTTACCACGGGGATCATTTTAAGAGTACTTGAGTGTCCTCCAGCTTAGTTCCATGTTCTCCAACCGTCACTCTGGTGACCCTGCGACCTGGGTTCGAGCCCCCACGTATGGGCGCCACTTGCTGAGAGCTCGGTCATGGAGACCCTAACCCAGGGGCACTGGAGGAATTAAAGACACACACAGAGAAATATGGAGTGTGGAGTGGGAAATCAGGGGTCTCACAGCCTTCAGAATTAAGAGCCTCGAACAGAGATTTATCCACGTATTTATTGACAGCAAGTCAGTGATAAGCATTGTTTCTATAGATTATAGATTCATTAAAGGTATTCCTTATGGGAAATAAAGGGATGGGCTGAAATAAAGAGATGGGTCTGGCTAGTTATCTGCAGCAGGAGCATGTCCTTAAGACACGGATAGCTCCTGCTATTTTTGTGGTTTAAGAACGCCTTTAAGCGGTTTTTCGCCCTGGGAGGGCCAGGTGTTCCTTGCCCTCATTCCAGTAAACCCACAACCTTCCAGCTGGGTGTCATGGCCATCATGAACACGTCACACTGCTGCAGAGATTTTGTTTATGGCCAGTTTTGAGGCCAGTTTATGGCCAGATTTTGGGGGCTTATTCCCAACAGGGAAGAAGAGGGCTCCCTAAGGAACTAAACAAGCTAACATCGTATTAAACATATTGAATGAAACCATATCCCACATTAAATATAATTTCTAGGTACAGAAGAGTTGAATTGCAGTTGATTAGTTAAGAAAACAGTTGCTTTGTAGACATTACGTATGTATGTGTGGAGGCCGGGCGCGGTGGCTCAAGCCTGTAATCCCAGCACTTTGGGAGGCTGAGACGGGTGGATCACGAGGTCAGGAGATCGAGACCATCCTGGCTAACACGGTGAAACCCCATCTCTACTAAAAAATACAAAAAACTAGCCGGGCAAGGTGGCGGGCACCTGTAGTCCCAGCTACTCGGGTGGCTGAGGCAGGAGAATGGCATAAACCCGGGAGGCGGAGCTTGCAGTGAGCTGAGATCCGGCCACTGCACCCCAGCCTGGGTGACAGAGCAAGACTCCGTCTCAAAAAAAAAAAAAAAAAAGTATGTATGTATGGGGTTGGACGCGGTGACTCATGCCTGTAATCCCAGCACTTTGGGAGGTAGAGGCAGGTGGATCACCTGAGGTCAGGAGTTCGAGACCAGCCTGGCCTACATGGTGAAACTCTGTCTCTACTAAAAATACAAAAAGAATAGACAGGCATGGTGGCGGGTGCCTATAATTCCAGCTTCTCAGGAGGCTGAGGCAGGAGAATCACTTGAACCCGGGAGGCAGAGGTTGCAGTGGGCTGAGATCATGCCATTGCACTCCAGCCTGGGAAACAAGAGTGAAACTCATCTCAAAAAAAAAAAAAAAAAGTATATGTGCATTTACTTATTTATTTATTTATTGAGACAGGCTCTTGCTCTGTTGCCTAGGCTAGAGTGCAGAGGCATGATCTTGGCTTATTGCAACCTTGACCTCCTGGGCTCAAGTGATCCTCCCACCTCAGGCCCCAAGTAGCTGGGACTATAGGCACATGCCACCACGCCTCGCTAATTTTTGTATTTTTTGTAGAAACAGGGTTTTGCCATGTTGCCCGGACTAATCTCGAACTCCTAACTCAAACAATCCACCTGCCTCAGCTTCCCAAAGTGCTGGGGTTACAGGCATGTGCCACTGTGCCTGGCGTTAGTATTAATTAATTCCTACCTGTACTTTTTGCATTCTGGAATCAGTACATTTTATTTTCAGGTTTCAAACAGTTCATTGATCCCCAAAAAGCCTATGGGCCCTGGACACTGTACCTAATACTGATAAAATGGTCCTTTATAAGTATGCCATAGAAGTCTTTCAAATTAATATAGATAGACATTGCTTGAAAATGGATAGGTGTTTACATGGTTGGCAGCGACAGGATACTCTAAATTCATGCATATACTTATTCAACAAGTTTACGGGAATATCAACCATGCACCAGGCACTGTGGTTGGTGCTGAGTAAAGAGTGGGAACAAAACTCACACGGTCCTACCTTCGTGGAACTTAAGTCTTTGTGGGGAATGGTAAGATAAGTAAGTATAGCTGGTGATGAGTGCAATCCATACCCCATTGAGAAAATAATTAGAATACGAAGGGTAGCCTATTTTTTATTAAATGGTGCTATGGTCTGAATGTTTGTGTCCCTCCAGAATTCATATGTTGACATAAAACCTTCGAGGTTCTGTCCTCTCTGCCGAGCTTCACATCTGATATTTTATTGACTACTTGGCAATTAAAAGGTGGGACATTTGGGAGGTGATTAGGTGATGAGGGCTCTCATCAGACATAGAATCTCCAGCGCTTTGATCTTGGACTCCCCAGCCTCTAGAACTGTTAGGAATAAATGTCTTTGTTTATAAATAACAGTAGTCGCCCTTATCCATGGTTTCATCTTCTGTGGTCAACATCAGTCCAAAAATATTACATAGAAAATTCCAGAAATAAACAATTCGTGAGTTTTAAATTGCACACCATTTTGAGTAGCATGACGAACTCTGGTACCATCCTGCTCTCTCTAGGCCAGGACATGAATCATCCCTTTGTCCTCAGTATCCACATTGTTGATACTACCTGCCCATTAAGGCCTTCTCAGTTATCAGATACACTGTTGTAGTATCACAGTGCTTGTGTTCAAGTCACTCTTATTTTACTTCATAATGGCCCCAAAGCACAAAAGTAGCGATGCTGGTGATTTGGATCTGCCAAAGAGAAACTGTAAAATGCTTTCTTTAAGTGAAAATGTGAAAATTTCTTGATTTAAAAGGGAAAGAAACCAAACCTATATCCTGAGGTTGCTAAGATCTATGGTAAGAATAAATCTTTTATCCATAAAACTATTAATGAGGAAAAGGAAATGCGTGCATAGTATATAGAGGGTTCAGTAATATCTGTGGTTTCAGGCATCCACTAGAGGTCTTGGAATGTAACCCCCGAGGATAAGAAAGGACTACTGTATCCAGTCTAAGGTATAACCGACTCTCAGTATGCTTGGGGAACTGGTTCCCGGATACCCTGATGCCAAAATCTGCAGATGCTCAAGTCCCTGATATAAAATGGTGTAATATTTGCATATAACTAACTGATGCATACCCTCCCATATCCTTTCAATCATCTTTATATTATTCAGAATATCTGATACAATTCCTATATATCACTTCATTCACATGGCTTCAATGTAGTACTTGGCATGCAGCAAATTCAAGTTTTGCTTTTTGGAAACTTGTGTAATTTTTTTCTCCCAAATTTTTGATCCAACGTTGGTTGATGTCAACCAATCACAGATGTCAAACCCACAGATACAAAGGGCCAACTGTATTTTGTTATAGCAGCCAGAAAGAACTAAGTCCCTGAGTGTGATGGTCAGTTTTTTTGTGTCAACTTGGTTAGGCTACATTCCCAAGTCATTAGTCAAACACTAATCTAGATGCTGCTGTAAAGGTATTTTGTGGATGTGATTAAAGTCCATCCTTCCTAAAGTGAACTGATGTTCACTTTAAGGAAGGGAGATTATCCCGGCTAATCTGGGTGGGCCTGATTCAATCAGTTGAAAGCCATAAGACAGAGCTGGGCTTCCCTGAAGAAATTCCTCCTGTAAACAATAGCCTCACCCCTTGCATGAGAGTTCCAGCGTAGTGTGCAGATTTTGGACTTGCTTAGCTGGAGCCCCACAATCATGTAAGCCAATTCCTTACAATAAACCTCTTGATATACATCTACTACTAGTTCTGTTTCTCTGGTTGAAAACTGAGTATGTGACATCTGAGAGATAAAGGGTCAGAAGGTGTTAGGGTGGGGGCAAGTGAAAGCGGTTGAGGGTGGAGTGTCAGCTTTGCTTTTTTGGAGAATGAGGGTGTGATCCAACACATAGAAAGAGGAAGAGGAACACGAAATGAGAGAAGAGAGAAGTAGGCAGGGGCTTAATGTAGCTCAGAGATAGGTTATGGAAAGCAGTGTGGATTTTAAGAGAAAGGGGAAATAAAATAACTGAATTTGGCTCTTATTTTTCCATTTTAAAAAAAATACATTATAGAAAAAAATATAGAGATGGGATCTTGCTGTGTTGACCAGGCTGGTCTCCAACTCCTGGCCTCAAGCGATCCTCCCATTTCGGCCCCCCAAAGTGCTGGGATTAATTACAGGTGTGAGACACGTGCCCGGCCTCAATTTGTCTTTTAAAGGATGATTTTGACTACAGGAGAATTACTTGGATCAGGGTTGGGGGGGGTGAGATGAGGGGGTGTGATTTCAGAGGCCAAGTATGGAAGGAGCAAACAATTGAGAGAGACACATCAGCTGAGATTAGATTACAGAGATGGTCGGGTTGACAGGGTAAAGTGTAAGCATGAGACCCGAGCTAGGACAAGCAGAACTTGCAGGTCTATTACAAGATGTAGGGGTGAGGAGTGCCAGGGTGACTCTCGAGTGTCTGGCTTGAGCAACTGGGCAAATGGTGTGGATCAAAAAAGCAGCAGGTTGGAGGGAGGACGGGAGTATTAATCGAAGTTCTGGAAGTTTTAGGTTCGATATGACTCTGAGTGGAGATGTCAATCAGTCAACCGAATATCAGGTGTGAAGATCGGCAGAGCGGGCAGAACCAGAGACATTCATTAGAGAGCAAGCAGGTGGAGGGCACTTAACCTATAGGAAGGATAGAGCGAGAAAAGGGTCAGGAAAAGTCCTAATGTGTAGAGAAAGGCAGAGGCTGAAAAGCAGCAACGGCGAGGTCAGAGGAATATCTTTAGGGTATGATTACGCCTACGCAAGTGGGTAAAATGAGGGCATAATGACGCGCACTGGATTGCAATAAACAGCTTTTATTCTTTTATCAGAGATAGTATCTAGCTTTGTAGCCCAGGCTGCAGTGCAGTAGCATGCTCATAGCTCGCTGGAGTGCAGTGGTATGCTCATAGCTCGCTGCAGCTTCATTGGGCTCAGGCGATCCTCTCGAGTAACTAGGTGTACAGGCGCAGGTCATTGTGACCGGCTTTTTCTTTTCTTTTTTTTTTTTTTTTTTTTTCAGGAAGAGAGGGTCTCACTATGTTACCAGGCTGGTCTCGCAGTCTCGCACTCCTGGCCTCGAGCGATCCTCCTGCCTCGGCCTTTCGGCCTCCCAAAGTGCTGGCCTGTGCCCAGCCAATGGCTGTTCCAAATTAGGGTCTACGGCCCCGCACCGCTGCCACGCACAGTCCTGTGCGCCCAGACTCGACGCAAACAACAGCCGCAAGCTTCCCTGACCCCGCCCCGCAGAGTCCTCGCCCCACCCCGGCTCCACCCCTCTCCCAACCCTGCCAGGCTCTCCAATCGCGTGTGGAATTATCGCTCTACCCAGGCGGTGGTGTGGATCTCCGCTCCAATTGGGGCCGTACCATGGCGGAGAAGACTCAAAAGAGGTGGGTCTGCTGCTTGAGAAAAGCCCTTTCTCAGCTTTGCGTAGGGGTGGAACCTGTTCCTGGTCGCCAATGGTGGCGACTCAGAGGGTGTCTCATCCTGGGCCTTCGGGCTGAAGGTACCTCAAGCCCAGACCTGGCGTCCACTGAGGGAGGGGGCTACGGAGTGGGGGCGGGGAGGGCTGAGAAGGGACACGGAGTCACCGCCTGGAAGGTTTTTGTTCCTGTCTGTCCTTCCCTCCCCGTAGGCGCCTGCGCAGAGGGGGTCTCCCGGCGGGGCTGCGAGGAGAGGGTGACGTCAGCTTTTTCTTGGGGCGCAGGGGGAGGCGGGCTCCCTTCTCCAGCACAATCGGCGGTACTTGGGGCAGCTGTACCCCACGGCTTGGCGCTGGATTCTCTGCTGCATGTTGCGAGACCCCACGCCAGTGCTGGCCGCACCCCAGGCCCTTCCTGTCTCTGGAGGGTGGGGTGTGTAAAGGGATTTACGGTCGCTGTCAGAAGGGGATCCGCGCCTCGAACTGTGACCCACACGCACGCGCACACACACACACACACTATATATTCAGATGCGGGGAGTACATGCGCAGATTTGTTGCACAGATATATTGCGTAATGGTGAAGTTTGAGCTTCTAGTGTACTTATCACCCAAATAGTGAATGTTGTACTCGATGGGTAATTTTTCAGCCCTCACACCCCTCCTACCCTCGCTGCTTTTAGAGTCCCCAGTGTCTGTTATTTCCCTCTTTATGTTTCTGTGTACTCATTTTAGCTCCAACTTAAAAGTGAGAACATGTGCATTTGATTTTGTTTCTGAGTTATTTCATACGGTAATGGCCTCCAGTTCCATCCATGTTTTTGCAAAAGACATGATTCCTTTCTTTTTTATGGCTCTGTAGTATTCCATCGTATAGATACACCCCATTTCCTTTATCCAGTCATCCGTTGATGAACACTTAGGTTGATTCCATACTTTGCTATTGTGAGTAGTACAATGATAAAGGAGTTTAATTGTCTTTTTAGTACGATGGTTTTCTTTGAGTAGATCCTGGTTCGAATGGTAGTTCCATTTGGATTGGTAGTTCTATATGAATTGCTGGGTCCAATGGTACTTCTGTCTTTAGTCCTTTGAGAAGTCACCATACTATTTTCAATAGATGAACTAATTTACATTCCCACCGATAGTGTATAAGCTTAGAACTGTGACATTTTCTGCCAGGCGTGGAGTGAACAAGCTCCTTTGTAAACATATGGGGAGGGCAATTTTGGCTGCTTCTCCGGTAGTCTTCATTGCTGGGGTCTCTTGGTGGCTGTTGGTGGCTGGGATGACACAAGTGCAAAAGTAAAGCCGTTTCGAACAGCAGCAGTGTTGAGCTCCCTCTGCTGACTCTTTTTGACAAAGAAAACTGACATTGTTTCTGGTGCCGTAAATTAAAATTTAGATTTTTCTTCCATTTAAGCAGATGCTCTATAATTTTTTTTTGTAAGCTAAAGAGGAACAGATGTGTTATAAATATTATGTGCAGTAGATAGTAGCTGACAGTGAAGATGAAGGTATTGTTGACTTGTTACTTTAACAGATCTGAGATTAAGTCTTGCCCTCCCATCTGCCGGCTCACCTCTCTGCTCCCACCACTCCGAGATACAGAGGGGTCCTTGCAGAGATATTGGGACCACGTTTTAGTTGGTCTAGTTGGTGAATTAATTCTTCCCTCCCCCACTGAGAAGTGTGCTGATTGTGATGCAAGCATTACCTGGGATCTCTCCCTTGGGCGTAAAACTGAAGGCAGGGGGCACTTGTGAGTCTCTCCTACTCTCAGTTGCCCAGGACAAGTTAAATGTTAGATAATGCTCTTTTCATAATGGGAAGGAAGCTGAGGAAATGGAAAATTGCAATGAGAAATAAGGTCTAAAACAAGAGACATTTTATAGAGGCTAATTTATTTGACCAGGGCTTAATAAAACTGCATATTTTACCATAAAAACCCACTTTAAGTGAAAAGTGTCGGAGAAATGACATTTACAGATGGTGATACATTCAAGGACAGTGTCATTCATTTATCATGGAAAAACATCTGGAGTGACAGGATGTTTCCAGAAAACTTTCAACTAGAAGAGAGATGACTGATTTCAGGACAGTGATGCCCCAGGAATGAACTCTGCTCCAAGAAATTTCTAGTCTCTGAATTTCAGTTTTTTCTGTAATATGAGAGGGTTAGACCAGGTGATTTTCTGCTTTTACTAAAGTTTTCTTTCTTTTACTTTCTTCTAATTTCTTTCTTCTAATCTTACTAAAATCTTTCTTCTCCAATACAGTAGGAGGGCTACATATTTTCTGTTATTTCAGCAGATTGACTTTTTTTTTGAGACAGAGTCGCTCAGGTTGGAGTGCCGTGAAAGCTTTGCACCATGCCTGCTTCCTTTTTTTTTTTTTGAATTGGAGTCTCACTCTGTTGCCCAGGCTGGAGTGCAGTGACGCAATCTCAGCTCACTACAACCTTTGCCTACCGGGTTCAAGCGATCATCCTGCCTCAGCCTCCTGAGTAACTGGGACTACAGGTGCCCACGACCACACCTGGCCAATTTTTGTATTTTTAGTAGAGACGGGGGTTTCACCATGTTGGCCAGGCTGGTCTCGAACTCCTGACCTCAAGGAATATGCCCGCCTCAGCCTCCCAAAGTGCTGGGATTACAGGCGTGAGCCACTGCACCTGGCCCAAATTGACTCTTGACAGGCTGTATCACCCAGAAGGACCATTGGTAGGATTTCATTGACTTATGCCTTGTAAAAAGTCACAGCCTGACAAAATGATGGAAACAGCTGGAGCTGTGTCTATTCTCAAAACCATTTCTTGAAGATAGACTCAGGGATTATTAGTTTTTTCTATCTGATACATTATTTTTTTCTTTACTTAGAGCTTTAAAAATACATTGCGGTGTGAAGTTTGTCCACCCTAAATTGTGGAAGAAAAATTTGTGTATGTCTTTTTTTTTTTAGTTCATCACACTAGTAGGGAAATTGGTACAATCTGAAAAATAGTTTTCATCTTACTTTGCATGTATATTAGGGAATACTTTGGGGTAAGATTCTGGCATAGAAATGATGGAGAGTCATGTTAATGAAAGAATCTTTACCCTTCTGTCTCTCACAGCTGTATTTTTAGAACTCTCTTATGAGCTTCAAAATCTGTATTTTCAGTCACTTATTGGGCATATCTGGTGACTATTCCATAGATACCTCAGACTGAGTTTATCTAAAATTTAGCCAAATGACTTTTTTCTCTGAAATCTGCCCCTCCTCCCATAGGCTATTCTCAGATGGTGCCATTAGTTTTCCAGATCAGAAACCTAGAGGCTTTGACTTTGCTCCCTGGCTCCTGACTTTTGGTTAGTTTTCTTTTTCTTTTCTTTTTTCTTTTTTTCCTTCTTTTTTTTTTTTTTTTTTTTTTGAGACAGAGTTTCACTCCGTCACCCAGGCTGGAGTGCAGTGATGCGATCTCGGCTCACTGCAACCTCTACCTCCTGGGCTCAAGCAGTCCTCCCGCCTCAGCCCCCCAAGTAGCTGGGAGTACAGGTGTAAGCCACCATACCCAGCTAAGTTTTGTATTTTTTGTAGAGATTGGGTTTTACCATGTGACCCGGGCTGGTTTGGGTTGTTTTTCTGGCGTAAATGAAGCTGAGTCAGAGCAGCTGATTTTGAGCCCTGGAATTTGAGTTTCCCTCTCCATCAGAAATCATGGATGGCACCAGTTTCCTTAATCATGGACAGGATGGCACCAGTTTCCTTATTTCACTCCATGCCCCTCACCCCCATCCTTCTGTAGTTGATATGGTTTGGCTGTGTCACCACCCAAATCTCATTTTGAATTGTAGTTCCCATAATTCCCACATGTTGTGGGAGGGACCAGGTGGAGATAATTGACTCATGGGGGCCATTTCCCCCTTCCTGTTCTCATGATATGAGTTAGTTCTCACAAGATCTAATGGTTTTATAAGGGACTTCTCCCTTCACTGGGCACTCATTCTCCTCCCTGCCACCATGTGAAGAAGGACATGTTTGCTGCCCCTTCTGCCATAGTTGTAGGTTTCCTGAGGCCTCCCCAGCGATGCTGAACTGTGAGTCAATTAAACCTCTTTCCTTTATAAATTATCCAGTCTCAAATATGTCTTTATTAGCAGTGTGAGAACAGACTAATACACTAGTCAAACTTATTTCCCCTCCACAGAGAAGAAAGCAAATATAGTTTGCTCTTTATATCCATGGGTTCCACATCCATGGATTCAACCAACCTCAGATCGAAAATAGGAAAAAAAAAATTGTGTCTGTAAACAATACAGTATAACTATTTACAGAGCATTTACATTATATTAGGTATTGTAAATTATCTAGAAATGACAAAGTATGAGAGGATGTGTATAGGCTTTATGCAAATATTCAGCATTTTATATCAGAGACTTGAACATCTGAGGATTGGTCTGGGAACCAATCTCCCACAGATACTGGATACTGAGGGATGTGATTATACACACTTTATGGTCCTTGGGGCCTGTAACAAGGAATGGGAAGTACCTACCTTCAACGTTGCCTAGAAACCAGATTTTTATTAAATGTGTTTATTGCCAAGTCTTGTTTCTATTTCCTAGACATACCTGCAGCTTCTTCTATGTGCTACCAGTGCATTTGATGTGGTTTGGCCCTGTGTCCCCACTCACATCTCATCTTGAATTATAATGCCCACCTGTTGAGGGAGGGACGAGTAATCTGAGTGATTGGATTATGGGAGTGGTTTCCCCCATGCGGTTCTCGTGATAGTGAGTGAATTCTCACAAGACCTGATGGTTTTATAAATGGTAGTTTTCCCTGCGCTCTCACTGTCTCTCTGTCCTGCTGCCTTGTGAAGAAGGTGCCTGCTTCCCCTTTACCTTCCGCCATAATTGTAAGTTTCCTGAGACCTCCCCAGTCATGTGGAACTGTGAGTCAATTAAACCTCTTTCCTTTATAAACTACCCAGTCTCAGGGAAGTTCTGTATAGCAGTGTGAAAACAGACTAATACAGCATTTCAGGCGTGCATTCTCTCTGTAGGATTAGACCAGCTGCCTCCCTGACCCCCACCACCGCCAAGTACTTCTTCATACGTGTCAATTATCTGCATACCATTTTGTGACATTGTTGGCTTGGGAATGGGAATCCTTCAGTGACTTCTTGCCTACAGGTGCAAATTCAAATCCCTTGTCATGGTGTACAAGCTTGTTCATGGGCTGGTCCTGCTTTTCCTCCCAGCCTTACCTGCTGCCTTTCTCTTCATGACTTTCGTGCTTCTACTCATTCGGTGACGTCCAACCTGGGAGGGGGAAGAGGTTTTTACTTTGTTACTTACTAGTCTCTGCTTAGATGTATGCATATGGTATTTCAACATAGAATAGATAAAATAGTGTTTTAATATTTTTACATAAGTGTTCTTGCACAAACATTTACACTTTTCTTTTCTTTTCTTTTTTTTTTTTTTTTTTTGAGATGGAGTATCGCTCTGTCGCCCAGGCTGAAGTGCAGTGGCGCTACCTCGGCTCACTGCAAGCTCTGCCTCCCGGGGTCACGCCATTCTCCTGCCTCAGCCTCCCCAGTAGCTGGGACTATAGGCGCCCACCACCATGCCCGGCTAATTTTTGTATTTTTAATAGAGACAGAGTTTCGCCATGTTGGCCAGGTTGGTTGGTCTCAAACTCCTGACCTCAGGTGATCCACCTGCCTTGGCCTCCCAAAGTCCTGGGATTACAGGTATGAGTCACCATGCCCAGCCCAAAGTGGAACAATTGGAAATCAAAATTTTGAAAAATCCAAACAAAATTACGAAGACAAAATATCTAAAATGTTAGTGTTATTTCATAGTAGCTGAGAGCAGATTTAACACCGTGAATGTCATTGCCATTTAGAAAAATTCTTTTCTTAATGAAGTTTCCTAATAACCATCACTGTAATGGAGAAGTCATTTGATGCACTTCCTCATGTCAGCTCATGGTTCAGCTAGGATCGGTGTTTACATACAGCTTTGTCAAACAAAAGATAACAGCAGAATATAAAAAAGCATCAATAAGTTATATGGAAATTATTAGAGTCTTTTGAACAATTTGTACTACAATTTATATTACTTTGTAAAAAGTTTCTCTCATGTTTGTGTGTGTGTATGTATATATATGAGAGTAAATAGAAGTATTTGTAAATTTTAAATTTCTAAGTTAGTATTACTTTGCTGGTTGTTAAATAGTTTAAATGTATATTTTTTCACCCTGCCTTTACAAAAATAATGGCATATTATATACTGTCTATTTTCTCACTTCACTTTTTTTTACTTTTAACAGTATAGCTTGGAGAGCGTTCCTTTTTTTTTTTTTTTTTTTTTTTAAGAGATGAGGTCGCACTATGTTGCCCAGACTGGTCTTGAATTCCTGGGCTTAAGCAATTCTCCTTCCTTGGCCTCTCAGAGTGCTGGGATTACAGGTGTAAGCCACTGTGCACAGCCATTCTAAAATCTTGACAAGGGATTATTCATTCTTTTTGATGACCATGTAATAGTCTATAATATACCATAATTTATTAACTGATCTTCCACTAATGAATATCTAGGTTGTTTTCAGCTGTTTGCTGTTTAGAAACATGCTGATATTAAAAGAAAAGGTTCAAAACTCTTCTCAAGCATTTTAATACTATAGCACATGTGATTTGGGATGATGGACAATATACCAATTGAAAAATTTATAATCTATTAAAACCTTACCCTCTTACCATTGACTTTCCATTTTTCCATCTTTTTTTGTTTTTTTCTGAGATGGAGTTTCACTCTTATTACCCATGCTTGAGTGCAGTGGCGCGATCTCGGCTCACTGCAACCTCCGCCTCCCGAGTTCAAGTGATTCTCCTGCCTCAGCCTCCCGAGTAGCTGGGATTACAGGTGCCCGCTACCACACCAGCTAATTTTGTATTTTTAGTAGAGATGGGGTTTCTCCGTGTTGGTAAGGCTGGTGTCGAATTCCCGACCTGAGGTGATCCGCCCACCTCAGCCTCCCAGAGTGCTAGGATTACAGGTGTGAGCCACTGCATCTGGTCTTTTTTTCCATCATTTTTTAAACCTTGTTTTCATTACAGTGTCAGGGTAGCTTCTCCAACAGTATTTTTAATCTTACCCCTGGTAAATGTTACCTTTTTCTTGCTACAGTGTGAAGATTGCTCCTGGAGCAGTTGTATGTGTAGAAAGTGAAATCAGAGGAGATGTGACTATCGGTAAGAAAATAGTTTATTTACTCTTTTTCAAGAATTGATGTGATTTAATCTATTTTAGTGCTTTACAATTAGATACTGTCTTCCATGTTTATTTCACGGATGTCCTAGTTTTATTGACAAAACAATGCATTTTCTCCTATGTGTTTAAAATTTCTGAAGGAATACAGTGTGATGGAGGCTGTGTTTAAACTCCTATCTGAAATACTAATGAGGCTGTATAACAAAGTCATTCGTGTATTTGAGAGAGATCCGTTGTGTACCTGCGATGTGCCAGGCACGGTGCTACGGTGCTGCCTTTGTGGAGCTTCGTGGAGAGCGTGGGCCATGGAGTCAACGGACCTGGGCTGCTTTGCTCCTTGCTCCTTTCTTGCTGGGTTACTTTGGACATATTACTTAACCTCTCTAACCTTGATTTTTTTTTCCCCATCTATATAATTGTGTATATCAGGATCAGGTGTGGCTGCATGTAGGTGTGGCTTACCGCTGCAGGGGTTTATTCTCTCATATAAAAAGTTTTGAGGTAAGTAATGCAAGGCTGATTAGTTGATTGTCCAGCATGGAGCTCCCGTCCTGTAGGCCAGGAAGTGATGGCTAGAGCACCAGCCGTCATCCTGGGTGAGAAAGGGGAGGCATGGAAGCAAAAGGGCATGTGTCCCAGCTGTGAGTCAGCTCCCTTTAAATAGCCTTCCTGAAAGTTCCACACGACCCTCCCCTGCAGCTTGATGTGTCCATGAGATTGTCTTAGCCATGAGACCAAGCTGCAGGGGAGTTTGTCTATCTCTTAGGTTTCTTGAAAGAGAACATGAAAATTGTGAGTAGTGAGCTGTCAATAACCGTTTGCTGTTAACGCAGTCAGATCTTCTCAGTGTAGCCTTGTCAGAGCTCAAGTCTAACATTTTACATACATGAACTTGACTAAATTCCTCAGACATTTTACTCTGTTCTTTTACCTGGGGTTTGCCTGGATATGGTGCCCTTGCGGTTTTATTGGTGTGAGCTCATTCTTACCAGCAGCCGCATGTCACCTGTATGCTACCAGACTAAAGTGTTCAGTGAACTGTTACACTTTCAGAGAGGAAATACACTTTATTTCCTTAAATGAACAGTTTCTTTAATAGAAAAAAAACCCTGTAATGTCATATTTTTTTTCTAAAAATATCTAAGCCTCCAAACAATTTAGGCATCTTGTCTTATAAAACCAGTGGAGATTGTGCCAGTATTATGGAACATTGTTAAGAATTTGCCAGGGGCCAGGCGCGGTGGCTCAAGCCTATAATCCCAGCACTTTGGGAGGCCGAGATGGGCGGATCACGAGGTCAGAAGATCGAGACCATCCTGGCTAACACGTAAAACCCCGTCTCTACTAAAAAATACAAAAAACTAGCCGGGCGAGGTGGCGGGCGCCTGTAGTCCCAGCTACTCGGGAGGCTGAGGCAGGAGAATGGCGTAAACCCGGGAGGCGGAGCTTGCAGTGAGCTGAGATCCGGCCACTGCACTCCAGCCTGGGCAACAGAGCGAGACTCCGTCTCAAAAAAAAAAAAAAAAAAAAAAAAGAATTTGCCAGGTTGGTTGATTTAATTATTTTAAATTGAGATACTTTAAAAATGTAGAAAACGGCCCTGTTTCTTTTCAGTGCTGTGTTAACTCTTTGTCTTTTGTATTACCTAAACCACTTGCAAAGTGTTTATGAAGGAAATGAGGAGCGCCATGTTTTTTAATTTTTTACAATCTCTGCTGCAGACTGGGACCACATATTTATCAAAATGCTCCTCTGTGTTCTTTTTACTCATCATTTTACTGCATTATAATTGTGGCTATCATCATGATATTCTAGGAATAATACCTTATAGTAGTTTACAACGCATTCTTCAGTTAGAAGGAAAGTAAGACTGAAGTAATTATGTAGATTTTCCCTGGCATTTCTTCTACTTCCCCATTTTACATTTTTTCTTTTTTTTAAAAAAATCCCCCAATGTTACAACAACCCTGTTTTGTTGTTGTTGTTGTTGTTGTTGTTATTGTTTTGTGACGGGGTCTCGCTATTTTGCCAGGCTGGTGTTAAACTCATGGGCTCAAGCGATCCTCCTGCCTCAGCTTCCCAAAGTGTTGGGATTACAGGTGTGAGCCACCACACCTGGCCCCACAACAACCCCATTTTAAATAACTATATAATGTCTACTATAAGATAGATATATAGATAGTATAGCTACATCTGCAGGCATAAATATACACAGACATTACATGGGTGGGGGATATGTATTTCAGATTTGAAATAACATATTTTACAGAAGATTTTCTGGGCTGTAAAGGCATTATCTGTGCAAGGAAGGTAGCTGCCAGTGATTGGTGGACCACTGCCTAGGACTGAGTTTTAGGGGTATCAGGGATCAGTATTCACTTTCCTGTTTCTCCCTCTGGTTTTCACTACGTTGTGCTCCTCCCCCTTCTTTATGCCTCTTATGTTCCTACTTTCCCTACATGTTGAAATTATTTAAGAAAGCAGAGGCCGGAAAGAGTTCAAGACCAGTGTGGAAAATATAGTGGGATAAGAGAGAGAGAGAGAGAAAGGAAGGAAAGGAAAGAAGGAAAAGAGAGAAAGAAAGAGAGGAAAGGGAGGGAGGGAGGAAAGGAAGGGAGAGAGAGAGAGGAAGAGAGAGAGAGAGAAAGAAAATAAGGAAGGAAAGAAAGAAAAGGAAAGGAAGAGAAAGAGAAGAAGGAAGGAGAAAAAAGAAAAATTAGCAGAAGGAAGGGAGGGAGGGAAGAAGGAAGGGAAAAATTAGCCGCATGTGGTGGCACGTGCCTGTAGTCCCAGCTACTTGGGAGGGCTCAGTGAGCTATAATTGCACTACTACACTCCAGCCTGGATGACAGTATGAGACCGTGTCTCAAAAAAAAAAAAAAAAATAATATTACATAAGGAGGTACATTGTTTAAAGCTACTTTCCATCTAGTTTGTTTGTTTGTTTAGAACCAAGGTCTTATTCTGTTGCCCAGGCTGGAGTGCAGTGGTGTGATCATGGCTCACTGCGGTGTCAAACCTCTGCACTCAAGTGATCCTCCCACCTCAGCCTCCAAAGTAGCCAGGTCTACAGCGATGCACCACCACACCTGGCTAATGTTTGTATTTTTGTCCAGGCTGGTCTCAAACTCCTGGCCTCAGTTGATCCTCCTGCCTTGGCCTACCAAAGTTCTGGGATTACAGGTGTAAGTCATTGCTCTTGGCCCTTCAACTAGTTTTTGACCACTAGCTGGTGGTGCACAATTCTGATAGTTAAAATGACATTTTAACACAGATTTTCTTTCTTTCTTTTTCTTTTTGAGACGGAGTCTGTCTCACTCTGTTGCCCAGGCTGGAGTGCAGTGGCGTGATCTCGGCTCACTGCAACCTTCACCTCCTGGGTTCAAGTGATTCTCGTGTCTCAGCCTCCCAAGTAGCCAGAATTACAGGCATGCGCCACCACACTTGGCTAATTTTTTTTTGTATTTTTAATAGAGACAGGGTTTCACCATGTTGGTCAGGCTGACTTCAAACTCCTAACCTCAAATGATCCGCCCTTTTTGGCCTCCAAAGTTAACACAGATTTTCGGTGATGGATTATAACATAAGAAGTGGTAATACATTTTTAAGGAAAGAAATACCTAGCGATTTACAGTTTATCACAGCAGATGGCCTCCAAGTGAATACTTGTTATATTTACTTTGACCCAGTGTTTCGAAACAAGAAAATTTTTGCTCAGATACTGGAGACAAAAAAACTCAATTTTAAAAGTTAAGGAAAATTTGAGGAAAAATGAAGGTTCAGAAGAGTGTTACAGTTACCGATGGTTCTGTCTTCTACAATTCTTGTCTCCTTTTTGTTACGTATGTTTCTTATCTTCAACTGTATAATACGGGAATTTTCCAGAATTGGTATTTAGATAATCATTTTTGTCATTGTTGTATTTAGTATAAAATGTTTCAAGTCTTTTGGCTTCTATTAATTCATTTTTCTGATGTAATGCATCAGATTAAAAAGCTCCTGGGAGATATAATTATAAAAGCAAAGAGTGGAGATAAGTCATCTGATTACAACTGTCACCACCCTGCTTTATTTTTCATCTTAGGGCTTTTATTGTTGCTTTTGCTTAGTTTATCTGAGTTAAGTAGCAATAAACTGTAGTTTAATTCATAGATTTTTTTCAGGATGTTTTGTGTAATTTTCCATCCTCTAGTCATGTATATTTTTACAAATTATTCCATTCTGAAATATTTTAGGAATAAAGTAATGTTTTCCTTTGCTATGTTTCAGGCTAATGGAACTTTAAACTCAATCTGTTTTCCTAGAAAAGCAGGTATTTGTTTTTTCAGAGAAACTAGCTGGATGCTTGGAAGTATGGTCCTTAAGCAGAAACCCTATAACTTGAAACTCTGCTGGAGCCTGACCCCCTTATTCAAGGCTGTTCAGAGACAAAGCCTGGGAAAAGTAACAGCCCTCTTGTTAATTATAATTTGGGTAAATAAGGTTTCATAGCATCAAGCCTATTTTTAGTCAGTCTGCCTTCATTCATGGGCCGTGAATTATTTCCCGTAAATCTTTGAGAGCCGAAAACCTTTCTGAAAGGCACCCTGAAGCACAGTCCCATGGTCCGTTACAGGGCGAGAGGCTGGGACAGGACTTAGTCAGGACATCAGTATGTGAAGGCAGAATTCTTCACAGTGGAAATGTTTTGTGCTGGAAGCACTTTGTCCCACTTACTTAGTCTCTCTAGGAGAGTTTTAATACAGACCAAAAGCCTCCCTTTCATTGCAGCAATCTTTTTCAGTAAGGCAGAACAGTGGCTTTGACTTGAGAAATTATCACCTAGAAAGCACTCTTACAGGTACTTCAGCTTACAGTTCAAGAAAATTGTTTAGTTGTCACAAAAACAGAGCTTAAGGCCTTTCGAATTATTTATTGACAAATGGAAATGTACACAAAGATTGCTTTCTGTGGCAAAGATAGACAGAAAAAGTGTCCTTTACCAGGGAAATGGAAATTGGATGCAAGGAATATCTTTCTGGCTGTGTGGCACCAAGCCCAGCCAACCCATTTAGAAAAATAATTCATCAGCCAGTAAGGCAGTTCCAACTCTAGACACGTTTATCCAAACACGGAGATAAGCCAAATAGGGCTTCAGCACATTTGGTAAGAAAATACACAAACTGCCCTGCCAGAAGGAGCGCCAGGATTCACAGCAAGCTTTCAAACAGTGTTTTCCATGGTGACAGAGTTTTATTTTTAAAGCACTTGAACCTCAAGACCCTTAAACTTCATGTTGAATTCAGACCCGATCTAGGTATAATAAAAGTGCTCATGGCATCAGAATAGCATGAAGTGAACCGTGGCCACGTTTCAGTGTGCTATTTCTAATGGTGCTTGAGTTGCTGGGCTCTGGACTCTGCTGCCCAACCTCCCATCATCAGACCACACAGACAGAATTACCCGCGTCATTCTCGGAAATCACAGCCTTCCTTTAAGAAGTTCACCAGGCCAGACGCGGTGGCTCACGCCTTCAATCCTAGCACTTTAGGAGGCTGAGTCGAGCGGATTTCCTGAGCTCAGGAGTTCGAGACCAGCCTGGGCAACACGGTGAAACCCCATCTCTACTAAAATACAAAAAATCAGCTGGGCGTGGTGGTGGGCGCCTGTAGCCCCAGAGGCAGGAGAATTGCTTAAACCTGGGAGGTGGAGGTTGCAGTGAGCCGAGATCTTGCCACTGCACTCCAGCTGGGGCGACAGAGCGAGACTCTGTATCCAAAAAGAAAAAAGTTCACCAAACCAAAATCTTAGCGGTTACATATCCTGAAGTCCGCTTATGCTAACCACTTCAGTCTGTGCCCAGAAAAGACCCACAAGAAGTTGAGAGAACCTATTTGATGTATTATTGCCTGTGACATTTGCTGTCACCTCACAATTTAAAGTTGATCGTTTCTCAAACTTTTTATTTCAGCCGCTTAACACTGGGACCTGTAGTTTGCAATGCTGCCAGCAGGTGGAGGTGGTGTCTAAATCACTGGTCTCACCTAAATGCAGCGGTGCTTTCTCTCCCTCTCTGGACACAGCCCTCAGATTTCTAACCAGGCATTTTCCAGTTACTTGTTTAATAATTATTAATAATGATAAAGACAGTAATAATAATAAAATACCTGCTTGAAATAGTTCACATATTATTTTTTCAATATTGTGTAAGACGTCTTACAGGACTGAGGTTTATTTTAATTTTTTTTGTTTGTTTTTTTGAGACAGAGTCTCACTTTGTCACCCAGGCTGGAGTGCAGTGGCGCAATCTCAGTTCACTGCAACCTCTGCCTCCCGGGTTCAAGTGACTCTCCTGCCTCAGCCTCCCAAGTAGCTGGGATTACAGATGCCCGCCAGAATGCCCGGCTAATTTTGGTGTTTTAGTAGAGATGGGGTTTTGCCATGTTGCCCAGGCTGGTCTCGAATTCTTGTGCTCAAGTGATTCACCTGCCGTGGTCTCCCAAAGTGCTGGGATTACAGACGTGAGCCACCACGCCTGCCCTATTTTGATTTTTTAAAATGTGTGCTTCTGGTATCTTCTGTGAAAAAAAAGTTTTAAAATTTTTAAAAAGTGTGCTTGTTTGGGTTCTTTAAGAAACATGGATTAATTTTTGAAAGGGAAAAATGAAAGTATCACTTGTTTTCATAAGTTTTAAAGAAACACACAGGTCCCAGGGGTATCTTTGTCTTGTCAAGAGCTACAGCTTGATGACCGGCAGAATATCTAGTGTCTCTGGCTACTTATCTAGCAGTGGCAAAGGATCTGCTTTCTGTCACAGACGTGACGATCACATCCTCCTATCTTTTTTTTTCCCCCTCAGAGAAAAAAAAAAAAAAGACATTGTCAGAGACAGTATCTTGCTCTGTCGCCCAGGCTGGAGTACAGTGGTACAATCATTGTTCCCTGTAGCCTTGAACCCCTGGATGCAAGCAGTCCTTCTGCCTCAGCCTCCCAGGTAATTGGGACCACAGGTACACCCTACCATAACGGGCCAATTTTTTTTTAATTTTTCATTTTGTAGAGAAGCGGGTGTGACTCATTGCCCTGGCTGGTCTGGAACTCCTGGCCTGAAGTAGTCCTCCCACCTCAGTCTCCTGAAGTGCTGGGATTACAGGTGTGAGCCACTGTGCTCAGCCCCATATCTAAGATTTTTAAAGCTAGTTATGGAAAATACTTTCATTAATCTTTTTACTGTCTGATCATGTGGTGTGGAATTTTTCCCCTTGGTTAACAGGAGGTATTACCCTGATACCTGAGTAGAGGTGCAAAGCGGTTCTTTTTCTTCTGTGTCCCAGACCAGAACTAGTTATTTTGCTTACTATGAAAAAGTTATGCATTAGCTCTTAGTAGTAAATAGTGATAAATATCCCATTTTTTAAGAACCATGGTCCAGACCCCACAATCCCTCTTTCAAACATTATTTCATATAATCCACATTTCAGCCCAATGAAGTAGGTTACAGATCTCTTCTTTTTATAGATGAGAAAACACGCCTTTGTGAGAGTAAGCACGTCACCTTTAGGTGATAGAGTCCGGTGTCTAGACTTTCTAGACAAGGCGGGGGGTGGGACTGGCTGGGGCTTTGATTACAAAGAACCTAAAAGAGGCAGATTGTGTCCTGTTATCATAGACTATTTTGACGTAAAATATAAACCTGGTATGGTGCAAACTATACATTTCAGTTGGTTCCCACAGCTGGAAGCCTTACAGTTTCTCCTTTAAAAGAAATCCACTGCTCGTTTCCCTGTTGTTTGGGGCCTCAGCCCCGAAAGTGGTGATGTCTAAAATGCCATTATTAAGGGACCTGTGAAATAAATTATGGTATATTAATATAAAATGAGATACTTTTCAGCCATTAAAAAGAGTATCTATCTAGATATACTTACATGGAAAAATTACCATGAAATAAGCAAATTGTAGAAGAATAGGTACTATTTCTTGATTTGAAAGACGTGTGCTTGAAATGCATATTTTTTTCCAAATCATATTTATTTTTAAACTTTTTAATGAGATATAGCTTATATGGAGTGATATTTACAGATTTTTTTTTATTTTTTTTTTTTTTTGAGACGGAGTCTCACTCTGTCACCCAGGCTGAGTGCAGTCGTGTGATCTTGGCTCATGGCAACTTCCGCCTTCCAGGTTCAAGCGATCCTCCCACCTCAGCCTCCTGAGTAGCTCAGACCACAGGTGTGCACCACCCTGCCTGGCTAATTTTTTTGTATTTTTCATAGGGACAGAGTTTCACCATGTTAGCTAGGCTGGTCCCGAACTGCTGACCTCAAGTGATCCACCCACCTCGGCCTCCCAAAGTGCTGGGATTACAGGCATGAGCCACCGCCCACAGCAGTATTTACATATCTTAAGTGTACAGTGGAGCTTACATCTGGAATAATATACCCCAAATTTTTTTTTTTTTTTTTTTTTTTTTTTTTTTTGAGATGGAGTCTCACGCTGTCGCCCAGGCTGGAGTGCAGTGGCGCGATCTCGGCTCACTGCAAGCTCCGCCTCCCGGGTTCACGCCATTCTCCTGCCTCAGCCTCCCGAGTAGCTGGGACTACAGGCGCCCGCCACCTCGCCCGGCTAAGTTTTTGTATTTTTAGTAGAGACGGGGTTTCACTGTGTCAGCCAGGATGGTCTCGATCTCCTGACCTCGTGATCCGCCCGTCTCGGCCTCCCAAAGTGCTGGGATTACAGGCTTGAGCCACCGCGCCCGGCCCCAAATTTTTAAGAGTAGTTACCTCTGGGGAATGAGATTAGCATAAGAAGATCTTTCACTTTTTGCTTTGTTTGAATTTTTTGTAATGATCATGTTATTATATAAATATGTATATAGCTGTGTGAATGTGTGTATATATATGCATATATATTTTTGTTTGTTTTAAATAAAAGATTAGATGCACACATTTACACTCATGTTCAACTTGAGAAGCTTCCCAGGGATCTCAGAGATCCATCCCATCTTCTATCCTGAAATCTTCCATCCTGAATAGGAGAATATGCCTGGGAAATTTTACTTTAAAAGCTGAAGATTTGGAAAGCCAGAAGTGACTGAGAGATCAAGGCCACTCTCTTGTTATTTCTTACCAGACTGTGCGTCCTGATAAGAAATGTTGGGGTGTTGGACTGAGCAGCCTGTTTTAGGCCCCCACCCTCCTTATCAACCTCCAGCAATTCCTCATCAGGAAAAAGAATAGGTGTCCCTGAGGTTCTCTCCAATTCTCTGGGCACCAGAAACACCTCCTTATTTTTAGTACATTTGTGAATGAGTGTATATTAAGCATTCCCAGTTTTCAAGATAAAAAGTTCAAAAGGACAAAAATAACATGTATTTATTTTTGTTGCCCCATATCATATAGTGGGGCATCTCAGCTGTCACAGGCAGATAATAATTATGAATTGACAATTTATATAATTAGGTGGGGCACAGTGGCTCACGCCTGTAATCCCAGCATTTTGGGAGGCTGAGGCAGGAGGATTTCTTGAGGCCAAGTGTTCAAGACCAGCCTGAGCAACATAGTGAGACCCCATCTCTAAAAATTAGCTGGATGTGGTGGCATGTGCCTGTAGTTCCAGCAGCTCAAGAGGCTGAGGCAGGAGGATTGCTTGAGCTCAGGAATTGAAGGCTGGAGGGAGTTATGATCACGCTACTATACTCCGGCCTGGGTGATAGAATGAGATCCTGTCTCTAAAAAAAAAACAAACCAATTTACACAATTGAATACTGAATTTTTTGGACAGTGTCACTTTCCTAATCCCCCACCCCCTCCGTCAACACTTCTGTCCACCCTCCCTTACTTTCAGAGTCAGTTATTTCATCTGCTTGTGTTTACCCATAAAAATTGCCTTGGGGGGGTACATGGGATGGGTATTGGAGAGAGGCTGAAGGAGGCTATGTTTTCCCATCAGTGGTTTCATTATCACCAGAACCCTCAGCCTGTGGTAGATAAAGCTGGGAGGGAGTGTGTTAGCATTCCAGGCTCAGGGCGGGGTACTGTGCTGGTGAAGTGAGAGTAATGAGGGCCCTGGCTGTTCCCTTCAATTTGAGACTGGAGGCATCGCCTCAGGGCTCCCCACACCAAAGTCCTAGGACTCCAGTGATCACCTTTGGGTCCTTCTGCTGCCTCCCTTTAACCTTTTCAGCTTTCACTGGTTTGAATCATATCCTGGGCCAGACGGCAGAAGCTGTGCCTCCTTTCAGTAGGTGTGCTCGTAATAGGGACACTGACAGAGGAGCAAAGCTGTTAGATCCCATAATTTCTGACTTCTGTCCACCCATGTTTCTCCTTTTTTTTTTTTTTTTTTTTGAGACAGAGTCTTGCTGTGTCACCCAGGCTGGAGTACAGTGGCATGATCTCAGCTCACTGCAGCCTCTGTTTCCTGGGTTCACACGATTCTCCTGCCTCAGCCTGCCAAGTAGCTGGGACTACAGGCACATACCATCATGCCTGGCTCATTTTAGTATTTTTTGGTAAAGATGGGGTTTTGCCATGTTGGCCAGGCTGATCTCGAACTCCTGACCTCAAGCGATCTGCCCATCTCGGCCTCCATATTTCTTCTTAATTATGTAATAAAAAGACTAATTCGGAGGCACACTCACATAAGAAAGCAGAACATGTTAAGCAAAGAGAGCCTTACCTTGCTGAGGGAAAAGAAGGAATTAAATTTTATTGCCAACTTTGTGTCACATGCTGTGTCTCCCAACATTATCACCCCTAGCCCTTACAGCAACCCTGTGGGACTGGTGTTGTCATCACCTCTGTTTCACCACTGAGATCACGGGAAGCTTCCGAGTGGAGGCTGAGCCAGAGCTGTCTGGCTGTAGTGCCTGTGCCATTCCACTCACATTTGCTTGCAATTTGGCCCTGACTACCGATGATAAAGCCCAGGAGATAGTATCTGTGAAGTACCTAGCTTGGTGCCTGGCACATACTTAGAAAATGTTCCTCCCAACAGCCTCACCCATCCTCAGTCACCTTCCACCCGCCTGTTGGAAGCATAGCCTCCACCACTAATTTCTTCTCAAACTATTTTTAACAGGACCTCGGACAGTGATCCACCCTAAAGCACGAATTATTGCAGAAGCCGGGCCAATAGTGATTGGCGAAGGGAACCTAATAGAAGAACAGGCCCTCATCATAAATGCGTGAGTAAGACTCTTATACATACTGTGAACCAAGGACGATGGGTAATGGTTTTTCTTAATTTTAGCTGTCTGTAAGACCCTTTTCAACGGACATCCAGGATGCGTACTATTTTAGAGCTAGAGAAACATTAAGGGTCTTTTTCAACATAAGTAAATAAGCAAACCAAAAACCATATGAGGGAAAAGACTTGTCCAAGATGAGAGAGCTGAGTAGCTGCCTAGAATCTTTGATGCTGGGCCTGGTCATCTTCCCCTTACATGTGACTTTCTCACCCATTCCTTAAGCAAACATTTCCTGAGCACTTCAAGCCTCCCAGTGCTGTGCCTACCACCCTGCAGAGAGTTTTTTTGGATTTTTCGGTTCTAGCCGAAATGTTATTACTCATGCCTAAACATGTGAATTTAACTCTAATATATTTTTTCACATGTTTTGCACAGGCGACACCTAGAATTATAGTTGAAAAATGTGGAGTCCTAGAGGCAATTTTTTAACTGTAAAGATTAAAAAATAATAAAATACTAGAACATGTGCATGATCATAGTGAACCAGACTGTAAAACCCATGAATTTTTCATAAACATTTATAAGTTCTTTCTAGATAAAATTTTGGGAAGGAATTCAAGTTTATACCTAATTTATAGCAACCGTGTATGGAATTTGTAAGAAAGACCTTGGGAAAATATTTAACTGTCAGAAAAAGACTGATTTAATGCTTACTTAGGATTTAAAATACATTTGGCACCTTCAGTGTAAGTCAATTAACAGCAGCTATATTCTGCAGTAACTCAACTGTCAGAGATAAAACACCATTTAAAAATGGCGTCCTCTTCTTAGAACACAAACATTTTATCTTCCAAGTATTTCAACTAGCTAATAGCAATAATTATTTTATGTGAATATCTGTTTATGTTTCACAATCCCAAATAATTATTAAGAGTGGAAAATTTTCAAGTTAGGCATGATTTTGATTCTAGTTAACAGCCTAAAAAGATAGCTAGCATCTTTTTTCCTTAGTCCTGGAGAAGACCCACTGGACTTTGAATTTAAAAAATAAACTAAAGTAGGCCGGGCGTGGTGGCTCACACGGGTAATCCCAGCACTTTGGGAGGCCAAGGCAGATGGATCATGAATGAGGTCAGGAGTTCAGACCAGCCTGACCAATATGGTGAAACCCCGTCTCTACTGAAAATACAAAAAAAAATTAGCCGGGCATGGTGGCACCCCACCTTGTAGTCCCAGCTACTTGGAAGGCTGAGGCAGGAGAATCACTTGAAGCTGGGAGGCAGAGGTTGCAGTGAGCCAAGATTGTGCCACTGTACTCCAGCCTGAGCGACACAGCAAGACTCCGTCTCAAAAAATATAATAAACTAAAATAAATAAATTAAGGAAGGCTGTTCTTCTCTACACACCAATGACTTCTTCATTTTTCAGTAGCTCTCTTCAACTCAAAATCAAGCCTGCTCTAGCATACAGGATGAATGAATGACTTAAATTAAGAAATAACTTACATAGGCTGGGCGTGGTGGCTCACACCTATAATCCCAGCACTTTGGGAGGCCCTGACTAGTGGATCACCTGAGATCAGTTCGAGACCAGCCTGGGCAACATGGTGAAACCCCACCTCTACAAAAATACAAAAATTAGCCGGGCCTAGTGGCATGTGCCTGTAGTCCCAGCTACTTGGGAGGCTGAGGCAGGAGAATCTCTTGAACCCGGAGATGGAGGTTGCAGTGAGCCAAGATGGCGCCACCGCACCAGCCTGGGTGATAGAGTGAGATTCCATATCCAAAAAAAAAAAAAAAAAACAACAAAAAAGAAATAACTTACATAGTCATATCTTTTAAGCTTGATGTAGGTAAAATTTAAGGAATTAACCAACAGCCAGGTGCAGTGGCTCAAGCCTGTAATCCCAGCACTTTGGGAGGCCGAGACAGGCGGATCACGAGGTCAGGAGATCGAGACCAGCCTGGCTAACACGGTGAAACCCCGTCTCTACCAAAAAAATACAAAAAACTAGCCAGGCGAGGTGGCAGGCGCCTGTAGTCCCAGCTACTCGGGAGGCTGAGGCAGGAGAATGGCGTAGACCCGGGAGGCGGAGCTTGCAGTGAGCTGAGATCCGGCCACTGCACTCCAGCCTGGGAGACAGAGCAAGACTCCGTCTCAAAAAAAAAAAAAAGAATTAACCAAAATTCGAAAATGGGAAGAAAATTGCTCATCGTGTTACTGACTTTTTGGATGATTCGTTTCTTCTTTTTACAGTTACCCAGATAATATCACTCCTGACACCGAAGATCCAGAACCAAAACCTATGATCATTGGCACCAATAATGTGTTTGAAGTTGGCTGTTGTATCCTTTACAATAATCTACCATAAATAATTCCCGGCTGTCCTTTGGTACCTAAGTCTTCTGTAGAAATTGTAAAACTGTCACAATTTGGCTATCAAATATACTTACATTCATAATATATATTATATTTTTAAAAGTAGGTCATCCAGGCTGGGTGCGGTGGCTCATGCCTGTAATCCCAGCACTGTGGGAGGCCAAAGTGGGCAGATCACTTGAGGCCAGGAGTTCAAGACCAGCCTGGCCAACATGTTGAAACCCTATCTCTACTATTAAAAAAAAAAAAATTAAAAAATCAGCTGGGTACGGTGGCGCATGCCTGAAATTGCAGCTACTCAGGAAGCTGAGGCAGAATCGCTTGAACTCAGGAGGCGGAGGTTGCAGTGAGCCAAGATTATGCCACTGCACTCCAGCCTGGGTGACAGAGCGAGACTCCATCTCAAAAAAGAATAAAAATAAAAATAAATAAAAGTAGGTCACCTAGCTCTTTGAACAGACTTTTTTAATAGTATATATGTTTAAAATGGTCCCTTCTGTTCCTGTAAATAAGTCAATAGAGTAAAGTAAGTATGCCGTTTTTAGACAAACGCAGACACACACGTATCTTTAGCTCAGCACTTTGAAAGTAACCACTTTTGCTGGTTGACAGGTAGCAATGGCTGAGTGACAATAAACATAGAAATAGCAATGCTGGCTTCCTTCTTGATTCAAGAATCCCAACTTTGTCAGTGTGTCTCCTACATAGTTTTAGGTAGACAACACATTGTCTGATTCAAGAAAATGGTGTGTAGGGGTGAAAATATTCCATTATTCATGTGTTGTCTTTCCCCCTCCCCCAGAATGTCTCCAGTTCTTTTGCTTAGTTTAGTACTCTAAAAAGATAGTAAAATCAGGCCAGGCGCGGTGGCTCATGCCTGTAATCCCAGCACTTTGGGAGGCCGAGGCGGGCGGATTACCTGAGGTTGGGAGTTTGAGGCCAGCCTGACCAACATGGAGAAACCCCGTCTCTACTAAAAACACAAAATTAGCCGGGCGTGATGGTGCATGCCTGTAATCCCAGCTACTCGGGAGGCTGAGGCAGGAGAATCACTTGAACCTGGGAGGCGGAGGTCGTGGTAAGTGGAGATTGCGCCATTGTACTCCAGCCTGGGCAATGAGTGAAACGAAACTCCGTCTCAAAAAGATTTAAAAAAAAAAAAAAAAAGATAGTAAAATCTTATGGCGTCAGCAAAACATACAATATATAGTAGAAAATATTTACAAGGAAAAATCTAAATGTTCAACGATAGCAAGATATTTAAATAAATTGAACTATGAGCATAAAACCACTAGGACCACTAAGCAGTCATTTAAAATTATGTTTTCAAAGATTTTACTTTATCTTTTTTGAGACAGGATCTTGCTCTGTCACCCAGGTTGGCATGCAGTGGCATAATCATAGCTTACTGCAGCCTCAGCTCCCAGACTCAAGCAATCCTCCCATCTCAGCCTCCCAAGTAGCTGGGATTATAGGCGCACACCACCGTGCCCAGCTAATTTTACTTTTGGTAGAGATGATGTCTCACTCTGTTGCCCAAGCTGGTCCTTGAACCCGTAGGCTCAAGCAATCCTCCCACCTTGGCCTCCCAGAGTGCTGGGGTTACAGATGTGAGCCACCCTCCCTGGCCTAAAGATTTTAATAGCGTGGAATAATGCTTGCAAATTTAAGTGAACTGAATAAGCTATAAAAGTTTATACAGTTTTATTCCCACTTATATACAGGAAATTCTATATATTTATATAAAGATATATCAAACTTTTAACAGTGTTTAAGTGATTGGGTGATGGATAATTTTAATTATCTTGAAACAATTATGAAAATACTCATAAAATCAGAGTATAAGGACTTGTTTCTTCAAAAAACACAAATCATTTATTTATACCTAGAGATATTTATGTTTAAAGATTAAACCGTTACCACAGATTGCCCAGACCCAAGAGTTCTGGCAAGGGTGAGCCTGCATGGCCCATCTGACACCCCTGTCCTCTGTCCCAGTGCAATATAAAAACATACTGTGTTAGTGGGGACTAAAGGTGAACATATTTATAGTATTTACCTAACTCTGGCTTACAGATTCCCAAGCTATGAAGATGGGAGATAATAATGTCATTGAATCAAAAGGTAAGCTACGTTCAGAGTTTTATTGTCAAAGCAGTGACCTCTTTTCTCTTTGTGTTCCGGGAAACAGCCTAATACAAACTGGCAAGGTGGTGTGCTTGGAAGGGGGCTACAATAGCTGGCAAACTAATTCTTTGCCACTAAGGAACCTTAATCTGGTTATGTGGTTGTCTGGTAATGTTAAATACATTAAATTTAAAATCAGCTGTGTACAGGATTGAATTAAACCATAAAGTTTAAATGAAAGATTCGGAAAAGATTTCTACTAAATACTAGTCTCTGAAATTTTAGTTGGGTAGTGTTGTTGTAGAATTAAAGGAGGGGAAAAATCACAGTGTCTCTAGCAGTTGCTTTCTTTAATTTCAGGAATACTTTTCCCTAACCAATCAGAAACCAATATCATGAGCTTGTAAGTGGGACCAGACAGGAGATTATGTAAAGTCAGTGTCACTACTGGGAAGCAACTTCAAGAGCTTGTCCCACCAAGGTCCAGAAAGAACCTGGATGATGCCAGTTCTTTAGATTAGTGGGTTATCTTTCTTGGTCCCGAGTGGCATGAAAGAAAATGCTGCTTTTTTAAATAATAAAATGATACTTTGTGTTAATCTACTTAATGACTTTTATTTTAATTTGGATTATCAATTATCACTATTATCATCAGCATTTTCTGTTTATTTTATGCTTACTGTGTTTCAAACCTGTGCTCATCACTTTACATCTGTTATTGCATTATTCCTTAAACTGTGAGGTAGAGTGGCCTCTTCGTTTTATAGATGAACTTGAGCTTAGAGACTTTGCGGTGACTTTCCCAAGGTCACACAAATAGCAGCAGAGCTCCGTTTTGAATCCATCTGACCCTGGCTTGTACTGCCTGCCTCTGTGTTGTCCATACAAACTCCAAACTGATGTATTTTCTTTAACTTTTTTCTTAAGGCCAGTTTACATTTTTATACCTAAATCATCTTAGGAAAAAAAGTGTTGCAGTCATTTGATGTCTTAAGTTGCAGTTCTTTCTGTGTTTTTATTGCAGCATATGTAGGCAGAAATGTAATACTGACAAGTGGCTGCATCATTGGGGCTTGTTGCAACCTAAATACATTTGAAGTCATCCCTGAGAATACAGTGATCTATGGTGCAGACTGCCTTCGTCGGGTGCAGACTGAGCGACCACAGGTACTAGAACCTCTCTTTAAAAAGAGTTCTATCTGCTAATTTTCCCAAAATACAATGTAATTGTCTTCATGAGGCAGCAGGTACACTATTTAAGAAGAACATAATTAAAATAAAAGAAGCCAGGCTCAATGACTCATGCCTGGAATCCTAGCACTTTGGGAGGCCGAGGCAGGAGGATGACTTGAGGCCAGGAATTTAAGACCAGCCTGGGCAACATAGTGAGACTCTGTCTCTACAAAAACTAGAAAAACTTAGCCAGGTGTGGTGGGGCATGACTATAGCCCAGCTACTGAGGAGGCTGAGGTGGGAAGATAATGCTTGAGTGTGAGATTACCATGAACCATGATCATGCCACTGCACTCCAGCCTTAGCAACAGAGACCCCAACTCAAAAAATAAATAAATAAAAAGAAAACAATGAGAAACATGCCGAAAACCCAGGATTTAATTGCAGTTCAATTATTTAGTCTTTAGGTTAATATCAAAAATATATACAAGGATGACGATGACAAGTCAGTTATGAGAAAAGATCCAGAAATGTTACTCTTGGTCTCATGCATTGTCACTGACAATGCATAAACAAACCGTACAAGCCATATTGATTTACTCCTAAAATACCAGTCTTCAAAGTTAAGGAATGACCATACTACGTTTATCCTGTGCCTCTACCTGGGGTGTGTCTATTTAGTTTATTGCCATAGCTTCATAATAAACACGGTTTGTGAATAAGAAAGTATGTTTGGATATTTTCCTGGCTTGAAAAATTATCTCCTCCTAGAAACTCAGATCAAGAATAATGTCGAGTAAATATTTGGAGTTTAATATTAGAGTAGGAGATGAAAAAGGGCATTTGGGCTTCCTTTGGACATAAGACATTTGTATTGCAGTTTTGAGCCTCATTGCTTGGCACATTCGATATATATTTCTTCAGTTACCTAGCCTCCTTTTCTTCCCACTAAAGAAAATAGTTTCAAGGACTGTGGGAGGCCAAGGCAGGCAGATCACTTGAGCCCAGGAAGGAGTTCAAGACCAATCTGGGCAACATCATGAGACCCCATCTCTACAAAAAATAAAAAATCATCAGTTGGGCCTGGTGGCATTCACCTGTAGTCCCAGCGACTTGGGAGGCTGAGGTGGGAGAATCGCTTGAGCCCAGGAGGTCAGGGCTGCAGTAAGCTCTGTACCACTGCACTCCAGCCTGGCTGACAGAGTGAGGATCTGTCGCAAAAAAAGAAGAAAAAAAAAAAAAAAAGGTTTCAAAACATAACTATGCCTCTGATTCTTAGCCATATTTTATCGGGAATCAAAACTCCAGTTCTTTCTGGGTTACTCTATTTCTGTAATGTTTGGCTTCATTATTATTATAATTATAAACAAGTATTACTCTATAGACTGAAAAAGAAATAACGCCAAATCTAGTCATTTTTTTACTTTCTACATAACAGCAAAAATGACTGAAGACTGGGAAATGAAGCTGGTGTTGAGGAAGGGAGATTAGAATTAAGTGAGCAAGAATATCTGAAACTTATTATTTTATAATATGCAATATTGTCTTCCACATTTCACTGATCATAAGGACTATATAGAGGTCTTTATTAAAAATAAAGATTCCCCAGACTTATTGAGTCACAGTGCTAGGGCAGGGGCCTAAAAAGCTATATTTTTTACAAGTACTGCAGTGAGTTTTACAATCAGGAAAATCTGGGCAGTACTAATATATGAAGAATGAAGATCAGACAGGTGTATCCAAGTACACCTCAGCTGTGTGGCTCTGTAGGTCACGTGGAAAACAAAATACTATGGGTGTTTTACTTATGTGGTCTTCTGTAATTGGAACTTTTTAACTTTTCAGAAGCCAAGATGAAATCTACAAAAGCGAGTTTGAAAAGTGACTTCTGTATATTTTTATATAAATATATAAAATCTGTTGGCTTTTTCTTGTAACCAGACTTAGCATATGTTCATTATAAATTTTAAAAAGACGAACAGGTAAGCAAAATTGAGTCAATGAAAATCACCTATAATTCCACAACTTATTTATTAATAACCATTGCTACCTGGAACTTTTTTTTTTTTTTTTTTTTTTGAGACAGGGTCTGGCTCTGTCACCCAGGCTGTAGTGCAGTGGCGCAATCATGGCTCACTGCAGCCTCAACCTCCTGGGCTCAATCCACCTGCACCCCCGCCACCCTGCTTCCACCTCAGCCTCCTGAGTAGCTATGACTACAGGGGCGTGCCACCACACACAGCTAATTTTTAAATTTTTTGTAGTGACAAGATCTCCCTATGTTGCTCAGGTGGTCTGGAACTCCTGGGCTCTAATCATCATCCTCTCTGGGCCTCCCAAAGTGCAGAGATTACAGGCATGAGCCACCACGCCTGGTCGCTGCATGGTACTCTTGACTTTGCTTTCTGCCAGCCAGCCTTAATTACCTTATCTTTTTAGCCCCAGACACTACAGCTGGATTTCTTGATGAAAATCTTGCCAAATTACCACCACCTAAAGAAGACTATGAAAGGAAGCTCAACTCCAGTAAAGAACTAAGAACAGTATATGACATGAAGATAACATTTTGTCTTTGACCACTGTCTTTTGAATGGGCCCACAGTGTTTATGCACTCTTAACAATGCACAGAATAATATGTGTTCACTGTATTTTGTAAAATTGGGTTGAGAGGAAACTAATGGAGTTTCATTGTAACTGTCCTTTGTAATTTATATAAATGTATTATTTTCATATATCCTTGCTGCTTTTCTGATAATTTACAGATTTAGCTTTTCTTTTGTTGTATAAACTGCTGCCACAAATTTTAGTTATGTGAAAGACTACCATGACAAGAAAAGACATACTGTTATGTATTTACATTCTAGCATAGACTAAACTGAATAAAAAGGCTGATAACAGCGCCTTTAGTGGGCATAATCAGGTTTTCTATTTGAATTAATCTTTTATCTTAATTTTTATTATGTACTAGTTGTATTAAAGCTAATGTGTTTACTTTTTCCTCTTGTGGATTTGTAGCTGTTTAAAATTTCAGGTGAAATTTCAGTAGCTATTGAATTAATTTAGACTTCACTTTGTTTTTAAGAAAAATACAGTTTTTTTCTTTTTGGTAAAACAAAAGTAATCAGGGAAAGATGTCTTCAGTAGAATACAAATGAGTGGCATTCTTGGGTTTCTGAGGACAATGAAACGAAAAGAAATTTTGAAATTTATACAAGTTTCTGAAATTGTTAATATTTTAGCATAGTACTAATCACTGATCATTGAGCTTTATTATTCTATTGTCTGTAGTGAGCAAGATGTTGAGAATTTTATAATTCCAAATTTTCAAAGTAATTCAAGTATACATTTACTGGAACATACTTCTCAACTTTTGAATTAGTAGGTATTGACTAATACTGAGATACTAAAATACTAAGATATTTTCTCAAAATTTAATTTTTATTTATTTATTTTAGAGACAAGGATCTCACTCTGTTACCTAGGCTGGAGTGCAGTGGCACAATCTTTGCTCGCATGGATCACTTGACCTCCTCAAGCTGAAGTGATCCTCAGCCTCTTGAGTAGTTGGGACTACAGGCATAAGCCGCCATGCCTGGCTTTTTTATGGTTTTTAACTTTTTGTGGAGACAGGATCTTGCTGTGTTGCCCAGGCTGGTCTCAAACTCCTGACTCAAAATTTAATTTTTAATTGTGAATAGAGAAAAATATATTTTTGAATTTCTGAATCTGACAGCGCAAATTAGCCCAATTGTTCGAAATTGGAATGATTTTGGTAAGAATACTCACGACTAAACTTGGAAAACTATACTGTAGTGGATGAAACATTGAGCTTTTGAAAAGGAGAACATAAATGCCCTATTTCTGTTGACTGCTATTTATTCATTTTTCAACCCCCTGGTGATCAGTTCAGAATGTTGTTGATCATGGAAATATTCTAGATAAAAGAAATCAGAAATTACAAGACAGTCTTTGAAATTCTATAGTGGTTCTAATGTATTCTCTCTGGACAGGCTCTGATATGCTAAGTAAATGGCCTTTCCAAACTACACAGGTACTATGTGGGGCAACAGTGAGATACCTTCTAAGGACTTGATAAGAAGAAACCACCAGAGAATCAACACATAGTGAGGAGAGTCTCAATGCTTCCCAGGTACACTGTAGGTTGTTACATGATATTAACTCATTTGAGGAAAGAAAATAACCAAAATTATCAACTCACCAAAATGGGATTTGAAGAAACAAAATATGACAGTGTGTATACAGTGTTACCCATGAAAAGGAAGTCCTGCATCCAAGAGATGTGAGTAATTCAGTGACCCAAAGTGTTCTCTACTTCAGTTAGGACTAGTTTATCAAGACCCAAGGTATGTGGCTTAGGGAGAACATACCTTGAGACTTGCCACTTCTTTTGGCACTAATTACAAGTCTAACTGAACCATCTTCTGATTGTTAATATGGCCTTTAAGCTATTATTGTTCAGGAAGAGGGAGAATTCTGCATAAGGGCACCAAAATTTCATTCTGCACATAGTAAATTTAGAGAAATTCTCTGGTTTATACGTCAGTCTCGTGAATTTTGTTTTGTGTGGTTCTGCCCCTAAGTTTGTCAGTTTAGTCTATGAATTTCTGAATATTCTAATGAAACATAGTTTCTGATTCTTCAAGATAGAGAACCAAAGCTCAGACAGATGACTGCAGACTTCACTCTTTGGGGCTTCTGCATAGCCAGGCTGTCAGCCTTCTCCTAGTGGCACTCTGTCTCACTTGAGACTATACTGAAACTATATCCCAAATATTCTAGACAAATAAGCTAAGTGATTAGGAGAACCCAGACATCCATGTGACATGAGGTAGTAACTGGACAGGGAAAAAAGAGAAACCATTTTATCAAATCATCTTATTGCAATCTGGCACTAGCTGTTTGGTCAAGATGATGGATCTTCGCCAATTGAATAGTGTAAGGTCTGGAAACAGTGATGAAACTTCACTTCATCCATAAGGACACACTGTAGTAGTTATGTATGCTGTGTAACAAATTACCCCCATAACTAAAACAACACACATCTTATTAGCTCACTCAGTTTCTGAGAATCAAGAATCTGTGTGTGTCTTAGCTGATGCTGGGGCTGCAGTATCCATTTCCAAGATGGCGCACTAACATGGTTGTTGCCAGAAGGCCTTAGTTCGTCATCACATGAGCCTCTCTACAAGGCTACCTGGGTGTTCTCTTGACATGGCAGCTGGCTTTCTCCAGAATGAGTGATCCCAGAGAGGACGGAAGCCACAGGGCCTTTCATGACCTAGTCTCTGAAGTTGTACACGATCATTTCTGCTGAATTTGATTTGTTAGAATTGAGTCACTAAGTCCATTCTACACTGAAGGGATGGGGAATTAGGCTCTACCTTTTGGAGGGAATGGCATCAAAGAGTTCATGCTCTTATTTTTATTTTTTATTTTATTTATTTATTTTGAGACAGTCTTGCTCTGTCACCCGGGCTGCAGTGCAGTGGCATGATCTCGGCTCACTGCAACCTCTGCCTCCCGGGTTCAAGTGATTCTCCTGCCTCAGCCTCCCAAGCAGCTGGGACTACAGGCGTGTGCCACTGTGCCCAGCTAATTTTCGTATTTTTAGTAGAGACAGGGTTTCGCCATGTTATGGCCAGGCTGGTTTCGAACTCCTGACCTTAGGTGATCCACCCACCTCCGCCTCCCAAAGTGCTGGGATTACAGGCGTGAGCCACCGTGCCCAGCCCATGCTCATATTTTTAAACCCCAGCATGTACGCACACATCCATTTACATCTGGGTTTCTCCCAGTGCACTGTCAGCATCTCTTTAGAGAGTCTCCACACTGGGAGGAAGATGACTTTGGGAAGGACTGCTGTATATTAATTGCCATGGCACATGACGTCATCAGAGGTCATCTTATCCACTCGAAACCCCATTGTGTAGTGTTTTCTGACACCAAATGTGTGGTTTTTCAAACACCAGCAACCGATTCTCAAACACCAACTGAATGTCCAGCAATTCAGTACAGTTCTGATGCTATCTGGAGTTAGCCCAGACCCCACATTCCCATAGAACTACCCCCACTTCATTCGTCAGCACCAAATAGGGTGCCCAAACTACCCATACTTCTGTCCAGCCAACTCCAAATTGGGGTATTCCCATGATCCCTCAGGCTCAGTAATTCTCTAGAATGACTCAGAGAACTCAGGAAAGTGTGTGTTTACTACTGCAGATGTATTACAAGGGTACAACTCAGGAACAGCTGAAAGGAAGAAATGCCAAGGCCATGAGATGGGATGGGATGGCACAGGGTTTCCATTCCTTCTTTGAGCACGTCAGCCTCTCAGCACAGCACTAGCCTGGAAGCTTTCCAAGTCTAATCATTCAGGAGTTTTTATGATTCAGTTTGTAGTCCCTGTAACCTCCCTGGAGTTTGTGGGTCAGGGCTGAGAGTTCTGATCCTCTAGTCATATGTTCTCATTAGCATACAAAAGACAGTACATTCTGGTCAGGCATGGTGGCTCATGCCTGCAATCCCAGCACTTTGGGAGATTGAGGCAAGCAGATAACTTGAGGTTAGGAGTTCAAGACCAGCCTGGCCAACATGGTGAAACCCCATCTCTACTAAAAATACAAAAATTAGCCAGGCATGGTGGTGGGCATCTGTAATCCCAACTACTTGGGAGGCTGAGGCAGAATTGCTTGAACTCGGGAGGCGGAGGTTGCAGTGACCCAAGATGGCACCACTGCACTCCCCCTGAGAGCAAGACTCCATCTCAAAACAAACAACCAACCCAGTAATTTCCAAGGGCTTGAGAAACTGTGCCAGGGACCAGGGACAAAGACCAAATATTTTTTATTTTGCCACACCTATCTTCTTAGAAATTTAGTTTACTTTCCCTTAAATATAACATAAATTTCATTAAGCATCAGTTTAACTTGTTGAGGCTTAACAGAAACTATTATTAACAAAAACCTTGAAAGATAAGAATACTGAGCGGGAGAAATAATACAAGAACTATTCTTAACCCTAATATACTTTGTCAAGTCTGACTTTTTAAAAAATCGCATTAAGCTTGCATAGAGCTGACTACATACCAAGCACTGTTAAAAGCAGTTTACATGTAACTCATTAATTGCACATTATTTCCTTTAACTATATTAATGAGGTAGGTGATATTACTATCCTTATTTTGCAGAACTGGAAATTGAGGCACAAAGAGGTTAAGTAACTGCCAAAAGTCCACTCAGCTAGTAAGTGGCATTCTGGCTCCAGAGTTCATGATCTTAAGCACATTCTCCATTGCTTTATTGGAAGACTAAACCTTTTAAGGTAGATACTCTATAATTCAGTGGGCTTCCTAAATGCAAACAGGGAAAACAGATGTGGATTCACCTTTCCTAAAGGCTTTGCCTGTCTTTAAGTTCTTCAACTAAATGAGACCGAAAGAGTCCAGGGGATATCACCCCCAAATATGGCACCTTGGTATGCTGATTATTTTATATTGAAGGTACTTGGGAATCAGCAGAGGCCAGAAGAGTTTTTTCTTTGAGGTTTCCTTATCTACCTAAAGATCTGCCAGAAGAGAACACAATTGTATTCTATCCCTTCCCTTGTTTTTTCATCAACCAAGGAAGAGTAAACTCATCACGGAAGAGACTGAAAGTCAAACACCACATCCAGAGTCCAGATGAACTTCATCCCACACCATTATCTGTTCTTTGTCTCCATTCACCTCCCCTAAAAACTATTTACTTTTCCTCCAAAAGTTGCCTACATTCCCCACTTCCCTCTCCCCTATGGAGAAGGGGATATAGCTTCTAAATCTCATTGGGTATTGAGGACTCACTTTCCTGTGATGCTTCCATGCATGTCAGAGGTGTTTGAACCAGAGGGACTCCATCTTGAGTAGGGACTGGATAAAATGAGGCTGAGACCTACTGGGCTGCATTCCCAGGGGGTTAAGGTATTCTAAGTCATAGGGTGACATAGGAGGTCAGCACAAGATACAGGTCACAAAGACCTTGCTGATAAAACAGCATGTGGTAAAGAAGGCGACCAAAATCTGCCAAAACCAAGATGGCGGCCAAAGTGACCTCTGGTCGTGCTCACTGCTCATTATAATTATAATGCATTAGCATGATAAAAGACACTCCCACCAGTGCCATGACAGTTTATAGATGCCATAGCAACATCAGAAAATTACCCTATATGGTTTAAAAAGGGGAGGACCCTTCAGTTCTAGGAATTATCCACCCCTTTCCCAGAAAACTCATGAATAATCCACGCCTCATTTAGCATATAATCAAGAAATAACTATAAGCATCCTCAGTCAAGCAGCCCATGCCACTGCTCTGCCTATGGAGTAGCCATTCTTTATTCCTTTACTTTCTTAATAAACTTGCTTTCACTTTACTCTATGGACTCACCCTGCATTCTTTGTTGTGCGAGATCCGAGAAGCCCCTCTTACGGTCTGGAAGGGGATCCCTTTCCAGTAACACATGTACTAAATGTGTGTCCCTTTTCTCTTAATCAGTCTCTTGTCAGTTCATTTCATAGACTTGGATTAATTGAAACTTCAGGAGGGCTGAAGGAAAATACTCTTCACTCCTACCTGGCAAAACAATAGGGACATTTAAAAAGAGTTGTTTGATCTTCTCATTGAATTCAATAAGAATTACCCAAAGGGGTACCCGATGCTGGGGCTCCAGGTCATTCCATACAAAACTTTAAATTGGGTCTGCTTGGGGTTTTGTTTTGTTTTTTAAGGGACAGGGTCTTGCTGTTGCCCAGGCTGGAGTGCAAGTGGCACAATCATAGCCCACTGCAATCTCAAACTCCTGGACTCACACAATCCTCCTGCCTCAGCCTCCTAAGAAACTAGGACTACAGGACTGTGCCACCATGCCCAGCTCAATCTTTTATATTTTTATAGAGGAGAGGGTCTTGCTATATGGCCCAGGCTGGTCTTGAACTTCTGGCCTCAAGCAATCCTCCTGCCTCAGCCTCCCAAAGTGCTGGGATTACAGGTGTGAGCCATTGTGCCCAGTCTGGGTCTGCTTGTTATAACTAATTAACTGTAGTGGTAATTTGTGGTGGTGTTTTGTTCTTTTTGTGTGTGTGTGTGTGTGTGTGTGTGTGTGTGTGTGTGTGTGTGTGTTTTGCTGGTAAAAGTAATACATTAATAATTTCATTTTACACAGTTTAGGAGGTGGGGAGAAAACACTTCTGATTCCATGGCCCCACCTCGAGCACCACCACTTGAATTGTTTTGGGGCTAATTTTTAATGTGCAATCCAAAGTAAAAGAAGATCTGTCAGATAGATGCATTCTTAAAGCTTCATAATCCCCATGTAGACCCGCTATTTTAACACAAGAGGGCACCAGTAGACAGTATAATCCCCCCTCCCACCACCACAGTGTCTAGCAAATGGGTGCTCTTGGAGAGTTTTATTTATTTTTGTTTGAAGACAGAGGCTGGCTCTGTTACCCAGCCTGGAGTGCAGGCATATAAACACGATTCACTGCAGCCTCAACCTCTTGGGCTCAAGTGATCCTCCTGCCTCAGCCTCCTGAGAAGCTGGAACCACAGACTTGTGCTACCAGGCCCAGCTAATTTTTTAATTTTTTTTTTTTGTGGAGATAGAGTCTCCCTATGTTTCCCAGGATGGTCTCGAACTCCTGGGCTCAAGTTGTCCACCTGCCTGGGCCTCCCAAAGTGCTGGGATTACAGGCATGAGCCATCGCTCCTTCCGACCCATTTTAAGGATACTTTAGACTTTAATACTTTATTGAACAAAACTAGGAGCAGTTCCTTTCCTGTCTCCCTTAAAGGGTGTTGTATTTAAATATTTTAGAGCATTTAGCTGGGACTAGGTTCGTGACACTAAACACATGCAAATGGAGGCTCAGGCTTTGAGAAGAGAAGCATTGTCAGGCCCCCTAGAGACCCAGCCAAGAATGGATTGCCCAAGCCTTCATTGTCAGCATTCCTCTCCACAGGGTTTCAGCATTGCTCACCTTCATGAAAGTTTGAGTGGTGCTAAGTCCCTGAATTTAGACTTTCTTTTTTCCTTTTTAAAATTTTCAGTGACAGGGACTCACCCTGTTGACCAGGCTGGTCTTGAACTCCTGGGCTCAAGCCACCCTCCTGCCTCAGCCTCCCAACGTGCTGGGATTACAGGCGTGAGCCACCATGCCTGGCCTAGATTTTCCATTTCTTAAACTAACTCAGCTTTCGTTAGCTACCTGTATGGTTCAGACTTTTGAGCCAGTCTCTGCTCTCTGTGAAAAATAATGCCTAATGCTCAGAACCCAAATTTCCCCTACTAGGAAGTCGTCTGCTCCTTGGTAGGCTAATCACCACTCTCCCTGAGTTGTATGCTTTCCAAAAATCAGTTGTATTTGGCCAGGCATGGTGGCTCAGGCCTGTAATCCCAGCACTTTGGGAGGCCAAGGTGGACGGATCACTCGAGGTCAGTCCAAGACCAACCTGGCCAACATGATGAAACCTCATCTCTACTAAAAATACAAAAGTTAGCTGGGCATGGTAGTGGGTCCCTGTAATCCCAGCTACTCAGGAGGCCGAGGCAGGAGGATTGGCTGAGCCTAGGAGGCAGAGGCTGCAGTAAGCCAAGATTGCGCCGCTGTACTCCTGCCTGGGCAACAGAGCAGGAATCAGTCTCAAAAAAAAAAGAAAAAAAAAAGTCAGTTGTATTTGTTCCAAAACTTGTTTATGCAAGTTGTACTCACTAACGATGTAATTTAATTCAGTATTACCAAAATCAAACAATTATGAGTGTGAAGAGAATAATCTCTATGAAAATAAATTGAAAACTTGGGAAAGGCCTGATAAAGACATGTTGTTAAAGAAAAAAATGCTGTGGAATTAGGTGTGGGCAAAACAACCATGAATGTTTGGGAGGGAGAGAGAAATGTTAAAATATAGGACTTTGCCCTCATTTTGCTTCACAAGTGTCTTGAGTCCTCATTCTACTGAAGCTGAAATTGATAATGCTGCTTGCTGTGCTAATCAATGTCCTCTGTGCAGCCCCCTGTCAGCAGGCCTACACGCAAAGCAGAGGTCTTAGCCTGACATCAAAGGAATGATGGGTAGATAAACCTGTTTAAGTTTTAAGTTAAAAATAAAATTTTGAAGATATACATTATAATTTTATGAAACCCCATATAGCTGACTTTTTTCTTTAACCAACCAACTACAGATTCTGACTGTGTAGTCAGGATGGCCGGGTTCTGTAGCTCATGCCTATAATCCCAGCACTTTGGGAGGCTGAGGTGGGTGGATTGCTTCAGCCCAGGAGTTTGAGACCAGCCAGACCTCATCTCTATTGCAAAAAAAAAAAAAAAAAAAGAAGAAGAAGAATCAGAATTTCTACAGTACATTTCCAGGAGCTGCCAAACAGTGGTATAAGGAAATGAATTGCCTGGGCCTCAACACATCCTCAGTGTCAGTGATACATGTATACTTTCAAATGAATAACCTCATTTTTATGAAGATTATACTTTGGCATCCCTTATCTGTAGGCTAACTGTGCTTGATTGTAATAGAATAGATTTTTAGGACTTAATCATCATTAATGTATCTGTATTGGTCTGTTTTCACACTGCTGATGAAGACATACCCAAGAATGGGCAATTTACAAAAGAAAGAGGTTTATTGGACTTACAGTTCCACATGGCTGGAAGGCCTTACAATCATGGCAGAAGGTGAAAGGCACATCTCACATGGCGGCAGACAAGAAAAGAGGACTTGTGCAGGGAAACTCCTGTTTTTAAAACCATCAGATCTCATGAGACTGAGACCGAGACCAACTCACTATCACAAGAACAGAACAGGAAAGAGCCACCCCCATGATTCAATCACCTTCCACCAGGTTTCTCCCACAACATGTGGGAATTGTGGGAGTTGCAATTCAAGATGAGACTTAGGTGGAGACACAGCCAAACCATGTCAGTATCTATGCCTGTTAGTTCAAAGAACAATTTCAAGTCTTTCAACTTACCCTGCAACTGTGCCTAAAATATGTTCCCTTTTTACTTAAGGCTACCTGGCATTGCTGTGGATGTGTAATATATCTTGCTTAAATGCTTAGCACGAAAGGGAAGACTTCTACTTTTGGTTGCTGTAACCAGTGAACTTTTGCCCCTATGTTCAGTAGACTTTGTAATCAGAAAAAAAAAAAATGACCATATTGAATCCCAGATGGCTTCTTTTTTTTTTTTTTTTAAGAAAAGGTCTCGCCGGGCGCGGTGGCTCAAGCCTGTAATCCCAGCACTTTGGGAGGCCGAGGCGGGCGGATCACAAGGTCAGGAGATCGAGACCACATTGAAACCCTGTCTCTACTAAAAATACAAAAAATTAGCCGGGCGCGGTGGCGGGCGCCTGTAGTCCCAGCTACTCAGGAGGCTGAGGCAGGAGAATGGCGTGAACCCAGGAGGCGGAGCTTGCAGTGAGCCGAGATCGCGCCACTGCACTCCAGCCTGGGCAACAGCATGAGACTCCAGCTCAAAAAAAAAAAAAAAAAAAGGTCTCTCACTCAGGCTGAAATACAGTGTCACTATCATGGCTCACTGCAGCCTTGACCTCCCAGGTTCACATGATCCTCCCACCTCAGCCTCCCAATTAGCTGGGACTATAGGCATGCACAACCATGTCCAGCTCATTTTTAAATTCTTTTTGTAGAGACAAGATTTCCCTATGTTGCCTAGACTGGTCTCTAACTCCTGGGCTCAAGCCATACTCCTTCATTGGCCTCCCAAAGTGCTGGGATTACAGGTGTGAGCCACAACACCCTGCCCCAGAGGGCATTCTTTACGTTCTAACTTTATCATAATGCAATTAGAAAAATTAAAAAACTCTTTACTAAGTTACAATTATTAAATTTTGTTTGTCCCACATAAAATCAAGTGCATTTTCAGTTTTGAATGTTGAAAATTAAGGGTGAAATCTCTCATGTTGTAAATGATATTTTGCTAAGGCTGCCTTCCTCTTTGCAAGATATGTGGCCTCTTCTGTATTTTTAAAGCTCTGCACCGAAGAAGAGTCATATGAGATCAAGGACAAGCATCTGTCTTCCATGTCTTGGTCCATTTAAGCTGCTGTAAGAAAATGCCATAGACTGAGGGACTTCAACAACAGAAATTTATTTCTCACAGTTCTGGAGGCCGGGAAGTCCCAGATCAAGGCACTGGTAGTTTTGATATCTGGTGAAGGCCATCTTTTTACTGTGCCCTCACATGGCAAAAGGGCAAACAATCTTCCTTGGGTCTCTTTTATAAGGATGCTAATCCCATTCATGAGGGCTTTATCCTCATGACCTATTCATCTCCAAAAGGCCCTACCTTCTTCTTTTTTTTTTTTTTTTGAGACCAAGTTTCACTCTTGTCCCCCAGGCTAGAGTGCGATGGTGCAATCTCAGCTCACTGCAACCTCCACCTCCCAGGTTTAAGTGATTCTCCTGCCTCAGCCTCCCAAGTAGCTGGGATTACAGGCATGTGCCACCACACCTGGCTAATTTTTTGTATTTTTAGTAGAGACAGGGTTTCACCATGTTGACTAGGCTGGTCTCAAACTCCTGACCTCAGGTGATCCACCCACCTCGGCCTCCTGAAGTGCTGAGATTACAGATGTGAGCCATCGTGCCTGGCATAGGCCCCACCTTCTAATGCCACCATCGTGGGGATGGAATTTCAAACATAAATTTGGGGGATGGGACAGAGATTCAGACCATAGCACCTCACTTTCTTCTTCCTAACAGATCTTCAATTTTGTTCAGCTATCCACCCATCCATGGATTGACTTTAATCAGTCCATTCCAATGAATATTTGGCCTTTCCCTGATCCACAGGCGCATATATAATTTGCCTAATACAAGCTAAGGGAAGAACTTACATTTCACAGTTGGGGGAGGTTTTCCTTCTTCCACTGGGTGTGAATAGGGGAACATGTTGCCTATTTGCAACTGGCAGCCACCTTACCACCATGAGGGGAAGCAACAGAATGCAAAGATATAAAACATCTAGATGCTTCAAGACTTGGCTGAGCCCAAACATAGAGCCTAGTTCTTATAGATAATACATTTTCTCCCTATTTAAGCAAGAGTGAACTGAGTTGTCTGTGACTTGCAGAAATTTTGTGTCCTGTTACAAAATATCAAAACTTTGCCTCAATTTTCTAGTGTCCTGCTCTGCTGATGCAGTAAGCATCTGCCTGGTCCCAACATTGCTGGCTGCTGTAGGGATGGTTAACTGAAAAGAGGCAAGAGCATATTATACGTGTACAGTCACGCACTGCATAACAATGTTTCAGTCAATGACAGACCACATACATGACAGTGGTCTCATAAGATTATAATGGAGCTGAAAAATGCTTATCTCCAAGTGATGTCATAGCCATTGGAACATCATAGTGCAACACATTACTCATGTGTTGTGGCAAGGCTGGTGTAAACAAACCTACTGGGCTGCTAGTTGTATAAAAATATAGTACTTACCATTGTGTTACACTCACCTGTGGTATTCAGAGCAGTAACGTGCATACAGGTTTGTAGTCTAGGAGCAATAGGCTATAGCTTAGACATATAGTAGGATATATCATCTAGTTTGTGTAAGTACACTCTGTGATACTCAGACAATGACGAAATTGCCTAATGATACATTTATCAGAACTCATCCCCATTGTTAAGTGACACATGATCGTAGATATGAGGCCAGAGAAAAAGCTTTGTTTAACAAGAGATAATGGCAGCTTTGGGATGTGGCAATAAAGATATGGACAAGTGGAAAAATTAAAGATGTAACTAAGAGACGAAACTGATAAGATTCAGGGATGAACTAAATATTAAGGGAAGGGAGAGACAGGTGGCAAGCATGACCCTAGGAGTTTCTATTTTGCATAAGTAGATGGATAGTGATACACTCACTAAGCATTGGAGATCACCAGAAGAGAACAAAGTTTGATATTGAAGAATAGAATTTGATGTTTGCCAGGCACAATGGCTCACTCCTGTAATCCCAGTACTTTGGAAGGCTGAGGCGGGCGGATCACAAGATCAGGAATTGGAGACTAGCCTGACCAACATGGTGAAACACCGTCTCTACTAAAAATACAAAAATTAGCTGGGCGTGGTGGTGTGCACCTGTAATCCCAGCTACTCAGGAGGCTGAAGCAGGAGAATCGCTTGAACCTGGGAGGCAGAGGTTGCAGTGAGCCAAGATTGCACCACTGCACTCCAGCCTGGGCAACAGAGCGAGACTGTCTCAAACAAACAAACAAACAAAAATTAATGTTTGACACACTGAGTTTGAGATGCCTTTGAAATATCCAGTTTAGATTTTTCTGTAACAGCTTTATTGGTATATAATTTACCTTTTAAAAAATTATCTGGTTTTTAATAATGATGGTTATGTAACCATCATTTCTATCTAAATATTATTTTTTAATATTTTCATCACTCCAGAAAAAAAATTTCATATCCTTTAGCAGTCATTTCCTATTCTCCTTCCTCCTAACCCCTGGCAACCACTAATCTGCTTTTCTCTCTCTAATACTCGCCTTGTATTCAGCCTTCATGAGCTGTAATGGCTTTACCTGGTGGCATCCATTAGAATATTTAAGGTGACAATTTTTTTTTTTTCCATTCTGGGAGCTAACCACGTCAAGAAATCTTTGTCAGGTCACTGGATGACTAGATAGATAATAGAACAGAAACTTCAGTGACTGAACACAACTGTGAATACACACTTTTCAAAAAAAAAAAAAGTTTGAAAAAGTCAGTTAGCAAGTGGACAGCAGCAGCCTTCAAAAAGCAAAAATCAGCAATCGCTGAGGAGGAGGAGAAACTGATTTCCAATGTTACCACATTGCAATACTCAAAATATCCAGTTCTTAACAAAAAATTACAAAGCATACAAGGAAACATAAAAGTATGGCTCATTCACAAGATAAAAAGAGTTTGACAGAAACCATTCCTGAGGAAGCCCAGACACTGGAATTACTAGCCAAAGATGTCAGATTAACTCTCTTAAATATAGTCAATAGGTTAAAGGAAACCAATAAATGTTTGATGGAAAGCAGGAGAATAATGTATGAATGAATAGGGAACATCAATAAGGAAATAGTAAAAAAGAATCAAATAGAAATTCTGGAGCTAAAAATTACAATAGCTGAAATGAAAAATTCATTAGAGGAATGCAATGGCAGATTTGAGCAGACAGAAGAAAGAATCAGCAAACTGAAAGATAAAGCAATTGAAATCAACCAGTCTAAGGACCAGAAAATACAGAAGAAAGAAAAATGAACAGAGCCCAAGGAACTTCTGGGACACCATCAAGCATGTCAATATATATACACATCATAGGAGTGCCAAAGAGAGATTTAATAAAGGAAGAAAAATATTGAAGGAAATATTTTAGGAAATAATAGCTTCTCAAATTTGAGGAGAGACATGAATAAACACATCCAAGAAACTCAAGCAGGATAAACTTAAAGAGATCCACACCAAGACACATTATAGGCAAATTGTCAAAACCCAAAGACAAATATGGAATGCCGAAAGCAGCAAGAGAGATACAATTCATTATATACAAGGGATCCTCAGCAAGATTAACAACTGATTGCTCATCAGAAACCACAGAGACCAGAAGGCAGTAGGATAACACATCTAAAGTCTTGAGAAAATAAAAACGAAAACAATAAAAGACTTGACAACCAAGAATTCTAACCCAGCAAAACTATTCTTCAAGAATAAAGAATAAATTAAGATATTTCCACATTTTTTTTTAGATCTACCCTACAAGAAATGCTAACGAGAATCTTTCTGGCTGAAATGAAAGAATACTAGTCAGTAACTCAAAGCCATAGAAGAAATAAATAACACTGGTAAAGGTAACTACATAGGTAAATACAAAATCCAGTATTACTGTGTTTTGTTTAGTAACTCCTCTTTTTTCCCTATATGGTTTAAAAGACAAATATATAAAACAATAATTATGAATCTCTAGTAATGGGCCCACGATGTATAAAGATGTAATCTGTGATAATAACAATATAAGGGAAAGGGATACAGATGTATAGGAGCACAGTTTTTGTATACTATTCAAACTGGTGTTTATTAACACTAGTTAGTGTTAATTACTGTAGGTTGTTGTAAGTTTAAGTTGTTCGTTGTAGTGCCCAAGGTAACCAGTTAGAAAATAACTTTTATATATGTGGAAAGAAAAAGGTAATTAAAATCGTAGCACACACAAACAAAATCAACTAAATTTAAAAAGGAAGTGATGAAAGAACAAAAAGCATATAAGACTTACAGATATGATGCTAAAGCATAGGCAACAACAAAATTAAAAACTTTTCTGTATCAAAATATCAAGAGAGTGAAAAGACAATGCACAAAATGGGAAAATATTTGCAAATCATGTCTGATAAGGGCACAACATTCAGATTATATACAGAAACTCTACAATTCAACAACAAAAAAGCACACAACCCAGTTTTAAAGTGGGCAAAGAACGTGAATAAATATTTCTCCAAAGATGGTATACAAATAACCAAAGAATTCTCAACATCATTAGGCATTAGGGAAATGCAAATCAAATTCACAGGATACCATTTCACACCCACTAAGATGTCTGTATTCAAAACAATGAAAAATAACCTGTTGGCAAGGTCGTGGAAAAATTGGATCTCTTGCTCATTGCTGGTGGGAAGAAACATGGTACAGCCACTGTGAAAAAGTTTGACAGTTCCTCTAAAATTAAACATAGATATTCCAGCTGACCCAGCAATTTTTCTTATAAGTAAAATACCCCCAAAAAATTGAAAAAGGAACTCAAATATGTGTACCCCAACATTTATGGAAGCATTATGTACAACAGCTGCAGGTAGAAAATAGCCTAGTGTCCATTAACAGATGAATGGGTTAAAAATACGTAGTATAGGCCCAGCATGGTGGCTCATGCCTGTAATCCCAGCACTTTGGGAGGCCAAGACAGGCAGGTCACCTGAGGTCAGGAGCTTGAGACCAACCTGGCCAACATGGTGAAACCCTGACTCTACTAAAATACAAAAATTAGTTGGGTTTGGTGGAGCACACCTGCAATCCCAGCTACTCGGGAGGCTGAGGCAGGAGAATCACTTGCACCCAGGAGGTGGAGGTTTCAGTGAGCCAAGATGGTGTCACTGCACTCCAGTCTGGGTGACAGAGTGAGACCCTGTCTCAAAAAACTAACTAAATAAATAAATAAATATGTACTGTGTTCATGCAGTAGACTATAATTTGGCCATAAAAACAAGCAAAGTACTGATGCTTGCTATAGCATAAATGAACCTTGAAAACATGCTAAGTGAAGGAAGGCAGACCCAAAAGGCCTCATACAGTACGATTCCATTTATATGAACTATTCAAAATAAACAAATCTATAAAGACAGAAAGATTAGTCATTGACAGGGAATGAACAGAAAAGGAAACTGGAAGGTACAAGGCTTCCCCTTGGGGGTGAAGAGAATATTCTGAAATTAGATAAGGATAATGGTTGCACAATATTGTAAATATACTAAAATATCACTAAATTGTATGCTGTAAAATGTTTAAAATGGTGAATTTTGTTGCTATTGTCCAAACCTGTGTTTCCCTGGAAATCATATGCTAAAACTTAATCTCCAATGCAACAGTGTTAAGAGGTGGGGTCTTTGGGAAATGATTAGGCCATGAGGGCTCCACCTCCATGAATGGGATTAGTGCCCTCACAAAGAGGCCTGAGGGAGCCTGCAAGCCCCTGCTGCCATGTGAGGACACATAGAAGTCACCTTACAAGGAAGGATCCCTCACCAGACACTGAATCTGCTGGTACCTCGATCTTGGACTTCCCAGCCTCTAGAGCTGTAAGAATTAAATTTCTGTTGTTTCTAAGTTATCCCTCTTAAAGTCTTTTCTTATAGCAACCTGGATGGACTAAGACATTTGTTATGTGAATTTTACCTTTAAAAAAATTTCCATATCAGAGTTGTTAAAGAATGATGAAACTAGCACTCAATACCTGAAATAAAAGAGCAAAACTGAATTTATTGCTTCTATAATGAAGGAGAACTATATTACTACACTGGTCAGGCGTGGTCTCCAGGGGCAGACCAGACTGCTGATCTGATCTCATTTAGGGTTTTTGAGAAGTTCACAGATATACATAGGTTGACATCATCTGAAGAAGTGTGGTCACATAAGTGAGACATAACATTGATTTGTTGTCACTTGGAGGTGTTTCTAATGAAGCAAATCCATTTTTTTTTTTTTTTTTTTGAGACAGAGTCTCGCTCTGTTGCCCAGGCTAGAGTGGAGTGGTCTTGGCTCACTGCAACCTCTGCCTCTTTGGCTTAAGTGATTCTCAGGCCTCAGCCTCCCGAGTAGCTGAGATTACAGGTGCCCGACACCATGTCCACCTTGCACAGCTAATTTTTTTTTTTTTTTGAGATGGAGTCTCGTTCTGTCATCCAGGCCGGAGTGCAGTGGTGTGATCTCAGCTCACTACAACCTCTGTCTCCCAGGTTCAAGCAATTCTCCTGCCTCAGCCTCCTGAGTAGCTGGGATTACAGGTTAGAGATGGGGTTTTACCATGCTGCCCAAGCTGGTCTCGAAGTCCTGGCCTCAAGTGATCTACCCACCCACCTCCCAAAGTGCTGGGATTACAGGTGTGAGCCACCACACCCGCCCCAAATCCTTTCTTATTAGCTGATTTTCATAAGCAAAGGCTGACATTGATTGGTTGGTTTGCAAAAGCATGTTCACTGAGGCTAGTTGTCACGAATTAATTGAACAGATTTAACATTGGTTCTGGTGGCTGTTTGTTACCATGGCTACAGAACAATCAGTCTTTCCCTAAATTTGTGAGATCCTTTTTATTCTCATCCCAACTTCTTCCATGTTTTCAATAACCTCTTCTATGCTCTCTCTCAGGAGAGCCTCTGCTCTTTTTTATTCATGTATTTATTCAACAAACTGTTATGGGGTTCAGAGGAGAATAACACAGTTCCTGTCTTCAGAGTACCTACAGTCTAGAAAGGGAGCCCAGCTAAACAGTTAATTCCAATTCAGTATGGAGGAATGCCCAGGGAACCTGAAGAGGATACTCACTTTGAGAAACAGAGGGAAGTTTCACAGGAAAGGTGTGTTAGTCTGTTTTCATCCCACTGGTAAAGACATACCCGAGACTGGGTAATTTATAAAGGAAAGAGGTTTAATTGACTCACCGTTCCGCATGCTGGGGGGCCTCATAATCTTGGTGGAAGAGCGAGAGATGTCTTACATGGCGGCAGGCAAGAGAGCATGTGCAGGGGAACTCCTCTTTATAAAATCCATCAGATCTCATGAGACTTATTCACTATCAGGAGAACAGCATGGGAAAGACCCACCCCATGATTCAATTACCTCCCACCAGGTCCCTCCCTTGACATGTAGGAATTATGGGAGCTACAATTCAAGATAAGATTTGGGTGGGGACACAGTCAAACCATATCAAGAGGAAAGCCTTGACTGGACCTTGACCTTGACTCAACCTTAGCCCTTACTCTATGAGCACAAGTACACAGGACAAGGCTTGTGATGGTTAATACTGAGTGTCAACTTGATTGGATTGAAGGATGCAAAGTATTGTTCGTAGGTGTGTCTGTGAGGGTGTTGCCAAAGGAGATGAACATTTGAGTCAGTAGACTGGGAAAGGCAGACTCACCCCCACTCTGGGTGAGCACCATCTAATCAGCTGCCAGCTGAATAAAGCAGGCAGGAGAAGATGGAAGAGCAGACTTGCTGAGTCTTCTGGACTTCATCTTTCTCCTTTGCTGGCTGCCTCCTGCCCTGGAACATCAGACTACAAGTTCTTAAGCTTTTGGACTCTTGGACTTCACACCAGTGGTTTAACAGGGGCTCTCGGGCCTTTGGCCCAGACTGAAGACTGCACTATCGGCTTCCCTACTTTTGAGGTTTTGAGACTCGACTGATCCACCGCTACCTTCCTTGCCCCTCAGCTTGCAGACAACCTATCTTGGGACTTTACCTTGTGATTGTATGAATCAATTCTCCTTAATAAAATCCCTTTCATATATATATATCTATCCTATTAGTTCTGTCCCTCTAGAAAGTCCTGATTAATACAAGTCAGGAAAAGGGTCTTTCAACAGAAGCAGCTTAACAATAGTTACTAATATTCTTTGTTAATCATAGAGATAAGAAATTAATGGTTACCTACTGTGTCCTAGGCATTTTCCTAGGTGCTTTAAATGGATTGTCTTCCTAAAAGCTCACAAAGACCTTATGATTAGATACCACTAATACCTGATTTTCCAGTGGAGAAATCTTGTCAGGGAAACAAATATAATACCTAGCCCAAGGTTATTTGGTGAGTAGTACAGCCTGGATTCAAATACAGACAGTCTGACTTGGATACCTATGAAGACTAAGCTTTGATTTTTTTTTTTTAATCTTGCCCAAATTTCTATCTAAGGGGCCTGGGGAGTCATGCCCTACAAACCGCAAATCCTCATCAGATGGGTTTTATTTAACGCTATCTATCATGACTTACTTTCCAACCTGACTCTGGCATAACATCACAGGACAAGGAAGAAAATCAAAATATTTTACCCCAAAACATGTTTCTTTGCCATATCTTGATATGGCCCGGCAAAGCTGTTCTTTCTGGGGGAAAATTTGCATCTGTAAAGAATCTCTATTAACATAGCTAGATATTTTTCTTCCAGGTCCTCCCAATCCTGAAGAGATTAATTAAAACTCTAGCACCTTTTAAACATCTAAATAGGAAACACTTGTCATCTATTGTGTCTCAGGGCAGCCACTAGAAGACTTCAGAAGAACCTTGATCTCCACAAGTTTTTATTCTAACCTGAACATTTCATTTCTATCCATCTCAGGTCTTTAGACAAACTCAATCAACTGCCAATCAGAAAACGTTTAAATTTACCTATAGCCCGGGAGCCTCTGCTTTGAGTTGTCCCGCCTTTCTGCACTAAACTAATGTATTTCTTGAATGTATTTGATTGATGTCTCATGCCTCCCTAAAATGTATAAAACCAAGCTGCACCCCCACCACCTTGGGCACATGTTCTCAGGACCTCCTGAGGGCTGTGTCGGGCCATGGTCACTCATATTTGGTTCAGAATAAATCTCTTCAAATATTTTACAGAGTTTGACTCTTTTCGTTGACACCTACTTGGCCCTTCGTTGATAAATTACAAGTTCAGTAGAGGCCACCCAAGGGTAACCCACAGAAGAAGTTCTTCAATTTCTGTGTGAACTATTCGTAATCCATTTTAACAAGAATTTACAAAGTTTGAGGCACACATCACAATTTGCATTTGGAAAGTATTTTAATGTTCACAAGGTAAAATTCATTGATTTTGGTGAACTAATTGTGCACAACATGTTAATAAAATTTCAACTAATTCTACACAATGCTATATTTTAATGGCTGAAGTATTAAAAATGTATATCAGATTATTGGACAAATGATAACAGTAATAATTCTAATTGAGCTATCAGGTAAAGAAATTAAAGTAAATTTACAGAGTAACAATAATCTTATCCTTTATAAAGAAATTTATAACTGACCAGGTACAGTGGCTCATGCCTATAATTCCAGCACTTTGGGAGGCCAAGGTAGGAGGATTGCTGGAACCCAGGAGTTCAAGACCAGCCTTGGTCACATAGGAAGACACCTCTCTACAAAAAATACAAAAATTAGCAGGCATGCTGGCACCTGCCTGTAGTTTTAGCTACTCAGAAGGCTGAGACAGGAGGATGGTTTGAGCCTGGGAGGTCGAGGCTGCAGTGAGCCGTGATCACACCACTGCACTCCAGCCTGGATGACAGAGCAAGCCCTGTCTCAAAAAAAAAAAAAAAAGAGAAGAAAGAAAAGAAAAAAAATTCTAACTACTGCCATCCTCAAAAAGCTAAGAATGATTGCTCTGAGATTTTCAACAGGGAAAGATGACTAATACATCCTTAATGTTTGCTTCCATTTGCATTTCTATCTCGATGTTAATTATTGCTTAAGTTATGCATTTTGCCTTGGTTACCATTTTTCCTAATTAAGGATTTGGGGGTCAAGAGGTAAAAACACTACTTCAAACTAGCTTAAGCAAAAGGCCTTTTCTGGGAGGCCTTGGAGATAGCTCATGGATTCCAAGAGCACTGAGGATAGCCGGCCCCACAAATGGCTGGACCAGGAAGCCGGCGCTGGCTGACTGTGCTTTTGTTCTCTCTCAAATTTGTCTGCTCTGTAGGTCTCTCAGCAGTCACATGTGGTCGCTGCTTATGCATGCACAAGACCCACCGTGGCAGCTCTCAGCTCCCTGGTTTTTGTGTCTTCTGTTGCTTGCCCTGCAGGAATGACTAAGTAGCATTTCACAGTCCCAATCTGAAACTCTTAGGATCCAGAGAGTGTGGTCCTGTATTGCAAGCACAACTACTGCTCCTGAACAGGGGCAGCTCTCAGGAAAGAGGGGCAGGAACTGAGAGAAATCATCCATGTCTCCTACTCCACTCATTTGAAAAGGAATTTGCTTGTCTAAGTATTCCCGAATTTCAGAAAAAAGAGATAGGAGAAAGGGTTAATGGACCAGACCAGGGGAGCAGAGACAAAAGGAGTCTCTGGCCTGGTCCAGGTCGGTCTTTCAAGGAAGAGTGTTTTAGGTGGCAGGGACAAAAGGAATCTGGGCCTGGTCCGGTTGGTCTTTCTTTTTTTTTTTTTTTTTTTTGACATGGAATCTCATTCTGTCGCCCAGGCTGGAGTGCAGTGGCCGGATCTCGGCTCACTGCAAGCTCCGCCTCCGGGGTTCACGCCATTCTCCTGCCTCAGCCTCCCGAGTAGCTGAGACTACAGGCGCCCACCACTTCGCCCGGCTAATTTTTTGTATTTTTTAGTAGAGACGGGGTTTCGCCGTGTTAGCCAGGATGGTCTCGATCTCCTGACCTCGTGATCCACCTGTCTCGGCCTCCCAAAGTGCTGGAATTACAGGCTTGAGCCACCGCGCCCGGTCAGGTCGGTCTTTAAAGGAAGAGTGTTTTAGGTGGCAGAACCTTCAGAGGCAGATGCAAAGTTCTTATCATGAGTGACTGCCAGACGGTGTCAGTTAAGACAGCCATTTCGAGCTGCTGAAAGCCTGACCTTTTATAGTCACAGAGTCCTCTGGTGAGAACTGATCCTGGAGGAGTGTGCTTGTTTGTGTCTTTATCTGGTTGGATGCAGTCTTTATCTTTTTATTTGTTTATTAAACAAAACATCTTATCCTTGTTGGCAGAGTCCCCTGTGAAATATAAAATGGAGTATTTTTCTAAGATGGAGTTAGTTATGTCAGGGGTGCTCAATACAGTAATGGATGACTGTGAGCACTCCCTTCAGCTGTGATTATTCTAGTCTAGGGTCCCATTTGCCATGGACCTCACAGAAGGGTTACATCAGATTATGAGAGTCCGTGGAAGCCCTTGACCTTGGCTGTGCATTGACACCCCCAGGCCAGACCTCAAAATCTCTGAAAAACTTTAAAAGTTTCCCAGGTGGCACATACGTAAAATAATTACACTTGAATTTGCAAGACAAGGCTAGAAATTTTTTTGCAGATTTTAGTTTTATTATAAATATAAGTCACATTCAGTACATGAAATTTGGGAAAAAAGGAAAGAAAAGGAAAACACATTCACAATCCCAACATAAAGAGACAACTACTTTTTTTTTTTTTTGAGATGGAGTCTCACTCTGTTGCCAGGCTGGAGTGCAGTGGCGTGATCTTGGCTCACTGCAACCTTTGCCTCCCAGGTTCGAGTGATTCTCCTGCCTCAGCCTCCCGAGTAGCTAGGACTACAGGCACATGCCACCATGCCCAGCTAATTTTTTAATTTTTATTTTTAGTAGAGACGGGATTTCAGCATGTTAGCCAGATGGTCTCGATCTCTTGACCTCATGATCTGCCTGCCTCGGCCTCCCAAAGTGGTGGGATTACAGGGGTGAGCCACCACACCCGGCCAAGAGACAAGTACTGATACCACTTTACTAGATTATCTTTTGTCTTTTCTTTCTTCTTCTTTTTTTTTTTTTTTTTCTGAGAGGGAGTCTTGCTCTGCTGCCCAGGCTGGAGTGCAGTGGCGTGATCCTGCATGATCTCAGCTCACTGTAACCTCTGCCTCCCAGGTTCAAGTGATTCTCCCAACTTAGCCTCCTGAGTAGCTGGGACTACAGGCACGCACCACCACACCCAGCTACTTTTTGTATTTTTAGTAGGTATGGGGTTTCACCATGTTGCCCAGGCTGCTCTTGAACTCCTGAGCTCAAATAATATGCCAGCCTTGGCCTCCCAAAGTACTGAGATTACAGGCATGAGCCACTGTGCCTGGCCTCATCTTACTAGATTTTCTACTAGTGTTTTTCTTATCCATAATTTAATTTAATTTATTTATTGAGACAGAGTCTTACTCTGTTACCTAAGCACAATCATGGCTTACTGCAGCGTCCACCTCCCAGGCTCAAGTGATCCTCCCACCTTAGCCTCCTGAGTAGCTGGGACTACAGGTACATGCCACCATGCCTGGATAATTTTTCAAGGTTTATGTAGAGATGATGTTTCACTGTATTGCCCATGCTGGCCTCCAACTCCTGGCCTCAAGCAGTCTTCCTGCTTTGGCCTCCCAAAGTGTAGTTTCTTTTAAACCTTGCCTGGAGGCACCTGGAAATTTGTGAGAGGAACTTTGAGTTAACACCCCTGATTTCTGAGAGCCAACCTACACTGATGTTCCCAAAGTCTCTCCCAAAGATGGTATAACCAGGATAGGAGGTAAGTTCCCAGGCCCAGAGGGAGCACCGCAGGACTTAATACCATCCAAGTGATGGGAGCCAGTTGCCAGCTGACAGTGGCTTTTCCTGCCCTTCCAGTGAAGGTGTCACGTTGTCTCTCTCAGATTTCGGAAAGCCCCTCAAAAATGGCTTCCTGCTGGGCGCGGTGGCTCACACCTATAATCCCAGCACTTTGAGAGGCCAAGGCGAGTGGATCACCTGAGTTTGGGAGTTCGAGACCAGCCTCACCAACATGGAGAAACCGTGTCTCTACTAAAAATACAAAATTAGCCAGGCATGGTGGTGCATGCCTGTAGTCCCAGCTACTCGGGAAGCTGAGGCAGGAGAATCCCTTGAACCTGGGAGGCAGAGGTTGCAGTCAGCCAAGATCACACCATTGCACTCCAGTCTGGGCAATGAGAGTGAAACTCTGTCTCAAAAAAACCAAAAAGGCTTCCTAGTGGCAAGAGTTCTTGTCAATGGGCAGCTGTCCTCCTCTCTGGAAATCTAAATTCTCTTTTAAAAGTTTATATTTCAATTAGGTTATTGTGCATAATTATTTTGTGTAGTTTTGTAGGGCTACTCAGGAGAAGTGAAACAGCTTAAAGAAATGATGCAGGCCAAGCACAGTCGTGGCTCAGGCCTGTAATCCCAGCACTTGGGAGGCTGAAGGGGAGGATCACTTGAGCCCAGGAGTTTGAGACCAGCCTGGGCAACATGGTGAAACCCTGTCTCTACTAAAAATACAAAACTTAGCCAGGCATGGTGGTGCAAGCCTGTAGTCCCAGTTACCTCAGTAGGCTGAGGTGAGAGGATCGCTTGAGCCTGGGAGGTCGAGGCTGTAGTGAGTCAAGATCATGCCACTGTACCCCAGCCTGGGCAGCACAGTGAGGCACTGTGTCAAAAAACAAAAAAACAAAAAGAAATGATTACATATATACTACATATTTGTCCAAAAAAAAAAAAAAAAAGAGTCCAACACTGTAAAATATTTGAAGAGATTTATTCTGAGCCAAATATTGTCGCAGACAAAACTCCTCAGACACCGAGTTAAAGAAGGAAGGGGTTTATTCGGCTGGGGGCATCAGCAAGACTCCTGTCGCAAGAGCCGAGCTCCCCAAGTGAGCAATTCCTGTCCCTTTTAAGGGCTCACAACTCTAAGTGGGTGCACGTGAGAGGGTTGTGATTGATTGAGCAAGCAGGGGGTACGTGACTGGGGGCTGCATGCACTGGTAATGAGATCGGAACAAAACAGGATAGGGATTTTCACAGTGCTTTTCTGTACAATGTCTGTAATCTATAGATAACATAACCGATTAGGTCAGGGGTCGATCTTTAACTACCAGGCCCAGGGTATGGTGCCGGGCTGTCTGCTTGTGGATTTCATTTCTGCCATTTAATTTTTACTTTTTCTTTCTTTGGAGGCAGAAATTGGGCATAAGACAATATGAGGGGTGGTCTCCTCCCTTAATATGAGTGACCAATGAATGGCCTGTGACACAGCCCCAGAAGATCCTAAGAACATGTGCCCAAGGTGATCAGGCTACAGCTTAATTTTATATTTTTTTATACATTTTAGGGAGACATGTAATCAACACATGTAAGATGTACATTCGTTTCATCTAGAAAGGTGGGACATTGGAAGGTGGGGGTGGCATTCCAGGTCATAGGCAGATTCAAAGATTTTTTGATTGGCAATTGGTTGAAAGAGTTCTTTTCTAAAGACCTGGAATGTCTGGGTGAAGATAAGGGGTTGTAGACATGAAGGTTTTATTATGTAGATGAAGCCTCCAGGTAGCAGGCTTCAGAAAGAATAGACTGTAAATGTTTCTTTTCAGACTTAAAGAGTCTGTCCTATCAGTCTTCAGGTCTCTGTGTTGATGTTAATGTTGGTCAGCTGGGCCTGAATTGCAAAAGGGAGGAGGGAATGAGGAGGCATGTCTGACATGTCCCCTTCCCATCATGGACCGAACTAGTTTTTCAAGTTAACTTTGGAATGTCCTTGGCCAAAGGGACAGGGTCCATCAGTTGGCTTAGAATACTATTTTTGGTTTACTTATTTATATGCACACACACCTGCATACATTGTTCCTGAGGACAAGTGCAAAGATTATGTGTCTATGACTACACATGATTTATATTGAAAAGGAGAGTAAGTCAGACTTCATTCTAGAAGACTTGACACCCCACAAGTCCATTACAATCCATGGGCAGTGATGGAAATGACAAAGCCTCCTTCCAGACTACAGGTTGAGTATTCCTTCTCTGAAGTGCTTGAGACCAGAAGTGTTTTGCATTTGAGAGTGTTTTTATTTTTTTTTAATATTTACATTATGTAATTACCAGTTGAGCACCCTAATCCAAAAATCTGAAATCCAAAATGCTCCAATCCTTTGAGCATCATGTCAGTGTTCAAAAAGTTTTGGATTTTGGAGCATTTTGTATTTTGTATTTTTTGGATTAGGGATGCTCAACCAGTTCCTAGTAATAGAGAAAAGGCCTTTGCCCCCTGCCACGCCCAAAAAGAGACTTTTCTGTTTTGTTTGCATAAAATACCACTGTTTCAACAAAGTAAACATTAGCAGAATAATTCAACAAGAATGGTGGTGGTTTTCCTTCCTAGTAAAAAGTACAAATATACCTCCTAGTCTTCAGAATTTAAGAACAAACAAAGCCTTCACAATTGATCACTCTTTAGAAAATCATGCCAAACATTTGTTTCCCTGATGTGTATGCTTCCTCTTTCTAACAGTAATTTGCAGGGGTTTAAGATTGAGAATGTGTATACATCAAGATTAATAAAGTAGAAATGAACAGAACAACAGGGAATGTGGAGAAGCAGATGTACTACCCCTGACTAACTAACCACTGTGACTGATTGTGAGATGATTTGACTTTGAGACCAGGTACACAAAGCAGTTAGCAGAAAACCTGGAACACAGGAGGTGCTAATAAATGGTAGCTAATAGTATTATATTTCACAACCAATATTATACTTCTCACCCATGTTGTGTCACTAAATGAAGTTGCAGCTACACTCATTCTTTTTTTTTTTTTTTTTTTAATTTTTGAGATGAAGTCTCACTGTGTTGCCCAGGCTGGTCTCAAACTCTTGGCCTCAAGTGATCCTCCTGCCTCAGCCTCCCAAAGTGCTGGGATTACAGGCTGGAGCCACTGTTTCCAGTACATCAATTCTTAAGGCTTTAAAATAATTCTGGAACAAGACACCATTGGGTGGACCCTCCAGCCCAGTCCAGCATCAAGTTCTACTGGACAGTGTGTGAGCCCACTCTTAGTTTTTTTTTTTTTTTTTTTTTTTTTTTTTTTAATAGATATGAGGTTTTGCTATGTTGCCCTGGCTAGTCTCGAAATTCTGGGCTCAAATAATCCTTCCACCTTGGCCTCTCAAAGTGCTGGGATTACAGGTGTGAGTGAGCCATCATGCCCAGCTGCATTCTTTTGACCCAGGAACTTTTGAGCCTTGCGTTTCAGGAAATAAAAAACAATAATTAAACTCACAGTATTCTTTCACCATAAGTTTAGTTCTTCCTTCTCTGCCTGGAAAATTTGGAAGCAATAAGGTCCCCAATATATTGGTCTGAAAAACATCTCTGTGATTTTTGGTAGCCATGACAAATAAGGAAAAAGAGTAAGGCTGTTGTTTCATCACACGATGAAACAATAAAGGAAGCTTTCAGCTAGAAGGTCCTCAGAAAATATTTCCAGTGCAGGTCAGAGAGACTGCAGAATCTAACCAAACAGGATTTTCCTCTTATCACTGCACATCTGGATCTGAGATTACTGCCCTCAATAACCAACTGGTACACCCTTAAGACCCCAGAGCTGCCTAGAGTCTCCCAGCAATGCCCAAGTGTGGGGTGTGGAGAGAGAATCTCACTTGCTACAACAGACAGTGGTTTGGCGTCAATAGCACAACTGCTGACCTTGGAAAAAGCCAGCAAGAGGCCGGGCGCAGGGGCTCACGCCTGTAATCCCAACACTTTGGGATGCTGAGGCAGGTGGATCACCTGAGGTCAGGGGTTCGAAAGCAGCCTGGCCAGCATGGTGCCACCGTGTCTCCACTAAAAATACAAAAAAAAAATTAGCCAGACATGATGGTGCACACCTGTAATCCCAGCTACTAGGGAGGCTGAGGCAGGAGAATTGCTTGAACCTGGGAGACTAGTAAGCCAATACAGTGCCATTGCACTCCAGCCTGGGCAATAAGAATGAAACTCTGTCTTAAAAAAAAGAAAAAAAGAAAGAAAAAGCCAGAAAGATCCCATCTAGGCCTAAAGGCCAAGGTTCTCTTTATGCCTTCCTATAGCTCTTCCCTTTTGCCTCCCTCCAAATCCTTAGACTCTTCCATTTTTTTTTTTTTTTTAGAGGTACTTAACCTTGAAGGAGGCAGGATAGCAACTGGCTCACACACGCCATGCGGCTCTTCTGATCATGAGAAGAGGGCTTTGTTTCTCTAACTGCTGCACGTCATGACCTTCATCAATCAGCCTGATACCCGATCCTTCAGCCGAGGAATAGCAGATCCTTAAGAAGCTTTTTTTCTTGTTTTTCTCCTGGAATGTTCCTACCAAAAGATCAAAACCATGCTCAGAAAAATGTCTGCCTAGTATCTACCAGATATATTTTTTCTTTTTTTGAGGCAGAGTCTTGCTTTGTTGCCCAGGTTAGAGTGCAGTGGTGTGATCTCAGCTTCCTGAAGTCTTGAAATCTCAGCCTGGGCTCAAGCAAAATCCCTTCCTGCCTCAGCCTCCCTAGTAGCTTGGACTACAGGCATGCACTGCTACATCCGGCTAATTTTTGTTTTTTTTTGTAGAGATGGGGTTTCACCATGTTGTCCAGACTGGTCTCCAGCTCCTGGGCTCAAGTGATCCACCTGCTTTGATCTCCAAAATTGTTGGGATTATAGGTGTTATACCATGCCTGGCATTTTTTATTTTTTTTGAGACAGGGCATTGCTCTGTCACCCAGGCTGGGGTGCTATGGTGACATCATAGCTCACAAAAGTCTCAAACTCCTAGGCCCAAGCAATCTTCCCACTTCAGCCTCCTGAGTAGCTAGGACTACAGGCATGCACCACCATACCTGACTAATTTTTAAATTTTTTTAGAGATGGGGTCTCACTATGTTGCCCAAGCTGGTCACAAACTCTTGGCCTCAAGGAGTCCTCCTGCCCTGGCCTCCCAAAGTGCTGGAACTACAGGGATAAGTCACTGCACCCAGCCAACAATTGCTATTTATTAATATTATTGTTATACAGATCCTCAGTAAATTTCAAATGAGAGCAGAGTTTCTAAATTAGAGCATAACACTATTAAAATATTGGAGAGTTTGGAATTTGGGGAGGTATAATGGAAGAAATCTCCTTTGTTAAGTAGAGACAAAAACCCAATTCTTTGTTTTTTCTTTTTGAGATAGTGTCTTGCTGTGTCACCCATGCTGGATTGCAGTGGCCTAATCATGGCTCACTGCAGCCTCGAACTCCTGGGGTCAAATAATCCTCCCGCCTCAGCTTCCTGAGTAGCTGGGACCACAGACACATGCCACTATGCCTGGCTAATTTTTAAATTATTTTTTGTAGAGACAGAGTTTCACTATGTTGCCCAGGATGGTCATGAACTCCTGGGCTCAAGCAGTCCTCCTGCCTCAGCCTCCCAAGTGCTGAGATTACAGGCGTGAGTTGCCACACCCAACTGCAGCTATTTTAAAATCCCAGCTTGCTCCCTGTTGAGCTAGGTCTGTCAATCCAGAAGCCAGCCTCATTCTCTGCTGCCTCCCTCTATTTTCCATGTCCACCCCTGCCTTTCTTTCTGTGGATGATTTATACTAGGATCTCCCAATGGCTCCCTTTACTTCAGTTAGTTTGAGTGGGGTTTCAGTGAGACACTCGAAAACAAAGACCACTGACTAATGCAGGCAGGGGGAGCTGAGCAGTGAGGGACAGGGCACAGAAGCCAAAAGACCACAGAGAGGCAGAGACCAAACCACGTCCCCAGCACCCACTCAGGGTCTGGCACAGAGTAGGCCCTCAAAGAGGATTTGGCGAATCAATGGCAGACAGGCAGCCAATGAGAGCACCTGCTCCTCAGTGCGCAGAAAAGTGGCCCTGCTGCCCGGGCCACTCTGCACCCCAGTCTCACCCCCGGATCTGAGCTTCATCCCACACATAGTGAGTCCTCGCTGTGTGTCTGCCGCAGGTCACCATGAGGCCGGGAGGGCCATGCCGGGATGAACTGTTTGCAATCAACTTGACCATCACCCTCTGCACACTTTAGATGATCCCAGTGAGTCGCTTGCAACCAAGTGCCTCATTTGCTTTATGTCCCAAGAACTGCACCATAAGGTTGACAGGGAGGATTGGGGAGGTGTTGGTCAAAGGACACAAAATATCAGACAGGAGGAATAGTTCAAGAGATGCATTGGACATTGTATTAGTTCACTTTCACACTGTTATAAAGAACTGCCTGAGACTGGGTAATTTATAAAGGAAAGAGGTTTAATTGACTCATACTTCCATAGGACTGGGGAGGCTTCAGGAAACTTACAATCACCGCAGAAGGCAAAGGCGAGGCAAGGACCTTCTTCAGAAGGTGGCAGGAGCGGGGCAGGGGTGGGGTACATGGAGAGAACCGCTTTTTTTTTTTTTTTTTGAGACAGAGTTTCGATCTTTTTGCCCAGGCTAGAGTGCAATGGCATGGTCTCAGCTCACCACAACCTCTGCCTCCCAGATTCAAGTGAATCTCCTGCCTCAGCCTTCCTAGTAGCTGGGATTACAGGCATTTGCCACCATGCCCGGCTAATTTTGTATTTTTAGTGGAGACGGGGTTTCTCCATGTTGGTCCGGCTGGTCTCAAACTCCTGACCTCAGGTGATCCGCCTGCCTCAGCCTCCCAAAGTGCTGGGATTACAGGCGTGAGCCACCACACCTGGCCATAAGAGAACCACTTTTAAACCATCAGATGTCGTCGTGAGAACTCAGTATCACAAGAATAGCAAGGGGAAAATCCACCCCCATGATCCAATCACCTCCCACCAGGCCCCTCCCGTGACACATGGGGATTACAGTTCGAGATGAGGTTTGGGTGGGGACAGAGAGTCAAACCATATCAGACATCATGGTGACTACAGTTAATAACAATGTATTGTATTCTTGAAAATTGCCGAGAGTACATTTTACGTGTTCTCACCACCAAAAAATAAATATACGAGGTAATGCATGTGTGAAATAGCTGGAAGCCAGGCACAAAGGCTCACCTGTAATCCCAACACTTCGGGAAGCCAAAGCTAGCAGATCACTTGAACCCAGGAGTTCAAGACCAGCCTGGATAACATAGCGAGACCCTGTCTCTAAAAGTAATCTTTAAAATTAGTGAAGTGTTGGCCGGGCGCGGTGGCTCAAGCCTGTAATCCCAGCACTTTGGGAGGCCGAGACGGGTGGATCACGAGGTCAGGAGATCGAGACCATCCTGGCTAACACGGTGAAACCCCGTCTCTACTAAAAAATACAAAAAACTAGCCGGGCGAGGTGGCGGGCACCTGTAGGCCCAGCTACTCGGGAGGCTGAGGCAGGAGAATGGCGTGAACCCAGGAGGCGGAGCTTGCAGTGAGCCGAGATCCAGCCACTGCACTCCAGCCTGGGTGACAGAGCGAGACTCCGTCTCAAAATAAATAAATAAATAAAATAAAATAAAATTAGTGAAGTGTGACGGTGTGTACCTGTGCTCCTAGCTACTCAGGAGGCTGAAGCAGGAGGATCACCTGATCCCAGGAGGTGGAGGCTGCAGTGAGCCATGACTGCACCATCACACTCCAGCCTGGATGACAGAGTGAGACCCTGTCTCAAGAAAAATAAAGAGAGAGAGAGAAAGAAATTTTACACCATGAATATATACGATATTTACCCATCAGTTACAAACAGAAGAGAAGGATGAGCATTTGAGTTGTACAAATGAGATTAAGGCTCAGAGAGATCAGGCAGCCTGCCCAGGGCACAGTGCTAGCAGGTAGCCATAGCGTGGTGTCCAGCAAAAGCTTGCCCAAGTGCCATGCTTCTTCCTGAATTCCCTCTACTCAGAATTTTGTTTCCTTTCTAGGTATCACCTCAACCCATCCTTTCCTTTCCTCCTGCCCCTTCTTAGTCTTCAGGAATAACTTAGGGCCATGAATCACTGTAGAGAGAAGAGGCCTGTTTCAGAGGGAGGAGCAGGGATAGGGACACAACAATCGGTGGTGTCATCCGGCTTCCTGGGGCTCTGGTGCCTACACTGCCAGATCTCACCAATTCCTGTAGCCCCATCCCTGTTGGTTATCTAGATGCTGCCTCCAGGGCCCCCACTGTCTGCCTACTGATGCTATATCCCTGGCCCCAGTTTCACTCAGATCATTGCAAGCTTCTGGTGTCAGCTGTGCTCACTCAGCACTTGGCCTCTTGGTTCACTGCGAGTGTCCGTGATGTCATCCCGGCCTACACTACAGCTTAGTGTGGACCTCAAAGACTCCGAGCTGCAATCAGGAATCCCACTCTGTTCTCTTCACCATCCCCTCCCCTCTGTGCTCCATCCCATCCTGGAGGCTGCTCTGCAGGTCTGAAGCTCTCCCCCATTCCTTCCACCTGGCTGCTTGTCCCTGTCTTCCATGTCTCAACCCAACCCCCACTTCTCCAGAAAGCCCTTCCTGATGACTCCAGCCATTGCCGCTTCCCCTGCCTCAGCCCCTCGACAAGCGCCATCTTCATCATGCATGGGGGCACTTGACTTAGAATTTTTTTATAATTACATCTTCTTCTATTCTCTAATGGTTTAATATTTTCCTCTATTGTATTTCTTTAAAGATCAAGAGCTACATCACAGCATGATTACATAACCTTGCACAGAAGTTTTATGTCTAGCACAGAACTTACACTCATAGGAAGTGCTCAACAATGAATCCTCATAAAGTTAGTAAATCAAAAATTGACTAGATGCACATGTGACAGTACATCTAGACACACCAGATCTACAGAAGCATAGCTAAGTCTATTATTCAGGAAAAAGCTTTTTAAATTTTTTTATTTGATATGGAGTCTTGCTTTGTTACCAGGCTGGAGTGCAGGGGCACGATCTCAGCTTACTGCAACCTCTGCCTCCCGGGTTCAAGCAATTCTCCTGCCTCAACCTCCCAAGTAGCTGGGACTACAGGCGCATGCCACCACACCCAGCTAATTTTTGTATTTTTAGTAGAGACAGGTTTTCACCATGTTGGCCAGGGTGTTCTCGATCTCTTGACCTTGTGATCCATCTGCCTTGACCTCCCAAATTGCTGGGATTACAGGTGTGAGCCACCGTGCCCAGCAATTCCTTTTTTTTAAATAGGGTCTCGCTCTGTCACTCAGACTAGAGAGCAGTGGTGTTGTCTTGGCTCACTGCAACTTCGACTCCCCAGGCTCAAGTGATCCTCCTGCTTCAGCTTCCCATGTAGCTGGGACTACAGGAACGTGCCAGGACACCTGGCTAATTTTGTTTATTTTTTATAGAAATTGGGTCTCGCAATGTTGCCCAGGCTGGTCTCAAACTCCTGGGCTCGAGCAATCCTCCCACTTCAGCCTCCCAAAGTGCTGAGATTAAGCAGGAGCCACCGTATCTGGCCAAAAAAGCATTTTTTATTTGAGTGCCTTCTGTTTTCTTATAACTGAGCTACCCTGAAGAAGAAAGGCATACAAGATGAGAATAAGCTACAGCCTCTGCTCTCTAAGATTTATAGTCTACTGGGGGAGCAGAACCGTAAATTAATGATTGTAGTGCAACGTGACAAATGCAATAATTAAAGTAGCTGTGACATTCCATAGTGGGGGCAGAAGTCAGAGCTGCTATGATGGCTCATAGAGCAGACTTCACAGAACACTTGATTTGGGTCTTGAAGGATGTGTAGAAGTTTGCCAGTTATAATTAAAAGGCCAAGCGTGGTGGCTCATGCCTGTAATCCCAGCACTTTGGGAGGCTGACGCAGGAAGATTGCTTAAGCCCAGGATTTCAAGACCAGCCTGTGCAACATAGTGAACCCCATCTCTATTATTAAAAAGTTTAAATTTTAAAAAAATAAATAAATTAATTAAAGGGGGAAAAAAGTTGTTTAGGCTGGGCATGGTGGCTCACACCTGTAATCCCAGCACTTTGGGAGGCTGAGGCAGGCGGATCACCTGAGGTCAGGAGTTTGAGACCAACCTGGCCAACATGGCAAAACCCCACCTCTACTAAAATACAAAACTTAGCCAGGCGTGGCAGTGCACGCCTCTAATCCCAGCGACTCGGGAGGCTGAGGCAGGAGAATCACTTGAACCTGGGAGGTGGAAATTGCAGTGAGCCGAGATGAAGCCACTGCACTCCAGCCTAGGCAACAGAGAAAGACTCTATCAAAAAAAAAAAAAAAAGTTCATTTACTCTGGAAGTTATCATCATTTACCCCATCTATGGATGCCAGCCCATCTGCGCAGTCATTTTCATGCTGGACCAAGAGCTGGGAGACACCTTGTGCAAGGCTCCCCTAATTCTAGTAGAATATCCTTGTAGGACCAGTTCCCTGGGATTTGCGCGTGACCTACAATCTTAGTTTCAATGTAACATCATCCAAAGTAATTAAAAATACTTTACCCAGAGATTGACATTAAATTCCCTTCTCTGTACCCAATTAAAAAAAAAGAAGAGCCTTATTAGATCTAAAATAAGCCCTGATTCGAAACAGCCTGTTTGAAAATCAATAAACTCTTCTTAATCCCTCCAGTGGAAAAAGAGAGAGGCTCCTCTGTGTCTTCCCTAAAAAGTCAGTATTTATACAAAGCCTCAGGTTGCTGGATTTGGAGACACAGAGGTGGCCTGTCCCTCCCCGCAGCCGCCTGCACCCTCTGAGTTCTGCCTGACTTATTTGGCTATAACTAATCTCTGCTCTAGGCTTGCTTACATTTTTGGGTTACCCTTTCGCCTGGAATGCATCTCAATGTTCTCATTAGAGCTGTCTCCCCAGCCCTGGCCCTCGCTCTCCTTTTGTTGCTGTTACTTTCTGTCCTGCCATAAGTAATCTTGACTGCTCCCAGCATGCAGCCAAGTCCTGGTGTGTTCCCCATCACTCTGACACTTTCTGCTCCCACGCAGGCCAGGCTGAGGCCCCGGGATGCTTCCCTCCCTCCCTCCCGTCTCCACAGCCAGGCAGCTTGAGTATTTACGGTAGGCTTTTTTAAACTAATTTTTTAAATTATAAAATATATTGTATGCTTTTTATAGAAAACTGTAAAGGAAAATATTTAGAAAATCCTTGTAATCCACCACCCAGAGTCAAACAGATTTTTGGCATAATCCTATTTAAGAATATGTTTTGCTGGGCACAGTGGCTCGCGCCTGTAATCCCAGCACTTTGGGAGGCTGAGGTGGGAGAATCACTTGACCCCAGGAGTTCAAGACCAGCCTGAGCAACATAGCGAGACCCTGTCTCTAGAAAAAGACAAAACAAAACCAAAAAAAAAACAAAACTAACAAAAAGAAATGATATTTCATTGTACATTTCATTACAAATGTAATATATCCTTTTCATTGTATATTTCATTGTATGTTTCATTATAAAACTTATATATTCAATTGTGAATGCTGGCCTTGTTTAATATTTCATCGTATGTTTCATTATAAAAGTAATGTATCCTTGGATATGATGTAATGTGAATGGCACTTAACTTCTGTGGTCTTTCTCCTCCAAATTCATAACCCAAGTCTAATTATGAGAAAAACAGCAGACAAATCCAAATTGAGGGAAATTCTACAAAATACCTGACCAGTATTCCTCAAAACTGTCAAGGTCATCAAAAACAAGGAAAGTCTGAGAAAATGCCACAGTCACAAGGGGACATGACCACTAAACATAATGTGGTATCCTGGATGGGATTCTGGAACAGAGAAAGGACATTAGAAAAACACTTAAGAAACCCCATTTAAGTATGGACATTAGTTAATAATAATGTATCAATGTTGGTTCATTACTTGTGACAAATATAAAATGTTAACAATTGAGGAAACTGGATTACCATATGGGAACTCTATTATCTTTGTAACTTTTCTGTAAATCTAAAACTATTCTTAAGTACAAAGCTTATTTTTAAAAAGTACTATGGCTAGGTGTGGTGACTCATACCTGTAACCCCAGCACTCTGGGGGGCTGAGGTGGGAGGACTGCTTGAGGACAGGAGTTTGAGATTAGTCTGGGCAACATAGGGAGACCCTGTCTCTACAAAAAACAACAACATTAGCCAGGCGTGGTGGCGGGTGCCTGTATTCCCCACTACTTGCCAGGCTGAGGTGGGAGGATGGCTTAAGCCCAGGAGGTGGAGGTTGCAGCGAACCATGATCACACCACTGCACTTCAGCCTGGGTGAAAGAACAAGACCCTCTCTCTTAAAAAAAAAAAATAATAATAATAAAGCAAAAATCAAAAAGTACTACATTATTATTGGGGGCAAAATTCAAACAATACAAAAGCATATAAAATAAAAGGCAACAGTGCTCTGCTTCTATCTCCTCATGTCTCAGTTGGCACCAGACTTATTTTCTGGGAATGTTTCCCCTTTACGCATAGTTAAGCTCAGGTTGCAAAGACAATTTTGAATGCTGGCTTTTTGTTGTTGTTTAATATTACAGCATAAGCATTTTCCCATGTACTTAAGAACTCTTCTTAAAGACAATTTTATAGGTTGCATAATATTCATTGCACTAAATTAGCTGTGATCCAGGCCTTATGTTTCCATGAGGTTTGCTTTCATTATCCATGTCTTAAAGGGTGTCCCCCTGCAAGGAACTACTCCTCTGTTTTCTCCAAGGCAATAGGGAAGTCAGCAAAATCTTCATCCGTGCTCTCCGGGGGCCTCCACAAAACTTTAGTCAAGTGTATTTCAGCAGAGTTCAAGTTTAAAGACTTTCTTTTTTTGTTTTACTTCTTCCCTTGTCTTTATTGCTCACAATAAAGGGACTTATCCATTAGGGATTCCCAGGTGCTGTCATTGCTGATGGCTAAAAAGTATAATGTTTGAACGTTGATGTACTAGATAGAATAGTGCCCCCAACAACCCCACCTCAAAGCCGTATTCATCCGGAACCTCAGAATGCAACCTTATTTCAAATTAGGGCCTTTGCATATGTAACTCGGTAAAATGAAGCCACACTAGATTAGGGTGGGCCCTACATTCAGTGACTGGTGTCCTTATAAGAAGGCCATGTGAAGACAGAGACATACACACAAATGGAGATGGAGACGATGGAGACAGAGATTGGAGTGATGCATTTGTCTACAAGCCAAGGAGAGCCAAGGATGGTGGCCACTGCCAGAAGCCGGAAGAGAGGCATGGAACAGATTCTCCCTTAGAGCTCTGATATGATTTGGCTGTGTCCCCACCCAAATCTCACCTTGAATTATAATAATCCCCATGTGTCAAGGGCAGGGCCAGGTAGAGATAATTGAATAATGGGGGCAGTTTCCCCCATACTCTTCTCTTGGTAGTAAATAAGTCTCATGAAATTTGATGGTTTTATAAAGGGGGGGTTCCCCTGCACACGCTCTCTTGTCTACCACCATGTAAGATGTGACTTTGCTCCTCATTCACCTTCCTCCATGATTGTGAGGTCTCCCCAGCCATGCAGAACTGTGAGTCCATTAAACCTCTTTCCTTTATAGATGATTCAATCTCAGGCATGTCTTTATTAGGAGTGTGAGAACAGAAAAATACAGGCCCCTAAGAAGGAACCAACCCTGCTGACACCTTGACTTTCAACTTCTAGACTCCAGAATTGCAAGAGAATAAATTTCTATTGTTTTAAGCCACTTTCTTTGTGATCTTATTTTTATTTGAAACAGGGTCTCAGCTGGGTGCATTGGCTCACTCCTGTAATCCCAGCACTTTGGGAGGCTGAGGAGGGCGGATCACCTGAGGTTGGGAGTTCGAGACCAGCCTGACCAACAAGGAGAAACCCCCGTCTCTACTAAAAATACATAATTAGCCGGGCATGGTGGTGCATGCCTGTAATCCCAGCTACTCTGGAGGCTGAGGCGGGAAAATCGCTTGAACCTGGGAGGAGGAGGTTGCGGTGAGCCGAGATTGTGCCATTGCACTCCAGCCTGGACAACAAGAGCGAAACTCTCTCTCAAAAAGAAAAAAAAAAAAAAAAGAAACAGCGTCTCACTCTGTCACCCAGGCTGGAATGCAATGGTGTAATTATAGCTCACTGCACCCTCCTGGACTCAAGGGATCCTCCCATCTCTCAGCCTTCCAAGTAGCTGGAACTACAGTAAGCGCTACCATGCCCAACTCTTTGTAAAATTTTTTGTAGAGATGGGATCTCGCTATATCGTCCAGGCTGGTCTCAAACTCCTGGCCTCAAGTGATCCTCTCGCCTCTGCCTTCCAAACTACTAGGATTATAGTGGTGAGTCACCACACCCGGCCCCTTTGTGATATTTCATTACGGCAACCCTTGCAAACTAAATACAATGGGCTGTGGCCTCAGAGGGACCTGGGTCTGAGCACAGCTCTGGCACTTGTGTGGAATAGAAGGGCCGTGGATCTGGCTGCCAGGGTCAGCAGACATCTGAGGGGATTCACAGAGACCACGTGCGAAGCCGTGAGCAAAGGGCCAAGCGGTGTGCAGGTGTAGGGGGTCACGTCCTTCTTGATCTCCCGACCTGCTGGCCATTCCTTTCTGGTCAGACAGAGAAAGGACCACAAAGATCCACTTCCCCCCACTTTTAACTGTATCCATATTCTTTCTAAGAGATTTAAGTCATTTGCCAGAATATACCTTTAATACAAAAAGCCTCCAGGTTGAAAATATGTTGGCTTTAAAGCTTTGGCTGTGACAAAGCAGATTACTTCAGAGCTTCATTTAGTCCTAAATTATTTATAGTGGATTTGCTTTGGGAATACACGTGTGCGCACACACACGCACACAGCCTTAACAGTGATCGCTATATTTTCCAATTAATGGAAATGCTAAAATGAGCATGAATTACCTTCATAATAAAAACATGTTTAGGCTGGGTGCAGTCGTTCATGCCTGTAATGCCAACATTTTGGGAGGCTAAGACAGGAGAATCGCTTGAGGCTAGGGGTTCGAGAGCAACCTGGGTGAGACCCTGTCTCTACAAAAAAAAATTAAAAAGTAGCTGGGTGTGGTGGCAGGGACCTGTAGTCCTTGCTACTCAGGAGGCTGAGGCAGGAGAATTGCTTCAGCCCAGGAGTTCAAGTCCACAGTGAGCTGTGGTTGTGCCACTGCACTCTAGCCTGGGTGACAGAGTGAAACCCTGTTTCTTAAAAAAAAAAAATTGTACTTTATTTTATAGGAAGATGCTGTCTGCCACAAAAACTGATTGTGGATGGAGAGATTCCCTGTAGATGAGAGGCTCCAGGTGGGGAGGAAAATGTAAGTGGGATGTTGGCAATAACTTTTAATGTGTGACACCTGGGAACTTCTCAGGTCCAAGAAGTAATTGTCTTTAAGGTGCTGTGGGGTACCATGAGGTCCTGAGGCAAATGTGTAGAGAGGGTTGAATTCCCCTCGCGAGGGTGGGATGGGGGTGGTGTGAGACAGCAGAGTCTTGAAAGAGGTTGGTGACTCAGTATGACAATGGGCCAGAACAGCAAAGGAAAATATTTCTCAGTCTTTTCTTGGGCTGCTGTGAATGAGAACCAGGAGGGAAGGGGAGGTCTGTGGGCAGAGGAGAAAGCCTCTGGGGTTCACCACAAGAAGGCGGACCACACCTGCCCATAGCCTCCTTCGGCGTCCTCTGGAGGTCCCAATGTCCCTTTCTATAATAGTTATCTCTGGTGGCTTAACCTCAAAACTTACTGGCTTAACACAGAAAGACATATTTATTATCTCAGGGTTTCTGCAGGTACGGAATTCGGGATTGAATTAGCAGGATAATTCCAACTTGAGGTCTCTCAGGAGGTTTTGGTCAAGATGTCAGCGAGGATTGCAATCATGTGAAAAATTGACTGGGACTGGAGGAGCCGTTTCCAAGGTGGATTGCTCACCCAGCTGGCAGATGTGCTGGCTGTTGGCAGGAGGCCTCAGTTCCTTGCTAGGTGGATGCCTCCATAGGGTTGGCTTTTCCCAGAGCAAGTATCCGAGAGGGAGCAAGGCGGACACTGCAATGTCTTTTATGACCTAGTTTCAGAGTCACACACACACACACACAGAGTATCACTTACATAGTATCTTATTGGTTACGCAGGTTGACTCTATTCAGTGGGAGAGGGGGCTACACACACACACACACACACACACAACACAGACAAAACCAAAAGGTGAGAGGGTCTCCTTGGAGGGTGCCATCTTGGAGGCCGGCTGCCGCATTCTCCATAGAACTAAGCCATGGGTGTACCTTCATCATTGGATCCATGGCTGGGACTGAATGCAGGGAAACCACCTCTGGGGCTGGGAACTTCCAAACCCTGAGCAACAATGTAATCTTTCTGAATCCTCAAAGTGAAGCATTCAAAATATGCCCAGACAAATGTTGAATTAGGGGGAATTCAACATTTCCCCCTAATTCTTTTGTTTGTTTGTTAGAGTCCTGCTGTCACCCCGTCTGGAGTGCAGTGGCGCAATCTTGGCTCACTGCAACCTCCACCTCTCGGGTTCAAGCGATTCTTCTGCCTCAGCCTCCTGAGTAGCTGGGACTAGATGCACCTGCCACCACGCCTGGCTAAAGTTTTTTTTTTTGAGGTGGAGTTTCACTCTTGTTGCCCAGGCTGGAGTACAATGGTGCAATCTCAGCTCACTGCAACCTCTGCCTCCTGGGTTCAAGTGATTCTCTTGCCTCAGCCTCCCGTTTTCACCATGTTGGCCAGGCTGGTCTGGAACTCCTGACCTCAGGTGATCTGCCCACCTTGGTCTCCCGAAGTGATGGGATTACAGGCATGAGCCACTGCGCCCGGATGCCCCCAACTCTTTTTAAATCATTTTTCCCTTTTGATATAAATTTTACATACCATGAAATGCTCATATCTTAGGTATACATCTGCCCAGTTTTGAATAATGCTTTACACACCAGGACTTAAATCCCTTTAGAAATATGGAAAGTGTCCTCGTGCTCCTTCCCAGTCAACTCCCCAGCCCTTGCCACACACACTCACACACTGAGGCAACAACTGTTCTAGTATCTTCCACTGTAGAGTTTTACATGCTCTAGAATTTCAAATTAATTGATCTTTTGTCTGATTTCTTTTCTTTTTTTTTCTTGAGATGGAATCTCACTCTGTCGCCCAGGCTAGAGTGCAGTGGCATGATCTCCGCTCACTGCAACCTCCACCTCTCAGGTTCAAGCCATTCTACTGCCTCAGCCTCCCAAATAGCTGGGATTATAGGCACCTGCCACCATGCCCGGCTAATTTTTATATGTTTAGTAGAGACAGGGTTTCACCATGTTGGCCAGGCTGGTCTCAAACTCCTGACCTCGTGATCCACCCACCTCAGCCTCCCAAAGTGTTGGGATTACAGGTGTTACAGGCATGAGCCACTGCGCCTGGCTGTCTGATTTCTTTTTTAATTAGCATGTTGATTAATCCATGCTGTCATGCACCAGTAATTTGTTTCCCCTAACTTTTTTTTTTTTTTTTTGAAATTTTGAGCCTAGAGAAGAACTTAAATATAGTACCATGAAGCCCCCTGGACCCTTGACCTAGACCTCTACATCGTTAACATTCTGCCATACTGGCTTTCATTCTTTTTGTCTCTCTTCTTTTCTTTTTCCTGACCTACTTGAAAGTTGCACATACCAAGACACTTCATCCCTAAACATTTCAGTCCGTGCTCCAAACAACAAAGACATTCTCCCACACGACCACAATACCAGTATTATGCCTAAGATGTTTGATATTGGTACAACATTATTGTCCAACATAGAATCTGTGTTCAATTTCTCTCCTAATTCTTGTGTTTTCTTTTGAGATGGAGTCTCGCTTCGTCGCCCAGGCTGGAGTGCAGTGGTGCGACTGGCTCACTGCAGCCTCTGTCTCCTGGGTTTAAGCAATTCACATACCTCAGCCTCTCGAGTAGCTGGGATTACAGGCACCCACCACTATGCCTGGCTAACTTTTGTATTTTTAGTAGAGATGGGGTTTCAGCATGTTGGCCAGGCTGGTCTTGAACTCCTGACCTCAAGTGATCTGCCTGCCTCGGCCTCCCAAAGTGCTGGGATTACTCTCCTGATGTTCTTTAGAGAAGGGCAGGCACCCGTGGTAGGTAGTGTCGTGGAGTCTGGGAATACAGGGTCGGCTGCTCTGACCTTGACCTTCCTCTTTTGTCTTTCCCTTATTCCCCCGCTGCTCCCCACCTCCTTCCTCTCCCTGGGCATCCAGTGTGCACAGTGCTCTAGCTTGGGTAGCCACCCAGCTCTCCTGAACCTGCTCACGCCTCCTGAGCAGTTGATTTCAGCTCTATTTCTAGGAACTTTCCTTCCTTTTTTATCAGTGCCTGACCCCTCTGTGGTGCGCCCTGTGCCCTCTCATGCACCCGCCCCTGGGATCATTTGAATGAACTTTGGTAATGAACAGGAAAGATCTTGTCCAGTCCTGGGGTACCACAGACACTGGAAAATAGTCCTCCCGCCTCATTTTTTGTGTGTGTGGGGGGCTAGGTCTAACTGCTTAAATAAACCTCTCTCAGTCTTCTCCCTCAACAATAAAGTACTGGGAAGTTTTTCTGGGCTTAAACACCACCTTCTGCCATACAGACACAGATACACGCACACACCCACACATGCACTCACATACACACACACACACACACTCACGCACTACACCAGCAGCCTCACACTCAGATCAATTATCTCCCATCATCAGCCCAAGCCTCTGAGTCTCCATTAGGGTGAAACAGGAGCTACTGAAACCCAACCAGGTAAATACTATGCTCAGAGGCAGAGCCGCAGCCCTCTGAGCTCTGTAGTCTCACTGCACCTTGCCCTTGGTAGACCTCCTGGCTAGCCCCAAGCTCCTACTGTCCCATCCAACCTCCCTGATCACTTGGTGGTAGGACAGAAACACACGCTTGGCTCCAGAGAGCAAGGACCTCCTATTTGCCACTCTAAATATTTATACTCGGTTCTGCCACACTTCCCTGCATTGGGGTGTTGAGGACATGCAGTAATGACCTTCTTCGCTGCGGTTGGGAGGGAGAGGAAGGACGGGTTCAGGTTTGGAGTTAACAGAGCCAGTGGTGGACTGAAGGCCTGGCCCATCTTAGGGTTCTAGAGCCCAGGGAGCAGCATCGGACCCCAGCAACCGTAGACTACCTGCCTGCCTAGAAAACAGACAGTGACTGTGCAAAGGAGCTGGACCTTTTTTTTTTTTTTTAAGGAAATCTTGCTCTGTCGCCCAGGCTGGAGTGCAGTGGCACGATCTCAGCTCACTGCAACCTCCGCCTCCCAGGTGCAAGCGATTCTCCTGCCTCAGCCTCCCGAGTATCTGGGATTACTAAATCAGCTACTATGCCTGGCTAATTTTTGCATTTTTTTTTTTTTTTTTAGTAGAGACAGGGTCTCACCATGTTGGCCAGGCTGGCCTCGAACTCCTGGCCTCAGGTAATCTGCCTGCCTTGGCCTCCCAAAGTGCTGGGATTACAGGTGTGAGCCACCACGCCCAGCCAGGAGCTGGACATTGAGTCTGAAGACTTCATTCCAGCCTCTGTTGCTGCCTGGGTCTGAAAGCCTGGCCTTGTCCAGCAGCTGGAACCAAGGACCCAGAAAGCTCCAGGTCCCTCTTCAATGCACAGACATGCGTGGTTATGAAAACATCTCAACATGTGGGCAGAAGCCTTTGGCCCCTTCTAGCGGCAGCTGCCTGCTCTTTGTAACTTCATTCACTGTAGGAATCGTGTGCCCCAAAAAATCTCTGTACAAACCACGACCGAAGGGTACCCCTCTTACTTTCAGCAGGGCTGAGTGTATTTATTTTAGACATTCGTTCAACTGGGCTTCTGGATGGCATGACAGCCACAGTGGAAATGCTGGTGTCCTGTTTCATCAACTCAGAGGTGGAGAGGTGGCCAGTTACCAGGGAAGTTACACAGGTTGGCCCTTCTCAGTGAGGGAGGGAGCTACACACAGACAGACAAAACCAGGAGGTGAGAGTGTCTCCTTGGAGGGTGCCAACCCAGAGGCAGGCTACCACTCTCCACAGAGTGCCATCTTAGAGGTTGGCTGCCACATTCCCCATAGGACTAAGCCATGGATCTATAGCTGGGAGATTTTGTTTTTGAGACAGGGTCTTGCTCTGTCCGCCAAGCTGGAGTGCAGTGGTGCAATCATAGCTCACTCCAGCCTCAAACTCCTGGGCTCAGGTGATCCTCTCACCTCAGCCTCCCGAGTAGCTGGGATTACAGGTGTGAGCCACCATGCCTGGCTAATTTCTTCATTGTTTGTAGAGACAGGGTCTCGCTATGTTGCCCAGGCTATCACCAGGTATTTTAAAAATGAACTCAAGGGACAGGCCTTGTCATTTAAAGAGGCCAGGAGAAGTGTTATCAGAAAAGGGTGCCAGAGTTGATGGGAGTGAGCCCACCTTGCATTATTTGCCATCAGTGTCACCCTTCAATGCTTAATCAAGCCCCGCTTCCCCACGTATGGGCCCTTTCCTAACCTCCGTCCCTCATTCAGATCTGTCTTCCCCTCACTTCTTTCTTTTTTTTTTTTTTTTTTTTGAGATGGAGTTTCACTCTTGTTGCCCAGGCTGGAGTGCATGGCACGATCTTGGCTCACTGCAACCTCTGCCTCCTGGTGTTACCGGGAGTCCTTGCTCCCAGAGCTCCCAAGATGGTGGCCGGACACTTCCAAAATGGCGGCAGCCCACTTCCAAGATGGTGGTGGGCCACTTCCAAAATGGCGGCAACCCACTTCCAAGATGGTGGCAAGCCTCATGTTCTCTGACTTGGGGTTCTTGGCCTCATGGATTCCAAGGAATGGAATCTTGAGCCATGCGGTAAGTGTTATGGCTCTATTAGAAGCCCTGGGGTCACAGAAGAGAACCGTGGAACCCAGTGACTAGTGTTCAGCTTGATTAGGACGAACCCAGGAACTTAGCCATGCAGGAACAATGGCAAGCCTTTAGCCTGATCGGGAGCGGCAATGGGCACCTCGCTGGATCAGGAGCACCAGGGACATCCTGCCGGATCCGGAGGGATGGAAGTCAGCGGGGGGTCTGTGATGGTGGCAAACGGCAGTGGTGGACGGAGAGCAAAAGCTCAGCTTGAGCCCTAACAAACACGGACCAGAAGAGAGTGCAGTTGCAAGATGTAATAGAGTGAAAACAGAGCTCCCATACAAAGGGAGGGGACCCAAAGAGGGTAGCCCTTGCTGGTTCCAATGCCTGGGTTTATATTCCCATCATTGTCCCTCCCACTGTGCTCTCAGGCAGTAGATGATTGGCTATTTCTTTACCTCCTGTTTTTACTAATTAGCATTTTAGTGAGCTCTCTTTACTACCTGATTGGTCAGGTGTGAGCTAAGTTGCAAGCCCAGTGTTTAAAGGTGGAAGCATCACCTTCCCCGCTAGGCTTAGGGATTCTTAGTCAGCCTAGGAAATCCAGCTAGTCCTGTCTCTCACTGAGTTCAAGGGATTCTACTGCCTTAGCCTCCGGAGTAGCTGGGATTACAGACGCCCACCACCACGCACGGCTAATTTTTGTATTTTTAGTAGAGACGAGGTTTTACCATGTTGGTCAGGCTGGTCTTGAACTCTGGATCTCAGGTGATCCACCTGCCTGGGCCTCCCAAAGTGCTAGGACTACAGGTGTGAGCCACGGTGCCTGGCTTCTTCCCCTCACTTCTACGACTCCCCAGCCCCACCACCAAGGCACTACTTGGGCCGCTTGTTCTAGTGTTTGGTCCTAATGTATTCGGGATTTCAGATGGCTTACAAAAATACTAAATGGATTGGGCAAAATGAGAGAAGAAAAAAATTTAAAGCCAGGTTATGTCTTTAGCACTGAGCAAAACACAGTCTTTTTTTTTTTTTTTTTTTTTTTTTTTGAGGCAGTCTCGCTCTGTCTCCAGGCTGGAGTGCAGTGGCATGATCTTGGCTCACTGCAACCTCTCTTTCCCGGGTTCAAGCGATTCTCCTGCCTCAGCATCCGGAGTAGCTGGGATTACAGACACGCACCACCACACCCTGCTAATTTTTTGTATTTTAGTAGAGACGGGGTTTTGCCATGTTGCCCAGGCTGGGAAAAGCACAGTTTTCTACAGTTGCTGGAAGACGACTAGGATTCTCTCCAAGTTTTCGGGAGGCCAAAGCAAAAGGGCAAATGATCATTGCAGCAGCTGCACAGGCCTTAGGGGTGATCACACTGGTGTTTAGGAATAGCACATCTTGTTGTCTCTCAAAAATGAGAAGAGAGAAAAATCTCCCCCAGTGGGCCCAGCCAAGGAGCACTGATGCACTGTCTCACCTGGGAAGACTGCTCAGCTTTCTTTTTCTTTCTTTCTTTTCTTTTTAAAATAGAGATGGGGTCTCATTATGTTGCCCAGGCTGGTCTCAAACTCCTGGGCTCAAGTGATCCTCTCACCTCAGCCTCCCAAAGTGCTGGGATTACAGGCATAAGCCACTGCACCCAGCCCAACTGCTTTGTTTTCGTAAGTGTTGCGGGGGCGGAGGGGGGCGTTGTTGGTTGGTTTTTGGGTGGTAGTTCCTTTTTTTGCGTTGTTTTTAATCAAATTCACAAGTTGACTCAAATAACATTGTCATGGTTATTAACCCCTTTGGCAGAAATGAGAAAAATCAAAAGCTATGCAAATAGATAACGAAGAATCAATTCCAGGAAGAGGAAAAGGTGGGAGAGGCATTTTACAGTTTATCAAGATCAAAGGACAGAGACCATCTCTAAACAAAACCAAACCCTGAAACTCACCATCACAGAACTACGTCAAAAGGTTTCTGCATCCCCACTATGGCACCCATTACCATGACTAGCCCAGAGTATTTCCAAACTATTGCTATTCACCATATTTTCCTCAGCGCCTCCTATTTGTAACTTAACAATATTTAACAACGGCTTCCTCGATCTCTGGCGGAGACGGATTGAGGCTGCAGTATTTCAATTTGCCAGCAGGTGTCACCCCAGCCAACACTATTCAGAGAAGCCTAAAAAGGTGACGTTCTTTTTCCCTACACCTTTGATGGCACCAAAATGTGTGTGGGCAAGAGCAAAGTCCAAATTCCTAACTGGTACATCCCAGGCCCTTCATATTTGGCCCAACTCATGTTTTACTGCCTTAGTTCTTGCCAGTTCAGGCACACATTCAATCAGCAGAGGTTTATTGAACATTCGTTATTTGTAAGGGGCTATCCGGGGGCTGGAAATGAAAAGATGACGAGATTTCACCTCTGTTCCAGAGAATTGTATGGCTTGCTCTGCCTAGGAAAGGGCTAAGCTGCTATGTTAAAACGTTGGCAGCCGGGCGCTGTGGTTCACGCCTGTAATCCCAGCACTGTGGGAGGCTGAGGCAGGCAGATCATGAGGTCAGGAGTTCGAGACCAGCCTGGCCAAGAGACCAGACTGGCCAATATGGTGAAACCCCACCCCTACTAAAAATACAAAAATTAGCTGGGTGTGGTGGCGGACACCTGTAATACCAGCTACTTGGGAGGCTGAGGCAGGATAATTGCTTGAACCCAGGAGGCAGAGGTTGCAGTGAGCTGAAGATCATGCCATTGCACTCCAGCCTGGGCAATAGAGGGAGAGTCCAACTCAAAAAAAAAAAAATTGGCTAAGCTGCTACAACAAATATGTGTGCATACGTATACACATATATGCTATTAGACATTATGTAGTATATATGTATAGATATATACATTATACATGTGTATATATGTATGTATATTTGTCATAGCAGCTTAGCCAATGCTATGGGTATGGATAATTATATACTTATATTTCATATATATAATTATATATGATATTTTTATATTAATTGCATATAATTATATATAAATGATATATATAATTCATATTTATAGCATTGACTAAGCTGCTATGGCTAAGCTGCTAAATTTTTTTTTTTTTTTTTTTGGAGACTGAGTCTCACTCTGTCACCCACACTGGAGTGCAGTGGTGCGATCACAGCTCACTGAAGCCTCAACCTCCCAGGCTCAAATGATCCTTCCACCTCAGCCTCCTGAGTAGCTGGAATTACAGGTGCGGGCCACCACACCCAGCTAATTTTTGTATTTTTCATAGAGATGGCGTCTCACCATGTTGTCCAGGCTAGTCTTGAACTCCTGGGCTCAAGCCATCCACCCTCCTCAACCTCCCAAAGTGCTGGGATTACAGTTGTGAGCCATCGAGGCCAGACTACTAATCTTAATTAGCAGCTATATGTTAAATATATATGAAACACATATATTTCATAGCCAATGCTATGGATATGGATAATTATATATATAAGGTATATGTTTATATTATATATAATTATATATGAGATATAATTTTATATCTACATTATGTATAAATAAATGTATACATAATATAGATATAAAATATGTTTATATTATGTATAAATTTGTGTATAAATAATTTATAAATTTATACATAATATAGATATAAATTTATTTATACATATATAGATATAAAATTATTTAATATTTATATATATATAAAATTATCCGTATCCATAGCATTGGCTAAGCTGCTAAGCTGCTAATCTTAATTATAAGATATAATTATACATATGAGAGGTAAATAAGATACTGGATAAGCTACTCAGAGGTTTAAAGAAGATACAATTAATTTATTTCTCCAGCAAAAGACCAGGGGTGGGTGGTCCAGACTGGTCGGAATACTCAGCTCCATCGGGTCAGTCAGGGCCATGGCTTCCTCCCATCCCCTTGCCTCACAGTTCCTAGGATGTTGTCTTTGGCCGCATGGTCAAAGCTGAGTCATAACCTCATCCATGCTTCACCCTGGAGAAGTGGAAGAGAAAAAGTGGAGGGCATGCAATTTTGCTTTTAAGCAAGAAACACAGAAGTCACACCTAGCACTTCTATTCACATTCTAGGGCATGGACCTACTCCTATGGCCACAAATAGCTGCAAGGAAGGCTGGGAAATGTAGCCTTTTGCTAGGCAGTGATGAGTCTAGTTAGAAATGTCAGGCAGCCTGGGCGACATCGCAAGACTCCGTCTCTACAAAAATAAAGAAATAGACAAATTAGCTGGACATGTGGTATACGCCTGTAGTCCCAGCTACTCAGGAGGCTGAGGCAAGAGGATTGTTTGAGCCCAAGAGTTTAAAGCTGCAGTGAGCTATGATGGCGCTACTACACCCAAGCCTGGGTGACAGAGCAAGACCCTCTCAAATAAAACATAAAATAAAATAAAAACGGGGCAACTAGCAGTCTGGTCAGAAAGCATCTCTCACTTTCACACCTCACTTTATTTTTAATTGATTTGTGAAACAACTTTGTATCTTCTAGTGTTGCCATCAATTGCAATTGCATAGTTTAGAAATGCCAGTTCATAGAAATTTCTGGTGAGTAGAACGTCCTGTAGCAGTTTACTGTGCACATTTCATGTTAATGAGACATCTATTACTTCCTCCTCAGGGATGACAAGTGTTATCACAATGGCAATTGAGCTGATAAAATTCCAGTAAAATGAAACCTAGAATCAAGTTGTCTACTCAAGAGAATGCAACATTTGAGTAGGCTCTTGAAGCATGCATAGAAGCTAACCAAGCGGAAAAGAAGGAGGAATATTCCAGAGTGTGAACAGCATGTGCAGAGACCTGTAGTCTTGTGGGAGACAAGGTATGTTCATTGTGGGGAGTGGATAAGTGTGTAGGGAAGGCAAGTGAGAGAGAAAATGGGGTGGAATCGGGTTGCACCAGGCCTTACACATCAAACTAAGGAAGTTGGATTTTTCCCTGCAGAGTAGATGCTTTGGGTGTTGCATTAGTGTGTTCTCACACTGCTATAAACATACCACCTGAGACTTGGTAATTTATAAGCAAAAGAGCTTTAATTGACTCACAGTTCCACCTGGCTGGGAAAACCTCAGGAAACTTAGAGTCAAGGTGGAAGGAGAAGGAGAAGCAAGTACCTTCTTCACAAGGCAGCAGGAGAGAGAGCACAGGGGAAACTACCACTTATAAACCATCAAATCTTTTGAGAACTCACTATCGTGAGAATAGCACAGGAGAAACTGCCCCCATGATCCAGTCACCTACCGCCAGGTCCCTCCATCGATACGTGGGGATTACAATTCGAGAGAAGATTTAGGTGGGGACACAGAGCCAAACCATATCAGGAGGTCCTTCCCAGTCCAAGAGCTATGACCATGTCCAAAAATTCTGTCACTCCATGGGTTGGGGTCCAGGTAGCCAGCTGATAGGTGTTTTTGTTGTTTTTGTTGTTTGAGATGGAGTCTCACTCTGTTGCCCAGGCTAGAGTCCAGTGACACCATCTCGGCTCACTGCAACCTCCGTCTTCTGGGTTCAAGCGATTATCCTACCTCAGCCTCTTGGGTAGCTGGGATTACAGCTGCCCACCACCACGCCTGGCTAATGTTTGTATTTTTAGTAGAGACGGGGGTTTCACCATGTTGGCCAGGCCGGTCTCGAATTCCTGACCTCAGGTGATCCGCCCACCTTAGCCTCCCAAAGTTCTGGGATTACAGGCACGAGCCACCACGCCCAGCCCCCAGTTGATAGTATTTGACCCTCACTGTCTTGCTCATAGTTAGCTGACAGCTCCACGGATGAACACCTGACCCGGGACAGGCAAATCTGATCCTTCCTCTCAGGAATCTGAAAGTGGGATTGAAACCACTGCTTACTGCTGACCTGTGTCTAAAACAATAACAAATACACTGGAAACGGTGGGGCAGCCCTAAGAGCTGTGTAAGTGCAGAATCAGACAAAGCTGTTCTGCAGGGGACAGACAACCGAAGCAGGTGTGCAGAGCAAAGCAGGGATGAGAGTCAGAAAAGGTGTATGTGGGTTTCCACCCAGACCCCAATTCCTAGTTCCTTTTCCTCCCTAAGGCTGGGCAGCATTTTCCACTGCTTGGGTTGCGTAGTACCCCTTTATTGTCCTCTTTTCTTTTTTCCTTCAAATAGCTTGAGTAATAAATTATTTACAGCATAGGCTAAACGGCTGCTGCTGCCCAAAAGACTCCCAAATATAGCTCCAACAGGATAGTTTACCTATTATATCTGTAGGCAGGCAGTCCAGGGAGGCTGGGGGCTCCGAGGTACTAGGACATCCAGGGAACCAGGCTTTTTCTCTCTGTTTCCCAGCAGTCCATGTCTTAAAGTATTGCTTTTCTCTGCAAGATCAAAGCTAGCTCCCAGCACCACACCTACATACCAGGGAGGAATATGCTTGGGATTTAGAAGGGCAAGACTCAGAAATGGTATACACCACTTCTGCTCACAACTCATTGGCCAAAACTTAATAATAACCCCACCTAGCTGCAAGACGGTCTGGGAATATAGGTCTTAGTTGGACAGCTGAAATCCTATTCTATGGAAGAAAGAGAGAATAGATAATGAAGGAACAATTCACTGTCTGCCTGATGGTTTCTGTAAATGGCACCCAAAGAACCCCCATTTGAGCTCCATGTAGCTTTTCTTGACCGCTTCAAGCTGAGCTGATGACTCTCTTTTCTGTACGTGGTTCTCAGCCTGTATCACTGCTCTGTGCTCATCTGTTTGTTGGTTAGTTGGTTGGGTTTCGTTGTTGTTGTTGTTGTTGTTGTTGTTGAGATGGGGTCTTGCTCTGTCATCCAGGCTAGAATGCAGTGGCACAATCACAACTGACTGCAGTCTCAACCTCTGAGGTTCAAACAATCCTCCCACCTCAGCCTCCCAAGTAGCTGGGACTATAGGTATGTGCCACCATGCCCAGCTAATTAAAAAAATTGTTTTTAGTAGAGACGAGGCCTCCCTATGTTGTCCAGCCTGGTCTCTAATTCCTGGGCTCAAGGGATCCTCCTGCCTAGGCCTCCCAAAGTGTTGGCATTACAGGCATGAGCCACCGTGCCTCGCCTCATTCATCTGTTAATTTATCTATATGGAAGAGACAGTTAGTGATCTCTAATTTCTGCTCCTTCCCACTTCCTCGGTAGTTAAGTCCCCCTCCCCCAAGTGTTATGTTTGGCACATTGCTAAATGGAATAAAGCTGACATTTGCCAGGCTCCCTTACTGCGAGGTATGGTAATATGATTCGGTTCTGGGCTGGACGCAGTGACTCACACCTGTAGTCCCAGCACTTTGGGAGGCCAAGGCTGGAGGATCACTTGAGCCCAGGAATCTGAGATCAGCCAGGGCAACAGAGCAAAACCTTGCCTCTGCAAAAACTACGAAATAGCTGGGTGTGGTGGCACAGCCTGTAGTCCCAGCTGCTCAGGAGGCTGGAGTGGGAGGATCCTTGAGCCTGGGAAGTCGAGGCTTTAGTCAGCCATGATTGTGCCACTGCACTCCAGCCTGGGTGACAGAATGAGACTCCATTTCAGAAAAAAATAATAAAGTTCTGGCCAGTGAGATGACAGCTTCCAGGAAACCCTATAAAAGATAGCTGGCATGCACCCATTGCCAATTCTTTCTCTCTTCCACATTTCTCTTGGTTGGAATAGCAGTGTAATGGCTGGAGCTATGGCAGCTGCCTAGGACCATGAGATATCCTGGGAGTGGAAGCCATACATGTTAGAGCAACAAGACAGAAGTCTTGGTTCACAACACAGTGGTGTGCCATACTAGCTCTGGAATACTACATACATTATTTCTGAGAGAGAAAGAAACTATTTTATTTGGGAGGGACCTCCTTTACTCCCAGCCAAACCTAATCCTTATCCTACAACCTGTGTCCTTGAAATTTTCCAATGGACTACCAGCCCTGAAGAGCAAGGACTGATTCTTGTTCATCTGTGCACGTCTAGTGCCCTTTCTTCAGATTATATCCATGGATACGAGGCAAATTTCACTTTGACCCTAGTCAGGTTGGTTCCTTTCCACAAATAGTCCACTAGACCTTCAGGGTAACACTATTAGGCTTTGCCAGTCCACTCTCTTTCTTTTCTTTCTTTTTTTTTTTTTTTTTTTTGAGACGGAGTTTCGCTCTTGTTGCCTAGGCTGGAGTGCAATGGCGCAATCTCAGCTCACCACAACCCTCCCGGATTCAAACGATTCTCCTGCCTCAGCCTCCCGAGTAGCTGGGATTACAAGCATGTGCCACCACACCTGGCTAATTTTGTATTTTTAGTAGAGACGAGGTTTCTCCATGTTGGTCAGGCTGGTCTCAAACTCCCAAACTCAGGTGATCCTCCTGCCTTGGCCTCCCAAAGTGCTGGGATTACATGTATGAGCCACCGTCCCTAGCCTGACTCACTTTCTTACTCATGCAAGCATGGTTTTCAGCCCACTCTCTTCTGCTCAGATCCTCTCACTCTCAGGCTGACCTAGCTGCTAAGATTCAGAAAAATTGAAGTGTTTAAGCCAATAGTTGCCTCTTCCTCCCAACACCAACTGAAAGGCTCACTTTTTCCTCTCCTTGCCTCTTGTTATAGCAGGGGTTGCTGTTTCTCCCATCAAAGGTGAGGCTCTCATTCTTGCCTTGCATCTTGGCCAAGAGTCCTTGGTAGGAACATGGAACTGTCTATCATCCCTTCATTCTCCTGTCTCAATCTCCAGCTCTTTCAGATCTTTTCTACTGATTCCATAATATGCACAAGTCATGTTCAGTAAGAACAAAACAACACACAAACACAGCCTTAACACGTCATCTCCACTCGTATCCCCTTTGCAAGTAAACTTCTCCAAAGAATGGTCCATACCCACTGTCCCATGGCCTCATTTCCTGTTCATTCTTCACCCCAATCAGCGTCATCACCCAAGACGCTCCTGTTGCTAATGTCAGCAGACGTGTTTCCATCCTCTTCTTTCCCTGTCAGCAGTGATGAATCATGTTAGCTGCCATGCCTTGGCTTCCGGTGGACCTGGCCTCTTTCTCATACCTCTGCAGAGCCTTCCTCTTCTGCTCAGTTATTCAAATAATGGTTGGCCGGAAGGTACTAGATGCACTCTTTTTTCTCACTCTGTCCTCTTCCCTACCTGACCGCCTCCTGTGGCTAATTTTCGTATTTTTAGTAGAGACAGGGTGCCTTGCCCCGCCCTTTTAATCTAGAGAAAGGGAATTGTAACACCTGTTTCACGAGGTTGTTGTGAAGATTAAATGATATCTACACAATGTGCCCAACAGAGTTCCCTGTGCATAAAATTGCATATCATATACTCAGATACTCTTAGTCCCTTCTTCTTCCTGTAACCAACAGGAACCAGCCACTGGTGAACCACAAGACAGAGAATTCCTGACGTGGTCCTCAGCCACAGTCTGCCTGTACTTCCTGCTCTCTGGGTTCTTGTGGTGTCTACCTGTTGCATGGTGGTCAAGGATGACGTCCTCTTGGTAATCCATGCTGTTTGTCTTACTCCTTTCCCAGTAAAAACAGAAAAGGGGACATAAATAAGAAATAGGACATCAAGGCCAGGCGCAGTGGTTCACGCTTGTAATCCCAGCACGTTGGGAGGCCAAGGAGAGTGGATCATTTGAGGTCGGGGTTCAAGTCCAGCATGGCAAACATGGTAAAACCCTATCTCTACTAAAAATACAAAAAGTAGCTGGGCGTGGTGGCAGGTGCCTGTCATCCCAGCAACTTGGGAGTCTGAGGCAGAAGGATCGCTTGAGCCTGGGAGGCGGAGGTTGCAGTGAGCTGAGGTCACGCCACTGCACTCTCCAATCTGGACAACAGAGCGAGATGCTGTCTCCAAAAAAAAAAAAAAAAAAAAAAAAAAGCACATCGAGGGGTGGGGCTGGGCGAATTCTAAGACTATCATCAATTACTTTCAAACAAGGCAATTTGGCTGGGCGCAGTGGCTCACGCCTGTAATCCTAGCACTTTGGGAAGCCGAGGCAGGCAGATCACTTAAGGTCAGGAGTTCGACACCAGCCTGGACAACATGGTAAAACCCCGTCTTTACTAAAAATATAAAAATTAGCTGGGCATGATGGTACATGCCTGGGAGGCTGAGGTGAGAGAATGGCTTGAGCCTGGGGGACGGAGGTTGCAGTGAGGTGAGATCATGCCACTGCACTCCAGCCTGGTCGATAGAGTGAGACTCTGTCTCAAAATAAATAAATAAACAAATAAGCAGCATAATCATTCCATTTTTATGTAATGCCTCCCTAGGCACAATGCCTGAGACTACAGACTGGGACAGACAATGGAAATAAGCAAAGGATGAAAAACACATTTCCTGATGCCTCCAACCTACCAGCCTAAGGAAGTCTAACTAGACACAGCGGTTCTCAGTCTCATCAGCCCCAACTCCCCTAAATATATAAATATACTTTTATAGTATACAAATGTGATAAATACACTGTGTTTATTAATCATCAGTGATATATAAATTTTATTTTATTTTTTATTGCCAAGTCCAGCCTGGGCAACATAGTAAGACCCTCATCTCTCTAAAAAAAATGCTTGAACAAGGGATCTCTCTGTATTTGTTTTTACAGCTGTATATGAATCTACAATTATCTCCAGAAAATTTTTAATTTGAATTAATTAAAAAATTTTTAATCTGAATTAAAAATGAGATGTGGCCGGGTGTGGCAGCTCACATTTTGGGAGGCTGAGGCAGGTAGATCACTTAAGGTCAGGATTTCGAGACCAGCCTATCAACATGGTGAAACCCCATTCCTACTAAAAATACAAAAAATTACCTGGGCGTGGTGGTGGGTGCCTGTAATCCCAGCTACTTAGGAGGCTAAGCCAGGAGAATCACTTGAACCCGGGAGGCGGAAGTTGCAGTGAGCCAAGATAGCGACAGTGCACTCCAGTCTAGGCAACAAGAGTGAAGCTCCGTCTCAAAAAAAGAAAAAAGAAAAAAAGATGCAGCTCATGGAACGTGCCTGCATATCTTGGGGTTCCTGTGTCTTTTTTCGCTGTCCGAGCTGGACCTACACACCAGCAACCATGTCTAAGGGACCTACAGTTGGTACTGATCTTGGCACCACCTACTTTTGTGTGGGTGTTTTCCAACACGGAAAAGTAGAGGCAATTGCCAATGATCAGGGAAGCTGAACTACTCCAAGCTATGTTGCCTTTACAGACACCAAATGATTGGTTGGTGATACCACAAAGAATCAAGTTGCAGTGGACCCCAGCAACACAGTGTTCAGTGCCAAATGTCTGATTGGATGCAGATCTCATGATGCTGTTGTCCAGTGTGATGTAAAGCATTGGCCCTTCATGGTGGTGAGTGATGCTGGCACGCCCAAGATCCAAGGAGGATACAGGGGAGAGACAAAAAGCTTCTACCCAGAGATGTCCTCTGTGGTTCTGACAAAGATGAAGGACATTGCAGAAGCTGATCTTGGGAAAACAGTTACCAATGCTATGGTCACAGTGCCAGCTGACTTTAACAACTCTCAGCGTCAGGCTACCAAAGATGCTGGAACTATTGCTGGTCTCAATGTACTTAGAATTATCGATGAGACAACTGCAGGTGCTATTGCTTATGGCTTAGACAGAAAAGGTTGGAGCTGAAATAATTATGCTGATCTTTGAATCAGCATAATTCTGATTGGGAGGTGGCACTTTTGATGTGTCAGTCCTCACTATTGAGAATGGGATCTTTGAAGTCAAATCTACAGCTGGAATGCCAGGCATGGTGGCTCATGCCTATAATCCTGGCACTTTGGGAGGCCGAGGTGGGCAGATCACTTGAGGTCAGGAGTTCAAGACCAGCCTGGCCAAAGTGGTGAAACCCCATCTCTACTAAAATACAAAAATTAGCCAGGTGTGGTGGTGTGCACCTGTAATCCCAGCTACTTGGTAGGCTGAGACAGGAGAATCACTTGAACCCAGGAGGCGGAGTTTGCAGTGAGCCAAGGTCATGCCACTGCACTCCAGCCTGGGCTACAGAATAAGACTCCATCTCAAAAAAAAAAAAAAAAAATTTACACCTGGAGAACTCACTTGGGTGGAGAAGACTTTGACAACCTAATAGTCAACCATCTTATTGCTGAGTTCAAGGGCAAGCATAAGAAGGATGTCAGTGAGGCTGAGCGTCGTGGCTCCCACCTGTAATCCCAGCACTTTGGGAGGCCGAGGCGGGCAGATCACGAGGTCAGGGGTTTGAGACCAGCCTGACCAACATGGTGAAACCCCATCTCTACTAAAAATACAAAAATTAGCCAGGTGTGGTGGCATGCGCCTGTAGTCCCAGCTACTCGGGAGGCTGAGGCAAGAGAATCGCTTGAACCCAGGAGGCGGAGCTTGCAGTGAACCGAGATCACACCACTGTACTCCAGGCTGGGAAACAGAGCAAGACTCCGTCTCAAAAAAAAAAAAAATTTTTTTTTAAAATAAATAAATAAAAAAGAAGGATGTCAGTGAGAACAAAAGAGCTATCTCACACTTTCGTATGGTTTGTGACTGTGGTAAGTATAACTCTCTCTTCCAGCACCCAGGCCAGTATCGAGATTGATTCTGTCTATGAAGCAATCGACTTCTATACCTCCATTACCAATGCCTGATTTGAAGAATTGACCTGAAGGACTGATTTGTTCCATGGCACCGTGGACCCCGTAGAGAAAGCCCTTTGAGACACCAAACTCAACAAGTCACAGATTCATGATATTGTCCTGGTTGGTGGTTCTACTCATATCCCTAACCTTCAGAAGCTTCTCCAAGACTTCTTCAATGGAAAAGAACTGAATGGGAGCATCAACCCTGATGAAGCTGTTGCTTATGGCACAGCTGTCCAGGCAGCCCCCTACCTGGAGACAAGTCTGAAGATGTTCCAGATTTGCTTCTGTTGGATGTCACTCCTCTTTCCCTTGGTATTGAAACTGCTGACGGAGTCACAACTGTCCTCATTAAGTGTAATGCTACCATTTTTACCAAGCAGACACAGAATTTCACTGCTTACAACCAGCCTGGTGTGCTTATTCAGGTTTATAAAGATGAGCATTCCATGACCAAGGATTACAGCCTGTTTGGCAAGTTTTGGGGCTTTTTAAATTTTTTTTTAATGAAGAAAAGATGTTTATTTTGGCTCATGGTTCTGCAGGCTGTACAGGAAGCGTGGTGCAAACATCTCGTTTATGGCATGAGCCTTAGGGAGCTTACAATCATGGTGGAAGTTGAAGGGGAGCAGTGTATCACATGGCCATAGAGTGAAGAGGAGGATCCCAGACTCTTTTAAACAACCAGATCTCACATCAACTAACTGAGCAAGAACTCACTCATCGCCAAGGGAATGGTGCTAAGTCATTCATGAGGGATCCACCCTCATGACCAAATCACCTCCCACCAGGTCCCAGCTTCACCTCTGGGAATCAAATTTCAACATGACGTTTAGAGATAGAAAACATCCAAACCACATCACAAGGTCTCTAGATGGGTTTTTTTACTGGAAATTTCCATTTCTAAGTGTGATATGTAAAAGAAACATAAGGGGAAGAATTTTGAGATGCATTTTCATCTTATTTTATCACAAATTTATTGAGATATTCGTAAATACAATAAACGTCATTCTTTTAAAGTATACAATTTGACATGTTTTGGTATATATGCAGTGATACACAACTATCACTGTTTTCTAATATTATAATAGTTTGGCTGGGCGTGGTGGCTCATACCTGTAATCCCAGCACTTTGGGAGGCTAAGGCCAGCGGATCACTTCAGATCAGGAGTTCAAGACCAGCCTGGTCATCATGGTGAAACCCTGTGTCTATCAAAAATATGAAAATCAGCCAGGCATGGTGGTGGGCAACTGTAGTTCCAGCTACTCGGGAGGCTGATGCAGGAGAATTGCTTGAACGTGGGAGGCAGAAACAGAGGTTTCAGTGAGCCGAGATCATGCCACTGCACTCCAGCCTGGGCAACAAGAGCAAAACTCTGTCTCAAAAACAAACAACCACCCACCACAAAAATATTATAATAGTTTGATCAACCTGAAAAGAAATTCCATATCCACTAGCCGTCGTTCTGCATTCACCTATTCCTCCCTCTAGAGAACATCAGTCTACTTTCTGTCTCTATGGATTGGCAAGTTTGAACTCACAGGCCTACTTCCTGCACTCCACTGTTCCTCAGATCGAAGTCACTTTTGACACTGATGCCGATGGCATCCTCAATGTCTCTGCTGTGGACAAGAGTACAGAAAAAGAGAACAAGATTACTGTCACTAATGACAAAAGCCATTTGGACAACGAAGATACTGAGTTGTGGTCCAGGAAGCTGAGAAGTGCAAAGCTGAAGATAAGAAGCAGAGGGACAAGGTGCCATCCAAGAATTCACTTGAGTCCCATGCATTCAACATGAAAGCACTGTTGATGCATTCAACATGAAAGCACTGTTGAAGCATCGTTACTCTTCGAGGCAAGATTAACCGTGCAGACAAACAGAAGATTCTTGACAAATGTAATGACATTATCAACAGAGTCAGACTGCAGTGAAGTAAGAATTTGAACATCAGCAGAAAAAGCTGGAGACAGTCTGCAACCCCATCATTACCAAGCTGTTCCAGAGTGCAAGAGGCACACCAGGAGGAATGCCTGCGGGATTCCCTGGTGGGGGAGCTCCTCCCTCTGCTGGTGCTTCCTCAGGGCCCACCATTGACAAGGTTAATTAAGCCAACCCAAGAAAAGATGTAGCATCGTTCAACACAGTGAAAACATGGAAGGACTTAAATTTGTAGCAAATTCTATGGCAGCTTTAAAGTTCAGCTGCTATAGTAAATTACTGGGCATTCTCAATACTTAAATATGGAACACGTGCACAAGGGAAGGAAATAACATTGCACTTTAAAAGCACTGTATTGTAAGTGGAAAATGCAATGTCTTAAATAAAACTGTGTTTAAGATTGGAAAAAATGAGATGCAGGTAAATGTTATGTTACCTGTATTTTACCCTAATTTTTTAAAAAATGAGATGCAATTCACACCCATCAGATTGGCAGACATGGAGAAGTTTAATAATACTCAACTTGGCAGGAATGGAGAAAAGGGAAATTCTTAAACATTTGAGGAGCATAAATGAGTAAATTACTATGGAGAACAACTCAGAATTACCTAGTAAGATTGGAAATGCAAATGTTCTATGAGCCAGAAATTCCAGTTCTAATAAGCTATTGTGAAACACTCCCACATATGAACAAGGATATTTGTATGAGACATTCTTTGGAATATTGTTAGTGATGGTGCAAAATAGAAAACAAAGTGTTCATCACTGTTTCCTTTTATTTAAAAATGTTTAATTTAAAATTTTTTAAATTAAAAATATTTCCCGTTATTAAAAAAAGCAAGTAGTGTGTAAATATCGATGTGGAACAGGAAATATGAATGGCAATGTCTAATTTGATTCCATGGTTTGAGGAACTGTGCACTGCCCAGCAGGCACACATACCATTAGTAAGTAATTGTGGTTGTTTAAGAATACAATTACAGCCGGGTGCGGTGGCTCAAACCTGTAATACCAGCACTTTGGGAGGCCGAGATGGGCGGATCACAAGGTCAGGAGATCGAGACCATCCTGGCTAACACGGTGAAACCCCGTCTCTACTGAAAAAATACAAAAAACTAGCCGGGCGAGGTGGCGGGCGCCTGTAGTCCCAGCTACTCGGGAGGCTGAGGCAGGAGAATGGCATAGACCCAGGAGGCGGAGCTTGCAGTGAGCTGAGATCCGGCCACTGCACTCCAGCCTGGGCGACAGAGCGAGACTCCGTCTCAAAATAAATAAATAAATAAATAAATAAATAAATAAAAAGAATACAATTACAATTTTATTTTTCGTATTTAAAAAGTCACATTTCCATGCTGCCTGCCAAAACTTAACAGATAACGTACTAGGTCATTAACACGTCCTTGTCTATTTGAAAACCTCCAGACAAACAGGCAGCTGAGCCTTGGAGCTTTGGCAATGGGAATTATTGCTTGGCTAGTAACAAACAGTGTTCTCAGGACTCAAAGATACTAAGGAGGGCACAGCCTTGAGGAGCCAAGGGTGATTGTTGGAAAATACAAATGCAACATTCAAAACACAGGAAGTTAAGAAGTGATTCACATGAACCAAGACCGCACCATTGCACTCTAGCCTGGGCAACAAGAGTGAAACTCCATCTCAAAAAAAAAAAAAAAGAAGGCGATGCAAGACACTGATGTGCCTATGGAATCCAGAACAGAATCCATCTATGGGGCAATGTAGTAGCCGTCCCCCAGTAATCCCAGCCTCCTGGTATTCATGCCCTTGTGTAGTCCCCTCCCACAGTGAATCAGAGTTGGCTCTGTGTGGCCAATAAAATATGGTAGAAATGATGGCATGTGGCTTTGAAGGCTAGATCATAAATGGTATTGCCAATTCCACCTTGGTACCTGGGATTATTTGCTCTGTGGGAATCTATCCACCATATTGTCAGGACACTCAGAGAAACCCAGGGAGAGCCCCATGGAGAAAGGATCTGAGGCCCCCAACCACCAGCCAGCACCAACTTGCCAGCCATGTGAACCACGCTGAAAGTGAATCCTCCAGCCCCAGTGAGGCCTGCAGATAACTGCAGTCCCAGCCGACGTACGACTCCAACCTAATGAGCGACTCTGAGCCAGAACCACCAACTCAGCTGCTCTTGAATTCCTGACCAATAGAAACTGTGAGATAATAAATAAGTACTATTACTTTGAAAAAATTTATTGAGCTATACACTGAAGATTTGGGTACTTCAGCATATATGTTATACTTCAATAAAAAATTATAAAATTTAATGATTATTTAATGCAGAAAATAAATGTAATGTCATAATTGTTATATAAAAGATAAATAAAATAAAGCTAATTTATGAAAGGTACTTTAATATAAAAATGTTTGGCCACTACAACTCCAGAAGACCCAAGAAGTAGCTTAAGGCTCACATCTTAAAAATCATCTTCAGCTGGGCGCAGTGGCTCAAGCCTGTAATCCCAGCACTTTGGGAGGCCGAGGCGGGTGGATCACCTGAGGTCAGGAATTTGAGACCGGCCTGGCCAACATGGCAAAATCCCATCTCTACTAAAAATAACAAAAATTAGCTGGGCGTGATGGTGGTCATCTGTAATCCCAGCGACTTGGGAGGCTGAGGCAGGAGAATCACTTGAACCCAGGAGGGGGAGGTTGCAGTGAGCTGAGATTGCACCATTTTACTCCAGCCTGGGCAATAGGAGTGAAACTCTGTCTCCAAAAAAAAAAAAAAAAAAAAAAAAAAATCTTCATATGTGTGCTTTATGGTACTAATGCAGGCTGAGACAAGTGTATTGAACTGGTGACTTGACTACTATAAGCAGCGCTGCCATTAGTGACTTGATTTTCCAAAACAGTAAATGTGGCAGATTATATTTTCCACAAATGGTCACACAAGCATTTCTGGTCCCATCTACTCTTCCAGAGCCTTGCCACTCCCCACTTGAAATTGGGTGGACTTGTGTGACTACCTAAACAAAATAAAAGACTAGGTCAAAAAAGGTCATATGGTGCCAGTAAACTTTCGGTGTCCTTTAGGGACCCCAGACATTACACTTACTAGACAAAGACTTTAAATCAGCTGTTAAAAATATGTTCAAAGAACTAATATGTTTAAAGAACTAAAGGAAAGCATAAGAACAATGTGCACCATATATACATCAATTATCATATAGAAATTATATTAAAAAAAAGAACCAGATAGAAATTCTGAAGTTGAAAAGTACAAAACCTGAAATAAAAAATTCATTAGAGGGGTACAACAGCAAACTTGAAGACAGGTCAACTGAGATCATCCAATCTGAGGAATAGAAGGAAAATAAATGGATAAAAATAAACAAGAGACTCAGATCCTTGAGCCACCATCAAGCATATCAGCCTATATATAATGGGAGTCCCAGAAGAGAGGAGAGAGAGAATGGGGCATAATTCATATGTCAAATAATAATGACCTACAACTTCACAAATTTGATAAAAAACGTTAATATACACATCCAGAACCTCACCAAACTCCAAGTAAGATAAACTCAAAGAGATCAACACCTAAAAACATCCTAATCCAACTGCTGAAGGCAAGGACAAAGAATCTTGAAAGCAGCAAGAGAGAAGTGCCTTGTCACATACAGTAAGGCCTCAATAAGATTAACAGAGAATCTCTCATCAGAAATCATGGAGATCAGAAGTCACTGGGGTGACATATGAAGTGCCAAAATTAAAAAGTACTGTCAGTCAAAAATTCTATATCCAGTAAAGCTATCCTTTAAAGGTGAAGGAGAAATAAAGACATTCACTGGTTAAACACAGAAAACTGTGGGTCAGGCATGGAGGCTCATGCCCGTAATCTCAACACTTTGGAAAGATGAGGCAGGGTGATCACTTGAGCACTAGAGTTTGAAGTTGCAGTGAACTATGATTACACCACTGCACTCCAGCCTGGGTGACTGAGACCTTGAACAAATAAAAGGAAATAGACGGTAATTCTGACCCACACAAAGGAATAAAGCACTAGTAATGGTACCTCCTATATAGGTAAATGTAAAAGACATAAATGATTTTTGTGTGTGTATAAGTCTTTCCTTCTACCTGATTTAAAAGATAACTGAATAAGCAATAATTATAAAACTGTATTGGGCTTATTTTGTATGACTGTAATAACACAAACTAGTGGTGAAGTAATAGAACTATATAGGAACAAAGCTCTTGTATATTATTGAAATTAAGTTGGTATTAATTTAAAGTAGATGGTTATAACTTAAGATGTTAACTGTAATCACAAGGGCAACAGAGAACATAAATAGAAAATATAGTAAGAGAAATGATAAGAGCTGAGTGTGGTGAAAAAACACTTATAGTCCCAGCTACTTGGAAGGCTGAGGTGGGAGGATTGTTTGCGCCCAGGAGTTCAAGTTTAACCTGGGCAACATAGCAAGATCCCATCTCTAGAAAAAAAGAAAGGTGGGAGGCTGAGGCGGGTGGATCATGAGGTCAGGAGTTTGAGACCAACATAGTGAAACTGAAACCCCATAGTGAAACGGAAACCCCAAAAATACAAAAATTAGTCAGGCCTGGTGGCACACGCCTGTAATCCTAGCTACTAAGGAGGTTGAGGCAGGAGAATCACTTGAACCTTGAGGCAGAGGTTGCGGTAAGCCGAGATTGTGATCTTGCACTCCAGCCTGGGCGACAGAGCAAGACTCTGTCCAAAAAAAAAAAAAAAAAGGAAAGAAAAAATAAATGACAAGAGAATTAAAATGGTACATGAGAAAATATCTAACACAAAAGAGGGCAGTAATAAAGGAATAGAGGAACAATAAAATGCCATAAGACATAGAAAACAAATAGCAAAATGGCAGATAAAAATCCTACAATAATTACATTAAATATAAATTGATTAAACACTTCAATCAAAGGGTAATATTGAGAGAAGGATAAAAAACACATGATCAAACTATATGCTGTCTAGGGGAGACTCACTTTATTTTTTATTTTTTGTATTTTTGAGTGGAGTTTCACTCTTGTTGCCCAGGCTGCAGTCTTGCCTCAGCCTCTCAAGTAGCTGGGATTACAGACGCTGCTACCATGCCTGGCTAAGGTTTGTATTTTTTTAGTAGAGATGGGATTTCACCATGTTGACCAGGCTGGTCTTGTACTCCTGACCTCAGGTAATCCGCCCACCTCAGCCTCCCAAAGTGCTGGGATTACAGGCGTGAGCCACTGCACCTGGCCTGGGGTTCTTTATTCCTCAAGCCCCAGACCACGGTAGGCAGCCCTCCTTCCTCTGTTCTGTCACCCCCACTCCCTAGCCACAGTGAGGGGAATGGAAAATGAGAAGCCAGGAGGACCTCTACCAGGGAAGGCTACCCTAGATGTGTGGTGAGCACGGTGCAGCAGCGGCTGGGGTAGCAGCTGCTACAGGCCCCTCCCTATAAATTAAGTCCCTGTAGCCACAGCTGTGGGAGAAGTAAAACTGCCTTTGCAAAATTATAACTGAGACAGTGAAAGAGATCTAACCTAACCGACTCCATACTGGTTCTACCTTTAAGCTGTCCTTGTTCCTTCCTGGGCCAAGGCTGAACTAACTTTGAGAGGAACTTAGTTTATAGCTTAAAACAAAGATGATAACAGCCTTTTCCCAAAACAAACCTCCTTCTTGCCTGGGGACTAGACTGCCTTTATAGGACGAACAAATTAGCCACGAGATTAGAAATTATGGTTTAGGAGTCCTGCAGCTGGAGGCTACAAGAGTCTGACCCTCCCTAAACTGCTCCTAAAATCAGTGCTTGAGATATTTTGCAGACCCTGCACTTGATGGATCAGCTGGCACCACCCAGATCCATAAACTGGCTCATCCGATCTCGTGACCTCCACCTAGGAACTGACTCAGCACAAGATGACAACGTCAACTCCCTATGATTTCATCTCTGACTGGACCGATCGGCACTCACAGCTCACTGGCTTCCCCGCTCCCGGTAAGTTGTCCTTAAAAACTCTGATGCCAGGCCTGGCGCAGTGGCCGATGCCTGTAATCCCAGCACTTTGGGAGGCTGAGGCAGGCGGATCACTTGAGGTCAGGAGTTCGAGACCAACCTGGCCAACATGGTGAAACCCTGTCTCTACTAAAAATACAAAAACTAGCCTGGCATGGTGGCGGGCACCTGTAATTCCAGCTACTTGGGTGACTGAGGCACAAGAATCAAGTGACAATCACTTGAACCTGTGAGGCAGAGGTTACCTGAGACTGAGTTTCCCCATCTCTACTAAAAATACAGAGACATAGGCATGATGTCACGTGCCTGTAATCCCAGCTACTTGGGAGGCTGAGGCAGGAGAATCACTTGAACCTGGGAGGCAGAGGTTGCAGTGACCTGAGATCATGCCACTGCACTCCAGCCTGGGTGACAGAGCGAGACTCCATCTCAAAAACAAAAGGTGCAAAACTTTCAATTTCTTTAGGATTGGGAGGGCCTGGGGAAAAAAAAAAAAAAAAGATCTAGCTATGTTGATAGAGATTATTTACAGATGCAAAATTTCCCCCCAAAAGGACAGCTTTGCAGGGCCATATGAAGATATGGCAGAGAAACATGTCTTGGGGTAAAATATTTTGATTTCCTTCCTTGTCGTGTAATGTTATTCCAGAGTCAGATTGTAAGTCACAATATACAGGGTTAAATGAAACCCATCTGATGAGAATTTGTGGTTTGTAGGGCATGACTCCCCAGATAGGAATTTGGGCAAGATTTAAAAAAAAAAAAATCAGAGCTTAGTCCTCAGATCAGAGGATCTAGCGTGACATCCCATAGCCGATCGTGCCAGCCTGAGATACCCCGCGGTTGGTGCCCATCTGTACCCCAATCATGTTCCTGCCCTCTTGTAGGTGGTTGTCTGAGAAGTTCCAAGGATTCTCCTTGGGTTTCTTAGGGAACCATATGGGAGCCCCAGAGAACAGCCCATCGTCCTGGGCTACTGGCAGCCCACCTAGGTTCATCAGGATCTACTGTACACAGGGCACGTCCTTTCCTCCCCGGGGGTGCACAGTTTGGAAGACGTCGGTGGTGTTAATGCCGTAGCGCTCAGCTGCTTGCAGGCACTGAGATAATCTGCTCCATCTGCTTTAAGGCCATGGTGGAGGCCCAGGTCTTCTTTACTGGGGCCTGCCCCTCGGGGCGCAGTGCGTTAATGAGCTGACATAGCTCTGTGCCCGCCTTGAGGAAATTCTGGAAGTTCTCGTATCCAGGCTGGGGCCAGCCCACATGCTTTTGGCACTGGGTGGTGATCCATTGATCTGCTCCAGGTCTGCGTCATATGGATTCTCAATTTTCTGCTGCACCTCCTGGCTCAGGCCACATGCAGGTACCCTGTTGGCCATTCCAATGGGTGGTGGCAGCTGTGGGGAGCATTCATGCAGGCTGGAGTGCCATGCACTCAAGGCAGGGGCTGTAGCAGCTAATGATATTATTAATATATTGGTGTACGTCTCCTGTTTTGTTTTCTGTTGGTTCTCCCCTGCTTTTGTCTTTATGGATTTTTTTTTTTCTGTCTTCCTGTGGGTTATTTGAACATTTTTCAGATTTCCTTTTTTTTTAAATTATAGTGTTTTTAAGTATATCTCTTTGATTAGGTTTTAGTGGCTGCTGTAGGTAGTTTATATATTAGGTTGGTGCAAAAGTAATTGCGGTTTTTGCCATCACTTTTTTTTTTTTTCATTCTACAAAGCATAACTTTATTTTCAGAAAGGAAAGGACACCAAAAATAGGACTGTCCTGTGCAGATGTCCAAGAGCCTTAGTGTGGGGACCAAATGTCCCCCGGCCATTGGAAAGACAGATCTTGTAAGTCGCATTCATCCAGTCACTCACCCATTCATTTCTACTGAGACAGGCAAGGATAGAAGTTCCTGCCATCGTGTTCTGATGAAGGGCATATTTGCCATTACCTTCAATGGCAAAAACTGCAATTACTTTTGCACCAACCTAATACATACTTGATCGTCATTTTATTACATTAGTATATATAAAATAGGTTTTTTTGTTTTGTTTTGTTTGTTTTTTTGAGACAGAGCCTGGAGCGCAGTGGTGCGATCTCGGCTCACCGCACCTTCCACCTCCCGGGTTCAAGCGATTCTCCTGCCTCAGCCTTCCAAGTAGCTGGGATTACAGGCATGCGCCACTGTGCCTAGCTAATTTTTTTTTGGTATTTTTAATAGAGTTGGGGTATCACCATGTTGGTCAGGGTGGTCTGGAACTCCTGAACCAAATGATCCACCTGCCCCAGCCTCCAAAAGTGCTGGGATTACAGGTGTAAGCCACTGCACCTGGCCAAAACCAGTTTTATTCAGAAACTTTTTTAAAACAAAAATTCCTTCTTAAAAATAACAACAGAGAGTCAGAACAAATGGTATACTGGATCAGATGCTGGAAAAACAGGAGTTAGGAAAAGTAACCTGGACATTCTTAGCCCTTTGCCTGCCGTTTCTCAGCTCCAAATCTGCCTGTGCATGCTCCTCTCTTTTATGCTGTGTCTGGGATGCTGCACTGTTCCTTTAACAGATTTCTTTGCTAGCTGCATTTCTGCAAAGCTCTGTCAATAGTGGGCACTAGAGGAAAATTGGAAGGTAACAGAAAAGAAGAAGGGACTTTCTTCCAACTTGCTCTTTCTGCCAGTGTTACCCCTAAAACAACACTTTACTTTACAAATAGTTGGCTCCAGCTTCCAGCTACTTTAGGTGCTCCTTGAGAACCAACCTCATTGAGCCCTCTCAAAAATATCAATAGCAGCTGAGTGATGCTTTCTCTTCATAGACACTCCTCCGAGTTTCTAGGCAGTGGTGACTCCCAACCTCTTCCCTTTAGTTATTCCAGCACTACAAGAATTAGTTGCTCTCTGTAGCCCTCTAGGATACCTCAGTATTGCTTTCTGCTCGTTCAGCTTTCTGACACCTGAAACAAATCCTCTATGTTAAATCCCTGATAAGGTTTGGATCTGTGTCCCTACCCAAATCTCATCTCGAAATCTCAAATTGTAATCCCCACACGTCAAGGAAGGGCCCTGTAATCCCCACGTGTTGGGGAAGGGAAGTGATTAGATTATGCTGTTCTAGCGACAGTGAGTGAGTCCCATAAGATCTGATGGTTTTCAAAAGTGGCAGTTTTTGTCCTGCACTCTCCCTTCTCTCTCCTGCCACCCTGTGAAGAAGGTCCTTGCCTCCCCTTCGCCTTCCGCCATGATAGTAAGTTTCCTGAGGCCTCCCCAGCACTGTGGAACGGTGAGTCAACTAAACCTCTTTCCTTTATAAATTACCCAGTCTCAGGTATTTATTTATAGCAGTGTGAGAACAGGATAATACAATCCCTTCTGTGATTTCTGTTTTTCTAATTGGACCCTGACTGATGACACAGGGGAAGGGAAAGGGCAGGGAACTATATATATCTATATATATAGATATATGAAGTATATAGATATATGGATTTTATGTATAGATGAAGATTATATATATATATATATATGTCTTCTGTGTACCAAGTATACAAATAATAAATATCAATAATTTTATATGTTACTAGTTATAGCTGTGATTTATTGAGGACCTAGTCTATTACTCTTTGCCTGACTGCTTTCTTCTCATGTTGTAAGTTTCTGCTTGAATTTAGTCTCAGAGAGGTTTTCCCTGATTACCTTATCAAAAGCAACTGCTGTTCCCTGTTATTCTCTGCTTCAGCTCATAAACCTTGTCCTTTATAGTACACAAAACAAAGCACAGTCGTTTGATTTTTCTGGTCTTTCTTCCCCACTAGAATGTGAGCTCCATGAGAGGGAGGCCCTTGTTGGTCTTGTTCACTGCTGTCTCCCTAAAGCCTAGCATAGTGTTCGGCTCATAGTAGGTATATGGGAGTATTTTTAAAAGTATTTTTAAAATACTTTTATAATATATAAAATCCATTATATATTCTTGCTTAACGAGTCATGCTAAAATGTAGTGGCTTGAAACGAAACAGTAATTTCTCATGATTTTGTGGTCTGGCTGCGTGGTTCAACTCACCATAATGTAGAATCAGTGGGAGCCCTGAGCTTGCTTTCCTGGGCTCACTGAAGAAGCTGTGTTCAGCTGGTGGGTTGGCTGGAACTGGAAGGTCCCAGAGGGCCTCACTTGGTGAGGACAGCTGGAAGATTGGGGCCTCTCTCTTTACGTAGGGTAGCCCAAATTTCTTTACATGGCATCTGAGTTCCAAGAGTGTAAGCCTCAATGTGCACAATTTTTTTTTTTTCTTTTTTTGAGACAGAGTCTGGCTCTGTCGCCCAGGCTGGAGTGCAGTGGCACGATCTTGGCTCACTGCAACCTCTGTCTCCTGGGTTCAAGCGATTCTCCTGCCTCAGCCTCCCAAGTAGCTGGGACTTGAGGCACCCGCCACCATGCCCAGCTAATTTTTGCATTTTTAGTAGAGACGGGGTTTCACCGTGTTGGTCAGGCTGAATGTGCAAATATTTATTGAGCCTCTGCTTGGGTCACAGTTATGTCTCATTAGCCAACAAGTCATATGACCAAGCCCAGAGTCAATATGGGAGGAGGCTACCCAAGGGTATGAATACCAGGAATATCAGTAGGTCTGATTCAATGGGAGCCATCAGTACAACAGTATATAATTTTGTATACATTATTGCTAATACTGACAGCAGCCTGCTACATAGTTGCTATTTCTTTTTTTTTTTTTTTTAGACGAAGTCTTGCTCTGTTGCCCAGGTTGGAGTACAGTGACACGATCTCAGCTCACTGCAACCTATAACCTCCTGGGTTCAAGTGATTCTCCTGCTTCAGCCTCCTGAGTAGCTAGAATTACAGGCGTGCACCACCACGCCCAGCTAATTTTTGTATTTTTGGTAGAGATAGGGTTTCACCATGTCAGCCAGACTGGTCTCGAACTCATGGCCTCAAGTGATCCCCGCTGCCCTGGCCTCCCAAAGTGCTGGGATTACAGGTGTGAGTCACCACACCCAGCCTATTGTCTTTTTTTTTTTTTTTTTTTTTGAGACACATTCTTGCTCTGTCACCCAGGCTGGAGTGCAGTGGCGCCATCTTGGCTCACTGCAAGCTCCGCCTCCCAGGTTCACGCCATTCTCTGGCCTCAGCCTCCTGAGTAGCTAGGACTACAGGCACCCGCTACCACACCTGGCTTTTTTTTTTTTTTTTTTTTTTTTTGGTATTTTTAGTAGAGATGGGGTTTCACCGTGTTAGCCAAGATGGTCTCGATCTCCCAACCTTGTGATCTGCCCGCCTCGGCCTCCCAAAGTGCTGGGATTACAGGTGTGAGCCACCGTGCCCGGCATCTGTCATCTCTTTTAACCCAGCAGTCGCCAACATTTTTGGCACCAGGGATCCATTTCATGGAAGACAATTTTTCCATGGACCGGGGGTGGCAAGGATGGTTTCAGGATGATTCAACCGCATTACATTTATTGTGCACTTTATTTATAATATTATTACCTTGGAACATATAATAATTATACAACTCACCATAATGTAGAATCAGTGGGAGCCCTGAGCTTGCTTTCCTGTAACTAGACAGTCCCATCTGGGGATGAGGGGAGACAGTGACAGATTATCCAGCATTAGATACTCATAAGAGGTGCATAACCTAGATCCCTTCCATGTGCAGTTCACAATAGGGTTCATGTTTCTATGAGAATCTAATGCCACCACTGATCTGACAGGTGGATGGAGCTCAGGCAGTGATGTCATGGGGAGCAGCTGTAAATACAGATGAAGCTTCTCTTGCTTGCCACTTCCCTCTTGCTGTGTGGCCCAGTTCTTAACAGGCCATGGACCGGCACCAGTCCATGGCCCAGGGGTTGGGGACCAGCACCAGTCCACGGCCCAGGGATTGGGGACTCCTGTTTTAACAGACTAAGACTCTAAGATCCACAGAAGTCAAGTAACTTGTCCAAAGGTCATAGCAATTAAGTGGCAGAAAATTCTAATTTTGATTCCAAATTCTGTGACCTCTCACCATATCACAGTCTTCTGGGAAAACAAGGTAGAAAAAAGATGACAACTCAGGAGAGAACTTCAACCTGTTTTCATTTGAATGGAAAACACAATAGGTTTTATTTTCTTTTGCATGTAGTGGAGAAGATGAGTGAGCCATATGATATGGGCTAAAGTGATTTTAAAATACCTCAATTGTCACTTCATTAGCCAAGCTGGCTCATGCTGTCACTGGAAGTTCTATGGTTTCTCAGCTGTAGTCACACAATATTTCATACGTAATTATCAGTCATAGCTCTTACCTGTGTACTATTTGTGGTTTATTATGACCGTTTATTATGAGCTCTTCCTGGTCTGGATTCACATTGCTTGTATATTGTCTGAGGTACAGCAGGTTCTCAACAAATGTCTGTTAAATGAATGAATTAGCAGAGGTCAAGGAGGCCAAAGATGAAGTTTTCCACTGTTTGCCAGGGACCCTGAGGAGAATCAATAAATAACTAGGGAGTAAAGCATTAAATGGAATGAACAATGAATTGTGTATTTGCTATGGTTTGAATGTCCCTGCCAAAACTCATGTTGAAAATTAATTGCCAGCTGGACGCAGTGGCTCACTCCTGTCATTTCAACACATTGGAAGCTGAGACAGGAGGATTGCTTGAACCCAGGAGTTTGAGATCTGTGTGGGTAGTATAGCAAGACCTGTCTCTATTTTTTTAAAAGAGAAAATTAATTGCCATTGTAACAGTATTTAGAGGTGACACCTTTACAGGGTGATTAGATCATGAATGGATTAATGGTGTTATCATGGGAGTGGGTAAGTTATCTCAGGAGTAGACTTCTGATAAAAAGATAAGTTTGGCCCCTATTCTCTGTCTCACATGCTCAATTTTGCCTTCTGCTTTTCACCATGGGATGGCCCTCACCAGATGCCAGTGCCATGCTTTTAGACTTTCCAGTCTCCAGAAACATGAGCCAAATAAATTTTTGTTCTTTGTAAACCACCCAGTCTGTGGTATTCTGTTACAGCAGCAGAAAATGGACCAAGTATTATTTGAAGAACAAGAAGTAGTTCATGGAAGCAGACATTTTGGTTAAACAAATAGGTGAGGCCAGATATGGTGGCTTATACCTGTAATCCCAGCATTTGGGAGGTCAAAGCAAAAAGACCACTTGAGGCCAGAAGTTTAAGCCCAGCCTAGGCAACATATTGAGATCCTGTATCTACAACTACAACAACAACAAAAGTCAAAACTTCTTAACAAAACTAGCTTAAAATTGACTTGTGCTTTTAATATCTTTGTCAATTTTTAATTTAGAAAATTTCTATTTCAACCAATTCTGCTTGTTTTTTTGTTTTGTTGGTTTTTTTCTTCTTTTTTTAATCAACAATTTTGAAAGTCCACAGGGAAGTTTCACACCCCATAGCCTTTTTTCCACTTGCTTGGTCTACCCCTTTCAGCATTGATGTCAAGAATTTAAATTTTTTCTACAATTGGAAGGAAATTTCCTTGAAGAAACTTTGTTGAAAACCACTGGAGTTGACAGGTTTTGTCGCTGGAGATATTGAACTACAGAGGGTTCTGACTCTGGTGATACTGTGCACAGTGGCAGATAGGAAAGAAGCAAACATTAAATTTAAAAATTAACTTTAAAAATGTAACAGAAATTCCCAGCACTTTGGGAGGCCGAGGTGTGCAGATCGCTTGAGCTCAGGAATTTGAGACTGGCCTGGGCAACATGGCAAAACCCTGTCTTTACAAAAAATAATAGTCATAAAAAACAAACAAAAATTTAACAGAAATTTGCACACTGAATGAGGCATCTCCAGCTATTTGTAAATGGTATATGTAGGAAATGTTGATGTTTTCTATGTTAAAAAATATGAACCTTCATCAGAAAGGGCAGATTTTTTTTGACTATTTCTAAAAACACAGATTTAAAGTGGGAATTTAACATCCATATAAAATATAGAAAGAAGAGAGGTGTATTTCAAACCATTTCTTACCTTTTAAAAAAATTTTTTTGAGACAGGGTCTTGCTCCGTTGCCCAGGCTGGAGTGCAGTGGTGTGATCTCAGCTAACTACAGCCTTGACCTCCCGACCTCAAGACATCCTCCCACCTCAGCGTCCTAGGTAAATGGGACTACAGGCACAGGCTACCATGCCTAATTTTTGTATTTTTCCTAGAGACAGGGTTTCACCATGTTGCCCAGGCTGATCTTGAACTCCTGGGCTCAAGCGATCCATCTACCTTGGCCTCCCAAAGTGCTAGGATTATAGGCATGAGCTGCTGCACCCAGCTAAACTATTTCTCATTAATTCAGTGTTACAGAAACCACAGGCAATACTATAAAGTCCATGCCACGTGTGCTAATTCACAAGTGGACAGCATCATTCCCTTAGTTTCCCCAGCTGCTGTTTAAAGTAAAGCTGGTAAGGGCTACCTACGGTCTTCCAGTCACCAGGGCAGTTTGTGGCTGGCAGGAGACTCCAGGAGCCAGTCCTTGTTCCAGATTTTACTGGCCCTCTTCCAGATGGTCTGCAGCTCACATGGACTTCGTTCCTGGGAAACCTGTAGGTAGGTAGACAAGCCAGCTGATACAGGCAGGCCTGAATGGGAGCAAATTCAGAAAGGCTGGGCCAGAGCTCCAGGAAGCTAGTACAGATTTCAGATTAGTTCCAGACCATGCCTGAGCCCCCAGGAAATGTCCTGATGGTACAGTTTCTGGCAACAGTCAGTGGGCCTGTAGGAAAAGGGCAGATGCTTTTTGTATTAATAGCTGACATGCAACACAGTTTAAAAGAGCCTCTGCCTGCTTCATCTCAGCTGAACAAGGCAGGTACAGTTGACCCTAAGTTAGTGGGGAGCAAACTAGGATTCATGAAGGCCATACCAGAGCCAGATGGCTAAAATATGGCTAGAACCCAGGTCTCTAAATTAAATATTCAAGCAGGCACACAGGGCTTTGCTAGGGCCCAATCCACCAGCCTATGCGGCCAGGTGATCCCTGGAACCACCTGATCAGCCAGACCTTTAGCCTGTTCCTGGCTCTGTAAACTCCGTCCTGGGTCCGCCCCTCACCTCGCTCCCAGCTACAGTGAAAGGCTCATCACTGCATACCGGCAACACGTGGTGAGGTGAACTGTGGCAGAACCCAGTATAAAGATTTCTAATGTTAAGATCAGGCGCGGTGGTTCATGCCTGTAATCCCAGCACTTTAGGAGGCCGAGGTGGGCGGATCACCTGAGGTCAGGAGTTTGAGACCAGCCTGGCCAACATGGTAAAACCCTATCTCTACTAAAAACACACAAATTAGCTGGGCATGGTGGCACACACCTGTAATCCCAGCTACTTGGGAGGCCGAGGCACGAGAATCGCTTGAAGGTAAAGATAGCAGTGAGCCAAGATCATACCACTGCACACCTGCCTGGACTACAGAGTACGACTCTGTCTCAAAAACAAAACGAAACAAACAAAAATTATAGTATTAAATAATAAGACACTTGCTAAATGCAAAGTGTAGATTCCTGTCTGGCAGATCGGGAAGACTTTGATCGGCTGTAGGGCTGGGAAGACGCAGTGGCTCTATCTGGATATATGCCCACATCCTCAGGGAGGAGCTTCAATGACTCTTGGCCTCCCTGGCCTGTCTTTAAGGCAGTGATTCTCAATCAGGAGCAATTTTATCCTTAGGGGACATTTGCCAATGTCTGGAGACATTTCTAGTTGTTAGAACTGGAAGAGGGGTGCTATTGGCATCTAGTGGGTAGAAGCCAGGGATGCTGATATATGTCCTACAGCACACAGGATAGCCCCCTACAAATGTCAGGAGTGCCAAGGGTGAGAAACCTGCTTAAAGTAACAAGGCTGGGCTTCAGAAAAAACCCCTGCATTGCCCATCTGTCCCTGGCACAGGAACTTGCTCAAGACTTCAGCGCTAGTAAAGTCCAAGTCTGTGACCAGAAATCCCAAAGAGGCTACTCCAAAGGTCCCACTCCTTCTTCTTCTTCTGTTTTGTTTTGTGTTTTTGTTTTTGTTTTTGTTTTTTTGAGATGGAGTCTCACTGTTGTTGCCCATGCTGGAGTGCAGTGGCACAACCTTGGCTCACTGCAACCTCTGCCTCCGGGGTTCAAGCAATTCTCCTGCTTCAGCCTCTCGAGTAGCTGGGATTACAGACACCCGCCACAGCGCCCAGCTAATTTTTTGTATTTTTAGTAGAGACGGGGTTTCACCATGTTGGCCAGGCTGGTCTTGAACTCCTGACCTCAGGCGATCTGACTGCCTTGGTCTCCCAAAGTGCTGGTATTACAGGCGTGAGCCACTGCACCCGGCCAGGTCCCACTCCTTCTAAAGCAACATCCTTGGCAATGTCCTTCTCCCATCCTCTCAATTTCTTCTCATGTAAAATGGGCATCATGATACCTACCAATTAGTATGACTATGAAGATTAAGTGTGATAAGGTGATATGGTTTGGCTGTATCCTCACCCAGATCTCATCTTGAACTCCCACGTGTTGTGGGAGGGACCTGGTGGGAGGTAATTGAATCATGGGGGTAGGTCTTTCCCGTGCTGTTCTCGCGAAAGCAAATAAGTCTCACGAGATCTGATGGTATTATAAGGGGGAGTTTCCCTGACCAACTTCTTTGCTGCTGCCGTCCACATAAGATGTGACTTGCTTCTGCTTGCCTTCTGCCATGGTTTTGAGGCTTCCCCAGCCATGTGGAACTGTAAGTCATTAAACCTCTTGCTTTTGTAAATTGCCCAGTCTTGGGTATGTCTTTATTAGCAGTGTGAAAACAGACTAATACGTAAGGCATGTGAGAATGCTTTGTGAACGGATTAACTACTGAACTAATATTAGTGATTATGACAAATATCAAGGCCATGGGTAACTGAATAGCTTGGAGGAGGCAGTACCAGAGCTTGTAAGCTCTGCAGAGGGTTGGAGTGTCAGCTCAACCCAGCTGACATACATGCGTCGGATGCTGGAGATAGAAGAAAGAAAAGTTGTGATCTTCATCTGCAAGGTGAGGGAGATGGGGTGGTTCTTAAACCTTCTATAGCCGAATGCTAAGAGCGTGGCTCTGGAGGCAAGTTGCCTGTGTTCACATCCTGTTTCTGCCAGGTACTATTTGCGTGACCCTGGGTGAGGTGTGTAACCTCCCTGTGCCTCCTTTCCTCATCTGTAAATGAGGATCGTAGTGTCATCCACCTCACAGTGCTGTTGCTTTCAGGTAACAGTGCCTGACACATAGGAAGTGCAAAACAAATGTTAGCTGTGATTGCTCTTGCTAAGATCTCATGCTTCCCACAGTGCTTCCAGACTCTATCTTCAACATACCCCACCTCCCATGAACATTTGTATGAAAATCTATTTTTTTGAGGCAAAGTCTCAACTCTGTCACCCAGGCTGGAGTACAGTGGAGCCATCTTGGCTCACTACAGCCTCCGCCTCCTGGGTTCAAGCAATTCTCCTGCCTCAGGCCCCCTGAGTAGCTGGGATTACAGGTGTGCACTACCACGCCTGGCTAATGTTTGTACTTTTAGTAGAGATGGGGTTTTACCATGTTGGCCAGGCTGGTGTCGAACTCCTGGCCTCAAGTGATCCGCCTGCCTCAGCCTCCCAAAGTACTGGGATTACAGACGTGAGCCACTGCGCTCAGCCAAAATCTACTTTTTGTAGTATATGCTGCAGATTCCCTGACGTTGGGGTCAGGACCATTTTTGTTATCATTGCCTATCCACTGCCTAACATGAGGTGCTCAGATTTGGTGAATTAATAAATGAAAGGAGAAATAAGTCCCCTGCTCCCCAGAATTATACCGTCCAACCAAGGCCTGTCAATAAGTATTTGCAAAGTAACACCTGCAACAAATAAAACGTTTACGTTTATTGACTCAATAAGTATTTGCAAAGTAACACCTGCAACAAATAAAACATTTACGTTTATTGATTCAATGAGTATTTACCAATCATCTACTATAGACCGGGCATTGTTATAGGTGCTGGAGATAAATTAATGAGTCAAACAGTTAAGTCTCTGCCTGCCTCACATTCTAGTGAGGAAAAACAGACAGCAAATAGCTAGAAGTCCTATCAGGTGCTGACATGTACCAGGGGGAGGAATGTGTCAGGGCAAGAAGGGTGGAGAGTGGTGGGGGTAATTTTTCATGTAGGATGTCTGGGAAGGACTCTCTGACACAGTGATATTTGAGCAGGGACCAGAAGGGAATGAGGAAGGGAACCATTCAGATATCTCAGGGAAAATAATTGCAGGCTGAGAGATCAGCAAAAGCAAAGCCTTGGAAAGGGAACAGACTTGGAATTTTCCTGCAGAGGAAGCCAACATGGCTAGAGAGAAGAGAAAATAGAAAAGGAAGTAGAGGTGGATTCACTGCAACGTTTCAGGACACCTCACTTGCACGGTGCCCTCCAAGTCCTGAGAGAGCCCTAGCAATGCGCTCCTGTGGTCATACATTTTGCAAACTTTGCAGAAATAAGATATTTCATCCGCAAATGATTGGGACTGCTGTCTCCTTCCACTACCACTTCCCCTCTGTTGCACATCCCCTGAGTTGGATGGTGTTGGTCATTTGGCATTTGACATTTTCTGGATCCAACTAAGAGGAAGTTGAGTTGGGAGTGTGATGGTTAATTTTAAGTGTCAACCTAGCTAAATTGAGGAATACCTCAAGAACTGGTAAAGCATTTGATATGGTTTGGCTCTGTGTTTCCACCCGAATCTCATCTTGTAGCTCCCATAATTCCCACGTGTTGTAGGATGGAGCTGGTGGGAGATGATTGAATCATAGGGGCAGGTCTTTCCTGTGCTGTTCTCATGATAGTGAATGGGTCTCATGAGATCTGATGGTTTTGAAGATGGGAGTTTCTCTGCACAATCTCTCTATTTGCCTGCTGCGATCCACATAAGATGTGACTTGCTCCTCCTTGCCTTCCACCATGATTGTGAGGCCTCCCCAGACACGTGGAACTGTAAGTCATTAAACCTCTTTTGTAAATTGCCCGGTTTGGGGTATGTCTTTATCAGTGGCGTGAAAACAGACTAATACTCCATTATGTGGGTGTGTGTCTTTGAGGGTGTTTCCAGAGGAGTTTGGCGTTAGCCTGAATGGACTCAGTGGAGAAGATCCACCCTCAATGTGGGCAGATGCCATCCAACTGGCTAGAGGCTTGGACAGAACAAAAACAGAGAAAGGGAAAATTGGTTGCTCTCTTTCCTGGAGCTGGGATACACTCCCTTGCTCCTGCCCTTGGACCTCAGGCTTTCTGGCTTCAGGACTTACAGTGGCCCCTTGGGTTCTGAGGTGCTGAGGACTTGCACTGAGCCATGTTACCAGCATTCCAAGGTCTCCAGCTTACAGACACCTGTCATGGGACTTTTCAGCCTCTATAATCATGTCAGCAAATTCCCCTAATAAATCCCTCTTATTTATCTACACTGCATATCTGCCCTATTGGTTCTGTCTCTCTGGAGAACCCTGATGAATACAGGGAGACTTTTCATCTGTTCTGGTTTATTTTCTTACTCTAATAAATATTCAAGTTCATACATTATTTTGGATGATGCCTCTTAAAAAGCTCTCCATTTTATAAGCTTCAGGCTCCATAAAACCCGGATGTGATGCTGAAGGTAGAAGTAAAGAGAGATGAAGACAAGGAGGTGGCTGGGGCTTCTCCTCTGAGTAGGACGGGGAGCAGTAGAGTGTTTTGGGCAGAGACGTGACGTGACACACTTTAAAGGATTGCTCTGGCTGGGTGTGGTGGTTCATGCCTGCAATTTTTCACTGTGAAAGACCAAGGCAGGAGGATTGCTTGAGGCCAGGAGTTAGAGGCCAACCTGGGCAACATAGCAAGATCCCTTCTCTACAAAAATTAAAATTAAATAAAAGATCACTCTCTCTGCCCTGTTAAGGCTGCATCATCTTTGTGAGGGGTTCATGGCACACCAGGATGCGGTGACATAGAGAATACAGACATCTGCATTTGAGTTGAGTCACAGGAGTTTTTATAGAGGGTGCAAACAGCTTCATTTCTGGATGGAGAGAAACTTGCCACAGGCATGGGACAGATAAACAGAGTGAGGGGTGATGAGGGATGTGAGCTGGAGAGGTGAGCTGGTCCATGTCATGGTCGATAGGTGCTGCCCGCAATACATCTCTTGTTTTCATGAGCCTTACTGGCTTTTTTTTTTTTTTTTTTTTTTTTTTTTTTAAGACAGAGTCTCCCTCTGTCCTCCAGGCTGGAGTGCATTGGCACGATCTTGGCTCACTGCAACCTCCGCCTCCTGGGTTCAAGCGATTCTCCTGTCTCAGCCTCCCGAGTAGCTGGGATTACAGGCATATCCCACCACACCCAGCTAATTTTTGTATTTTTAGTAGAGATGAGGTTTCACCATGTTGGCCAGGCTGGTCTCAAACTCCTGACCTCAGGTGATCTGCCTACCTCAGCCTCCCAAAGTGCTGGGATTACAGGCATGAGCCATCGTGCCTGGCCCCTTATTGATTTTTAATAGACAGACACCATATTGAAGCAGGGAGGCAATGACTTCCACCCGCATCTCCTTACACTGTCTTACTTGGCCCGCATAGCTTAGTTCTTGGTCACAAGAGAGGGATACTGAGGGCATCTGGGTGACACCAATGCAGCATATTGGTGCCGTGGGAAACTAGACCTCCTTGCACCTTAAACTATGGCTCCAGACCCAGGGTACTGTGTGTCTAGTCCCTCTTCCTCTCAGGCACACTGGTCAGGAGCAAAGAGCGGGTAATGGATCTCCCTGTTTCCCCAAAGGCAGGTGAGCTTATTCTTGGGGGAATCCACTCTCTGTCTCAGCATTTCCCACCATTGTCTCATACTTGCGGCATCTCAGGTCTTCATGTAAATAGATCCTGGGTGATCCTGGGTGATCTCACATCGTGGCTCTGCAGCCGCACCTGGACATGTCAGAATTCCCAGTGGATTCCCTGGTGAGGCTCTCACTTTGAAATCCTTACGATTCTATGTAAATAGGTCTATGTGCTATATGGGGAATTATAAACATTCACAGAAGTGTTTGTATATATAGATGACATGCCACATCTCATTGAGCTAAAGTTATAAAAACATGTTTTTGAGGGCCAGGCATGGTGGCTCATGCCTGTAATCCTGGCACTTTGGGAGGCTGAGGCAGGTGGATCACCTGAGGTCAGGAGTTCGAGACCAGCCTGGCCAACATGACGAAACCCCACCTCTACTAAAAATATAAAAGTTAGCTGGGTGTGGTGGTGCACACCTGTGATCCCAGCTACTTGGGAGGCTGAGGCAGGGGAATTGCTTGAACCCAGGAGATGGGGGTTGCAGTTAGCCAAGATTGCACCATTGTACTCCAGCCTGGGTGACAGAATGAGACTCTGTCTCAAAAAAAAAAAAAAAAAAAAAGGAAAAACAAAAAGCACGTTTTTCAGTCTCTATATTAGAGTTTCTGTTCAAGCCCATGTTCACAAAATTGGCTTGTGGGAAAGAACCACATTCTTGTAGAGAACAACATTCTTGGTAGACACAACAGGGTGACTTAATTGTACAATTTAAAATAACTAAGAGTGTAATTGGATTGTTTGTAACACAAAGGATAAATGCTTGAGGGAATGGATACCTCATTCTGTCTGATGTGATTATTTCACATTGCACGCTGTATGAAAACATCTCATGTACGCCATAAACATATACACCTATGTACCCACAAAAATATAAGAAAATGTTTAAAAAACATTCTTGGTAAAGAAGTTCTACCTTAGTGTAGACTTGAAGAGCTCATTTCTATGTTATTTCTGTTACTCTAATTTTAGATTAATTGGGGCAAAAAAAGGAATTTTCCATTGGGGTTTTGGCCCTCCACTTGGAAGTCCATTGTCTGACAATAATTCCTTTCTCTTCCTCCTATTGTTTGTGGTTTTTTTCTACTATATTTCAACACACTCAAATATTCAGTATCCAGAATTCATGTGTGTAAAGAGCTTTATGGTTTATAAAACACTTTTTGCATATAGCAATTCATGTAAATGTCACAATAACTGTGTGTGGAAAGCATTGTCCCTGTTTAATAGTGAGATAGCTTGACGTCTGTCCCCTTCAAATCTCATGTTGAAATGTGATCCCCAGTGTTGGAGGTGGGGCCTGGTGGGAGGTGTTGGCATCATGGGGGAAGATCCCTCATGAATGTCTTGGGGCTGTCCTTGCAGTGATGAGTGAGTGCTCACTCTATCAGTTCACGTGTGAGCTGGTTGCTTAAAAGATCCTGGCACCAGGCTGCGTGCAGTGGCTCATGCCTGTAATCCCAGCACTTTGAGAGGCTGAGGTGGGCAGATCATCTGAGGTCGGGAGTCTGAGACCAGCCTGGCCAACATAGTGAAACCCCATCTCTACTAAAAATACAAAATTAGCCAGATGTGGTGGCACATGCCTGTGATCCCAACTACTTGGGAGGCTGAGACAAGAGAATTGCTTGAACCCGGGAGATGGAGGTTTCGGTAAGCTGAGATCACACTGTTGCACTCCAGCCTGGGCAGCAAGAGCGAAACTCCATCTCAAGGAAAAAATAAAAATAAAGAGCTTGGCACCTTCTCCTTTCTCTCTTGCTCCCTATGCTTGCTCCCCCTTCACCTTTCACCATGAGTACAGACACCTGAGGCCCCCACCAGAAGCACATGCTGGCACCATGCTTGTACAGCCCGCAGAAGCGTGAGCCAAATAAACCTCTTTTCTTCATACGTTACCCAACCTCAGTTATTCCCCTTTAGAGCAATGCAAAATGGACTAACACAAATAGATGACATATTTGCGGGTCAGAGTTTGCACAGTTTTCCAAGGGCACACACATAGTATATGGCAGAAGTGGGACTTGAACCCTACCTTTACAAGCCAGGCCCAGTGCGCCAATATGGGACCATTGGCAACTCAGTAAACTTTTGTGTGAGAGTGTTCAGTTGGAAGGTTAATTCTTGTTTGCCACAGAAAGAGAGATTGAGACTGACAATAGAAGTCATGGTTACTATTGCTATCAAATATAATATTATCAGCAGCCCAAGAATGTCCACTTTTTAACAGAGCTAGGCTATTTTTTTCAAAACCAAAATTCCTGTTTTGAATGAAGAAGCGCAATAATAAAAAATCAGAGGCCAGGCATGGTGGCTCAAGCCTGTAATCCCAGCACTTTGGGAGGCTGAGATGAGCAGATCATTTGAGGTCAGGAGTTCAAGACCAGCTGGGCCAACATGGTGAAACCCTGCCACTACTAAAAATACAAAAAAAAAAAAAAAAATGAGCTGGGCATGGTGGCACGCACCTGTAATCCCAGCTACTTGGGAGGCTAAGGCACGAGAATCACTTGAACACAGGAGGCGCAGGTTGCAGTAAGCTGAGATCATGCCACTGCATTCCAGCCTGGGTGACAGAGTAAGACCCTGTCTCAAATAAATAAATAAATAAAATCCGACAGGGCGAGGTGGCTCACACCTGTAATCCTAGTACTTTGGGAGGCCAAAGTGGGTGGATCACTTGAGCCCAGGAGTTTGAGGCCAGCCTGGGTAACCCCGTTTCTACAAAAAATTTAAAAATTGGCCAGACGTGGTGGCACACACCTGTCGTCTCTGCTACTCAGAAGGCTGAGGTGGAAGAATTTCCTGAACCCCGGGAGGTCAAGGCTGCAGTGAGCTGTGATTGCACCACTGTGTTCCAGCCTAGGGAGCAGAGTAACACCCTGTTTCCCCCAAAATGTTAACCAGTTTTTATCAAGAAAAATAGATCTTCCTATTGGCTTATCAAAGTTCTTTAGAGACAAGTAATACAGGTGAACCCGGGCTCACATAAACAGAAAGGAAGAAATAAAATCAGATCCTGGCAAGGAAACAAGGGGCAGGAATGCGGATAGAAACGGGTAGAATTTTTTTTTTCTCTCTAGCTCTTCTCTTTGCTTTTCTCTGAAGCATGTGCTTCATTCTTTTGTCTTTCTCAGTTTAGCCACTCTCTCTGCTTCTCTGGCCACCTCACTGTTCCCAGAGGTTGAGGCACCAGCCCGGAAAAACTGAGCAGCTTCCCAGTCCCAATTCTCAATTTCCCAGGGGAAAGGACCTGAGGCCACCTTGGAGCAGGTGTTCGCAGAGAGTACCCCGTAATATCAGCATGGCTGCCAGGGCCCTACCCCAGTGCACCTGGTGGCAGTTCCCAGAGAATGAGGAATCGTGAGTTTTGCCCACACCTGAAAAAGTGTTGACCATAACTGAGCAGCGGGAGAATTGTTACAAAGTTTGGAATTAGCCAGTAGGCAATAGTGTTGTTAGGGTATAGTTTTCACAACTGCTTTTCAAGAGTTCAGAAACTCTTAAATATAAAATGGAATATCATGTGTCTGCTTATATGTGTAAATCCGGGAACATCTTTACAGACCACCTAATCCAACCCTCCTTTATTTAAACCAGTGATGAAACTGGAACTCGGTGGGCAAAGTGACATGCCCAAGGTCACACAGCAAATTAGCTGAAAAGATGAACGGATGAAATTGTTTCTTTCTCTCTTTTCTTCTGAGATAGCATCTCACTCTGTTGTGCAGGCTGAGTGCGGTGGTATGATTTTGGCTCACTGCAGCCTTAACCTTCCGGGCTCAAGCTATTCTTCTGCCTTAGCCTCCCAAGTGGCTGGGACTATAGGCACATGTCAGCACACTCAGCTAATTTTAAAAAATGTTTTGTGAGCTGGGCGTGGCGGCTCACGCCTGCAATCCCAGCACTTTGGGAGGCCAAGGCGGGTGGATCACCTGAGGTTAGGAATTCGAGACCAGCCTGGACAACATGGCGAAACCCCATCTCTAATAAAAATACGAAAACAAAACTAGCTGGGCTTGGTGGCACATGCCTGTAATCCCAGCTGCTTGGGAGGCTGAGGTAGGAGAATCACTTGAACCCGAGAGGTGGAGGTTGCAGTGAGCCAAGATTGCACATTTGCACTCCAGCCTGGGTGACAGAGCAAGACTCTGTCTCAAAAAAAAAAAAAGTTTTGTGAAGATGGGATCTCACTATGTTGCCCAGGCTGGCCTTGAACTCCTGGACACAAGTGATCCTCTGCCTTGGCCTCCCAAAGTGCTGGGATTACAGGCATGAGCCACCACACCCAGCCAAACAATGAAATTAGAACATGTATCTGACTGTGTTCTTTTTACCGTACCAAGTTTCTCCATGTAATCTGGAGGTATCAATCAGCACTGAGTCCAAGAAGCAGAACTGATAAGTGTGATGCAGATAGAACAAGGTATTTCTTGTAGGGATTCAACTCGAGAGAGCCATAAAGCAGTCTCAGTCCAGCTGTTTCTCCTGTGCCTGGTGCCAAGCTCAAAGTCACAGGGCAGGGGATGGGAAGGAAAGGGGAACACAAATTGGGAGAGAGGCAGGCAGCTGGACCTCTGTCTGTGTCTCACTGGCATCCACGTCAGCCCCTTCCCATCTCAGAGCCTCCAACTCCGGGCCCACAGACTATCTGCAGGAGAGGTTGCTGTCTTGCCCAGAGCCATAGTTGTACCAGGCCCAGGATTCAGAAAAGCTGAAGGAAGTGATCCTGTGGGAGCTGGGGCTTTAAGCCAGATTGCTTCCCACACCAACAATGGACCCATGGCGTCTGCTAAAACCTGACCTACCTGGACTTTCTGAGACAAAAACACAGGTGCTGCTGAGCTTCCATGATCCAAATCTCATGCAAATTCCTCCTGTGGCCAACCCTAACCAGAAACGTGTAAGAAAGGGAATGACAGGAGCCTAGTTCAGCCCAGCTGAGTTGGCACCACAAAGCCACCCCCAACAAAACTGATGCTGTATGGGGGGTGGCGGTGCTACCTTTCCTTCCCAGTGCTGGGACTGCGGCTGCTCCTTGCCTACCCCTTCCCTACCCCTTCCCGGAGTCCAGCCACCTCTTCCCAACTCCCTTGTTCCTGCTCACACCAGCACAGCGGCTGTCAGCAAGTAAATCTGTGACTTAAGTCAATGTCCAACCGGGAAATGAGGTGCCCAACAACAGCCTCTGTGGGCACCCTCATTTCCTGTAAGCTATTCTCTGAGAAGAACCCTATCTTCACTGGGGTTCATGAAAGGGAAGCATTTCTTTCCTTGGTGGATGGGGAGAGATTCTCCCCTCATTATGAGCCCAGAGCCCCACCCCAGTGTTCTCTAATAGAATCCACAGTGAGGAGGGTGATGGTAGCAGAGCCCGTTCTTCCGCTTCTTGGTAAGCTGTGAGGAATGCTTCTAGTTCCCAGTTATTAGCAACTTCTCATGGTATCAGCAACTCTTGTCCTCAGCTTTCAGCCTCAGCCACAATTCCAGCCTGATGGGAAAAATCCTATTTCACATCTTGTTTCATAGTTCTTCCTTGGAACTTCCCAGCCCCTATAACTCCTGTGGTTAGGAACCATAATTAGGGGTATGCCTTTTTTTTTTTTTTTTTTTTTTTGAGACAGAGTCTCGCTCTGCCACCCAGGCTGGAGTACAGTGGCACGATCTCAGCTCACTGCAGCCTCTGCCTCCCAGGTTCAAGCGATTCTTTTGCCTTAGCCTCCCGAGTAGCTGGGATTACAGGCATACACCACCATGCCCAGCTAATTTTGTATTTTTAGTAGAGACAGGGTTTCACCATGTTGGCCAGGCTGGTCTTGAACTCCTGGCCTCAAGTGATCCACCCACCTCGGCCTCCCAAAGTGCTGGGATTAAAGACGTGAGCCACCGCACCCAGAAGTGAAGTGTTTTTTATCTGAGAAGGTGATGTACAGGAAAACAGCTGAGTTGACTGTAAAACCCAGCTTTCCCCCCAACTTGTGTCATCTCAAAGCAGTGGGCATAAATAGAAAAACTGGATGTCTAAGGCAGGTACACGTACAGGATGTAAAGAAGGGAACAGAGCAGCGAGAGACTTTTGCTGAAATGACTGGACTCAATGTGAGCATCCCAGTTACTTGATGGCAGAGACAGAACCATGGATAGGCAGACAGAAACAACTATCTTTGAGCCCCCATGTGGACCAGGCACCTACTGCTTTCCTCTGATTATAGAGAAAGAAAAGCAGAAAGCTTTCTAATTAGGTGTTTATCAGAACAACCTATGATTCCCTAGGAAAGGGAATCTCTAGCCAAGCGCTCTGGAGATGGTTTGTCTATGTCTGGGGCTGGGGTTCAAGGCTACGGCAAGCTATGATGGCACCACCGCACTCCAGCCTGGGTGGCAGAGCAAGAATGTCTCTCTAAAATAATTTTTTTTTTTTTTTTGAGATGGAGTTTCTCTCTTTATGCCCAGGCTAGAGTGCAATGGCACGATCTCGGCTCACCGCAACCTCCGCCTCCCAAGTTCAAGCGATTCTCCTGCCTCAGCCTCCTGAGTAGCTGGGATTACAGGCATGTGCCACCCACCTGGCTAATTTTGTAGTTTTAGTAGAGACGGGGTTTCTCCATGTTGGTCAGGCTGGTCTCGATCTCCTGACCTCAGTTCTGCCTGCCTCAGCTCCCAAAGTGCTGGGATTATAAGTGTGAGCCACCACGACCAGCCTAAAAATATATATAATATATATATATTTTTTATTTAAGGAAGCTGATTTCTTTTTCTCTCTGCCTTCTTTGGTCTCACCTTCATCCTAAACTGACTTCCCACATACGGATAAAAATAATTGCTCTAGTAGCTCCACACTTCATATCTATTCACTACACCATCTAGAACAGTGCCCTCCAGAGAAACACAGTGTAAGCTGTCTTCATGCATCTTGTGGCTGCTATAACACAGTACCACAGACTGGGAAATTGATAAAGAGCAGAACTTTATTTTCTGACAGTTCTGGAGGCTGGGAGGTCTCAGATCAAGGCGCTGCTAGGTTCCGTTGTATAGTGAAGATGGCCTTCTCCAAAGGGGAGGAACACGGAGTCCTCATCGGGCAGAGGCAGAACAGAGCAAGCTAACGAGCTAACTAAACCCTCCTCTTAAAGGAGGGTGAAGCTTCTTTTAAAAGGGCCTTAATCCCACAAATAAGGAGACTTTCTGGCCTAATCACTTTTTTTTTTTTTTTCTTTTTTGAGACAGAGTCTCGCTGTTGCCCAGGCTGGAGTATAGTGGTACAATCTCGGCTCACTGCAACCTCCGCCTCCTGGGTTCAAGCAATTCTCCTGCTTCAGCCTCCGCAGTAGCTGGGCTTACAGGCATGTGCCACCACACCTGGCTAATTGTTTTGTATTTTTTCAGTAGAGGCACAGTTTTGCCATGTTGGCCAGGCGGGTCTTGAACTCCTGACCTCAAGTGATCCGCCCACCTCAGCCTTCCAAAGTGCTGGGATTACAGGTGGGAGCCACAGTGCCCGACCCCTGATCACTTCTTAAAGAGCCCAACTCTTAATACTATCACATTGGTAACACCTTAGTTTTGGAGGGGGCACATTCAAACCATAGCATAAGCCCTGTGTGTGATGTTAAATTTTCTAATAGTCACATTCTTGAAAAGTAAGAAGATGTAATCCCGGTTACTGAAGAGGCTGAGGCAGGAGAATCACTTGAGCCCAGGAGGCAGAGGTTGCAGTGAGCCGGGATCGTGCCACTGCGCTCCAGCCTGGGTGAGAGAGATTCTGTCTCAGGAGGAAAAAAAAAGAAAGAAGGTAAAATTAATCCTAAAAATACCTTTTATTTAACCCAATGTATATAAAATATTATTTCAATGTATAATCAATATAAAAATTAATGAGATATTTTACATTCCTTTTCTTTTGTACCAAGTCTTCAAAATTCAGTGTGGGCCAGGCACAGTGGCTCACACCTATAATCCCAGCAATTTGGGAGGCCGAGGCAGGAGGATTGCTTTAGCCCAGGAGTTTGAGACTACAGAATGAGACTGCATCTCTACAGCAAATAATACAATAAATTAGAAAGGCATGGTGATGCATGCCTGTAGTTCCAGCTACTCAGGAGGTTGAGGCAAGAGATTCACTTGAGCCTGAGAAACTGAGGATGCAGTGAGCTGTGATCATGCCATTGTACTCCAGCCTAGCTGGCAGAGCAAAGCACTGTCCCCTCCCCCTCCAAAAAAATTCAGTATGTGTTTTATGCCCACAGGCCATCTTGATTCACGCTGCTCACTTTTTTTTTTTTTTTTTTTTTGAGATGGAGTCTCGCTCTGTCACCCAGGTTGGAGTGTAGTGGCATGATCTCAGCCCACTACAATCTTTGCCTCCCAGATTCAAGCGATTCTCCTGCCTCAGTCTCCCAAGTAACTGGGATTACAAGTGCCCACCACTAAGCCTGGTTCATTTCTGTATTATTATTTTTTTAGTAGAGACGAGGTTTCACCATGTTGACCAGGCTGATATCGAACTCCTGACCTCAGGTGATCTGCCCACCTCAGCCTCCCAAAGTCCTGAGATTACAGGGGTGAGCTACCATGCCTGGCCCACAGTGCCCACATTTTAAGTGCTCAATAGCCTCATGTGGCTGTTTGCTACTGTCCTGGACAGCTCAGGTCTAGAGAAAGAAGGAACGTGGTTCTGCCCCCACACTCTCAGCTAGAGTTCACATTCACTCTGATTGAAGTGGGTTAGGCTACATGCCCGTGACTATGCCAGCGAATCTTTACCGGACTCCGGCTCTAAGTCTGTGACTTTACACCAGTGACCGTAGCCGGAGGTATGGATTGTGCCAATCAGCTAAAGTTGGGTATCACTTTGGTATGCAGAATTATGTCTCCTTCCAAAGATACTCATGTCCCAATTTCTAGAATCCATGAACACATTTGGCTGCATGACAGAGGACAGGGAAAGTTACAGATTGAATTAAACTTGCACATCAGCTGATCTTGAGATGAGGAGATTATCCTGGATCATCTTGGTGAGCCCACAGCCTTCATAAGGGTCCTTAGAAGTGGGAGGCAGAAGAGAAAGAACCAGAGGGATGGCAGAGTGTGTGAGACACGGCTGTATGCTACTGGCTTTGGAGACAGAGAAAGGGGCCCCGAGCCAAGGAATGCAGACGACCTCTAGAGGATGCAAAAGTCAAGGAAGAGGATTCTCCCCCAGTGCCTCCAGAGGAAACACAGCCCAGCTGGCTCTGTGACTTTAGCGCAGAGAGACCTGTGTTGGCCTTTTAACCTCCAGAACTGCAAGATAATAACTGTGTGTTGTTTGAAGTCACTAAATTTGTGGTGATTTGTTACAGCAGCCTTAGGAAACTAAATCAGTGACCCATTCCTGGGGTGCATGTATTCCATGGATAATGAATAGAAATCCCCATTCTTAATTGAAAGATTTTTTATGGTAAAAGTGGTTTTTAGTTCCAAGAGCTTGGTTTTAAGTGTCAAAAGGAAATCATTAAGGAATCATAAAATTAAGGTCATAAACAGGCTGAAGACGGAATAGATACCCTATACCCGGGGAGGCCAGATAATGGTTTTCTAGGCTAGGGGAAGAGAGCTAGGCAACAAAGGAGTAAGATGCTGCCTATCTCTTAATGGGGTCCTTGCACCCTGCTATACTTTCATGATCAAAACCTGGGAAGTGAGAACAATAGAATCTCATGTATATTTAGGGGAATCTGAAAGTAGAGGAGTCTTTTGCTCCCCCCAACCTCTTTTTTTTGAGACAAAGTCTGGCTCTGTCACCCAGACTGGAGTGCAATGGTGCATTCATGGCTCACTGCAACCTTAACCTCCTGGGCTCAAGTGGTCCTGGATCACAGCTGTAAAACACACTGCAGTCCCTGACACACCACATCCTGGTCTTTGTGTTGCATAAAATAATAGAATGGTAAGTGATATGGTTTTGCTTTGTGGCCCCACCCAAATCTCATTTTGAGTTGTAATCCCCAGGTGTTTTGAGAGAGACCAGGTGGAAAGTGATTGGATTATGAGGGCGGTTTCCCCCATGCTGTTCTCGTGATATTGAGTGAATTCTCATGAGATCCGATGGTTTTATAAATGGTAGTTTCTTCTGTGCTGACAAATGCACTTCTCTCTCCTACTGTAGCCTTGTGAAGAAGGTCTGCTTCCCCTTTGCCTTCTGCCATGATTGTAAGTTTCCTGAGGCCTCCCCAGTCATGTGGAACTGGAGTCAATTAAACTTCTTTCCTTTATACATTATCCAGTCTTGGGTAGTATCTTCATTTTGTTTTTGTTTTTGTTTTTTTTTTGAGACAGAGTCTCACTCTGTTGCCCAGGCTGGAGTGTAGTGGCACAATCTTGGCTCACTGCAACCTCTGCCTCCCAGGTTTAAGCGATTCTCCTACCTCAGCCTCGTAGCTGGGATAACAGGTGACTGCCACCACACCTGGCTAATTTTTGTATTTGTAGTAGAGACAGAGTTTCACCATGTTGGCCAGGCTGGTCTCGAACTTCTGATCTCAAGTGATCCGCCCACCTCGGCCTCCCAAAGTGCTGGGATTACAGGCATGAGCCAGCATGCCTGGCCTCAGGTAGTATCTTTAGAGCAGTGTCAGAACTGACTAATACAGTAAGGGATTGAGAAAACCTGAGAGGTCATGTAGTCCAAACCCCTCATTTTACATGGAGGTAAGGAGGCTCAGGTGTGAAGCATCTGCTGAATGTGACACTAATGATGGATAAGGGAGTGTAGACACAGAGCTTGGTAATCCAAATGCCTATGGAGGGGTGCCTTCTGGCTGCCTTGCCAACAGAACACTCAGGTTAATCCGAGTCAATACTTATCAATGAAAACGCTTTAATGTATTTATATTACGTTCCCTGTCTAGATCCAGCCAGATGGATCTTTTCTTCTAGTGCAGTCTTGCAGGGACACAGGGTCACCTTCTAAACATTAATTCTCACATCTCAGAGGAGTGTCAGGGTATCGTTTGTTTCTTTTCAGGAGGTGTCCTTGAAGACCAACCTGAGATCTTTCATAAACATCTTGGTTTCTGACAAAATGTCAGCACAGCTTCCTAACTCTCTTCCCTACCATTTCTGGTCTCTTCTGACTTAACAACAGCTCCAGATCTTGGGCCATATTATCTGTAGTCTTCCAGTACTGGAGTCTTGTAGACCTTATAATACTTCCTAGTTCAGAGCCTCGTGAAATCTAGCATTTTTTCCCCTCTGTGTTCACAATGGACTTTTGTTCTCTTGGTTTCTCACATGGAGCTGGGGGAGGGGGGCACTCTGCTGCCTCTTCCCCAGACTCTGCAGTGGAACTGACAACCCCTGGGCCATCGTTGGATCCTCAGAGTTTTGACCCTAGGAAGCCTCATGGAAGCTATTAAAGTAAGTTTACGAGAGAAAAAGTTTATGTATATGTTCATGTACATGTCATACATACATATGCACATACAGAGAGAATAGAGACCCAGTAAAATGTAAAATGTTCTCATCTTAGGGGGACTTAAAAATATGTATGTGAGTGTGCATGTGTGTGTATACATGTATATATAGATCAAGACGTACAATATTTCCAGCCTCCCAAACTGCTTCCTTTTGCCCCACCCCCACCCCCACCCCCCAATCAATGCCCTCATTCGGGAGCTACTGCCTGGAGCTCTGTCACGGACATTTGTTTGGCCTGTCCTTGGAGCTCATCTGAACGAAACCCTACAGCATGTGCACTTCTTTGTCTGGCTTCTTTGCCTCCACATCATTTCCATGAGCTTCATTCATGTTGTTAGATTATAGTTTACAGTTTACCACTTTCTCCCAGGAGTTAAAAAATTGCAACAAACTCCAAGTAATTAAAGGTGTGATTTTTTTGATAATCAGGATATTCGGTATTTATATTTATCACATTTGGTCCTAAATATGCATAATTGCCTTAAGGATATGACCAGAAGAAAAATCGCAAACACAGACATCCTACTAATTAGCAGGCAAGTAAGACAAGGTTCAATCTCGCTAGTAATCCAGGAAGTACAAGCTGAAAGAAAATGCCATTTAAGTATTTTAAGTAATTAAAATTATTTTTTGTTTGTTTGTTTGAGACAGGGTTTCACTCTGTCACCCAGGCTGGGGTGCAGTGGCATGATCTCAGCTCACTGTAACCTCCGGCTCCTGGGTTCAAGCAATTCTCTTGCCTCAGCCTCCTGAGTAGCTGGGATTACAGGCATGTGCCACCACATCTGGCTAATTTTCATTATTTTTAGTAGAGATGGGGTTTTGCCATGTTGGCCAGGCTGGTCTCGAACTCCTGACCTCAAGTGATCCACCCGCCTCAGCCTCCCAAAGTGCTGGTATTTCAGGCGTGAGCCACCATGCCTGGCCTAAAATTATTTTTTAAATGAAAATATTTGATGCTAGCAAGAGTTCAATAAAATGGGAACTTTCAAATTCTTAAGGAATGAAATTCAAGAGCCTTTAAAAATCTTCATTCCCCTTTAACATTTCCCTGATTGTGACTCTAAAGTAAGGAAATAAGAGACGGGCGGATCACGAGGTCAGGAGATCGAGACCATCCTGGCTAACACAGTGAAACCCCGTCTCTACTAAAAATACAAAAAACTTAGCCGGGTGAGGTGGCGGGCGCCTGTAGTCCCAGCTACTCGGGAGGCTGAGGCAGGAGAATGGTGTGAACCCGGGAGGCGGAGCTTGCAGTGAGCTGAGATCCGGCCACTGCACTCCAGCCTGGGTGACAGAGCGAGACTCCGTCTCAAAAAAAAAAAAAAAAAAAAAAAAAAAAAGATAGAAAAGAGCTTTTGAACAAAGATGCTCATCCAGTATTCTAAAATAGTAAGAAAAGTAAGAAACCACCTAAATATCCAGCACTTGGGGGAATAATTATAAAAAGTGCAGTAAGTTCACCAGTACAATATTGTATTGTCTTAAAAGACTGGCAATGATCACATCTAATTAGCTGGAGGGCAAAGACTGAAAAAGTTGTAGAAAGTTAGCAAGTTGGCTGGACATAATGGCTCATGCTTTTAATCCCAACACTTTGGGAGGCCAAAATGGGAGGATTGCTTGAGCCCAGGGGTTTGAGGCTGCAGTGAGCTATGATCACACCACAGCACTCCGGCCTAGATGACAGAGCAAAACCTTGTCTTGAAAGAAAGAAAGAAAAAGAAAAGAATGCAAGTCTCCCTTCAAACCTGCTGAGTAGGATTCACTGTTTTGTTTTACACATACTATTACAAAGCTGGAATTCAGAGATTTATCATCCAACAATGGTTTTATTAAACTATTTTTTAATTTAAAAATGAAAAGTTTGTACTTTGGTAGGAGAATACATGTAAATTTATCTCAGTTCCTAGCATATTTCCTGATCAAAGTAGGTGATAATAATTATTATAGTTATGACTAATATTCATTATTCAGGCACAAGCCATCGCACCTGGCAATTTATTTAGAGACGTGGTCTCGATATGTTGCCCAGGCTGGTCTCGAACTCCTGGACTCAGCCTCCTGAGTAGCTGGGATTACAGCTGCATGCTATTGTGTTGCTTTATTTTAATGCTGAGTGCTGACTACATGGGGAAAGGCTTTAAGTGCTTTGCATGATCTCATTTTGCAAATCCCACCCATACACTGCATTTCAGTCCATTTTTCTCCCAGGCATTACGCCTGTAAGTTGGGTACAATGCCACTGTGAAATGGTGATGTCTGAGTTATAGTTTAGGAATGATAGCAGCTGAGTTCCAGGTTTTGATGCAATGAAGAGAAGAAAACTACACACAGAAACCAGGGAAGTGGGTTTCCACCGTCCAGCCCGGCTTACCCATGGGACAGGCGCTATAGGAGCCCAGATTCCCAGACACCTGTGGAAAGGGGCCATGCTGCACTGGGGCTCCTATCTGGCATGGACCCTGCCATCTGAACATCAGCTAAGCAGTGCCCACTGCATATGGCAGGCTGAGCCCCCTAAGAGTACAGTCACAAGGACAGGAATTACAGGAAGGCCAGATCTATCTGTTTGTGTGGTTTCTCTGCACAACAGATCAGCGAGCGTGGAAACTATAAAGCCCTGGGAGGTAAAGGGTGTGCAAATTCTTCCACTGGAATTGCCCGTTTACAAGTTCTTCCCCGCAACCCCCCACACAGACAAACCTGCGGCTTCAAGACCTGTGGATTCACCCAGGTTTGCCCCCTTTCAAACCAAACCAGGACAAAGAATTCTGTCTTCTTGGTCCTACTTTTTTTTTGTTTTTTAAATACATTTCACAAAGCTGGTTCTCTGCTTAAAGCTACTGGGTTCATCACAAAAAAGACCAGCTTTATGAGTCCTGCTTCTTGGGAAAGACCCTGGCAGTGCTTTCTGCTGTCCTCTCAAGGGTGTGGTGGATCTCGTTCAACTTATTCAGCAAAGTGCTGGGCCTCTGAATGGCACAGGCTTTAGAAAAACCCAGCTGAGGGACGCTGAGGCAGGAGAATCGCTGGAACCTGGTAGGTGGAGGTTGTAGTGAGCCGAGATCGCACCACTGTACTCCAGCCTGGGCAACAGAGCGAGACTCCGTCTCAAAAAAAAAAAAACAAAAAACAAAAAAAACAAGGAAAACCCAGCTGAGAACTCTATGTAGAAATCTGAAATAAGAGGCATTGACCTCTTTTTAATTCTTTTTAAAATAGTTTCGAAGCTAAATACTCCTAGAATTGTAAAGAAAAAGGGTTCCTAGTGCATTCCTCTTCACTTCTAATTCTCCTCCTTTTTGTTTTTTTCCTGCTATTTGCTCCTTTAAGAAAAAAAATCTTTTCTATTTTTACGTTTATTTTTATTTTTCTTTTATTCCCCTTCCAATTTCATATTGACAATATGGCAGCATTCAAGAACATAGCTGTGCGGTCAGGCAGTATGTCAGTTAGCCATTGCCACAATAATGCTGCATAAAAAGCCACCCCCAAACTCAGTGTCTTTTTTCTTCTCCTTTGAGTCAGAATCTCACTCGGTGGCCCAGGCTGGAGTGCAGTGATGCGATCTCAGCTCACTGCAACCTCCGCCTCCCGCCTCCTGGGCTCAAGTGATTCTGGTGCCTCAGCTTTCTGAGTAGCTGGGATTACAGGCGCCCTTCACCACACCCAGCTAATTTTTGTATTTTTAGTGGAGACAGAGTTTCTCCATGTTGGCCAGGCTGGTCTCAAATTCCTGACCTCAAGTGATCTACCTGCCTTGGCCTCCCAAAGTGCTGGGATTACAGGCATGAGTCACCATGCCCGGCCTTACTCCTTATTTTTAAAATACAAGCATATCCAGTTGTCTGAATATTTCAAGCTCTCTCAGTATTTCAGTTTTCAATATCTTTCTCGTATGGAAGATGAAGATCTAGAGTGTTTCGTCTGCACCAGCTCCCACCTACACTCCTCCTCTCACAGATTTTGATTAAATCAATACGTAGGGTTTCCATTATTCTGTCAGTTTCATTCAGGGCTGGCAGAACCAGCCAGAGACAACTCCTCTGTGTCTTGTTCCGTGCCTTTTGCCCTTTTGCATCACTTTGCTTTGTTTTACTGATCTGGGGGGCGTAACCATCTTCCATTTTCTCTGTAAGTCAATCCTGTCCCCTCCAAAGCCCCGACTGTGCCCATTCTGCGGAGTCTGTGAGCTGATCAAAGAGAAGCTTGAGTCATCCCCTTCCCAAGGGTACTTGCATAATTTTATTAGGAAACACTTAATGATGAAAAAAAAGAAAAAAAAGTTCAGGACTGAAGAAAGGGAGTTTGTAAAGCAGAATTCCAGGCAGCTGAGTGAGAAGTTTGGGGGCCGGGGTACTCGGGTGGCCTCCCTTACATTCTATCTGCTTTGCCCATATTTGAGGGGAGTCCTCAAGCCATGAAGGGGTTAAGAGCCGGCCAGTGGGAAGAACTAGGAGGGGAGGCAGAGGGGAAGGACAAAGGAATCCAGGGCCTCCGAAGGCAGGCTAGCTGGCTGGAACTGGCCCATCCCTCCCATGACTTGCTAAATATAACTGTTAAGTCATCTGCAACCCCACGGGGTCATTCTGACAGAGGAGCTGGGCAGGGGAATCAGCGGTGGTTTGCAGTTCCAGGTCAGAGGTGTCTTGGAGAAAGCACCACTGGCACATTCTCTCCCCGCGATTTGTTCCTCTGAGCTCAGTGTTAACCTTTGTGTGTGGTGTCCACCCTGAGCACTGCATGCCCATCCGTGCCCCCCCCATATGACAAAGCCAGGCTGTTCCTGGCCAACTCCGATGGCATCCCTGCATTGCACTCAGTTCTCTATCTGAGGAACGTTCCCCACTGAAGCAGGACAGACCCATGCAGAGTGCTGATGGACAGGGGTCTCTGCTGACAGCGCCCAGGACCAGCCCCAAGCTCAGGGGCGCCTGCTGGACTCTCTTCCTGGAGTGGGATTCCGAGGGAAGAGGTCATTCTGGAGAACTGGGGCTGCTGTCCCCACCTTGTTTGTTTCTGGGTACAACCACAGGTCTGTGTCACCACGTCCTCTCGCTGACATGTGTTGGCTCAGAGCAATGTTCAGTGAAGGAGCTGAGCACAGATTTTGTCAACTAGAAACTCATGTTCTCTGTTAAAAAAAAAAAAAAAAAGAGAGAGAGAGAGAGAAAGGAAGTCTATTGGGGAAAGGGCAAAGAGAAAGAGAGAGATGAATTCAGAGGAACCAGTCATATTTCACAGTAAGAAGAAATTCTTGGCAGGGCGCGGTGGTTCACGCCTGTGATCCTAGCACTTTGGGAGGCCGAGGCGGGCAGATCACCTGAAGTCAGGAGTTCAAGACCAGCCTGGTCAACATGGCAAAACCCCATCTCTACTAAAAATACGAAAAATTAGCCAGGCGTGTAATCCCAGCTACTTGGGAGGCTGAGGCAGGAGAATCACTTGAACCCAGGAGGTGGAGGTTGCAGTGAGCCGCGATGGTGCCACTGTACTCCAGCCTGGGCGACAGACCGAGACTGTCTCAAAAAAAAAAAAAAAAGAAATTCTTGATTTTTGGAAATGACTTTTTCTTTAAGAGAGAAGTTTTTAGGCCGGGCGCGGTGGCTCAAGCCTGTAATCCCAGTACTTTGGGAGGCCGAGGAGGGTGGATCACGAAGTCAGGAGATCGAGACCATCCTGGCTAACATGGTGAAACCCCGTCTCTACTAAAAATACAAATAACTAGCCGGGCGTGGTGGCGGGCGCCTGTAGTCCCAGCTACTCGGAGGCTGAGGCAGGAGAATGGCGTAAACCCGGGAGGCGGAGCTTGCAGTGAGCCGAGATCGCGCCACTGCACTCCAGCCTGGGTGACACAGCGAGACTCCGTCTCAAAAAAAAAAAAAAAAAAAGAGAGAAGTTTTTGTATTCTCAAGTGAGATCTTAATAAAATAGTATTCCTCTTTTATGCAGACACATGGCTTCTGTTTATAAAAGAAAGCAGACATTGTCTCTGGCCGTGCATGTTAGGGGGAGGACTGTTCACACACGCACACACACGCACACACACTCATGAGTGCAGCACTAGGCACTTTGCAAACATGTGCCTATTCAGGGCAGACCTGGGCTAGGACATTAATTTGCTTCCCTAAAGTGTTTCTCTGTTTTGTCTGAGGCCTCCAATCACTGGTCACTAGTAAAGGTGTTCTAAAGGGTCAGTCCCACTCTTTTGCCATATTAGTGGCCTTACCAGACAGCGGTCTATGAAATGTTTCCAAGTAGTGGCAGCCAGCCCAGAGGTTTCTTTTTGACTATCACCTCCTCTTACTAACTCCCCGGAAGCAGCAGGAGGATTGCACGTTTCTTCTCACCTTTGTTGGAAGTCTGCTGTAGGCTTCCATAGCTCCCAAAAGCAAAGCTTCTCAAACTCCAATGTACACCTTGTTTAAAACGCAGATTCTGATTCAGGAGGGCTGGCTGGGGCCTGGGAGTCAGCTTTTTCTCTTTGTTTGTTTGTTTTGTTTTGTTTTGTTTTTGAGTCGGCGTCTCACTCTCTTGCCCAGGTTAGAGGGCAATGGTGTAATCTCAGCTCACTGCAACCTCTGCCTCCTGGGTTCAAGCCATTCTCCTGCCTCAGCCTCCCGAGTAGCCGGGACCAGCTCCCGGTCTGGGAGTCAGCATTTCTAATCAGCTCCGAGAGGATGCCAGGGCTCGGCGCAAACAACACTTTGAAAAGCAGGCTGGGCGTGGTGGCTCATGCCTGTAATCCCAGCACTTTGGGAGGTGGGTGGATCACCTGAGGTCAGGAGTTCCACACCAGCCTGGCCAACATGGTGAAACCCTGTCTCTACTAAAAATACAAAAAAAAAAAAAAAAAAAAAAAATTAGCTGGGCATTGTGGCATGCCTGTAATCCCAGCTACTTGGGAGGCTGAGGCAGGAGAATCGCTTGAACCTGGGAGGTGGAGGTAGCAGTGAGCCGTGATTGTGCAACTGCACTCCAGCCTGGGTTACAAAGCGAGACCTTGTCTCAAAAAAAAAAAAAAAAAAAAAAAAAAAGAAAAGGGAAGAAAAGCAAGGCCCGGAGGACCTCGTTATAGAAGTGCTGCGTGTCCAGAGCAAACCTGTGGACTTTGTCCAGCTTTGTGAAGCTCCCCTTCCTCCCCAAGGACTCAAGCTCTCCTGGCTGCTCTGGTACTCCTGGTCTATGGTTTTTTTTTGGTGAGGTGGAGTCTTGCTCTTCCCCCAGGCTGGAGTGCAGTGGCATGATCTCGGCTCACTGCAACCTCCTTCCACTTGGTTCAAGCGATTCTCATGTCTCAGCCTCCCAAGTAGCTGGGACTACATGTGTGCGCCACCATGCCTGGCAAATTTTTTGTATTTTTAGTAAAGGTGGGGTTTCACCATGTTGCCGAGGCTGGTCTAGAACTCCTGAGCTCAGGCAATCCACCCACCTCGGTCTCCCAAAGTGCTGGGATTATGGGCATGAGCCCCCACGCCTGGCCCTCCTGGTCTCTGTTCTGTTCTTGTTCTGCCCAAGGACTGAGTGACCCCACACATACTGCGTTCCTCCTGCTTCCCATGGAAACTTATTGAATCTGTAATAATAATATTGCCCACCTGCTAAATTCTGCACCGGCCACTGTGCTAACGTGAATCATCACAGATGGGGTGTGTGGCCGCCACAATGCAATCCAAGGAAGGACACCGAGTTTCCAGGAAGTGAGCTGATGACTCTAATTATGGCACCTGCTTGTGCCTGGTTAGGAGCACAGGTGGCGAATGCCCAGAGATCTGAAGAGTGGGCACCTTCGTGGACTCTGGGTGCAGTTCTGGAACCCGTACCTAATTCTGTTCTATGTAAGACTCCAGCCTCACCAAACAGGACTCCTTGCATCCGGGCACTGGAGCTGGGGTGCCAGGGCCCCCAAAGTGCTGCCACGTGAGGTTGCGAATGAGCTTAGCAGGGTTACCATATACCCTCAAGGCAAGGAAAAAACAAAAGAGGTGACAATCTTCAGATGTTGAGGCTTTGGGAAAGACACGCCCCCAGTGGAAAACAGGCTTATCTCAGAATACCACCCTCAGATAACCTTTGCTTCCACTTTCAACTCACAGTAGGTCCTGGCATCCCTTTGTCTTTTTCCCCGTTCCAGAAGAGGGAGTAAGAGAGTTAGGGAAGGGATTTATTTACTTTGGAGTCTTTAATACTCAACTGTCCACTGCAGTGATGGAAAAAGGGGACACAGGCCCTCTATACCCAAACACCAAAGGTCAAAAAGTCAGGTGAGCCTTTGTGACCTCACATGAACACACACAGGTATGTGCACACATATGCATAAGCACACACACACATGCACACACACACACGATTTGCCAAACAAAGGATGCAAGATGGGAGGGGAGATACTATACTTGGAAACAAGGTTTTTTTTATTATTTATTATTATTTTGGAGACAGAGTCTCGCTCTGTCACCCAGGCTGGAGTGCAGTGGCACCAACTCGGCTCACTGCAGTCTCTGCCTCCTGGGTTCAAGCAATTCTCCTGCCTCAGCCTCCCGAGCAGCTGGGACTACAGGTGTGTGCCACCATGCCCAGCTCATTTTTTGTATTTTAGTAGAGATGGGGTTTTACCATGTTGCCCAGGCTGGTCTCGAACTCCTGAGCTCAGGCAATCTGCCTGTGTTGGCCTCCTAAAGTGTTAGGATAACAGGCATGAACCATCGCGCCTGGCCTGTTTTATTATTTTTTTAATTAAAAAACAATTTTTGAGACAGGGTCCTGCTCTGTCACCCAGGCTGCAGTGCAGTGACACTATCAGCTCACTGTGGTCTTGAACTCCTGGGCTCAAGTGATCCTCTTGCCTCAGCCTCCCAAATAACTGAGACTACAGGCAAGCACCACCAAACCTGGCTAATTTGGTATTTTTTTTTGTAGAGACAGGGTTTTGCCATGTTGCCCAGGCTGGTCTCAAACTCCTAAGCAATCCTCCCAAAGTATTAGGATTACAGGCATGAGTCAACTCAGCTGCCCAGAAACAATCTTTTAAAGAGAATTTGGGGAGAAACCATCGTCATATATCTCTGTGTCCTCATCACTTGTGTGAGTTCTGACCCACCCCTCACTTCATTAAACTTACCGTGGAAAATGATCAATTGCACTCATTTTTGTCTGTATTCTTGCTTCTCTCAGCTCAGTCTGAGCTCTCCTCGGTTTATCCTGGGAAGTAAACCATCCCTGTTCCTTTCTATAACACTTTACTTTAATCAAAATCTACTTTATGTGCTGGACAATAGCTCCCTCCTCCCCTGGCATGACATTCCTCTCGCTCTCCACCTTCCTAGGGGCCTCTCCTTGTTCTGAGTCCCCGTCCCTTTTTCCAACTATTTCTTTCATCAACTCTCAGCAGCCTCCATGGATGTCCACACCATTCTGTTCACTCTCCTTTCCCAATCCTTCCTGCTCAACATGATCTAGGATCTTCTTCAGAGGTCTCGGTCTTTCCCCTCTCCATTCTAGAAACATCCATTCATTTCCTTTCCTTGCAGTTCTTCAGCCTCCACAGGTCTAGAGACCTTTATCTCCACTCATTCCACATCATCAAGACACAAACAGATGATCAGGCAGAGCTGCTCCAGCCCCACGCTCTAAATTCCTGAAATTCTCCTCTGCCCTGCACTGTCTCACGCTGTCTTCCTCTTGCTTAACCAGAGATCTCATCACTCCCCTCTCACTATTTCCTCTATGTCTCCAGTCTTTATTTGTGCGCTCACCCAGCCTAGAGACTTCCGCCTCTGAGCCATCCCGCCCTTCCCTGGTGAGTCCCAACCTCCACCCCTGCCTCCCTCGTTTCTGTAAGGCTCTCCCTCCTGCCTCCCTGCTTCATCTTTCACACTTTCTCCTTCCCAAACCTTATGTGGACCCCACTCTAGGTAACCTGCCCCTTCTACTTTGTCTCCTCTGCTGGGAGCTCACTGACAGAGGTTCCTTCCTGGTGGCTGGGTTTACTTCCAGTTCTTATTTAATTATTTCATTTTATTTTTGAGACAGAGTCTTGCTCTGTCACCCAGGCTGGAGTGCAGTGGTGCGATCTCGGCTCACTGCAAACTCTGCCTCTGGGGTTCAAGCGATTCTCCCGCCTCAACTTGAGTAACTGGGACAACAGGTGCCCGCCACTGCACCCCGCTAATTTTGTGTTTTTAGTAGAGACGGGGTTTCACCATGTTGGCCAGGGTCGTCTCGAACTACTGACCTCAAGTGATCTGCCCACCTTGGCCTCCCAAAGTGCTGGGATTACAGGCATGAGCCACTGTGCCTGGCTTATTTTAACTTCCATGAAAGTTTCAATAACTCATGGCAGTGCTTAGGCATCTCTGGCTCCTTCACATTGCTCTGAGTTCCCAGCCCATTTCTGCCCTCTTCTCCTCAGATATCTGTCTTCACTGAAAATATTGTGATTATCTGAAGTAAGGGTTTGCCTCATTTTCTATCTCCCTGCCAGCCTTCTCTTGGTTAGAATATTTATTTTCAGCCTGGAACACCGTCATAACCTCCTGACCGCATGACCCCATTCTCTCCTCGCTCCAGTGCACTGTTGGATTTATTATCTCAAAGACCACATTCCTCCCTTGCTTAAAAATCTTCAGGTAGGCCAGGCATGATGGCTCACACCTATAGTCCCAGTGCTCTGGGAGGCCAAGGGGAAGATCACTCGAGGCCAGGAGTTCAAGACCAGATGGGCAACATAGTGAGACCCCATCTCTGCCCCTCCCCAAAATAATTTTTTTTTTTTAAATTAGCTGGGCATGGTGGTGCATGCCTGTAGTCCCAGCTACTTGGGAGGCTGAGGCAAGAGGATCACTTGTGCCCAGGGGTTTAAGGCTGCAGTGAGCTATGATTGCACCACTGCACTCCAGCCTGGGCAGCAGAGCGAGATTCTGTCAAGGAAGGAAGGAAAGGAAGGAAGGAAATCTTCAGATGTCTCCTGGCCACCAAACAAAATCTAAATGCCTTGACCTGCCAGCATGTCTGTTTCCCCACATACCCCATTTTGTCTGCCACTAAATCTTTGCTTGTATTATTTTCTCTAGCTCCAGAGACTTCTCTCCCAATTGCCACATGATCAAATCTTATCTTACCTCAGAGGCAAGCGCAAAACCCATGTTGGACAAGAAGTTGTCCCTAAACCCTCTTGCTAGAAGGGACTGCTCCCACTTTCGCTTTCTTATAGCTCTTGAATGCTCTTGCAGCATTTATAACCTTGCACCTTATCCTCCAGTTAACGCACAGGACGGTTAGTTCCTTAAGAGCCAGGACCCATTCTACACATCTGTACAGACCCCGTAGCAGCAGCACAGTATATGAGCCACAATGCTAGTCTATTCAATATGTTTCTATTTTTATTTTTAATTAATTCACTAACTTTTTTTTTTTTTCTCTCTGAAACAGGGTCTTACTCTGTTACACAGACTGGAATGCAATGGCACGGTCATAGCTCACTGCCACCTTGACTTCCTGGGCCCAAGAGATCCTCCCACCTCAGCCTCCCAAGTACTGGGGACTACAGGCACATGCCACCACACCTGGCCATTTTTTTTTCTTTTCTGTAGAGTTGAGGGCTCCCTATGTTGTCCAGGCTGGTCTTAAACTCCTGGCCTCAAGTGATCCTTTCACCTTGGCTTCCCAAAGAGCTGAGATTATAGGCGTCAGCCACCATGCCCAGCCCACGGTGCTTTTCTAACAAAGGCAAAAAAGAAAAAAGAGTACATTAGATAAACACACACAGTTGCTCACACACAGCAGTAGGAAGTACAGGGACTGCTGGGCCTCAGAGAAGCCTGGAGCCAGAGGCTGAAATTCAACAGGACACATGTTCCTGCTCTATCACTATTTCTGCATGTGGAGTCATTCTGCTGCAGCTAGGATCCTCCCATGTAGCTTGAGGACCCCCAGGTCACACATACCAGGTTTCTAGCCCCAAAGAATATAGACTGTGTTCTCTTAGTTCCTCTTTTAAAATATTAGAGAAAAAAAATAAATACAATAAAAATCTTAGAGAAGTGCTCTAATGGGTCCAGTGTGGGTCAGGTGTCTGCCTCTAGACCCATCAGCTATGGCCAGGGGATTGGGTGACTCAGTCTATGCACAGCCCACTCCTGAGTTCTGGGGTCACTTTTAGAAAGGGGAAATCTTCTTCTGGGAGCGGTGACTTACACCTGTAATCCCACCGTATTGGGAAGCCGAGACAGGTGGATCACTTGAGGTCAGGAGTTCAAGACCAGCCTGGCCGACATCGTGAAACCCCGTCTCTACTAAAAAAAATTATCTGGGCATGGTGGTGGAAACCCATAACATCAGCTACTCAGAAGGTTGGGGCAGAAGAATCGCTTGAACCTGGGAGGCAGAGGTTGCACTGAGCTGAGATCGTCCCATTACACTCCAGCCTGGGCTACAGAGCAAGACTCTATCAGAAAAAAAAAAGAAAAGAAAAAGAAAAAAGGGAATCTTCATGAGCACCCCAGGAATTCTAACACACTTGTACCCAATAAATGTAAAATAAATATGTGTCATTAATGTTTGTATTATCATTAATTATGTTGTTGTGCTATAAGAAGTCAGTTACTAGTGGGCACCTGTAGTCTCAGCTACTCGGGTGGCTGAGGCAGGAGAATGGTGTGAACCCGGGAGGTGGAGCTTGCAGTGAGCTGAGATCGTGCCACTGCACTCCAGCCTGGGCGACAGAGCAAGACTCTGTCTCAAAAAAAAAAAAAAAAAAAAAAAAAAAAGTCAGTTACTGCTTGGGGTGCCTCTGTCATTTTAACCATATCTCTTATTCTTGCCCATTCATTAACACAGGACTTCTGATAGTTGATCAACTTAATTCCAGTTGGTATATATGTTTGAAAGGAATAAACTTGCTTCTTTCTTAAAGAACTCAACATGAAACTTTAGCTGGAGATCTAACCTCCAGCTAACATGGGTTGGTAAAGTTTCCGTGTAGGTATATCAGACTAAAAATGACATCAAGCCCCCTGTTGCCTTTTTAAATTGCAACTTTTTATTGTTGCACAAATTCCTTCTATTTTTACTGATTTCTTGTTGTCCAAGTCTACGGGCATCTTATACCTCAAACCCCAGCATTTGTGGATTTGATTTGCTATATGGGAGGGTATCTGTTTCTTTTGTCCACATTATTATTTGTTATGAAAAATTATGAGCATGTTCCCTAAGAGTAGGTTTTCTAGCATGGTTCCTTACGGCCAGAGCTGTGTGACTCTCGGATTGGAAAGTGTGTCAAGAAATGAGTTAGTTTTGTCATTTTTAGCTTTTTTACACTTTGAGCTGTTTGAAAGCCAAGGCACACATTTTGACCCCTTTTATCAATGCCCTCTCCATGGAAAGTAAATAAATGAATTACCCAGAACTTCTGGCCGTTGGGTCCTTGAGGGTTGGAGGGATGGCAAGAAAAATCTTTGTATCAGCCAAACACTTACAAGCAAGGGAAGAAAGGAAGGAAGCACTTTACACAAAAGCCAAGCATCTATTAATATATGAGAATGAAATTAATTTAGCCAGATGACACATAGTCCAAATATCTAGACAGTGAATTGAATTTGTTTCCCCATAGATTTGGGGTTGCCAGATTTAGTAGATAAAAATAATAATGCCCAGTTAAATTTGAATCTGAAATAAACCATTTTATAGCAGATAGATAGATAGATAGATAGATAGATAGATAGATAGACAGACAGACAGACAGACATTAGTATAACTATGTCCCATAGTTTAGTTTAGCAATACTTGGAATATACTGTGATGGTTAATTTTATATGTCAGTTTAACTGTCCAAAGGGTACCAGATATTTGGTTAAACATTATTTTTTGTGTTCCCGTGAGGGTGTTTCTGCATGAAATTAACATTTGAGTCAGTAGACTGAGCAAAGCAGATCGCCCTCCTCAGTGTAGGTGGGCCACATCCAATCCACTGAAGGCCTGAATAGAATAAAAGTCTTGAGCAAGGGACAATTCACTCCTCCTCTCTGCCTGGCAGTCTTTGAGCTGGGACATTGATCTTCTCCTGCCTTGAAACTTGAACTGGAACTTACACCATTAGCTCTCCTGATTCTCAAGCCTTTGAATTGTGGGTCTTGGGACTTCTCAGCCTCCATATCATGTGAGCCAGTTCATTAAAATAGGTAGGTAGGTAGGTAGATAGATAGATAGATATATAGTAGATCTATTGGTTCTGTTTCTCTGTATAACCTTGATGAATACAATATTTATATTAAAAAAATAAATTTGTAATTGAAAATTGTAGTTTATATGAAATTCAAATTTAATCTAGTATCCAGTCTTTTATCTGGCAACTCTGCAAAGATCAGATATTTTGGCCTTGTATAGACACAGTGTGAATTTTACTTTTAAGCTAATAATGACTTTGTTAAAGATATATATCCATAGAAACTAAGTTCTTCCCATGGTTTATCCACTGTCTTTGAAATTGAAATTTAGACTGCTCTTCTTCATTCCAAGCTTTTCTTTGATACAGCGCACAGCCTCAGCATGCGGCGCTAAAGCGTGGTTTAATAATGGATAAGTTGAGTTAATGCTCTTTTCTGTCAGTGTGCCCTTTATTAATTTGCCTCTAACTTTGAGTGTATCATAGTGTTTAGTCCAGAGTCACAACCTTTCACCCTCTTTTATGCTCCTAAATAATGGTGATGCAGTCTTCTATTCAAGGACCATTTGTCAAGCATATATTTCTAGACTGTATGGGGCATACAAAGATTTATAAACTTCATTCAATGACTGTATTTGAGCCTATGGTGCCAGGCATTATTCAAGGTGTTAGGAGTGTGAAAGAGTTTCCACCCTTGAGGAACAAGGGAGTTGAAGAGGACACATCAGAGAGGGTGGTGGAAGAAACCAAGATCCTTGACCCCAAAGGACATGCTATTCTGCTAACTGCCTGGGTTTAATTTTCCGGAATGGAATATACAAGCTAAATTTTTTTTCACTTTTATTTTAGGTTCGGGAGTACATGTACAGGTTTGTTATATAGGTAAATTGCATATCACAGGGGTTTGGTGTACAGATTATTTCATCACCCAGGTGATAAGCATAGTACCTGAAAAGTAGTTTTTTGATCCTCACCCTCTTCCCACCCTCCGCCCTCAACTAGGCCCTGGTGTCTGTTGTTCCCTTCTTTGTGTCCGTGTATACTCAATATTTAGCTCCCGCTTATAAGTGAGAACATGTGGTATTTGACTTTCTGTTCCTGATTCAGTTTACTAAGGATAATGTCCTCCAGCTCCATCTGTGTCCCTGCAAAGGACATTATCTCATCTTTTTTATGGCGGCATAGTATTCCATGGTGTGTATGTGCCACATTTTCTTTATTCAGTCTACTGTTAAGGGGCATTAAGGTTAATTCTATGTCTTTGCTATTGTGAATTGTGCTACAGTGAACATGCATGTGCATGTGTCTTTATGGCAGAGTGATGTATATTCCTTTGGGCATATGCCCATTGATGGAATTGCTGGGTTGAATGATAATTCTAAGTTATCTGAGAAATTACCAAACTGCTTTCCACAGTGGCTGAACTAATTTACCTTCCTATCAGCAGTGTGTAAGCATTCCCTTTTCTTCGCAACCTCACTAGCATCTGTTATTTTTTGACTTTTAATTAATAGCCACTCTGACTGATGTAAGACGGTATATCATTGTGGTTTTCATTTGCGTTTCTCTAATGATCAGTGATGTTCAACTGTTTTTCCATATGTATGTTGGCCACATATATGTCTTGTTTTTAAAAGTGTCTATCTGGGCCAGGCACGGTGGCTCACACCTGTAATCCCAGCACTTTGGGAGGCCGAGGCGGGCTGATCACGAGGTCAGGAAATCGAGACCATCCTGACTAACACAGTGAAACCCCATCTCTACTAAAAATACAAAAAATCAGCTGGGCATGGTGGCAGGTGCCTGTAGTCCCAGCTACTGGGGAGGTTGAGGCAGGAGAATGGTGTGAACTCGGGAGGCAGAACTTGCAGTGAGCTGAGATTGCGCCACCACACTCCAGCCTGGGCGACCGAGCAATACTCCGTCTCAAAAAAATAAAAAATAAAAATAGTGTCTATCTGTCCATGTCCTTTGCACACTTTTTAATGAGGGTTGTTTGATTTTTGCTTGCTAATTTGTTTAAGTTCCTTATAGATTCTGGATATTAGATCTTTGTTGGAGGTATAGTTTGCAAATACTTTCTCCCATGCTGTAGGTTGTCTGTTTATTCTGTTGATAGTTTCTTTTGCTGTGTAGAAGTCCTTTAGTTTAATTAGGTCCTATTTGTCAATTTCTGTTTTTGTTGCAATTGCTTTTGGCATCTTCCTCATGAAATCTTTGCCAGTTCCTATGTCTAGAATGATATTTCCTAGGTTTTCTTCTAGAGTTTTTATAGTTTTAGGTTTTACATTTAAGTCTTTAGTCCATCTTGAATTGATTTTTGTGTATAGTGTAAGGAAAGGGTCCGGTTTCAATCTTCTTCATATGGCTAGTCAGTTTTCCCAGCACCATTTATTGAATAGGGAGTCCTTTTTCCATTGCTTGTTTCTTTTGGTTTTGTTTTGGTTTTGGTTTTTTCTTTTTTCATAGTTTTTGGGGAATTGGTGGTGTTTGGTTACATGAGTAAGTTCTTCAGTGGTGATATGTGAAATTTTGCTGCATCCATCACCCAAGCAGTACACATTGAACCCAATTTGTAGGCTTTTATCCCTCACCCACTTCCCACTTTTTCCCCCAAGTCCCCAAAGTCCATTATATCATTCTTATGCCTTTGCATCCTCATAGCTTAGCTCCCACTTATGAGTGAGAACATGCAATATTTGGTTTTCCATTCCTGGGTTACTTCGCTTAGAATAATAACCTCCAGTCCCATCCTTTATTGCTTGTTTTTGTCAACCTTGTCAAAGATCAGATGGCTGTAGGTGTATGGCTTTGTTCCTGGGCTCTCTATTTCTGTTCCATTGGTCTATATGTCTGTTTTCATAGCAGTACCATGCTGTTTTGGTTACTGTAGACTTGTAATACAGTTCAAAGTCAGGTAATGTGATGCCTCCGGCTTTGTTCTTTTTGTATAAGATTGCTTTAGCTATTTGGGCCCCTTTTTGGTTTCATATGGGTTTTGTTTTTGTTTTTGTTTTTGTTTTGTTTTAAGACAGAGTCTCTCTCTATTGTCCAGGCTGGAGCGCAGTGGTGCAATCTTGGCTCACTACAACCTCTGCTTCCTGGGTTCAAGTAATTCTCATGCCTCAGCCACCCAAGTAGCTGAAATTGCAGGTGTGCGCCATCATGCCTGGCTAATTTTTTGTATTTTAGTAAAGATGGAGGTTCGCCATGTTGGCCAGGCTGGTCTCGAACTCCTGAGCTCAGGCAATCCACCGGCCTTGGCCTCCCAAAGTGCTAGGATTATAGATGTGAGCCACTGCACCCTGCCTCCATATGGATTTTAAAATAGTTTTTTCTAATGCTCTGAAGAATGCTATTGGTAGCTTGGTAAGAATGTCATTGAATCTATAAATTGCTTTGGGTATTATGGCCATTTAAGTGATTCTTCTATCTATGAGCATGGGATGGTTTTTCATTTTCTGTCATCTCTGATCTCATTCAGCAGTTTTGTAATTCTTATTGTTGAGATCTTTCACTTCCCTGGTTAGCTGTATTCCTAGGCATTTTATTCTTTTTGTGGCTATTGTAAATGGGATTGAGTTCTTGATTTGGTTCTCAGCTTGGACATTGTTGGTGTATAGAAATGCTACTGAGTTTTGTACATTGATTTTGTATCCTGAAACTGCCGAAGTTGTTTATCAGATCTAGGAGGTTTTGGGCAGAGTCTGTGGGGTTTTCTAGGTATAGAGTCATATTGTCTGCAAACAGAGATAGTTTAATTATCACTCTTCCTATTTGAATGCCTTTTACTTCTTTCTCTTGCCTGATTGCTCTGGCTAGTACTTCCAGTACTACGCTGAACAGGAGTCATGAGAGTGGGTGTTCTTGTTGTGTTCTGGTTCTCAGGGGAATGCTTCCAGTTTTTGCCCATTCAGTATGATGTTGGCTGTGGGTTTGTCATACCTCTTATTATTTTTGGGTATGTTCTTGTAATGCCTAATTTGTTGAAGGTTTTCTACGTGAAGGGATGTTGAATTTTTTCAAAAGTCTTTTCTGTATCTATTGAGATATTCACATGGTTTTTGTTTTAGTTCTATTTATGTGATGAATCACATTTATTGATCAAGCTAAATTTCTTAAGATGACAATGAGAAAATGTTAAGTTGGATAAAAGAGGAAAGAAGAGGCAACTAGCAGAAGTGAGCTTTTTGGTGGGCAGAGAAAAGATGACTGACAAGGTAATAGATTAAGTTTCTGCTTGGTGGTAAGCATGGGATGTAACCTCTTTTTCGCAGATTCCATAGACTCTTCAATAAAACATCAATTTTCTCTTGAATGTGTTATGAGATTGAACATGTTTTGGATGATATGACAAAGTGATGAGTATGGCCTCAAAGTGGGTGTAAGGTAAAAGCCAAGGCTTTCAGTGGGAGGCCCACCTTATCTGGGTGACATCATGGTGAGCCTCATCTCCCCAAAGAGAGACAAGAAATCTAGCTACATTTCAGATTAAGTTGCTAAGAAGACAATCTCATCATCTGTGCCAAATATCTGGATTTTTGTGTAAGGAGGAAAATAGCCTGGCATGAGCCACAGTGGTCCTTGGCATCATTAAGTTTCTTTTGTTTCAAGCAAACCAAGGCTGGTTAGGCAAGAAAAAAGGAGAGGATATAGGGAGAAGAGATTGCTGGTAGAACATCTTGAAATTACATGGAGTAATTCACAGACTCAAAGGAAATGCTGGACAGCAAGGCCTTGGGAAGGAAAGGGTGACAGGGAACACGGCTCCTCTAGGAGCCTTGGGGGCTTGTAGACATTTTTCTGGGCTGCTGCCATCATGTGTTTCAGCCCTACTTAGTTAACATCTCTGTTCATGCTTTCAAGTTTGTGTGAGAGAACAGCTTGAGTCAGAGGTTTCTACCCCTTGAAAACAGTTAATGCAGAAGTGGCCCATGGAGGGATTGATTGATTGGGCAGTCTCTTGTTTTCATGTCTCCCACCTATCTCATGGCTAAAGGGAAATAGTGTAATCTTGGATGCTTATTCTGCTTCTCTTAGTCTGTTAAGTGTTGCTATAAAGGAATACATGAGGCTGAGTAATTTCTAAGGAAAAGAAGTTTATTTAGCTCACGGTTCTGTTGTTCAGCAGGTTCAAGACTGAGCATCTGGTGAGGGCCTCAGGCTGCTTCCACTCATGGTAGAAGGGGAAGGGGAGTTGGTGTGTGCAGAGATCACACAGCAAGAAAGGAGGAAAGAGGGATCAGGAGTGGGACCAGGTTCTTTTTAACAAGCAGCTCTTATAGGAACTAATAGAATTCACTCACCCCTCCCCACACACATCCAGGGAAGGCATTAATCTATTCATATGAGGGATCAACCCCCCATGACCCAAACGCCTTCCATTAGGCCCCACTTCTAACATTGGGGGTCAGATTTCAACATGAGATTTGGAGGGGTCAAATATCTAAACTATGGCACTGTTGTATCTTTCTCTTTGATTAACTGAAAGAGTTTCCTCATTCCATTCCATTGGGCAGAAGCAATATTTGAAGACATAGTAACTAGACGTTTTCAGAACTGATCAGATACTGATCTAGACACCCAGGAAGTCCATTGAATCCCAAGCAGAGTAAGTAAAACGTTCTTAGATACATCACAGTGAAATTGCATAAAACAAAAGAGAAAAATTATAAAAAGCCAGGAAAAAAAGGAGAGAGAGAGAAAGAGAAAGAGATAAGAAAAGATTACCCTCTACCCTTCCCCCACAACCACTAACCTGGAAGTTATGCACTCTGTTTCTTTTCTTTTGTTGGTTACCCTGGAAATTTCAGTTTGCATACTTACTATGCCAAAGTTTCAGTTAATCAATATCTGTGCTTTTTCCCAACCAATACAAAAACCTTGGACTTCTTAAATTCCACTCCCCCTTATCTACTTATTTATTACTTTATTTTAATTTAATTTTTAACACACAACTAAAAATTACTAATTATGATCTTAAATTGTCAGTTTATTTGCATTTACCACTTTCTTTGCTCTTCACTCCTTTTTGTATCTCAAACATTTTATATGGGATTACTTTCTTTCTGCCTCAAGTATATCCTTCATCATTTCCTTTAGAGGGTTTTTTAGTAATGAACTAACAATTTTTATTTATCAACATTTATTTTGACCTTATTCTTGAGAGAGATTTTTACTCAGTATTCAATTTTAGGCTAATAAATTATTTTTTCAGTATATCACAGATATCATATAACTGCTTTGCTAGCTTCCACTGTTGCTATTGAAAATCTGCTTTCAGAAAGGACTAATATCCAGAATCTACAAAGAACTCAAACAAATTAGCAAGAAAAAACAAACAGCCCTATCAAAAAAATGTGCTAAGGACATGAATAGACAATTCTCAAAGGAAGATATACAAATGGCCAACAAACATATGAAAAAATGCTCAACATCACTAATGATCAGGGAAATGCAAATCAAAACCACAATGCAATACTACCTTACTCCTGCAAGAATGCCCATAATAAAAAAAAATTTTTTTTTAATAGATGTTAGTCGGGATGCAGTGAAAAGGGAACACTTTTTGCTGATAGGAATGTAAACTAGTACAACCACTATGGAAAACAGTGCAGAGATTCCCGGGCGACAGAGCGAGACTCCGTCTCAAAAAACAAAAAACAAAAAACAAAAAACAAACAACAAACAAAAAAAAAGAACTGAAAGTAGAACTACCATTTGATCCAGCAATCCCACTACTGGGTATCCACCCAGAGGAAAAGAAGTCATTACATGAAAAATGAAAAATATACTTGCACATGCATGTTTATAGCAGCACAATTTGCAATTGCAAAAATATGGAACCAGCCTAAATGCTCATCAATAAATGAGTGGATAAAGAAATTGTGAGAGATATATATATATATAATGGAATACGATTCAGCCATAAAAAGGAATGAAATATAAAGAAATTGTGAGAGAGAGATATATATCTATTCAGCCATATAATGGAATATATATCTATTCCATTATATATATTCCATATAATGGAATATATATCTATTCCAATATATTATATATTGGCTGAATATATATCTATTCAGCCAATATATAATGGAATACTATTCAGCCATAAAAAGGAATGAAATAATGGCATTTGCAGCAACCTGGATGGAATTGGAGACTGTTATTCTAAGTGAAGTAACAGAGAAATGGAAAACCATCGTATGCTCTTACTCATAAGTGGGAGCTAATCTATGAGGATGCAAAGGCATAAGAATGATACATTGGACTTTGGGGACTTAGGAGAAAGGGAGGGAGAGGGGTGAGGGATAAAAGGTTATAAATTGGGTGCAGTGTATACTGCTCAGGTGATGGGTGCACCAAAATCTCACAAATCACCACTAAAAAACTTACTCATGTAACCAAACACCACCCGTTCCTCCAATACCTATGGAAAAAAATAAAAATAAAAATAAAATAAAAAATAAAGAAAATCCGCTGTCAGTCTAGCTATAGCTCCGTTGAAACCAATCTTCTCTCTCTTTTTCCTGGCTACTTTTATGATTTTTCTCTTTGGTTTTATGCAATTTCACTATGATGTGTGATACAGTTTGGATCTGTGTCCCCACCAAATCTCATGTCAAATTGTAATTGCAGTCTCCAGTGTTGGAAGTGGGGCCTGGTGGGAGGTGATTGGATCATGGAGGTGGATTTCTCATGAATGGTTAACATCATCCCCTTGGTGCTGTTCTCATGATCATGAGTGAGTTCTTACAAGATCTGGTTGGTTAAAAATGTGCACCTTCTCCTGCTCTCTTGCTCCTGTCCCCACCATGTAAGACCTGCCTGATTTCCCTCTCCCTTCCAGCATGATTGTTTCCTGAGTTTCCTGAGGCCACCCCAGAAGCCAAGCAGATGCAAGCATCATGCTTCCTATACAGCCTGTATAGCCACCTCTTTTGCTTATTCTTTTTTAAATATTTTATTAGTATACTTCAAGTTCTGGGGTACATGTGCACAGCGTGCAGGTTTGTTACATAGGTATACATGTGCCGTGTTTGTTTGCTGCACCCATCAACTCGTCATTTACATTAGGTATTTCTCCTAATGCTATCCCTCCCCTAGCCACCCATCCCCCGACAGGCCCTGGTGTGTGATGTTCCCCTCCTTGTGTCCATATGTTCTCATTGTTCAACTCCCACTTATGAGTGAGAACATGCAGTGTTTGATTTTCTCTCCTTGTGTTACTATGCTGAGAATGATGGTTTCCAGTTTCATCTATGTCCCTGCAAAGGACATGAACTCATCCTTTTTTATGGCTGCATAGTATTCCATGGTGTATATGTGCTACATTTTCTTTATCCAGTCTATCATTGATGGGCATTTGGCTTGGTTCCAAGACTTTGCCATTGTGAACCGTGCCGCAATAAACATATGTGTACATGTGTCTTTATAGTAGCATGATTTATAATCCTTTGGGTATATAGTAGTGGGATTGCTGGGTAATGGGATTGCTGGGTATTTCTAGTTCTAGATCCTTGAGGAATCGCCACACTGTCTTCCACAATGGTTGAACTGATTTACACTCCCACCAACAGTGTAAAAGCATTCCTATTTCTCCCATATCCTCTCCAGCATCTGTTGTTTCCTGACTTTTTAATGATCACCATTCTAACTGGTGTGAGATGGTATACAGCCTGCAGAATGGTGAACAAATTAAGCCTCTTTTTATATTACCCAGTCCCAGGTATTTCCTTATAGCAATGTGAGAATAGACTAATACAACGTTTCTACAGATGTTTTACTTATCCTACTTGGGATTCAATGGGTTTCTTGGATGTCTAGATCAGTATCTGGATCTGCTCTGAAAATGTCTGGTTACCATGTCTTCAAATACTGCCTCTGGCCAGTTCTTTCTCCCCTTCCTTCTAAAATTCCTTTTTAACATTATCTTTTATGTCTCTTAACCTCTCTGTCATATTTTCCATTTTTTGATTCTTTGTTGCCTTCAGAAAAATTAATTTTGCTCTTTCACTAATTGTTTCTTCAGTTGTGTCTAACCCATCACCTGAGCCTTTAATGTTGGCAAAAGCCTAAACTTAAATATTTTAAAAATCCTTAGTTATTTAAAAAATCCTTAGTTATTTTTTAAATCCTTAGCTTTTTATTTTTACTTTTATTTGTATTTATTTTATTTATTTATTTATTTTTGAGACGAAGTCTTACTTTGTTGCCCAGGCTGGAGTGCAGTGGTGTGATCTCAGCTCACTGCAACCCCTGCCTTCTGAGTTCAAGTGATTCTCCTGTCTCAACCTCCCAAGTAACTGGGATTATAGGCACCATGCCCGACTAATTTTTGTATTTTTTGTAGAGATGGGGTTTCACCATGCTGATCAGGCTGGTCTTGAACTCCTGATGTCAGGTGATCTGCCCATCTCGGCCTCCCAAAGTGCTGGGATTACAGGCATGAGCTACCACACCCAGCTGATCCTTAGCTATTTTTAAAATCCTTAGTTATTTTAAAAATCTTTGACACAGTCAGCAGAGATGTTTTGTAGTTTATAGCTGCTCATTCAATAATATAAAGTGTACATGAAGTTTTTTGGCTCTCTTTTGTTTCTGTTGGTTTCCTTGTGGCCTTGGATATCTTTAATTATGTGCTGCCCATTGGCCTTAGAAAATGATCTGGGGAGATGCTCTGTGGCCTAAGATGAAGTTGCCCTTCTTCCAGGAGAATTTGTATATGCCTCTTTTAGGTACAGAGGTACCTTTCTGTCTGGTACTACTCTAAGCTTCATTCAGGGTTTAAGGTTCCTTAGACCACCCACATCTTTTGAATTCGTGGGAGGAACTGTAATTACAACTTCCCATGGATTTTATATTTATCCCTTGCTCCTTCTGGCCGAGTTAAATTGACCCAAACATCTCAAGGGTAGAAGCAGGAAGGTGGATTCACCTTTGAGAGTCCCTTTTCATGCAGAGGCTTCCATTAAATCTTTGTCTTCAGAGGGAACTGCACGTTGGCTTCTATCCCTCTCACACTGAGGGTCTGTGAAAACCACTGGTCTGTTTCTCAGACCAATTTGCAAACACTGTCAGGACAAAAGTAGTTCATAGTGCTCTGCTGGCCTCTGGATTTTTTGCATTTTCTTAGCTTTTAACCTGATATTTAAAAAAAAAAAAATTGATCAATTTTATGAAGCTTTTAAAAATTTTTGTCATTATTTGTATTATTTTTATTATTATTTTTCTGAGATGGAGTCTTTCTCTGTCATCCAGACTGGAGTGTGTGGCAGGATCTTGGCTCATTGCAACCTCCACCTCCCAGGTTTAAGCAATTCTCCTGTCTCAGCCTCTCAAGTAGCTGGGATTACAGGTGCGTACCACCACACCTGGCTAATTTTTGTATTTTTAGTAGAGATGGGGTTTCACCATGTTGGCCAGGCTGGTCTTGAACTCTTGACCTCAGGTTATCCACCTGCCTTGGCCTCCCAAAGTGCTAGGATTACAGGCATGAGCCACTGCACCAGCCTTGTCCTAATTTTTAAATACTCTTCACCAAAGAGTAGCTCTGAATAACCTGACTTACCATGAAGAAAGCATCTGGACACATAGAGTGAACACTTCAGCCAGTTTAACTTCTCTATGGGAAATTAGCACTGCATCCTCTGCTGGGAGGCAAAGCTACCCACTCTGCATCAATCAAGTGTTTAGTGATCTTTGGAAGGCTAGAGGTTTATAACTGTCTTGAGGCAAATAATCAAAAAAACCCCAAAAAACAAAAAAACCTGGAGGTGGCCAGAATTTTCATTCTGGAATCTTTAAAATACTTCTTCCATCCTGCACCAAAAGGGCTCCCTCCACATCTAAATTCCACACCTGGAAAGGGGAAGCATCTGGTGGGTGACCTACCTATAGTAGACTTTCCCCCACCGTCTCTGGCACCCATTGTGGTAGATATATGGCACGTTCACGCTTCATTCCTCATGAGTGGAATTTGCCTCAAGAAAGAGGGGCACTTGCACCTCGCAAAGTCAAGTTCTGTCCTTGTTTTGGTTTTGAATTGGCTACATCCATATTTCTGGGGTTTTTATTCCTTCCAAAATTCATGTTGGAACTTAATCTTCAAGGTAACAGTATTGGGAGGTGTGGCCTTTGGAATGTGATGGAATCATGAGGGCTCTGTCTTCATGAATGGGGTTCGGTGCCCTACTAAAAGGGCTTGACAGAGGGAGCTCATCCTTCTTGCTCTTCTGCCTTCTGCTAAGTGAGGACACAGCGTTCCTCCCTCCAGAGGATGCAGCATCAACACACCATCTTAGAAGGAGAGAGCAGCCCTCAGCAGACACCAGACCTGTCGTCACCTTGATCTTGGACTTCCCTGCCTCCAGAACTGTGAGGAATAAATTTCTTTTGTTTATATTAATAAATTACCCAGTCTGTGATATTCTATCATCACAACACAAAACACACTAAGACATATATCGAGGCTGTGTGGGAAAAAGAAGGCAGATAGGTAAGATAGTTGGTAAGGAGAAGATAGAGAATTTGATTGTTTCTGCTCCTGGTGTTCAAATGCCCTTCCCTGTCTTTCCATAGGATTTCGAGCAAGTTAATCATTTCTCATGGTTAACTTGTGTTGAATTGGTGTCTGTTTGGTGGAGATGAAAAAACAAATTAATGAATATGATGTCATGACTGGTTTGAGACTGCCCATGGAAAGCTGAGCATATCTGCTTTACTTATTTGTTTACCTGTTTGGCCCCTGTAGCTATTGGTACTTGCAACCCTGGATGATGATGGTAAAATTAGGTACCCAAGAGAATGAACCCAATGAGGAGATGGGAACTTTCATTTAAATGGCACAGGGGAATGAAATCTTTAGCCAGGAAGCCTTTGAAGTGAGATGTTGCTTAAGTAGAATATCTTAACGAGAAGATAGTCATGATAATCATTTGCAGCTACACATTCAAGTTCGACTAGCATTTATCAAAGACCTATCATGCAGTAGGCATTAGGCCAGGCATTTTGATTTTTTAATTTTTATTTACTTTTTATTTTTTAAAGTAGAGACGGCATCTCACTATGTTGTTCAGACTGGTCTGGAAGACCTAGACTCAAGAGATCTTCTGCCGGGCGTGGTGGCTCACACCTGTAATCTCAGCACTTTGGGAGGCCGAGGCAGGTGGATCACGAGGTCAGGAGTTTGAGACCAGCCTGACCAACATGGTGAAACCTCATCTCTACTAAAAATACAAAAATTAGCCCAGTGTCGTGGTGGGCACCTATAATCGCAGCTACTCAGGAGGCTGAGGCAGGAGAATTGCTTGAACCCGGAAGGCAGAGGTTGCAGTGAGCGGAGATCGTGCCACTGCACTCCAGCCTGGGTGACAGAGCGAGACTCCATCTCAAAAAAAAAAAAAACAAAAAAAAAAAAACTTCTGCCTCGTCCTCCTAAAGTACTGGGGTTACAGGCATGAGCCACTGCGCCTGGCCTAGGCTAGGCATTTTAAAAGGCATAACTCATTAAGTTCAGAACAAAAGAATTATGCCCCTTCTTTGGTGCCGAGCAGGGAAATGTGAAAAAAGAAAACTATTTTAGGACTAAGGAAGGAAGGTTTTCAAAAGACATTATGCCATATAGGGAAAAATATTTCAGAAATATTTCCCGGAGGCTCAAGGGCACATTTTAAAGCTCAAGCTTGAATAATACACCACTCAATTACATCCTTAGTTTTTCTGAAGAATGTGGTAAGAGTATTCGACATAAAAGATTTGCATTTTCTCCATAGTAGTTCATCTTGCATGTTAACTTTAAGGCAAGATTGTACAACATGTTGTTTCTATGAAACCCACTGGCCGGGCGCGGTGGCTCAAGCCTGTAATCCCAGCACTTTGGGAGGCCGAGACGGGTGGATCACAAGGTCAGGAGATCGAGACCATCCTGGCTAACACGGTGAAACCCCGTCTCTACTAAAAAATACAAAAAGCTAGCCGGGCGAGGTGGCGGGCGCCTGTAGTCCCAGCTACTCGGGAGGCTGAGGCAGGAGAATGGCGTGAACCCGGGAGGCGGAGCTTGCAGTGAGCTGAGATCCGGCCACTGCACTCCAGCCCGGGTGACAGAGCGAGACTCCGTCTCAAAAAAAAAAAAAAAAAAAAAAAAAAAAAACCCACTGTACGTGAGAAGAGGATTCTCAGAACACAGAACAAAAGTGCCACGCAAGTCTGCTAGGGAAGGAAGCACGTGTGTCCACATAGGGAGGTATTTCTGCAAGAAAAAGCACTCTGTTTCCTTCTCTTTGATGCTGTGTATTATACACTGTCTTTTTTTTTTTTTTTTTTTTTTTTTGAGGCGGAGTCTAGCTCTGTCGCCCAGGCTGGAGTGCAGTGGTGTGATCTCGGCTTACTGCACCCTCTGCCTCTGGGGTTCAAGTGATTCTCCTGCCTCAGCCTCCCGAGTAGCTGGGATTACAGGTCCGTGCCACCACACCCAGGTAATTTTTGTATTTTTAGTATTTAGTACAGACAGGATTTCACCATGTTGGCCAGGCTGTTCTCAAACTCCTGACCTCAAGTGATCCACCTGCTCCAGCCTCCCAAAGTGCAGGGATTACAGGTGTGAGGCATTGCACCTGGCCTATACACTGTCTTTCACTCTAGCTATGTGTGTGTGCCTTCCATCTCATACTGAACTTCTGGCTTCTTGGGATCTGGTGTTATTTCACCACAGTACCTAGCACAGTGAGTTGCCTATCACAGGCAATAATTAATAAGAGGTTGCATGGAGTGCAGATATTAATGCTAGATCTGGCTCTGCCTCTAAAGATGGGAAAACTCAAGTATAGCAGATGCTTGTTCTTTTCATCTTGCCAGTGTTTGTTCTTCCTACTTCTCAATGGCAGACTCTAAATTTTTATTGGTTATCTATTCCTTACCCATGCAATCTATACCCTTTGGGGAAAAACTGAACCTATTTCTGGCTCCAGGGGCAAATCCTGTTTAGCTTAGACCAATCATGACATTCTATCATCCTCCTGGCCCCAGGGATGGGGTCAAAGATGGGCAGGTTCCCTGCTCCAAGCCAATGAAATGCAAGATGAGATGATGCTTGCTGGAGATTTTAAGAAAAGAAACTTTGTTACTCATCTGTGGGTGCTATGGATAATGACGCTCTTTTCTCCCCTGATATGAATAAAGAAACCTAAGTTGGTCAGGGGCAGTGGCTCACGCCTATAATCCCAGCACTTTGGAAGTCTGAGGCGGGTGGATCACCTGAGGTCAGGAGTTCAAGACCAGCCTGGCCAACATGGCGAAACCCCGCCTCAACTAAAAGTACAAAAATTAGCCAGACATAGTGGCTCATGCCTGTAGTCTCAGCTACTCGGGAAGCTGAGGCAGGCGAATTGCTTGAACCCAGAAAGAGGAGGTTGCAGTGAGCCAAGATCACGCCACTGCACTCCAGCCTGGGTGACAGAGGGAGACTCTGAAAAGTCCAAAGTCTATGAAAGTTGCTGTCAGTCTTCTTGTGACCACAAAGAAGCCAACCTTAAGATACAACAGGCAGCTTGGAAAGCAGAGAAAGAGATGAAAATAAACTGGATCATTGTCCAGATTATTGAGAAACATATATCTGGACTTCTCAGTTATATGAGCCAGTAACTTCCCTTTATTGTGTAAGGTGGTTGGATTGGAATTTTGTTACTTGCAACCAAAAGAATCCTAATTTAATTGGGGTATAGACATTATGATCAATAGTGACTCCTTTCAGCTTTTTTTTTTTTTTTTTTTTGACAGAGTTTTGCTCTGTTGTCCAGGCTCGAGTGCAATGGCATGATCTTGGCTCACTGCAACCTCCACCTCCCAGGTTCAAGCGATTCTCCTGCCTCAGCCTCCAGAGTACTGGGACTACAGGCATGTACCACCATGTCCAGCTAATTTTTAATTTGGTAGAGATAGGGGTTTCACCATGTTGGCCATGCTGGTCTCGAACTTGTACCCTCAGGTGATCTGCCCCACTTGGCCTCCTGAAGTGCTGAGATTACAGGCGTGAGCCACCGTGCTGGCCCATTTCAGCTTTTTAAATTATTTATTTATTTATTTTTTGAGATGGAGTCTTGCCCTGTCGCCCAAGCTGGAGTGCAGTGGTGCAATCTTGGCTCACTGCAAGCTCTGGCTCCCGGGTTGACGCCATTCTCCTGCCTCAGCCTCCCGAGTAGCTGGGACTACAGGCACCCACCACCATGCCTGGCTAATTGTTTGTATTTTTAGTAGAGACGGGGTTTCACCGTATTAGCCAAGATGGTCTCGATCTCCTGACCTTGCAATCTGCCTGCCTCGGCCTCTCACAGTGCTGGGATTATAGGCGTCAGCCACCGCACCCGGCCCCATTTCAGCTTTTAACATTCAATGATTCTATTAGAACCTCCAGTTCTTGGACTGGAGTTCTTAATAGAAGAGCTTAAAGACCAGCCTAGGCAACATAGGGAGATCATGTCTCTGCAAAAACAAATATTAAAAATTAGCTAGGCATGGTGACACATGCCTATAGACCCAGCTAATCAGGAGACTGAGGTAGGAGAATCACTTGAGCCCAGGAGATCAAGGCTGCAGTGAGCTGTGATTGTGTCTCTGCACTCTAGCCTGGGCAACAGAATGAGATACTGTCTCAAAAAAAAAAAAAAAAAGGCCGGGCGCGGTGGCTCAAGCCTGTAATCCCAGTACTTTGGGAGGCCGAGGCGGGTGGATCACGAAGTCAGGAGATCGAGACCATCCTGGCTAACATGGTGAAACCCCGTCTCTACTAAAAATACAAAAAACTAGCCGGGCGTGGTGGCGGGCGCCTGTAGTCCCAGCTACTCGGAGGCTGAGGCAGGAGAATGGCGTAAACCCGGGAGGCGGAGCTTGCAGTGAGCCGAGATCGCGCCACTGCACTCCAGCCTGGGTGACACAGCGAGACTCCGTCTCAAAAAAAAAAAAAAAAAAAAAAAAAAAAAAATCCACCAAAAAGTGTAATAATTTTAATATGAAATGTGATAAGTTGGTATTAACCACGTTGCAACAACACCTACGTCAAGAGAGTTGACCATATACCCAACCTTGAGACCCCAGAGAAATTCATTCCTTCTTTCTCTCCAGCTGCAAATGTCCCTCAACGTTGCCCGTTTTCCACAGGGGCCCAGGTCCATGTTTTCCCAATTGCCCTGTGAGGGTCCTCAAACTCAGAAGTTCCCCTAACCAGGGAGTCTTTCCAGAAAGAAAAAGTATCTTCTTTCTCTTTGTGTATTCAGCACCTTGAACAGTGCCTGTCACAGACAGGGCACCTAATAAGTATGCATAAATAAATGTTGGAGTTATACAAGAAGTATTAAACACCTATTGTATGCCAGATTCTGAAGAAGGTGCTGGAATACAGCAACGCACAAAGCAAAGTCACTGCTGCGGGTGGGTGGCCTGAAAGGACCTCTCAGAGACTGGTAATGTCTCACTTCATATCGCCAGGTGCTGATTCTATGGGTGTGTTTACACTGCAAACATGCATCAAGTCATTCACTTATGATTTGTGCGGTCACTGCATCTTTGCTTTACTTCAGTAAAAATGTTTCTAGAAACAAAACAAACAAGTTCTTACTCTCAGGGTGTTTATACTCTAGTCAGAGGAGGCAGACAATACAAATAAATATGTACTACGTTGGGAGGTAACAAGTGCCATAAAAATATGGATGTAAGAAGAAAGAATTCAGTGAACACTAAGATGAGACAGAACAAGTATCCTTTGCTAGATCGCCCTGAGTACAGGGTACCCACACTCCAATCATTTATCCGAGAGGGCTCGGATCCCAACCCACTTTCTGAAGCCAGGCTCACACCCTCCTCCATGCTACTGCTGAACTGAACTAGGAGGTAATTCCAGGAACAGATGTGGAAGTGAGTAGGGATGGCTGAACTTAGATTTACAATGTGACTCACAAAATAGCACCAGGAAATCTGTCTTCAGCTCTGATTTTTCCACCCATTGGAAACACGCAATCAGAACTTGAGCAACCATTCTTTATACTTTAGGATATTTAATGAGAAAGGTTTAGATTACAAAGATGGAAAAGACTATTTCCCCCAACCCCAGCAGGCAGTTTTGGAGAATCTGTTGGGTGCTCAAGTGCAATGGAGATTCAATTCTAAGTTCAGTTCTAAGATCCAATTCTAATTAAAAGGAGTTTAGCATTTTGTTAAGTAACAAGACCCACACACATAAAACGATTATAGAATAATATCAGAATTTTTAAAACCAAACTTTATGGACTTACATGCTACCATTTGCCTCTCCTTTACAGTATTTGTCATATTCTCCATTTTATTAGTTTTATGTATGTATATATTTATTTATTTATTTTAGAGAGAGAGTCTTTGCCATGTTGCCCAGGCTGGTCACAAACTCCTGGCCTCAAGCAATTCTTCTGCCTCCATCTCCCTAGTAGCTGGATTACGGATGCGAGTCACAGCATCCAGCTTGCAATTTATTTATTGATTGATTTATTTACTTACTTACTTACTTACTTGAGACAGAGTCTTCTTACTCTGTCACTCAGGCTGGAGTGCAGTGGTGCAATCATAGCTCACTGCAGCCTCAGCCTCCTGGACTCAGGTGATCCTCCCACCTCAGCCTCCTGAGTTGCTGGGACTACAGGCATGTATCACCATGCCTGGCTAATTTTTCTATATTTTGTAGAGGTGGGGCCTCCCTGTGTTGCCTAGGCTGATCTGAAACTCCTGGGCTCAAGCAATCCACCTGCCTTAACTTCCCAAAGTGCTGGGATTATAGGCATGCCACCGGGCCCTGTCTCAGCTTGCAATTGTATGTTTACACATGTGAGTATTTGATTATTTGCCCATGTTGTTCACCATGTGCCAGGCATCGTACGAGTCAGACCCACCCATAATCCCCTAGTTTTTGTGGTCATGGAGGAAGAGGACAAATGGAGACCCTGACCTGTGGCCCATTCTCCTTCACATCTCCCCCAGTTCCGCCTCTGCTTTATCTCATACCAGGAGGGGCCTTGTGCAAACTGTGTGGACACCACAGCCAACCAACCTAAGCTCTGTCCATACTCCTTGGCTAAAGGCTAAGTGCGAGGTGGACCTGAAGAAGTGGCCCATGAGACCCTGAGGTTGGCTTGAGGCCATTTGTGCAAGTAAGTGCAAGGAGTGAGTTCCTGGAACATCGTCCGGGGTGGGAGTGGGGCTCCTGTGGCACATCCACCTGGCCACAGAAAGTTCGCAGCTGGAGAGATGGGGCAGCGGCAGGTGAGGACCAGAGAGGGCCCCTAAAGCTTGACTGGATGCAAAGGCAGTACTAAGTCTAGCTGCTGAGAATACGGGAAGGAAATGTACAAACTTCTCCACTTTCATGTTGCTTACATTCCAGTGCATGGATCCAGACTACAAACAAGTACGTGGGATGCTATATAAATCGTCTAATATATAGTGGGTTTAGCAGTAATAAGGACTCTGGAAAAGAGAAGGGAAACAGAGCATACGATTTCAATAATGCTGGTCAAGGAAGGTGTATTGGTTGCCTGGAGCTGCTGTGACAAACTGCCACAAACCAAGTGGCTTAAACAACAGACATTCATTGTGTCACAGCAGCCCAAAGTCAAGGTTTCGGCAGGTTTGCTCCTCCTGAGGCTGTGAGGGAGAATCGGTACCCTGTCTGTCTCCTAGCTCCTGGCAGCCTCAGGCTTTCTTTGGCTTGTAGAGGACAGGTGTCCTTCTGTGTCATCACATAGTCTTACCTCTGTCCATGTCTATCTCTGTGTCCAAATTTCCCCTTTATTTCTTTTCTTTTCTTTTTTTTTTTTTGAGACAGAGTCTCCCTCTGTTGCCCAGGCTGGAGTGCAGTGGCCCAATCTAGGCTCACTGCAACCTCTGCTGCCTCCCAGGTTCAAGAGATTCTTATACCTCAGTCTCCTGAGTAGCTGGGATGATAGGCACCCACCACCACTCCCAGCTAATTTTTGTATTTTTAGTAGAGATGGGGTTTCACCATGTTGGCCAGGGTGGTCTCGATCTCCAGACCTGCCCTCCTTGGCCTCCCAAAGTGCTGGGATTACAGGTGTGAGCCACTGCACCTGGCCTCTATAATTAAAATTTCGATGAAAAGGATCTTCCTTTAATGGAAACCTGGCAGCGACTGATCTATTTCAGCATTACGAAAGGACCATTGTAGCCTCAAGAGTTCTCTGTGATTTCTCATGTTAATTCCCCTCAGGAGGCAAATAAGCAGTTCTTTGGACTTCCAAGGAATCATCCCTGACCTTCTGCCTCCACTTATCTCCAAGTTGGAGTGCTCTCTGAGCTGTGAGCCATCACCCCCACCCCTAACGCCTCCCCCGTCCCGCCATCCTGCCCTGGCCTCAGAGAAAAATCACTTTCAAACAGGCTTTGTTCCCACCACGTTCAAAATAGTTCAGAGTAAAGCTGTGTATAAGAAGCAAAGTCATAATGGGTGTCCTGGAAGCCCAGTCCCACCAGTATGCAATGTTCCCATGTAACAAACACGCACATGTACCTCTTGAATCTAAAATAAAATGTGACAGGAATTTTTAAAGCAGCAGCAAAACTCCTTCGTTCCATTCTATTCACCTTCCTCTCACACTCCACATCTCACTCTTAGCTGCAGGGGCCCGACTGTTTTCCCCTCCTGACTTCTCCAGTTCTGCCTGACCTAGCCGGGCTTGTCGTGAGACTCAGTCCTTTGTTCCTATCCTCCCTGTGGCTGTGGGCGTCCTTGCTCACTGCCCTATGTCTGCAACAGTCTCCTCCTTGTCTGTCCAAGCCTGTTCCGTATCCAAATCCTTGTGTAAGACTCTGGCCCTGCAGCTATTTTCTGGTGACATATGCCCTTGGCTTCTCTCTAGGGACAGGATGCACAGAAACAGACTCGAAGAACAGCAGAGGGAGAAAAGCCACAAACAGCAGCCCACTTCAGAGCCTGACATCTTCTGGGGGTTTCACAGGAGAAGCATTTGCTACAGCTTCCTTTCTTTCTTTTTCTTTTTTTTTTTTTTTTTTCCCCCGAGAGTCTCGCTCTGTCACCCAGGCTGGAGTACAGTGGTGCAATCTTGGCTTACTGCAACCTCTGCCTCCCGGGTTCAAGAAGTACTCCTGCCTCAGCCTCCCGAGTAGCTGAGACTACAGGTATGTGCCACCACACCTGGCTAATTTTGTATTTTTGATAGAGACGGGGTTTCATCATGTTGGCCAGGCTGGTCTCGAACTCCTGACCTCAAATGATCTTCCCGCCTCAACCTCCCAAAGTGCTCAGATAACAGGCCTGAGCCACCGCATCTGGCCTACCGCTTCCTTTCTAGAGCTGCATTCTCTCCTCCAAAATAAAGGAGCTTGGTAAAGGTGAGAAATGGGCCCTTTAGGCCTGGTTTGTTGTTTCAGCAGATGGATGATAAAGGGAGAAGGATGAACAAAAGGCCTTGTTTGTGCCTGGCAAAGCCTCTTGGGAACCAAGACACACCCAAATACGCTTAAAGTGCTCGGAAACCAATCCACACTGAGCCCTGCACATTCATACTTCTTGTATAGTTTTATCTTCACACCACAAAACCCACTGTGGAGTAGGTTTTATTTTTCTCATTTTATAGATGCAAAAACTGATATTTTCAAGGCTAAGTCCCTCACCTGGTCACAGTGTTAGTAAGAGGTAGAGCCTGGACTGAATTCAGTTCTGAGTCCAAAGTCTGTGCTCTTTTATTTCTTTTTATTTAAAAATAAATGTTGTTGTTGTTGTTCCGAATATCTAAGTAATATATGTTCTTTATTAAAAATTTAGAAATGAGAACATAAAATATAAAATTAAAGCCACCTATAACTCTACCATCTAGAAATAGCAACCATTAACATTTTAGTACCGTTGTCCTCATTCTCTGCAGGGGATTGGTTCCAGGACCCCGTGGATACCAAAATCCAGATGCTGAAGTCCCTCATATAAATTGGTGCAGTACTTCCATATAAACTATATACGTCCTCCTATATACTTTAAATCATCTCTAGATTATTCCTATCATCTAATACAATGTAAATGCCATGTAAACAGTTGCTATACTCTATTATTTAGGATATCATGACAAGTAAAAAATCTGTCCATGTTCAGTACAAACATAATTTTTTTTCTGAATATTTTTGATCTGAGGTTGGATGAATCCATGAATGCAGATGACCTCCTTTTTGTTGTTGCTTTGGTTATTTGTTTTATTTATTTATTTGAGACAGAGTCTCACTCTGTAGCCCAGGCTGGAGTGCAGTGGTCTCAGCTCACCTCAACCTCCGCCTCCTAGGCTCAAGTGATCCTCCCACCTCAGCCTCCTGAGTAACTGGGACTACAAGTGTGTGCCACCATGGCCGACTAATTTTTGTATTTTTTGGTAGAGACAGGGTTTAGCCATGTTGCCTGCCTGGTCTCGAAATCCTGGGCTCAAGCAATCTGCCTGCCTCGGGCTCCTAAGTGCTGGGATTACAGGCATAAGCCACTATGGCCCAGCCTGTTTGTTTTAAATAGCTTTATTTTTTAGAGCAGCTTTAGGTTCACAGCAAATTGTGAGGAAGCTACTGAGAATTCTCATACATCTACTCCCCCCGTACGTACATAACTTCCCCCATTATCAACATTCTCAAACCAGAGCAGTACCTTTTTTACAATGAACCTACGTTAACATGTCATGTAACCAAAAGTCCATAGTTGCATTAGGGTTTACTGCTGGTGTTGTGCATTTTATAGGTTTGCACAAATGTAAATTATACATATCCACCATCATGGTAAAAAACCAAGAAGATTCAGTGCCCTAAATCCTCTGTGTTCCATCTATTCATCCTTTCCTCCTCCCTGACTCCTGGCAACCACTGAACTTTGTACTATCTCATAGATTTGCCTTTTCCAAATGTCATATAGTTGGAATCATATAGTATGTAGCCTTTACAGATGGGCTTCTGAAATGGACTTAAGTTTCCTCCATGTCTTTTCATAGCTTGGTAGCTCATTTCTTTTTAGCACTGAATAATATTCCATTATCTGGATGCATCACAGTTTATCCATTTATCTACTGAAGGACAACTTGGCTGCTTCCAAGTTTTAGCAATTATGAGCAAAGCTGCTATGAACATACATGTACAGGTTTTTGTGTGGACATAAATTTTCAACTCATTTGGGTAAATACCGAGGAGTGCAGTTCCTGAGTGGTATGGTAAGAGTATGTGTAGGTTTGTGAGGGACTGCCACAATGTCTTCCAAAGTGGCTGTACCATTTTACATTCCCTCCAGCAATGAATGACAGTTCCTAGTGCTCCAAATACTCACCAGCATTTAGAGTTGTCAGTGTTCTGGATTTTGGCCATTCTAACAGGTGTGTAGTGCTATCTGATTGTCGTTCTGATTTACTTTTTCCTGGTGACATATGGCGTGGAGCATATTTTCATATGCTTATTTTCCATCTGTATATCTTTGGTGAGGTGTCTGTTAAGGTCTTTGGCCCATTTTTTAAATTGGGTTGTTTTCTTATTGTTCAGTTTAAAGAGCTTTTTGTATACTTTCGATAACAGTCTTTTATCATATATGCCTTTAGAAATCTTTTCTCCCAGTCTGTGGCTTTTCTTCTCAATCTCTTGATAGTGGCTTTCACAGAGCAGAAATTTTTAATTTTAATGATATTCAATATATCAATTCTTTCTTTGATGGATCATGTGTTTAATGTTTTATATAAGAAGTCATTGCCAAACCCAAGGTCATCTGGATTTTCCTCTCTCATCTTCTAGGAGTTTTATAGTTTTATGTTTTACATTTATGTCTATGATCCATTTTGAGTTAATTGTTGCAAAGGATGTATTGTCTGTATTTAGATTCTTTTTTTTTTTTTTTTTTGCATGTGAATGTCCAGTTGTTCCAGCACCATTTGTTGAAAAGACTATTTTGCTCCTTTGTCAAAGATCAGTTGATCATAGTTATGTGAGTCTATTTCTGGTCCCTCTCTTCTCCTCCATCACTCTATTTGTCTGTTTTTCACCAATACCACACAGCCTTGATTATGTTATCTTTATAGTAAGTCTTGAAATTGGGTAGTCTCAGTGTCTACATTTGTTCTTCTCCATCAATACCATGTTGACGATTCTGGGTCTTTTCACTCTCCATATATGCTTTAGAATCAGGTTTTCAATATCCACAAAATAACCTGCTGGGATTTTTACTGGGATTGCATTGAATCTATGGATCAAGTTGGGAAGCACTGACATCTTGACAATATTGGCTTTTTCTATCAGAGTGTTGTGGTTTTATATATAGCTATATATATAGTTATATATATGTAGATATATATAGTGTTATATATTTAGTTATATATAGTTATATATATAGTGTTATATATAGTTATATATATAAAGCTATATATAGTTATATAGAAAGCTATGTATAGTTATATATAGTTATATATATATAAAACTCTCTATATAGTTATATACATAAAACAAAACATATGGAAAATATATATTATATACATTACATATATTATATATTTTGTTAGATTTATATCTGAATATAAATATGGTGCTAATGTAAATGTAATTATCTTTTTAACTTCAAATTCCACTTGTTCATTGCTGGTATATAGGAAAGCGATTTAGTTGTGTGTATTGATGTTGTATCCTTCAACCTTGCTATAGTTACTTATTAGTTCCAGGAGTTTCTTTGTCAATTCTTTTGGATTTTCTACATCAATGATCTTATTATCTGCAAACAAAGACAGTTTTATTTCTTTCTTTTTAATCAGTATACCTTTTATTGCCCTTTCTTGTCTTATGGCGCTAGTACTTTCAGTACTGCATTGAAAAGGAGTGGTGAGATATTCTTTCCTTGTTCCTGATCTTAGTACGAAAGCTTTTAGTTTCTGATCATTGAATATGATATTAGCTGTAGGTTTTTTATACATTTCCATTATCAAGTTGAGAAAGTTCCCTCTCTATTCTTTGTTTGCTGAAAGTTTTTTATCATGAATGGGTGTCGGATTTTGTCAAATGCTTTTTTCTGTATCTATTGATATGATCACGTGATTTGCCTCTTTCGCCTGTTGATATGATGGATTATATTCATTGATTTTCAAATGTTGAACCAGCCTTGCACAGCTGGGATAAATCCCACTTGGTTGTAGTGTATAATTCTTTTTATACACTGTTAGATTCAACTTGCTAATATTTTGTTGAGGATTTTTAAGTCTGCATTCATGACGGATGTGAGTTAATAGTTTTCTTTTCTTGTAATGTCTTTCCCTGGTTTTGGTAGGAGGGAAATGCGGGCTTCGTATAATGAGTTAGGAAGCATTCCTTAGGGTTTTGTCTTCCGGATAAGGTTGTAGAGAATTGGTATAATTTATCCTTTAAATATTTGATAGAATTCACCAGTGGACCCATTTGGGCCTGGTGATTTCTGTTTTGAAAGGTTTTTTGTTATGAACTCAATTTATTTAATAGATTTAAACCTGTTCAAATTGTCTATTACTTTTTGTGTAAGTTTTGGCAGATTGTGAATTTCAAGGAATTGGTTCAACTCTGCTACCAAATTTGTGGGCATAGAGTTGATCATAGTATTCCTTTGTTATACTTTTAATATCTGTGGGATCTCTAGTGATGTCCTGTCTTTCATTGCTGAGATTAGTAATTTGTATTGTCTCTCTTTTTTTTTTAAGCCTAGTTAGAGGCATATTAATTTTATCAATAGTGTCAAAGGATCAGCTTTTGGTTTTGTTGATTTTCTCTATCAATTTCCTGTTTTCAATTTCCTGGATTTCTGCTCTGATTTTTATTTCTTTTCTCTGCTTACTTTGTATTTAATTTCCACTTCTTTTTCTAATTTTGTAAAGTGAAAGCTTAGATTGTTTATTTTTAATCTTTCTTCTTTTTAAATATACGCATTTAATGCTATAACATTTCCTCTGAGAACTGATTTTGCTGTATCTCATATATTTTAATAAGCTGTATTTTCATTTTCACTTAGTTCAAAATATTGTAAAATGTCTCTTGAGATATCTTTTTTGAACTATGTGTTATTTAAAGGGGTGCTGCTTAATCTCAAAGTATTTTGGGATTTTCCAGCTATATTTCTGTTATTAGTTTCTGCTTTAATTCCATTGTGGTCTGAGGGCAGTGTATGATTTCTATTCTTTTAAATTTTTAAGGTGAGTTTTATGACTCAAAATGTGATCTATCTTGGTGAATGGTTCACATGAACTTGAGACGAATGTGTATTCTGCTGTCTTTCAATGTCAATTATATTCAGTTGATTGATGGTGGTGTTGACTTCAACTGGGCCCTTACAAATTTCATGTCTGCTGGATCTGTTCATTTCTAATGGGGGGGTTTTGAAGTCTCTAGCTATAATAGTGAATTTATCTATTTCTCCTTGCAATTCTATCAGTTTTGCATCATTTTGACACCGTTGTTAGGTACATGCACATTAAAGATTGTTATTTCTTCGAAGTCACCTCTTAAGTCTAAGTTTATGTTATGTTGTACAATTTTACACTCTGCTTTTTTCTCACTAAAAACATGATTTTTAATAGGCCCAGGCTGTTTTCACTCTACAAGTCCAATATTTCTTAATCAACTTGATTGAGACCAATTTGTAATGATTCAAGTTACCACTGCAGGAAGATGCTATTTATGTGCTCTGGGGAGTGGTACGATGGAGTCCAGGACATCAGGTAGAGAACAGGTTGTGAAGGAGCCCTAGACAGCCAGCAGCCGTCATCACAAAGAGAGATAGCAGAAAAACAAGTGGAAGCTTCAGTTGGGATTGGGCGAGAGAGCAGGTCGGCACCAGTGCAGAATGGACCAGCAATGCTTCATCCATTGGAACACCTGACTCTTACTTCAAAAAATTAGGACCAGGAATCCAAGATGAAAGGAAGTTTGAGTACTTCTTAAGAGATGAGCCAAGGACCTGGGCAGAGGGTGAGCCCAGGTTCAGAGTCCACTCAGACCAGTCACCTAGGCTGACTGTCCAGCAGATCTGACCGATGGGACCTCCAGCCTCTATCCTGAAACTCAGGGACTTTATTTCTCTGTGCTTTAACTTTCTCACCTGCCAGCCTGCAGTGTGTATAACTTCATGTGTCCTGAGCTGCTGAAGCACAGTTTGAAAGTGAGTCATGGTAAATGCTTGCTATGTAAAACTTCTTTAGTAACTGCTTCTGGGAATCGCTTCAATTATTGCCCCACACTGTTTGCCTGGCTGTGGGTCAAGCTTTCCCCTCTCTTTGGGAAACCTGGCCTCGATTGGCCTTGTCTCTGCTTAGAATGGAAAAGGGAAAGGGGACTCTGATATGATTTGGCTCTGTGTCCCCACTCAAATTTCATCTTGAATTGTAATCCCCATGTGTTGAGGGAGGGACTTAGTGGGAGGTGATTGGATCACAGGAGTGGTTTACTCCATGCTCTTTCCCTAATAGTGAGGGAGTTCTCATGAGATTTGATGGTTTAAAAGTGGCATTTTCCCCTGTGCTCGCTCTCTCCTGCTGCCATGTTAGATGTACCTTGCTTCCCTTTCGCCTTCCACCCTGATTGTGAGTTTCCTGAGGCCTCCCTGGCCATGTGGAAATGTGAGTCAATTAATCCTCCTGATATGGTTTGGTTGTGTCCCCAACCAAATCTCAAGTTGAATTGTAGCTCCCAGAATTCCCATGTGTTGTGGGAGGAACCCAGGGGGAGGTAATTGAATCTTGGGGGCCGGTCTTTCCCGTGCTATTCTTGTGATAGTTAATAAGTCTCACAAGATCTGATGGGTTTATCAGGGGTTTCCACTTTTGCTTCTTCCTCATTTTTCTCTGGCCACTGCCATGTAAGAAGTGCCTTTTGTCTCCTGCCATGATTCTGAGGCCTACCCAGCCATGTGAAACTGTAAGTCCAATTAAACCTCTTTTTGTTTCCAGTTTCAGGTATGTCTTTATCAGCAGCGTGAAAATGAACTAATACACCTCCTTTCTTTATAAATTACCCAGTCTCAGGTAGTATCTTTACAGCAGTGTGAGAAAGGACTAATACATGCTCTAAAGAAAGGATGAATCATCATTAAATAAGAGGTTGGGTGAGAGGTGGAGTTAATGGCAATGCGCTTGATGCTACTGAATCAGCTGGGTTTCAGACTATTCTTCTGTCCCGAGGTCTCCAAGGCCTGCTCACAGTGCAGTCATGTTTTGGGCTTCAGGACCTCCAGCTTCTTTACACAGTGGTACCCCTGAGCAAGCTTTCAGTGCCAACCAACTTATTGGCTTCAAAGGCAAGGGTGGGCCTTATCTTGCCATCCGATTAGGGCTGTGGAATCTTTTGTGGACTAAAATTTCTCCTGAGTCATCTTTTGTTTTCATTGGAATACAGTTGCTGCTTTTCCATAACTGGTTAGTAGAGAATGCTCTGTGACTGCAGTAGGATCCTCCAAAAATCATGGCCTTGAAGCAAGGAGACACTGGTGTAGTAGAATTCAGAGAAGGACTCTTTTCAGCACAAACATCAGAAGCATCGAACTTTGAATCAGTACGTGACTAAGTGCAGTGGAGGAACAAGTGAGAGCAAGGCGGAGAGAAAGGCGTAGAGTGATATGGCCAGGATGCTGAGGCAGATACCCCTTGGTTCCTCCCTGCTTTGTTACCATCAAGACTTGTGTTCATTTTTCACTCAGAGCTTCTGTTTCTCCACGGATTCCCAGCACAGCCTCTCAGGGAAGGGTCGCTTATTCAGCAACTGTTTATTGAGCAGCTACTGAGAAGAAGGAGCCCCTGTAAAGCAGAGCCATGTGTTCATCTTATATGCAAGGCACCTAGCACTGTATCTGGCACATCTTAAACATCAAACCAATGCTTATGGAATGAGTAAATAAACGCATGGGTGGGGAAAAAATAAATGAATGAAGAGGAAGAAATGAATCAATATAGAAGCACTGAGGTTTGAAAATCTTCTTGGAAGAGTTGAGGTAAAGATGAAGCTTTAGGTTTTTGTTTGTTTAAAAAAATTTTTTTTTTTACTTATTTATTTTGAGACAGAGTCTTGCTCTGTCGCCCAGGCTGGAGTGCAGTGGCGTGATCTTGGCTCACTGCAACCTCCGGCTCCCAGGTTCAAGTGATCCTCCTGTCTCAGCCTCCCAAGTAGTTGGGACTACAGGCACATGCCACCACATCCAGCTAATTTTTATATTTTTAGTAGAGACGGGGTTTTACTATGTTGGCCAGGCTGGTCTCGAACTCCTGACCTCAGGTAATCCACCCGCCTCGACCTTCCAAAGTGCTGGGATTACAGGTGTGAGCCACCACGCCCGGCCTGTTTTTTATTTTTTGAGACAGGGCCTCATGTTGCCCAGGATGGAGTGTAATGGTATGATCATGGCTTACAGCAGCACTGGGCTCAATGATCCTCCTGCTTCAGCCTCCACAGTAGGTAGGACTACAGGCATGTGCCCCGGCACCCAGATACTTTTTTTATTTTTTTGTAGAGACAAGGTCTTGCTTTGTTACCCAGGCTGGTCTTAAACTCTTGGCTTCAAACAACTCTACCACCTCAACCTCCCAAAGTGCTAGAATTACAGGCACGAGCCACTGTACCCGGGCAAGTTTTGATGTCTCTAGCAGTCACTAGCACATCCATGGAAGTAAGTGGGAATAAAAGAGTGGACTCCCTTAAAAATACAGAGAAGAGAGAGACAAGGTCACTAGAGAAGCAGTGAAAGTCCAGATGTTAACCAGCTCCATTGTGTAAGGAGCAATGTGGCCCAACCAGACCAATTTTGTTAATGCCTTTAATGATTAGTTTCCTAGTTAATAATTGACACATCATAACAAAGAAAGCTGAAAACTGGTAAGTCAGTTATTTCATCATTTTGGATTCTCCTGTATGTCTAGGTCCTGGTGATAGTCACCAGGTGACAAACCTGGAAACATTGGCAGGGAAGGTACATTTTTAACCTTCTGGTATAGTTAACTAAAATTCAAATAAACTTAAACACAATCTCCTCACTTACCTGAAGAGTAATGAGGGTTGTCAAGAGGGTGTACTAGGCAGGGTGCGGTGGCTCATACCTGTAATCCCAGGACTTTGGGAGGCAGAGGTGGGTGGATCACTTGAGGCCAGGATTTCGAGACCAGCCTGGCCAACATGGTGAAACCTGTCTCTACAAAAATATACAAAAATTATCTGGGCGTGGTGGCAGGCACCTATAATCTCAGCTACTTGGGAGTCTGAGGCAGGAGAATCGCTTGAACCTGGAAGGCGGAGGTTACAGTGAGCCAAGATCATGCTATTGCCCTCCAGCCTGGCCGACAAGATGAGACTCCATCTCAAAAAAATAAATAAAATTAAAAAAGAAGGTGTACTGATTGCCCAAAAAATCTGGGTGCCCTAAACAGATCCTCAAATTTTAGGATTTGAGCTCTCAGGACAGAACTGCCATAGAACAGAGTGACCCCACACGTAACTGGAGAGCTCGCTTTAACAGGAAAAGCTCTGGGGATTTTTGCGTCGCCATTTCCTCTTTAAATACAACAGAAAAAATCCATTTAGCTAGGATTCTGGAACTCTGCCAGCTCTTCCTGCCCTATCGGACTGTAAAATTCAACAAGGGATCATAAATAATAGACTCTAGTCCAAAAATACATTTGGGGAATCCTGTCCAATAGAATCACTGACGTCAATGACTTCTGCATGGCCTCTGATATTTACTTCAAACAATAAGAAGAGAGATCACAGTTCCCAGTGTTGGTTCCGCTAAGCAGAGCTGAGTGACGGAAATGCAGCCCAGCACAGGCTTCGCACAGCCTAGGGAGCCCTGGCGTTTAGTTATCTTTTGCTGCGTAATCAATGGCCCAGAACCTAGTGGGTTAAATCAACAACATCGTAGCTCATGACTTTGTGAGTCAGGAATTCCAGAGTTCAACTGGACCGTTTTTCTGCTGTGCATGGTATCAGCTGGGGTCAGGCAGCGGTGTTCAACAAGCTGACTGCCTCCTCTGCAGTATCTAGCATGGCTCCACTCACATCGCTCAAGCTTCAGTGGGGCTGGTTGGAACCACCGACCAGAGGACGTTCCCAGGGCCTCTAAGCCACGGCAGTCTCAGGGTAGTCTAGTGGCCCAGACTGGTGGCCTAGGCCTCCCAGAAAAGGTGTTGTAAGAGACCTGAGTAGAAGCTGCAAAACTTCTTTATGTCCTCTCCTCAAAGCTTCTAGAATGTCACTTCTGTAGCATTTGACTGGTCTAGGAAGTCACTAAGAACAGCCCAGCTCCAACAGCAGGAGCATTAGGTGCCACTTCTCAATGAGAGAAGTAGTATGAAACTGTGGCCATCATTAGCCTGGAACGTTGCAGAGCAGAAGAAACGTCACTGAGCAGACGTGGACCACCTGCACACACATCCTTTCACTTCTCCAGCTCCTCCTTCCGCAGCAGGAAGGAGACCGGAGAAATCTCAGGCAGGTCTTGAACACATCCTCCCGAGCCCTCTTAGAGATAGGGGATGCTGCAAACATCCCTGGAGATTTGGATGGCCTTCTGGGAACAGCTTTCTCTGTAGTGAACCACTTTCTCTGATGTGTCCCCCTAAGCTCCTAGTCCATCTCTTCTACAAACCTTTTATATCTTTGGAGGCCTTGAAAACTGGAGCTGCTCTTCCTTCAGCAACAGGTTAGGCTTGAACCTGGCACATCCTACCAACACTCAAGTGCATGTGCAAGTTCAGAAACTCCTCTTCTCTTCTCTTCTCTTCTCTTCTCTTCTCTTCTCTTCTCTTCTCTTCTCTTCTCTTCTCTTCTCATCATAGCTCACTGCTGCCTCGACCGGCACTGCCGCCTCGACCGGCTGGGCTCAAGTGATCCTCCTGCCTAAGCCTCTTGGGTAGCTGAGACTACAGGTATGCCCCAATATGCCCAACTAAGTGTTTAAAAAATTTTTTGGTAGAGATGAGGTTTCGCTATGTTGCCCAGGCTGGTCTCAAATTCCTGGGCTCAAGCGATCCTCTGGCCTTGGCCTCCCAAAGTGCTGGGATTACAGGTGTGAGCCACGGCTCCCGGCCCAGAAACTTTCTGTTTTTCTAATTCCTAAACACTGAAGCAAGATCATGGGTAAAGACAATCTGTCCAGTCCACAGCAGACATTTATTACCCCCAAGCATGGGGCGGCACAGAGCTGGATGCTGGCAGTACAAAGGGGAAGGAAGAAACACATGGTCAGTCCCCACACACTAAGTGACTCATAGGTAACAATAATAGTGCAGCACTACCGAACCTCATTTACAGATAAGGAATCAGGCTCAGAGAGGTTAGGTAACTTGTCTAAAGGCACACAGCGAAGAGGTGGCAAATCTGGGCTTAGGACCCAGGTCAGGCCATGCAACTTCATCTCAGAGATAAAAATCCTCTCATGAAAAGGAAGCAAGATGCATTTCTGGGTATTTTTAGAGAGGTTTACTGGGGGTGCTGGTTTTCTCCAACCATGGGGATAACTGGAGCTCACAGTAGAAGACTCAGAAAGGGTCACTTAGAAGGGACCTGATGCCACACACAGGCCCAGCTTTTCCAGTTAAACTACAACTTCTGCAGGCCTGCACTGTCTTATTTGGTGCTCTCAAAAAGTATCCATCCCCTTGAAATCGGTCTGGCAATATATGAAAAGAGCTATAAAATTGTTCCTATCCTTTGACCCAATTGTCTTGCTTTTGGAATATACCCCAAGGAAACATGCAGAAGAGAAAAGAAAGCAAACAGCACAAAGATGTTTACGGTAACACCGTTCATAACAGTGGAAACATGGGACATGACCCAATGCCCAAAATTGGGAAAAGGTTATGCAAACGATGGTACTTGAAGACAATGGAATGTTAAGTTGCTATTAAAAAGAATTAAGTTTACAGATTCTGTGGATGGATCAAAGTGCGTACATAAGATATTAAGAGAAAAGAATGTAAAAAAAAAGTATGCTTGGGTTACAAATATAAATCAGTCAGCGTGCTCATTGATAAGGATCAGAAATGAACATGGTGCTGCAAATAGCTGGTACTCTAGATTTATAGCATTGTTTTTTCTTCTAAAGTTCACAGTGCCATGAAAATACTAACTTTCGGTGTGGAGCAAGAGGGTGGAAAAAAGATCCATCATCTCCTTTTGCTCATGGTGAGAAGAGAGGGGATTTCCTCATCTGAAAGGATTGTGCATCTGCAATGTAATGTGTCTGCAAGAACAGCCCACTCTGTGTTAATCTACCTAACAGAAACACAGTGCTTGGGAGGCCAAGGTGGGAGGATGGCTTGAGCCCAGGCATTTGAGGCTGCAGTGAGCTATGATCGCGCCACTGCACTCCAGCCTAGACCATAGAAGTAGACCCTATCTCAAAAAAAAAAAAAAAAAAAAAAAATACAGCTTTCAAAACATCTGGCCTACACCCACTAGGCTACGTCTTGAAAAGTACATATAGTTGTAGGCACCATATTTCAGGGAACACTGACAAACTAGAGCTCATTTCAAGGATGATAGTGACTAAAGACCATGAGAAAATCTTGAAAAGACTTGAGGATGTCTAGCCTGCAGCAGAAAAACCTCTTGGAGACCCAAGAAGCTTCTGTATAGGCCGTGGGAAGAATTCGTGTACCAGCCCTTGGTGGTACACAAGCACCAAGACTTGTGTACAGAAGTTATGGAGAAGCAGAGTTTAAGTCAAGATGAGGATCAGGGTTATTCAAAAGAGGCCGTGGGATCCACACTACTAGAAGTGTGTAAGCAAAGCACGAAAGATTCTATCACATGAACAACTAATGGTCTCTTTTTCTGTAACCCTCCAATTTGACTTCCAGCAACTTAAATGGGTTTATGCTTCTACCAGGGGACATAGTTTTGCTGATTCATGAGGCTCTGAGGGAAAGGCATATGGTAAAAATGGAATTATCTGTTTGCCAGATGCTAAGATAGTTCTACTGACCCACTGTGTATGGGAATTCCATTTTGAGCTGTTTTCCCAGGACTGGTCAGAAGTGTTTACAGAGTGATGTGGTGGTGAACTACAGACAACTAGAGGTACAATCTGTTGATTTTTTGTTTGTTTATTTTCAATGAAAATTTAACTGCGTGGCATTGAGCAGCATCTGTGACCTTTGACCTTTTTTTTTTTTTTTTTTGAGATGGAGTCTCGCTCTGTTGCCCAGGCTGGATGGAGTGCAATGGCACCATCTGGGCTCACTGCAACCTCTGCCTCTTGGGTTCAGTGATTCTCCTGCCTCAGCCTCCCGAGTAGCTGGGATTACAGGTGCCTACCACCATACCTGGCTAATTTTTTGGTTTTTTTTTAGTAGAGACGGGGTTTCTCCATGTTAGCCAGGCTGGTCTTGAATCCCTGAACTTGTGATCTGCCTGCCTCAGCCTCCCAAAGTGTTGGGATTACAGGCATGAGCCACCACGCCTGGCCCAGAACAGGCAACTTTTTTTTTTTTTTTTTTTAAGAAGGAGTCTCACTCTGTTGCCAGGGCCGCAGTGCAGTGGTGTGATCTCAGCTCACTGCAACCTTTGCCTCCTAAGTTCAAGCGATTCTCCTGCCTCAGCCTCCCAAGTAGCTGGGATTACATGCACCTACCATTACACCCAGCTAATTTTTTTGTATTTTTAGTAGAGACAGGGTTTCACCGTGTTGGCCAGGCTGCTCTCAAACTCCTGACCTGGTGATTCACCTGCCTCGGCCTCCCAAAGTGCTGGGATTACAGGCATGAGCCACCGCGTCTAGCCCTTTGACCTTATTAATAAAGCAAACAACCATCAGTCAGCTATTTGTGTTTTCCAGTAGTTATGCTATGCCGTCTGAGAAATCCAAAATCTAAGCCATGATCCCGGCCTTCAAGAAACGTACATGACGCCAGCCACGATGAAGAATGAAGTCAGGGGATCTGAACTTGTGGAGATAATAAACAAGTGTAAAAGACAGAAAATACACATGCAAGCAAACAAATACCTAATTGCAAATTGCGATCTGTACTATGAAGTAAATAAGCAAGCCAACGTGATTAAGGGAGAAGGGAGGAGGGAGGTGACTTCTTTAAATCAGATGCTCAGAGCAGGCCTCTCAGGAGAGTGTTATTTATCCCAAAAGCTGAAGACAAAAAAGAGACTGCCACCCAGAAGATGGGAAAGAGAGAAACAGCACGTTGCTAGACACAAAGCATGACACTAAAAATCCTCTAAACCAAAGGGCAAACTTAAACTCATCTTTCAGATGAATGTCTATTTAAAATGCCCCCTACAGAGTCTAGAGCAGAGCTTTACTCATTTTCGATGCTCAGTACACATGGAGTGAACAGACAAGTGGCTCTGAGAATAGCTTTCTTATTGTTGGGCAATTGATACCCCATTCAGTGTGTACGTACCAGCCCCTCTCCTTAGTTACAGCTTCCTGGGAACTCTTGTGGATGACACAAAAGTAAGAAGAGGCCGGGCGTGGTGGCTCACGCCTGTAATCCCAGCACCTTGGGAGGCCGAGGGGAGCAGATCACATGAGGTCAGGATTTGAGACCAACCTGCCCAACATGGCGAAACCCCATCTCTACTAAAAATAGAAAAATATTAGCCAGGCATGGTGGCACACACCTCTAATCCCAGCTACTCAGGAGGCTGAGGTCCGAACCCAGGAGGCAAAGGTTGTTGTTAATTGAGATGGTACTACTACACTCTATCCTGGGTGACAGAATGAGAATGTTTAAAAAAATAAAAACCTTGCTCTAGACAAGCCTCCCCCTAGTTCTGCCAATGGTGAACATTCCTAGTTAAGCAGGGTTACCATAACCCACACCTGGACGTATCAAAGAAAACTGTGCATCTATCTGCTCAAAGTTGTTCAAATTCCCAGCCAGGGCACCTGCTCTATCTCAAAATGTAAGACTCTGGAATGAGCACTTTGTAAGTTTCAGGTCCACCACAGACGTTAATGTCTGGTGGGTGAATTGGATTTATGATCAGCATCATCTGGGAATCACATTCTGTCCATTAGGTTGAGCTAAGTGCTGTCAGGAATTTGAGGAAGAGCTCTGCTGAGTGAGGGAGCGAAAAAGTGGTTATGACGTTTTAAGTGACTCCAGATGGCCCCGCAGGTACTGCGGTGGCAGCTCCACGCAGGGCACAGCGACCGAGCAGTCTGCGAACTCACTTAACCCTCAGAAGTTTGGAATCCAAAACACTTGCCATTTGCTGTTTAATTTCACTTGCTTTTTACATGCACTAAGATGACAAGAAACCTCGAAGAGAAATCACCCAGTACACATTTTAGATTGAACATGAAAACTATAAATCTGCCCTTGAAAGTCAAACTTGCCTCACATTATAGAGTTTTGTGGAAGACCAAGTCCCATAAGCACAGCTCCCAGGAGTATAGTTAACACTCATTTCTGTTCTGAATATCTCCGATGAAAAAACAGTGAGGAGGAAAGTCCCTTAACTTTGTTTACAGAGCAATAACTCTGAAGCCAGTAAAAAATTGGACATTGAAACCATAAACAGAAAAAACAGAGAAAGATGTATTTCTAATGGAACCAGGAATAGCAGAGACACTTCTAATATAAACACGTAACTTCAAAGTAACATGAAATACATCCTATGGTACTACAGAAATGGAATTTGAGCCATATTCATCATTGTTTGTGAAATTAAACCAGGTAGCAACCAAATGTGACAACATTCAAGGGAAGAAGAATATATTCCAGAAAATATTCTTTTGATTTTGATTTTGATCTCTAGCAAATCCCCAAAATTGACAAATAACAGATGGTAAGTAAGCACTGAGAAAAGGAACGAGTGCAAGATACATCGATTAATAAAAATAAAACGGGACCATGATTTGTGATAGAAATCTAACAAAATCTCTCACGGTCTCCTCGTGGTCTGAAGGAGGTCTGCAGCCTCCATGGAGAGGTAATAGCTTCCATAGTTGATAGAACAGCTAAACTGGGCTCTTGGCCCCATATGAGCCTGCAGAGAGATCCCAGAAGCCCTCAAGGTCTATCCTTAGACCTGTCCATTTTCATCATATTGTCAACCTTCTAAATGGAAACGAAGACTAGCTGATCAGGTTTATGACTGACCACATGCTTAAGCAACTGCTGACATATTGGAAAGTGCCACACAGGGGTCCACTCACCCACTCACCAGCTGCTGGACCTTCTCTGAGCTTCAATTTCCTTCTCTGAGTGTTGGTCAGATGAGAATACCTCATAGAGGCTTTGTGAAAATTAAACTACACAACAGAAGTAAAATACCAAGAGAGTGTCAATAAATGTTGACTTTCTTCTAGTGTCAGAAACTGCCAGGATTCAATATCATCTCAATAACTGAGCATTAAAACTCCACAGTGAAATGTAATAGGACAAATATACATCTTATTTTAAAGTATGCCAAGGGAGGCTGGGCATGGTGACTCACGCCTGTAATCCCAGCACTTTGAGAGGCCAAGGCAGGTTGATCATTCAAGCTCAGGAATTTGAAACCAGCCTGCCCAACATGGCAAAACCCCGTCTCTACTAAAAATACAAAAATTAGCCAGGTGTGGTGGCACGCACCTGTAATCCCAGCTACTTGGGAGGCTGAGGCAGGAGAATCACTTGAACCCGGGAGGCGGAGGTTGCAGTGAGCAAAGATCGCATCATTGCACTCCAGCCTGGGTGACAGAGGGAGACTCTGCCTCAAAAAAATTAATTAATTAATTAATTAATTAAAAATAAATAAAGTATGCAAAGGTAGCCTAGGGGAGAATTAACCTAATATCAACATTGATTTCAGAAAAACAACTCAGGGAATTTTTAATGGGCTACAAATTTAGCATAAAGAGGTTTTTTGTTTGTTTGTTTTAAAAAAGACAATCTGAAAATAGAGTGCTAATGATGCAGTATATGGAGTAGGGCTAATGGCTGAATGTTGTAACCAGGCATGGTTTGTTCCATAAAATGATACCTTAAGCCACATTGAGTTAATAAGAAGTACACAATTAATATGGTCTGTGCTTATCCTATAGAAGCCCTATATTTGATATCACTGTAATAGTCATCAGTTCCAGCTATTGTATACTTATTAAATGGTAAACCTAATTATCTCTTAATAATGTGTTCTGTAATTCAAATTTTATAATTTAAATGACTCTTTCCTTTTTCTCTCTGTTAGTCAAAAGTATTGTGATGATTTATAACCTAGTCCCACAAATTCGTCTCAAAGAAGGACTACTGTCATATATATAACAAATGATATTAAATATGCAAGAATCCATCCCTTGAATTTTGGCACATTTGGTTGCTACCTGGCTTAAGTTCATAAACAATTACTGAAAATGACTAAAATTACATTTCTATAGTACTGTGAAGTAACAACATTTTTATATATATTAGAAGTGTCTCTACTATTCCTGGTTCCATTAGAAAGACATCTTTCTCTGTTTTGTCTGTTTATGGTTTTAATGTCCTTTTTTATTTTTTTAACTGGCTTCAGAATTAATAAAATATAAGTGGAACCTAATTTTTAAATATTCATATTGACTGAGATAGCATACTTTTCAAATGCTGTTTACAGAAGCAAGGCTTCACTGAGTCATGTTTACAATGAAGGAGAGGAGAGAAACGTTTAAACAAAAAAAGCAGACTGCACTGGGTCTGTGCAGACAGACATTATGAAAACTTTCACAGAGATACTCAAAATCCTCTTTCTTTAAATAAGGCTTTGCTCCTCATCTAGCACCAAATATAGCGCATACCAAAGTCGTTAAAAACAAAGCCATTCTTTTAGCTCTGAGTGTAAAAGTGCATCTGCTGTTTTTTTCTGACAAAAAAAGGGAATTATTTTCACCATTTTTAACATGGTCAAAAAGAACCAAATGGATTTTTAGGGTGTTTTCCAAAAGTGAAGAAAACGGGAAGTGAGCTGTTACTAAATATGTAAGAATCTGGATAACTGAATGAATTTAAACCAAATATTATACATAAAACTTCAGTTTAGCAAAAATCAAAGTACAGTATGTTTCATGGGTTCAGAATTGCTGCTGAAACATAGGTATACATAGATCAGTTGTTACCCAATTTATATTGCTATAAATGCAATATTCATGTGAATATGCTAAGGCATATTAAGAATGTAAGTCTTCTCATGCCTATAATCCCAGCACTTTGGGAGACCAAAGCAGGTGGATCACCTGAGGTCAGGAGTTTGAGACCAGTCTGGTCCAACATGGTGAAACCCCGTCTCTACTAAAACTACAAAAAGTAGCCAGGTGTGGTGGCACGTGCCTGTAATCCCAGCTACTCAGGAGGCTGAGGCAGGAGAATCGCTTAAACTCAGGACATGGAGGTTCCAGTGAGCTGAGATCACGCCATTGCACTCCAGCCTGGGTGATAAGAGCAAAAAACTGTCTCAAAAAAAAAAAAAAAAGTATAAGCCTTGCAGGCTGGGTGGGGTGGTTCACACTTATAATCCCAGCACTTTAGGAGGCTTGAACCCAGGAGTTCAAGACTGGCCTGAGCAAAAGAGTGAGACCTAGTCTCAAAAAAAAAAAGGGAGGGAGGGAGGAAGGAAGGAAGGAAGATAGATAGATAGATTAATCAGATAGCACTGGATCTTCCAAAACAAAAAAGTGTATAGGCCTTGTAAGCCAAGTAAAGTATATTACAATGTTCTATTGTTAGACGTTGTTATCAGTAATTTTGTATCTCTGTCCTTCTCTTGTCACACTTTACACTCTTTACACTAAGCAGAGCTTCCCAGTTAAGAAAACATTCAAAACACTTTCTTTAGTTGCCTTGAATGTGAGACACCTTGAATGAATTAAACCTGCTTAGTGCTACCAACACTCATGTTTCTATTGGCTGCTAGTGCTGACCGCAGGGTTGAGGAAGGTAGAAAGATACCCAGATTCCCTCCAAAAATAACCAACATGTTTGTAGAAGCAGTCACTGTCTTCACCACGCTTCCTCTTTTTTTGGTTCAAGTCATTTCCTCCATGGGAAATTATCTGTAAATGAATCAATCTTGTAGCCTAACAGGTTGCCTTTTCCTCGAAATTCTGTTTACTTGGGATTCTTCCCTAATCTCTCCACCAAATATATTTGGAGAAGGAGAAGGGTTTAGTCCTTCTCCTTCTCTGGTTAGCTCTGTGGTTAGAAATGTAAATAGTGAATTTAACGTGACTTCTCTGTGCTGTTTGGAAGGATTCTTGCAGCAAAATGTCCCCCAACCATAAAAAGGCAAGGTGAGGTAATGCAAGGAATTAATCTAGCTGTAGATATGTGCATTGCTATAAATGTAAATAAATATCTGACAGGTGTGATTTAAGTTGTAAAAGAGTCTATTAAAACATAACTATTTTTTATTTAAAAAATCAGAAGGGGCCAGGTGGGGTGGCTCAACGCCTGCAACTCCACACATTGGGAGATCAAGGTGGAAGGATCACTTGAGGCCAGGAGTTCAAGACCAGCCTGGACAACATAGTGAGACCCCCAACTCTATGAAAAAACACAAAATTAAAGTGAGCTGGGCATGGTGGCATGCACCTGTAGTCCCAGCTACTAGGTAAGCTGAGGTGGGAGGATCACTTGAGCCCAAGAGTTCAAGGCTGCCGTGAGCTGTGATCTTGGCACTGCACTCCAGCCTAGGCAACAGAGTGAGACCCTGTCTCAAAAAAATAAATAAATAAATAAATAAATAAATAAATAAATAAAGGAGAACAGCTTCAAATTACCCATTTGTATTCCATTATATTCATAAGCCATGCATTTTACTGGGGCCTGGTTTCAAATTTGCAGTGCTTGCCTACACTCAATGGCAGATATCTCCATTTCCACAAGCCCTTTGGCTCTCTCTCTAAAAATAAATGAGGCCGAGAACAGTGGCTCACACCTGTAATCCCAGCACGTTGGGTGGATCACCTGAGGTCAGGAGTTCGAGACCAGCCTGGCCAACATGGTGAAACCCCATCTCTACTAAAAATACAAAAATTAGCAGGGCATGGTGGCACGTGCCTGTAATCCCAGCTAGTCGGGAAGCTGAGGCAGGAGAATCCCTTAAACCCAGAAGGCAGAGGTTGCAGTGAGCCGAGATCATGCCATTGCACTCCAGCCTGGGTGACAGAGTGAGACTCCATCTCAATAAATAAATAAATAAATAAATAAAGTGTTTTTTTCCTCAAAAAAAAAAAAAAAAAATCACACTATTTGTAGATTAAACCAAGTACATAGGTTAAACATGTGAAGAAAGGGATGGAAGAGAAATCAGAGTCAGTGTAGATGCTATGTTTTCAAGCCCAAGCAGTTGGGGAAATTAATGAGTTAAAGTGAGAGGACAGGTGTTATAATCTGCAAAGTGCTACAACAATGTCCGTGATTGGTATAGGTACAGGAACACAGAGAGGAAAAACTAGGAAAGGTGGATGTAGCTAGCAACAAGAACAATGAGTTCAGCTGGGAACTTCCTGTCTTTAAAAGTGAGATATTTAAGCAGAGATGTACCAGACACAGTGAAAGATTTCCACTTGGAAGTTGAGTAAGGTAGCTCACCTGGAGGCAGATTTAGGAGTCATCACATAGGGGTGATGTTTGAGTCTTTGAGCAAATAAGGGAATGTGGACAGGAAACATCATTAATGACAACCCCTTTGAGTTTCACAATATAAATCTTTCCACTGCCTTTTTCTCCAGTACATAGTCAATTGTTGAGGTCTTGTCTATGTCTGCCTTTTCTCTGTCCTTTGTTTGTTTGTTTTAGCTTATGCACTTCCAAAAAGTAAGAATGTGTCTGTTTAACTCACTTTGAACAGTAGAGAACTCAGTATCACTGGCACAGAGGCTCTACAAGTGCAAAGTTCTTACCCAACATGCGTTGGTTTGGCCTAAGCTTGGAGATGGAGGGTCTGGCTCCAGGATATAAAGCATGGAGGCAAGGGTAAGTGCAGAAGCAGGGCTTCAAAGAAAACCCTGCTCAGGCTAGGCGCAGTGGCTCATGCTTGCAATTCCAACACTTTGGGAGGCTGAGGTGGGTGGATCACGAGGTAAGGAGTTTTTGTTTGTTTGTTTGTTTTTTGAGACAGAGTCTTGCTGTGTCGCCCAGGCTGGAGTGCAGTGGTGCAATCTCGGCTCACTGCAAGTTGCGCCTCCCGGGTTCACACCATTCTCCTGCCTCAGCCTCCCAAGTAACTGAGACTACAGGCGTCTGCCACCACGCCCAGCTAATTTTTTGTATTTTTAGTAGAGATGGGGTTTCACTTGTTAGCCAGGATGGTCTCGATCTCCTGACCTCATGATCCACCCACCTTGGCCTTCCAAAGTGCTGGGATTATAGGCATGAGCCACCGCGCCCTGCCAAGGTCAGGAGTTTGAGACCAGCCTGACCAACATGGTAAAACCTTGCCTCTATTAAAAATACAAAAATTAGCCAGGCATGGTGGCGCATGCCTATAATCCCAGCTACTAGGGAGGTTGAGGCAGGAGAATCGCTTGAACCTGGGAGGCGGAGATAGAAGTGAGCTGAGATCGTGCCACTGCAGGTGGAGACCCTGTCTCCAAAAAAAAAAAAGAAAGAAAAGAAAGCCCTGCTCAGAAGGCAGCACCTATGAAGGTATGTGGTTGCCTGGTGGAAACCACAAGATAGCAAATGAAATGGGTTAGACAAGGAGGGAACCAGATCTAATGAATAAGGGGGAAAGGTATAACATATGACGGCTTCCCTAACCTCTAGCCCTCTAGTTCCACATTCCTGTCCCAGCACCATTCTGACACAGTCTCTTCACAGTTCACCCTGTATTGTAGGCTTTGGAATATGCCTCAGGGCATGTGTGTTCCTATGCATCTCAGCTATTTTGTGCTGCTATAACAGAATACCACAGACTGGGTAATTTGTAATGAATATACATTTATTGGCTCACGGTTCGGAAGTCCAGTGTCAAGGGGCTGGCATCTTGTGAGGACCTTCTTGCTGCATCACAGCATGGCAGAAGGTGTCACATGGTGGAAGGGCAAAAAGAGAGGGCAAGGGATAGGCAAGCCCACTCCCACAATAACAAACCCACTCCCATAATAACAAACCTACTCCCTTGATAACAACATTAGCCCATTCTTGAGGTGGGGCCCTTGTGATCTAAACACCTCTTAGAGGTCCCACCTCCCAATACCATTACAATGCCAATTAAATTTCAACATGAGCTTTGGATAGGGACAAACATTCAAACCACAGCGCTCTGTGTACTTTACTATCTTTCCTTAAAGTCAGTTGTGGTTTTGGCTGTCTGTGAATAACCAGATTGTAAACTTCTCAAAGGCAGGGATGAAGCAGAAGCCCACTGTTCATGGCCTGTCCTGGAACACTGGAGGAACTCCAGCTTTCCTGCTACCTGGGTCTGAATTAAGGACATCCCAAATTTCAGAACTTGGTTTACTACATCACAAGGGCGTTGCCCTTGCTCTACTTTGTTCCTGACACCATTCCCTTCATTCTGCCAGGCAACCGCCTCACTCTCCATCTAGTTATTTGCTTTCCTTATCCCTCACATCCAGTATCTTCTGATGTCCTTAGGCAATGTCTGCATCTTTCTTCTTTGACTCAGCACTCTCAGAAAACCATGCTTTGGAGCACATGCTTAACCTGACCCTAGGATCTCTGCACTTTCCCTGCAAACAGGCCCTGCCCAATGTGTCCCAGAAAGAGATCTGGTCATTTAGTGTTTGTCTATCTCCTCCCTTCTGGCCTGTGAATTCCCCATTTCTGACAATCTTACCCTCATATCTTCTACTCTGGAGATGAGTGAAAAGTTGTGGGTTGAAACCGTTCCAATTGTGATTAGAATGTATGTGGTCATTAGCAAACAAAATATAATAAAATATAACTCAAATGAATAAGTAAAAGCAGTTCATTTTCTGTGGCTATTCAGCTTTTTGGTTATAGTTGCCTCTTTTTGCATAAAATTAGAATAGAACTAGTTTGCTGTGTTTACAGAAAAGGCTTGCTTTGCTTTGCCAAGCAAATTGGCAGAGAAAGTGTTCTTGCAATAAAAGGACACAACATTCTAATATCCTTTCCTAGTTCTGCCCTATAAAACGCAGTCTCTATTGCATTCCCAAGTATCAGGGAATTATAACTTCCCTCCATCACCACCAACACTGCTACAGACCAAGAAAGAAAAGCCAACATCTTTATTAACTCTTTGAATAAATTGTTATTGTGCACACATCAAGTGGTGGGAGCTGGGCTAGGCGTTGTGAGAGTTACAGTCATGTGGAAGCCATGATCCCTGGCCCACAGCTACTCGCAGTCTAGCTGGGGAGATAAGACATGGCTATCAGCCACTATCAGGCAGTTGCCATAAATGCCGTGTACATGAGTGGTGGGATCTCAAGTGCCGTAGGATTTCAGAGGAGGCGGAGAAGAAGTCTGGCTTAACAGAGGAAGTTTGAATCTAGTTGGCCTTTTGTTTTCTCAATAAATATTTATTGGGTGTCTCTGAGGACTGGACTGAGTTCCGTGCCAATTGCTAAGGAACACAACAGTGGGCAAAACAGACATCATCTGTGGCTCTGATGAGAACCTATAGGGGAAAAGATATTAACCAGATGATCATACAATCATATAATTATACCACCTGCTAAATTATCTGAAGGAAGTAGAGGGGCCTATGGGGGCCTATGGGGTCAGGGAAGACTTCCCTATGAAGGGGATGTGGGAGCTAAGATCTGTAGATAAGTAGGAGTTAACCAGGCCACAAAAGAAAAGAAAAGAAAAAAGAAAGGAAAGAGAGAGGGGAGTGAGCATTACAGACAAAGGGAACAGTACGTCCAAAGTTCTTGAGGTAGGAGTAAGCATGGCGATTTAAACAATGAGAAACGCTCTGTGTGTGCGGAGCAAAACTGACAGGGAGGGGAGAAGACTGGAGCCAGACCACCAGGATCTAGTGGGCCCTGGTAAGGACTTGGGTCTTGATCCCAAGAGGAATGAGAATCTACTGAAGGGATTTAATAAGAGGAGAAATGATCATATTTGCATATTAAAAACATATCCTGGCCAGGCACAATGGCTCATGCTTGTAATACCAGCACTTTAGGAAGCTGAGGGAGGAGCGCCTGAGCCCAGGAATTTGAGACTAGCCTGGGCCACATCATGACATCCCGTCTCTGCAATAAATAAATAAATAAATAAATAAACTAAATAAATAAGCTGAGCGTGGTGGCACATGCCTAAGTCCCAGCTACTTTGGAGGCTGAGGCAGGAGGATCACTTGAACCCAAGAGTTTGAGGCTGCAGTGAGCCATGATCCCACCACTGCACTCCAGCCTGGGCAACAGAGACGCTGTCTAAATGTAAAAAAAAAAAAACAAGCCAGGTGTAGTGGCTCACACCTGTAATCCCAGCACTTTGGGAGGCTGAGGTGGGCAGATTACAAGCTCAGGAGTTTGAGATCAGCCTCGCCAACATGGTAAAACCCCATCTTTACCAAAAATACAAACATTAGCCAGGCATGGTGGCACACACCTGTAATCCTAGCTACTTGGGAGGCTGAGGCAGGACAATTACTTGAACCTGGGAGGTGAAGGTTGCAGTGAGCTGAGATCATGCTATTGCACTCCAGCCTTGACGACAGAGCAAGACTCCATCTCAAAAAAAGAAAACCAGCCAAATAAACCAAAAAAAAAAAAAAAAAAAAAAAAAAAGAATAACCAAATAGGTCAGGCATGTCAGCTCATGCCTGTAATCCCAGCATTTGGAGAGGCCAAAGCTGGCAGATCACTTGAGGTCAGGAGTTCAAGACCAGTCTGGGCAACATGATGAAACCCTGTCTCTACAAAAAATACAAGATTTAGCCGAGTGTGTTGGTGTGTGCCTGTAGTATCAGCTACTCAGGGTGCTGAAGTGGGAAGATCATTTCAACCCTGGAGGCTGAGGCTGCAGTGAGCCGCGATCACACCACTGCACTCCAGCCTTGGCAACAGAGCAAGACCCTGTCTCAAAGCAAAACAAAAAACAAAACAGAAACATTATTCTGGCCACAGTGTGGGGAATGATTGGTTGTAGGGCTCTGGAGTAGTTGCAAAAGATCAACTGTAGGCAGTTATACTGATCCAGGCAGCAGTTAATGGCGGGATTGGAGGAGAAAAGTGGATGTACGTGTCAGATACTTGAGAACAGAAAGCTGGTATCGGTTCTTAGGAACAGATCTTGAGAGCATGGAAGGTGTTTTCCTCAATCTCAGTGTTTCCTTCCTAGAAAGGAGTTTGTCTCAGCCCTTCTTCTTCCTCTTAAGAGTGAGCTGCCACAGAGAAGAATTCTCTGCAGGTCCTCCTGGCGTTGACGGAGCTGGGAGTGCTGCCCAGGAGTGGGTGGGTGAGTGGATCTCTGTCTTCTATTATAGTTTGGATGCAGGTCCATTTGGCCCTCACACTGGATTAAGTCCTTAACACTTCTCTATCGATAAAGCTAATATCTTGGCCGCCATATTTACTCTTCGGTTTATTTCTCTAACTCTGGGCAGAGAAGAGAGAGACACTATTTATTAGAGAGTTTTTTTTTTTTTTTTTGAGACAGAATCTTGCTCTGTTGCCCAGGCTGGAGTGCAGTGGCATGATCTCGGCTTGCTGCAACCTCTGCCTCCTGGGTTCAAGCAATTCTCCTACCTCAGCCTCCTGAGTCACTGGGACTATAGGTGCATACCACCAGGCCCGGCTAATTTTTGTATTTTTAGTAGAGATGGTGGTTTCACCATGTTGACCAGGCTGGTCTCAAACTCTTGAACTCAAATGATCCGCTCACCGAGGCTTCGCAAAGTGCTGGGATTACAGGCGTGAGCCATCGTGGCTGGCCCTTCTTGAGACTCCAAACAGATTGGATATGGGTGATGGGGCTTGATGGATGGATACGATTTTTTTTCAAGTTTTAAAAGGAGTTTATTGAAGAATATTCTTAGGAAGCCAACAACTTTTGAATTGTCATTTTTTAAATGTTATGTTTTCTTTTCATGCTGTATAATAAAGGTAACGTGTAAGAGGCTATGAGTTACAAGTTTCTTCCTACTGGAATTCTCTGGGAGAGCACAGTATAGTCATTTCTACAATGCTAAAATAATTTGTTTTAAGTTTCTTCTCTGCTTCTCTTCAAAGAGTGATGAATAATAACAGAAGACAGCATTAAAAACCCATTTTCCCCCATCATTCTGTAGTATTGGAGCCAGTATTTTTACCATCACAGTCTACTATTTTTGCTTCATCCACTTTAATAAGTTCTGTCACCTCTCTGAATTCAACATCATTCAATACAAAAGTCCACAGATTATCACAGAATCTGTATGTATTTAGAACGCTCCTGAAATTGACTCTGCTCCTAACCCTCTGAGCCAATGCTGAAGTTATAGCCTTATCAAACTGAAGTAGAATTTGTAGGTGGTCTGTTGAGACTGTATGAGCTCATCTAGGATCACCTGAAGACTGTTTCCCAAAGCAGTATTTCTGTGTAACTGATATGCCGTGGCTTAGGAAAAATTGCTCCAACTGCCTTTCTTTTTCCTTTTAGCTTTTTTGTTTGTTTGCTTGCTTGTTTGTTTTTGAGACAGAGTCTTGCTCTGTCACTGACGCTTGAGGGCAGTGGCACGACCATGGCTCACTGCAGCCTCTGCCTCCCAGATTCAAGGCACACACTACCATGCCTGACTTATTTTATCTTATTTTTTTTTTTTTTGAGATGAGGTCTCCCTATGTTGCCCAGGCTGGTCTTAAATTCTTGGGCTCGAGCAATACTCCTGCCTTGACCTCTCAAAGCACTAGGATTATAGGCATGAGATCCTACACCTAGCCAAAAAATTGCCTTTGTTATTCAAGCTTGCATTGAGGTACTGTGGGGAAAGGGCTTTGTGCTGCAGAGCAGAGAGAAACCACCAGGAGCCCAGCAGGATGTTCCTACTTCCCCAACCACAGAAACCCAGAGGAATACGATTTTGATAGAAATGGAAGGAAAGACATTACAGGTGTGGGGACAATATAAGTAAAGAAGCAAGATGGCTGGGCACTGTGGCTCCCAATGCCTGTAATCCCAACATTTTGGCAGGCCAAGGTGGGCAGATCACCTAAGGTTGGGAGTTCGAGACCAACATAGTGAAATCTCGTCTCTACTAAAAATACAAAATTAGCTGGGCACGGTGGCACATGTTTGTAATCCCAGCTACTCTGGACTCTGGAGACTGAGGCAGGAGAGTCACTTGAACCTGGGAGGTGGAGGTTGCAGTGAGCTGAGATTGTACCATTGCACTCCAGCCTAGGCAACAGAAGAGTGAAACTCTGTCTCAAAAAAAAAAAAAAAAAAAAAAGAAGCAAGATGACAGAAAAGCATACAAGGTATGACTGTGGAAAAGGGAATGAACCAATCCAACTAGAGCTGAAGATGTGTGTGAGGAAGTTAAAGTAGGGCTGGAAAGATGGTTGCATTCAGGTTATGGAAGGTGCAGAGGGCCATGCTAGAGTCTATGGATCTTATCTTATAAGCAAAGGAAAGTTACTGTAAGGTTTTCAAGTAGGCAGCATGAGCTAAACAACTTGTGGTGTGTAGAGCAGATTAAGCACAGAAACCAGTCAGGAGATTATTACAAGGTCCTGAACTGGTGTGACAATGATAATGAAGGAATAAATGCAGACATGTGAAGGAAGAACTCACAGGTCTTTCTTGGAAGGTCAGATGGAATGAGTGAGGGACAAGAAGAATCCAGGATGGCTCCAGGGTTTGTGGCCTCGATGCCTGGAGAATGGGAGTGGCATATGAATGTCAGGAGGAAGATGATGAATTTGGCCTTAGGCGCACTAAATTTGGAATGGAAGAGGGCTATCCAGGTGGAAATGTCCCGTAAGCTTTTGGGCATGAGAAAGACGTGGATTTACAGTTGTAGGGAAACGGTCCCTTACCCTATGGGGAAGAAGAGGGAAACCCCTCTGCAACGTCCCCTTTCCCATCTGAATTTCTAGTGCCTAACATGCATGAGGAGCTCTGTCATGCTTGTGAATTAATGATTGAAGAATGAAGGTTCTGTTCGCCACTTTGGCTTGAGATGCAGTCTTCCCAGGGCAAGGGGCGACTGAGATTCCTAAAGAAGACCCTGATGTCTGTAACCAGAAAGGGGTCAGTGACAGGGGACAGAAGACAAAGTGAGGGACAGATAAGTGGCTGTCTCAGCATGTGGAGCTGACACTTAATGCCTATCTGTCAGGACATGGCTCCAGCATAACTTTCTTTTATGGCTACAGCGTAGCTTCTCTGGGTAGGGACTCCTAAAGAGACTGTTGATATAAGTGGCTTCAGGCATCTATAAGCTTAATATACCTTCCAAGAGTGGGAGACAAGAAGACGGAAGAAGATGGTTTTCTCATCCAGACGCAAGAATACATTTTACTTAATGGGTTAAACACTTAAAAGTCAAGGATACAGAAACCATATTCAGTAAGGAAGGAACAGTCTTTTAAACAAATGGTGCTGGGAAAATTGGATATCTACATCCAAAAGAATGAAGTTGGATGCTTACCTTATACTATATACAAAAAAAGAAGTCAAAATGGACCAAAGACTTGAATTTGCCTGGGCGCGGTGGCTCACGCCTGTAATCTCAGCACTTTGAGAGGCCGAGGCAGGCGGATCTCCTGAGGTCAGGAGTTCAAGACCAGCCTGGCCAACATAGTGAAACTCCGTCTCTACTGAAAATAAAAAAAATGAGCCGGGCGTGATGGTGGGCACCTGTAATCCCAGTTACCCGGGAGGCTGAGGCAGGAGAATTGCTTGAACCCAGAAGGCGGAGATTGTAGTGAACTGAGATCTCACCACTGCACTGCACTCCAGCCTGGGCTACACAGCAAGACTCCGTCTATTAAAAAAAATAAAATAAAATAAAGACTTAAATTTAAGAGCTAAAAACTATACAACTCTTAGAAGAAAACATAGAGGCAAACCTTCATGACCTTGGATTTAGCAGTAGTTTCTTATATGTCATGCCAAAAGCACTGGCAACGACATAAAAATAGATAAATTAGACTTCATTAAAATTAAAAACTTAATAAAATAAAATTAAAAATGTTTGTGCATCAAATGACATTATCAAGAGAGTGAAAAGACGATCCACAAAACAGGAAAATATTTGCAAAGCATATATCTGATAAGGGTTTAATATCCAGAGTATACATAAAAATCTCTTACAACTCAACAACAGGAAGACACACAACCTAATTTAAAAATAAGGAAAGAGGCCGGGCGCGGTGGCTCATGCCTGTAATCCCAGCACTTTGGGAGGCTGAGACAGATGGATCACCTGAGGTCAGGAGTTAACAGTCTGGACAACATGGTAAAACTCTGTCTCTACAAAAAAAAAAATACAAAAATTAGCTGGGCATGGTGGCCTGCACCTGTAATTCCAGCTACTCGGAAGACTAAGACAGGAGAATTGCTTGAATCCAAGAGGCAGAGGTTGCAGTGAGCTGAGATCGCGCCACTGCACTCCAGTCTGCGTGACAGAGCAAGACTCCATCTCAAAATATAAAATAAAATTAAAAATAAATAAAAATGAGAAAAGCACTTGACTAGACATTTCTCCATACAAATTGCCAAAAAGCACATGAAAACATGTTCAGCATCATCAGGCATTAGGAAAATGTAAACTGAAACCACAATGAGATACCACTTCACATCTAGTAGTGTGGCTATACATTTTTTTTTTTTTTTTTTAGTCGGAGTCTCGCTCTGTCACCAGGCTGGAGTGCAGTGGCGCGATCTTGGCTCACTGCAACCTTCCCCTCCCAGGTTCAAGCAATTCTTCTGCCTCAGCCTCCTGAGTAGCTGGGATTACAGGCACATGCCACCATGTCTGGCTAAGTTTTGTATTTTTAGTAGAGATGGGGTTTCACCATGTTGGTCAGGCTGGTCTCGAACTCCTGACCTCGTGATCTGCCTGCTTCAGCCTCCCAAAGTGCTGGGATTACAGGCGTGAGCCACCAGGCCTAGCCATAAATTTTTGTTTTAACTGAAAATAACCAAGCATTGGAGATCATTTGGAGAATCTGGAGCCCTTGTGGTATTGCTGGTGGGAATGTAAAATAGTATATCCACCGTGAAACCCAGCCTGACAGTTCCTCCAAAAGTAGAACATAGAATTACCATATGATATAGTAAGTCCACTCTGTTAGTCAGCTCTGGCAGCTATAACAAAATGCCATAAACTAGGTAGCATAAACAACAAACATTTATTTTTTTGTTTATTTTTTCTTGAGACAGGGTCTCCGTCGTTCAGGTTGCAGTGCAGTGATGCCATCTCAGCTCACTGCAACATCCGCCTCCCAGGTTCAAGCAACTATCCTGCCTCAGCCTCCCAAGTAACTGGGACTATAGGCACCTGCCACCACACCTGGCTAATTTTTTTGTATTTTTAGTAGATATGGGGTTTCACCAGGTTGGCCAGACTGGTCTTGAATGCCTGACCTTAAGTGATCCACCCACCTTGGCCTCCCAAAGTGCTGGGAGGCCAGACATGGGCCAACACGCCCAGCCACAGACATTTATTTCTCACAGTTCGGAGCCTGGAAGTCTGAGATCAAGGCACTGGCAGTTCAGTGTCTGGTGAGGGCCACTTCCTGGTTCATAAAGGGCGGTCTTCTTGCTGTGTCCTCACATGGCAGAGAAGAGACACAAGCTCTCTTGGGACTCTTGTAAGGACACTAATCCCATTCATAAAGGCTCCACTGTCATGAGTGCATCTGATCCTAATTACCTAATTATCCTAATTACCTGCCAAAGACCCCACCTCCTTGCAAAATCCATATGCTGAAATCCCACCCCATAAGGGTGGGATACAAGCATATGGATTTTGAGAGGACACAAGCATTCGATTCTGTGGTACATTCTTTGGTACATACTCCAAATAATTGAAAGCAGGGACTCAAACAGGTTCTTGTATATCAATGTTTACAGCAGCATTTTTCACAATAGGCAAAGGCAGAAGCACCCCAAGTGTCTATCAACAGAGTCGAATGGATTTTTAAAATGTATTATATACATACAATAGAATATTAGTCTTAAAAAGGAGTGAAATCCTGATACATGCTACAACATGGATGAACCTTGAAGACATTAATGAAATAAGTCAGACATTAGCCAGATGTGGTGGCGCACACACGAGTAGTCCCAGCTACTTGGGAGGCTGAGGCAGGAGGATCCCTTGAGCCCAGAAGTTTGTGGCTACAGTCAGCTATGACTGTGGCACTGCACTTAGTAACAAAGCAAGATGAAAGAAAGAAAGAGAGAGAGAGAAAGAGAGAAAAGAAGTAGGAAGGAAGGAAGGAAAGAAAAGAAGAAAAGAAAGAAAAAGAACCAGACACCAGACATAGGAAGACAAATCTTGCATGATTCACTTGCGTTAGATATCTAGAATAAATAAATTCATAGAAATGGAAAGTCAAACAGAGGCTCCTAAGGAGTGCGGTAAGGGCAAATAAGGAGTTATTGCTTAATGGGTGCAGAATTTTGTTTAGGGTGATGAAAAAGTTTTAGAAATAGAGTTGTGATGGTTGCACAACATGACACTACATTTTAAAATGGTTAAAATTGCGAATACTGGGGCCAGGTGTGGTGGCTCATACCTGTAACCCCAGCACTTTGGGAGGACGAGGCGGGTGGATCATCTGAGGTCAGCAGTTCTCCAAGACCAGCCTGGCCAACATGGTGAAACCCTGTCGCTACTAAAAATACAAAAATTAGCCAGGCATAGTGGTGCACGCCTGTAACCTCAGCTACTCAGGAGGCCGAGGCACGAGAATCGCTTGAACCTGGGAGGCAGAGGTTACAGTGAGCCAAGATCACACCACTGCACTCCACCCTGGGTGACAAAGCAAGATTCCTTCCAAAAAAAGTTTTTTTTAAGAATTGCAAATATTTTACCACAAGAAAATCAAGAAGATTCCTTTCACTATTAATTAAACATAATAATCATAGCTATCATTTATCAAGTGCTTCCTACATGCCAGGAGATTTACCAGGATTATTTTATTTATCCTCATAAGAACCCTTTAAGGGGCATGTATTATTAGCCTTATGTGATATATAAGGAAACTAAGGCTTTCAGAAGTTAAATAATTTTCCCAGGGTCACAAAGCTGGTAAATAATCAGTTCAAAACTAAAATGATTTCACGTTACTTAGTTGGATGTTAAAGGAATTATTATTTATTTATTTGTGGTTGAAGTTCAAGTTTGTATCTGAAAATAATTTTTTTTAAGAAAATAGTAGGCCGGGCGCGGTGGCTCAAGCCTGTAATCCCACCACTTTGGGAGGCCGAGACGGGCGGATCATGAGGTCAGGAGATCGAGACCATCCTGGCTAACACGGTGAAACCCCGTCTCTACTAAAAATACAAGAAAATTAGCCGGGCGAGGTGGCGGGCGCCTGTAGTCCCAGCTACTCGGGAGGCTGAGGCAGGAGAATGGCGTGAACCCGGGGGAGCGGAGCTTGCAGTGAGCCGAGATCGCGCCACTGCACTCCAGCCTGGGGCACAGAGCAAGACTCCGCGTCAAAAAAAAAAAAAAAAAAGAAAATAGTAATAGGACTAACAATTATGTGGTTTTCAAACAACACTGAAATACCAGTTTTTGCTTGTGGAATTGTAAAATTTTAAAAATACATGACAAGCAATGTTTTTCAGGATTAATGAATCAGAAACCTTTGAACAACAATTTGGCAATTTAACTTGATACAATCCTTTAAGAAAGATATTTGGCAATACATACCAGATTTTTTTTTTTTTTTTTTTTTTTTTTTTTTTTTTTTTTGAGACGGAGTTTCGCTCTTGTTGCCCAGGCTGGAGTGCAATGGTGCAATCTCAGCTCACCGCAACCTCCCCTTACCAGGTTCAAGCAACTCTCCCGCCTCAGCCTCCTGAGTATCTGGGATTACAGGCACGTGCCACCATGCCTGGCTAATTTTTTAAATTTTTTGTAGAGATGAGGTTTCTTCATGTTGGTCAGGCTGGTCTCGAACTCCTGACCTCAGGTGATCCGCCCGCCTCGGCCTCCCAAAGTGCTGGGATTACAGGCGTGAGCCATCGCGCCTGGACAATAATATCAGATTATTAAACATTCATTTTCAAAGTAGTTTTACTTCTGGAAATGGTTTCTAAACTAGATTCTGTGTACAGGAAGAAATTTTTAATGCAAAGGTGTTCATTGAAGTTTTATTTATAAAATGGCAAAAAAATAAAAAAAATCTAAACTGTCAAACAATTTTTGAATGCTTAGAAAAGTTATTATGGCCGGGAGCGGTGGCTCAAGCCTGTAATCCCAGCACTTTGGGAGGCCGAGACGGGCGGCTCACGAGGTCAGGAGATCAAGACCATCCTGGCTAACACGTTGAAACCCCGTCTCTACTAAAAAATACAAAAAACTAGCCAGGCGAGGTGGCGGGCACCTGTAGTCCCAGCTACTCGGGAGGCTGAGGCAGGAGAATGGCGTGAACCTGGGAGGCGGAGCTTGCAGTGAGCTGAGATCCGGCCACTGCACTCCAGCCTGGGCAACAGAGCGAGACTCCGTCTCAAAAAAAAAAAAAAAAAAGTTATTATATATTTATTCAATGGAATATCATATTTCTTTAAAATATCTACTTATGTAATATGGGGAAATACTTTTTTACAATGTTAAGTTTTTAAAACTACATACAAAATTGGGTGTCCAGTGTAAGTATAATTCAGTGAAAATATACAGAAGAAAAAAATCACTTTAAACCAAAAATGTAAATATGAGATTATTTTTGTGTAGTGGAATTCTACAGTTCTTTCCTCTTTCATCCATTTCTTTTTTTTTTTAATTAATTAATTTATTTTTTTTGTTTTTTTTTTTTTGTTTGTTTTTTTGAGACGGAGTCTCTCTCTGTCGCCCGGGCTGGAGTGCAGTGCCTGCATCTCAGCTCGCTACAAGCTCCGCCTCCCGGGTTTACGCCATTCTCCTGCCTCAGCCTCCGGAGTAGCTGGGACTACAGGCGCCCGCCACCTCGCCCGGCTAGCTTTTTGTATTTTTTAGAGACGGGGTTTCACCGTGTTAGCCAGGATGATCTCGATCTCCTGACCTCGTGATCCGCCCGACTCGGCCTCCCAAAGTGCTGGGATTACAGGCTTGAGCCACCGCGCCCGGCCATTAATTTATTTTTTTGAGATGGAGTTTCACTCTTGTAGCCCAGACTGGAGTGCAATGGTGCAATCTTGGCTCAATGCAACCTCTGCCTCCCAGGTTCAAGCGATTCTCCTGCCTTAGCCTGCCGAGTAGCTGATATTACAGACTTATGCCACCACGCCTGGCTAATTTTGTATTTTTAGTAGAGATGGGGTTTCTCCATGTTGGTCAGGCTGGTCTCGAACTCCCATCCTCAGGTGATACGCCCGCCTCAGCCTCCCATAGTGTTGGGATTACAGGCGTGAGCCACTGTGCCTGGCCATCCATTTCTTATCCTAAAGTGAGTGTGCATTACTTTATAGTTGTAAAATTAAAAAACTGTTTTTTAAAAGAAAGATATAGTTTAAAAAGACCAAATTTGGCTGAGTGTGGTGGCTCACATCTATAATCCTACCATTTTGCGGGTCTGAGGTGGGAGGATTGCTTGAGGCCAAGAGTTCAAGACTAACCTGGTCAACATAGCAAGACCCCTGTTTCTATTTAAACAAATAAATAAATAATAAAAATACCAAATCCATATTCCTCTTTCGAATTACTGAGTAAAATAAAATATTTTCTTTTTCCACTTTCAAAGATGGTATTTTTTTTTTATTATGTCTTGAGGGCATTGGTGTGATTAAAAAGACAGATAAATGACCAAGAATTCATGAGTCATCAAATATTGCTCCCTGATGTATCAGGAGAAAATCTCAAGCCTTGAGATTAATAGTAAAATACCATTTAAAAAGTCACTTAAATCTACCCAAACTGAATATTCGGTGCCTCATTTATTGTTTTGTAAAGACATGCTCAGTATATCAATGCTGTGAAACTGAAACAAGTTTCAATAACTGAGAGCAATAGAGGCTTCACTAAGTCAGAGACCCAGCCAGATAAAATTTTGAAATGATTAAAATATCACAAAGGTCCAAGGCTGATGTCTGTAATCCCAGGACTTTGGGGAAGTCAGGATGGGAGGATAGCTTGAGGCTAGAAACTGGAGACCAGCCTGGGCAACGGTTCAAGACCTGGTCTCTAAAAGAATTTTTTTAGTTAGGTGGGCCTGGTGGCATGAGCCTATAGTTCCAGCTACTTGGGAGACTGAGGTGGGAGGATCACTCCAGCCCAGCAGTTTGAGGCTGCAGTGAGCTATGATGGTGCCATGCACTCCAGCCTGGGCAACAGAATGAGGCCCTGTCTCAAATAAAATAATAAAGTAAAAATCAGAAAGAGCTGAAGACAAAATTGGTGTAGGAAGCCCATGACTGATTTAAGCATCTGGATCACTGTGTCTTCAGATTGATGGCTGTGCCTCAGGTGACCCTGGGATAAAGCTGGCCGAGAGATGGGGAGGAGCTGATGACTCAATCAAGCTGAGACTCAGGTATAATTAGGTGAACCTTTATACCAAATGGACATCACAAATCTGTGATTTGATCTGCAAGGGATTTTATTTTTACCCGGACTCTGTCCTATGTCAAAACTTGCCGATTATTTTCATTAATCCCATGACAATTTTATACGAGTCTAAATCCTCTTACTTTCAAATATCCTTATTTAGCCATTAGATTTTGATGGATTGATTTTAATTTTTAATAATGAGTATATTCTATATTTTAGACCAGGGAGCATGAAGCCATTATGCAGTTAATGAGTTTCATCATTATTTACGATACAATAAACTGTGTGTTTATTTAAATTGGGCATACATTAACATAAATGCACAGAATATTTTTTAAAATTCCTCTCTACGCTATTTTATGGCACATGGCAAAGTTTAATGGTAGATGGAAAGAAAGAAAGAAAGAGTAAGAAACGAGACCCTTGGGTAGCCTGAAGGATCAAGATAGGACCAACTTGGATTCATTAGGGGGCAGCTTTGTGGGAAGGGCTCAGGTGAGCACCCACAGATTGCACTGAGGTGCTATACTCTGAGGTTGTGATAAACAGACTTCCCAGCCCCCGCAGATCTTTCCTGTAGATTTATCACAGTGCCTGGGGTTCTGCCATTCAGAATTTTCCCTATAGTCTTGAAGGTTAATCATGTTTACAGTTCTACTTTGAAGATTGCAAAGCACCTCTAGGAACCCTTCTTAGCTAATCCCTTGGGGCAGGGGCTGTAACCAGTTGATCAAGCTTGACTGGTGCATCTTTTCCGGAAGAGGCAGTAGCACTGTTAAGAGCTCAGGCTTCAGAGATTAAATCCCTGCCTCTGCTGAGAGTGGCCTGGGGCAAGTTATCTTCCCTAAGCCTCAGTTTCTTCATCTATAAAGGAAGGATAATAATATTTACCTGGAAGGGCAGTCATAAAGGAAATAAAAAATACGTGGAAAACACTTAACCACAACAGATGGTCCCCATTTAAGGACAACAGGCGGGTTGAAAGGCAGCTGTTAGCCCTTCACTGAGCATGTGCGCCTCCCTCAGCTCAGGTGCATCCTGGCAGGTGGGCTGGGGAGAGTATTTTCAACTGCTGGGAACCCTACTTCCCTGCCAGCTGTGAGCTGTAGGGAAGGGAAGCCTAGGCGGACCAGGTCAGCACCTCCTCTAACATCCAACTTCACCTCCATGAAATCAACACCCTCGCAATCTTGGTATCCTGGGAGACTGGAGAGGGGCCCTAAATGGGAGGGTTCCCAGAAGAAACTTCACCAGCTAGAGAATTCTGCCTAGGGAAGAGGTGTGTGTGTGTGTGTGTTTGTTTGTTCTTTCTCTGTTGCCCCAGTTGGAGTACAGTGGCACTATCTCAGTCCTCTACAACCTCCGCCTCCAGGGTTCCAGCGATTCTCATGCCTCAGCCTCCCCCCGCTAACTTTTTGTGTTTTTAATACAGACAGGATTTCACCATGTTGGCCAGGCTGGTCTCGAATTCCTGAGCTCAAGTAATCCTCCCTCATTGTCCTCTCAAAGTGCTGGGACTGCAGGCGTGAGCCACCACACTTGGCCTGTTTGTTTTTTAGAGACAGAATCTCTGTCGCCCAGACTGGAGTGCAGTGATGCAATCATAGCTCACGGCAGTCTTGAACTCCTGGGCTCAAGCAGTTTTCCCACCTCACCTTCCCAAGTAGCTGGGACTACAGACATGCATCACTACACCCTTAATTTCTTTGTACAAATGAGGTCTCACTATGTTGCCCAGGCTGGTCTCAAGCACTTTTCCTGCCTAGGCCTCCCAAAGCGCTGGGATTACAGGTGTGGGCCACCGCACCCAGCCTTAGGGGATAGGTTTTAATATTCATTTTCTAGCTCTAGGAAAGGTTGGTGCCCATGAGTCATCAGGGCTCTTGGCCACTTTCATCTTTGCACACTGGGTCTGATGTTGCCAGGGACAGATGAAAGTGTGGCAAATTGGAGAGAACAGGGAAAGCATGTGTCTCCAAGACTCTACCGAGGAAGGTCTGTTTCTTCTAGAAAGCCTGAAGACAGATGCCGTGACCCAGGACTCTGACGCTTACTGGTACGTGTAACTGTCTACCTTGGCCTCTTTTCTTTTCTCTTATACATTATCACTACTGCATCTTCAGGAGGGTTTTTGACCTAGAGGTCCAAAACCTGGCAATCCATCATCTGCACAGATTCATTTGTTTTCTAGAATAAGAGATTCTCACACACCAACTCCTTAGAGATTCTGATTTAGGAAGTATGAAAGGCTTAGGGGCCAAGAGTATAAATTCTGGAGACAGATTGCCTTGGTTCCAATCCCAGCTCCCTGGCTTACTATGTGTGCATGTGAGCAAGTCACTTATGATCTCTGCACTTCAGTTTCTTCATCTATAAGATTAGGATAATAACAGTACCTGGCAGAGGGGCTAACAGGGTGAAATGAGTTATTGTTATTAAGCAAGGCACAGGGCCTAGAATTTGGTAGGTATTTTTAAAAAGGCTGTTGATCATGAGACACAGACCAGCTGAGGAATCACTTTGATACAAAACTATTTCTAATTAGCATCCAACCATTGGTCTGTAGTGTAATTTCAGAAGTCGAAACAGGAGATTCAGGGACATCAAAGAATAATTTTTGGCAAGTTCCTGACGCTGACAAGAAAGATGAAAATTAGGAGGCATTACTTTTTGATCACTCCTTATATGGATACATTTATGAAACACTGGACAATTTTCAAGGTAAACCATTGAACATCAGGAAGCACAAAGTCAAGAGAGAAGAAAAACCTAAAATTACAGGATTTCACATGACAAATCAAAAGTAAATTAATCATTTTTCACTGACCTTAATCACAGGGAAAAAAATTAATCATTGTCAGAAATGTTTAAAACTGCTTGAGTACTTTCCAAAGGTTCCAGGGAATGAGATGTATTCATCATAAGATGAAGAATTCCATCAAATTTGATCCAGGTGCATTTAGAGCAGCACACCTGTCTACGACAACTATACCAGCTTCTCTAATGGTCAGAAATTGAATGTAGACACCACAAAGAGGGAATTTTAGTACTTTTAGCTGCTTAGTAGGTCATCCGTACATCCGAACTTCAGAGGTGCCTTGTCAGACATTTTTCATAGCTTCTCCCTTCCCTGTTTTGCTTTTTATTCTTTTTTCTTTTTATCTTTCTTTGAGACAGGGTCTTACTCTGTTACCCAGACAGGAGTACAGTGGTACAATCATAGCTCACTGCAGCCTCCAACTCCTGGGCTCAAGCAATCCTCCTGCCTCAACCTCCTGAGTAGCTAGAGCTACAGGCATACGTCACCATGTCTGGCTAAGTTTTTTATTTTTATTTTTTGTAGAGATGGTGTCTTGCTATGTTACCCAGGCTGGTCTCCAACTCCTGGCCTCAAGCAATCCTCCTTCCTCAGCCTCCCAATGTCCTGAGATTACAGGCATGAGCCACTGCACTGGCCACATTTCTTTTTTTGTTTTGTTTTGTTTTTTTGAGATGGAGTCTCACTCTGTCACCCAGGCTGGAGTGCAGTGGCACAATCTCGGCTCACTGCAACCTCCGCCTTCCAGGTTCAAGTGATTCTTATGTCTCAGCCTCCTAAGTAGCTGGGATTATAAGCATCCGCAACCACACCTGGCTAATTTTTTTTTTAGTAGAGACAGGGTTTCACCATGTTGGCCAGGCTGGTCTCAAACCCCTGCCCTCAAGTGATTCACCTGCCTCGACCTCCCAAAGTGCTGGATTACAGGCAGGAGCTACCACGCCCAGCCAGATTTTTCTTAATCACCTTCTCCAAATTCCTTTCTCCACCTTTTGAATACTGTCATTTACTCTTCTAAGCTATTACAAAGCAATAAGCTATTGCAAAAATTTAAGTTTTTCATTTTTATTTTTTGTAGAGACAGGGTCTTGCTATGTTGCCCAGGCTGGTCTTGCTATGTTTTATCTTTTGTAGAGACAGGGTCTTGCTATGTTGCCCATCTAGGCCTCCCAGTGTCCTGGGATTATAGGCATGAGCCACTGCACTGGCCGCCTTCCTTGTTTTTCTCATAATTACCTTCTCCAAATTCCTTTCTCCTCATTTTGAATACTGTCATTCACTCTTCTAAGCTATTGCAAAACCATCCCTGCTACTATTAAGCATGGCACCTAGGTATTTACACCTTTTTTTTTTTTTTTTTTTTGGAGATGGATTCTCACTCTGTCACCCAGGCTGGAGTGCAGTGGTATGATCTCTGCTCGCTGCAACCTCCGCCTCCCACCTTCAAGCAATTCTGCCTTAGCCTCCCAAGTAGCTGGGATTACAGGCATGTGCCACCACGCCCAGCTAATTTTTGTATTTTTCTTAGAGACCGAGTTTCACCATGTTGGCCAGACTGGTCTCAAACTCCTGACCTCATGTGATCCACCCACCTCAGCCTCCCAAAGTGCCGGGATTACAGACATGAGCCACCAGGCCTGGCCAGGGTTACACAATTTAAATTACAATTTTTATCCGGATAATTGTAGATGTACATGCAGTGGTAAGAAATCATAGAAAGATTCTTACATTTTGCCCAGTTTCCCCCAAGGGGAATGTTTTGAAAAACTACAGAGCAATATCACAACCAGGTTATTGACAATGCTACAATCCACTAATCTTATTCAGATTTCCTCAGTTTACTGATACTCATTTATGGACATGTGTGTGACTGCTTATTAATATCTATTCAATTTTATCCCCTGTGTAGGTCCAGGTGCCCAGCAACAGGGTCAAGATACTGAATAGTTCTAGCAGCACAAGGATGCCCCTTTGGTTGCCCTTTTATAACCACATCCACCTCTTCCTGCTCCATGCACCTATGGCCCTAAATCCTTTACCCTGGCATCCATTTGTTCTCCATTTCTAAAATTTTGTCATTTAGAAAATGTTTTGTAATTGAATCACATATTATGCAATCTTTTGGGACTGGCTTTTTTGACTCAGTACAATTCCCTGGAAATTCATCAAAGCTGTCACACGTATCAGTAGTTCGTTCCTTTTTATTGCTAAGGAGCAGTACTCCATTGTACAGCTCTTTCACAGTTTGACTATTCACCTGTTGAAGGTCATATGAGTGGATTTCTTTTTTTTTTTTTGAGATGGAGTCTTGCTCTATTACCCAGGCTGGAGTGCAGTGGTGCAATTTCTGCTCACTACAACCTCCGCCTCCCAGGTTCAAGTGATTCTCCTGCCTCAGACACCTGAGTAGCTGGGACTACAGGCGCCCGCCACCACGTCCAGCTAATTTTTTGTGGTTTTAGTAGAGACAGGGTTTCACCACGTTAGCCAGGATGGTCTTGATCTCCTGACCTCGTAATCTGCCAGCCTCGGCCTCCCAAACTGCTGGGATTACAGGCTTGAGCCACCGCACCCAGCCATATGAGTGGATTTCAATTTTTGCCTGTGACAAGTAAGGCTGTGAACCTTCATGTTCAACTGTGTGAATGTAGGTTTTCATTTCTCTGGGGTAAATGTCCTGCTGTACAATTGCTGGGTCATGTGGTGATTGCCTGTTTAGTTTTCTGGGGGTTCCTTGGTTTTTGGTTTTTGTTTGGAGACAGGGTCTCACCCTGTCACCCAGGCTGGAGTGCAGTGACATGCTCCCACCTCAGACTCCCAGAGTGTTGGAATTACAGGCATGGACCACTGAGCCTGGCAGTTGTTTAGCTTTATAAGAGACGGCCAAACTATCTTCCAAAGTGGCTGTACTATTTTACATTCTCGCCAGCAATAAATGAGTTCTCCAGTTTCTCTATAACACCATAAGCCCTTAGCACTCACACTTTTAGGCATTCTGATAGCTGTGTGGTGGGGGGATATCTCATTGTGGTTTTCTTAAATACTTCGCTCTCTCTTTTTTTTTTTTTTTAATGAGCAGTTTTAGGTTCATGGAAAAATTGAGAGGAAGCTATGGAGAATTCTACATGCATAACATACCCCATTATTAACATGCCCCACAGGGTGTTACATTTGCTACAACTGATGAACCTACATTGACACATCCTTATCACCCAGAGTCCATAGTTTACATTAGGGTCAACTCTTCGTGTTGAACATTCTATGGGTTTGAACAAATGTGTAATGACATATATCCATCATTATAGTATCATACTAAGTGGTTTCACTGCCCTAAAAATTCGGCTGGGCACAGTGGCTCATGCCTGTAATCCCAGCACTTTGGGAGGCCAAGGCGGGCAGATCACCTGAGGTCAGGAGTTCGAGACCAGCCTGGCCAACATGACCAAACCCCATCTCTACTAAAAATACAAAAATTAGCTGGGCGCGGTGGCGGGCGTCTGTAGTCCCAGTTACTCAGGAGGCTGATGCAGGAGAATCGCTTGAACATGGGAGGCAGAGGTTGCAGTGAGCCGAGATCACACCACTGCACTCCAGCATGGGCAGCAGAGTGAGACCCTGTCTCAAAAAAAAAAAAAAAAAAAAAAAAAAATTCTCTGTGCTCTACCTGTTTAACCCTCCCTCCTCCCAATTTCTGGCAACCACTGAGCTTTTTACTGTCTCAGTAGTTTACCTTTTCCAGAATGTCATACAGTTGAAATTGTATAGTAGATAGCCTTTTAAGGTTAGTTCCTTTCACTTAGTAATATGCATTCAAGGTCCCTCCATGTCTTTTCATGACTCGTTTCTTTTCAGCATTGAATACTATTCCATTGTCTGGATGTACCACCATTTATTTTTCCATTCACCTATTGAAGGACATCTTGGTTGCTTCCAATTTAGACAATTATGAGTAAAGTTACTATGAACATCTGTGTGCAGGTTTTTTTTTTTTTGTGGACAGCAGTTTTCAACTCATTTGGGGAAATACCAAAGACTGCAATTTCTGGATGGCATGATAAAAGTTTTTATTTTAGTTTTTTTGATTGTTTGTTTGTTGAGATGGAGTCTGTTGCCCAGGCTGGAGTGCAATAGCGTGATCTCAGCTCACTGCAACCTCCACCTCCTGGGTTCAAGCGATTCTCCTGCCTCAGCCTCCTGAGTAGCTGGGACTACAGGTGTGCGCCACCACACCCAGCTAATTTTTTGTATTTTTAGTAGAGATGGGGTTTCACCAGGTTGCCCAGGCTGGTCTCAAACTCCTGGCCTCAAGTGATCAGTCTGCCTTGGCCTCCCAAAGTGCTGGGATTACAGGTATGAGCCACCACGCCTGGCCAAGAGTGTGTTAGTTTTATAAGGGACTGCCACAATGTCTTCCAAACTGGCTGTGCCATTTACATTCCCTCCATCAATGAGTGGAAGTTTGTATTGCTCCACATCCTTATCAGCACTTAGTGTTGTCAGTGTTTTGGATTTTGGCCAAACAGTGGCCAAAATCTATTTGTTTTGGCCAAACAAATGGATTTGGCCATTCTAATAGGTGTGTTATTGTTGCTTTAATTTGCCTTTTTCCTGTTGACATATGATACAGAGTTTATTTTCATATGTTTATTTTTCATCTGTATATCTTTTTTTTTTTTTTTTTTTGAGATGGAGTCTCGCTCTGTTGCCCAGGCTGGAGTGCAGTGGTGCGATCTCAGCTCACTGCAAGCTCCGCCTCCTCAGCCTCCCGAGTAGCTGGGACTACAGGCGCCTGCCACCACACCCGGCTAATTTTTTTTTTTTGTATTTTTAGTAGAGATGGGGTTTCACCGTGTTAGCCAGGATGGTCTTGATCTCCTGACCTCATGATCCGCCCACCTCAGCCTCCCAAAGTGCCGGGATTACCATCTTATTTAGTGAGGTGTCTGTTAAGGTCACTAGCTCATTTTTAATCAGGTTGTCTTTTTCTTATTGTTGAGTTTAAAGTATTCTTTGTATATTTTAGATAACAGTTTTTTATCACACTTGTCTTTTGCAAGTATTTTATCCTAGCCTGTGGCTTTTCTCCTTATTCTCTTGAGAGTGACTTTCACGGAACAGAAAAGTTTTAATTTTAATTAAATCGAACTTATCAATTCTGTCTTTCATGGATCATGTTTTTGATGTTGTATCTAAAAAATAATCACAAAACTTGAGGGCATCTTGATTTCCTTGTATGTTATCTTCTAGGATTTTTATAGTTTTGTGTTTTACATTTATGTTATCCATGTTGGGTTAATTTTTGTGACGAGTATAAGATTGTGTCTAGATTATTATTATTTGCATATGGATGTCCAGTTGTTCCAGCACCATTTGTTGAAAATGTTCTTTTTGCTCCACTGTATTGCTTTTTTCCTTTGTCAAAGATCAGTTGACTATATTTATGTGAATCTATTTATGGGCTCTCTATTCTGTTCCATTTATCTTTCTTTGTGTATTCTTTTATCAAACCACACAGTCTTGACTACTGTACCGTTATAGCAAACATGGAAGTTGGATAGTGTCACTCCTCCAATTTTGTCCTCCAGTAGTATTGTGAGCTGTTTTGGGTCTTTTGCTTCTCCATATAACTTTAGAATCAGTTTTTCAATATCCACCAAGTAAGCTGCTAAAATTTTGAGTCAGATTACATTGAATCTACAGATCAAGTTGTGAAGATCTGACATGTTGTCAATATTGAGTCTTCCTATCCATGAACATGGAATATCTCTCCATTTATTTACTTCTTTGATTGTTTTCATCAGAGTTTTGTAGTTTTCCTCACATAGATTGTGTATGTATTCTGTTAGATTTATACCTAAATATTTTGTTTTTGAGGGTGTGCTATGATTTGGATATGGTTTGTCTCCCCAGAAAATGTTGCACTTGGTCTCTAATGTAGCAGCGTTGGAAGGTAGTGCCTTTAAAGCATGATTGGGTCATTAAGATTGATCAATCTTTTTTCTGAAAAAACTGGGTTAGTTCTCTTGGGATGGATTAGTTCCCAGGAGAGTGGGTTGTTACAAAGCGAGGTTGTCTCTTGTGTTTGGACTCCTTGTGTGCACCCACTTCCCCTTCCACTTTTGAAACATGCCTCCAGATATGTTTCATGCTTCCACATGCGTGCTTCCCCGATGCTGTGAAGCAGCAGGAGGCCCTCACCAGATGCAGCCACCCATCCTGGACTTCTTAGTCTCCAGAACCTCTTTTCTTTATATATTTCCCAGACTCGGGTATTTTGTTATAGCAACAGAAAATGGACTAAGATAAGGTGCTGATATAAATGGTATTGTATTCTTAATTTCAAATTTCCCTTGTTAATTGCTAGTATATAGGAAGTAATTGACATTTATTTATTTATTTTTTTTTTTGAGACAGTCTCACTCCATTGCCTAGGCTGGTGTTCAGTGGCACAACCTTGGCTTGCTGCAACCTCTGCCTCTTGGGTTCAAGTGATTCTCCTGTCTCAGCCTCCCAAGTAGCTGGGACTACAGGTGCACATCACCACACCTGGCTAATTTTTGTATTTTCAGTAGAGACGGGGTTTCACCATGTTGTCCAGGCTGGTCTTGATCTCTTGGCCTCAAGCAATCCTCCTGGCTCAGCCTCCCAAAGTGCTGGAATTACAGGCAGGAACCACCATGCTGCAGCTGAACACCCAGCTGAAGCAACTCACTTTTATATATTATCATTGTGTCCTGCAGTCTTGCTATAACAACTTACTAGCTCCAGGAAAGGTTTTCTGGAGTGCGGTGGCATGATCTCAGCTCACTGCAACCTCTGCCTCCCAGGTTCAAGGGATTCTCCTGCCTCAGCCTCCCAAGTAGCTGGGACTACAGGCTTGTATCACCACGCCCAGCTGATTTTTCGCATTTTTAGTAGCGACAGGGTTTCACCATGTTGGCCAGGCAGAACTCCTGGCCTCAAGTGATCCGCTCACCTTGGCCTCCCAAAGTGCTGGGATTATAGGCATGAGCCACCACGCCTGACCCTGGTCAATTCTACATAAACTACCAGATCATCTGTGAACAGATTTTTTTTCTTTCTTTCCAATATGTATAGACTTTCCCTCCTTTTTCTTATCTTACTGTGTTAGCTAGGACTTCCAGTACAATATTGAAAATCAGTGGTGAGGCCAGGGTCAGTGGCTCATCCCTGTAATCCCAGCACTGTGGGAGGCCAAGGTAGGCAGATTACTTCAACCCAGGAGTTTGAGACCAGCCAGGGCAACATGGTGAAACCCTGTTTCTGCAAAAAAAATACAAAAGTTAACTGGGCATAGTGGCATGCACCTACCTGTAGTCTCAGCTGCTCAGGAGGTTGAGATGGGAGGATTAATTGAACCCAGTAGGTGGAGGTTGCAGTGAACCGAGATCACACCATTGCACTCCATCCTGGGCAACAGAGTGAGACCCTATCTAAGAAAAGAAAAGAAAAAAAAAGAAAAGAAAAGACAGGAAGGAAGGAAGGAAGGAAGGAAGGAAGGAAAGAAAAGGAAGGAAGGAAGGAAGGAGAGAAAGGGGAGGGGAGGGGAAGGGAAAGGAGGGGAGGGGAAGGGAAAGGAGGGGAAGGGAAGGGAAAAGGAAGGAAGGAAGGGAGGGAGAAAGGGAAGGAAGGAAGGAAGGAAGGAAGGAAGGAAGGAAGGAAGGAGTGATCCATTTTAAATTAATTTTATTTATGGTTTTTTTTTTTTTTTTTTTTGAGACGGAGTTTCACTCTCACCCAGGCTGGAGTGCAGTGGCACGATTTCAGCTCACTGCAACTTCTGCCTTCCTGGGTTCAGTGATTCTCCTGCCTCAGCCTCCCAAGTGGCTGGGATTACAGGCACATGTCACCACACCTGGCTAATTTTTGTATTTTTAGTAGAAATGGGGTTTCACCATATTGGCCATGCTGGTCTCGAACTCCTGACCTTGTGATCCGCCCACCTCGGCCTCCCAAAGTGCTGGGATTACAGGCATAAGCCTACCATACTGTCTTAATTATGGTAGCCGTATAGTAAACCTTAATATTGGATAGAGTGATTCCTCTCACTTTATTATATATCAAGATTATTTTAGCTATTCCAGAGCCCATTCCTTTCCACATAAATTTCCGAATAAGTTTGTCCATGTATACAGAAATGCTTTCTGGGGTTGTAATAGAAATTGTATTAAATCTGTAGATTAATTTGGAAGAATATTTTTATTATGTTGAATCTTTCAATCTATAATCATAGTAGGTGTCTCCATTACTTTTTGTTTCCTTTGATTTCTTTCATCAGGATTTTGTAATTTTCAGCACATATATTAAATAAAATATATTTAGAAATATATCTAGCCCAGGTGCAGTGGCTCATGCATGTAATCCTAGCACTTTGAGAAGCCAAGATAGGTGGATCACTTGAGCCCAGAGGTTCGAAACCAGCCTGGGTAACATGGTAAAACCCCACCTCTACAAAAAAAAAACAGAAAAATTAGCCAGGCATGTGACCCATGCCTGTAGTCCCAGCTGTAAGGTGAGAAGACTGCCTGAGCTCAGGAGATCAAACCTGCAGTGAGCCATGATCATATGACTGCACTCCAGGCGGGGCAATAGAACGAGACTCTGTCTCAAAAAAAAAAAAAAAAGCAATCTATCTAAATATTTCATTTTGTCTGAGTGTCATATGGAAATGCAAAAGTTTTTTTGTGTGTTGATCTTGTATTCTAAATCCTCACTAAACTCATTTAGTTCCAAGAGATTCTTTGTAGACTTCTTGGGATTTTCTACACAGGCAATTATATTATCTGCAAACAGAGATAGTTTTGCTTCCTCCTTTCTAACCTGTATACTTTTCTTTTTCTTGCCTATTGCAATAACTTCCAGGACCATGTTGAAGTGGTGAGAGCAGACTTCCTTGCCTTTTTGTGGTGATCTTAGTGGAAAAACATTCATTCTTTCATCATTAAGTATGATGCTAGCTCTAGATTTTTGTTTTTGTTTTTGTAGATGCTGTTTATCAAGTTTAGGTATTTCCCTTCTATTCCTAACTTGCTGAGATTTTTTTTATGAATCAATGTTGGATTTTACACTTCTTTGTTTTTGAGATGAAGTCTCACTCTGTCACCCAGGCTGGAGTGCAGTGGCACACTCTCAGCTCACTGCAACCTCCACCTCTTGGGCTCAATTGATCCTGCCACCTCAGTCTCCCAAATAGTTGGGACTACAGACACATGCCACCATGCCTGGCTAATTTTTTTGTACTTTTCGTAGAGATGAGGTTTCGCCGTGTTGCCCAAGCTGATCTCACACTCCTGGGCTCATACAATCTGCCTGCCTTGGCCTCTGAAAGTGCTGGGATTACAGGAGTGAGCTACGGTGCCCGGTCAAACATTTTTTCTACATCAAATGGATAGAGTTGTATGATTTTTCTTCTTCAGCTTGTTAATATGGTGAATTACATTGATTGATATTCAAATATTGAACCAACCTTATATACCTAGAAGTCCCACGTGGCTATGGTACCTAATTCTTTTTATACATTGTTGGATGCAGTTTGCTAATATCTAGTTTAGATTTTTGCATTTAAATTCATGAGAAATATTGTTGTATTCTTTTTTTGTACTGTCTTTGATTTTAGTATCAGGGTAACACTTGTTCCATAAAATGAGTTGGGAAGTGTTTGCTCCTCTTCTCTTTCCTGGAAGAGATTGTGTAAAATGTGTGCTGATTATTCTTTAAGTGTTTGATGGAACTCTCCAATGAAACTAAGCCCGATTTTATTTATTTATTTATTTATTTATTTATTTATTTATTTATTTACTTACTTACTTACTTACTTTTCTGGTAGGGATTGAGAGTGAGTAAATTTTTTTTTTCTTTTTGAGATGGAATCTCACTCCGTCACCCAGGCTGGAGTGCAATGGTGCAGTCTTGGCTCACTGCAACCTCTGCCTCCCAGGCTCAAGCGATTCTCGTGCCTCAGCTTCCCAAGTAGCTTCCCGTAGTGCATCACTACGCCTGGCTAATTTTTTATATTTTTGGTAGAGATGGGGTTTTGCCATGTTGCCCAGCTGGTCTCGAACTCCTAAGCTTAGGCGATCCATTTGCCTCAGCCTCCCAAAGAGAGAGAGTAAATTTTTTGGAACAGTTTAGATTTACAGAAAAATTGAAAATATGGCATAGTTTTCAAATACTGCATATCCATTTTCCCCATTAATGTCTTAGATTAGTATGATACATTTGTTAAAATTAATGAATAATACTGACACATTATTATCAACTAAAATCTATACTTTCTTCAGACTTCCTTAATTTTTACCTAATGTCCTTTTCTTATTGCAGAATTCCATCCAGAATACCACATTACATTTAATTGCCTTGTCTCCTTAGGCTCCTCTTAGCTGTGACAGTTTCTCAAACTCTCCTTGTTTTTTGTTTGTGTTTGTTTATTTAGGGTTTTTTTTGTTTTGTTTTGTTTTGTTTTTGAGACAGAGTCTCACTCTATTGCCCAGGCTGGAGTGCAGTGGCATGATCTCAGCTTACTGCCGTCTCTGGCTGCCTTCCAGTTTCAAGTGATTCTCCTGCCTCAGCCTCCCGAGTTGCTAGGATTACAAGCGCCCGCCACCATGCCCAGCTAATTTTTGTATTTTTAGAAGAGACAGGGTTTCACCGTGTTGGCCAGACTCATCTCAAACTCCTGACCTCAAGTGATCCGCCTGCGTCAGCTTCACAAAGTGCTGGGATTACAGGTGTAAGACACCGCGCCCGGCCCTTTTACTTAGTTTTTATTTCATAATCTTAACTCTGCAATTCAGCTAGATGTAAAAGGGAATAAGGAAAATATAGAACCCAAAGAACTGCAGTGAGGGTACAAAGATTATAGAAAGCTGCAAGTGAATGGGGTGGTGAGATGCTCTCCTGAGCTATAGAAGGAAAGGCCTGGTAGTTAAAATAAAACACAAGTCAAATTTATTAGAATGATCCACAGTCAGCAATGGTGATCTTCTTGCTGGTCTTGCCATTCCTGTACCCAAAGCACGCCATGGCTTCTGTGATATTCATGCCTTCTTTCACCTTGCCAAAGGCTACATGCTTGCCATCCAACCAGTCAATCTTGCAGTGCAGATGAAAAACTGGGAACCGTTTGTGTTGGGTCCAGCATTTGCCATGGACAAGATGTCAGAACCCGTATGCTTCAGGATGAAGTTCTCACCATCAAATTTCTCCTTGCAGACAGACTTGCCACCTGTACTACTGTGGCGCGTGAAGTCAACACCCTGACACATAAACCCTGGAATAATTCAGTAAAAGCAGAAACCCTTATAACCAAATTATTTCTCGTCAGTGCTCAGAGCATGAATGTTTTCTGCTGTCTTTGGAACTTTGCAAACAACTTAAAGGAGATGCAGCTCAAAGTCTCGCCGTCAATGGCGATGTCAAAGAACATGGTGGGGTTGACCGTGACTTGTGGCATAGGACTATGGGTGGCCCCAGCATCTGCAAAGCATCCTTGTTTTTGATGAGCTTAACAATTTTAAGAAGTTCTGATAAGGTTTTTCTTTAGAATTTCTCTCCATTAGAATTTTTCTGGCCGGGCGCGGTGGCTCAAGCCTGTAATCCCAGCACTTTGGGAGGCCGAGACAGGCGGATCACGAGGTCAGGAGTTCGAGACCATCCTGGCTAACACGGTGAAACCCCGTCTCTACTAAAAAAAAATACAAAAAACTAGCCGGGCGAGGTGGTGGGCGCCTGTAGTCCCGGCTACTCGGGAGGCTGAGGCAGGAGAATGGCGTAAAAACCCGGGAGGCGGAGCTTGCAGTGAGCTGAGATCCGGCCACTGCACTCCACCCTGGGCGACATAGCGAGACTCCGTCTCAAAAAAAAAAGGATTTTTCTGATGTTTTTCTTATTTGAGACTGAAGTTATAGGTTTCAGGGAGAAAAACCGCAGACAGAAAGCGACATATTCATCTCATCATATCCAAGATACATGCTGTCGGCTGGGTGCGGTGGCTCACACCTGTAATCCTAGCACTTTGGGAGGCCGAGGCGGGTAGATCACCTGAGGTCAGGAGTACAAGGCCAGCCTGGCCAACATGGTGAGACCCCATCTGTACTAAAAATACAAAAATTAGCCAGGCGTGGTGGTGGGTGCCTGTAATCCCAGCTATTTGGGAGGCTGAGGCAGGAGAATCACTAGAACCTGGGAGGCAGAGGTTTTAGTGAGCTGAGATCACACCACTGCACTCCAGCCTCAGCAACACAGCAAGACTCTGTGTCAAAACAAACAAATTTTAAAAACCACACAGAGAGATACACATGATTCTGTGTTGCAAACTAACTTCTGAAAATTCTGTATTCCTGGCCGGGTGTGGTGGCTCACACGTGTAATCCCAGCACTTTGGGAGGCCAACGCATGTGGGTTACCTGAGGTCAGGAGTTCGAGACCAGCCTGGCCAACATGGTGAAACCCTGTCTCTACTAAAAATACAAAAACTATCTGGGCATGGTGGCACACGCCTGTAATCCCAGCTACTCGGGAGGCTGAGGCAGGAGAATTGCTTGAGTCCAAGAGGCAGAGGTTGCAGTGAGCTGAAATCGTGCCACTGCACTCCAACCTGGCCAACAGAGTGAGACTCTGTCTCAACAAAAAAGAAAAAAAAATTCTATATTCCTCTCTCAGAGATTCACAACTCACAATTGTATATTCAAGACTCTGAGAAGTCCTGTTACAAGGAAACACTCTTACTATTGCTTAATCTGGAGTTACTCAGATCACACAACTTTTTTGGGTTGCCACAAAATATCTATTAACATATTTTAGAACTAGTGTTCTGAAGCACATAGTTAGGAAATGTGGATTCGCTCATTTGCTAGGTAAGGGAACTTGCGTTAAGTGAGTTAAGTGATTTGTGCCAAGTTACAGGACTACTTAGTGATACAACTGGGTCTAAAACCGAGGGTTCCCAAATTCCTGATGGTCCAGTATTTTTGCATTGTACCACGTCGTCACCTATGAGCCAAGTCGTAAGGCTGCTGAAAAACAATAGGGAATGGCTTTTAAAAGTAATTTTATTGGTTGGCTGTAGTGGCTCGTCCCTGTAATCCCAGCACTTTGGGAGGCCAAGGTGGGAGGATTGCTTGAGCTCAGGAGTTTGAGACCAGCCTGGGCAACATGGTGAAGCTTCGTCTCTACAAAAAGTACAAAAATTAGCCAGGCGTGGTGGCATGTGCCTGTAGTCCCAGCTACTCAAGAAGCTGAGGTGGCAGGATCCCTTGAGCCTGCGAGGTCAAGGCTGCCGTAAGCCATGATCATGCCACTGCATTCCAACCTGGGTGACAGAGTGAGACCCTGTCTCAAAAACAACAAAAAAACCCCACAATTTTATTGTAAAATATTTATCTACATAATATGTTGTTTATGACATGTTATATGTTTGGCATAAAACATATGGCATAAAACAATATTAAGAAAAGCAGGCTGGGCATGGTGGCTCAAGCCTGTAATCCCAGCACTGTGGGAGGCCAAGGCGGGTGGATCACGAGGTCAGGAGATCGAGACCATCCTGGCTAACACGGTGAAACCCTGTCTCTACTAAAAATGCAAAAAATTAGCCAGGTGTGGTGGCGGGCGCCTGTAGACCCGGCTACTCGGGAGGCTGAGGCAGGAGAATGCTGTGAACCTGGGAGGCGGAGCTTGCAGTGAGCCGAGATCGCGCCACAGCACTCCAGCCTGGGCAACAGAGCGAGACCCCGTCTCAAAAAAAAAAAAAAAAAAAGAAAGAAAAGAATAGAAAAGCACCTATGTATCATCACCCAGCTTAAGAAGGAGAATATTATCGGAAACTTGGAAGCGCCTTGTAGGCCCTTCCCCAATTACACCACCCTGTGTTTATCATTGTGCTCATCATGCTTTGCTTTGCTTTATACTTTAACTACATAGACAGATCCCCAAAATGCATTATTCTATTTGACACATTTTGAACCTTTAATTAATGGTATTACTGTAGTATTCTTTTGCAACTTGCAAAACTTTTGCTCATTAATTTCTTGAGATTCGTCCATGTTACTAAGTATAGCTATAACTCATTCATTGCTACACAGACTATTATTGGGTGAATACATCACAATTTTTTTTTTTTTTGAGACAGAGTCTTGCTCTGTTGCCAGGCTAGAGTGCAGTGGCACGATCTCAGCTCACTGCAGCCTCCACTTCCCAGGTTCAAGCGATTCTCCTGCCTCAGCCTCTGCAGTAGCTGGGACTACGGGCGCACACTACCACGCCCAGCTAATTTTTGTATTTGTAGTAGAAACGGGGTTTCACCATGTTGGCCAGGATGGTCTTGATGTCTTGACATCATGATCTGCCCCCCTCAGCTTCTCAAAGTGCTGGGATTACAGGCGTGAGCCACCACACCTGGCCTCATCACAATTTATTTATTCATTCTCTGTCAATTGATCTTTGAGTTGTTTCTGTTTTAGTCCATCACTGTAACAAAATACCTGAGACTGAGTAATTTATAAAGAACAGAATTTTTTTTTTCTCACAGTCTGGAGGCTGTGAAGCCTAGATCAAGGTGCCAGCGGGATCCTTGTCTGGTGAGAGCTGCCCTCCGCTTCCAAGATGGTACCTTGATGCTACATTTTCTGGAAAGAGGAACACTGGGTCTTCACATGGTTGAAGGAAAGAGAGAAGGGGGAAAATGGCTGAACTCCCACCATCAATTTCTTTCATAATGGCATCAATCTACTCATGATGGCAGAGCCCACATGACCCACATGTCTCTCAAAAGACCTCACCTCCCAGCACTGTTGCATTGGGTATTAAGTTTCCAACACATGAATTTGTGAAGATATATTCAGACTATAGCACCTTCTCTCTTTCTTTCGGTTTAGTATAAACCATGTGTGAAGTGTTTTACATGCACAGACATGTATAAGCACACCTGCTAGTGTTTGTGTAAGTTATAACCTCAGAGAAATTGCTGGGTTATAGCACCCATCTTCAGTTTTATTAGAGAATATGAAATTGTCATTCAATTGACAATTGACATTGTCACCAGCAGTTTAAGAGTGTTTCCATTGTTCTATACTTAGCAACATTATCTCACCAGACATTTTTTAAAAACTTTATATTATGGAAAATTTCACACATGTACAAGAATTATACTATAAACTATCCCCTGACTTCAACATTTACCAACTCATGGCCAATCATGGGCTATTTTGGAACATTTGAAAGCTAATCTCAGATATCTGAGATTACTTCATCTGTAAACATTTCATAATGTATCCCTAAAAAATAAGGACTCTGCCTTTTAAAATTTGAGATAAAACATATAGTACACAAATCTTTTTTTTTTTTTTTTTTTTGAGACAGGGTCTCTCTCTGTCACCCAGGCTGGAGTACAGTGGCACGATCTCAGCTCACTGCAACCTCCACCTTCTGGGTTCAAGTGATTCTCCTGCCTCAGCCCCCCAAGTAGCTGGGATTATAGGCATGCACCACCACGCCCGGCTAATTTTTGAATTTTTAGTAGAGACAGGGTTTCACTATGCTGGCCAGGCTGGTCTTGAACTACTGACCTGAAGTGATCCACCATCCTCAGCCTCCCAAAGTGCTGAGATTACAGGCATGAGCCGAACCTGTACACAAATCTTAAGAGTACAATTTAGTGAATGGTGATTTTTTTTTTTTTTACATATACATGTACACAACTGTGAAACCACCACCGCGATCAAGATCTAGACTATTTTCAGCTCCTCCAGAAAGTTCCTTTGTAGCACTCTTTAAAAACATAAGAACAACACCACTATCATGCCTAAAATAATTGCAATAATTATTTAATATCATGAAATATCCATTAAATGATCTAAGTTCAATTGTCACTTTTAAAAATTTGTTTGCTTGTTTTATTGTCACTCAAATCATCTTTGTCCCCTTTCAAGCAATTTATTTGGTGAACAAACCAGGTGGCGTGTTCTGCAATTTCCCAGTCCGGGTTTTGTTGAATGCAGTCACAGGGTGCTGTTTAACATGTTCCAGCAATGTGTGTGTTACATCCAGAGAGCTGATCAAATTTCCAATAAGAACATTTCTTAAGTGGTGGTATATTCTTCCATTAGGAGGCACATGACATTTTGTTATGTCTGTTTCGTGTGTTAAGGCAGCAATTATTGATAATCACTGCTTAGTTCATGATTTCATTGGAGATTCTGTCATTCCTTTTCAATATATTAGCAGACTATGTATCTGAAGAGAAATATTTCATTATCAATTACTTGGTTACCATGAGGTGTAGCTTATACAGGAAACTGCCAGACTTTCAATTTTCAATCAGTATAAAATATAAAACGATGATGTGGTTTTAATTTTCCATTTCTCTGATTTACTGGTGAAATCATCATATGCTCCATGTTTACTTTTTCTTTTCTTTTTTTTTTTTGAGGCGGAGTCTCGCTCTGTCGCCCAGGCTGGAGTGCAGTGGCACGATCTCGGCTCACTGCAAGCTCCGCCTCCCGGGTTCCCGCCATTCTCCTGCCTCAGCCTCCCGAGTAGCTGGGACTACAGGCGCCGCCACCACGCCCGGCTAATTTTTTTGTATTTTTAGTGGAGACGGGGTTTCATTGTGTTAGCCAGGATGGTCTCGATCTCCTGACCTCGTGATCCGCCCGTCTCGGCCTCCCAAAGTGCTGGGATTACAGGCTTGAGCCACCGCGCCCGGCCCAATGTTTACTTTTTCTTCTGTGAATTGCCTATTCATTTTTTTTTTTTTTTTTTTTTTTTTTTGAGACAGTCTCGCTCTGTCCCCAGGCTGGCGTGCAGTGGCGCAATCTCAGCTCACTGCAACCTCCGCCTCCCGGGTTCAAGCAATTCTCCTGCCTCAGCCTCCTGAGTAGCTGGGACTGCAGGCGTGTGCCACCATGCTCAGCTAATTTTTGTATTTTTAGTAGAGATGAGGTTTCAGCATGTTGGCCAGGATGGTCTCAATCTCCTGACCTTGTGATCCACCCGTCTCAGATTCCCAAAGTGTTGGGATTATAGGCGTGAGCCACCGCGCCTGGCTGTGAATTGCCTATTATTATCTTTCGTCCATTTCTCCCCTTGGATTGTATGTCTTCTTCTTACTAATTTTTAAGAATTGTTGACATATTTTAGATATGAATTATTTGTTGGTTGTAAATATCTTCTTCCAGTTTGTGGCATTCAACTTTTGGCCTCTGAGGTTTTCCCTTACTTTGTTACCAATTTGGATATACATTTTAAAAGATGAGCCAAGCACAGTGGCTCATGCCTGTAATCTCAGAATTTTGGTAAGCTGAGGTGGGAGGATCGCTTGAGGCCAGGAGTTCAAGACCAGCCTGAGCAACATAGTGAGACTCTATCTCTGCAAAGTAATTAGTTAATTAATTAATTTGAGACAGAGTCTTGCTCTGTCGGCCAGGCTGGAGTGAAATGGCATCATCTCAGCTCACTGCAGCCTCTGCCTCTGCCTCCTGGGTTCAAGCGATTCTCCTGCCTCAGCCTCCTGAGTAGCTGGGATTACAGGTGCGTGCCACCATGCCCAGCTAATTTTATTTTTTATTTTTTATTTTTAGTAGGGACGGGGTTTCACTGTGTTAGTCAGGCTGGTCTTGAACTCAATTAGCCAGGCGTGGTGACTCACATCTGTAGTCCCAGCTACTTGGGAGGCTTAGGCGGGAAGATTGAGCCCAGAGTTTGAGGCTGCAGTGAGCTATGATCATTCCACTGCACTCCAGCCTGGGTGACAGAGCAAGACCCTGTGTCTAAAAATAAAAAATAAAAATAAAATAAAAAGATGTTTGGCCGGGTGTGGTGGCTCACACATGTAATCCCAGCACTTTGGGAGGCCAAGGCAGGCGGCTCAAGAGATAGACACCATTCTGGCCAACATGGTGAAACCCTATCTCTACTAAAAATACAAAAATTAGTTGGGCATGGTGGCATGAGCCTGTAGTCCCAGCTACTCGGGAGGCTGAGGCACGAGAATCACTTGAACCTGGGAGGTGGAGGTTGCAGTGAGTGAAGATCGTGCCACTGCACTCCAGCCTGGCAACAGAGCAGGATTCCGTCTCAAATAAATAAAATAAAATAAAATAAAATAAAATAAAATAAAATAAAAAGATGTTTATCTTGCCATGTAAAGGACACAGATATGCATACCACTAGCAACATGTGGTGTAAACGTAAGGTGAAATTTACTGGGAAAGTTACAGGCAGAACATCAGAAGACTACATGGATCCCACGTCATCTTGCTGTCTTGTGGATCCGTGTGCTTGTACAAGGTACCTCTAACTGACTGAGAAATTAGGCTATAACAATAGGAGCTTCCTGGTCAATGAAACTAGTTTGTTCTAAAGGAAGAGGCTCTGGAGCTCAGCCACCAGCAAACCTGTTCTTCTGCTGAGCAAACACAGACCTGCTGAGGCAGCCTCTTGCTAAGTGTGGGAGAGAAAATGAGCCTCCAGTGCCATCTGGATTTGTGTCTCCTTGTATCTGAGGTGTTTTGTAATGGGATCTTTTTTTCAGGCTATCTAGCCTGCCATTTTACCAGAAATGGAAGTCCTCTAAAGAATGTTTTAAGGTCAACAGAGAGCTTACCATTAGACTGCGCATAGAATAACATAAGCCAAGCTACACATTGCGGCTAGATCAATCTTCTTGACATTTTCACCTAGTTCATGTTACTCTCTGGCTGAAAAGCTTGCAGTCATACCTCAATTCCTACCTATTAATGTAGGTAGGAATTCTGCAATCTCGTCCCAATCTGGTTCTCTGATCTCACCTTTATATAAATCTCCAACCTACTAAATTGAACTCTTTCATGTCCTTTAAGAGCACCAAGAAATGCTGCTCTCTTGCCTCTTCCCTCCAATTATCCAAGCCGAAAGTCTCCTCTGAGACCTGAGACAAATTCTCCCTTCTCTCTGAAGTGTCCTCTGACCCTTCCTGTCCCTTGTGAACAATTTGACTGTGGAGCAGCAACAATGACTTTTTTTTTTTTTTAAAACAGGGTCTTGCTCTGTGGCCCAAGCTGGAGTTCAATGGTCTGGTGCAATCTCAGCTCACTACAACCTCCACATCCTGGGCTCAGGTGATCTTCCCACCTCAGCTTCCCAAGTAGCTGGGACTACAGGCATGCAACACCACACCAGGCTAATTTTTGTAATTTTAGTAGAGACGGGATTTCGCCATGTTGGCCAGGCTGGTCTTGAACTCCAGGACTCAAGTGATCTGCCCACCTCGGCCTCCCAAAGTGCTGGGATTACAGGCCTGAGCCACTGCACCCAACCAATGATGCCTTTTGACAGTCCTCACCAAATTCGGATATGCTCCCCACATCTCTCAGCATGCTTTGCAGTTGCGTTGGGGCTGTGAAACTAGGTCTAGCCAGGAGACCACAAAAAAGTGACATGTGGCACTTCTGGGCCCAAGGCACTTAAGAGTTAATATTTTTCCTCTACCCTTTACTTCACTACTGTGGCAACTGCATGTTCTAGATGGCATTACTACAATATTGAGGAGAACTATCCTGCCCATGTTGAACATTATGTGAATGAGAAACCATGGAACTTTGAGAATCGATTTATGTCTGCAGCATTGACTAACCTATCCTTCTTCATGCAGATCTCCTTTCATTTGAACAATATAAAAGTGTTAATAGATTATGTCTTGACTCTGACATTATTTTTTCTTTCTCTTACTCATTATTTTTGCCTGCCAAACATCGCCACCCCATCCTCTGAAAAAATACCCCTTATTCCAGAGGCACAATCTTTGTGGGACTGGTTATGTTCTTACACCCCACAGTTGACCAGTCGAGGGATCTGACCCAAGCCAGGCCAATGAGCTCCTCCCCATGATTTTTGACTTGGAACCAAGAGAGTCAACTCAGACTTTTCTAGTGATTTGGAGGCCTAGGATATAATGCCAGCAGCTGCCAGCAGCCATGCCCTGACCTGTGGGGAAAGCAGGTCTGCAAGAGGATTGAGCTGACACAAGGCTGCAGAGACACTTAAGACCCTACTTCTGATTGTTTCTGAGGCCTACACGTGTCCTAAATCTTCTTCATTTTAATGTGCCAAAACTTTCTTGGACTTCTAGAGGCAGCAAAGCCCAGCTTGAGTTAGGTGCCTTGGACTGTCTGTTACCCAGGGTCTGTCACCTGCAACCTAGCAAGTCCGGCTGACATCTGTCTATTCTTTCTCCTGCAGAAGCATCCTCAAACCAACAAACCAGGAGTGTGGAAAACTGTTTGTCTCTAAGGTTGCCCCCCAAGTGGTAATGCTCCTTAAGTCAATGAGATGCCCTCATCCACAGTCATATATGTTCCTATCAGACATCTTCTGCCGCTGTGTCAAAAAGAGATACATGGAATTTGGCTCCATAGAACCAAAAAGAATGGTTTGGAAAATGAAAGGAGTAGGGACCCTGAAGGCACAAAACCAGCCATGCAGAGGAAACACAACAGCAGGCTGGTTGTGTGGTGTTAATGGGTTCGATGAGACTATCTTGAGAACAAATCAGTAGGACATCAAGGTTCAGACAATTATCAAAGTCCTACTTCAACAGGAGAGGGCTTTCTTTTAAATGTTTTATAATCAATGAAAACACTGCAGCAGATGCTACTGATGCCCACGCACATCCCTTCAACCCACCCTCGAGATCACCTGCAATACCTGAGTCTCCTTCCCTGAGGGAGTTCTCTGGCTGCACAGGAGTACCAGGGAGTGGAAACCCCCAAGAGAAACTTTAATTCATGAGGGATGGGAATTGGTGGATCAACATATCTCTCCCTTTGGTACGACAGGACAATTCTGAGGTGCGTTTTACAGTCTCAAAAGGAGCCCCTTTGGAATGAGCAGTTTCCTCTCTTCCCTGCACTTCTCCACTTCCTCACCATACTAACCACTGCACCCAAATTCTGATCTCAGGAACTGTTTCAGGGAAACTCAAATGAACACATGATAATAATGGTGATGCCATAATTTACGTGCAGTAACAGTCACATTTTTCAGAGTACAGTTCTATGAGTTTTGATTAGCAGTTGTGTAAATACCACCAACTATCTATCACCACCCCCCAAAAATTCCTTGGTATTCTCCTTGGTATTCAACCCCTCCACCTTCGCTACCATTCCCTCATAACCACTGATCTTCATTCCAGGATATCATATAAACAGAATCGTTCCACTATTTAGCCTCTTAGTTTATTTGAGTCTGGCGCCTTCCACTTACCAAAATGCATTAGAGACTCACCATGTTGATATGGCCAGTCAGTCTATGAACGCTTCCTTATCTGGTACAAGAAGATGTTGCAGATTCATCTTGTGCTTTCCATGCTCCAGACCTGGAACCAGCCATTTCTACAAAAAGCCCTTTTACTGGAGAATGGTACTTAGATACCAAGATCTGGGCATTAGGCCTGCTCATTGTTATGGAGCCTCATAGTGGAAGAACTAGGGAATATATAAATCACACACACACACCCCCCAAGCATATCAGTATTTTATTGCATGGATATGTCATGTACTACATGTATTCATTCACCAGATGGAAGACATGATGGTTGTTTCCAGTCTTTGGAGGTTATACATAAGGTCATTACAAACATTCCATACAGGTTTTTGTGTGAATAATGATAAGTTTTTATTTCACTTGGGTAAATATCCAGGAGTGGGATTGCTTGGTCAAATGATACATTTATAAGACATTGACAAGTTGCTTTCCAAAAAGCAATGTAAAAGTGTTCCAGTTGTCCCACATTCTTATCAGTTCTTGGTGTTATCTGTTTTTAAAATTTTAGCCATTCTGACAAGTGTGTAGTGTTATCTATTGTAGTTTTAATTTGCATCTCCCCAGTAATTAATTATGTTGAGCATTTTTTCATGTGTTTAATTGCTACTCATATATCTTCTTTGCTGATGTATCTGTCAAATCTTTAGCCCATCTTAAAATCGAGTTGCTCTCTTATTACTGAGTTTTGAGCATTCTTAAAACATTCTTGGGCTTCAAAATGAAAAGTTTTTTTTTTTTCTGATTAGAAATGTAGTGTGTTCTAATTTTAAAAAATCAGGGAGCAGATAAAAAGCTAAAGAAAGTGAAAACAAATTAGAGAACTTTACCACCAAGAGGCAGAGACCCATCAAAGGTGGGTCATTTTACTGACGATGCTAAGGACCTTTCCAACATTACCCCCACTGCTTCCAGCCCTCTGCTATAGGTGGGGTTTCCTCCTACACATAGGACCTCCAAGCTGGTGTGGCCCATGTGATCTGAGGGGCAGACACAGACCTACTGCCAAGTTCCACTAGTATGGCCAAGCCTCTGCTTCAAGGTGAGGATGTAAGCCATGCGCAGTAGCTCACGCCTGTAATCCCAGCACATTGAGAAGCAGAGGCAGGCAGATCAGTTGAGGTCAGGAGTTTGACACCAGCCTAGCCAACATGGTGAAACCCTGTCTCTACTAAAAATACAAAAATTAGCTGGGCATAGTGGTGGATGCCTGTAATCCCAGCTACTCGGGAGGCGGAGGCAGGAGAATCGCTTGAACCAGGGAGGCGGAAATTGCAGTGAGCTGAGATCACGCCACTGCATTCCAGCCTGGGCAACACAGCGAGACTCCATCTCAATTTAAAGAAAAAAAAAAAGGCTGGGTGAAGTGGCTCACGCCTATAATCCCAGCACTTTGGGAGGCCAAGGCGGGCAGATCATGAGGTCAGGAGTTTGACACCAGCCTGGCCAATATGGTGAAACCCCATCTCTACTAAACATATCAAAATTAGCTGGGTGTGGTAGTGCGCACCTGTAGTCCCTGCTACTCAGGAGGGTGAGGCAGAGGAATTGCTTGAACCCAGGAGGCAGAGGTTGCAGTGAGCCAAGATTGCGCCACTGCACTCCAGCCTGGACAACAGGGTGAGATGCCGCCTCAAAAAAAAAAAAAAAAAAAAAAAAAAAAGATGAGGATATGGTCTATACACTTTTAGTACCTTTGCTCAGGTAGAAACTAGCAAACACCATTCTCTTAGCTCATATAAGCCTGTGAAATGGTGAAATCCAATTACAGTTTTGTTATCTCTGATACAGATACCGAATGGAGAATCCTCTGTTCTGTAGTAAAACTATTTAATACCAGGCAAACACTCTTTCCTTACAAAGAACAACGTCTCACAGAATTCTACAAATGTCATACATTCTTTCCTTGTTATGTGTCTATGTGTATTTATATATTCCCTGGCTCTGTCCACTATGAGGGCCCCTTAGCAATAAGCACACCTAATGCCCAGATCTTGGTATCTAAGTATCATTCTCCACCAAAAAGGCTCTTGAAGAAATGGCTGGTTCCAGGTCTGGGGCATGAAAACCACAAGATGAGTTTGCAACATCCTGTTGTACCAGATAAGGAAGTGCTCATAGACTGATGGCCCATATCAAAAGGGCCCAAAAGTCAGCTTGAATGGAATTTCTTTTGGCCAAATCTGGGACAATTTGAACATCAAAACAACTAATGATAGTAACATATGACGTCCCACTGAATAAAACAGAAATTCACAAACCCATATTATATAAATAGATATATAGAGGGGGAGAAGACAAAAACCCTCCTTGGAGTAGAATGCCAGCTAGTAAGTGAACAAGGAGTGATGGAATTAGAATACTGCCACTTGTCAATCATTATGCTAATAATTCAGGCATGAAACATCAACCGATGCTAAAACTGGAAGGAAAAGTTGGATGAGTAACAGGATATTTACACAGCCTCAAAGTTCCTCCCCATGAAGTAGTTATTCATGATAAAATGCAAAAGAGTAGCTTTGGTCGGGCATGGTGGCTCACGCCTGTAATCCCAGCACTTTGGAAGGCCGATGCAGGAGGATCACTTGAGATCAGGAGTTTGAGACCAGCCTGGCCAACATGGTGAAACCCCATCTCCATTAAAAATACAGAAATTAGCTGGGTGTGTTGGCAGGCGCCTGTAGTCCCAGCTACTTGGAAGGCTGAGGCAGGAGAATTGCTTGAACCCAGAAGGCAGAGGTCGCAGTGAAAAGAGATTGTGCCATTGCAGTCCAGCCTGGGCAACAAGAGTGAAACTCTATCTCAAAAAACGAAACGAAAAAAAAAAGAGTAGTTTTGCCATCAGACACTATTAACCTCATTCTGGGACAAACTAACATTATGTGCTACCTAAGGGTAATGCAGTCAGTAAAGCTCTCACCATGACTGTGATATCCTTGCCAAAAATGCATAGCCTTGACTGGTGCGATGGCTCACACCTATAATCCCAACAATTTGGGAGGCCAAGGAGGGAGGATTGCTTGAGGCCAGGAGCTCGAGACCAGCCTGGGAAACACAGTGAGACCCCATCTCTACATAAAAAAATTTAAAAAATATTAGTTGGGCATGGTGGTATGGAACCTGTTGTTCCAGTGGCCTGGGAGGCTGAAGCAGGAGGATGCTTGAGCCCAAGAGTTCGAGGCTGCAGTGAGCTATGATCATGCCACTGCACTCCATCCTGGGTGACAGAGTGAGATACTGTCTGTGAAGAAAAAAAAAAAACAAAAAACAGAAAAGAAAAAAAAAAGTATAGCTTAATCTAATCATGAGGAAGGAAACATCAGACAAGCTCAACTGAGAGACAGTCTACAGAATAACTGAGCAATTATTCTGGATGGAAGGAAACTACAGAGATGCAACAATTAAGTACAATGTGTGGCCCTGGATTAGATCCTTTTGCTATTAAGGACAGTAACAAGATAGCAAAACTTGATGTTGTCTCTGGACAAACAGGAAATGGGAGTTCCCTTAACTATTCTTGAAATTTTTCTGTAAATTTGAAATTATTTCAAACTACAAAGTAAAAAGAAACAAAATACAGGCAGAGGAAAGCCAGAAGAGTGCTTGATTTATAGGCAGATGCAGAACTAGGACAGAATGCTTAATCTCTTCTTTGTGGCAGAAGGATGAAAGAAACGTCTTTAAACTAAAGTAGAAAAAGAAGGCAACCATGGCTGTAAAATATCAGTATTCTTTTACAGGCCTTTAATGAAAAATATTTCAGCAAGTAAAATTTTTATTAGTTAGCAAAAACATAACAGAAATAGATCAATCAGGAAAGGAGGCGAGTCTACTAAGGTCAGTGTGATTATTGCCACCATCTCATAAGCAACTATAGGTGGAAAGCAAGAGTTTAAAGTGGATGAAATCACTTGCAGTTCAAAATCTAATAAAAATATAGCATTGTGGGCCTAGAGCCAGAGAATATTATTAAAATGGGTTTTAGTACCTGTATTTATCCATATGGCACTTTTTTTTCCTTAAGAATCATCCTACTCAATCTTTTCAAATAAAAGATATGCTTTTTAATAGGAAATCTGTGTCTCATCATAAAGATAGAAGAAAGTATGCCATGCCCTTAGCTGAGTTAATCTGGAGACAAACAGACTCTATTTCATAATTGCACAGTATACTATAGAGACATTGCTTATGGTACATTTATTTCATGTGGTAAGTCATGTGCAAACATATCAGTCAAGGAGCTTACAAACTGACAATGTATGGCCGGGTGTGGTGGCTCACGCTCATAATCCTAACACTTTGGGAGGCTGAGGCAGGTGAATCACCTGAGGTCAGAAGTTCAAGGCCAGCCTAGCCAATATGGTGAAACCCTGTCTCTACTAAAAAATAAAAAATTAGCCGGGCATGGTGGTGCATGCCTGTAATCCCAGCTACTCGGGAGGCTGAGGCAGGAGAATCGCCTGAACCCGGGAGGCGGAGATTTCATTGAGCCCAGATCGCGCCATTGCACTCCAGCCTGGGTGACAAGAGTGAAACTCCATCTCAAAAAGAAAAAACTTGACAATGTATGTAGTAACTCAAGATTGAACAACAGTATTCCCTTGTGGGTGGTTTTGCTACCTGTGGTTTCAGTTACCTGTAGTCAACCGCAGTTGTAAAATAGGTAAGTATAATATAATAAGATATTTTGAGAGACAGAGACCACAGTCACATAACTTTTATTACTGTATATTGTTATAATTGTCCTATTTTATTATCAGTTATTAACCTCTTGTGCCTAATTTATAAATTAAACTTTATCATAGGTATGTATGTATAGGAAAAAACATACTATATATAGGATTTAGTACTATATCTGAGGTTTCAGGCTACTAGATACTTGGGGTCTTGGAACGTATCCCCCATGGATAGGAGCGACTACTATACTTCCATTGAAAATAACATGCGTACTCTCTCATATGGTCTTGATACCAGCTCAGAGAGGAGGTAAGAGCCATAGTCACTAGTTCAATTTTACAAATAAGGAAACCACATCTAAGCAAGGTGAAATGCCCTTCCCAAAGGTGACACTTACAAGTGGCAGAGCTTAGACTCAACATGAGTATCTTAAATTCCCTGCAATTTCCCTGACTCCAGGCTCACTCAAAACCACCATGAACTAACATTAATCTGTAACTCCATGATCTCAAACCATTGTTCATATCTTTCACGTATGGCACAAAAACTCATTTATTCAATAATCGCTAGCATAAAGTACTCATATGTAACTCGTTTCTAAAACATTTAACTTTTATTGAAGTATCAACAGGTGCTTAGGCCAGGCATGGTGGCTCACGCCTGTAATCCCAGCACTTTGAAAGGCTGAAGTGGGTGGATCGCTTAAGGTCAGAAGTTCAAGACTCAACTTGGTGAAACCCCTTCTTTACCAGTAAATACAAAAAATTAGCTGGGCGTGGTGGCAGGTGCCTATAATTCCAGCTACTCAGGACACTGAGGCAGGAGAATCACTTGAGCCCAGGAGGCAGAGGTTGCAGTGAGCCGAGATTACACCACTGCACTCCAGCCAGGGCGACAAAGTGAGACTCCATCTTAGAAAAAAAAAAAAAAGGCCAGGTGCATCGGCTCACACCTGTAATCCCAGTACTTTGGGAGGCCGAGGTGGGTGGATCACCTGAGGTCAGGAGTTCAAGACCAGCCTGGCCAACATGGCAAAACCCTGTCACTACTAAAAAATACAAAACTCACCTGGGTGTGGTGGTGGGTGACTGAATCCCAGCTACTTGGTAGGTTGAGGCAGGAGAATTGCTTGAAGCCGGGAGGCAGAGGTTGCAGTGAACCGAGATTGTGCCACTGCACTCCAGCCTGGGCAACAGAGCAAAACTCATCTCAAAATTTAATTAATTAATTAATTTAAAAAGGTGCTTAAAATATTTGTTATTGACCAGACATGGTAGCTCATGTCTATCATCCCAGCACTTTGGAGGCCGAGGTGGGTGAATTGCTTGAGCCCAGGAGTTCGAGACCGGCCTCGGGAACATGGAGAAACCTTGTCTCTACTAAAAATACAAAAATTAGCAGGCACGGTGGTGTGCACCTGTAGTCCCAGCTACTTGGGAGGCTGACATGGGAGGATCAATGCCTGGGAGGTCAAGGCTGCAGTGAGCCAAAATCACGTCACTGCATGCCAGCCTAGGAAACAGAGACCCTGTCTCAAAAAAAAAAAAAAGTTTGTTATTGATTATGTTACATGAGCTGAAGCATAAACTTTCTTCCATAATCTCCACATACATACTCCACAACTTTTGTTGACTAGCTGCTGTTGAGTTTAGACTGACATTCAGGATGCAAGGAAAACTGGTAAAATCAGACCAAGTTATAGGCCAGAATGTGTGAGAGCAAGTCTGATTATCTCTGGTCAGCTAGAAGTCCAAATCAGCACTCATAAAAATAAGTTCCAGACGGCTTCAGAACAAACAATGCGTTTTCAAAAAACATTTTCTAGAATGCTTAACTGATGTGGCCATCAAACTTGAAAGAAATTCAGTGGATTTGCATCACAGTTTGAAAAAAAAAGGATCATCTAGCCAAGTCGGCCTGCCACGGTTTTCACATGTTTTTAATATGGCACACGTAGACATAATGGGAGTGTCAGATGTGACTATGTCACTTTTTGGTCTTTAAAAGTGAATGATGTGGATTGGAGACTTATTTATTTAAAAGCTATTCATTCTACAAACATTTTACCAATAAAGTGTTAGGCAAGGCACACAACCTAAGTGACTGTATCATTATTTATGTTAATAGTGGAAATTAGGTAAGTCTTGGTTAACATACCAGTGGCAATACCAAGCATACTGAGCGTCCTTGTAACCCAAAATGTTAGTTGTTTTAGGACATTTTAAAACATCAAGTCAGGCACCTTCTATTTAGGGCAGGCTGGGTGCTGGGGTTCATGCCTGTAATTCCAGCACTTTGGGAGGCTGAAGCAAGCGAATCACTTGAGGTCAGGAGTTTGAGACCAGCCTGGCCAGTATGGTGAAACCCATCTCTACTAAAAATACAAAAACTAGATGGGAGGCCAAGGTGGGCAGATCACCTGAGGTGAGGAGTTTGAGACCAGCCTGGCCAACATGGTAAAACCCCATCTCCATTAAAAATACACAAATTAGCTGGGTGTGGTGCTACGTGCCTGTGGTCCCACATGCTCAGGAGGCTGAGGCAGGAGAATTGGTTGAAGCCAGGAGGCAGAGGTTGTAGTGAGCTGAGATCATGCCACTGCACTCCAGCCTGGGTGACAGAGTGAGACTCCATTATAAAAAAAAAAAAAGGAACCAGGCATGGTAGCTCAGGAGGCTGAAGTGGAGAGACTGCTTGAGTTCAGGAGTTCCAGACTAACCTGGGCAACATAGTAAGACCTCTTCTCTTTAAAAAAGAATTTTTTTTTTTTCAAAATGTAGGAGAACTAGGTGAAAAAGTGGTGGTTGAGAGTAGAGGAAGGAGGTGATGGAGAGTAATGTGAAAGGAGGAAGAAGACCTGGAAGAATACAGAATTAAATATAAGCCTGATCACATCATTTGTTTGCTCAAAACTTTACAAATGCAGAGAACAACACTGTTGGTTTCCTGTCCCAAGGTTATCACTCTTCCCTGCAGATAGAAGTGCCTCCCACCACAGATAATGAAATACCAGATGCTCACCTTCCCAGCAGTCAGTGCAGCTTGGCCCCTGTGTTCGGGTTCTGGCCAATGAGAGATGAAGAATTCTTACAGAAGCTTCTGGGAAAGACTTTCCTCTTTAACAGAGATAAGGCCTATTTTTTCCAAGCCACTGAACATGATTGTGTGAGGGTGCAATGCTTAGAATTGCCACAGCTATTGTGAGTATAAGGGGAGATATCATAAAATTGAGAATGGCAGAGTGAAAAGGTGAAAAGATGAACCAACCCAGGTACCACACTTCTCATTATGTAAAATTTTCAGAGTTCTGCTTAAGTCACTATTTTTTGTTTTGAGACAGAGTTTCATTCTGTTGCCTAGGCTGGAGTACAGTGGCATAATCTTGGTTCACTGCAACCTCTGTCTCCTGGGTTCAAGGAATTCTTGTGCCTTAGCCTCCTAAGTAGCTGGGATTACAGGTATGTGCCACCATGCTTGGCTAACTTTTTGTATTTTTAGTGGCGATAGGGTTTCACCACGTTGGCCAGGCTGGTCTCGAACTCCTGACCTCAGGTGATCCGCCAGCCTTGGCCTCCCAAAGTTCTAGAATTACAGGCATCAGCCAACATGCCTGGCCTCTTAAACTCTTAATAATCTGTCCCTTCTTTACTTATCCAAGCTTATCTCCCAGCACTTTTCTATTTTCTACTCTTCAGTGTTTTCAATTCACTAGTCAAAAATTCTCTCTAATCCCTTTAGCCTCATTTCTGACTGGAACCCTCTTGGCTCTTACCACTCCTACTTGAACTGGCCACTATGCTCATCCTCATCCAGGGAAATATCACGTCCTCATGGAAGCCTCTACTGACCTCCCAGAGTGTGTATTTGTCACATTTTTGAACTCTCTACAATAGTGAACTTCCATAGGTATAGCACTGATCCCACTTTGTTGTAACTCCTTACCAATTTGCCTAGCCCGTGAAGATAGGGTCTGTGACTCTCCTGCATATCATTTGATTCTAAGAACCTATCATGGTATGTGGCAGTCATATCTGTGGAACACATAAACAGGTTGTAGGATACTGGGGGCAAAATAATTTCAAAGATCAATTAGAAAAAGGCAAACATATTTCAAAACATGTTGTACATTATAAATATGTACAATGTTTGTCAATTTAAAAATTAATAACCGGCTGGGCATGGTGGCTCATGCCTGTAATCCCAGCACTTTGAGAGGCCAAGGCAGGCGGATCACGAGGTCAGGAGTTCGAGACCATCCTGGCTAACACGGTGAAACCCTATCTCTACTAAAAATACAAAAAAATTAGCCGGGCATGGTGGCACGTGCCTGTCCAGCTACTTTGAAGGCTGAGGCAGGAGAATCTCTTGAACCCGGGTGGTGGAGGTTGCAGTGAGCTGAGATCATGCCTGGGTGACAGAGTGAGACTCTGTCTCAAAAAACAAACAGACAAACCAAAATATTAAAAACCATATTTCCCACTAGAAATATGCACAAAGACACAATAGGCAATTTCCAAATAGTCATAAACTGAGGAAAAGATGGTCAGTCCTGCTAATAATCAAGAAATACAATTAAAGGAATGATGTTTTATCATTTTTCACCACCAATTGATAAAATGAAGATTTTTCCAGTGTTGAGAATGTTGTAATGAAATGGACATTCTCATGTAATGTAGAAGCAAGTGGTGCAAATTCCATCATCTTTCTAACCAGAAACATCAATGCATAAAATATGCTTAACATTTAACCTAATAACTTCTTTAGAACGTATTCTAAAGAAATAATCAGGCAATGTATAAAAATGTTTGCACAAAAATGGTCTTCAAAGCATTGTTAAATACTAAAAAACTGTAAAAAAAACTAAATGTCCATCCATATAGGACTTGTACACCCATAGTAAAATTATACAAAGCTTTTAAAAAGAATGAGGTTGGAAAAATCCAGATGCCTTCATATGGGTACACGTCCATAATATACATTATTTATTATTTCTTTTTTTTTTTTTTTTTTTTTTGAGATGGAGTCTCACTCTGTTGCCCAGGCTAGAGTGCAGTGGTGTGATCCTGGCTCAGTGCAACCTCCTCCTCCCAGGTTCAAGCAATTCTCCTGCCTCAGCCTCCCAAGTAGCTGGGGACTACAGGTGCCCACCACCATGCCCAGCTAATTTTTGTATTTTTAGTAGAGATGGGGTTTCACCATGTTGGCCAGGCTGGTCTCAAACCCCCGACCTCAAGTGATCAGCCCGCCTCAGCCTCCCAAAGTGCTGGGATTACAGGCATGAGCCACTGCACCTGGCCGAGTTTGTTTCTTTTTTGATTCCACATATAAATGGGATCATACAGTATTTGTCTTTCTGTGCCTGTCTTATTTCACTTTGCATAACGTCCTCCAGATTCATCAATGTTTTCACAAATGACAGGATTTCCTTCTTTTTTAAGGTTGAATAGTATTCCATGGTGTATCTATACCACATTTTCTTCATCTATTCATCTATTGATAGATGGATAAAGAAAATGTGGTATAAATACACCATTTCTTGGCTATTGTGAATAATGCTCAAATGAACGTGGAAGAAAGATATGTCATTGACATACTGACTTCATGTTCTTTGGATATATGCTCAGTAGCAAGCCTGCTAGATCAGTTCTATTGTTAAATTTTTTGAGGAACCTCCATACTGTTTGCCATAACATCCAGTCATTAGTTTTAAATCTTTTCAGTCCGTGAATGTCCAATTTATATTTACAATGGTTACTCAAGAAAGGCACACATTTTAAAGTGGTTCACTTAGGGTGAAAATTACAGTAATGCTTATTATTACTGGAAGCCTAAATTTACACACACACACACACACACACACACACATCTAATTTTCCAAATTTTCAGCTATTGATGTTTACCTCATTAGTCATGTTTTTTGCCTTTAAAATTTTTATGTTTATTTTATAGTTAAGCTGATTTAATAAAACTTTACTCATATGAAGAGAAATAAATTGCTCATAAAAATGATGATATGGGGGCCAGACCTGGTGGCTCATGCCTGTAATCCCAGCACTTTGGGGGGCCGAGGTAGGTGGATCACCTGAGGTCAGGGGTTCGAGACCAGCCTGGCCAACATGGTAAAGCCCCATCTCTACTAAAAATACAAAAATTAGTTTGGCGTGATGGCACCTGCCTGTAATCCCAGCTATTAGGGCGGCTGAGGCAGGCAAATTGCTTGAACCTGGGAGGCGGATGTTGCAGTGAGCCAAGATCACACCACTGCATTCCAGCTGGGGTGACAGAGCGAGACTCCGTCTCAAAAAAAAAAAAAAAAAAGATATGTCTGTTTTGTGTTTTTCTTTTTCCATTTAGATATTCTCAAAAAGAGAAGAGACAAATTTAAAATGTGAATTTCGGCTGGGTGCGCTGGCTCACACCTGTAATCCCAGGATTTTGCAAGGCCGAGGTGGGTGGATCACTTGAGGTCAGGAGTTTGAGACCAGCTTGACCAACATAGAGAAACCCCGTCTCTACAAAAAATACGAAATTACAAAAAATACAAGTTAGCCGGGTGCATTGGCACACCCCTGTAATCCCAGCTATTCTGGAGGCTTAGGCATGAGAATTACTTGAGCCCAGGAGGCGGAGGTTGCAGTGAACTGAGATTGTGCAACTGCACTCCAGCCTGGGTGACAAAGTGAGACTCTGTCTCAAAAAAACAAACAAAAAAAAAGTAAATTTCACAGTAAACTGTGGGGAAAAAGGGGGAATCTAGGAATGTATTGCTTTCCTTTCGATAATCCACCTGGTTACAGCCCCATTTTCACTCTCACTTCTGAGGTGCCAGCTACTGCCAAAGCTTGAGTCTTTTGGGGATTCTGTAGCTTCTCAATTTTTTGCCATCAAGCTTAGGATTCAGTTTTCTTAATATTAATCTGCTTCACAGCTTCCCAAATTTTATTACTGTTGTTTTCTTTCATTCTCTCTGTCTCTCTCTCTTTTTTTTTTCTTTCTTTTTTTAGGAGATGGGGTCTCACTCTGTCACTCAGGCTGGAGTACAGTGGTGCGATCATAGCTCACTGCAGCCTCAAACTCCTAGGCTCAAGTAATCCTCCTGCTGCAGCTTCTCAAATAGCTGGGACTACAGGCATGTGTCACCATACCCAGCTAATTTTTTTTTTTTTTCTTTTTGTAGAGATGAGGATCTTGCTATATTGCCCATGCTGGTCTCAAACTTCTGGCCTCAAGTGATCTTTGCGCTTTGGCCTCCCAAACTGCTAGGATTAGAGGTATAAGCCACAGGCCTAGCTTTCTTTCACTCTCTTTATCCTTATTAGTTTATGCTTTAAAATAATGTTGATGACAACAAATCTTTTTTGAATTGTTATTAGAGGTTTGGGGAGAGGGATGGAAATGCTTATGTTTAACCTGGCGTTTTCAAACAATAAAATGTGACAGTTCCTGTAGAGATTACAGCACAGCCTCCTGTTCAGTGCTGTTGTCCCCCAAATTCATGCTTTTCTCACATGCAGAATACATTCTTTCCATCTCAACTGCCCACAAAGTCTTAACTCATTTTAGCATCAACTCTGAAGTCTCATCTGATATCATCTAGAGCAGATATGGTAGAGACTCGAGGTACAATTCATCTTGAGGCAAAATTCGTCTCCAGCTGTGAATCTGTAAAACCAGATAAGTTATGTGTTTGCAAAATACAATGGGTGGGACAGGCATAGGATACACATTCCCATTCCAAAAGGAAGAAATTGGAAGTGAGAAAGGGGTGATGGATCCCAAGTAAGTCCAAAACCTAACAGAGCAAACACCATGAGATTTTAAGTCTCAAAAATAATACTCGGCCCGGTGTGGTGCCTCATGCTTGTAATCCCAACACTTTGGGAAGCTGAGGCAGGAAGATCCCTTGAGGTCACGAGTCTGAGCCCAGCCAGGGCAACATAGTGAGACCCCCATCTCTAAAAATAATTTTTAAATTAGCCATGTGTAGATGTGCATACCTGGAGTCACTGCTACTTGGGGGGCTGAGGCAGAAGAGTCACTTGGGGCCAAGAGTTCCATGCTACAGTGGACTATGATCATGCCACTGCACTCCAGCCTGGGCAACAGTGTAAGACCTTGTCTCCTAAAAAAAAGAAAGAAAGAATTGTCTTTGGTGCAATGCTGTGCCCGACTGATCCACTGGGGTGCAGCTGTGCAAGCAGTATGCCCCTTTGGGCTTTGTGGAGTACCACCCAAGTGGCTCTCTGCAGGGGCCTACCCACCCACCTCTGCTGAATGTCACACCCACCCGCGGTGGAGACAAGCCTTATTCTCAGCCTGTGCAATCTGGGCCTGTGGTGGGAGAAGCAGCTCTGATGATCTCTGAATCACCTTTGGAGTCCTCCTTCCCTTTTCTTGAAGGATAATGCATGTCTGTAGCTTTCCTTCATTCCGTCCTGCTTTGTTTCCTTTAATCCCAGTTGGCAGGGTTTCCGCTGGTACAATCCCGTGGCTTCTGTTGAGATGGTTGATTAGGTCTGTGGTTTGCACCCACACCAATCTCTTTATCAAAAGGTCAGTTATCCACACCGTTGGTGTTCTTTTCTGAATATCCTTTTTCATTTTTTACAATATGGACAGGCGGATAATGTTCCAATCTTGAAGTTGTGGTTCCTTTTTGCTTAACAATTCCTTCTTCAATTTATTTCTCACTTCTCAAATTTTACTTTAAAGCGGTCAGGAGGCATCAAGCCACTCCTTCAAAACTGCTTAGAAATCTCTACAGCTAAAATTATCTGGGTGTGGTGGCGGGCGCCTGTAATCCCAGCTACTCAGGAGGCTGAGGCAAGAGAATCCCTTGAACCCAGGAGGCGGAGGTTGTAGTGAGCCGAGATTGTGCCATTGCACTCCAGCCTAGGCGACAAGAGTGAAACTCCGTCTCAAAAAAAAAAAAAAAAAAAAAAAAAATCTACAGCTAAATATTCCACTTCATTTCTTGCAAGGCCTACCTTCCACAAAACGCTAGAGCATGAATACAATTTAGTTAAGTTCTTTGAGACTGTATAATAAGGATGGCCTTTCCTCCAGTTTTTGTTTTGTTTTGTCTTTTTGTTTTTTTTCCCCAGAGACAGAGTCTCACTCTGTCACCCAGGCTGGACTGCAGTGGAGCGATCTCAGCTCCTTGGAACCGCCGCCTCCCGGGTTCAGGTGATTCTCCCGTCTCAGCCTTCCGAGTAGCTGGGATTACAGGTGCCTGCCATCATGCTCTGCTGATTTTTTGTATTTTTAGTAGAGATGGGGCTTCACTATGTTGGCCAGGCTGGTCTCAAACTCCTGACCTTAAGTGATCCGCCCACCTCGGCTTCCCAAAGCGCTGGGATTACAGGCATGAGCCACCATGCCAGCCGCCTTTCCTTCAGTTTCTAATAGCATACTCCTCATTTCCACCTGAAACTGTAACTGGTCTTTACTGTCTATATTTCTACCAACATCTTGTACATGACTATGTATTCTCTAAGAGGCAAGTTTTCTTTACAGCTCCCCTTTTCTTTCTGATCCTTCTCCTGAATCACCTTTAATGGTCCCTTCACAGCAATCTAGGCTTTTTCTAGCATGTTCTTCAAAACTCTTCCAGCCTCAGGCTGGGTTTGGTGGCTCATGCCTGTAATCCCAGTACTTTCGGAGAACAAGACAGGAGGATCATTACAAACCAACCTGGGCAACAAAGTGAGACCTCATCTTTTAAAAAAAATAAAATCTAGGCATGGTGGCCTGCACCTGTAATCTCAGCTACTCAGGAGGCTGAGGTAGGAGGACTGCTTGAACCCAGGAGTTCAAGGCTGCAGTGAGGTATGATTGCACCACTGCACTCCAGCCTGCGTGACAGAGCAAAACCCTGTCTCTATTATTATTATTATTATTATTATTTTAGATGGAGTTTCACTCTGTCACCCAGGCTGGAGTGCAGTGGCGAGATCTTGGCTCACTGTAACCTCCACCTCCTGGGTTCAAGTGATTCTCCTGCCTCAGCCTCCCAAGTAGCTGGGATTATGGAGTATGGGATTATTATAGCAGTATGCCCAGCTAATTTTTTTTTTTGTATTTTTAATAGAGACTGGGTTTCACCATGTTGGCCAGGCTGGTCTTGAACTCCTGACCTCGTGATTTGCCCGCCTCGGCCTCCAAAATGCTGGGATTACAGGCATGAGCCTCCGCATCTGGCAGACCCTGTCTCTAAAAACAAAACTTTTCCAGCCTCTACCTACTACCCAGTTCCAAAGCTGCTTCCACACTTTTAGTTACTTATTACAGCAGCAAACCGCTTCTTGGTATTAATTACTTAGTCAGCTGAGCCTGTCCTAACAATATAACACAGACTGGGTGGCTAAAACAACAGACATTTATTTCTCACAGTTATGGAGGCTGGGAAGTCCAAGATCAAGGTGCCAGCCAATTCATTTCCTCATGAGGAGACCGTCTTCCTGGCTTGCAATCAGCCACCTTCTCACTGTGTCCTCACCTGGCAGGGAGAGAAGGAGCTTTGGTTCTCATCCTTTTTTTTAAAAAAAACAAAACAAAAAAACAGCGTTTTGCTGTCCCCCAGGCTAGAGCACAGTGGTACAATTACAGTTCACTGTAACCTCAAACTCCTAGGCTCAAATGATCCTCATTCCTCAGCTTTGAGAGTAGTAGTTGGGACTACAGACTCACACCAACACGCCTGGCTAATTTTTCTGTAGAGACAGGATCCCACTATGTTGTTCAGGCTGATCTTGAACTCCTGGTGTCAAGTAAATCTCCTGCCTTGGCCTCCCAAAATGTTGGGATGACAGGAGTGAGCCACGTGCGTGGCTAATTTGTTTATTTATTCATAGAAATGGGGGTCTCACTGTGTTGTCCAAGCTGGTGTGAAGCTCTTGGCTTGAAGCAATCCTCCTGCCTTGGCCTCCCAATGTGTTGGGATTCCAAGTGGTAGCCACCACACTTAGCCTCTTTCTCCCCTTATAAGGGTGTGTCTGGAATTTATTGCTTCCGGTGGGAACTTCAAGAATGAAGCTGCGGGCCAGGCGCGGTGGCTCAAGCCTGTAATCCCAGCACTTTGGGAGGCCGAGGCGGGCAGATCACGAGGTCAGGAGATTGAGACCATCCTGGCTAACACGGTGAAACCTCATCTCTACTAAAAAATACAAAAAACTAGCCGCGCTGTGGCAGGCGCCTGTAGTCCCAGCTACTCCGGAGGCTGAGGCAGGAGAACGGCGTAAACCTGGGAGGCGGAGCTTGCAGTAGGCCGAGATGGCACCACTGCACTTCAGCCTGGGCGGCAGAGCGAGACTCCGTCTCAAAAAAAAAAAAAAAAAAAAAATGAAGCTGCGGACCCTCAGGGTGAGTGTTACAGTTCTTAAAGATGGTGTGTTCAGAGTTTGTTTCTTCAGATGTTCAGATGTATCCGGAGCTTCTTCCTTCTGGTGGGTTCCTGGTCTTGCTGACTTCAGGAGTGAAGCCGCAGACTTTCACAGTGTTACAGCTCTTAAAGGTGGCACGTTCAGAGTTGTTTGTTCCTCCCGGTGGATTCGTGGCCTTGCTGACTTCAGGAGCGAAGCCGCAGACCTTGGCAGTGAATGTTACAGTTCATAAAGGTAGTGTAGACCCAGAGTGAGCAGCAGCAACATTTATTGTGAAGAGGGAAAGAACAAAGCTTCTACGCTGTAGAAGGGGACCCAAACAGCTTGCGGCTGCTGGCTGGGGTGGCCAGCTTTTATTCCCTTATTTGGCCCCACCCATGTCCTGCTGATTGGTCCGTTTTTACAGAGTGCTGATTGGTGCGTTTACAAACCTTTAGCTATTCACAGTGCTGATTGGCGTGTTTACAATCCTTTAACTAGACAGAAAAGTTCTCCAAGTCCCCACCCAACCCAGAAGCCCAGCTGGCTTCCCCTCTCTAGGGCACCAACCCCATTATGGGGGCCCCACCCTTGTCACCTCATCTAAACCTAATTATCTCCCAAATGCCTTACCTAATACCATCACAACGGAGGTTAGGATTTTGTGTGAATTTCAGAGGGACACTAGCATTCAGTCCATAATAGGTTTCATCTGAAGGCTCCACTTAGGGACGATCTATTTCCAGGTCTACTCATGCAGTAGTGGGCTGGATTCAGCTCCTTGCTGGTTGTTGGATTGAAAGCCCATTCCCTGGTGGCTCTTGGCTGGAGGCCTTCCTTCCTTGCCACATGAGTGTCTCCATACAGCAGGTCAAAGGCAGCAAGTGAGAAAGCAAGAGAGGGCATGTAAGACATGAGCCATAGTCTTTTTTAAAAATCTAATCTTAGAGATGCTATCCAACACTTTTGCCATGCTGTATTCCTTAAGAGCAAGTTGCAAAGTCCAGCCCACACTAAGGAAGGGATTACAGAGGGTTTGAATACCGGGAGGTAGGGATCACTGGGGCCCATTGTAGAGGCTGCCTACCCAGTGTCTTCTAGCTACAGCCTTATCTTTTTTTTTTTTTTTTTTTTTTTTTTGAGACGGAGTCTCGTTCTGTCACCCAGGCTGGAGTGCAGTGGTCGGATCTCGGCTCACTGCAAGCTCCGCCTCCCGGGTTTATGCCATTCTCCTGCCTCAGCCTCCTGAGTAGCTGGGACTACAGGCATCCGCCACCACGTCTGGCTAATTTCTTGTTTTGTATTTTTTTTAGTAAAGACGGGGTTTCACCGTGTTAGCCAGGATGGTCTTGATCTACTCACTTTGTGATCTGCCCGCCTCGGCCTCCCAAAGTGCTGGGATTACAGGCGTGAGCCACCACGACCGGCCATTTTTTTTTAAGAGTCAGGTTCTTACTCTGTTGCCCAGGCTGTAGTGCAGTGGCATGATCATAATTCACTGTAACCTCAAACTCCTGGGCTCAAGTGATCTTCCTGCCTCAACCTCTGAAATAGCTGGGATTATAGGCATGTGCCACTATGTTCAGCTAATTTTTAAATTTTTTGCAGAGGCCGGGCGTGGTGGCAGATCACTTAAGGCCAGGAGTTCGAGACCAGCCTGGCCAACATGGTGAAACCCCGCCTTTACTAAAAATACAAAAATTAGCCGAGCGTGGTGGTGCGTACCTGTAATCCCAGCTACCTGGGAGGCTGAGGCATGAGAATGGCTTGAACCCAGGAGACAGAGGTTTTAGTAAGCCATGATCATGCCACTGCACTCTAGCCAGGTGACAGAGCGAGATTCTGTCTCAAAATTGTTTTTTTCTTTCTTTCGTTTTTTTTTTCTTTCTTTCTTTTGCAGAGAAGGAGTCTTGGAGTCTTGCTGTGTTGCCCAAGTTGATCTCAAACTCTTGGCCTCAAGTAATCCTCCCACCTTGGCTTCCCAAAGCACTGGGATTGCAGTTGTGAGCTGCTGCACCTGTCCTTGTCTTGAACTTTACTTATGACTATGTTTTCCTGATAGTACCTGGGATTTGACTTTTGCCCCTAAGCCATTTCTTATTTTGAGAGTTTTGTCCTCTGGAGAACTAGGAATGAAAAGTAGTTTTATTTCAAATCCTGCAAGTCCTGGTTTCTTTATTGCTTCTTCTAAATCCTGATGAAAAATGGAACAGTTTCTTTTTTAGCTCACTGCACTTCTCTGGTACTATATCATAGGCGTGCAAAAGGAACCATTCCGCCCTTTCACCATTCTATCCGGAAATCTCCATAGCCAGATCCACATGTTCACTAGGTATCTTCTCTAGCTTTCACATAACTGCAGACTAGTTTAGCTAATTGTTCTTCCAATACCTACATCAATCCCCCTTTTCTCCAGCCTGCAATAACAGTATCCTCAATGTTCTTTATTTTTTATTTTATTTTTTATTTTATTTTATTTATTTTGAGACTGAGTCTCTCTCTGTCGCCCAGGCTGGAGTGCAGTGGTGGATCTCAGCTCACTGCAACCTCCACCTCCTGGGTTCAAGCAGTTCTCCTGCCTCAGCCTCCCCAGTAGCTAGGATTACAGGCACGCATCACTACACCCGGCTAATTTTTCTATTTTTAGTAGAGACAGGGTTTCACCGTGTTGAACAGGCTGGTCTCGAATTCCTGACCTCCTCCCAAAGTGCTGGGATTATAGGCGTGAGCCATGAGGCCCAGCCCTGCTCACTGTTCTTTAATAGTGTTCTCCACTAACAGACTCCTCAAGGTTCTTCCAGCTTCTGTCCTCCACCTGATCCCAAAGCCCCTGCCATGTGTTTTAGGTTTCTATTACAGTAGGAATCACCCTGTTGATTTCTATTACCCCACTTCTAGGTATGTAATTATGTTTCAGTTATATATTGCTGTATTACAAACCACACTGAAATATAGTGACTTAAAACAACAACATTCACTTTTTTTTTTTTTTTGCTAACAATTTTGCAATTTGGGCAGGGTTTGCTGCAGAAAGCTCATCTCTGTTCCAGATGGTATCAGCTGCGGCAGCTCAACTAGGGCTGGAGCAACCACTCTCAAGATAGTTCACTCAGAGGGCTGGCAAATTGATACTGGTTGTCTGCAGAGCTCAGCTGGGGCCGTAAGCCAAACACCTGGATTCTCCTCCATGTGGGCCTCTGATCATGGTCAGAGGGAAACCAGTGAACCTCAGAATTCTTTAAGAGCTGAAAATCAGGGAGCTGTTGCACAACCATGTGAATATACTTAACACTACACTTAAAAATGGTTCAAATGGAAGGCTTAGGTGAAATGGTTTATGCCTATAATCTCAGCACTTTGGGAGGCTGAGGCAGGAGGATTCCCTGAAGGCAGGAATTTGAGACCAGCCTGGGAAAAAAATTTAAAAATTAGCTGGGTGTGGTGGCAAGAGTCTGCAGTCCCAGCTGCTCAGGAAGCTGAGACAGGAAGATTGCTTGGGCCCAGGAGTTCGAGGCTGCAGTGAGTTATGATCATGCTACTATACTCCAGCCTGGGCAACAGAACGAAATCTGGAAAAACAAGTAGGCTGGGTGCAGTGGCTCATACCTGTAATCTCAGCACTTTGGGAGGCTGAGGTGGGAGGATCACTTGAACCCAGGAGTCTGAGACCAGCCTGGGCAACACAGTGAAACCCATCTCTAAAAAAAAAAAACCAACCCAGCCTGGCCAACATAGTGAAACCTCATCTCTATTAAAAATACAAAAATTAGCCAGACATGGTGGTACATGCCTGTAGTCCCAGCTACTCAAGAGGCTGAAGCAGGGGAATGTCTTGAACCTGGGAGGTGGAGGTTGTGGTGAGCCGAGATGGCACCATTGCACTCCAGCCTGGGCAACAGACTGAGACTCCATGTCAAAAAAACAAAACAAAACAAAAAAACCCAAAAACCCAAAGTGGTGAAGAAGGTAAATTTCATGTTATGTGTCTTTTGCCACAATGATAAATTAATAAATAAAAAAATCAGGGGAAGATGGAGAGGAGCTGGAGGTGAGTATGCATGCACCGGGTAAGGGAGAGAGAGGTGTCAAGGATGACAAAAACCAATAAAATACAGCCCCTCTGGCCTCAAGAACTTCTTTGGCTGAGCCGAAGGGTTAAGAGACAATCACAACACACGTGGTAGATACTGCAGCTTTCTGCTGCAAAGCTAACATAGGTACAAAGCTCATGCCATGCAAATCGCCTCAAAATAGACCTTTAATGTCTGCAGTTCCCAAAGGCAAACATTTAAGACATAATTATAGGTTTGGATTTCTTAAGGCAAGCCTCGAAATGAACACTGCCAGAGAAACAGCAGTGAGTAATAAAAAACTACAGGTGTGTGTACAATATTACCCTTTCAAGGTAATCTCGAAGGTCAGGCAATAGGGTAGGTAGAGTGTTAGGCTGGGGAGAAAGCGGACTTTTCTGGTCTTCAGCACAACTATTACAGGATATAAAATCCCTTGGTTAGAGCGAAATTCCGTCTCAAAAAAAAAAAAAACAAAAAAAACAAACCCTTTGTTGTCTTATAATTCTCAGGATGCCTGGGAACTATTGCTACTGAGGAGATCTTACTTTGGAATCTTTTTTTAAAGTCATAAGCAAGTTGTAATTATCATTTATACCCTGATTGAAGGTACATTTTCCTCCCCCAAACTCAAACTCTTTGCCTTCAATCACAAAGTTTTACAAATAGCGAAAGTCTGTTTACAGATTTTCCTTGAGTTTTATTGGTAATACATTATTGCTCTTTCAAATAACTCTATTCTTCATGGAAAGGACAAAAAGCAGGAATCTCTCTTCCTGACATATTATCCCAACCCCACATGTTTTTCTGAAAACACCCTGAATGTCACTCTTACCACTGACTATACAGTATAGCCATTCCTGCATCAGTGTCGATTTTATTGTCTGATATGTCAAAATCAATGGTGTGATTTTTTTTTTTTTTTTTTTTTGAGATGGGAGTTTTGCTCTGTCGCCCAGGCTGGAGTGCAGTGGTGTGATGTTTGTTGGCTCACCGCAATCTCTGCCTCTTGGGTTCTCCTGAATAGCTGGGACTACAGGCACCCACCACCAGGCCTGGCTAATTTTTGTATTTTCAAAAATGGGGTTTCACCATGTTGGCCAGGCTGATCTCAAACTCCTGACCTCAGCTGATCCGCCCACCTCAGCCTCCCAAAGTGCTAGGATTACAGGCATGAGTCACTGCACCTGGCCTCAATGGTGGGATTTTATCTTTTACTGTTTGAAACCTTATCAGTTGTTCCATTCTGCACAAGGTCTCTATCTAGGGTCCTCCCTGCAAAATCATGACTAAAGACCACTGCTAGGCTGGTGGCTCATGTCTGTAATCTCAGCATTTTGGGAGGCTGAGGCGGGTGGATCACCTGAGTTTGGGAGTTCAGTACCAACCAGCCTGGCCAACATGGGGAAACCCTGCCTCTACTAAAAATAGAAAAACATTAGCCAGGTGTGGTTGTGTGCACCTGTAGTCCCAGCTACTGGGGAGGCTGAGGCAGGAGAATTGCTTGAACAATTCTCACCTGGGTGAGACATTGTCTTAAACAATGTTGCCTGGGCAACAGAGTGAGACTCTCAGAAAAAAAACAAAAAAACAAACAAAAAAAACCACTGCCAAGACCCTGCCTAATGCCATTGCTGTGACTACCTGTTTTAAGACATCTCCACTGATTTAGTCCTTCCTGCTGGATCTTGGAAAAATCCAGTGATAACATTCAGGCCTAAGAATCAGTAACCCCTGGCCGGGCGCGGTGGCTCACGCCTGTAATCCCAGCACTTTGGGAGGCCGAGGCGGGCGGATCACAAGGTCAGAAGATCGAGACCACGGTGAAACCCCGTCTCTACTAAAAATACAAAAAATTAGCCGGGCGCGGTTGTGGGCGCCTGTAGTCCCAGCTACTCGGGAGGCTGAGGCAGGAGAATGGCGTGAACCCGGGAGGCGGAGCTTGCAGTGAGCTGAGATCCGGCCACTGCACTCCAGCCTGGGCGACAGAGCGAGACTCCGTCTCAAAAAAAAAAAAAAAAAAAAAAAAAAAAAAAAAAAAAAAGAATCAGTAACCCATCAGACTTAAAATGCTCATTTATTAAAAAATAACTGAGTGCCTCCTATGTGTTGGGCACTGTCTAGATGCTGGGAATACAACAGTGAATAAGCCAGACAAGGATCCTCTCCTGGAACTTATTTTTGTTTTTTTGTGACAGAGTTTCACTCTTGTTGCCCAAGCTGGAGTGCAATGGCGCAATCTTGGCTCACTGCAACCTCTGCCTCTCGGGTTCAAGCAATTCTCCCGCCTCAGCCTCCCGAGTAGCTGCTATTATAGGCGTGTGCCACCACACCCAGCTAATTTTTTTGTATTTTTAGTAGAACCGGGGTTTCATCATGTTAGCCAGGCTGGTCTCGAACTCCTGACCTCATGTGTTCGGCCCACCTCGGCCTCCCAAAGTGCTGGGATTACAGGCATGAGCCACCGTGCCCCGGCTGGAACTTATTTTTGTTTCTTATCCCAGAGATTTTTGACTTTTAACAATGGACAAAGTCCTGGCTTGGCTTAAAGACAAAGGAACCAGATTCTTTATTTGGAATTAAGCCATGCTTCCCTGGGTGGGGATAGGAGAGGTTCTCCAGGCATCCTGATATCACACAACGTAGTCCACCTGCTCCCAAGTGAAGTCTGAGTGGAACTATTGACTACATTGTCATTTTTGTTGGGCCCATGCCAGGCTCCAAGAAGACCATGCCCTTCTGTGGACTACGCTCCATAACAGGCAAGAATGGCCAAAGACACAGTGCTAGCATCATGGGCCACCACGGGGTCCTAAGACCACCACTCACCTATTATTGCTCGGGAAGACATTGCCCCCTCGTGGTTCCTCATGTAATTGAGGGAGAAGCTGGCAGTGCAAAGGGCTGCCAGTTAAGGCAATCAATACATCCAAACACGTGCAAACTTTCCAGATTCACTGTAGCCTTGTCTCTTCTGAATGTCTTGGGTTGCAATTTCAATAGGGACTTGGTTTATTTTCATCCAGGATACATGTTTGTTCCCCTTAGAGAGAAATCACATTATGACAGCAATTAAAAAACATCTTTTCCCTATGGAAATCTTCCTGTTTCAAAATCTCCAAACCCCCAAGATAAACCCAGTATGTAAATCCAAGTATCACTACTGTTTTTCTCATAATGCCCTTAAAGCAAATATTTTCCTCGCTTTCTATAATCGGAAAGAGGATTCTGAGAGTATCTTGGCTCCATACCACTTTATTTTTTTGTCTTTTCTTTTTTTCCCCTCTTTGTGGAGAACAGGGTCTCACTATGTTGCCCAGACAGGTCTTGAACTTCTGGGCTCAAGCAATCCTCTTTCCTCTATCTCCCTAAGTGCTGAGATTCCAAGCGTGAGCCACCGTATTACTTTAAACTCCCTAAAGGGAGGGTCCTTATCTGCAACGCCCACAGCCCCCCCCCCCCCATCCCCAGCAGCACTTAAATCAGTATAAAGAATGTCTGCTGGGGGGTGGGGAGAAACAGTTAAGCAAATACTGTAGTTAGAAACTTACTGGTGCAGGACAGGAGCAGCAGGCTGGGACGGAGAATTCCTGGGAGTAAGAAGTGGGGCAGAACCCACTGATACATGGAGTTCCACATTTATACATTTGTAGCAGTCAAATCTAAGAGTTTAACACAGTGGTTCCAGACGGTAATTCCATCAGTTTAGGAGGCCAAAAGCCGGAGGATCACTTGAGGCCAGGAGTTCGAGATCAGCCTGGGCAACAAAGTGAGACCCTCATTTTTCTAAAAAAAAAAAACAGAAGCTTTAACGATCGAGTATTGGAAAAGCTTTCTAAGGCCCGGGAAAAATGGAAGTTTCCTTAATAATAATGTTAGCTTCCATGTATTGTAAACCTAAACGAAGCAAGAATGAATACTGGGTGCTGTACATAGTTCTATCAACCTACAATCTCGAAAACGCTAGGAGACACATTCAGCTGCTCCCATTTAACGGATGAGGAAACAAGTACGCAATCCTGAAGTTGGTGCAAAGCCCAGGCCCCCTTTCTTCTTCAAGCGTGCTTCCAGCCTCTGAAATTCCTCCGTGTGGACCCCGAGCTCTGCCTGCAATGAGGAATATTCACTTTGCCAACAAATATTTATTGAGTGCCTACTATACACCCGGTAGCTCGTTTAAATAGCCGTGGGATTAAAAAGATAAATAGGGTAAGTTTGTGGTTTTTTCTTCCAGGAAGGAGCCTTCTGAAGGGTGAGGGAGAGGCCAAGTAAACAATCCCAGAACAGTCGGGTGAGAGTTGGGAGAGGAGTCGGGGGCCGCGGGACGCCCAGGCAGCGAAGCGGGGAAGGCTCCGGGCGCGTCGCAGGACCCGCGCTGGAGATGGGTTTGAAGCCTTGTCCTGAAAAAGCCGGCCCGGAGGGGGCTGTCCCCGGTGTCCCTCGAGTTCTCATCCTGTCATTCAAGCAGCAGGGGAAGAACCGGGTCTGGCTCGGGAAGGGTGGGCTTAGGGCCAGGGGTGCAAATCCCTTGGTAAAAGCCAGCAAACAAAAATCGCACACATCCCAGCTCCCGGTCCTGGCCCCGGCGGGGCAGGGTCCCCGAAGTCCCGGGGCGCGCAGACGCCGGGGCCCCCGGGGGCCGAGGGAACTGCAGGACCCGACCTCCCCTGCCCTCGGCCTCCAGGGCCCTCGCCCTCCGACCAGCCGCCGAGTCTGGGGCTGGGGTCGCCGCTTCCGCCCGCGGCCCGCGGCCCCTCCCCGGCGCGCGCCATCCGGCCGCCGGCCCCTCCTCCCGCGGGGGGCTCCGTCCCGCGCCCCGTCCCTCCGGGCTGCAGCCGGCAGCCCACGTCCAGGGAGGGCGGAGGGAGGAGGAGAGGCGCGGAGAGGAGGGAGGGGAGAGGGGAGGGAGGAAGACGAGAGAAAGGGAGCTGCTTCCATCCCGGACTTCCCAGAGCCTGCCTGGAGCGCGCACTCAGCGGCTCTCGGGTCCCAGCGTCCCAGCCGCCGCCCGCGCCTCTCCGCCCCGCTCCTCCTCCTCTTCCTCCTCCTCCTCTTCCTCCTCCTCCTCTCTAGGCACCCCCGTCCCCTCCTTCCAGCGGCTGCAGCCCCCAGCCCCAACTCTGCGCTTACTCCTGGGACGCGCGTTCTCGCCCCATCCTTTGCTTCCTTCCTTCCTTCTTCCTTCCTCCCCTGGCTCCAGCCCTCCCTATCCAGGTCGCCCTCCCGGGGCCCGATTGTCTCGGTGCCCCGCTCTCGGCCCGCGCCCTGCCCCGTCTCTCCCTCGTACTTCCTGAGTCGCCCGCCGCTGCGGTCGCAGTCTCGCCGCGGGAGCCCCAGCCCGACAGCCACTGCCCCGGCTCCAGCTCCAGCCCCGCAGCCCGCGGCGCCCGCCCGAGGGAGCCCCGGCGCCCGGGGAAGGCTACAGTGGGCGAGCGCGCCCTCGCCCAGCCCCGCGCCCCAGCCCTGCCCGGCCCGGCGAGGAAGGACCGGGAAGATGAACAACGGCGGCAAAGCCGAGAAGGAGAACACCCCGAGCGAGGCCAACCTTCAGGAGGAGGAGGTACTGGGCGGCTCGGTGCAGTGGCGGGGGCGATCCGGGACCCAGTGCGGGCGGCCGGCGGGGCGCGGGCGCGGGCCCGGGGCGCGGCGGTGGAAGGTTTAGGCATGGCCGGTGCCCGGGACGCAGCCCCGCAGTGTGGCCCGGGGAGGGTGGATCTCGGGAAAGTGTGTTTTTGTGTCCACGCGCGTCTGCGGGCCCCAAATTGCGTAACTCTAAGGACTTTTCGGAGACTCTTGTAAGTATAATGCTCAGCTTTGTTTGCCCGGGATTTAAAAAGTGGAACCGAGAGCTGACTCCTGGGTGACCTCAGATGATCGGGACTCGGAGGGTCAGGACTTAGGGCTGGGGCTGGAAATTGTGTGGATTCGGGGTAGCGGGGGGGCAGTTTAAGGAAGAAACTCGGGGAAAAGTTTTCATTAAAAGATACCTCTGTTCCCTGCCCCCTCCCTTTCCGTGTTAAAAGTTCTTGGTGAAATATCTTTCTAGCCGAGGGTTTTTGGATTAATAGATAACTCATCAGCCACATTCTTCCCTGCTGAGTCAAAGACCCCGAACCTGGGCGGTGAACGCTTGCGAATTTAGGGCCGTGCAGATGAGGGGAGCAGAATAAGAGGGTTAAAAACGCAACAATTCACCAAATGCTCATCGAGGATACTTTTATAGGACTTTGACTTCTGAGCACGCATTGTAGGTGGTGCGTCCTCACGATGAAAGTTTTGTGACTGCAGAGCGTTCCTTCGGTGGAAACAAAATTGAGTAGATGTGGTCAGAAGGGGAGTCGGACTCAGGAACAAACGTTTCAGAATTCAGTAGTAGGGTATTTGTGGTATCCTACCAAATGACTGTTTCTGCAGGTACATTATCTGGAGTCCAAGAAATTACTTCTGGCGTACTTTTTAATATCACACACAGTTGAGTTCTTAACATTCTAGAGGAACTTGCGAGTGTGTGCAGATGCAGGAAAGTGCATGTCTCAATATGACCCGAAAAGATTCACACAGGTATTGCATCCTGATCTAGGTGAACACAGAAGGTAAACGGATTCTAAAGCGTTAGGACGTTGAGATCATTGTTGAGACACTGTTGTGTGCAAACTTCAATTCTGATAGTGAAACCAAAATTGCAGAGGAATTCATTAATGCATACAAGTTCTCTGCACATTGTCCACTTGGAAAATGGGAACTATTTAGGTGGAGAAGGTAGAGGAGCGAGACTATGCCAAACAGTGCAAAATCGGAGATTTTACTCTCTTACCCAGTTGTATGGTAGTGAAAACCTAGATGAGTTGCAGTCAGTCAAAAAATTACTTTCTCACCCGAGGACATTTTCTATTTTATTATAAAAGACTATTTGAAGAGTTGTTTACATGCATGTTTTCTAATTACAAGTGTAGGAATGCTACTGGCGTTTCTTTTTTCAAAGCAATGGAGAGTTGAATGGTATGTTCTGACTTTTTTTCTTGAACTTTACTGGCTGCTTTGCTATTTATTTTCCCTACCACTTAAAAAAATTTAAAAATAATGCTTTTTTAAATTTGCTTTTTTAGGAATTACTATAGTTAACTAATTCACTTACCATATCAAAATAATTATCGCTTCAGAAATCTTCCTATTTCAGCTAAATGTGCAATCTGTTTGCTTCTCAGGGTTAGAATATTATATCAAACCATCTTTATTTACCCAGTTGAGAAAACTTTTTTTTTTTTCCTTTTGGTGGGTAGCAAAAGAGGTTCAATGTCCTAAAAATCATACCCACTTAAAATTAAGTATAGAAAAGGCACATTTTTCCGCTTGACCCATCTTAACAGCTGCCAGGACCGAGGGATTGCCTGCCCTGTTCCTGGAGGCTCCTCTGTCCTTGCGAGGTTGTGTGTAATAATTGCTGTATAATCGCGGACCATTGCAGTATGGTTGCTGCCTCTTACTTGTCTTGTTACCTGACAGTGTTCTTTTTCAGGTAGGAATGGCATGAGGCTCTAGAAAGTATCGATATTTTTAGCAAAACACTTACGTAAAAAATAAGGGGACTGGTAGGAAGATTTCAGAACCTAAGTTGTCCAAGAGATGTCGTGTACAAAACAGATAAGACTGTGAAGAGAGGGGGTTTATAATGTCAGAAATTCAGGAAAAGAAACTAAGGTGGCCTGAATGATCCGGGTAATTTTGCCTTAATTTCCTATTTTTGGTTTATATTTTGTTCTTGAAAAACTCTTACCCTCTTTTTTGGTTTTTTTCTTTCTAACCCTGAAAGCCACAATTAAAATAAATAGGGTATTTGGTAAGTGCCATTAATGAGCCCGGCATTACACAAAACCACTACATTGACCCTTTCCCTGCCCACCCATCGCATCAGCAACTTGCTCTTAAACACATTTAAAAACCTTGGCAGTGGACTCCGGTAAACAGAACACACACATACAACATATATATATATATATATATATATACACACACACACACACACACACACATAATGACAAGAGAGGAAAAATGTGTTTTGTTGTAATTTCTGGTGGCCATTGAACTGACATGGAAAAATGAGTCCAATCGTCATTAAGGGAAAATAGTTTATTTCACAGATCATGAGGGTGGTTTCGGCTTTCTCCACATTGTAGAATCCAGGTTTGTTTTTTTCTGTGTTTCTAGTTTTGAAATGAATTCCTTTTATCAACTAGTGTATTTTAGCGCTTTTGAGAGTTTCTAATGCTTACCCTGAAATAATTGTGCTGAAATGCCTCTTTGGTTCTAATTGTATAGAATGAACAGTTCAGGATCTAGGAAAATTTTTGCAGCTTTTTAGGGTTGGATGTTTTTGAGAACTTGGGCAGAACGTGTATTAATACTTCTACTTTAGATAGCATTGAAAACTTTGAGGAAAAATAATTTTAGGATTTGGCTAGCCAGTTGTGTAAGAGAGATGATACATTTAGCTTTCTGGTTTTTAATGTATTATTACATTAAATACGTGTATAATACACGTAAAATGTATTATGCGTGTGTGTCCCCTAAGCAAGTTGTCCTGTAAAGACTAATCAGTTGTCAAAATCTCAGATTTACAAGGTTTGTTTATATATGTTTAGAGTATCATACCATTTCTTATATTTTACAATTCATAAAATGATTCCTAGAATTTCTCTAATTTTGCAATCAGACTTTATAAAAATTAATATATAAGTAATAGATCCATAATTGTCTTGGCTAATCAGTTATAATTTGAGTTTAAAGTATTTTCAAATATATGAAGACCTTTTCTGTCTTATAGCTAGAAGTAACTTATTTGTTGGTCACTGAATTTTCAAAATAGAAATTTAGATTAAATATGTGATTTGGTTTTTATTTCTACTTTTATGCATGTCATTGAGTACTTTTCAGGCCGATTATAAAACATCTTTAAAAGGCCTTTTATTATATTGAAGCTCTGGTGTTAATTTCTCCTTAAATTGCTTTGAATTGACTTGTACTTATAGTAAAACTAAAGAAGCAAAAAACATGTAAGTGTTGGAATATTGATCAAAAAGATGTGCAGAAATCATATAAAGTCAGTTCTTCAGAGGTTAATGCAAACCTTTACTTTGCATTCCTTCTTTTAAAGTGTTTACTAATTTTGCCAAAATATTGGGGTTGTAAAGAAAATTGTTTCTTACAGTTGCTACAGAGAGGGTAATGTCAGTATCAGGCAACCTCAAATTTTCATTGAGCATTAAAGTCAGTCTACATTATGACTTCAGGAAGGTACAGAATGGTTTTATACAATTTAACCAAGATTGGGGATCTCTGTTATTCCGAGTCCAATAGTCCAATTCAATGCAATAAACATATATTTCAGTTGTAGAATAGGATTTGGTGACAACTGATGCTCCATGACCCCTGCCAGTACGGCATGCACTTTTGAGTTATTTTTTCAGTAGCGGTTTAAACATTTCCCTGATAAACCCTTGTGTGCGTCTGCAGGCTTCTTCGTTGCCAGTGGCGTTTAGTTTTCAGATGGGTAGTTTAGAAGGGATGGAAGCTCTTTTCTGGAGATGCTTTCATATGATTTTTGTAGGTTCATATTAATTTTTGCTTTACAGATGAAAGTGTTCAGTGCTGGTGATAAGGCAATAAAGTGGGTACTTTTGTGCAGAGCAGTGGTGATATAAATTAGTGCAGCTTTTCAGAAAGGACTGACACTGTCAAAATGTGTTCAGGCCCTTTGATTTAGTACTTTTATTTTTAGAAATTTACCCTAAGGAAACAGTATCAAAGATTTATATATAGGAATGATTTTTGCAGAGTGACTTATGACAGTGACAATTCAGAGGCACTCTGTATCTAACATACAGAAATTGCTAACGAAATCATTGTGTAATTCCAGAAGGGGAATATTATGCATCCACTAAAGGTTCCGTTTTTAAAAGAGAAAAATACATGGGTTATAAAATATGTATTATATATAAATACATATTTGTTGTGTATTATACATATGTAGTTACATACTATTTTCTGTGTTCTGGAGGTCAGAAACCTGAAGTCAAGGTGTTGGCAGGGCCACCATGCTCTCTAAAGGCTGGAGAGGAGAACCTGTCCTTACCTCTGAGCTTCAGTGACTCCAGACATTCTGAAGACTATATTTGTATTCTCATGTTGTAATATTAAATGAAAAGAACTGATTTTAAAGTTTTATACTGTGTGATGCCAGTTCTCCAATAAATATATATTCATAAAACCAAACATTAATAAAATGTATCTGATAGATTACAGATCATTGCTATTTACTTTCTGATGCTTTTCAGTGTTTAAGTTTTCTAAAATGACCATGTGAACAAAAAGAATTAAATGTTTTTGCTTTGAGGGTTTCCTTGAAATTGTGATATTCACAAAACCAAGGTTGGTCACGTTTAGTTTTGCTCACAAGCCTAGTGGCGAGAATCAGGCCTGCCTTGTTCCTCAGACATAGTGTTCCTTACTACTATTAGTATTTCTCTTACTCATTGCCTTATCCTGATTATGTTAGTGATCTTCAGCTGCTCTGCTGTTGTGATGCTCTTCCAGAGTCCATCCTTACACTATACTGCTGGGCCCTCCAATGCCACGAATCCTTCAGTGCTACTTAGTACTCCACAAAGTCAAGTGCGCACATGGCTTTTGGGATTGCCCTCACCTACCTGTATACTGTGATCCCTTTGCTTCAGCCTCGGTCGTCGTCTTCTGTTTTCTTAATCTAGTCTGAGCTGCTTTCAAGCCAGGATTCAAGTTTTTCAGCCTACATTTTTGCAAGATCCCCCTTGCCTGAATGTCCCATCCCATAGAGATGATTTTTCTTTAGAATTTCAGTAAATTACATTCTGTTATGTCCATTTAACTCCTGGTTATTATTTTTTCAGGTATTTGTTTTGTATGGGTCTATGCCATTTTACAGTATTCTCAATGTTCAACACCTACCCCGGCACCAGGTAAATCCCCTCTGTACACATCCACACTTACATATATACACATATATGATTCTTTGTAAATGTATATGAAATAGCCTTATCGGTGAGGTTGGTGATTATGAGTTTGTATAGGTAATCTGTTAAGAAGCAGCCACTCGTTTAATGTTGAGGATCCCTTCTGCACTCTGCACTGGGAGTTAGAGAAGGCGTGGATGGATCGGCTGGAAAATTACTTCCATCCCTTTGTCATCAGGAGCCTCCATTTGCCAGCACAGGTGAGCCTGCCTGGTCCATCAGATAGCCACTGTCAGTGTGGGACTGCTTGTCCCAAGGTGCATTTGAATTTTCACCATTAGAATTTGGTTTCTGCTGTGGAATTCCATTTGACCTTTTGGATGAGGGCTTCTAGAAACCTTGGTTAGGTGGAAGAGCACGGAGCTCCCTGTGTTCCCAAACAAGCCTGCTCTGTGTGACAGCCACTTTGGAATGTTTGTGTTCAGTTTCATTTGGCACCTTAGTGTCTGCCTGGGGGTAGGGGAAAGGGAATGCAAATGTTCCTCTTGAACAGTGCTTGCTTTGGTCAAAGAAAAAAACTTAGGAAGGAATGAGGAGAATGAACCTTAATAGCTGGTGCAGAAGTGGCTGCATAGCTCAGTGGGCTTGAGGCCATCTGGGACCAGGTATTTAAAATGGATGCTATGTTGGTATGAAGGTGTCAGTTCCATGCCACTGGTGGGGATGAGCTTATTTGTCTTATGGGGATAACTCCTTGCACTCATATTCCTATCTTTAAAAGTGTACCAGGAGATTATTTTAAACAATTTTAATGCCCTGTATTGTGTCTGTTTGGGGGTGGAGGTGGGAGGTCCTTGATAGTATCTGAAACGTGAAGCTGAGTAAAGGGGATATGTTTGTGGTATCAGAAGAAAGCTGCCTGGCTTGTCAGTGTTGCCGATAGCAGGAAAAAGGAAATACTGAAATCTTTAGCCTGCAGAATTGTCAGAAATCTTTTTATCTTTTCACTAAATAAATAATTACCGCCTTTTATTGGGTATTTACTATGTGCCAAGCACTCTTCATGTATTATCTTATTTCAGCCTCACAACAAGCTGATGAAGGGATGATGATGATTGTGTTCCTTTGATGGGGAAGTGGCTGAAGCAGTGAAAAGCTATGGAGCCAGGGTCTTCATGTGCAGATTCTAGGGATGCCAAGATCTGAGGGAGGCAGTTCCTGTCTGAAAGTGGCTCACAGTTTAATGGTAATGCCTCTATGTAAGCAAACAGGTGGATAACCAAGCACGGGATTCAAGTAGAGGTAGTTGTTTGAGTTGAGCACGGCCAACCCTGCAAGGGAAGGGATGGAGCTGTGTCATAGAAAGCTTTAAAGAAGTTTGAAGAGTCTCTTCTTTAAAGACGACATATGAGCTAAACCTCAGTTAAGATTCTAACTGATGAGAAAAGGATTCAGACAGTGGGGAAAAGATGGACTAGGCAAGGAATTCGCACTGTGAATGAACACAGGCTTCAAAAGACCCTTTTGGGGAAGAGCAAGCAAGGCATGGCAGGAGAGAAGAAGGGGAGGGAAGAAGGGGGAGGGAGCATTGGCCCACAGTGGGTAGAGGAGCTGCCTCTGCACTAGGGAATTGGACTCTGTCCTCTGATGGGGCACCGGGGTGGATGTGCTCCAGAAGGCAGCATTCTAGGATGTCCCAATGGGCAGGGGGATGCGGCGAATTTTGGAAAAGTTGTTGAGAACCATTCTTGCAGTGAGGTTTCTGCTGCAAGAGCCCTGGTCTCAAAGTGAGGCAGCAGCCTGGCCATGACAGCTGAGGCAGAGATGCCAGGTGTTCGGGGCCTTGATAACTGTCAGATGTGCGGGAGAGAAAGCAGGAGACAACCTGGCAGCCTCTTGGGTTTCTCCTTCAGGTGACTAGCTAAGTGGCGGTTGTATTTGTAGGAATAGAAAATAGAGATGGGGAAAGGGTAAGAAAAGAAGGTACCTAAGAGATGAAGATGTTATTGAGTCTGGGGTGCAAAGGAGAGGGTCTGATCTTGAAATGCAATTTTCAGAACAATTCAAGAACATGGAGCTGATAATTGAAAATGTGCATACTGGGAGTGAGTACCCAGAAAATGGAATTCATACTTTTTAGGAAACCTTGTGAGGGTTAGCAAGGAAAGAGATACAAAATTTAGTGAAAATTTGGAGTAATGTTAAAAAGTGTTTGAGAAAGGGAGAGAATTGAAAATAATCAGGAAAAATGGGGAAACTTAAAAAAATTAATTTAGGAACATAAAAATGTATTACATATAATCTGCCTGTTTCTGAAGGGTTTGGTATACTTAGCCATTGGAAAGCCTGAAGGGGAGCTTAGAAAAATCTGGTATATGGTATTTCTCATATGCTTTTTTTTGCTTTGATCAAAACTCAGGAATCTGTTTATCTCTCAAACTTGCCATTAATTCCCAGGCTTTTACTTCTCCAACTCTTCATTTGCCAACCCTGCACCTAAAAGGAAAGATCAAGCTGCCATAAAATCTGGAGAGGCGTGAGTTTTTTTACAGGATAAAATTTCTAAGTTGCTTTTATCTTTTTTGACTTTATTGGGGAAAAAGAAGAGTAGGATGAGCTTTTGGTCAGCAGCCCAAAGACATCTAATCTGTGGGTCATATTTTCATTTTCTTCTTTTTTTTCTTTTGAGATGGAGTCGAGTGCAGTGGTGCCATCTCACTGCAATCTCTGCTACCTGGATTCAAGCAATTCTCCTGCCTTAGCCTCCTGAGTAGCTGGGACTACAGGCACACACCACCACACCTAGCTAATTTTTGTATTTTTAGTAGAGACGGAGATTTCACCATGTTGGTCAGGTTGGTCTCAAACTCTTGACCTCAGGTGATCCACCCGCCTCGGCCTCCCAAAGTACTGGGATTACAGGCATGACTCATGCCCGGCCATATTTTCATTTTATTCAATTTATACTTGAAAAATTTGCTGCCTTTTTCAGCCCAGCTAAGTGTCAGCTCAAAGTAGTCCAGGAACTTAAAAAGAAAACAACTTGCATTTGTGTTTCTCTTAGGTTTTAACTCTGCTGCACCTATTATGGTGCATGTTGTGTAAATGCTAAAGAGAAAAAGGAAATGGCAGTAATAAATGCCAATCGCACCAGGAAGATGGATTCAAATTCCAGGTTGTAATACAGTATTGTTAACACAAATTTAAAATGCAAAGGGAATGTTTAGGCAGTTCCATTGTGTCAGCCTTTAGGATTTTGCAAAGGTATGAGACATCTGAGAATCTCCAAAATGAGGTCTGGCTCACCAACCTCTGCAAATATGTTATAGGACAACTTTACTTTTAATTAAGTTTTATTTCTCATGACTTGATTTTTTTGTGACGTTCTTCTGAATATCCCAGATCCTCGTGTCGCTGGGGTAGATAGGCTGGCAGTGGCCAACGTTGTTGTAAGAGAAATCCTAAAGACTACCCATTTTTTTTTTTCTTGAATCCACAGGATCCTGTTTTGTGAAAATTCCTCTTACGCCCACCTATAGGATAGACAGTGGAGGCCCCCCTGGGAGAAAGTGTACACAGAAAGTGCTATCTAATTACAGAAGCAGCAGAATTTCCTTTGTGCTCAGAGGGGAAGTGCTACAAAAGTGTAATTACTTTACCCAGCATGTGTGATTTACGGGACTTAAAATGTGTGAGTTTCCAAAGAGGCATCTGTTTTTAAATACAGTATCCCTCCCAGCCAGGCAGGATGTGTTTGGGGAGGTGGGAGTGAGGACATGCACTTCCGTCCTGTGCCTGCTGCAGGATGCCTGGTGACGGGACTGAAACCGCTGGTACTTGCTGCCCCTCAGGGTCTTGCTTATCTGAGTAGAAGGAAGAAAATCAGCAAAGGGCTGGAATCTAGTCAGCTACTCCCAGACCGATCATCCACTGCTTTCCTCTTACCTTCCCACACCGAATTCTTTTTCCAGGACCTCCAAGACTTTTCCCAGTAATAAGTAAAATAATTATTAGAGTGAACCCTGAGACCATTCTTAACATTTCTTTTTCTTTTCTTTTTTTTTTTTTTACCTGTTTTTATTTGAGATGGAGTCTTGTGGTGTTGCCCAGGCTGGTCTTAAACTCCTGGGTTCAAGCGATCCTCCTGCCTCGGCCTCCCAAAGTGCTGGGATTACAGAGGAGACCATTTTTGTTGCGCAAATTTCCTTGTCAGTCTTCTCCTAATATGCATAAGAAAATCAGTGGGATCACTGATCTTGAAGATCAGGTGCAGTGACTGGGCCGGGTGGCTCACACTTAGCACTTCATGAGGCTAGCGCTTTAGGAGGCTGAGGCAGGCAGATCAGTTGAGCCCAGGAGTTCGAGACCAGCCGGGGCAACACAGCAAAACCCCATCTCTGCAAAAAAGTTAGCCAGGCATGGTGGCGTGTGCCTGTAGTCCCAGCTACTTAGGAGGCTGAAGTGGGAGGATTGCCTGACCTTGGGGAGGTTGGGGCTGCTGTGAGCCATGATCGCATCACTGCACTCCAGCTTGGACAAAGTGAGACTCAGTTTCCAAAAAAAAAAAAGACCAGGTGCATATCCAGATGTAATCAAACCTGTAAAAACACTTAACGGATTTTGCATATTAATGGATGGATTAAACATTTATGGAGCTGGTGTCTACTCTGCTTTTAACATTGCTCTTTGACAAACCATGTGAAGTGTTGCCATCCCATGTTTTGGGATAAGAAAGCTGAGGCTCTGAGAGATTAAGTAATTGGTCTGAGGTTTTACAGCTGGTGGATAGGAGCTTAAAATTCTCCAGTGGCATATGAGGTTCATGTGATCCGGGCCCTGCTGGTTTCTCTGACCTCATCTGCCAAGAATCACAGCCTCATTCATTATGCTCCAGCTGCCTGGGCTTTCGCTAGGTGTCTCCAACTTGCCAAACTTGTTCCTGCCTCAGGGCCTTTGTGCAAGCCATTCTGTGTGCCCGGAAAGCCCTACACTCAGACTTACCAGCCTCATCCTTGCCATTCATTTAGATCTCAATTCAGATGTCACCCCAGAGAGACCTTTGACCTCCAAGTTTAAAGCAGGCCTATATTCCCAACCCTTTTATTTTCCAAATAGTACTTCTTACCTCCTGACATTGCCTTATATGCTTATTGTACTTTCCTGGTACCCTTGGAATGTACCTCCCTGGCAGCAGAGACTTGCCTGCCTTGTTTAACACTGTGCAAACCTCAGGTGCCTAGGACGATGCCCAGAACTGTCCAATACGTTTTTTTTTTTTTTGGTGAATTGACTAGAATGTAAATCTGCTTGACAAAGACCAAAGCCTGTCCGATACACTGTGTCATCATAAACTTTTTTCAGCAGTTTTCAGGTTAAACTTTGTATTTCTGCCTTGAAGATGATCATTGCTAGTCCCCATCCCCACTTTATTACAAACAAAACCACAGTTGTCATCTCGCATCCTTTAAGCTGGAAGTGTTGTTCAGAAGGTAAGTGATAAAGCCCTTGTAGGGGAATGCAGCAGTTTTTCACACATAAACGAATCCTTCCTTTTGTCCTCTTAGAATGGGAAACCTGTTACAAATTCCACAGAACCAGGAGAGGGATGTGGGTCTGGTGTATAGGGAATGCGAAAGTACAAGTAGGGCAAGGTGAATTTGATTCCTGTTTTCCAGATGTGACTGTTAGCTTGTTAGGGTTACTGTTAATAACCCAGGTGGAATTGATTTGGAGATAGACTTACCACTTCTGATCCTGTGATTGGGTCTAGCCTCCAGCTCAATATACCTTCCTCAATTGCCTACAAGAGGAAAAAGATCTGAAGCTCAGCATAATGCTGGCTTTAGCCGGAAGAATCCAGCCTTTAAGTCATCTACATGTGTAGCCATGAAGGACCTTCTAATCTGCCTTGTGAGCCTTTATGGGGCCACCTCACAGCCACAATTTATGCCCATGTGTGTCAGCCTCACCGACTCAGGAGCTGTTTCTATTCATTGTAAAGCAGACCAGATGACATTTCAGGATGAAAGAAATAGAAGTTGTCATTACATAGGGCATCAGGCTAACAAGTCACCTGTTAGTGGAGCAGACTAGTTAGTGCACTGATGAAAATGCAGACCATTGGATTATCCTCATTTATAGCATTTATGTCACACTTGACCTTCAACAAACTTGGTTAACTTTACCATCATCCGTTACCTGATAGTCTTAGAACCAATAGTATATAAATCCTTATAGAAGTTAGTTCTTGACCAATCAATTCATGAGTATTCTTTTTTCTCTCTCATTATCTCATCTTTGTTTCTGAGGGATCTAGGACAAGCCACTGAAGCTGCTTGTCTTTGACAAGTCATTTTAATCTGTTACCTTAACTAAAAGGTAGGGATTGTATGTATAGACAACGCCTGTTGTGCATTAAAAGAACCGTAAATCTCATTTTTCCACTTTCATTCCGCTTTCCATTTCCCCATTGTGATGCAGAAAGCTGCCATGGCGTGCCAAGACACATCCAGGGTGGGCTGTTTGGGGGGAATGGTTTTAATTTTAAGCCTTTTAAGTGAAAACCCTTAGACCTTGCCTCTGTTTTGTTAAATTACGATTCTAACAAAATAAGCCAAAATGAGTGAAGCACTAGACTTTGGAAACTCTTTCCTGTATATTTGAAAAGATCTTCTTGAGACTGCTTTCCTTACCTGAAGTTGTTTTGTTTTTTTCCTAAGCAAATGAGTGCCTCTCCTTGAGAACTGGGTGGGAGTCTCTGGGTGTGAGAGAACGGCAGGAAATGACCCTTTCTAAACAAAAGGACTCTTTAAGGCCTATCCTGAGTCTTTGTGTTTTGAGGAGGGGTTATGCAGAAAACCAGAGCTAGGAAATGAATCTCTGCATTAGCCATTCGAATGGGGGAAGGGAGAAGGGAGAACATTGTCTCCCTGCAAGCCCTCCCAAGTATCTAATACCAGGGGACATGTACTGTGAGATCCAAAGAAGTGCAAAAAAGACCCTGGGAGCCGAGGTAGTTCTTCAGGAGTGCGTGGCTTCAAGTCCCCTATAGGAAAGAAAGAACCAGGTTGGGCAGAATGATACCCAATGTGATGTTCTGGGCATCAGCTTTAACCTGGGCTTTCAGAATTTGTTTGAAAAAGCTCATGACCAACAGAATGCAGAAGTAAGTACAAAATGAAGAAAGTATGAGAGGGGGTTTTGTAGGATCTATTTGTCATATGGATTTTTTTTTTTTTTTCTTGCTCTGTCACCCAGCCTGGAGTGTAGTGGTGTGATCTCAGCGCACTGCAACCTCTGCCTCCTGGGTTCAAGCGATTCTCCTGACTCAGCCTTCTGATTAGCTGGAGTTACAGGTGCCTGCCACCGTGCCCGGCTAATTTTTTTTTTTAGTAGAGATGAGGTTTCACTATGTTGGCCAGGCTGGTCTTGAACTCTGCTGATCTCAAGTGATCCGCCCACCTCGGCCTCCCAAAGTGCTGAGATTACAGTGCCCGGCCCGTATATATGTTTGTGATAGATTTACTATATATATCTTTATGATCTGTTTATCCATAGGTAGAAGTTAGAGTGTTATGATTTTCTAATAAATACCCAGTAAATAAATCAAAGATTTGAATTGCTGTGTTAATGAGAAAATGAACTTTGAGGAATGCAGGTCCCTTTAAATGATCAGGTCCAGAGGGACTTTAAAATGAGACCACAGTCACGTCCTACTCCCCCCAGAGCTACATATTCACCTCTCTGTGTTCACTGTTTGTTGTTGCTACAAGTAGCTGTAAATTAACCTAATAATGCCACACTGGACATTGTAACTCACTCTATAGTTTAACAATGTAGATAGCCAATCACTAATCAGTGTAATTTGTGTAAACCAATGAGAATTCCTGGTAAACAACTTTATATCAGCCCACTCACTTGTCCCTCCTCCTTTTTTTTTTTTTTTTTTTTTTTTTTTGCCTTTTAAAAGCCACTTGTAACTGATTTTTAATTGGAATGTATATTCAGGGCACCCATGCTCCTGGGTTGCAATCTTCAAGCTTGGCTGAAATAAACTCTATATTAATTTTGCCTCACCTTTTATGGTGCTATCAACTTCTTTTCTAAATCTAAGCTGAAGAGGGAATTAGTAATCATTGCTGAGCGAGGTAGTGGGCCTGTGATGAAGAAATGTCGGGCCTTGCCCTGCAGTGGAATGTTCCCTCGTCTCCTCACTTCAAAGTGACCATTCATTGTATCAGTATTTGCGCAAGGCGATCCCAGATTTAAAATGCTAGAAAAGGGGATAGGTCTTATCAAAATCATTTTGCTTTTATAAATTCTTGCTGTCTTGGAGCGATGAACTTCTCTGCTCTTCCAGGGACACTGCAGTTTTTCTTCAAGGAATATAAATCACTAATAATTAGAAACACACGTCTTGTTGAAAATAGTTTTGTGGTTTACTTTGTTTTCAGAACTTGAAAACGACAAACGTCTTTTCTAAGAAAAAGCATTGTTTGTTACACCACCACTGTTTGTAGGCTTTTCATTGTAACTATTTTTAGAAAGACTGGCTCATGTGTTTGGTGGGGACTGTGTGTTGAGGGTAGGGGGCTGGTTTATTTACTTCACAGCACCAGATGCTTTACAGAATTGAAGATAAGATTAAAGCTGCAACTCAGATCCCATTATGAAAGAGTTTTGTTTATATATTAAAGGCTTGGAAGACTCTTTATCTTAGATATGAAGCCAGCAGTGCAGTATTCAAAAGAGATGTGATTATTTTAAGTTCCAGAGTTGATAGGGAAAAGTTATTCTCACTGAAAATCCCAGTGTCTGAAGTGTTGGTAGGTTTTCTTCATTTTCTTTTTTTTTTTTTTTTTTTTGAGACAGAGTCTTGCTGTGTTGCCCACGCTAGAGTGCAGTGGTGTACCTCTGCCTCCCAGGTTGAAGCAATTGTCCTGCCTCAGCCTCCGAGTAGCTGGGACTACAGGCGCATGCCACCACCCCCAGCTAACTCTTGTATTTTTAGTAGAGACGGGGTTTCACTCTGTTGGTCAGGCTGGTGTTGAACTCCTGACCTCAGGTGATCTGCCTGCCTCGGCCTCCCAGAGTGTGTAATCCCAGGGATGAAGTCTTGCTGTATTTCCCAGGCTGGAGTGCAGTGGTGCGATCTCACCTCATTGTAACCTCCGCCTTGGGTATTCAAGCTGTTCTGCTTCAGCCTCCCAAGTAGCTGGAATTACAGGCACATGCCACCACACCTGGGTAATTTTTTTGTATTTTTAGTAGAGATGAGGTTTCACCATGTTGGCCGGGCTGGTCTTGAACCCCTGACCTCAAGTGATTCCCCGCCCCCTCCCCAGCCTCCCAAAGTGCTGGCATTACAGGCCTGAGCTACCATGCCCGGCCCTCATTTTCTTAATACATTGTTTAAACTCCTGATTTGAGAAAGGTTAATGTATAACATAACAATTGGTAAGATACCAATTTACAAATATGGAAATATATATTAATTTAGATTCATTTAGAGGAGGTGGTATATGGTATACAATTGGCATATGTTTTTCATTCTTAAAGTATCAGTTATTTTCCTGTTATTATCTGTGGTAACATTGCTTGTATTTTTGTTGTTGTTGTTGAGACAGAGTCTGGCTCTGTCGCCCAGGCTGGAGTGCAGTGGCATGATCCCTGCTCACTGTAACCTCTGCCTCCAGGGTTCAAGAGATTCTCCTGCCTCAGCCTCCCGAGTACCTGGGACTACAGGTGACTGCCACCACACCCAGCTAATTTTTGTAGTTTTAGCAGAGATGGGGTTTCACTATGTTGACCAGGCTGGTCTCAAACTCCTGACCTCAGGTGATCCACCCACCTTGGCCTCCCAAAGTGCTGGATTACAGGCATGAGCCACCACTCCCAGTCGCATTGATTGTATTTTTAAAAGATAAAAAAAAAAATAAGTGTGATCCATTCTCTAAGCTGCTCGCCACCATGCAATATTGAGAGTCAGAAGAATGGCTCTCAGATCCTGTGCATTAAGAACTGTTTGTGTATCAGCCTTCTAAAGCATGGCGAATAAGACAACATATGCAGTGGAGACAGTTTTCCTGGGATCATTTGTGGTCGAGATGGATTCAGGAATGTAGTGTGTCTGATTTTATTGGGTGCAGCAACTGCTTTTTCTATAGCTCTTGGTATTCATGTAACTGATGGTTAACCCCGAATCAAAGTGAAAATGTCCTGAGCAGGCATGTTTGTCCATTCTCTCCATGTTCTTAAATCATCAAAGGGAAGTTCTTGCCCTTTGCAAGACCAGCATCTGTTGCCATTTGGTCATAGTGCACCCAGCCTGCTGACTCTGTATCTTCAAAACAAAAACAAAAGCCAGTAGGGAGGGAGCAAAGACTCCAAAGTGCTGTGGGGCTTTGGAATACTGTGAGTTTCTGATTTTGGTAAATGTACATCCAAGATGTTTTAACCATTAACTGTCCCCTCTTCTACATTCCATTAAACCCCACTGGCCTTTAATCAACATGAGAATTTCTCTTGTGATATCCTGGATTGTGATTAGATAGATAGAGGAGTCCTATTGGTGTGAGCTTACCTTGGAGTCAATGGAAAACTGTTATTTTTCCTTTTTTTTGTTTTTTTGAGACGGAGTTTTGCTCTTGTTACCCAGGCTGGAGTGCAATGGCACCATCTCAGCTCACCACAGCCTCTGCCTCCTGGGTTCAAGCGATTCTCCTGCCTCAGCCTCCGGAGTAGCTGGGATTACAGGCATGCGCCACCACACCCGGCTCATTTTGTATTTTTAGTAGAGACAGGGTTTCTCCATGTTGGTCAGGCTGGTCTCGAACTCCTGACCTCAGGTCATCTGCCCGCCTTGGCCTCCCAAAGAAAAGTGTTTTTCCGTCTACTGATACTAAAGTCAGCCCAGGCAAAGCCTGGGTGCTGCTCCGTGCAGGAGACTCAGGAATAGAAATGTAGCAGATTGACCTGGGACCCTCCTCCCTGAAAGAGATGTCAGTACTCTGACATCTCGCCACATAACTCCAAAGCCCTGTACTTTCCAAACTGACATTGCAATCGTAGTCTTTAGAACGCTTGCTGTAAATACCTTTCCTCCCTCCCCACACCTAATGGATTAATTTTTAGTCTTGTAAATTAGGAAATTTCTCATATAGGGCTGAGATAAAGAGTAAGTGTTATTGTTCATGTAAAGCCCTGAAATAGTTTGCCTTTATCAAAAGCTCTAGGGTATTTTCGCAGGTCTTTCGTTGTACTAAAAATGTGCAGAACTACCTTCTACCCCAGGTGGTCCTCAGCAGAGCTTCTGTGTGGAGCAGAAAGTTTTCTCCTGGGATATTTTTGCCTATTTTAAGCCCTGTCTTACGCTTATTTCTGTTGGTCATTTCTCCTAGCTTTTCTTAAAGGAAAGATAGTAATGTATTGCTTCTATTTTAGGGATTAAAAGAATGATAAATGTATGAGGTGTTTAATTCATTTTATATTTTAAATTGAAACTACCAAGATTCATAAGCTGTTTGTTCATCTAATTGGATCACATTGTGTTCAAGTTTCTGTTCACTGTTTTTGTTTTTTAAAATACAATCTTAGTTACCCTTTCTCTCCTTACCCCCATTAGCAAACACAAGTAAGCAAAAAAAAGATTAAAAAAGGAAACAATTCTGTAACTCCCTCACAACTAGTGTTAATACCTCGCTGTCTTTTACATGTTCTTTTCTCTGTGTGTGCACACATGCATCTATTTGAACAAAAGTGAGATCATAGTAAGTTTTCCATTTATTTCACTTGAAAGTATGTTATGAACATCTTTGCTTGCCATTGGATACATTTCTCTCTCTGTTTTTTGATTTGTCATCTTGCTGTGTCCTCCAGGCTGGAGTGCAGTGGCGCAATGCGATCATAGCTCACTGCAGCTTTGAACTGCTGACCTCAAGCGATCCTCACACCTCAACCTCCCAAGCAGCTGGGACTACAAGTGTGCACCACCATGCCTGGCTAAGTTTTTCTGTTTTTTCTGTAGAGACGCGGTCTCATTATGTTGCCCAGCCTGGTCTCAAGCTCTTGGCCTCAGGTGATCCTCCTGCCTCAACCTCCCAAAGTGTTAGGATTACAGGCATGAGTCTTTGCATCTGGCCAATTGGATACGTTTCTGCAGCCAAATTTTAAATTCTTCCTATTGTGCTATACTATGGATGTGCCTTAATGTATTTGACCCACCCCTTATTATTGGGCTTATTATTGAACATATTTCCAGCTTAAGTGATATAAACAGTGCTGTACATCCTCCTAGCTAAATCTCTGTATACACCCTTAGTGATTTCCTTAGCTTCAACTCTTAGAAGTGGAATTTCTGGGTCAAAGGGCATGCATTCTTTTAAAGATATTTGATGTTTATTGCCAAATCTTCTCTAGAACACTGTACTAACTCCCATTCGTACTAAGATAATCAGCGGGCCCATTCCCTGCATCCTCTGCCCCTGCCATTCAAAAATGTCCGAAGATGGCTCCCTCATTGTGCAGTTTTTCATATTTGTGTTCCATCTGTGACTCACAATTAATATTCCAGCCTCATCTGTACAACACCTGGATGTTACATAGTGACTTTTTTTTAACCTCATTTGAAGACATATCCCAGTTGTTTCTCATACTTCGCTGGGTACAAAAATGCTTAGCAGATAATTTCTGGGGGTGTCATTCTTGTGTTTATCGGGCACCATGAAGTGTGTTGATTTTTGTGTGTTAGGTGCTTGCTATATTCTTCTGGCTATTAATGTCTGACGAGGCCAGTATTTCAGGTGTTCTGAGTGCATGTACAGACTTTGAGTCAGCTCTAACATTTGTCAGGTAGAGCAATAACACTGCCAGTTAAAACTTTATTTTAGATGCATCCTGATTTCACAGATGTTACAGTGTGGAAACATGTCTCAGAATCGGTGCATATGTTATTCTCTTACCTGCTTTTCTGGTCACAAGGTTGGTTTGCTCTTGAGGTGAGAACAGAGACAGTCTGGTCAGTTTGACATAAGTTTTGGTGGACAGTGAGCCAAGTACATCCTTGGAAAGAATTTTATAATTACAGTTGAATCAATAATGCCTTTTTTTTTTTTTTTTGGAGACAGGGTCTCTCTCTGTCACCCAGGGTGTGGAGTGCAGTAGCATGATCAGAGCCCACTGTAACCTCAACCTCCTGGGCTCAAGCGATCCTCCCACCTCAACTTCCTGAGTAGCTGGGACCACAGAGCTATGTCACCACACCCTGCTAATTTTTTTTTTTTTGAGACAAAGTTTCACCCTTGTTACCCAGGATGGAGTACAGTGGCACCACCTTGGCTCACTGCAACAGCACCATCTTGGCTCACTGCAACCTCCACCTCCCGGGTTCAAGTGATCCACCTGCCTCAGCCTCCCAAATTTCTGGGATTACAGGCTCCTGCCACCATCCCCGGCTAATTGGTCTATTTTTAGTAGAGATGGGGTTTCACCATGTTGGACAGGCTAATCTTGAACACCTGACCTCAGGTGATCCTGAGCCTGCCTCAGCCTCCCAAAGTTCTGGGATTATAGGCATGAGCCACCACGCCTGGCTCACCCTGCTAATTTTTAAATTTTTTTGTGGAGATGGGGTCGCACTCCATTTCTCAGACTTTTCTCCAACTCCTGGCCTCAGGCAATCCTCTTGCCTTGACGTCCCAAAGTGTTGAGACTTACAGGCATGAGCTACCATGCTTTGCCCCACAATGCCTTTTATTAGGTAGAGGCCGTGGTGTATATCTCCTTGTGAAAATGATCCTTTTCCTCCTCCTTCAAATTGAGGACGCTGCCTTGGCGCTCCAGCATGTTGCAGCTCCTTATTACTCAGGATGGAGGAGAGACCATTCAGGGCAATCGCATCTTTCCTGGAGGGGCTGTTTTCCCTGTGGATGCCCACAACATACCAAGAGTCAAATCCTATCTGAGGAGTGTAGCTCCGATCTCCCCGTGTGGGCAGGGCAATCACCATTAACCCCAGCCCACAGGCCTCCTTAATTGTTAACAGACATTCTGAGAAGTGCACGCCCTCCACAAAGCCTACACACATGTGTTCGAGTGTGACTCTAGGAAATGAGCAGATGTAATGGAAACCTCAGTATTGACTCATCCGATTGTTACATATGAGTGGAATTTGCATCTCATTTAGTGTTTATTTCAGTAGATTCCAATTGAGGTCATGGAGTGCTAAATTTATATGCATCATAGCACCTTTCTCAAAGGAATTGGGAACTCTTTTGCAAAATAAAAGATGTCTTCTTTTCCTTTAGCCCTTGGTTTTGTTTGGCAGATGGTGTAGGTGAAGAGAACATTAGTTGTGGAAGAGGTATGTGTGACTCCCTTGGGCATAGTCATTGATATTTGTTAAAGACGGGCTGAGAGTCTGTTTTCTTGGCCTTTCTGGGGGATGGAGAAGTCGTTACTGAGAAGCAGTTTTCTTGCCTTCTTGGAAAGACCTCAGTCAGCACAGGAGACAATGGGAGAATAACATTTGATCCTACTTAAATGGACAACATTGTGTAATATGGGTGGAGAGGGCTTAGAAATTCAGTACGAGATCAGTGTGGACCAGAATAAAAGGCTTTGAGAAAGAAAGGTGGACCTTGAGGAACTGGTAATATTTAAATAGAAATGGGTACTGGGTTAGGAGAGTTTCACCATCAAAAAAGATTGGCAGGCATAGTGGTGTGTGCCTGTAGTCCCATCTACTTGGGAGGCTGAGGTGGGAAGATCGCTTGAGCCCAGGAGGTCAAGTCTGCAGTGAGCTGTGGTCATGTCATTGCACTCTAGCCTGGACAACAGAGTGAGGCCCTATCACTTTAAAAAAAAAAAAAAAGAAAGGTTTGAAAGTAGGAATGAATGTAGCACATTTACAGGAGCAAGGAAAAGCTATCTCTATTACTTTTTGATGAATGAATTGTATGTATTTGGGGATATTTTAAAGAATTTTTAAGTTGGGCACTGTCCTCATGCTTGTAATCCCAGCACTTTGGGAGACTAAGTGGGAGGATTGCTTGAGCCCGGGAGTTCGAGACTAGCCTGGGCAACATGGTAAAACCCTGTCTCTACAAAATATACAAAAATTAGCCAGGTGTGGCGGCGTGCATCTGTAGTCCCAGCTATCAGGAGGCCGAGATGGGAGGATCAGGATCACTTGAGCCCAGGAGGTCAGAGCCACGGTGAGCGATGATTGCGCCACTGCACTCAGCCTGGGCTGCAGAACAGGACCCTGACTCAAAAGGAAAAAAAAAAAAAAAAGAATTATAATTTGTCAACGTCATTGGTTTTCCAATCGGGCCTGTTCCACAGGTGATTGATATACAACCAGGGAAGAAGTTAGACACCTGCAGAACTCAATGCCAGTGAGCTAAGTCTTTTTTTTTTCCAACTCATTTTGGGTCCTAGGTATGCAAGGCCATGCAAGCTGTTCAGATTACCATACTGGAAAAATAAGGATTTTTTTCTTTGGTTATTCTTCCTTAACTTTCTTTTTTATCCCAGCAGGGTGCAGTGGCTTACTGCAACCTCTGCCTCCTGGGCTCAAGCAATTTTCCCATCTCAGCCTCCCGAAAAGCAGTCGTGTGCCACCAAACCCAGCTAATTTTTGTATTTTTAGTAGAGACGGGGTTTGACCATGTTGCCCAGGCTGGTCTTGAACTCCTGAGCTCAGTGATCATCCCCGCTCAGCCTCTCAAAGTACTGGGATTACAAGCGTGAGTCACCATGCCCGGCCTTAACTTTCTGGATGAAGCCATTTACTCCATAACTTTGCTTATTTTTTCCTGTTTTTTTTTTTTTTTTTTTTTTTTTTTTGGTTGGGGAGTGCTTCTTCATTCTGCCTCTTCAGAACAGCATGGCTGTTTATCAGCCATGGTGACTCTTAGCTGAATGTGTAATTCCTAGATGATCTAGTCATCCCAAAGGTACTCAACTCCCACTTGGATTAGTCCCTGCTGGTGCAGTGAGCAGCAAACAGACATTGTCCTTGATCATCCTGGAAGTTACAGTGTAGTTGGAAGTGTATATTAAACAGTTAAGCACGGATAGATAGAGAATAACAGACTGTAATAAGTGCTAGGGAGGAAGAGTGCAGTCGATGTGAGATCGATAGTTGATGGTCAGGGGGCCTTTTTGACTTTATTCTCGGCACTGTTCACATCACTGGGTGTGAACTCGGTCATCTTCACTGTGCTGTGGGGTAGTTATCCACCACCGCTCCTCCCAATAGAGGAGGAACTGAGGCTCAGTGAGTTGAATTAACTTGCCATGGGTCACAGCTAATAAATAACAGAGCCTGGGTTTGAACCCGGTCAGTTAGTTCACAATCCATCAATTTCACTAGACCTCACTGCCAGTTTAGAGGTACTAGAGAAGTTTACTTCAAGGGAACAAGAGTTCTCTTCCTTAGGCCCATATTGCTCAGGATCCTGCCTCCCTAAACAGAAGAGCTTGCAACACAGGACTTGTGTAAGCCTTCGGCGATCAGTAATGTGGAAACTAATCTTGTCAAGATGACCAGTTACAGGATCCCTAGTTTAAGAAAATCTAAATGGCCTTGGGCTTCCTCTTGCCAAAATCTAGTCTTTTCTACTTCTTCCATCCTACCTGTCTAGACCCTTAAGTTAGACTCCCAGAACCTCAATGGACTCTGCCCACCCTTAGTCCATCTAACACGAATGGCAGATTCCTTTTCCAAAGGCGCTACTCTAGCTAGGCACGGTGGCTTATGCCAGCAATTCGGCACTTTGGGAGGCTGAGGCAGGCGGATAACCTGAGGCCAGGAGTTTGAGACCAGCCTGGCGAACATGGCGAAACCCTGTCTCTACTAAAAATACAAAAATTAGCCTAGTATGATGGCAGTCGCCTGTAATCCCAGCTACTTGGAACGGTGAGGCAGGAGAATCACTTGAACCTGGGAGGAGAGGGTTGCAGTGAGCCAAGGTCATACCACTACACTCCAGCCTGGGCAACAGAACAAGACTCTGTCTCAAAAACAAAAACAAACAAAAATCAAAGGCTCTACTCCATAAATCAGTTGCACCGAAAAACATTTGGAGGCTCCTTGATTTGATGTATGTGAAAGTGTTCTGAAGACAGTAGAGTGCTGTATAGTTGCACACCACCATGTTTTGGTGATAGTAAGATCCAATTTTGAGAAATAATTCTCTCATCTCTTAAAATTCAAATTAAAAAGTGTATAATTGAATAGTTCTTAGAATATTCAGAGCTGTGGAACCAGCACCACTATCTAATTTTAGAACATTTTGTTAACCCCTGAAAAAAATCGCAAATCCATTAACCAATCAGTCAGCCTTTCCTCCTCTCCCTAACCCAGAGCAACTGCGAATCTGCCTTTTTTCCTCTGTGGATTTGCCTGTTTCGGACATTTCATGCAAATGGAATGATACAAGATTGGTCTTTTGGCTTTTTTCACTTAGCATCATGTTTTCAAGGCTCATCCATCTTATAGCATGAGTTAGTACCTTTCCCATTATTTGAGTGATATCGCCGGTATGTGGATGTGCCGTGTTTTGTTTGTCCATTCATCTGTTCACATAGATTTGGGTTGTTGACACTTTCTAGATGTCAGTCTGTTCTTACAAAGCATTCCACCTCCGGGTCCCTCAATGTCTAGTGCCTAGAGTGTTTTTTTTTTTTTTTTTTTGAGATGGAGTTTTGCTCTTGTTGCCCAGGCTACAGTGCAATGGTGTGATCTCAGCTCACTGCAACCTCTGCCTCCTGGCTTCAAGTGGTGCTCCTGCCTCAGCCTCCCACGTAGCTGGGATTACAGGTGTGAGCCACCATGCCCGGCTAATTTTGTATTTTTAGTAGAGAAGGGATTTCTCCATGTTGGTCAGGCAGGCCTCGAACTCCCAGCCTCAGGTGATCTGCCTGTCTCGGCCTCCCGAAGTGCTGGGATTACAGGTGTGAGCCACCATGCCCGGCCTAGAGTGTTTTCTTTAATCTTCTCCAGTTACTTCAACTTTTTTCTGTCCAAGCTTATCTTTTGGGCTTTACCCCAATAGGACTGTTGAGTCAGTTACTGACTTAGCACAGTGAATATGCATCCTAATCCATTCTTTATTTTTTATTTTATTTTATTTTTGAGATGGAGTCTCACTCTGTTGCCAGGCTGGAGTGCAGTGGCACAATGTTGGCACACTGCAACCTCCAACTCCCTGGCTCAAGCGATTCTCCTGCCTCAGACTTCCGAGTAGCTGGGATTATAGGCAGACACCACCACGCCCAGCTAATTTTTGTAGTTTTAGTAGAGACGGGGTTTCACCATGTTGGCCAGGATGGTCTCGATCTCCTGACCTTGTGATCTGCCTGCCTTGGCCTCCCAAAGTGCTGGGATTACAGGCATGAGCCACTGCACCCAGCCTTACTTACATTCTTTTATGTGTCTACATGTATTCATTTGGATGTTGAGCTCAGTTTTTTAAAAGACGGTTCATCCAACAAGTATATATTGAATACCTACTGTGTGCCTGACACTAGTTGGCAGTTGGAATAAATTAGTGAACAAAGCTAAGAGCCCTGCCTCCATGGGGACTTAAACATTTTGGCAAAGCTTACATTCTGGGGGACTTAAAACACACACACACACACACACACACACACACACACACACATATTTAACTGCTACTCTTTTATTTATTTTTTTTTTGAGATGGAGTCTCGCTCTGTTGCCCAGGCTGGAGTGTAGTGGTACAATCTCAGCTCCCTGCAACCTCCGCCTCCTGGGTTCAAACAATTCTCCTGCCTCAGCCTTCCAAGTAGCTGGGACTACAGGCACATGCCACCAAGCCCGGCTAATTTTTTGTATTTTTAGAGATGGGGTTTTACCATGTTAGCCAGGATGGTCTTGATCTGCTGACCTCGTGATCTGCCCCCCTTGGCCTCCCAAAGTGCTGGGATTACAGGCATGAGCCACCGTGCCTGGCCAGCTGCTACTCTTTTATATTTCTGGGTGACTTTAAAATATATATATGTGTGTGTGTGTAAAAATAAAATTAACTGCTAATCTTTTATATTTCTAGCACCTGACCACCAAATGTCGTATGGTATAGATGGTCAGTAAACATTATTTGATAACTGACATTGAAATTTTCTTTATCTTTTTTCCTGTTTTTTTTTTTTTTTTTTGGTTGTTTGTTTTGTTTTTTTTAGAGGCAAGATCTTACTGTGTCAGCCAGGCTGGAATGCAGTGATGCGATCATAGCTCACTGCAGCCTCTAACTCCCAAGCCCGAGACATCTTCCTACCCCAGCCTCCTGGAAAGCCAGGACTGCACGTGCACACAGCCATGCCAGGCTATTTTAAAGAAAATTTATTTTCAAGAGATGGGGTCTTGCTACTTTGCCCAGGCTGGTCTTTAACTCCTGGGCTCAAGTGATCATCCTGCCTTGGCCTTTCAAGACGCTGGGATTACAGGTGTGAACCACTGCGCCTGGCCATGAAATTTTCTTAATAATTTTTAATGAAGCCACTCAGTCCTCTCCAGACTGTAAAGATCTCTGTCTTATTTCATACTGGCACTGTAATCACAGTTGTCGAGTTTATTCATGAAGGTGAAAGTGTCGTCTTGGTGAATAGAAACAAACTTGGGAAAAGCACATCTCACTTCCTTCTGTATGTGTCTTGACTCTAGACCCTGGCCTGTGCTTTGCTCCTCCTGGAGGCTGTTAAGTAGGAGTCTTATTCTAAGGATTGGAATCTTCTGGAGATTCTGTGGAAGATAGAGGAGGGAGGGTGGTGTATGTTCCTTACTTACTGTCAAAATTGAGAAATTTTCCTCCTGGCTGGCCATGGTGGCTCACGCCTGTAATCCCAGCACATTGGGAGGTGGAGGTGGGTGGATCACTTGAGCTCAGGAGTTCGAGACCAGCATGGGCAACATCTCGAAAACCCATCTCTACAAAAAATTTACAAATTAGCTGAGCGTGGTGGCATGCGCCTATTGTCGCAGCTATTTGGGAGGCTGAGGTGAGAGGATCACTTGAGCCTGGGAGGCAGAGGCTGCAGTGAACCATGATCACACCGCTGCACTCCAGCCTGGGTGACAACGAGACCCTGTCTCAAAAAAAAAAAAAAAAAAAGGAAATGTTTCTCCTCCTTTCTGTCCCCTAGTAGGCAAGTGTTTGTTTGTTCAGTTACTGACAGAGTTGAGGCTTATCTGGTGGTGAACATGGTGCCTACTAGGAAGGGCTGCCAGCTCCTTACACATCTTGCTATAATTAGTGGTAATTAGGCATCTTTCTTCCCCAGTGTCTTTTGGAACTGATAGTAGCAGGACTTTCGCAGAACACTGTGAGAATCAATGAGTTAATATTTGCAGAGGCCTCTGGAAATGTTAAGTGCTTGGTGTTCTTATCTTTTCTCCGAGCTCAGTTGCCTTATAAGGCTGTCCACTGAGGCTGAGGGACCTCTGTGGGGAACGGGGCCAGCCCTGAGCCCAGATGACTGTGGCAGTCCATGACTGTTCCCGGAATGGGCTCAGATTTCTTATTTTAATAGGAATGACACTACTTTTTTTTGTAATTATTAGTGTCAGTCTTGCACGTACTTTCCCCCCAACGTTACTACATCTATTTTTAGCACCCCATCTCCATGGTTCTTGCCCTCTCAAAACCAATTATAGTAAAATCCATTTGAACAGAGATACTCTAGTCCAAGTTAAGTTCTTACATTTTCTTTTCCTGGAAAGATAGGCTACTTATCCCAAGAATTATTTGAAGTTAGTTCATTCTTTTTTAAGTGTTGTGTTGAGGAGGAGAGAAAAATAGTAGATACAGCATTCCAATAGTACTTCATTTTTTTTAAACCAATGAATTAAAATGCACAAATATTCAATAGAGAGATCTATAAAAGTTTGTTAACTTCTCATGAAATAGACATTTCCAACAATAGTATGTAAACATGGACATTTACATACTCAAAAGCTACTTTCAAAGATTTCTCCCTCCTTGTCAGTATAATGACATCGATTCAGGCTATCATAGGCCTTTTGAGCTGGAAAGTCACCCAAGAACTGTATTTGTTCAACACCTTCACATAAAAAGATGGGGCCAGTGAAGTCCAAGGTTGTGTCTGGAACACATTCCAGTTTTTTCTAATTGACATTGTTCTTTTTTTTTTTTTTTTTAATTTGAGGCAGAGCCTCGCTCTGTTGCCCAGGCTGGAGTGTAATGCCACCATCTTGGCTCACTGCAGCCTCTGCCACTCGGGTTCAAGTGATTCTCCTGCCTCAGCCTCCTGAGTAGCTGGGATTACAGGCATGCACCACTATGCCCAGCTAATTTTTGTATTTTTGTATTTTTTAATAGAGATAGGTTTTCGCCAGGCTGGTCTCGAACTCCTGGCCTCAGGTGATCCTCCCACCTTGGCCTCCCAAAGTGCTGGGATTACATGCATGAGCCACCATGCCTGGCCGGCATTGTTCTAATTGATCCCTATTTCTCTCTCTGGAAGGAGAGTTGGCATCTCCTTCTGGATCCCTTGAGGTCAAGTAAAATAACCCCTATACTTTTCAAATTTTTTAAGTAGAGAGAATGATAGCTACTCTCAGCCAACTCCAAGAAGAGTGTTATCACAGGTGAATCCTGTAAGATAAATACCAATTATTTGGTGCAGTGGGGAGCATCAAGAAAGTGGCGCAAGGTTAGAATGTTAGAATGTTACTTCTTTTTTCTTTTTTTTTTTTAAGACAGTCTCACTCTGTCGCCCAGGCTGGAATACAGTGGTGTGATCTCGGCTCCGTGCAACCTCCGCCTCCCCGGGTTCAAGCGATTCTCCTGCCTCATCCTCCTGAGTAGCTGGGACTAAAGGCATGTGCCACCATGCCCGGCTGATTTTGTATTTTTAGTAGAGGTGGGGTTTTACCATGTTGGCCAGGCTTGTGTTGATCTCTTGACCTCGTGATCCACCCACCTCGGCCTCCCAAAGTGCTGGGATTACAGGTGTGAGCCACTGCGCCTGGCCAGAATGTTTTTTTCTTAAATCTTTGTTGACCTTAGAAATATTTATTTTTGTTGTGTCCCCTCCCCCACTCCCTCCTCCCCTTTTAATGTCATCAGAACAACAGGCATTGGGTCATTGATTGCTATCTATGCTGGCTCAGTGGCTACTATCATTTATATTAATGATACACTTCTGTTCGCCAGGGCAGATAGCTTGTAAGTAAACATAAATCCTATTTAGAAACAATGAACAAATATTTTTGGTGAGCCTTGGACCTCCTGTATCTGTGGATGTTTATAGGCAATCTCTTGTTTATAGGAAATGGCGCAGAGTTGAGGAACTTTGGCCTCACTAGTGGTGGGAAGTGGGACAAAGTAGGCCAGGTCTGTTGCTGGTTAGCTCACTTGATTAGAACAGTATGCTAATGAACCCAAGGTCACTGGGCCATCTGTGTATGGGTTAGCCAGCTCTGCTCTGCTGGGATCCCAGACCTTGGCCAGGAGGCTGGGCAATGTGTATCATTGGTCATGAGGCTGGAACAGATAGAAAGATCTGTACTATTCCATCACCAGACCCAGAAAACAAATTCAAAACACATGTTCTGTGGATAGTACACTATCTGTGGCTCTTTAATTTATGAGGGTATCATAACAGATTTTTATAATTTTCTTAAACAGATTTTTTTTTCTGATTAATAATAAAATGCATGTTATTGCGGATCCTGGGAAAATAAAGTATGAGGAAGGAAACAAAATTCACGATTTATCCCAGGACTGACAGAGATGTCAGGACTGACATCTTGGATTTTTCCATCCTTGATGTTCCCTTCCCTTGGCTTCCATGACACCACACTTGGTTGACTTTCCTCTTCCTCCCTGACCCCACCCCTACATTCCCATCTTCCCCTTTCCCTCTGGATTTGGTTTGTAAATGGTAGTGTTCCTTGGCACTCCATCCTGCCTCTTCATTACTCATTGTCCTGCATTCCCATGGATGGTGTCCTTTGTCCCAGACTTCTGTCCTGAAATCCAGATGCAAATATCCCAGTGTCTACACCACTTCTAGTTGGATGCTAATGTGTCTGGTAAATGATCCCATTATCCCCACTATCTGACCTGCACCCCTGTGTTCCTCCTCTCTAGGAGTCACAGCCTTCACCTAGGTGCCCAGCCCTTCCCCTCCCCTCCCTGACTAATCCATCACGAGATTCAACAATTCTACTTTCCAAGTATCTCTCAAATCTGTTGACTTACCTCTACACTGCTGCTGTCCTATTTCAGGCAACCAGCAAAGCTTTTGCACAGCCTTAAGCCACTTTCCTGTCTCCAAGCTTGTCTGCCTTTCAGTCCTTGCTGTCTTCAGGAGAGCCAGCTAACCTTTCACAGAATGGAAATATACCCTGCCATTCTGCTTAAAACCTTTAACTGTGTCCCCTTGCCAGATAGTCTCATCTGCAACTTTCTCCAGTAGACCCTATACTTTAGTCACATAGAGCTTCTTTCACTTCTGATAATGCATCATCTCTTTCATCTATCCACTAAGCATTTTTATGGATAATCAATTGTCAGATATCAGGTTCTGGGAGGGTGCTTCAGGAAATTCAGTCTTGGATGGGGAGAGACCAAGACACACCTGGGAGTATAGGCTTGGCTGGAAAGGCTGTTTTGACTGGCTTTGGGAAAACCTGGAATAAGACCGCTTGGTGTGTTAGAAGGCGGTGTGTGTACACACTCTGCCTTGTGCGACGTTTGGCAGCTTTTCCTCTGGTCTTTGAAAAGGATGCCTCCTTGAAAGAGTTATTCCAGGAGCATGTTGCATAGAAGAAAAGACATCCTGATGTCTTCATCTAAGAGAAATGCTTCTGAAGTTGGTCAATTTGTTTTTGTGTTAGCCTTACACTTAAAATTACTGTGTATGGGGAACTAAGTTTTAACGTAACACAATGAATCCCTTTTGTAACATTCCAAGTGGTATGTCCCATTGCAATGTGGGATTTTCAGAATTGGGAAATCCCTGAAAGCCAGGATGTCGAGTGTTGTTTCCCAATACCCTAGTGGTTTATGAGTTGGGAGAATTGTGTATATCCTAGCCATGTTCCCTGTTTCTTCTTGGGTTTGTTTTGCATCCCCCTTGCCAGATAAACTAAACAAAATGATAAAGAGTAGAAAAGACTGTCCATTAGTGGAGTTAATGTTTGTGTAAATGTTAATCCATCGAAAATACAGTGTTGCTTTCCAGTCTAACAGACTCTTTGGCCCCTTATCCTACCCTCTTGTTGATTTTCATTGTTTTGTTGTTGTTTGTTTTGTTTTGCTTGAGACAGAGTCTCCTGTTGCCCAGGCTGGAGAGCAGTGGTGTGATCTCTGCCCGCTGCAACCTCTGCCTGCCGGATTCAAACCATTATTATGTCTCAGCCTCCCTAGTAGCTGGGATTACAAGCGCCCACCACCATGCCTGGCTAATTTTTATTTTTGAGATGGAGTCTTGCTCTGTCACCCAGGCTGGAGTGCAGTGGTGCAGTCTTGGCCCACTGCAAGCTCCGCCTCCTGGGTTCACACCATTCTCCCGCCTCAGCCTCCCGAGTAGCTGGGATTACAGGTGTGTGCCACCACGTCCAGCTAATTTTTTGTATTTTTAGTAGAGGCAGGTTTTCACCGAGATAGCCAGGATGGTCTCAATCTCCTGACCTTGTGATCCGCCTGCCTCGGCCTCCCAAAGTGCTGGGATTACAGGAGTGAGCCACTGCACCCTGCCCTTTTTTCTGTTTTTGAGACAGTCTCCCTCAGTTGCCTAGGCTGGAGTACAGTGGTACAATCTTGACTCAACTGCAAGCTCTGCCTCTTGGGTTCAAGCAAGTCTCTTGCCTCAGCCTCCTGAATAGCTGGGATTACAGGCATGCACTACGCTCAGCTAATTTGTGTATTTTTAGTAGAGATGGGGTTTTGCCATGTTGGCCAGGCTGGTCTTGAACTCCTGAACTCAAGTGATCCTGCCTGCCTTGGCCTTCCAAAGTACTGGGATTACAGGTGTGAACCACTGCTCCTGGCCTTGTTTTGTTTTTTGGTGGGGGAGTTTGTTCTTCCAAGCGACAGATAGACCTTTTTTTTTAAAGCTAGTTTAAGAATACAATAAAATCTTCTGATTGTGTTTGTGAACACTGGTAAGTTTGTTACAGTGTTCAAATATTTTACTTCTGTAGAAAGAAAACCGAATATATCACGATTACTGGGTATTTAAGCTTTTACCAGAAACGTTTGGAATTGTCTGATGCCCTCTGTTTTTTCTTAGTGCCTTCATGGTACTGATACACAGTGAACCTTCACTACTTAGTCCCAGATAACTGATTATCAGTGGTTGAAATCAACGTGGAGACGTCTCAGAAAACCTGTTTTTCAGAAACTTCTAGAAAGTTGCAAAGAAAAAAAAAAAGAATGTCATTGTATCATCTCATTTTTTTTTTTTTTTTTTTTAAACTATGAAGTTTTAAGTAATTGTGACTTTTAAACATGTAAAAGTATGGAAGTACATCTGGTAAACAATGCAGTGTATTGCACCTCAATTTCCTAACCCCATCCCCATTTGCTGTCCAGAAGTGTGACCACAGTTAACGGTTTAATATGCATCTTTTTATGTACTTAACATGTCTGTAAATGTGTCTTTTATCTTTTTTGCTCCCTCTTAAATTTTAACTTGACATTAAAGTTTAGATCTTCCATGTTAGTATGTACAGCTGTAACACATTCTTTTTTTAGTAGCCACATAGTGTTTCAATGTGTGGATATTCCCAAATACATTAACCATTTCCTGCTGTAACATTTTAACTTTTTAGAATTCAACTATGTGTACTTTTGTAATTAAAAACGTGAATTTTGTTTTGCCTATTGTGTTCTTCGTGAAACACGATAGGTACCTTGGCATAGTTTATGTTTATATGTGTTACCATATGTAACACATATATGTAGAATAATTACATATATACTGGAACAACTTAAGTGCTATTTAAAGATCTTTTTTAACCATACGTCATTTTATAATATAACTTACTCTTTAATTCTATAACTTGTTTAATATTGAGATTCCTGGAAATGGAATTTCTGGATGAAAGTGATGTTCATTTAATATTTTTTTTTTTTTTGAGACGGAGTCTCGCTCTGTCACCCAGGCTGGAGTGCAGTGGCCGGATCTCAGCTCACTGCAAGCTCCGCCTCCCGGGTCTACGCCACTCTCCTCCCTCAGCCTCCCGAGTAGTTGGGACTACAGGCGCCCGCCACCTTGCCCGGCTAGTTTTTTGTATTTTTTAGTAGAGACGGGGTTTCACCGTGTTAGCCAGGATGGTCTCGATCTCCTGACCTCGTGATCCGCCCGTCTCGGCCTCCCAAAGTGCTGGGATTACAGGCTTGAGCCACCGCGCCCGGCCTGCATTTAATTTTTAAGTAGATAATGCTGAATTGCTCTCTACAATGACATCAATTTATAGTCCCGTCTAGCTTGTCCATTTTTCAGTACCCTTTCTAACATTTGAGATTGTTTCTGTTTCTTTTTCTTTTTTTAAGAGATGGGATCTTGCTATGTTGCTCAGGCTAGCTTCAAACCCCTGGGCTCAAGGAGTCCTCCCTCCTCAGCCTCCCCATTAGCTGGGATGCAGGTGCACACCGCCTTGCCTGGCTTAGACATCGTCCTTCTTACTCTAATCATTGGCTATAAGAGGGCATTTCATTGTTGTATTTTGTATTTTTCTTATTAAGAAGTGTACCATTTTCAAGTTTTCACTGGCTATTTTTAGTTTTTCCACACTATGGTTATTTATCTTTTGTCTATTTTTCTTTTAGATTGCATTTTTGATTTTGTAGGTACTCTTTATTACTATTATTATTATTATTTCTTTTCTTGTTTTTTTTTTTTGAGATAGAGTCTCACTGTCTCCCAGGCTGGAGTGCAGTGCGTGATCTTGTCTCACTGCAACCTCTGTCTCCTGGGTTCAAGCGATTCTCTTGCCTCAGCCTCCTGAGTAGCTGGGGCTACAGGTGTGTGCCACCACACCTGTCTAATTTTTGTATTTTTAGTGGAGACTGGGTTTTACCATGTTGGCCTGCCTGGCTGGTCTCAAACTCCTGACCTCGAGTGATCCACCCACCTCGTCCTCCCAAAATGCTGAGATTACAGGTGTGAGCCACCGCTCCCAGTCTTGGCACTCTTTGTATGTTGTCAAAATTAATTGTTTTTGTCTTTAATATATTTTAGAAATATTTTCCCTAGTCTTTTTGCTTGTCCTTTTAGAGATAGGCCCCTGTTATCATTTGCAAAATATCATCAATTGCTTAGAAAATCCAAGATTATCAGTTGGGAAAAAAAACAAAAAACAAAAAAACCAGAACTAATAAACTTCAGTAAGATGGCCAGACAGGATAAACACAAAAATCACAGGGTTTTAATTTTGTTTTTAAAAATATCTGGGCGTGGTGGCTCATGCCTATAATTCTGGCACTTTGGGAGGCTGTGGCGGGTGGATTACCTGAGGTCGGGAGTTCAAGACCAGCCTGGCCAGCATGGCAAAACCCCATCTCTACTAAAAATACAAAAATTAGCCAGACGTGGTGGCGTGCGCCTGTAGTTCCAGCTGCTCAGGAGGCTGAGGCAGGAGAATAACTTGAAACTGGGAGGCAGAGGTGGCAGTGAGCCAAGATAGTGCCATTGCATTCCAGCCTGGGCGACAGAGTGAGACTGCATCTCAAAAAAAAAAAGAAAGTACGCGTGTGTGTATGTGTGTGTGTGTGTGTGTCAGCATAGGAAAGCAGTACAAGTTAAGAGCATTTCTAATCTCAAAATGCCCCACAATCGGAAGCTTTTTGAGCACTGAGCACTGACATACCACAAGTGAGAGATTCCACACTTGACTTCATGTGACAGATTTCAGTCAAAACTTGGTTTTCATGCACACAATTATTTAAAATGTTTTATAAAACTACCTTCAGGCTATGTTTATAAAGTGTATATGAAACAAATGAATTTTGTGTTTTGACTTGGTTCCCATCCCCAACATATCTCATTATTTTTATTTTTATTTTTATTTATTTATTTATTTTTATTTTTTATTTTTTGAGACGGAGTCTCGCTCTGTCACCCAGGCTGGAGTGCAGTGGCGCGATCTCGGCTCACTGCGAGCTCCGCCTCCCGGGTTCACGCCATTCCCCTGGCTCAGCCTCCCGAGTAGCTGGGACTACAGGCGCCTGTCACCACGCCCGGCTAGTTTTTTTGTATTTTTCAGTAGAGATGGGGTTTCACCATGTCAGCCAGGATGGTCTCGATCTCCTGACCTCGTGATCCGCCCGTCTCGGCCTCCCAAAGTGCTGGGATTACAGGCTTGAGCCACCGCGCCCGGCCTCATTATTTTTAAAATATGCAAATATTCCAAAATCTGAAACACTTCTGGTCCCAGCCATTTCACATAAGGGATTCTCACCCTGTACTAATCAATTAGAACACATAATAAAAAACAGATACCATTCTTGACAGCAATGAAAAACCAATTTGCAAGAACAACTTGAAGAATACTGCATTCTGAAGGACAAAAGAGACCTGAATAGGTCTGATGCAGTGGCTCACGCCTGTAATCCCAGCACTTTTGAGAGGACGACATGCATGGATTGCTTGAGCCCAGAAGCTCGAGACCAGCCTGGGCAACATGGCGAGACCTTGTCTCAACAAAAGAAACCCACAGAATTAACTGGACATGATGACATGTGCCCATAGTCCCAGTTCCTCTGGAGACTGAGGTGGGAGGATCACTTGAGCATCGGAGGTTGAGGCTGCAGTGGGCCGTGATGACACCACTGCACTTCAGCCTGGGCGATAAAGCAAGACCCTGCTTCAAAAAAAAAAAAAAGAAAAAAAAAGAAAATACCAAGTAAATGGAGATAATAGATTGTATTTCTGTGGATGGATATTGTAAAGTTGTCTGTTTTCTCCAAATTAATTTAAACAGTAAATGAAATTCTGATAAAAATTCCCAAGTACTTTAAACAGAATTTGACAAGCTAATCTGTAAGTCAGCTGGACTTATAAACGTACGTAAAACCAAGAACATTTGGAAAAGAACTCTTGGGGGGACTTTCCACACCGGATATCAAAACCCATTTTGAAATATTGTAGTTAAAAGAGACAAATCACCAGATGAAACTGAAGTCCACAGAGGTGAAGTTACTAGTTTAAGGTCACAGAGCTAGGTGGACATTTTTCATGCAGGTCAGTTGTGTTTCTCAGTGGCTGGACTGATTGCATGTGATTCTGACTTTCAGCAATGTTGTAGACTTCATCGGGAGGCTTCTTGATTGCCCAATTAGAAAGATATCTTTTGGGAAAATTACTTATGCAGGGAATCAACCTATTGGACATTTGGTGAACTTGAATAGAGTGACAAGGAAAATGCTGATGCAAATCTGTCAAGCCTTTGTGTTTCCTGTTGTAGAGTTTTCCCTGTAAATACTTGCTCTATTGTAGCAAAGTAGTTCAGAGTTGAAGGGTCATCAGGGCAGAAGATGAAGAGAGTCCAGGGTCTGTCTAGGAACAGTAGTTAGGAATGGTTTAGAAACTTGCAATCAATTGACAGGCTAGTTAGTATTTTAGTGACATTATCAGTTAAAAGTTTAAAATACCTATTTGAAGTCATGAAAATGGCTAATTTTGATTTATTTTCATCCCATGCTTTAAATTTATTTGTGCTCAATTGTGAAGATGAGTTTAAAAGTACAGGTTAGAGATTTAGAATTTGTATGTAATTACTCTTGTGAAAATTTGTTTTCTTAGGGAAGTGTGTGTGTGTGCGCGCGCGTGAGCTGGTCAGCTGCAGAACCTTCTGGTTAGCAAACCTGATAGCATCTAGGGTGGGGCTAAGGGGGAAACATGTTTAATCACATTCTCACCAGCTTCCTGGCACTAAGAAAATTATCACCAGACAGCAGCCACCAGGATAATTTAACTTTAGTTCTGGACAGGCAATTGTGCAGCAATCATTTTCAAGTAAATTTCTTAAAGAACATGTAGGAATTATTTGACTACTTTCTGGTGATGTTTTCATGAATCCTCTATAGTGTTTTTTTTTTTTTTTTTTTTTGAGACGGAGTCTCGCTCTGTTGCCCAGGCTGGAGTGCAGTGGCCGGATCTCAGCTCACTGCAAGCTCCGCCTCCCGGGTTCGGGCCATTCTCCTGTCTCAGCCTCCTGAGTAGCTGGGACTACAGGTGCCCGCCACCTCGCCCGGCTAGTTTTTTGTATTTTTTAGTAGAGACGGGGTTTCACCGTGTTAGCCAGGATGGTCTCGATCTCCTGACCTAGTGATCCGCCCGTCTCGGCCTCCCAAAGTGCTGGGATTACAGGCTTGAGCCACCGCGCCCGGCCTATAGTGTTTTTGTTATGTTTGTGTTTCTTATTAAAAATTCCTTAAGTGCAAACATCATTTTCATAGATCATATTTCGTATTCCTACATTTGAAAGGCAAAAATCACAAATTATTTTTTACAAATTTTCTAGGTACCTACTATGTGCCAAGGATAATGTCATACCCTCACCTGCTTTATGGGTTAGGTGGAAAGTATTACACACAAGATTAAAAAGGCTGATGACTGGCTGGGTGCGGTGGCTCACGCCTGTAATCCCAGCACTTTGGGAGGCCGAGGCAGGCAGATCACAAGGTCAAGAGATCGAGACCATCCTCGCCAACATGGTGAAATCCCATCTCTACTAAAAATACAAAAATTAGCTGGGTGTGGTGGCACGCGCCTGTAGTCCCAGCTACTCAGGAGGCTGATGCAGGAGAATCGCTTGAACCCGGGAGGTGGAGTTGCAGTGAGTCCAGATTGCAACACTGCACTCTCTAGCCTGGGTGACATGGCAAGACTCCATCTCAAAAAGAAAAAAAAAAAAAAAAGCTGATTGCTGTGATAGAGATAAGAATAAAGTAATAACCAGGTAGGTAATTGAGGAAAAGTTCTTAAAAGCAGCAGGGGGCTGGGATGGGTAGGATTATCTACTGTTTTTCTTTTACTTACTTTTTAAATTTTTTTTTTTGTTTTTGAGACAAGTCTTGCTCTATCACCCAGGCTGTAGTGCAGTGGTGCGATCTCGGCTTCCACCTCCTGGATTCAAGTGATTCTCCTGTCTCGGCCTCCTGAGTAACTGGGATTACAGGCACCCTCCACCACGTCTGGCTAATTTTTGTATTTTTTGTTTAGACGGGGTTTCACCATGTTGGCCAGGCTGGTCTTGAACTCCTGACCTCAGGTGATCCACCCACCTCAGCCTTTCAAAGTGCTGGGGTTACAGGCTTGAGCCACTGCGCCTGGCTGAAATTTTCTTAAATAATAATACTACTAAATTTTCTTAATAATAGAGGTCTTGCTATGTTACCCAGGCTCATCTCGAACTTCTGGGCTTAAGCAGTCCTCCTGCCTCAGCTTCCCAGGGTACTGAGATTATAGGCGTGAGCCACCTCACCTGGCCTGCTATTATTTTATATGGAAACCTGCACCTCATTTAGGCATGAGAGTATTCCATAGCACCTCCTTTGTAGGAACTTAATGTGCAAGGGAAACCCAAATGTATGTTTCTGAACAAATTTAAATAGATATCTGAGGGTGGAGTTTAGAAAACTTTCTATTTGGGCTCATTGTTTTAATCTTTTTCTTATGTAAATAAACACACCCAAGAAAATCATAGGAAAGATACATAACAAATGTACCTTTAAAAAAAATATCCCAAGTTTATAATTCATGGTATTGGATGGATGTGTTTTACTGAGACAGAGTTGCATTTTCAGTAAATACTTCTTTTTATCTACTACATGTGCTGGGGAAATGGGTGAAGCAGGGAATTCTGTGATTGCAGGAAGTCCCTTTCTGATAGAGGTTCATTTGTAGCCATCATGTTCATTGCAGCTATCCCTAGTGGGGTTCACAACCAGGACCTGACTTCAGGTCTCCGAGCAGTTGAAATGTACCTTGCAAAGTCCATGCCTTAGGCAGGAGAGCTGCTCAGCATCACTTCCAGCCTGTTTACTGTGGGTTCTGAATCACCATGGGCTTCCTTATCTGGTTTCCCAGCTTCGCCTACCAGTTCTCTGTCTACCAGTGTTGCACCAGGGCTCTTTTTATTCTTACTCTGACTGGAGATCCAGACTCTCAAACATCTGTAATATTTGTCCCTTATCTCTTTGTTCATGTGTTCCGGCACCTTGTGGATATTTATAGGTCACCAGTTCTGCTTTCGCTTGAATACCTGTCTGGCAGGGGTTGGCACCTCTTTCCCCTTTGTGTATGCGGGGCCTAGTTGCCTGGCTACCTCAGGGGGGGCAGTGAGGGCTGGGCTGCAGAGGGGAAGGCCTGGCAAAGCCTGAGTTAGGCTTGTGCTTGTTCTCCAGTATGGGCGGGGCTTCCAGGAGCTTAGGGGCCATCTATTGTAGGAGTAACGGCCACTTCCCATCCATTTCTTCTTTCCTCTCTCTTTTAGTTCTTTATTTCTGCTTATGTCTCAGGACCAAACAGTCTGCAGGGTGAATTGGTGGGGAGGAAGTTGAGGGCTGGGGGTGGGGAAGGGAGAACCTCCTGGAAATAGTAAATCTTAGTTTAGTTTTTCAGAGACAAGGAGTCACGTGGGTCCCTTGCCGAGAGAGAAGATCTCTCTCAGAAAGAAAGGCAGGATGGTGCAGGGGTTTAAACTGGGTTTGTATTACGAAAATTTGGATGGGCTTTTTTTTTTTTTTTGAAACGGAGTCTTGCTGTGGAGTGCCGTAGCGCAATCTGGGCTCACTGCAACCTCTGCCCCCCCGGTTCAGGCCATTCTCTTGCCTCAGCCTTCTAAGTAGCTGCGACCTCAGGCGTGCACCACCACGCCCGGCTCATTTTTGTATGTTTTGTAGAGACGGGGTTTCACCATGTTGGCCAGGCTGGTCTCTTAACTCCTGACCTCAAGCAATCTGCCCACCTCAGTCTTCCGAAGTGCTGGGAACAGGCATGAGCCGCCATGCTGGGCCTTGGATGGGCTTTGATGTCTTCATAGCACCTGAGTTTTGGGTCAGCCAGTGTTAGATTTGACATCCTTGTCTCCTAACCTGACTCTGACACTATTAGCTGTGCTATCTTGGGCAAGTTACTTACTTTCTTTGAAGCTAGTTCTTGAGTAAATTGGGAATAACAAAATCCACAACATAAAGTTGCATATGGATGGTGGCGATACTTAGAGATCATGCCTCAACAGAATGTAAATAGGTGCTCAATAGGTGGAAAGTTGCTATCATTATTATTATTATTTGAAAGAGGATAGCATTGAGACGTGAAATGAGAGCAGGTTATAGAGCAGTCGGTCAATAAGCCCAACTTTTGTGACACTGGAAATTTGATTATAAATCAGTTACTAAGGGTGCATGGTTATATTGGATTCGTAACTAGGTTCATACTCTGCTCCATTTGGCTGGCTGGGTGACCTTTAATCTCTCTAGACCTTAGTTTTTTCATCTGTTTGTAAGAAGAGAATGAGGATAATAATGCCTGCTTCGTAGAGTCGCAAGGATTAAAGGAGATATGTAAAATGTTACACAGTGTCTGGTGCAGAATTTGATCTAGAAGGCCCTTATTATTAGACAGTAACCTTTAAAGCATGCTAAAAGCAGTACTCGGTGACGATTACATTTTTGTGCTCTAGTCCTTTGAAGCATGGCTGTTGTATTTCCAAGTTTTTTGACACTCTTGCATTTTATTTTCTTGGGTGTACGCGCACACACACACACACACAAATTAGCATTAGCCCATTATTAAATATTAACTTTTTCTTCCATTTATTTATTTAATTAGAGACAGAGTTTCACTCTGTTATCCACCCAGGCTGGAGTGCAGTGGTACGATTTCAGCTCACTGCAGCCTCAGCCTCAAGCAGTCCTCCCACCTCAGCCTCCTAAGTTGCTGGGTCTACAGGCATGCATCACCACGCCCAACTAATTTTCCGTAGTTTTTGTGGAGACAAAGTCTCACTATGTTGCCCAGCCTAGTCTCAAACTCCTAGACTAAAGTGATCCTCCCGCCTTGGCCTCTCAGAGTGCTGAGATTATAGGCATTTATTCCATTATTACTACCTTTATGGAAATTCCTATCTTCCTTCAAAAGCTAAGGCTAGGTTCCTTAATATATTGAAATGTATATATAGCATGAGTCTTCTCTGCATCCATGATTTAAGTATTTATATGTGTATATTCGATATATAGAGTAATTTTAATTTCTTTTTTTTTTTGAGATGGAGTTTCACTCTTGTTGCGCAGGCTGGGGTGCAACGGCCTGATCTTGACTCACAGCAACCTCTGCTTCCCTGGTTCAAGCGATTCTCCTGCCTCAGCCTCCCGAGTAGCTGGGATTAAGGCATGTGCCACCATGCCCCACTAATTTTGTATTTTTAGTAGAGACAGGGTTTTTCTATGTTGGCCAGGTGGGTCTCGAACTCCTGACCTCAGGCAATCTGCCCACCTCGGCCTCCCAGAGTGCTAGGATTATAGGCATGAGCCACCTTGCCTGGCCATTAGCTACTTTTCTTAAAGGATTTTGGTAAGAATTAGTGTACGATTTGTCAAGCACTTCCTACGTCCCAGATATTGTTCTAAACATTTTTACAGACATTAAGTTCCTAAGTTCTCCTAACAATCCTAGGAGGAGGTACAGTTCTGAGCCCCATTTCATTGGTAAAGAAACAGCAGAGGGGGAAATTAACTTGCCTGAGGTCACATGGCTCTAATGTGATCAAGGCTGGCCTTTGAGACCAGGCGGCTGCTGACTGTTCTTAACTTTATGCTGCTTCCCACCGTGCCCGAAGAGTGCCTGAAGGCTTCTCTCTCTCCTTCCTGAAAAGTGACTTACAGTCCCTTGACTGCACTGCTTTAAAGATGCAGCACGGAGTTCAGCAGTGAAATCTGGCAGTGCCGGTGCTGAAAGATGTAAGGATGCTGACAGATGCTGGAGATGCTGGCTCAAGGTTCACGTCCCACCAGGGGGCCAAATTGCCCATCTGCAAATAAGGTTTCTTGTCTTCAGACTCTGTGGTGATTATTTTTTTCCGCAGAGGCCAGTCATCCTTTTAATCTTGTGGTAGAAAATTAAAGTGAGTTTCACTGAAGTGTGGTTGGATTTTTAAGGTTTCTTTTAACTATTAGTTTAGAGAAGTTAATTAAGTACCTGGCCGGTGGATCCAGCTTCCTGCATTTTCCTACTGTTTTCACTATTTAGAGGGAGGCTTTGCTTAGGAAAATTAGATTACAAATTGAAGGGTGAATGAATACCTTATCGGCAGATCATGAACGTTTGGAGTCCTGAATAGGTAGCAGGCTTGCATAATGGGACCTGAATAAAGTTAGGCAAACATGCCTATCTCTGATCTTAAAGGCGTTGAACAGGCTGAGGTTAAAGTGTCGTAGTTTCTAAAAGTCAAGGGAGCGAGGGAGGGAGAAAGAGTTTACTTTTTTACTTCGCTTGCTGTGAATTTTTTTTTTTTTTTTTTGCTTACTATGTCCTGGGGTTTCTCCAGGTGGTAGATGTTGCCCGGAGGTCTGGCTCCCAGCTTGCTTGAAAGGAGTGATTGTTAATGTTTTGGGGGATCGTTGATCCCTTTGAGAGTCTGGTGAAGCCTATGGGCACCCTCCCCAGAAAACAAACACACACACACACACACACACACACACACACACACACACACACACACAGTGTTTTGTTCATGGTTCTTTAAGGGCCACACACCTAGGCTGTAGAGTATATGGCAGTTCAACATCAGAACTTGTTTACTGCCCCTCCCCTTTTTTATTTTTTGAGAAGGGGTCTCGCTTTGTTGCCCAGGCTGGTCTCAAACTCCTGAGGCTCAAGCAATTCCCCTGCTTCGGCCTCCCAAAGTGCTGGGATTATAGGCATGAGCCACCACGCCAGGCTGACCTCCCCTTCTGTGGGCGGTCCTCAGCCTGGGCCTCCTGGCTCTAAAATTCAGCTAATCGGTGAATTCAGCTATTGTTCTTACAGTCTTGTTTGTACCCCCGAATTATTTGCATTTAAAAGTCTTTAGAACTCCATACCTACTCCAGCTCTATCAGATGTGATCACTTCAGGAGGTAACTGTAAAGGGGACCCTGCTTTACTGGCCACTCTTAGCCAAATGGGCATTGCTGTTGAAAGGGGCCCAGGTAGCTAGCCTGTCAAATCTTCTCAGTGCTGTCCCCTCCCCATCTCTCTCTGCCGCCACACTGAATTCCCCGAGTTCACTCACCTTTACGTACTTTTGGCAAATCGTGTTCTTTGCCTGGAATGCCCTTCCATTCTTCCTCCACCCCAGGAATGCCTGCTCGTCTTTCAGTACCCAGATCAAATGGAAGCCTCGCTGAACTCCCCTGGCAAACTCTCTCTTCCTCTGTTTCCATGGCAGTTTTTAAAGGTCTGTGTTACAGCATACATATCATGTTGTAATTATTTTTTATGTGTTTGGCAGACTCCACCGCCTGTAAACCAAGTGCTTGTCTTAATCGTCTTTGATCACGCAGCATGGTGTCAGGTGCTAGATATGTTTGCCATTCAGAGTTTATACAAGTGGGTTGTGGGGTTAGAACAGAGGATGCAGATTCTAACTTTGTGACTGCCATCTCTTTGTGCCTCTGTTTCCTCGGGTGTATGCTTGTTGGGGAGGGGGAGAGTCTGAGTAAAGTGGAATAGTACTTAGCGCATGGTGAAATATTCAGCAACTAGACCAGCTGCCATGGCTTATGCATGTGATCCCAGCAGTTTGGGAGACTGAGGTGGGAGGATCACTTGAAGCCAGAAGTTTGAGACCAGCCTTGGCAACAAAATGAGACCCCACCTTTTTTTTGTTTTTTGAAATGGAGTCTTTCTGTATTGCCAGACTGGAATGTAGTGGTACGATCTTGGCTCACTGCAACCTCTGCTTCCCAGGTTCAAACGATTCTCCTGCCTCAGCCACCCTAGTAGCTGTGACTACAGGCGCACACCACCACACCCAGCTAATTTTTGCATTTTTAGTAGAGACGGGGTTTACCATGTTGGCCAGGATGGTCTTGATCTCTTGACCTTGTGATCTGCCTGCCTCGTCCTCCCAGAGTGCTGGGATTACAGGCGTGAGCCACCACACCTGGCCATGGGACCCCATGTTTACAAAAAATTTAAAAACAATTTAAGAATTAGCAAGGCGTGGTAGTGCGTGCCTGTAGTCCCAGCTATTCAGGAGACAGAGGTGGGAGGATCGCTTGAGCCAAGGAGTTGGAGGCTGCAGTAAGTTGTGATCATGCCACTGCACTCCAGCCTGGGCAACAGATCAAGACCCTGTCTCAAAAAAAAAAAAAATCAGTCGTTAACCATTTTGATATTTAATCATAACATTAAGCATATTATTGAGTGAAGGAGAAACTCTTAAAAATAACCCAGCATAATTGGAGAGAACATTATTTAGATGTACAGAAATTGAGTTAATTCTGCATTCTCCAAGTTTAATCTCAGCCTAGATAAAATAAAGAAATCTAAATTTATAGGGCTCCCAGAGAGGCTTGGTAGGACACTCTATAATCTACTATTCATTTCTTCATATTAAAGTTAACTGTTATCTATGTGAGGACCTTAAGCCATTTACAAGTAGGTACTGTGGGAATATAAGACTTTTTTTGATTTGTTTTTAAAGGGTAGGAAAACTCATGTACACTCTTTTAATAGTATGATTTAAATGTGTTCAAAAACCTTGTGTTTTTCAAATCCCTTTTCAGAGTAGCCCCAATAAGCTTTGGGGAGTATGTGTGTAGTGGCATCGCCATTTGTAGCTCCACTAGGCACATGCAAAGCACACGGGAATCCATGAGAAACAATCACAGAAGCATCTGTTTCTGCTTCTAAGACCTATCAAAGGTGGTGAGAAAAAAGATGTCATTGAAGGAGCTCTTTCCTTAGTGTATTTTATTTGTAGGCAGGGTAGAAGTATCCTGCTAAAGTCATAAAATAGAATAGTATTTTAGAATTAGAAGGAGCTTGACTAGTCCAGCCCCTTCTTGCTTTACAGATGGGGAAACTGAGGTCCCAAAATGTGGAGTGAGGTAACATTGTGCTGGGGGTGTGGAGAGGGGTGTTTGTCATCACGTGGATGGCCATGTGGCTGGCTCGGGGGCCTCAGAGGGGACCTTGTATTCCGTCTTTATACAGGATCCCCTGTCTGTCTTCAAGCACATGGCTGCTTCTAGAAAGCTTTTCTGGACTCCTCAGGCAGTATTTCCTTTGTGCATTTTAAACTAAATTTTGACTAAATTAAAAGCAATGAAATCCAGGCCTCCTGGAAGGGTATTTAGTTTTCCTTTTTAGCAGAACAATTAAGCTAATGACAGTGTTAGAAGCCTCAACTACCCCATCCAGTGATTGATATACATGTCCCCAAATTTTTGTAGTGAAATATAAAAACAGTCTATAATCTGATTTTGTAATCAAGGTCTAACCAGTTATAGTAGGTCTCAAAAAGTCCTTAGCAATTGGGTTGTTAAGTCACCCACCAAAAACCTGTCATTGACTTCCTTGGAGCCATTTCCTTTCATGTTTTGGCTTCCTGGTGTCTACATAGTTTCTAAGATCAGCAGTCCAATAAATTGTGCTATTATCTCCAGGTTTCCATGTCTTACATATGGTGTACATTTGCTGTTGTCTCCTTTTTCAAAATGTAGTTCAATTTGTGACTGTTTAATTTTTAAAGTGAAAGAGAGAGAATGTTTTAGAAGAAGTTAAATAATTTAAAAATTAGATGCCCAAGCCTAGTAACTTTGATTTATGGAAAAATACTTTTGGTTATAGCCATACAGTTATAGAATCTATGCAGAAACTTGGCAAATTTTAAAAATCTGAAATCTGGCCCGGCACAGTGGCTCATGCCTGTAATCCCAGCACTTTGGGAAGCCGAGGCAGGCAGATTGCTTGAACCCAGCAGTTTAAGACCAGCCTGGGCAATATGGTGAAACCCCCTCTCTACAAAAATACAGAAATTAGCCAGGCATGATGGCGCCCGCCTGTAGTCCCAGCTACTCGTGATCATGCCACTGCACTCCAGCCTGGGTTGCAGAGTGAGACCCTGTCTTAAATGAATGGATGGATGGATGGATGGATGGGTGGGTGGGTGGATGAATAAATTAAAAATCTGAAATCTTATAAGCCCTCCTGTTGTCAATAGAGAAGAGAACGTACTACTATATACCCGTAATATCTCTGCAGGAGAAACAAGTTGTACGTCTTGGTTCTATTCTGTAACATGGAACCAAGGTATTTGCAAGCTGACAGCGAAGAAGAGGCTTCATTGTGCATATTCCTACACTGTATTTTTTGGTACATTTATCAGAGTTTATAAAGAAATCTTGTACTGAGTTGTTTAATAACTTTTGATCCATTTCCCATTGTACAGTACATCAAAGAACAAAAATGCAGTAATTCCAGCATCGTCAAAATCACTGCTATTTAAATGCTGTATGAAGAGAGTAGTGCTTAAGTTCCTAGTAGTTATCTCACTTATGTGTTGGCTGTGGTAGAGTAATCATTGTGGCAATCGTTTTATACATGTTTGAGTTACATGTATGGCTTTGAGGGACATGTACTAATACCATATTTAGTAGTTTCTCCTAAAGACCAAAATTATAGCCTCATGTTCATTTACTTAGAAATGGATGAAAGTGCTATTAATTTAAAAAATACCTATGTCTTATAGTTCATTTATTCCAAAAAGATATATTAAATGCCTACCATGTGGTAGGCACTATACAAGTTGCTAAAATTTAAAGACGAATGAAACAAGACCTTATTTGGTGAGGTTGATGAAAAGTGAAGCAGATGATTAAAATCCAATAGTATAAGTAATTATTTGTGAGTGTATTTTTAATGTATGAAGCGGTTTTCAGATGTATTCTTTATTAGTCTCAATCGCTTGCATTTCCTTGAATTGAATGGGAGAGGAGGAAGATGTGGGATTGCAGTGGGTTCACCGGGAAGCATGCATTATTCTACATATACTGGGGAGCACATGGTGTAACTGGCAGAGTATGTCCGGGGGAGAAAAAATAGCATGTTGGTTCTTGATTGTATTGTGTGGCATATAGGGTGTCACATAGCAAGGGGACAACTCAAATTTTGTAGGAAAGATTGTCTGACTTGGAATCTAGAGTCAAGGCCTCTACCCACTCCCCTGCATGCCTTTCCTTTTCCTTTTCCTTTTCCTTTCCTTTCCGTCTCTCTTTCTTTAGACGGGTCTCACTCTGTTGCCCAGACTGGAGTACAGTGGTGTGATCTCGGCTCACTGCAACCTCTGTCTCCTGGATTCAAGTAATTCTCCTGAACTTCTAGAGTAGCTGGGACTACAGGCGTGCACCACCATGCCCGGCTAATTTTTGTATTTTTAGTAGAGACAAAGTTTCTCCATGTTGGTCAGACTGGTGGTCTCAAACTCCAGACCTCAGGTGATCCGCCCATCTCGTCCTCCCAAAGTGCTGGGATTACAGGCATAAGCCACCGTGCCCGGCCGTCTCTTTCAATAATAGTACTTATCAGTATATTTATTACTGATTATACAAGTCTGCTATGTCAAGTAAGAGTTTAAAACATTTTTTTGGGCCAGGCGTTGTGGCTCACACTTGTAATCCCAGCATTTTGGGAGGCTGAGGTGGGAGGATTACTTGAGCCCAAGAGTTGGAGACCAGTCTGGGCAACTTAGGGAGATCCCGTCTTTACAAAAACATTAAAAAAAAAATATGTTAGCCAGGCATGATGGCGTATGTTTGAGGTCCCAGCTACTTGGGAAGCTGAGGTGGGAGGATCACTTGAGCCCGAGATCAAGGCTGCAGTGAGCCATGATCACAACGCTGCACTCCAGCCTGGACAACATTGAGTGAGGCCCTGTCTCAAAAAAGAACCAAAAACAAATTTTAATTTGACATTTCAAAGACTTTTTCTTTTGAACCAATCTCTGACTTGTTAACAAAGTTTGAAGTGATCGGCAGTTGTTTAAATAAACCAACTCTCCCAACAGAAAGTAACTATTTTCTTTTTTTTTTTTTTTTGAGACAGAGTGTCGTTTTGTCACCCAGGCTGGAGTGCAGTGGCATGATCTCAGCTCACTGCAAGCTCCCCCTCCCGGGTTCACACCATTCTCCTGCCTCAGCCTCCCAAGTTGCTGGGACTACAGGTGCCCGCCACCACACCCGGCTAATTTTTTGTATTTTTAATAGAGACGGGGTTTCACCGTGTTTGCCAGGATGGTCTCGATCTCCTGACCTCGTGATCCGCCCACCTCGGCCTCCCAAAGTGCTGGGATTATAGGCGTGAGCCACCACGCCCGGCCAGAAAGTAACTATTTTCTATCCCATTGTCTGATGAGATGCTCTGAGTCTTTGATTAGATGGAAGACTGCAGACAAGTTAGCCCTGCATCTCAGTTACGTAGTATTTTTTACTCTTAAGCAAGAAATCTTCACCAGGTCCTCTTGTGATCTGGTGCTGACACAGCCGTGACCATAGAGGTAGGTGCCCATGACTTCTTTCTGTGGCCCTTGAGGATGTTGTTGCCAAAGGCTACTTAAATCCTCATCAGAGGGGAATGATTTCATCCTTTGGAAATTATCGTTTTAATTTGTGTCGTTTACCAGTTTTACCTTCCTATCACAACTACCTACGTGGAAGTAGTTATATTGAAAAAAGATGCTTATGTTAAAATCAGATAGGCTTTATTAATAAA